>NC_080783.1:15778960-16978960 GCF_028018385.1 Neofelis nebulosa
CCAGTGCAAATGTGTCCTTCATATCAGAAACAGTCCTTCATCGTTGTGTAGTATGAATCCACCTTGATCGACACCAATTGGGATTCATTGTATCAGAAATATCTTGGAGCGCCTCTGTAGCTCAGTGGGTTAAGCATTGGACTTTTGATTCAGGCTCAGGTCCTGATCTCACCGTTAGTGAGTTCAGGTTAGTGAGTTCGAGCCTTGCATAGGGCTCCATACTGACACTGCAGAGCTTGCTTGGGATTCTCTCTCCCTCTCTCTCTCTGCCCCTCCCCCCTCTCTCAAACTAAATAAAACTTAAAAAGTGATTTTTTTAAAAAAAGCAGTATCTTAGTCATACTGTTTCTTCTGCAGTCATACTCTTTTTCTCCTTCCCTTCCTCTTTCCCTCTTTCCTTTCTCTTTCTCACCTTCCCTCTCTCTCTCCCTCCTTCCTCTCCCCTTTTCATACTGTTTTCATACTGTTCATACTGTTTCATACTTTTCATACTGTTTTTCATACTGTTTCTTCTGCAGTCATACTCTTTCTCCTTCCCTTCCTCTTTCCCTCTTTCCTTTCTCTTTCTCACCTTCCCTCTCTCTCTCCCTTCGTCCTCTCCCCTTTTCTGTTTAAACAAATTTTAATGTTTATTTACTTGTGACAGAGAGAGTCGGAGCATGAGCAGGGGAGGGGCAGAGAGAGAGGGAGACATAGAATCCCGAAGCCTGACGCAGGGCTCAGGGCTCAGGGCTCAGGGCTCAGGGCTCAGGGCTCAAACTCACAGATCTTGAGATTGTGACCATGATGCTCAACCGACTGAGCCACCCAGGTACCCCGCCCCTTTTCTGATTTAAAGCAATCTTCTCCCTTTCCAGGAGTTTCCCCCCCCCCCCCATCCCAAGCCTTCCATTCTGACGGTACTTCCTTCTTTTTGAGCCCCAAAAGCTTCTTTCATTTCTCCTTCCCAGGGTGACCTGCCACTCTGGTCCTGAATGCCCCAGGGTCTGGCTCCTGCCTTCCTGGGTCACCGCCACCCCCCATGAAACCACACTGTTGGCTCTTTTAAAACTGGGGCTTCCTCGCCAATCAGATGAGTAGAGTGCAGCCCCTGCCCCCGCCCCAGGGAAATGTGACCTTGTTCTGAGGGACCTGAAAGTATCATTTCTATTCCAGGGGTGACTCTTACGACCCCATTGTGACAGGGCAGCCTGGGCTTTGTGAGACCCTCTTCAAACAGCTTTGGAGATTGAGAACTTAGGTCTGGAGATGCCATAGGGATTCCCTTTCCACTAAGCCTGCTCAGCTCTCTCATAGTTACACAGTTTCTTTTTTTCTCCTCTGCTAGGTAGCTCCAAAGTTTTGTTTCATTAGTAGTTTTTGTGATAAGAACTGCTCCCTCTAGCTGGGCGGTATATCTGCACACTTCTGAGAGAGCTGTGGCCTCTTTTCCGGCCCCCGCTTCAGGGCTCCAGTCTGTTGCCTCCACTTTATCTGTTGGGTCCCTCGGTCCCAAATCTCCGCAGAGAAAAATGTTTTCAAAGCCTTTATATCAGTAATTTGTGGAGCCTTGTGAAGACACTCTCTCCTGAATGTTCCTGTTTTCCATGTATCTCAGAAGACCACCAGCTGGAGAATGATAACTGGTTCTCTAGGATACTGGGTTTCTCTGGAGATTTCCCTCTCCCATTCCCCAAGAGGTGGGGGCAGCTGCCCAAATCACCCAGGAGACACATACATGTCTGCCCCTACGGTGTGAAACAGGGCACTTCTACCTCTTCCAACATTTCCCCTGCCTGGAAGGAATTTCCTCCTGTTTGGGGATGGGAGTGACAGGTCCTGTGACAGGGAGTCAGCCAGGGGGGGGCCTAGACAGGAAGAAGCTGGGCTTTCGTTTTCTTTCAAATAAGAATACAATTTGCAGACAATGGGGGCCAAGCTGAGGGCCCCCAAACCCAGCGTGGATTTTTGAGCCACAACTATGGGCTCAAGCTGTGGGAAGGGAGGAGACCAGGAAGTCCCAGTCTCCGGAACCTCCAAAGGTGACATCTGCCTTCCTCCCGGAGGCAGAGAGAGGGTTGGTCCTAGGAAGCCTCCACCTGTTTGTGAGAAGATTCAATCCTCCCTGTCACTACTTTGGTAGCCTGAAGGAAGTGTCTTCTCAGAAAGAGGACATCTGCAGGTTTGGCTGGCCAGAGCCTGCCCGAGTTTTCCACGGCTTCGGAATGCTCAGTCACTCACTACTGTAGTCAGTGTATATGGTTCCTTCACTCCATCCCTTTGGCCTTACCCTTCCCCAGATGCTCCTTCCTGCCCTCCCTTCTCTTCAGAAAGCTACCTCAGAGGACCTGCTCAGGCTTCTGTGGCTGAAATAACAAGGCCCCCCACCCTACTCCAGCGGTTTATGCCCACCCCTCCTCCCTCAAGTCCTTCAGCACCTCCAGACTGAGCCACATTCTTGCAACCAATCTCCTGACCTGTGGCATTTTTATTCTTTTTTTTAAATTTTTTTTTAACGTTTATTTATTTTTGAGACAGAGAGAGACAGAGCATGAATGGGGGAGGGTCAGAGAGAGAGGGAGACACAGAATCTGAAACAGGCTCCAGGCTCTGAGCTGTTAGCACAGAGCCCGACGCGGGGCTTGAGCTCACGGACCGTGAGATCATGACCTGAGCCGAAGTCGGACGCTTAACCGACTGAGCCACCCAGGCGCCCTTTTATTCTTTTTAGTTATTTTCTGGACGGTTGGCTCTGCCGGGAGAAGGATGACTTTGGTCTGTTTCCAGGAGGACTGTAGCCCCAGCTCTTGGAATAGCACACAGTAGAAGCTGAATAGGTATGTGTGGAATGAATGAAAGTTCTTGCGTGCGCCCTGTGATCTGCTCTGAGAGCCCAGCTGACCATTCAGTGGGAGATGAGGGGTAGAATAAAATAATCAAAACCACATCAGGGAAAGGCTTCAAGGGCCAGCTTTGCACGTGTCTCGGGCCCTGGAGATGACCAGGGAACAAAGGAGCCTGAGCATTTAATGAGAACTTTCTGAGGGGTTCGTGAACGATTGAATGGGAGAATGTCAGACACCAGAGTCTGCCAGGTCTGGGCACGAAGGAGGCAGTGGGGAAGAGGGCAGTGCTCCGGGCCCTGCTAAAGCCGGGGAGGGTGTTGTTAGCAGGCCACTGGCTCTCATACCTATTTGCTCCCCCAGTGCGGGCTTCTCTTCAGGCCAGTGGGTCCCAGGGCTGTGAGCCAGGGCTCTGCGGTTCCAGGGACCCTGCTCAGATGACTGCGAGGTGCGACTTTCCACTTCCGGGGGACCCTTCCTTGGGCCAAGATCGCCCAAAGACGCAAGGGCGAGCAGGCCCGTCCTTTGGAGGGCGGAATCGACTGAGGACCCGACCTCTGACGCCAGGCTTGACACAGCATTAATAACTGGGCGGCAAAACCAAGAAAGGGAACTAGGAATGGACCCAGTGTCCCTTGGGGTCGGATCCTTGCCATCAGAACACAGAGAGCCCAAGAAGAGAGCTTGCACAGTTTCTACCTCATCTGTTAAGGCCTCTTCAGAAGTCACTGTCCTATTAGATTTGTGTCCCCAAATCCTTTTTTAATCCAGCAGAATCTCTTTAAGGGGTAGAATCTCAGCCCCAATGGTCCAGGCTCAAGGTACAGAGAGGACAGGACCAGCAAGATGGAGGTGGAAGGATGGGGGTGACAGGGGCTCTGGCTCAAACCAACTCCGGGCCAGGTAGAGAGAGGTGGTTGCACAAGACACCCCTTCCCAGGGCACTCTCCAGAGTGAGCATTGGGTCCTTGCCCTCAGAGTTCAGCAGGGCTGCCGGGAACCTGAATTTGTCGACCTCCATCTCCAGCCAGCTTTCCCACGCGCGACCTGGAGGCTTCGATCTTTCCGGAGTTCTCCGACAAGAACTGGAGCCTCAATACCCCACCCTCATCCCACCTAACCAAAGCAGGCGTCTTCTGACCCCCTCCGTGCCCAGTAGTGGGCCACCTGGGCGGCTTCTAAGATCTTCCCAATTCCATCCTCTGGGGCAGCTTTCCGGGCATCCTTGGGGCCTCTGGACTGGGTTTTCTGTCCCCCCGGCCTGTCTCCTCCACCCGGGGGTAAACTGAGCGCCCCCAGGATTGTTGCTGAGCGCGGATTTGGGGTCCGCAGAATCGAGTTTTCTCCGGCTCCTCCAATGAGCGTCGGAGGCCAGAGGGTAGGGAACGGTGTGCACCGGGCTAGGGAACGGAGGGTGAGGGAGGAGGAAACGACCGTGAGTGTGTTGACGCCAGTGTGTGTCGGTTTCTGTGAGTGTGCACGAGTGCGTGCCCGGAT
This sequence comes from Neofelis nebulosa, assembly GCF_028018385.1. Classification (NCBI taxonomy): domain Eukaryota; kingdom Metazoa; phylum Chordata; class Mammalia; order Carnivora; family Felidae; genus Neofelis; species Neofelis nebulosa. The sequence continues at coordinate 15,783,280 of NC_080783.1, forward strand.
GGGGGCGGGACAGGAGTGGGGGGACGGTCGGGCAGGTCCGGCCTCGCGCGCAGAGGGCTCTGGGGTGCGAAAAGACCTCCTCGCGGGGATCCGTGGGACGCGACCGCCCCACGGAAGGTGGACGGAAGGGAGGAAACGCCAGCTTCTGGCTCCTTCCCCAAAAGCGCTCTGGGAAGGGATTAGGCGCCCCCTGTACTTTCGCTTTGGGCGTGATTGATGCGAACGGCTCTCCGAGGGCCGCTCAATTAATAAAGATTACGCTCGTTTAGTCGAAACGTCCCTCTTAATTAATGGAGAGAAGGGCGCGAAGGGTGATTTATTTGCATTTGCAACACGCTTTCGGCCTCCCGGGATTTGCGGCGAGGGCGGCCGCTGGGGCCCAGGACTAATTGGCTACCAGCCGGTTGAGGCCGACTTGTTCCGGACCGAAGTGTCCCCCATCCTGTTCCCCTCACGTCGCCGCCTACGGGACCTACTCCCCGGGCCTTACACCTCCATCCCCCTAACTCCGTCTGAAACCACCCCAGATGCAGGTGGGCTTCCCTCCCTTGAGAGCACTAGCCCGGCCCTGGCGGGCACTCCCTGCCCCGCACACTCCCTGTTGCGCCTCATTACCGCCCCCCTCAACGCGCTGGAGGGGATCTCCGGGAGGCCTGATCACCGATCCCCGCCGCCCCAGCTTCCGACGGTGCTGTCAGGGAGGGGTTGAGGCATGGAAAGGAGCGCTAGCTTCGAGTCCCCCAGGCCAAAGGGGCTCTGGGAACCTACCCGCTACGTATGAATGTGTGATCGTGTGTCTCAATGTGTGTGGGTGAACGTACGTGCCTGTTATGTCTGTTTCTAAGTATCTGAGTAGTGCGTTTTTGCTAAAATACCACTCTCTCTCCCGCCTTGCTGTCCACCTGCTACAGCCCGGGCGGGGGAGGGGAAGTGCAAACCTTCCCCGAAGCGTAGCCGCGTGAAAACACTCTGACTTTAGCCGGAGACTTTCTGCCCCTGGGTGGGGAGAGCAAGTGCTTCCCACCCAACAGGGGCAGGGGCGGGGGGGGGGGGGGGCGGAGAGTTGGGGGGAGCTGCGTGGCGGCGTGGAGGGCGCAGGAGTCAGGAAGAGGCTTCAAAGGTTTCGGTAACGACTCTTCGGCCTTTATTTATGCCCCTATTAATACAATATCCATCATGGAGATATCGATCTTTATCCTTTAAACTGATACGCTAGGAATCAATTAGCCATGCAGATTACATTTCCTACATATCCAAATGTTAATCTTTCAGTCTCTGGGCCAGTGATATATATTTTTGCAGCCAGATAGTATTAGATTTCGTTTAGAAATGGGAAGAAGAAAAAAGGCTCTCTGAAGCGCATTTCTCTTGGGGCTACTTGTCTTAACTCTTGGCCCCCACTGGGCCCTGGGGGTCTGGGGGCCAGGATACTTCTTGGAGTTTCCCGGGGCAAAGAAGCAAGACCGCGACGGCGACCAGCGCGCAGGGCCACCGCGGGGACGCGGGACAGCTTTCTGTGACAGGACTCTGGGCAGCCGGTTAGCGTCAGGTCTACACTTCTGGTGGGGGCTCCTTCCAGCTAAACCACCCTGTCTGGCAGGCCCCTTTCGATCGCTTGTGGCGTTCTGGATGGCCAGTTTCCATCTTTTCAGTTTCCCCTCCAGGGTTCTCCCATCTCCAGGCTTCTAAAATCAAAATTATTCTTCTACTCCTCACCCCCCAAACCCAAGGCTGGTTTAAAGGTCCGTCTCCAGAAAGAGAAACCTAATTTAAAACACGAAATCCGTGTTTTCCTGGGGAAAGGGAGATGGAGAGAAACTTTAAGGTCTACGAAGGAATGTAATGGCATCCTTGATGTTTAAGAAATTGGAAGGGTTGAGGCAACCTGTTTAGCTTGTGGTGATTTCTCTCCTCTCCTCTCCTCTCCTCTCCTCTCCTCTCCTCTCCTCTCCTCTCCTCTCCTCTCCTCTCCTCTCCTCTCCTCTTCTCCTTTCTTTTTTCCCCTTCCTTTTCTTTTTTTCCTTTTCTTTTCTCTCTTCTTTTCTTTCTTGTTCTGTCTTTTTCTCCTCCTCCCTACGAAAGGCTGGTGGAGTCAGGAACGGATGCATCCCGGGGCGGGGGGCCCCTCCTCTGTGCACGGTGAGCTCCCACGGGCCACAAGGAGGCAGGGTGCATGCTACATGCTTCCTACTATTTTCCTCCAGTCCCTGGCCCCAGCCGGCGTGGCTTTGGGAGCCTCGGCCTCTTCCACCTCCCCCCACCTGTTGCACTCACTGCTGGAAGTTGGCTGCAGAGTCTTTCTCGCTCCAGGCGAGATTTTAATCCCTGCAGACTGCGGGTGCTGGGTTTACTCACAGCTTTGCTGCCTTAGGCTCCCGTGCCCTCACTATCCAGTGCAACCTGGTTCATCTAGACACCCAGGTCTGAACATTCTTCTCGAAGATCTCTCTTTTCTTGCTCCTTGCATCCGCTCCGTCCCCACCCCCTGAAATCCTCGTCGGAGAGAAGTTTCCTGCGGGGGCTAAAGATACGCAGGCTGAGGAGCTGTGGCAGATCTGAGCTTTGGCTCAGGCAGTGGGGCCGCACGGAGTCAGACCTGGCCTGATCCAAGTGAAAGGCCTGTTAGCTTTCCCCCACCTCCTCCACTCCCCTCCCTCCTCCCACCTTCGTTTCCCACATCCCATCCCCCCAACTCCAGGAGCTCCTGGAATGGTCATTTGCCTTGCTGGTTTTTTTTTTTTTTTTTTTTTTTGGCCTCAGGCGTCAAAGAAACCCTACAGACCCTCCCGCCTCCCGCAGCCCTCCTATCAAGTTCTCCAGCTCTACTCCGCCCCCCCCACCCCCCCCACGTCAGATCATCTGCCTCTTTCCCTGGGCCCATCCCAAGATACCCTGCCAAGACCCCTCAGTCCTTACCCCCACGCAAACACCCTGCTTGCTCACAAGCGAGCAATTGTCGAATTAATCAACCCCCCTCCCTGCGCCGTGGATTCTCACCGAGTTGGGCAGAGCATTTTTGAAGATTAGAGAGGACATATTCTAATTTTTTTACAAGACGCTTCCCCCCCCCCCCCTCCGCCCCGAGAATTGGGCTCTGGCATCTTGTCTTCCTTATTTGCATAAAAATAATTTTTGTAGAGCCAAACAAACGTCTGCAGGAGACAATTTGCCCAGAGATTCATTCTCTCCCTCCCTCGCTGCCGTTAAATTTTTTTTTTCCTTTTACATCTCTCTTCTTCCCCTCCTTTCCTTTTCCTTTCCTCGTTCTCCTTCTTGTCTTCCCACAAACCATATGTTCTTTATTGAGAATCCGCTCACACGTTCCCGGCCGCTCCCCCAGCCGCAGCGGCACCGCAGGGGCAAAATCACTGTGGTTGGCGCACATCACATTTCAGTGCGGCGCCCAGATCCCCATCCAGTCCCTAAATCCGACCTCATCCCGACTGATTTTCCAGTGGGGGAGAAGAGCGGCGCCAAAGTTTTTGACAAACAACTGCGGGGGGGCCCAATGATGGTCGCCTCGCCTGGCGCTGCGCGGGACGGCGGGTTTAACCCAAGCATTCACCAACCCCGGATCCTCGCATCCGGCCAGGACGCGCGTGGTCAAGGACTCAGTGCTTTGCATTTCCCTCGCGTGAACGCGGGGCAGCCTTTCTGCAAAATTGAGGGCTTCGTGGTGTTTGCTCAAACCACAGACTGCAACCCCTGGTGATACCTGGGACTCGGCGAGCGGACGGGCGCGGCCCCGCGGGGCTACCACGCCAGGCTGCCAGATCCCGCGCGACCCTCGCGTTGGGGCAAAAAGGCCTGGGTGGCTGCGTGGCAGACGTCCCCGCCCGGGCCACTCAAGAACAGTGTTTTACATAGATCATAATTTTCTTAAGGCCTTTGTCTGGCTAGAAATGAGGTCGCCTCTTAGAGGCCAAGAGAAGTCCGGGGCTCATGAAAGGCTGGGTCCACAAATGCAAGAGCTGCGCGCTGAAGGGCGTCCTGCGGCCCAAAGCAGATGGCACCGGACCGCGACTGGACTGTTGATCCACACATCCAAACCCGGGAGCGGGAGAAGCTTGTTCAAGTGAATGCGGCACGCTCGCCCCAGGCTTGGACAGGCAGCCAGCTGTCTATTTCACCTGACGTTCCTCTGAAACTCGGGGCAGAGGAGGCATCGGCGAGTTATCCTTCTCCCCCGCCTCCCACCATTATCTTCCTATTGCCCTCAAGGCTTCAGTGGCATTTTGCACGTGCACGGATAGCGCGCGTGGACACCACGTTCGTTCTGGAAACTGTCCTAGAGACTTTCCTGCCTGCTTTCTGGGTAATTTGTCAGCCTGGGGAAATGATGCTGCCTTCCAAACCTGCGTTCAGTGCCGCAGGGGCGAGGGCGCTTGCCTTCCAAGACCCACTTTGGGGCCACTCCTTTGTCAATTGGCGACTGTATCGCGTCCAGAGGCAGCGCGGAGACTCTGGCTCAGAGGCTTGGGAACGGGGACCGGGCCTGGGTGGACACTCCCTTCCTGCTCCGGGGAATGGGGGGGGGGGGTGGCGGGGGTAACTTCTGCTTCCGGAGAGACTTCTGAAAGAAGGAGGCACAAGCTTCGGAGATAGGGAAGGAGTGGCTGAAGTGTAGAACCGGGGTTCGTTCTCGAAACCAATCTGGAAAGCCGGGAACCACCCCACCCTTCCGCGACCTGTTGCGCTCGTCTATGTCCAGGCTCCGTCTCCGGGCCTGGTCTGGTTTGGCTGCGAGTGGGCGCCATGGGCCCGAGAGCCTCAGCCAACGTCGCTGTCCCGGCCTTCCCTGGTCGGAAATCAGGGATACCAAGTTCAAGGAACTTGGACTCCCGAGATCTTTGGATCCAAAGTGGCCCCGCAGCCCTAATGACCCAGCTGCTGGGAGACTGAGGGTGCCCTCTCACCCACCTCTGAGTCTCCCGGGTCCTCTGACCGCCACCCGCTGGAGAGGGTATGAGTTAATCTGGCTACAGAAGAAGAGCTCTCCCGCAGGGGAAGGCCGGGGAGTAGAGATCCTGGAGCTTGAGAGATCCTGGAGCTTGAGGCCCCCAGCCCCCCCCCCCCCCGCCCACACACACCCTCGTGGCCTCCATTTGTACGTTTTTATAGCAAGTGGTGGTCGGTTTATGGATGCGCATACTGGACTGGCTTCCATGGGTACTTCCAGGTCCAGTTCAACCCGCAGTACCTTCGTTCCAGGATGCCCCTGGCCCTGCCGCTCACGGTTGCTGGGCGCGCAACCCGGGAGAACGAGTCTGCAGCCCGCGCACCTTCCCTGATCTGCAAGCTTTGGGGAAGGAGAACATCCAGCCGGAGCGCGCCGAGTCAGCGCCGCGAGGGTTTGGAGACACAGCCCTCGGCTCAGATACAAATGAGACTCAGTCCCGGATGTTCCTGGGTTCCTTTCAGTGGCGAGTTGAGTCCGCATTTGCCCTCTTAAAATACACCTTGGGTACCTCCCTCTTCCAACTACCGCTGACCCTAGAAAGTGCCCTATCGGCTCCACTCAACTTTTTAAAGACGGAAAACTAAAAAAAAAAAAAAAAAAAAAAAAAAGAATTTCTAGCTCGGGGGTTGCAATCCCTGAGAAGTGGCTTAGGAAGAAACAAGGACACGGATTTTGGTGATCCCCAAAAAGGAAATGAGAACGTTTTCCCCTTGACAAATTGAATCGTTTTATGTAACATCAGGTTAAATAGGGCTTCATTTTAAGCGGTGACTCTCCTTTGTACTATGAATGCACGTCAGCCCCCCCCCTTTGGTGAGTGAGGAGATGTCCAGACTTTTTTCCGTGTTTCCAGAGGCCTGTCTCCGCAGCTCGGAAGGTCAGTCAAGCCTTTTAATGTTGAAGCCCAGCCGGCCTAAAGCTGCCTGCTTTTCCCACTTGCGAGTGGATTTTTAAAGAACCAACTCCCAGAAGGTTGAGCAGTTATAAGCTAACCACCCCCCCCACCCCATCTTCCCTTTTGAGTTTGCCTTAATTAGGGGGTGGGGAAGTGGGGTTGGGGCCGCCTTCACGTAAAAACTGTCAAAGGAGTTGGGGGATGGGGGACCTAGAGAGAGGGGTGGAGAACTCCGGCGCAGGAAAAATTCAAAAATCGTAAAAGGAAAAGGGGGAACATGAAGCCCAGAAGTCATTGTTTCCTTTATTTCAAAGGGAAAAACCTGCCCGATTCTCATCCTTTTGATTGATTAAGGCCCTGAATACCTCGCAGCCCCAGAGTGACAGTCCTTGAATAGACTTCAGCGAATAAAGCGCAGGCAGAGCGCGGGGCTGGCACTCGGGGTGTAAAGGAGGCGAGTTCGCTGGCACTTACCAAGTTATAAATAAAGGGCTATGCACAATGGTACCTTCTCTAAGGACAGACAGTCTTTACAACACTCCTGGCGTCATATCCTGCTGGGGACACTTCAGCTCCTAGCCAAGACTTCGCTCCTTTTATTTTTCCAGCAGTTTAGTCTGAATACCATAATAAATTCCTGAGAACAAACGCAGCAGCCGGGCAAAACTTTAACATACAGACACATCTCTGCTGCCGCATTGGGGATCTATACCTCGAGATTTAGAGCTGGGGCTTCCCAGAGTGGGTTTTTCAATCAAGAGGCAGTTTTCTTCTCCCTCCCCACCCCAGACTTCAACTAGCGAGTCCTAGGGCCTCCCCAATGGCTGCCGAAGCTCCTCACCACTCCTGCTCCCAGACCGAGAAGACAAAAGAACTTTATCAGCACACTCTGGACTCCTCCTGGGAGGAACCCCACCGGGAGGACCCCTATAACAAACCTAGGCCAAAGGGGCATTGACCAGAAGAGAGAAAGCTAAACAAGGGAGGGGGGGCGGGCAGAGGGTCCCAATGCCTTCTTATTGGAATTGCGCCCCTCCAGTGGTTGTAAAACAAACAAACAAACAAACAAACAAACAAACAAAAAAACTAGAAAAAAGAGTCACAGAAAAATAGAGACATAGAGAGACAAGGAGACGGAACGGGAAGAATAGAGTCAGAGACGGAGAAAGCCACACAGAGATACACAGAGGGAGACAGAGACAAAGAGAGCAATAGAAAGTCAAGGAGAGAGGGACACACGTGAAGTGAAAAAAAGAAACAGGGACTCCTCTCCTCTGCGCAGCTGCCACCTCCCTCGGGCTGTCTCTTCCAGGTTCCACGGCTCTGCCCTTCTCTTCCGGGGAAGGGGAGCAGCGTGGGTCCCTCTCCGGGCCGGCCAAGGCCTTGGCACCGCCGGGGATGGGAAGAGAAAGTGGCCGCTGTCGCCCAATCAGCGCGTGTCTCCGCCACCCGGGACGGTCTCCCCGTCGGCCAATCGCAGCTCAGGGCTCCTGACCAAGCTTTGGGTGAAAGAACTAATAAATGCTCCCGAGCCCGGATCCCCGCACTCGGTGTCACGACGGGAGGAGATTCAGGCCGGCCGCGCTCCCACCCCCACCCCCCCCTCCCTGGCTCGTCGCGGCGCTCGCAGCCCCCTCCCCAGCGCCCCCCGCCGCAGGGCCACTCGCTCAGACTCAAACCAAACTTCTCCGCCCTGGGCTCGCGATCCCGGACTCTGGGGCCTCCCTGCCCGCCCCTTTCCCCGGTTCCTTCCCGAGCCGCTCTCTGGACGAGGAGCGGGCAGCCCTCCTGCCCACGTCCCTCCCTCTCTTTCCAGCCTTTTTGGGGAGGGGCTCCCCACGCTCGGGGGCAGTTCCCGAGAGCCGCCAGCACCGCGCTCGCCTTTCTCTTTCGCCTTCACCTGGATATAATTTCCCAGCGAAGCTGCCCCCAGGATGACCACGCTGGCCGGAGCCGTGCCCAGGATGATGCGGCCGGGCCCGGGGCAGAACTACCCGCGCAGCGGCTTCCCTCTGGAAGGTAAGGGTGGGGGTGCGCCTCAGCGCCGCGCGGAGCCCGGGGCCCGAGCCGGGCTGCTCCAGCGTCTCCACAGGCTTCCTCGGCGTGCCCTGGGAGCCCCATTCCCTGGGTGTCCCGACCCCCCCCCCCCCCCCCCCGCCCCGAGCTAACAGTCGGGGAGAGATCTCCGCTCGATTTTCTCCCTGCAAACAGAGCGCAGCTCTTTCTGCAAACCCTCGCGAAGCTCGGCGGCCAGGCCTGCTCTGGGCCGGTCCACTTTCCTCTGCTGTTTTGCAAGTGCGGCGGCGGCGGGGAAGGGATGGACCGGCTTCTGAGCGCCAGAAAGCACCATCTCCGCATTTTGCCCACCCCAGGGCCTTTCAAAATTGTCGCGGCTGCGCGGACATTTGCTAAGCTCTTGTTAGTTCCGAAAGAATTTTCTCGCCGGCCGCAAAGTGCAGTGGCAGGAGCCCGGTGGCTTCGTGCTTGGAATTTTTAGTACTAACCGATTAATTAATTAGAGTTCCATTCATCTCAAGTGGCATCTCGAAGTTTCCATAAACCCTTTTGGGGGAACTGCCTTGCAGTCATCCAGAAGGGAATCCCAAGGCAGGAAGACTTTGGATAGTTGAAGAGGTTGGGGCAGCAAGAGCGGGAAGCTGATCCAGAGGCGTCCTCCCTTCAGGCTGGGTCTGGAGTAGAATGTCATACCTAGAGCATGGATGGAGGTGAAGGGGGCTGCCTGCAGACCCTGCTGTCCTCTGGGTCCCCAGGTGTAACAGGTGACTCGCTACCACCTGAGGCCTCCTTTGGGGACCCTCTTTGACCTTTGGCTGCTGCACTCTCAGCCAGAAACCCCAAGGGCTGTCAGCTCCTCTGAGTCCCTTAGAAAAGGAGTGGTTCCAATTGAACGGGGTTTGGGGGAGTGGAGTTCAGGAGGCCAGCGTCTGGGTAACCTTCTCTCTGCCTGGAGGCCGTTTCTCGAGCAAGCTTCAAGATACTGGCCCGAGGGTCTTCCCTTCCAACCTCCACCCCCTGCCAAAGATGCCACTTTCTCCGGGCCCAAAAGGAAGACAGTTTCTCTGGGGCAAGTTAGTTTGCTGTCGTTGCTCCCCCTTCACACAAGATTATGTGCCCCCGAATTGCTTAATACTTTCAACAGATGTGATTGGAAGAGGAGCTGGGGCTGGGAGCCGGCTGTCTTGCATTTTCGGCTGTGGCTGTAACACGCGGATTGTCCCCAAGCGTCAGGAATTAGGTGGGCTCATCTTCCCGGCTGCTCTCTGTTCTCCAGAAGTGACTTTTCCTTTGCCTCTCTTTTCGCCTTCCGCTCCCAGTGTCCACTCCCCTCGGCCAGGGCCGCGTCAACCAGCTCGGTGGTGTATTTATCAACGGCAGGCCGCTACCCAACCACATCCGCCACAAGATCGTGGAGATGGCCCACCACGGAATCCGGCCCTGCGTCATCTCCCGCCAGTTGCGCGTGTCCCACGGCTGCGTCTCTAAGATCCTGTGCAGGTACCAGGAGACCGGCTCCATCCGTCCCGGTGCCATTGGTGGCAGCAAACCCAAGGTGAGTGCTGGGGCCTGGCCCTGGAGGCCTCCAGGCCTGTGGTCTCCCCGGTTAGGGAGGATCGGGGCAGGGGGCAAGGACGCTCATCTGGGGCTTTCCAAGGAGTTATTTTTCAAGACTAGAAAGAGGTGTTGGGGGGGAGGGGAGGAGAACAAGGTTGCTGCCTGGGCGCTGGTCCTTGATAAACGCTAAGGGAAAACTCCAGCCTTTTTGCAAAGGAGATACAGCATTTTTAAGAATGTCCCGGAACCCTAGAATACTCATCAAATTATTTTAATAGGCAAACACATAAAGCATGCAACTGTGCGTGCCCACCTGTTGCTGGTTTCCCAAGAATCTTCCCAGCTCCGACCCACTGCACCACTTTTGCCAGATCTAAAGAGCCACTTTTGGTTTTCTAAATGGTTTCTCTCCCAACTTCTGTCCCCAATCTCCTCCAGTCCAAATTGTCTTCAGGGAGTCAAAAGCTAGGGTGATTTGTTTCCTTTGTAATGGGCAGATTACTTGGCATTTAAAAAGCAGTTTGGTACTATCCTCAAATTATTTTGGTTCCTTTTAAAAAATGAAGGAGTCACACTGGCTAAGACTCAGTGGGAGGGGATTGCAGTGGGTCTGCCTTTTCTTCTGGATGTGGGGAAAATCCAATATAATTTTCTAGTTGCCACGGGGCAAAATCGAAAGGAGGATTCTGGCAAACCGAAGACTTCCAAACACCTTCCTTCCTCCCACTCCTAGCTCCCTTTCCAACCTCTCTGAGAATCTCTAGAAACAACTTTTATTGAGAGAGAGAGAGAAAAAAAAAAAAGACCCAGTGTTTCAAATTATCCGTATTTGTTTATCCACTCTGATTTTTTAAAACCCATATAATCACCTTTTACATTGCATTCTGCTCTTGAGGGTAGCTAAAATCTTGTGCTTATTTTTGGAGAGGTGCGAGTTGTAGCTGTAACTTGATTTTTCTGCTTCTCCTTCAGACATTCCCCTTTTTAGTTTCGTTTTCATGTTTCTGTGTAAGGAGTTGACTTTATTTTCAGGGATCAGAAAGTAAACCCCTCTCCCCCAAGATGTTATAAGTCTTCTTAATTTACCCTAAGTGCCCAAGCTTACCTAGGGAGGAACAGGGTCGACAGGGGTGAGGTGATCTCATTTCTACCCCTTCCTAAAAGTAAATTGCTCCAGAGAACGGGGTCCTTTTGCTAACAAGGGGGACCTTCCCAGGGGATTCAGGAAGGAGCATCCCACCGGGCCTGGAGGCGATGGGGCCACCACATTTGGCCCAGAGTCCTGGGTACCAACGCCTGCCTGCCTGTTCTCTTAAAGCAGGTGACAACGCCTGACGTGGAGAAGAAAATTGAGGAATACAAAAGAGAGAACCCGGGCATGTTCAGCTGGGAAATTCGAGACAAATTACTCAAGGACGCTGTCTGTGATCGAAACACTGTGCCCTCAGGTATGAGGCCCATTAACATCTTCCCCAGGCGCCGCCGTCAGTCGCTATTCCCCGCGCGGGTCATCCAAGCCACAATCACCCCAGAGATCGATCCGGGCGATCGGGAGGCAGCCCCTCCCAGGGCCCTGAAATATTCACGAGCCAGACGCGCTCTGGGTGTTTTACCCAGGGAGGGCTGAGCTGCTGGTCCTGGGGTTGAGAGACCGCCAACGGCTCCCCAAAGAGGATTTCTGTCGAGGACGAAAGCAGGAAACGCGAGGCGGAGGCCAACTGTTTATTAATATTGATGTTCCCTTTTAAAGAGAAACAAATGTTTTGGTAACCCCAACCGAAGGGAGATGGGGCCGCGCCAGCCCAGGCCCTGCCTAGTGCGCAAAGGAGGGGAGGCTTCGGCAACGGCCCGGCTTTTTCCCGAGAGTCCCAGGGACCATCCGGCGCCCCCGGCAGCCGGGGGGAAGGCGGAGAGAGGGGCGAACGCAGGGCGAGCGCGCGGGCGCACGGGAGAGTTTGTTTTTAATTAAAAGGAAACTCCCTCCCCCCCCCCCCCCACCACCCCTGCGAGAACGAGATATTTCAGAGTATGGATTTGTTTACCAGACTGGAATCTGGAAAAAATAAATGGGGGAGAGTGCATTTTCTTTTGATTTTTTACAATAGGAAACGATTCTGCAGTTGAAATTTAAACCCTTTATAGCCTCAAAAAAACGTTGAATTGCAGGGGACGGGTCCGCTGTGGTTCTTCCTCCCTTAACGCGAACCGAGGGGGTCCAATACCCAGGTGGTGGTAGGGGTGGTGGGCTGGCCGGAGAGTTCTCTTGGACTGGAGATCCAGAGCCCCGTCTATAGGGTCAAAAAGGAGAATGCTTTCTGCCAAGAGGGACACGGACGGCGGCTCCCGGCCCTAACTTGGGAGGTGAGGGCTTCCCAGGCTTCGGGCTCCCAGTAGCTCCGCGTAGATAGGTGCAGACTGTGTGGTGGGGGGATTGGAGTGGGCGGGTGAATGGGGTGGTAGAACGACGGAGACACAGGCGAGGACACAGGCGACTTGTGCAAGGCAGCCTCTCTACGGCTCGGGTCGGGGGTTCGGGGCTCCTACGGCCCGGCCTGGCACGGCTCAGTCGTCCGCGCTCCCTCCCTCCCCCCCGCGCCTCCAGTGAGTTCCATCAGCCGCATCCTGAGGAGTAAATTCGGGAAAGGCGAAGAGGAGGAGGCTGACCTGGAGAGGAAGGAGGCAGAGGAGAGCGAGAAGAAGGCGAAACACAGCATCGACGGCATCCTGAGCGAGCGAGGTAAGCGGCGGCGCGCTCGGGCGGCGCACGGAGGCCCGCGCCTCGGCCACGTCCGCGCTCTGACGTCGGCGCCCAGAGCGCCGGCCAGCTCCCGCGGGTGTCAAGGTCTCTCCCTTGGTACCCACTGCACCCGCGTACGGAGCATTCACATGAAAGACCAGAGACGCACTTGAAATTAAAACAAAAATCTCTGGTCTTTTTTTTTTTTTTTTTTTTTCTACTTTGTAAGCCTTTCTTCTGTACCAGTCTCAGCCCCTTGGAGTCTGGAACCGCGAGCTGCGGTTTGGTGAAGGGCTTCCCACTTGCCCTCAGGTATACAGGACCAGGCGTGGGGGTTTGAGGGGCTGGGGACAGTCTGTGAGTCCCCGGAAGCTGAAGGAACTTTTGCGCCCTCAGGAAAGGCCCAGATTTCCAGAGTTTCCCATTATCAGAGGAAGGGCGGGGAGAGAAGGATTCAAAACTCTTTGGCGCAGCGGGGGGGCCCCCAAATTCCGCGCCTTATACATACATACATGTAAGTTGGCTGTTTTGTGCTTTAAATTGTTTTTCAAATGCGATAGGGTTGGATTTCTGTGTGTGTCTAGGAAGTAAAACCAGCCTAAGATGTGGGCTCTTGGGCCCGCCGTTTTGGCACCCTGTCTCCACGGGAAGGCACAGGCCACCTGCTCCCTGTTGGCTGTGACCTGGCATCATCAAGAGAAAGTCTCTCCTTTGGAGCCATAGGTGCGGCTTCCTTCTCGTCTACCTGCAGCACTTGGTCTGGAGAGTCTAAAGGTGTCCCGCCCCCGCCCAAGGAAAGGCAGCCCCCCAGGGGAGGTAGAAGTTGAACCAGAAAGGGGTCCCTGCAGCAGTTTTCCTGTGAGCAGTTTTGGCCTTGGGGATGGTTGCACCTCTTCAAAGGCATGGACGGTGGGGAGGCACCTGGAGTCCCAGCCATGCCTAGAGTTCCTGCTTCTGGGCCTGGACTTTGGTGGGTAGAGATGAGTTTTGACTTGCCTTAGAAGGGCAGGCGGCTCTCCAGATGGGCTTGAACACCCACTGTGACTTCCAGAGTCAGGACTGTGGCTTCCAGAGTCAGGACTGCGGGTAGAAAGCTGGTTACTGCTTTTGCCTTCATTGCCCAACCTGGCGGATGGCAGCAGCTTTGCGAACCGATGCCAGCTCTGTACACAACCTTGAAGGGACACTCAGACTTAGATGTTACAAACCCAAACAGCAGATTTCAGGGATACACAGAAGCCTAGATGCTCCGGTACACACGGACAACCAAGAAAAGACACCCCCAACCACGGCAGGGAGATACACATGCTGTTGTTTCCCTCCCTTTAAAGCAGGGGACTCACAAGGTCTTAGTCTAAGCCTCTCCTCTGGGAGGGGTGATTTGCTGCTCTAGTCTCTGAGGAGACACCCCAGCTTTTATTCCAGACCTAGATGGAGCAGAGAGGTACTGGTGAGGGAGGAAGGAGAGGAACCAGCTAATCCCAAACCCAACGGGCCCCTGCGGGCACAGGGGCAAGAAGCCCAGAGCTATCAGAGAGGCTCAGGAAGGGGGGGGGGGCACGGCTTTGCTACTTGTTGCTGGAGGCACCGGCGGCCGAGCGGCCGCTCCCTCACAGCACAGGCAACCGAGGCCCAGGAGACAAAACGCCCCAAATGAGCTGGTCAAACATTTGTACAACTTTTCCAGCTTTTACAAAGAAGGCCTTCTCTACACAATCTACACTTGGAGATGAACTTGGGAGACAAAGCCTGGAGAGTCCATTGAAACTCACACTTTAGCTCGGCCCAGACAAAGCTCCAGCTCGCAGCAGCTTGATGTGAACAAAGGAAGGCAACCTTTTTATAATTCAAGGAGAAAAGAAGAGAAAACAGCCCCACAAAGGGCTGAGAATAGACATTATGGGCTTGCAATGAGGGATGAATTATTCAATGAGCTCCAATAGCTGCTGCGCCAGGAAGTTTTATGGACTCTCCAGCGTGGAAAAAGTGGCTATTTCACCTACAAAATGTTTCTAGTCTTTTGGGCCGTCTAGCTGGGCCGGCTGCCATTCAAGGGCAATTGCTACCATTTTTAAAATCAGAGTATTCTCCCCAGCGGGGGCTGTGCCGTTGAAAACACACACACTCCGCGGAGGCTGAAGCCTAATTTAATTTGGGGTTGTCAGAGAGGATACAGCGACCGTTTCTTCAGCGGCTCTAGCTCCCTTTCCAGATAAGCCCTGGAGGGCATATGGGGCCCAGAGAAAGGACAAGTGTAGGAGTGAAATATAGTTTAAAGGGAAATCTAGGAACCTAAAAAAATTACCTCAGTTCTTTGGGCACCAAAAGTCATCGACTGCCCCCGCTTGTAAAACGGGATGAATGTTGATAAAGGGGTCTGAGTTCTCTGGGGGAGGGGGAGGAGGCTGGCCTAGAAAGGACCTTTGGGTGCTCTGAGCAGGGGACGCGCTTTCTCTGGAGGTTCCAGCTTCCTTGCGGGGTCGGGAAGGGGGGCGACGGAAGCTGAGACTGGCTTGCCAGGAGACGTCTTTCCGCTTGTCAGACTCGAGGGCACAGGAAGAGAGGCACCCCGAAAGAGGTCAGAACTGCCTTCGCTTTTCTCCAGCGTTTGGCCTTTCTTCTAGGTGACCCCCTTTACCTTCTCAACTTTCCCTCGTCCCTTGCCCAATCCAAGGGCAGCGCGGCGTGCTGACTCGGCGCGCTCAGGCCCTTGCGCCCTGGAGCGCACTAGACGCTGTGCAGCCCTCCTCCGTCCGTCCTTCCAGCTCCTTTGCCCGGGTGAAAGGAGAAAGCTGGGAGGCCGGGGGACAGCAAACCGTCCCCCATCCCCACCCCCACCCCGCTTGGTCCCGGCCCTCCGGCCAGCACCGTGATCGGAACAGGCGCAGTCGCAGGAGCCAAGCCCCGGTCGCAGCATCGGGGGCTGTGGGCACAGCCTCCGCCGCGGCCACTCAATGGGCGCCTCTGTTCCTCCCCCAGCGCGGCGGAGCGGGCCCGCGGGCGCCGTCACAATGGGTCGGCCCCCACTCCTGCGCCCTGCGCCAAAGCGCCGCGCCGCGCCGCCCCCTCCCTTGCGCTCCGGCCGGCTCGAAGCTTAGCTCGCCGGGCTGCAGCCGACTCAATTGCCTCCTTTATGTCCTTCTCACTTTCATCTAGACACAGCCCGCCTCCCCCCCCTTCTTCTCCTTTTTTTCCCCCCTCTCTTGCCTGAGGCTCACATTAGTGAAATTTCTGCAGCCTCCCCCCATTTTTTTCTTATTTTAAAGAAAGCCCTTAACACAAAAGCAGTGACTAATCAATAGAAAGTGCTCCTTCATCATCTCCTCCTCCTCCTCCTCCTCCTCCTCCTCCTCCTCCTCCTCCTCCCTCCCTCCCTCCCTCCCCCCTCCTCCTCCTCCTCCAGCAGGGTGACGCTTTTCCTGTTTGTGAGTTTTGGGAAACATTTTTGCTTTGTGCCGTAATGGAATTAGAGGACAGATGAGGACTGTAAATGGACACGCGACGGCAAGACTCTCGCTTAAATATTTAGATGCAACATTACAATTACCGACTTGTTGCAGAGGCTTTGATGTGGCAGTTCGGGAGTGCGAGGGGGAGAGAGGCCAGATTGCCCAATTGATGTTTTGATTGAGGCTGGAGATACACTTTCCTAGGACTTTCCTTTCCCGCTTTAAAAATCACTAGTGAGCGTGGGAGGTTTGCAACAGTTTCAAAGATTGAGCTCAGAGACCGCAAGCATAGGTCGGTTGGGGCTTATACTCCATTCATATCTCTCCCTTCCTATTTGACATTTATGAAAAGCAGGTCTGTGTGGTTTTTTTGTTTTTTGTTTGTTTGTTTGAGAAAGTAAAAGTGACCAAAGTTTTGCTCGTGTTTTGTTTGAAACCTTGCGAGCTTTTCTGAAATAACTAGGACGCTGTCAGTTTTTCCGCGGGGCAGAAGATAAAGCGAGTAAAAACGCACAGAAGTTTTAAAGGCCCTTGAAATATTTCGTTTCCAATGGAATCATGAAAAGAACACTTTATCATTGACGGGGGCGCTACTGAAGTCGAGAGGAACGAAGGCCATTTCTTCCCCCCGACTTAGCAAGGGAAGGACGTTTTGGCGCGAGGCAAAGCGGGGGAGGGGGGGAGGAACTTTCCCACAGACTGAAATCCCGGGGTATAAGATCTTAGGTTTGTGGCATCGGAACCTTTATTAAAGTGGACAGGCCACTCTCCAAGTCCGTTTGTCAGAATCCTAAATTTGACCCCAATGTCGCCTTCTAGTCTTTTGAGTGAAGTTTATGTTTTCTGAAATCCTTAAAATACGCAACAAGGAAATAGCACCCATGTAAAAGTGTATTGGAAATATCAGCACTTGAATTAAATTAAAACACCAGGCTGGGTCCTTTTCAGGGACGTAATGGTAGCGATTTTCCTGTTGGAATGATGAGAGAGAGAAAGAGAGAGAGAGAGGGAGAGGGAGGGGGAGAGAAAGAAAGAAAGAAAACAAAAGAGGAAAGAAAAAAGAAAACCACCAGAGTTCAGATCTTGCAGGTTTTTCTTTTTTGCTTGTTTGTTTGGCTGCTGTATGCTTACTTTCTGGCCTTATTGAAAACATGCAGATTTTCTAATTAATGCTTGAAATCGTATGTTTATTTTGGGGCTTGATTTGATTGTTGATAGCACCGGAACGGGGACTAGGGGCTTCAAGTGCGTAATAATTACTGAAGGGTCATTTAAGAGTCCCCAGGGCTTCGCAATAAAACCCACCGGGGCGGTGAGGCGGAACCAGCAAGTGCCCCGAGGTTCAGGAGAGTGGGATATGTGGAAATCAATCAGGTGAATAGGAGCGTTGCCACTGAACTCAATTTCCATGAATAAATATGTTTTCAAGACAAAAAAAAAAAAAATCCCTCCTAACCATAAGGTTAAATGTTTAAGCTGCACATAAGTAAATAGCCAATGAAAGTTAAAAGTCGCAACATCAGCCCTAAACAAAGAGTAAGACCAAGTTTGTTCAGGACTGAGGACAGAGAAGGTTCAGTTCGGTGGGGTTCTAGACAGGTAACTTATTTATGTGGGTAAATAAAGATTAAAGAACCATTAAGAATGTACATATATAACTAACAAGACACTAACAGGCAATTAAGCAGTCAGTTTAATGCCTTATCTCACTGGCTGCTCTGGGGTTGTTTTACAACTAGGAATTAAAATCTGAAAAGGAAGTTTTCAGCAGCTCTGGCCAAATATTGATTAAGTAGCTGTTTGTTGATAGCATTGTTACGCATTAAAAGGCCGGGATCGCGGCCCCTCAGTGGCCATCTTCTATTGTGAGGGATTCTTAACCACAGAGATCAAAGCGGGATCATTTCAACTTATCTGTCTTGGAAAATCCTCCTTTTCCTCTGAAATCTCTAAGGAGGATTGGCCAAATTCTCTTTAAGAAATAGGAACCCAAACCAGTTACACGTCGTAGGTTTGTAGAGAAGAGACGCATGGGGTGTTTTTAATTATCCTATGGTGGTTTCTTGTTTAGAGCTTAGGCTAAGATGGTGAATTTATCATCAAGTAGATTCTCATTTTTGGAGGGTGGCCGGAGGCATGGCACCTACCATTCTCTCATCCCTAAATTTCTAAACGTGGAACTTGCTTTCGCCGCAGTTGCCCTCGAAGCTGGAAGGATGGAAAGGAAAGATGTCAGATTTTTATGTAAAACTAGGTGGGGACTAGTTAAATACACAGGAAACTGGGAGTTACACTAAGTATGTTTCTCTACATGTGCTTCTATATTTTTTGTTTACATGAGTCTCATGCATCTTTTTAACCCTCTATAATGTAGGAGTGGATATGTATTTGTGTATAGTTTGTGCATCGTTAGAGTTTTTTTTTTTGTTTTTTTTTTTTTTAATTTTTTTTTTCAACATTTTTTATTTATTTTGGGACAGAGAGAGACAGAGCATGAACGGGGGAGGGGCAGAGAGAGAGGGAGACGCAGAAACGGAAACAGGCTCCAGGCTCCGAGCCATCAGCCCAGAGCCCGACGCGGGGCTCTAACTCACGGACCGCGAGATCGTGACCTGGCTGAAGTCGGACGCTTAACCGACTGCGCCACCCAGGCGCCCCTCGTTAGAGTTTATAAGTTGCTCACTATGAATTATGCTGGCAGTAAACTATATCCATTTGCACAAAGACTTATTTGTCCAATGGATTACACTTTCTAGAGTCATCAGAATTTGAGATAATAGCACAACCTCCCAATTCTTATTCAGCCCTTCTGTTTAATGCTAGGAAAAAAATTTCCCTGAATGATTTTATGACTTTTTAGCTGTTGATGTTTAGATGAACTATTAGACTTTTTTTTTAAGTTTAAGAATTCAATATATCTAGATAAATTTTTCTTTTATTATGAGAGTTAAAATTCCTGCAAGACCTTTTTTAGAAATACCATCTCTGTGCTTAATTTGCAAATTCCAACAAATCACTCTGAGGTTGTGAAATTTATGCCAGATTCAGGCTTTGGCTATTCAAATATGCATCGTGGATCTGTCTTTCTGAATCTTCTTCTCTGATTGTGTTCATTGAAGTCCTAAATAATTGTGCATAGGGCTTTATTTTATTTTATTTTGTTTTTATTCTTTCTTATTCACTCTTGAACAAGATGAGTCTTGACGTACAGAATTACTAGTGGATATTTTCTATTCTATTATCATCTCTCAATTAATTAATAACCTACCTGTGCTCAAATGTTCTTTGATATAGTCCCAATCATTCAGTGTAGAGCAACTGTCTGAAAAAGATTAAGCTGGAAGTGTGAGTCAGCTCAGATCTGTTATGGTTACCCTGTCCTGGGTCCAGATGCAGCATTAGGGCGTTCTTTGTTGCATACGTCATATGTACATGTATATGAAATATACATATGGAGCTTAAGTGACTGTTCCCCCTTGGGTATCAGGCTATGTATTCCTATACTGTGAAGGCGGGGGGCAGCAGAATCGAGCTCCAAACTGGGTCTGATCTCAGTACCAAGGCAGAATTCCTGATATGAGAATTGGCTTATGTCAATTATATCTCAATCAAGTTGGGGGGGAAAAATACGATTTGATATTATTGTAAAAAAAAAAAAAAAAAAAAAGGATGGGCTGCCTTTCACCGAGGAACTATGATCAGAGAAAGTGGAAGGGAATTTCAGAAGTTGTCTTTCTCTTGGAAGATGCACAGCAAATCAGGAACAGAGGACCATCTTCTGCTCTATTGGGAAAGATTTTCTTGCCCTGTACCTGCTAGTCTCCGGTGGAGAGGGTCACAGTGCACCTTTCAGCTCTGCCTTGTGGTGTCGGGCCAAACACTGAGCCTCAAAAGCATGGAACTTTTGCTGGAATAAAGACCTCTGTCTTCTAAGAAATCTTTCTCTCAAATTATCTGTATTAGGATTATGCTCCCCAAACATATAATTTCCAGTTTGTTACTGGAACGCGCACAGTTATCAAAATGCCCATTAACATTATAAAACATATGTTCAGGGGAGAGGAGTTAGAAACGTCATCATTGTCAGAAGCAGATATGAAAACCATGCAAAGCAGTTGCTGAGGACACTTGAGGAAAGGTTTTATGAATTCGTACCTTCAATGTTGGTTTTCCTTCCTTCCTGATAAAAACTAAGACTAACAGACTTCTGCGATGGAAGTGACCACTTCTCTTTAAGGTAGAAGAAAGTGCCTCATAATAAAGGGTGATGAGAAATTTAGAATTTGATTCAATGCACATTTCTCCTAAGAAGGGCAATCTTGAGAAAGAGTTTTATCCTGCACATTGCATGTAGCAAAGTTTGTAGCATTTTGATTTTTGTTGCAGGATTTTAAGTAAACAACAACAAAGAAACTCTTCTCGTTGGGGTGAAGCAACTTGATCAAAGTAGTCTGAGTTTTTATGTCCTCCTTACTGCAGTGATTGAGGAATCAATCTCCCTCAGTAAAACAAATTAGAAGACATGACAGGCAACAAGAAGCTAGCTGTATATTTGTCTCCTTCACCTATATTTTGGGATTTTGTGACTATATGCACTTTTCTTTGGCCAGATTCAATGCATCTACAACAGTATATTAACATAAAATCTCAGTTCTGGGGGGGGGGTAATCAATGGATTCCATTTAAAAATAGCTGTTCAAAACGCTTTGTGACGAGGATAGGAGAGACTCTTCTTGGCTGAGGGAGAGGAAATACCACTGATTTTCAGCATTAACAAATGTCCAGGGTCATATTGGGAATTCAAATAGTATAGTTTTACGGAGGCTTAAATGTAAATTTTCAGAATTTTTATAATCGGCTGGTAGGCATATTTTTGGAAACTGCCGCAGAATTAAATGTCCTTGCCTTCATGTCGTTAGATGGAAATAATAAGTAAGTTAGGGTAGAATAGTTAAGAAAAGAAAGTTAATTGCTGTGCAATTAAACCAATGGGATTGGTTTGGTTTTTAATGTACTTTTATAGTAAATATTTACACGGTCACGCACAAATTTGCATTAAAAAAAATTTTTTTTTTAACGTTTATTTATTTTTGAGACAGAGAGAGACAGAGCATGAACAGGGGAGGGGCAGAAGAGAGGGAGACACAGAATGGGAAACAGGCTCCAGGCTCTGAGCCATCTGCCCAGAGCCTGATGCAGGGCTCGAACTCACAGACCGCGAGATCGTGACCTGAGCCGAAGTCGGACGCTTAACCGACTGAGCCACCCAGGCGCCCCACAAATTTGCATTTTTAATAGAAAGCTTGCATTTGTAGGCTAGTGATTTTATACATACACCGCAATGCTAATAGTACAGTCAATATATACCCTTCTTATCTCTGTTTTTTGGCAAACCCTAATATAGACATGACTTATCCAGTCTACAGGCACTTGGGCATTGTATGGGGATATTAATATCTTCCTTATTTTCCTTATAGGGCTTATCTTTTTTAAAAAACATTTTTAAATGTTTATTTATTTTTGAGAGGGAGAGAGAGAGAGCGAGCACAAGCAAGGGAGGGGAAGAGAGAGAGAGAGAGGGAGACACAGAATCCGAAGCAGGCTCCAGGCTCTGAGCTGTTACCGCAGAGCCTGAGGCAAGGCTCAAACCCACAAACTGTGAGATCATGACCTGAGCCAAAGTCAGATGCTTAACCAACTGAGTCACCCAGGCACCCCCAAAAGCATTTTATTTTTAAATAACTGTAGACTTATGGAGTCTGTCTTCAAACATGTTAAAGTTTGGCCAGTTTTCAAATATATTACCATGATTAAGAAAATCTTGGCGTGTGTGTGTGTGTGTGTGTGTGTGTGTGTGTGTATGTCTCAGTTACCATGGTTGAGCTTAACCTGAACTAAAGAAAATTAATTGGTCCAATTCATTTTGTTATAAGAAAAGCCACAGGTTTCTTCTTTTTGAATTCCTACTTGGCCAGTTTCCTGATTGAGTGTTTCTTGTATGTTCTGACTTAATCACACCCAAAGTCCTCTTTCCTGCCTTTGCTTGCATTGTAAGAGCCCAGTACCCAAGGTAAAAGGGGCCTTGCCTCCCTTATTTTACTCTAAAATTGAGACCAACCACACTTCAGGTGTGATCCCCTTGAACTTCGGCTTTGAAGTCTATAAGATGGGGCACATCATACTACTTTCCCAGGGTGATATGAGAAGAAAATGAGAAAGTGCAAGTTATGTGCAAATTACACGTATGATAGGAACACTCAAAATCTTGGGGGAGAAAACCTTCTGAACGTGCAGAAAATGACCAGCCTGCTGGCAGATGGGCTCTGCCCAAAGGCAGATAAAAGCTTAATTCAGGGCTTAGGAGCAACAATGAAGAAACACACACACACACACACACACACACACACACACACACACACACAGAGTCCACTTTCACTGAGTCAAAAAGATTGAGTCTGTAAGCAACTATTTAATGTAACAGATTTTATTGTCTTAATAGATAAGAAAAATAACAAAATTCTAAAGCCATTCACTGAGATGTCAAAAGATATTTCTAAATTATGTTTTTCTCCTAGTTCTACAAAGATTACTTTTCTCTCTTAGATTCACTTGGCTCTTTAAGAGCCCTCCATATCAAACTTTTCTTCGATTTTTTTTTTTTTTTTTGCACAAGTTCTTTTCTCTCCAGAGATTGACAAACAAGTTGTTGTTTGAAAACCGGTCTCATACATGCATTCTTACTTGTGAAATTCTGTTGCAATGCTGCATTTTCCGGAATTGGTCTGGCATCATCTCTCATTCTGTCTGTCCCCTCTTCAGCCCACTCCGTGTTCTTAAATATCTCCTTAGCTCCGCACGTGAGATTTTGTGCATTCTTCTTTCTTTGTGCATGATTCTTCTTAACCCCTCTCCTATCAAATTCGAGTTCAGAAATATTAAAGAAACTTTCCAAAATAGCATTCGTGAAGTTGGAGGATACATTTCGGTGACCTTTCTATTCGATTTCCCTCCATCCAGTTCCCCGAGCTCGGGAACTTGTGTGTTGTGTTTTCCGGGGTGCCGTTTGGAGAGTTGAAAACAAAGTAGCCTGGCTTGTGAGGCTTGGGGGGAGGGGGCTGGAGAGCTCCTGGCCCGCGTTTCCCCTGCTGGAGCGCCTTGCTGGTGCAGCCACTGCAGAAAAGGAAGGTTGTTTTCTTATCCCCGCATGCACTGGTCTGACCTGTCTCTGAAATAGGTCAGGCTGGGGCACAGCCAGTTTATGCAGCTGTTGGGGCTTAGGCGTCCCGGCAGGCGGCCCCCAGTGAACTGATAAAAATTCGCTGGCGAGCCATTGGGCCTTCCTTCTGGACTGTGCTGCACCCCTGCGCCCTCCCCCCCCCAAGGCTTTTAGATGCAAGAGGACTCCTGGATTATGGGGGCCAACTCTCAGCCTCAAAAGGGAAGCGTTCTTTTATTCCAGGGATTGTACTCTTGTTGATGCAAACGTTCAAAAGAAATATATACTTTGTCAGATTTCATTTTTAAATCGTCCCATTTACTTTGACTGAGTAAAGCATTCACTCTGCGCCTAATTCCAAAGATACAGAAGGATTTACAGGAACAGGTGTTAATAGGTTTTCTTCCCATCTATGTCCCTCAGTATCTTGGTCACCCCTCTAGTCTACACATAAATAATTACATTGCTCTCTCTCTCTAAAAAATATTCTCCCTCCTTTTGCACAAATGGTAGCTCACTATAGAAACTATTCTGTGCCTTGCTTTTTTTTTTTCTTTCCATTTGAGACTATATCTCAGCAATTACTCCACATCAGGGTCTGATGGTCTCCACAGCCTTTTGTATAGCTGTATAATATTCCATTGCGATGGCAAAAGGTGATTTATTTAGCATTAGATAGTGTCCAATCTAACGTGTGTGAGTTTATTTATAAAATAATTCCTCCATGGTAGGGACAAAGAGAAAGTGTTTGCAACTTTGGTGGCTTTGGTGGAATTTTAGTACTGTGTCGAGAACAAATCATGGGATACTTAGCATGGAGCAGGAGCATGCTGGCTACGTGCACGAGAGAAATGAAACAGTTTTCTCTACCGCTGTGTGTTTATAGGAGCCGAGATTTTGAAATTTCTGCTTAGGAAGTTGGTCTTCCAATAGCGACTACACTCTGGAAATTTCCTCTACTCTCTTTTTGTTCCAAATGGAGAAATCTCTAAATCCCAGGAAAGCTTTTTTCTTTGACTTTTTGGTTCCTCTTTTTTTTCTTTTTTAAAAAAAAATTTTTTTTTAACATTTATTTACTTTTGAGACAGAGACAGAGCATGAACGGGGGAGGGTGAGAGAGAGAGAGAGGGAGACACTGAATCTGAAACAGGCTCCCGGCTCTGAGCTGTCAGCACAGAGCCCGACACGGGACTCGAACTCACGGACTGTGAGATCGTGGCCTGAGCCGAAGTCAGATGCTTAACTGACTGAGCCACCCAGGCGCCCCTCCTCTTTTTTTCTTATCTACTGTTCGCTTCACTCCCCAACCCCATCATTTATTAACATATTTATGTTAAGCCTTCTTAGTTATTTTTCCTTCTGGGCTGGAAAAACTATGGCTAATTTTATAACAATTTAGTGGCAACTTATCCTGATGGTTTAGTTACGAAAGAGAAGTTGTCTTTCAGGGTCACCAAATTCAGTTTGAACTAGTAAGAGAGCAGGTCATGAATAGTAAAACACGTCTTGTATTTCTGATTCTTGAGACGGGCTGGCCCGGTGCTCTCGGGGGTTTCTCGAGTTTGGGAAAGGCTGATTTTTAATTTTGCAAACTCTTAAGGGGCATGTATCCATTCCCTCCTATGCACAAAGGACTTTTTATGTTTTTGCACATACCTCGCCTCCCTCAAATCATTTCAGCCTATTTTCCCTTCAATCTGATGCCCAGGAATTCAGTTGTTGATGCTGTTAAGTACCTGGCTTACCTAAGCTGGAAGTCCGAGTCTGTGAAATGAGCCAGAGAGAGCTGTGTTCCAACCCTATGAGAAAAACAACCCGCTGCAAACCCTCTTGGGAAAACTGAAGATGTGAACGCCAATAAATGTTATGAAGTGAATGTTTCGAGTCATTCCTTTTTAGGAATGGGTCTTGCAGAAATGGGAGAATAAGCTAGGAGCTAGGATTTGCTTTTGAGAATCAAAATCTTGATTTGGTTAAAAAAACAAAAATTACCGAGAAACAGAACCTGTCTTCTTTCTTGACCGTTCTTGCCGCCCGTCCCCGGAGCACGGTTGTGCCAGGCAGTGGCAGGAAGGTGAGTTCTTCTGCTAGAACTTTTGTGTGTACTTCGACAGAACGCAGCTAGGTGGATCCTCTCGGTCCTCTCCCTGCTTCCTCTCTGACTTGCTTATGGAAATCTAAAGGAGTCAGTTTGAACATGCAAACAGGCCTGGTGTCCAGAGCATCTGTGAAGAGCTGAGAAGAATCAGAAGCAGCTTTTTTTCCCCTGCCCTCTCCCAGCTCGGTGCGTAATTTGGATTGAATCAGGCCCATAATTTGTGACCTCTGATTACTCCCGGCAAAAGTAGGCAACTCTCCACATAGGATGGGTGGTGGGGGTGGGGGTGGGAGTGGCTAGGGAGGAGTTAAGTTTGAAGAAACGTTGATTTGTTTGTCAGACTGCTGTGATGTTCCCAACAGAAATTTAGACTCTGGGAAAGATGCGGTTTTCAGAGCTGTGTCGGCAGAGTAACCGAACTTGAGATACTTGACGTGTCTTTACACGGTTCTCATCCGCACAGGTACCGGGAGAACATTCTCCAGCGGGCTGGCTCAGGGTCAGCGAGCAGGGATTTTGGTGGGAGAGCAGCTCCCTCTTCTGATTTGTACATTTGCCATGTTTTTTTTCTTTCTTTCTTTTTTTTTTTTTTCAATAAAAAGGGACCCATGAATTCGTTAGGGGAAATACTTCAACTTTCCATTTCGTGATTCCCAAGTCAATGGGACCTCAGGGTCCGGAATCATTGGTTCAATTTGAAAAATGTTGGAACTTCTAACATCTTCTCAGACCATTTCTAAAAGGGGCTGGGAGTCCATTTCAGGAAGTCCAGCAAATAAATAGGGTCTCCTCACGGTGCCTCCGGCAGACTAGCAACACGCCAGAGAGGAATATGATTTGGGAAGCCATCCAGTGTGGAAACTTTCCAGGCAGTGGGCTTGCTTGGCTTTTGTGCAGACAGGGCACATCCGGGGTTTGTGTGCGCACGGCACACGTTTGTCAGAGGGCGGCAGAAAGGCAACTTCTATGGTTTCTTCCTGGAAGCCAATGTCTGCTTGTGGTCGCTGGCCCTGCCAAGCTCTAAATACTTGCTGAATTTTTGTCTGAAAAAAAGATGGCAAACGGAAGACTGGGATCTCAGCATCAGGTCAGACACTACAAAGAGCCAGGCTGAAGAGTCCAGGGCTTAGGGGGGATGCTGGGTATTGGCACCCCACCCCACCCCACACACACACACTGGGGGTTGGGTTCCAAGATGGAGGCCAGGCTGGAAAGTCAACTGGCCTATTTGGGATTTAGCTTCTGGGCTCTTCTCGGGGAACTTTCTGGGCCCTGAATCCTCAGTGTCTTTTTCTTCCCTGTGGAAAATTGTCAGCTGGTGTGTCTCAGGCCATTCCTGAGCCAAAAGCCAGTTGGTGGCTGGGAAGGCCGCCTCACCTTGTGTCCCTCAGAGGCTCATGTGGTGGTCAGTAGAGGGTGGGGACATACAACTCTTGTGCAGGTGGGAGCAAGTCCTCATTACCTGGTGCACCTGTGTCATGGGGTCTGTCCTTTTTTAGGGAAATTGAAACTAAGTCCCTGAACGGGCTTTTCTTTCTTTTCTTTTAATGTTTATTTATTTTTGACAGAGACCGAGCATGAGCGGGGGAGGGGCAGAGAGAGAGGGAGACACAGAATCTGAACCAGGCCCCAGGCTCCGAGCTGGCAGCACAGAGCCCGATGCGGGGCTCGAACCCACAAACCATGAGATCATGACCTGAGCCGAAGTCGGACGCTCAACCGACTGAGCCACCCAGGCACCCCTAACAGGCTTTTATTTCTAATGGGGTATTAGCATATACCTTGGGCAGATAAGGAGAGGAACAATTTCCCTATTACAAAATACAAATGACACAGAGCACCAAATTTGGTCTGAATTTGGTTTGCTGTCTAACTTTATCATTTTATTGAATTACTACTATAATTTAATGTTACTAGTGTAACAATTTTCCCCCGGAAATGAATCCTTTTTATTTTTTCCTTTAGTTGAAGACCCAAATTAAATTCATTAGGAAGGACAATGACAATCTTTCACGTTGCAATTCCTGGTACTTGGAAAATCCTTTTGGAAAAGCTTCAGGAAAAATAGAACTGTCACTCAAACTGTAGTGTATAGGAAACGATATTACCGGAACAAGTTTGGGCCTTCTACAGGGATGTTTGAAAATCTCCCTACCCCAATGCTCTGCCTTTCAAATCTTTTGAAAATGTTTCCCCCCTTTCCCCCTTTCCTTTCACAAAGGGCTCTCTGGGCTGACCTGGGGTAAAAAGAGGGAGGTCGGTCTTGGATGTCGTCTCCTCTCCTTCCCTGTGTCCCCCACCCCTTGTCCTATTTCCACCAACTCTTCCTCGTTCACATCGAGACTCACCCCATTACCTCTTCCTGGGATGTTGGCAGTTTCCAGAAGGACCCTGGGAGCTCATAACCTACCGTGGAAGAAAGAATCTCCAGTGGTAGAATTTCAGGTGTCCATGTAGGAAGGACATTTTTGTGGGGGGTGGGGGCAAGGGATGGATTTCTGGTGCCCCTCAATCACACCCCTGTGGATCCTCTCTTCACTGTGAGTGGTGAGACTCGTTCTGAAATGAGGGAGCTTCTTGCTGGTGAGTATGGCCTGCCCGGGTGTGGTACACCACTGAGCTATCCAGGAGGAGGCAGGTCCAGGTAGGGCCGAGAGCATTCTCCATCGCAGGTAGATTTTCCACACTTCCTGGGTGCCAGGGAAGGGCCTTGGCTTGTGTCCTTTGGACTTCCTGAAGAACAGAAAGGGTCTGTTCTGGCCTACAGCCACAGGCGTGGAGGGCACTGAGGGGCCTATCTTGCCTCAGAGCTCAAAACCCTCCTAAGGAACAGACGTCTGATCTGAGCTCTTACCCTTTTAGTGCCACCTGGACAGATGGCAGAGGTCAGAAGAAGTGAGTCTCCCTCCTCTAGAGGACTAGGGCCCAAGGGGCAGCCATGATGGATCCACTGGCTGGGAAAGCTTCTGGCAAGTGCACTGAAGCACTTCTAGGAATCTTCTGGATGGCCAGAGACTCCTAGACTCTCAGTACTGGAGTCCTGGAGAGCCTCAGCAACACGATGCTTTGGAGAATGTATGCCACGAGTGCCCCAGGGGAACAGCTGGGATTTATTGCATCCATGATATATGGGGTTCAGAAATAGCCTGTCATGTTGGTGGACTATTAACTGACGACCCTGGATTCCTGCTGAGCCCCCAAAGTGGGGGCTTGATCACTCAGACTTGATCGACCTTTTATAAGTGTTAGGTAATGACAGCAGGCACAAGCATGTAGAAACAGTCTACATCTCCCCCAGGCCTCCTCAGGTGGAGGATAAAAGATGAGTCCTTGTCAGAGAGGTGAGCGTATCGTACAGTGAATGAACCTTGAGTTCCGGGGCTCCTCACCTGTGTGGGCCCTTCCAGGCTCTGGAAGGGTACCTACAGCGTCTTCATGCCATTAGGTTTTTGGCAAATGGTGCAAAATTAAGGTCTGTTCGTATTTACTGCTCAGAAGGGGCTCCCTCAACTATAAAAGCTTCAGGTCCCTCAAAGCTGCGTTTATCCTTGTCCTTGCTCAGTTTCGGGTAGGAAAGGTAAAAGTGAGCAGAGATGGTCCCTGAGCATGGAGACGGCCTGGTACACCTGTGTGAGAGCAAAATAGTAGTAGTAATAATAATAATAATACTCAATTTCCCTCCACTGTGTCTTAGGCCTTAGAGTTGGCCAGGATGCTTCCTCATTTCTCATGCCTTATCCTGTTTACTTAGGGGACCAAAGTCTGAGCTACTGAGAGTTTACCCATGTGGCCCTGATATCGCACAGCATCTTAGGTCCTTGCAGGGAGCTCCTTAGAGGGATCCTGGACAGATTCCTTACCAGAAGATGAGGAACATCCACTCCCTGGACACAGGGAGGTGGGCAAGAGCCCTAATTTTGGGTGGGGTGGGGGGAGGCTTTGATTTCCTCAGCTGTAGAAGTTGGATTGGGCAGTTTTTAGATGTTTCTTGTAGGTCTCCAAAACCATTGCTATGACCAGGTCGCTTTCCCTCTCTGGGCCTCATTCTCCTTTCCTCCGAGAACAGAGGCATTGGCGAGGTGAAGGGTATGGTCTGCCCCAGCTCTGGCAGGACGTGGTGGCTCCGGCCACGTGTCGCGTCTGTTCTCAGCAGACTCAGCCGGGAGCCCCAGGCAGCTGTTTGAAGAAACAGTGGGGCCTCTGGGCAGCCAGAGAATCAGGGCAAGGATGTCTTAGAAGGAACTCCTATCTGTCTCGTCTGTGGAAAGAAGGATTCCAGGTGCTGGAACGGTGAGGGTGGGAACAGAAGCTTGCTGTACTGTTGAACAGGTGGACCCACTGGCTCTTCCCTGTCCACATGGGGCAGTGCACGGTTTCTTGTACCTCCTGTCAAAACCGTGGCTTCCAGAAGCGTCTGGAAACCCCTGGGGATATTATTTGGAGAGCTTCCCCTTAAGCTAGAGTTGCTGAAGCAGGACAGTAACATTCCCTCTTTCAAATCATCTGTGTCTGGACATATTTCCCTGTGACTGGAGAGGGACACATGAGATTTCTGGTAGCTGACCAAGTCAGAGCTGGAAGCTGGGCTTGAGGAGAGAGAATCAGACAATGGTGCGTTCACTTCATCTGATTCTGCTGTCGAATTTTAAACATAAATTAACTCCCCCATCAGTAGTTGTCAAAAACTAAATCAGATAAAGTGGCTTTTTTTTTTTTTTCTTTTGCCTTGGGTTAAAAGACACGCATAGACACTCGTGAATTAAAAACAAATCATATTTGAATCAATTAAATTTTTTCATGCATAGTAGAGTTTGAGAGAAAACTCAAAGATTAAACAGTATATAATTTCAAATCCAAAAAGTTTTGTTGTTTTTGCAAGGCCTTTGCAATTAAGCGTTTTAGAAATTTGAGAAGAATGTAAGAAATAATTTTCTTGCATTGAAAACAATTCAAGGCAAGATGTCATAGCCTATCGAGACGAGATTTGAATTTTTTTTTCTCTTCAATGTTTTATTCTTTTATTTTTGCGGAAGAAAATTATTTGAGGAGTCAACATCTACATATTGACTTTTTAGGTCTATATTCTGAAAATAGACAATGAATCATTCAAAGATGGTGAACCTTCACTCTAGAGGCAAAATGACAAAGCTAACAATGTAAAATGCATTGTGAAAATTTATTTTTTGAAGAATTTTTAGAGCATTAAATTTTCCAGACTAATCTCTGCATGCATAATTTTTCTTACGTATCTGATAATCTATGGCTCAAGGTTTGTTGAGGCTTTCCTTATCTTAAACAAATAGGTTTGTAGAAACACGTGTGAGCAAATATTGCTACAAAATATCAACTAATCTTCTGAAATAGAAGCTGAGCATTATAAAATGAGAACATCAGGAAGGGGAACTCTACCCCTTTATACGTTCAGAATAATAAGAACTACTGTTTACCATACGAAAGAGTTTGTTTCTGTTTTTCTTAGTCATTAGCCTGTAGTCAGATCCAATGTATTGCGATTTTGAACTTTGAATCGCAAATGAAAATTTTTATGTGATAAGAGAGAAAGTCACCACTTGACCTGCAGATTAAAGAAGAAATCTGATCTTAGCTACTCTTAGCCAACATTAGAATTTTTGTTGAGTAACTCCATACAAATCAAAACAATTCAGGTTGTCGACTCCCCTTTCCGTATCCATAAGCCAACCTCTGACTTACGCTGCCCACGAACTGCACTCCCAGCAGGTTTGAACAAGTTGATTTGGTGAGTTATGGCATATATTTGTTGAATATAGTTTGAATAGTAAGATAACCACATAACTTTTAGAACGGCAGGCATTTATAACGCGTTGCCAAGTTTGGGGTGGTGAGCAGTGCTCGATCTAGTATTTGATTTCCTCCACTTACTTTTCTTTCATGTTTTCTTAGGGAAGTGCTAGCAAGATTCGAGATTCGGAGAAGAGTTGCCATTCTATTTAACTGTATGAAAACATTAAAGCATTTGAGGGAATGCAGGAATACATATGCTTCAGGTTAAAATATTGAGACATCTTGGATATTTTGATAATATTTCCACTATAAAGTAGCAAGAGCAGACTTATTTTTCAACTTCCTTTAGACAGGAGGTTACATTCGTTGATTAAAGTAATTTGAATACTTTGGAAGAACACTTCAACTTTCTTGTGGTGAGGCATTTGCTGTTTTCTGGTGTGCTATTAAAAGAGGTGTTTTTGTTTGTTTGTTTGTTTGTTTGTTTCTCAGTAGAGTGCTATTATGGTTGTTTTGTGATTGTTCAGAGGGATTTTAAAGTCAGTGTGAATACAGATTGATATTCACTGAAGAAATGAAATCAAATGCTACAGCTAACCGTAGAGTGACAGTCTATGACATACAAGGTTGGGATGCATTTCGCTGAAATTATTTATGTTAACGAGGCTGAAAGACTTTGTTGTACGGTTCATTTTGGGTGCTTGAGATTAAAAATATCCGTTTAGGATTCGGAGAAAATGAAAGTGTTGCTGTGTGCAAGGAGAGGGGCTAGCTGAGCAGAAAACGTTCTAGAGAGAACTTATTCTGAACGTTCTTCAAACGCTGCGGATACTGTCTATTTCATTTCTCAAGGTCCTTTGTGAAGTTGATTTCTCACATTAGGATTAAAAAAGTAATTTCCCTAGAAAGCAAATAAACGCCAAAGTCCAAATTCGCTAGCAGGGCAGATTACGATTTAGGCTCGCTTTTATTCAAACGATGGGAATTTTCTAACAAAGGGAATGAGTTGACGAACAAATTGAAGAAATTATAGCACCTACTTTGTCATATTGTGGTTGAACTTTTATTCTCTTATAGTCCCAAGGGCTGCCAGATTACCTAAAAAGAACAATGAGTTTCTCAACAGAAAATTTAAAAAAAGAAAGAAAGAAAAAGAAATTACCGAGGGATGCCGTAACCTACAAAACAATTGTTCTTGCTAAGCTTTGTGCAGCTTTAAACACAATTGAATATTAATTCTATCAGACCCAGTTGACTTAAAAGCTACGATGGATCAGGAGCTGATTTTTGGCATTCCTTCATTTTTCCACTCTTTTGTTCACTTGACACACAGCTTTTATACACTGGCTTTGCGGGAACCACTGGCGTGATCTCCGAACAATCTGTTCGAGGAGGAAAGGGCTCGTCCAACCAGCAGCCAGAGTTTTAATTAAATACTGTTCATCCTGTCTATCTCAAACAGCTGAAGAAATAGCTGTTGGCATAAAGGTATCAATGAACTTATGTTCTCTGGTGTTAATGGGGCAAAGAACCTTCTTGGCGCTTAAAAAGCAAAACAAAACAAAACGCACACACGCACACACCCCAAAATTGTGTCATTATTATTTTTTAAGTTAAGAAGAATCACATCGAAGCAACAGTCCCGTTCTGTGGCGCTAGACTCTGTATCATGTTGTAAGGGACGCGCAGGTTGAAGAAATTATTTTGTTTATTAATTCAGGTTACACGTCCTGCCAGGCTGGCTGGACGAGAAAGGCAAGAGAGGTGTAACTTTCAGCACACACTGATTTGTTCTTATTACATCACAAAAGTCTATTTCTTTATCATGTTATCATTCAGTTAATAAAAATTAGCTACAATAACAGCATCAACTTAAAAACCCCTCAAAGTCCGGGGGATTTTCTTTCACAATGAACATGAATACTGTTCAGAAATACAAACAGTCAAAGGATAACTTTAGGTCTGAAAGGGAAACCTGGCAAGGGTAATTGAATAAGCCTGGGTCCCTTGACTTTGTCATGGTGAGGGCAGTCAACATGTCATAATTAGGTTTATTGAGGGCCATTCCAACAATCTGCTTCTTTTCTTCCTGCCTTATTGTCCACAGCTAGGCAAATAGCCAAGGGACAAAAGGAATCAAGTGCTGACAAAACATGAAAGAGGAAAAAGATTTAGCTGCTTTTATCAAAGAAACTGAGAAGGACTTTGTGTAAATAAAATAAGCGACTGGCCATCCTGCATTTAGGCAATGCCGTTTTCATTAGAATTAATTCTTGACATATTGGAAGAGTTCCAAGGGAAGGATTTCTACTTCTGACAAGTTTAATTTGTAAATTAAAAACAGTTGGTTAAACATGAGCCTCCATCAACAAAACTTAACCAAAGCCATACACGGCAAAGGCCTAAGCAGGTGAAAAAGAAGATGACTTTGAAAACAGTCTTCCCCCAAATTATGCAAATTCTTATTACTTCATGACAACTGTTTCCCATTGAAGGCCTACAGCAGGATGTCTGCTCCTAGAGGTTTGTTTGGATCACATTTTCTTCCCCTCTAAGCCCCTTTAGTTGACATAACACTCACTCCGGGCTGGTTCTTGGGAGAAGTGGCGAGAGCGGAAGAGGTAGACTTCACGTGTGTTAAGAAGCCGAGCGAATGCAACTTTTCTAAGTCTGCAAATTGCAGGACAGGCTGCTCTGTTTTTTCTTCCCTGAAGGTGAGAGTTTCTTGCGAGCACGCTTCTGATTCCTAACGGGGGATAAAGGGTAGGAGCTGTGGCTGCTGTGTCTTCGGCACTAAATATTCATCAGACCCCCCGGGCCAGGTTGTCTGTGTGGAGGGTGGTGCGCAAAGTCAGCAGCTCAGCTCTGTGGTCATGAGTTGGTGAGAGAGGCAAAGTGCGAACCTTCAGGACGGAGGTCCAGCTGGCCTCTGGACAAGACTCCCATTTACGTTTAGGAGAGCCCTTTAATAAAAACAGCTCTCTGTGACGTTGGGTACGTTCCTGTTCCCGTTTTGGCACGTTGCAGGTTAAGCTTCAGAGAGGGGTGGCTCCCCCGGACCTGAGTTTCGGAAACTTCTTTTGCCAGCTGTGAATGGAAAGGTGGCTAGAGAAGAGAATGCGAGCATGAACGATCTGTCCCTTGGGAACATCGATTCTGCTGGAGTATCAAATGCCCCTGAGTTTGATCGAGAGTCACAGAGGAAATAAGAAACCTGTTACTCGGGCAGCTTTAAGGAGATGACTGTTTAGATGTGAAAACTTCCCGATGCTTTACTTCGCCTGACACCAGGGCATATTCGAGATTCACACTGCTTCGTTCCTAGGCACTTGACATGAAAGTGAAAACATATTTTTCCCCCCATCTGAAAAAATAGAATGACATCAGGTAGTGGGTGTGAAAACACTTGTAACTGTAAAGCCCTGGACGCATGTGAAGTATAATCATTACTATTGGCGCTGCTATTATTGCTTCGTTTGAATGGAGCTAATCAATGGTTGCATCTGTATGAGGAAATTGAAATACATGGTCCAAACATTTCTCTTGTGGCCCATTAAGCTGGATTTGCAGTGTGTTGAAGTTTATTCCACTTGTGGCTGTCGGTAAAGAAACCAGAGCACGTTGGGCTGCCAAAATCTATTTCTGCACCAGATGTAACTGTGATTTCATGAAAGACTTCGGAGTTAAATGACTTTACTTTCCGAGCCGGTCTACTGTCTGTGCTAGCGGTGTGATGGAGGGAAACTCGCTCGCCACCCTGAGCTGGATTCTTCTGAGGTGGGACTGATGATATTTGCTCCACCAGCCCCAAGGGTGGTAGTGAGGTATTAACGCCCTGAACACATTGGGAGTTCTGAGCAGATATGAAGCATTATTTCCTCCTAATCTGCTCCTTGCTTTTGTGCTTATTGAAACAAGATTTGGGAGCTGATTGAGTTGCCTTAATGCTTTCTGAGTATGGTCTAATAAGAATTAAGTGGATCTTCCTGTGGTCAGTCCAAAACAGAATTCCTTCCGTATGCGGGACAGAAGGGACCTAGTTGTTGAGATCACACTGCTTTACTGCAGAGCAGCACCCTGGTGCATTTCTGGTTGAAGAGCAGGATGGGGGAAAGTGCTGTTAGGGGTTTGGATCTGGGCAAAATAAGGCTTTTGATTTCCACATTGTTCTGATGCCTGTTGGCTCATGTCACAAGATTAGAAGGCCCAGCAGGCCAGGAAGGAGTTTCTCTGGAAGGAGTTGGAGATTTATGCAGATTGACTGCCTCTCTGACATTTATTTGCTGCCCTTTTCTCCCTCTGTTCTGGCAACTATGAACCAGATGGACAAGCTCATGGAAAATAAGGCCAGTGAAGAGAAGGTGCTTTTGATTTCTTCAAAGATAAGCTCTCTCTCTTGACCTAGCAGTGGCAATTTTCTAAATTTTTTAAAATGTTTTTATTTATTTCTGAGACAGAGAGAGACAGAGCACGAGTGGGGGAGGGGCAGAGAGAGAGGGAGACACGGAATCCGAAGCAGGCTCCAGGCTCCGAGCCGTCAGCACAGAGCCCAACGCGGGGCTCGAACTCACGGACTGTGAGATCATGACCTGACCCGAAGTCGGACGCTCAACCGACTGAGCCACCCCGGCGCCCCCGCAGTGGCAATTTTCTGCGCACGAATTCAAAATTGGCATCTCACTTTCAGAGGCCGTTTGAACCACTTGAACAAGGACCTTCCTTGTTACGTCATGGAGAGTAAACTGAATTCTGTTTATCAGGCATCCGCCGGGGGGGGGGGGGGGGGGGAGGAAAGTCCAGGGGATGGTCCGAATGTTGCGTCTACCAGAGGCCAGCCATCCATCCACTTTGTAGCCGGGCACCAAGGATGTTGTCTGAGCTTTAGTTAAGATGATAATTCACTGAGACTGAAACCCTTCCTTCAATCACCAGCCTCTCCAAAAGAAGAATGATGGAGAGGAGAAGCAAGGCTTACTCTTTCACTGTGATCACTTACGATTTGAGCAGTATTTTACCTTCTGTTGACCTCCGGTGCTGCTGATAGACTTAGTCCATTGTTGCAGCTACAGTATCACAAGGGGACAAATGAAGGCACCACCAAATAGTGATTTCCCTGGGACAGATCTCGTCTACATCTAGAGATGACTGATAAGAAGTGTTACAAACTAAATTCTCTGCACTGGAAGGGTTAGTGAAGCATCAATCATTTCAACACAAATGTTCACATCCAAAGTAATTATGTCCGGAGCATTGGGACTTTTTTTTTTTTTTGCGAAGGGTACATGTTTTCCCCCCTACGTTTTAAAGTCTTAACATTTTACCTGGGTGTTACCAATGGCACAAAGCGAAAATACTTTATCTCCAGCCTGTTGTTAAGTCCCGCCCTTGGAATTTCAGTGTTGAAATATGGGATTAAAAATGGTGAATGGATTTGCTAACTACATGCAGGGTTTTTTTTTTGTTGTTTTTTTTTAATGGATGTTTGGGAGGGGATGTGCGGCTCACGAATTTAGCCTTATTATTTATTTCATGTTGTCGCTGTTTGTAGACTTTTTTTTTTTTATTTGTTTACTCTTGTTTGTTTGAACTAATCACTACTTAAGGTCTTTTCCTCCCCTTCCCCAAGCCTTTAGCTGCGGTGACCATTCAGGCATAAAAACGTGCTTATCTGCAAATGAATGGCAGCTCTTCGCTTCATTAAAGCCCCTTTCTCTTTTGGCACTCGCATTGTGACCCTTTGATATTAATTCAAAGGGCAATTAAAGAATGCGGCCCATCTTTGAAGTAAGGCATTCAGGGCAAGG
Source organism: Neofelis nebulosa (assembly GCF_028018385.1). Classification (NCBI taxonomy): domain Eukaryota; kingdom Metazoa; phylum Chordata; class Mammalia; order Carnivora; family Felidae; genus Neofelis; species Neofelis nebulosa. The sequence continues at coordinate 15,819,775 of NC_080783.1, forward strand.
GTAGGGATGAACCTGGGCCTCTGATGGACTGTGTGTATTCAACAGGCCTTTTCAAGGCAGTTTGAAGTGAGTCAAAGAAAATGGGCAGGAGAAGGTCAAAGAGAAAAAAGGGGCTAAAGAAACAGTCTGTATTTGTTCCGAGTATTAGCCAAGCAAACTGCAAATAGCAACAAAATGAAACAGTTAATAGAGCAGCCAGACAGAGCCATGTCAATCACTTAACTTGGACAGCATTAGGCCTACGGAGGCTCCCTCCGCTGTGTTACCTAATTATCTTGGGAAAGGCAGTAACTGGAAGTAATGGTATTGTATTTCTTTCTGCTTACTGCCCAGAAAAGGTGATAAATACTCACTGCTCCATAATTATGCAACATATATACATAAAGGAGGAGGAGGGGGTAGGAGGAGGCTGGAGGGGGGGCGGGGGCTGCATTGAAGTCGAGTTCCTAGTAAAAAGTCCGAATATGGCACAAATATGGGATTTTCAAACATTAGCATGCTGGAGAGTCACTTAACTCGATTCATCTGGAGCTGGCTGAAATATGCAGGATTTCTTCTTTAACAACCCTTAAAGACAAACATGTTTACCCATCTAGGAAAGTTCTTTAGGAAAAAAAAAAAATTAGCCAGCAAAAGCTGTGCTTAAATAATGTGAAGGATTTGGCTAACACTCCACTCTGCCCCCGTGGAGAAGAGGAGATTCGGAGCGAAGTGGGATTCCTGTCTTAGCTTTCCCCATCGTGGCTGGCTGTTGACACACCCTTGGGGGGAAGCGGCTGGAAAGCCTTCCTGGGTAACCGCCGAGCTGGGGGTTTGTAGACGTCACCTAGAGGGGTGAGGTGGGGTGGCAGGGCTGGGGGGTCTGATTGGAGGCTGGATCGGTTTCTATTAGTGTGTTGAGCAGGGATAATTTTGGATTCCACTTTTTATGGGTCATTTGGAAAGACAAAAAACCTTAACCAAGCACTTCTTTGCAAGTGTGAGCAAACTGATTTTAGAAAAAGATTTCCAGGCTTCCCAGGGGTGGATAGGTAAGAGAGGGAGAAAACCCCAAACACCTGTGTAAATGTCTGCAGCTAGGTCGAACCAAAGGTGTCTCTGAATTACAAAACACAGAGGCTGGCTTGTAAAGAGGCCCTGAGGATGCTGTTCGGATTTTTTGAAACATGGGCTGTTGCATATTGTCGTTTGATGTCGCGTTTTGGGCATAATGCATTTTGTTTGGAGGGACAGTAATAGATCTGAAGGATCTGTTATGCAGCTTTTTGACATACTGTTCCAGAATGTAGCTATTAATATAAATGTTTCTGCCTTTGTTAAAAAGTCCATTATTGAAATAAATACTGCATCACTCTGCCTTTTAACGCACCAATCATACCCTGGTGCTTGAAAACTTTCCTTGTTTTAAAAAAAAAACCCTGATTTGGGGGGTCACCAATGATGATTGGTATACAAAACTAGAAAAACAAATTATATGGTTAATTTTTGAATCTAGTAATGACTTTAGCTATATAGTAGAGTCAACCTACACATTCTCCCTCCTTGTCCTGTTTAAGGCTACGACAGAACAATGTTTGAAGGGGTAAGAGGTGTTTTCTACCACAGAAACAGTCAACAGAACAGTAGCAGCTTAACTAGCAGGAATCAACTATGTGATTTTGTAAATGCCCTTAGGTGTCTTGGGAGGAAAGTACCGCCAAATACTCCAAATAATAATAAAACCTAAGTAAACAATAATTGTAAAATAAGGAAAAACACAGGCAATAATAGAAGTAGAATAAATGAGCTAGGACATTTCACCAGTAGTAACCACGGAAACTTTTCTACTTCTAGAAGGAGGGCGTTTCTTTTATCAAAGGACTCCTTTGGATGTCCTTTTTCAGGGTGATTAAAAATCATAGTATCTGGAGCTATTAGGAAATGTCCATGATCCTAGAATACTGAAAATGCTGGTGTACCTTTCAGATCAAAGTCAGCTCTCGTGGGAAAACTGGGGGCCTTTGCTGTCACCATGCTCTCCCCACTTCTGGGTGATTTACAAATTTCCACCAACTTTTACCCTTCTAGCCTCTGTTTTCTTACTCCTTTTCCCACACGAACCCCCAAGTTTCTGTTTCAGTAAAGTGAAGGCTGGGGACCCGTGAAGAGCAATTTATGATCCTGTTTTCCTCCCATTTTAAATTTGCCCACCGGCCTGAACTATCAGAATCACATGCCCCTTTGGGTGAGACTGTGGTTCGGAAGTCCAGATAGATTATTTCATGGGCTCCGCCTACCCCGTGGTGCGTTTCAGATTGAAAGGGCTGAATGTAGCTTACAGAGCAAGGTTATAGTGATTACACTTGTAGGTCCTGCTGTAAACAGCTTCGATGTCATATGCTTTCTCAGGTTTACGACGCTACCCACCTAGTTCTGTCCTTCCAGAGCTGCATCCTAGAAGCACATAGGGAATTCCTGGAATCTGGATGATCTTTGGGATCTGTTGGTGTTAATGGTTCCCCCCAGTTAGAATTTATCCTTGAATTCACAGTCGGCCCTTTAGGGGCCAGACAGATAACAACAAAGCAATAATGAGAATGTACGTCCTATCTGATAGCTAAGGATGCGAAAGTTTAGAGAGGTTGGGTAATGCATCTTGTCGAGGTGGTTCTGGGCTCAGAGTCCAGGTCTGCCTGACTCCAGAACTTGTATCCCAACTGGCACGCTGCTTAACTGGGTCGTGGCTTCTGGGAGACAAGCCGCACTGAGCGAGTATTGAAGAGCGGGTCTGTTTTCAGGGAGTGTACTTAAGTGCTTCTGCAGCTGGTAGGTTTATGAAACCTACTAATGGTAGGTTGCCGTATAGAATCGTGATTGAAAATTATATGAGAGAGTACACAGGGACACTTTGTGCCCCGCAGTAAGCACCAGACTCTATCTTTGTTCATCTTATTCGTGGGGTGTGGCTCAGAGGCGGGATTCCCAGGAACTTACTTGAACCCCTGAGCGTGTTGGCTGTTTGCTGGGTGTTGTAAGGTGTTCTAGGTGGGGAGGGGAAGTCAGGATGCAGTCACGAATTGTTTCTGTGTCGTCGTTCCTAGCAAATCGCCTGGACAGAGACGCACCAGAGGGAGCCCCTAACTTATGGTGATTTTTCTCCCCATTCTAAGGATTTTGTATTTGTAAATCTATTTTATTTTATTTTTATTTTTATTTTTATTTTATTTTTATTCTATTCTATTCTATTCCATTCTATTTTATTTTATTTATTTTAAGTTTTTAAAATCCCTGCAGTTAACACAGAATAACGTTAGTTTCAGGTGTAGTGCCTAGTGATTCACCACTTACACACAACGCCTGGTGCTCATCACAAGTGTTCTCCTTAAGACCCACCGCCCATTTAACCTGTCCCCTTGCCCACCTCTCCTCCAGTAACCCTCAGTTCTCTGTAGTTAAGAGTCTGTTTTCTGGTTTCATCTCTCTCTCTCTCTCTCTTTTTTTCCCCTTCTGTTCATGTTTTGTTTCTTAAATTCCACATATGAGTGAAATCACATGGTATTTGTCTTTCTCTGACTGATTAATTTTACTTAGTGTAATACTCTCTAGTTCCATCCCTGTTGTGGCAAATGGCAAAATTTCATTCTTTTTTATGGCCGAGTGATAGTCTATTATATATATATACTGCATATCCTCTATCCATTCATCTGTCAATGGATATTTGGGCTCTCTCCATAACTTGGCTATTTTTGATACGCTGCTATAAACATCAGGGTGCATGTATCCCTTTAAATCAGTAATTTTGGTATCCTTTGGATAAATATCTCGTAGTGCAATTGCTGGATAATAGACTAGTTCTGTTTTTAACTTTCTGAGGACCCTCCATACTGTTTTCCAGGGTGGCTGCACCAGTTTGCATTCCTACCAATAGTGTAAGAGGGTTTCCCTTTCTCTGCATCCTTGCCAACACCTGTTGCTTCCTGTATTTGTAAATCTATTTAAAAAAGAGAGTCTTTCGAAGAGGCGTCTGGGTGGCTCAGTCGATTGAGTGTCTGATTCTTTTAAAAAAAAAATTTTTTTTTAACGTTTATTTATTTTTGAGACAGAGAGAGAGACAGAGCATGAACGGGGGAGGGTCAGAGAGAGAGGGAGACACAGAATCTGAAACAGGCTCCAGGCTCTGAGCAGTCAGCACAGAGCCCGACGCGGGGCTCGAACTCATGGACCGTGAGATTATGACCTGAGCCGAAGTCGGACGCCCAACCGACTGAGCCACCCAGGCACCCCGTGAGTGTCTGATTCTTGATTTTGGCTCAGGTCATGATCCCAGGGTCATGGGATCGAGCCCTATGTCGGGCTCTGCACTGAGCATGGAGCCTGCTTGAGACTCTCTCCCTCTCTCTGCCCCCCTCCCCCCCCCACCACTTGTGCATGTGCTCTCTCTCTAAAAAATAAAATTTTAAGAAGAAAAAAAAGAGAGTCCTTCAAAACCTAGGTTAGCTACTGGATACTTCTGGCACTGTTGTGTTTGTCCTGGTTTTAAACCCTTGGAGAGAAACCCTCTGTAGGCACGGGAAGCCAGGTGATGGCAGGAGGTAGGAGATGGCTTACTTTCCTGATTTGTTGGTTAAGAGTTTGATTCATTCACAGGCATTAACTGAGAATTCTAGCTGTGCTGTCGGATTCTATGCATGTGTACATGAGCTAAAGAAGTCAAAACCATCATCCTGTTCTGGAATTGTTTGAAGTCTGGCTTGCCAAATGTTCTAACTTCTGGTATTCTGAAAGAGAAGAAAAACCTTGTTCCAGATATTAGAAGTCCACACGAAACTAACTTAGAACCACTGGGAAAATATAGAACCTGGAGAATCAGAATTGATCACAAAGCGAGAGTAACAACCTGTGTGAATGAGGAGAGACTAGAACTTATTCAGACACCAATCCAGATTGTTTTATGAGAAACATACAACAATCCACACAAACCAACCACACTTATCAAATGTCTACTCTACAGTAGTTACTGGAAAGAATAATGATGAGCAAAGTATGCCCTCTCCTCTTGAGAAGCCTATCGCCTGGGGGAAAGATGGTCATGTGAGCAGATCACTGCCAATCACTCGTTGAAGGGCTTGTAAAGCCCAGGGCACTGTGGGAATGCAGGGGGAAATTGGCCATCCCCAGCCTCAGGGATGCTTCCTGGACAAGATCTCAGAGCTGAGTTTTAGAAGATGACTAGGAGTGGGGCGCCTGGGTGGCTTGGTCGGTTGAGCGTCCGACTTCAGCTCAGGTCATGATCTCATGGTCCGTGAGTTCGAGCCCCACGTCGGGCTCTGTGCTGACAGCTCAGAGCCTGGAGCCTGTTTCGGATTCTGTGTCTCCCTCTCTCTCTGCCCCTCCCCTGTTCATGCTCTGTCTCTCTCTGTCTCAAAAATAAATAAACGTTAAAAAAAAAAAAAAAAAAAGAAGATGACTAGGAGTTGGCCAGAGCAAAAAGCACTGAAGAGGAAAGGTATTAAAGGCAGAGGGCACAGCATGGGCAAAGACACGGAGCGGCCAAAACACAGTGTAGGTGGGAATTGGCAAGCAGCTGAACACAAAAAGGGGTCCTGTCACCAGAATTCCTCAGTCTTAAAAGGCAAAATAAGGGGCCTCTGGGTGGCTCAATCGGTTAAGGGTCCAACTTCAGCTCCGGTCATGATCTCGCTGTCAGTGAGCTTGAGTCTCGCATCGGGCTCTGTGCCGACCGCTCAGAGCCTGGAATGTGCTTTAGATTCTGTGTCTCCCTCTCTCTCTTCCCCTCCCCTGCTCATGCTCTGTCTCTCTCTCAAAAATAAATAAACATTAAAAAAAAAAAAGCAAAATAAACTTCCCCCTTTTCATCTCTCTTCTGTTAAAAATTAACAGGCAGTATGCTTTAAACACAGCCACATTTTCCAAAGGCTAAGTGGGTCGCTTCCCCCCCACCCCAGCTTTATTAAGATATAATTGACAGATAACACTGTGTGAGTTTTAAGTATCTACCGTGATGGTTTGATACACATTTATGTATTGCAAAATGATTACCACCGTAGCTGAGCTAACACCTGCATCACGTCTCATAGTCACTATTTCTCGTCCCTTCTCTCATCCTCCAGCCCCTAGTAACCACCATTTGGTCTCTGTTTCTATGAATTTGACTTTTTTAGATCCAACGTAAAAGTGAGATCATCAAGTATTTGTCTTTGTCTGACTTAGTTCACTCAAGATAATGCCTTCAAGGTCCATCTATGTTGTCCCCATAGGTAGGTCAGTTTAACATGGTTATTAAGGAAGTGTTTGAAAAGAAAATGAATTTCAGACAGCTGAGGCTTTTTTTTTTTTTTTTTAATTGGACAAAACATCCTCCTCCTATGAGTGACCATCTTGCGGGAGCAGTTTCAGGAAGACCGGAGCCTAATGGACACAAACAGGAAGTCTTCTAGAATGTAACATCTTTACTTTTATGCTCTGTTCAAGGAGGTAATTGGAGCCTGGAGTTATCAACTCATTGCATTTTTATAATTTTCTTTTTCTTTTTTTTACTTTAAATTTATTGTTACAAAATTGTCCCAAATAGACTTTCTTGGATTTCTTGTATTTGTGAATTTCAAAAAAAAAAAAAAACACGGAACAATTCAGTGGCGTTTAGTACATCCGTGATGTAGTGCAACCATCAGATCTGTCTACGTCTAAAACATTTCCATCACCCCAAAAGGAAAGCCTGCACCTTTAAGGAAATGCTCCCTAATCCCTAGTAACCACTAATCTGTGTTCTGTCTCAATGTCCTTAACTCTTCTGGGATAGTTTTTATTTTATATAAGTGGAATCATAGGATATTTTATATAAATGGAATCATAGGATATATGATGTGTGGTTGGCTTTTTTCATTTAGCATAATGTTTTAAAGGTTCGTCCATGTTGTAGTATATATCAGTACCTCATTCTTCTTTATGGCTGAATAATACTCCATTGTGTGCACATACCACAATTTGTTTACCCATTCTTCCATTGGTGGACACTTGGACTGTTTCCACCTTTTGACTCGTTAAAAAAAATTTTTTTTTAACGTTTATTTATTTTTGAGACAGAGAGAGACAGAGCATGAACGGGGGAGGGGCAGAGAGAGAGGGAGACACAGAATCGGAAGCAGGCTCCAGGCTCTGAGCCATCAGCCCAGAGCCCGACGCAGGGCTCGAACTCCCAGATTGTGAGATCGTGACCTGAGCCGAAGTCGAATGCCTAACCGACTGAGCCACCCAGGCGCCCCAACCTTTTGACTCTTATGGATGGTGCAGCTATGAACGTGCGTGCTTGTTCTTTTTTGGAATTTTAACACATATATAAATTCATGTAACTGCCTCACAATCAGGACAGGGAATAGTTCTGTCACCCCAAAACTCTCTCTGCTGTCCCATTCAAATCATACCCTCCTCCCACCCCTAACTCCTGGAAACCACTGATCTGTTGTCCATCAGTGTCGTTTTGTTCTTTTAAGAATATCCTATAAATTGGGCTGCCTGGGTGACACAGTCAGTTGAACATTGGACTCCTGATTTTGGCTTACGTCATGATGCCAGGATTGTGGGATCGAGCCCTGCATTGGGCTCTGCACTGAATGAGGAGCCTGCTTGGGATTTTCTCTCCCTCCCTTTCCCTCTCCCTCCACCGTTCCTCCTGCTTGTATGTGCACCTGCTGTCTCTCTCAAATTAAAAAAATAAAAAAGAATATCCTATAAATTGAACCATATAATATGTAGCTTTTTAAGATTGGCTTTTTTCACTTAGTATAATTATTTTGAGATTCCCTCAAGTCATTGCATGTGTCAACATTTTATTCCTTTTTATTGCTGAATAATATTCAATTGAATGGATGTGTCGTAGTTTGTTGATCCATTCACCTGTTGAACATTTCAGTTACTTCCAGTTTTTGTTCATTGTGAATAGAATTGCTATAAACATTTGTGTAAAGATATTGTGTGAACACAAGTTTCATTTATCTTTACCCCAGGTTGTGGAATTGTCAGGTCACATGTTAAGTGTATGTTTAACTTTCTAACTTTGTAAGAAACTGCCCAACTGTTTTCCACAGTAGCTATATCAGTCTGCCAGCAACACATGAACATTCTTTTTTTTTTTTTTTAATTTTTTAATCTTTATTTTTGAGAGAGAGAGAGAGAGAGAGAGAGAGGGGGGGAGGAACAGAGAGAGAGGGAGACACAGAATCCGAAGCAGGCTCCAGGCGCTGAGCTGTCAGCACAGTCCTGACACGAGGCTCGAATTCACCAACCATGAGATCATGACCTGAGCCGAAGTCGGATGCTCAACCGACTGAGCCACCCAGGTGCCCCACAACACATGAACATTCTAGGTGGTCTACATCTGTGCCAGGCCTTCGTATTATCAGTATTTTTTTCTTTTTTAAATTTTAGCTATTCTAACAGATGTGCAGTGAAACCTAATCATGGTTTTAATTCACATTTTCCTAATGGCTAATGATAAAGAACATCTTTTCATACGCTTTTTTTGCCACCCATATATCCTCTTTGGTGAGTGTCTATTCAACTCTTTTGCTCATTTCTAAATTGCTATTTTGTTTTCTCATTGTTAAGTTCTGAGAGTTCTTTTTATATTCTGGATACAAGTCCTTTGTCAAATATATGATTTGCTAATGTTTTCTCTCTGTCTCTAGCTTGGTTTTTGTTTGTTTGTTTGTTTGTTTGTTTGTTTGTTTCGAATTCTTCCAAGTGTCTTTTGCAGCACAAAAGTTTTGCTTTCAATGTAGTTCAGTTTGTCAATTTTTAATTTTATGGTTGTGCTTTTTAGCATCACATCTAAGAACTTTTTGCCTAGCCTCTGGTCATGAAGATTTTCTCATATTCAATACAGATTTAGGTCTGTAGTCCATTTTTAGTCAATTCTTGCCTGTGGTTTTATGTGTAGGGCAAGGTTTGTTTGTTTATTTTTTTCATTTGTCCAATTGTTGCCACACCGTTTGTTGAAAAGACTGCCCTTTCTTCACCAAATTGCATTTGCTTCGTTGTCAAAATCAACTGGCCATATTTGTATAGGTCTCTTTCTGTACTTTATTCTGTTCCATTGATTTATGTGGCTTTCCTTTTACTAACACCACAATGTCTTGACCACTATAGTTTTGTAGTAATTCTTAAGATCCACTAATGTGATTCCTTCAACCTTTTCTTCCTTTTCAAAATTGTTTGTATCCATTTTGTTGCTTTTCCATGTACATTTGTCTGTATCTACTAACAATTTCTGCTGGGAAGAATTCATTTATTGAAAGCTATTTTGTTTTGGTCTTTAAACATTTTAGCAATCAGAGGGTGATAATAAAATGAATCTGTTGCTATTCCATGTAAAATTAATAACGTTATCTACCAAATGGGGGATGTCGTTCTATTACCAATTCTTCCTCCGTGTAAGCGCTTGATTTTAGTGAAATGTTTGGCTGTAAGTCAGAGAGGTTGAGGAAAGTCATGTCTACCCCAGAGATGAACTTTGAATCACCATGCGTTTCACCTGCTTCCTGCATTTGTCATGCAACATTTAAAATCGATCTCGGAGAACAAGGAAGGTATTTGATGTATGTTCATGAAGACCAGGTCAATCTACCCGTGGCTTTTTTTTTTTTTTTTATCATTTATTAAATTTATATGGTTTGAAGTCTTTGGGTCCTTTCAAAAACATTTGTAAATGTGCAATATTATAGGGTTTCCAGGTCAATGATCTAGCCCATGAGTTAAATGCTAAGATATCAGAAACTCAGGGAGGGAAGTAGACGGCAGGAGGCTTTGCTTTTTTTTTTTTTTTCTCTTTTCTTTTTTTTAACGTTTATTCATTTTTTGAGAGACAGAAAGAGAGAGTGTGTGAGCAGGGGAGGGGCAGAGAGAGAGAGGGAGACACAGAATCCCAGGCAGGCTCCAGGCTCTGAGCTGTCAGCACAGAGCCCGACGCGGGGCTCGAACCCACGGTTGTGAGATCATGACCTGAGCCAAAGTCGGGCGCTTAACCAACTGAGCCACCCAGGCACCCCGTTTTTTTCTTTCTTGTTTTGAGTGAAGAAAGAAAACCACCCCTGCTCTGCTTCAGAAAGGAATAATGAGAGAGGTTATAATCTTGGTATCCTTTCCTCCGAGTCTAGAATTTCTTTGCCAAATTCCAGTGAACTTTGAATGCTCTGTCCTAATGTTTTATAGAAATTGACACATATGCCAGGTATTTAACATGGTTTTTTTTCCTCCCCACTTTCTAACATTTAGAACAGAATTCATAGTTAACACTTAACCAATGATTCAACACGTGAATCTCAAATGTAATCAAGGATTCAACATGTGGCTCTCAGATTGGCAGAGATGGCTGTAACACTCCTGGATTTTCTAGGGAGGTTGTTAAAACCGATCATCCTGGACAACTTGGCAGCTTGTCATGGGCACTCCAGGTCTGCCAGAATAGTTCAGTGTGTCGACCTGATTTTGGAAACTTTGGACTAGATAAGTCCGCTGAATTCAGGTTACTCTGTAAAAACCGTGCGTTGAAATGAATATCCAAGGTTAATCAGTTAAGTCGTTTTAGGAATTTTGCCTTGAGACTGTGCTGCACTGAAGGATTCGGTGCTCCATGTTTGTGACTACTTGAGTTCATTTCCATGATTTATACAAAGTCTAGGTGATTCTTCAGTGATTCTAAGCATTACTCTTAAATTTTACGTTGCCAGAAATACTTTTAGTTTTGTTCCTCAACTAAGACCATATGGTGTTGAAATATAGCCACACGTAAATGAAAAGTAGTTATTTCATTTCTGAGTTAAAGAAAAAAAAAATAGAAATCTAGCTCAGTAAAACTGTCATAATCCAGACATGATAATTATAATGTGTCATTTGGCTATAGTTCTTTTCCATGTAGTTTTTAAAAAAAAATTTTTTTTTTAGCATTTATTTATTTTTGAGAGACAGAGACAAAGCATGAGTGGGGGAGGGGCAGAGAGAGACAGGGAGACACAGAATCTGAAGCACATTCCAGGCTCTGAGCGGTCGGCACAGAGCCCAATGTGGGGCTCGAACTCATGGACCGTGAGATCGTGACCTGAGCCGAAGTCGGACGCTTAACCGACTGAGCCACCCAGGCACCCTTACCTGTAGTTTTTATTAGCCATTTCAGTGTTGTGATGGCTGTAAAAAGGCATTTTGTTGCCCACCGCAGAGATGAAGAAAGCAAGGCTCAGAGAAGTTAAGTGACTGATCCAAGGCCACTGATAAACTTCTGATTCGAAGGCACAAGCTATGAGATTCCCCTCTCTTCCCTCCCCCCCCCCCCCATTAAAACAAAAAGGAAAAAGGCAAAAGTGTTGAATTCTGTGGCACCAGCTCTGGCTTGGAACTATTTAAACAATATGGGCACTTGCATTTTCTTTCTCTAAACACAGTGTTATTTCCCAGTGTCATTTCTCTGTTTGGACTCAAGAGTTATAAATCCCTTTCATTTTGATGTTCTTAATAGATGTTGATTGGTAGAATGCCATGTCTAGTCTTTATGTTCGATATATCATGTATTACCTGCAAAGTGCTTCTTTGCTTCGTACAATCTTTTGGTTTTACCTTTTGATCTAGAGATAAAACAGGCAGAAGCAATGTGATTCCTGTCTTTAATGTAATAGGATTCCAGACATTAGGAATTTCCACTTCAGAATGCAGCCGGAAGTGGGGAATGGGTTCATTCAACAATGATGTTTTGTTGGGTGAATTGTGTTGGTTGCTTACAAGGATGTGTGTGTTCATTTAGAAGCAGTAAGAGCAGGTTTTTGCTTTCCAACAAATCATTCTTGGAAAGTGGTTCTCAGCTGCTGTAGATAAGGTAAAATATAGAATACATTTGGTTTAGGAAAAGTTTACATTTTAATTTTTTTTTTTTTTTTCTTTTGAGGAAGCCATGGAACTTCCAATCTGCGGGGAAAAAGTTTCCTCATTCCAGTTTTCTTGTCGAGGTCAGTTTAGCGGCTCACTTATGCCTCAGGGGTTGAGATTTTTATAGTGTGTGTTAAATCAGTGCCATGATTTGACCCAAGAGAATAAGACTTAGGGAAAAAGAAAAGAAAAGAAAAGAAAAGAAAAGAAAAGAAAAGAAAAGAAAAGAAAAGAAAAGAAAAGAAAAGAAAAGAATCTCAGCATTGCCAGTAAGAGACTTTTTTTTTAAGAACCGAATTTCAGATCCACACTTTAGAAAGATATAGTCAGCAACCCAATGAAATTTAGGATGAGGCAAATTCTCTGTCTGCCCCCGAATATTCTCTCACTGCAAACAATACACGAGGTTTAGGAATCAAGCCTAAAGGTTAAAGGTTCTTGCTGTCAAGCCAAAAAGGGAGGAAAGAGGTATACTGAAGCATGTCAGTTTCCAGATTCTGGGGCCAAGCTGCTGTTCTTGAAAGGAACAAGGCATCTTCAGAAAAATGTGGTTATCAAACAAGGGGTCAAAGTTTATCTCTAGGTCAATGAAAAGGGGGGGGGGGAGGGCCATCCTTCAGGCTCTGAATATAAGCTTTGTATTTAAATAAATTTGTGGCAAAATATTCAGTCCTTAAAAAATTACCCTATAAGGATTATTAAAGGTTATTTACTAATGGAATAAAAATTGTTCTCACTTATAATTCATATGGAGTAATAATACTAATAATAGGTGTAGGAAAATAAATCTTCACATACGTAGTTTAATCGTCAAAACAATGCCGTGAGGGACATACGCCCACTCTGTGGATGAAATACTCGAGGCTTAGATGCATAAGCATCTCTTCTAAGGTTATAGATAGGGGCACATAAATACACTGTTCCTTCCACCCCTCTTCCTCCAAAAACAAACAAACAAAAAAAGGATGGTGGCGATGTGAATTAGTCCTCATTTGATTTAACATAAAATACAAATGTGCCCCAGAGCGGTCCAGAAAACCAAGTGGGTTTTAGGATGGAAGGACGTCTCTCGAATATTCCTCTTCCTTGAAGCGGTCTTTTTTTTTCTCCCCTTTCCCCCAGAAGGGTCTGCGGTTCTGTCCCCGCCTGGGTTCCCACAGCCCTCCGGTGTGGGAACGCCTCGAGGCCGAGGCCGGGAGGCGCAGGCGACCCCCTCGGGCCCCAAAGCCCCAAAGCGCAAGGTCCCTGCGCGGCCGGGAGCCTTCCAGCCCCCGGAGGCCCTGGGCTCCGCCGCGCGGCTCTCAGATGCCAAGGGCCCCAGAGTCCCCAGGACTCCTCATTGTTTCCTGGAAAAATATCCCAGTGGGACTTTTGGATCGGTGGCCACGGGCATGCATGCCCCTGGGCCTTCTAAACAGACCAAGGAGCAGGTAGTTCATTTGGTGACCTTTCCTACACATAATCACGAGTGACTTTGCAACAGTGTCTGGAAAATAGTGAGTTGCTTCGTGGAGATCACGGGCAACAGGAGTCTCCGGAACGAGCGTGATAAAGCCTCCAAGAATTATTTAAAAGTTCACTGGTGATGCAGGTTTTGACTTCTCTGGTAGCTGTTGGGGCAGAAAAATAATTGTCCTAGGCTTGTACGAGTGCTCAAAACATGTAAGTGTAGTATTAATTGGCCCTTTATGTTTGGCTGCATGAGTTAAAAGCGAAGGAAAACAAAATCCATCTTGAATTACGATGATGTGCAAAATTCCAATAGGCAGACAAAGAGGGTGAAGAGTTAGAAATTCTGAAGGTCTGAACATGCGGAGCCATTTATTGAAGAAATATTGATTGGGTCCCTGTTGGGAGAAGGCACCCGGAGACATTTAAAAGAAGTGTAGACAGTTTAAAGTGTAATCTATGTGGAACCTGCTCCCCCCCGCCCCCCCCATTTAGTACTGTTTTTCCTCACCAAAAAAAATGGCCTGTGGACTGTTGCCCCTGTTGTGTGCTCATTCTGTGAATATTTTCCAGATTTTACTAGCGGGTTATACAACCTGTTGTGACTATTACTAGTTGTATTTCACTGTCTCCAACGTGCCTTATTAAACAAAAGTTATCTCACAGCTCCAGGAGTCACTTCAGTGCTGCAGTTTGAGCTTTAGGGTTTAGGGTCGGGTGGCCGCATCTGTGCTTTGAGGGAGAGTCGGCCTAGGGACAGTGTACAATTTCAAAATGGAGAGCCAGTTCATCAAATTCAATGCCGGCTTTCTGGGATGGAGTCAGGTTACTTTCCCCAACACGAGTTGTGTCCTGGGAGCATCGCATTAAAAATACCTTATTGGCACTCACGTCCTGAGTTTCAGGAAAAGGAAACGTGAAAGACTGTCCGTACATCGCTGTTAGATACAGTATTTTGTGTTTGTATTTATGAGAAATTGAGACTTCCAGGCTACTAGGGAAGAAAAGTTAATTCCTTGCAGTAGAGAAATCAAAGAGCAGTTTCCGAGTCTCCCCCGGGGTTGAGCCTGGAGGAGGTTAGGGGGTCTTTGTGCCTGGGGGATTGTCTCAGTGGGAGTGGAGAGAGGGAGCAGGAGGGATCAGGAAGTGCCTTCCTCGGTGTGAGCCCAGGGATCAAGGAGGGATGGGGGAGGAGAGGGAGGAGCGGGCTGAGAGGGAGGGGTGGCGGGGATCAGGGAATCTTCCAGGGATGGTGAGCACAGTCCTTGTGGCTGGTTGGAGGGAAGAATGGTTTTCTGTGAGCAGAAAAAGTCCCTCATGGGAACTGTGAAAACACTCAAGAGGATGTGCCTGTCAGGCCAGTTTGCCCCCTTGGAATGTGATTGGATCTAGTACAGCCCCAATCCCAGAAGGAAGAAAAGAGTCCGTGGGCTCTGATGCTTCCAATGACAGGACCTGGCACAAGCCATAGGGAGGTGATAGCTCATCTTCAAGGAGGCTCTTGAACTGTGGGTAAGGAATATGACTGGGCATATATATCATCACTGCCCAGTTAGGGACGTTTTCTCAAATGCACCTGAGCTCTCGTGGTAGGAAAGTGTGCGCCTCTGTCAGTTCACGGAGGAGTTTTGGAGCACATCTCTTTTGAGCTTAATGTGTAGCTGAAATGCTATCCTCCCCCTCCCCCCACCCCAAGAAAAGGAAAAAAAGAAAAGAAAGGCCATCGTCACAACACCATGCAAATTAGGAATGATCACCCTTGTTTTACACATGAGTTCCTTGGGGTTGGAGGAGGTCAAGTAGCCTTTTGAGGGCCATAGTGGCAGAAAAATGACAGATCCAGGATTTTACTCTCCACGTGTTAGGCGAAAACCTAGCCCAGTGGCACGCCGACTTCACGGAATCTACCAGTCACACATAAGAGAACCTGAGTTAGTGTATGTAAGGTGCTCAGAACATTGACTGACGCGGTAAACGCCAGACAAATGTTATCAGTATTACACTTAATTTCTGGGTTCCTTGCTTAAAAGACTATTTCTAGGATCAATTTCAGGTGATTTGGATTTTGCAGAACAGGGGTCGGGCTTAGATACCATCATTTTCCTCAAACACCTCAGGTGATTCTGATGCAAATGTTGGTAGATGATTTGCACGATATTCCCATGTAATAGTGATGCTGAGATTTTATCACCCAATGAGGACGCTCGAGCAAGAAGGATACCCCTTTCTCCATCTCCTTGAGACTTTGACCACATTTAGGCAGGGCAGACATTTCCTACCATCACCTACCATACGCCTGACTCATTCTCAGTATTAAAATCAGATCCCATGGCTCACGGTTTTGAAGACTATATACATTCCCTCTTTCTCCAGTGAAATCTGTAAATGTGTTTGGCTATTGAGCCAGACAAAATCTCTATTTCTATTGATACTGCAATGTGCTCGACCGAATTGAGAATAGAACGTTTAATTGTAAGCCTTAAGCATAGGACACTCTGTGATACATGCGTATTGACATTAACTGAGGTGTTTGATATCCTCATACCCTAGAGCGATAGGAAAATACTATGAAAAGAAGATCTCGAAGAGATCTTTGGGCGTTCTCAGCCAGCCACGATACTCTCTTGCATCCTAAGTAATCATGGCATTGATGTCTCCATCAGTGGAGGGGCAGTCTCAGAGGTGCCTTTGTGGTAAAATAATACTCAGAGACTCTGGGAAACCTAGATTTCCAAAGGTCTTTCTGGACATGGAAGAGTCCTTGAATTTCAGACCTCCAGGGTAACCTTGTATGTTTAAAGCATCGATGGTTCTTATTGTAGGAGGAAGCATGTCAGAACAGACCAGCATACTTGGATCCAACAAACCCAATCTAAATGTAAGGGTGGGACAAGACTGTGACGGCCACCCCCTCCCCTCCCCTGGCAAAGAATGTATCTACCGAACACATATTGGGATTGGGAGTCCAACTGTCTTGTGAATAAATGAATGTAAACTTAGAGAAAAATGTTGTGACGAAGTTATTAAAAACTTTGACCTTTTCTCTTTTCCTCCTTGGGAAAGAGAACATGTGTCTCAACGTATTTATCTTTGACAACTTGTTTTATTGCCGTTTCTGGTGGTGCACCATCTAGATTGATTGGTATCGACATCCGGAGTCTTCCTTAGCATGAAGTGTTGAATCCTTGAATCACACCCCAGCGTGTCTTCAGTGTTCGAGAAAGTTAGCACACTAATGTCAAACCAGGATATACATTTTATACTTCAACACCGTGGCTTACCTTTGGTTTGCCTTTCTGTAGTACTCTGCATTTTTCAGAGACTCTTCATGCCCCTGTGAATTGGTTCCTCATAATCGCCTGTGGCTTGTTATTACTCCTTTACAAATGGGGAATGTGAGAGCGATACAGTTTAGGCAACGTGCCCAACAGACCATCTGGGTTGAGAACAGGATCCTGGGAATAGAATATGTCTCTCTTCTGCGTTGCTTCTAGCTTCCTTGTTTAGCGGATTGGTAAATTTGCTGCCCTGGTGGTGGCAATTTGGATAAACAGGGTGAGAGTGGTGTATGGGGCATCAGGGCATAGGACTAGGGAGTGAGGTGACAACTGCGTTTCTACCGGTGGCTCATGGCAGAGGTCATCGAGTGTATCACATAGAGATCCAAGATAATCCAAGAGTCCGAAGTCAAAGCAAGCGTCAACATGAAACTTAAGTGACCACAACAGCAAGACTCACATCCCCTGGAAAAGTGTTGTCCAATCAGAAGAGTTTCCTCATTCTCTCTCTTCTTGTGAGCTGAGCAATAGCGTGGTTCTTGGGTGTAATTAGCCCATGAATTACATGTGGCACCGGCTGTATGAAGTTGAGTAACAACACAGAGACCTGGATTCTTGTGGGAAAAAGTCCCCCACAATTCTGGCTTCATTCATGCCTGGACATGAGGGAATGACAGCAGCAGGAGATGGGGCCAGGCATCCCCTCCTACACACCACAGGAGGATTGGGCTTGAGACATGCTAGGGAAAAGTGAGAGTTTGGGCTCTGTATTTTGCGTGCCCTCGGATGGCGGTAGTGATGGTGGGCTTTGGGGATGAAGCTTGGCCCAGAATCAATAAACATGAATCTCCGTATACATTACATCAGACCCACCCCTCCACGCCATACTGGCCACCTGACTGTTTCTGTGCCTCAGCATTTCATCTGCAAAACAAGGGATGAACACAGTGTTCATTTGCTTTAGATGAATGAAAGCAAGTAAAGGTGTTTGACATGGTACCTGGTGCAAATTGAGTCCCCATAAATGTTGGTCGTTGTATAGGCCAGGCCATTTTTTTTTTCTGCAAAGGGCTATAGAGTGAGTGTTTTTGGTTTTGCAGACCATTGGTCTCTGTCAGCTTGCCTGTGTAGCACGTGATCACAAAAGATATATAAGCGTGTGGCTATGTCCTAGTAATCTGTATTTATGGACGCGGAGATTTCCTTTAGTCTTTCTGTGCTGATGTTATTCTTAACAATTTTTAAATGTTTTTATTTATTTTTGAGAGAGAGAGAGCAAGCAGGGGAGGGGTAGAGAGAGAGAGAGGGAGACACAGAATCCGAAGCAGGCTCCAGGCTCTGAGCTGTCAGCACAGAGCCTGATGCGAGATTCGAACTCACGAACTGCAAGATCATGACCTGAGCTGAAGTCAGACACTTAACGGGCTGAGCCAGCCAGTTGCTCTTGATGTTCTGCTTCCTTTGGATTTTCCCCCCAACCATTTAAAAGTGTAAAAACCATCCTTAGACCACAGGACATGCAGATACCGACAGTGGCTTGTGTTTGGCTGGTCCCTGGTGTAGACCTTCACGTCTTTAATTTGGAAGACATTATGTGATTTCCTAGCACCACATCTTTGTTTGTGGTGATTCTCATGCTTAGGGTTCTTTCTGTTGGCATCTTCTGGTTATGCAGCAAAGCACCTGACAGTGGGAGGGGTGGGGGGGGCGGGGAGGGGGGTTGACAGTCTTCCTCACTCACCCCAAATTGGCTATCCAAATGGAACACTTCGAGAAGACCATTGAAGTGATAGGGTAGATGGTCCATAAGTGCAAATGTACATTTTTAATTTTGTGGAGTCTTAGCAAGGTCGGTTCAAAATTTCATGTGTAATAAATCTTTCTCACATGATGCGGTAGAACTGCTCTGAGATAAGCGGAAAGCAGTGTCTGATGTATTTACAAGTGCGAGGAAATGTAAAGGAATCTAGTCCCCAGTGAGTCATTTGGGGTAAAGCTATGTGACATCCTATACCCTATTCAGGATTTAAGAAATCTCAGATGAGAATAAAGCCACATCTTCAGATGCAAGTAAAGAAATGCAGGGGAGCCTGGGTGGCTCAGTTGGCTAAGCGTCCGACTTCTGCTCATGGTTTGTGGGTTTGAGCCCCGCGTGGGGCTCTGCGCTGACGGCTCAGAGCCTGCTTGTTGGGATTCTTTGTCTACTTCTCTCTCTGCTCCTCCCCTGCTCTCTCTCTCTCTTTCTCAAAAATAAATAAACATTAAAAAAAAAAAAAAAAAGAAGGTCCCTGGGGCGCCTGGGTGGCTCAGTCGGTTAGGCGTCCGACTTTGGCCCAGGTCATGATCTCACATCCATGAGTTCGAGCCCCGTGTCGGGCTCTGTGCTGACAGTGCAGAGCCTGGAGCCTGTTTCAGATTCTATGTCTCCCTCTCTCTCTCTGATCCTCCTGTATTCATGCTCTGTCTCTCTCTGTCTCAAAAATAAATAAACGTTAAAAAAAATTAAAAAAAAAAAAAGAAGAAATGGAAGGTAGTATTTCGCTGAGTGAAACTCTAATATCCTTGTGCTTGAAATAGTCAAACACTTGAAGCAAAGGCATTATTTTTCTCTATAACATTGTGATGGCCCCATTTCTTCTACTTCAGTTTCTAGAGTATCATATCTGGCCTACGTCTGGTGCAAGTCTCATTTTTCACGATATTTCTTTCCAAGTCTCTGTGCTGTGAATGTTTCCTAGGCAAGGTGTTACAAAGTCAGTTAACATGCGCAACCTTTTTGTGGTGTTTGTGATTAATTACTCTGCTATTTTTTCAAGTTTGGGAGGGTGCGGGTGGCGTCATCTTGTAGGTACAAAAAGACCTCATGCGCTGGCTAAAACGCTGAACTGATTCACGAGGTTGCTTGCAACTTCTCGTAAGAAGACCCAGGCTTTTTTGAGGGTACTTCTCAACACTGGAACCGTTTCCATTATTATAAAAGCCATACGTATTTATTGCAGAAAACATCTTAAAGTAGACTTTCCCCAAACATTTCGATTGCATTCCTTTTGAGGCCCTAATGGGTATAAGCAACATGCACGTGGAAGGCACCACACCCGTGGTAGTGATTTCGCGAGGGTGTCACCAGGCTCATGAGATCCCTACCTAGGATATGTTCCAGGTTCCAAGATACTTCCTGAAGGTTAGAAGACAAAGCAAAATGGCTTCCCATATTTATCATGAGGTTCTCTGAACGATCTGTGAAGGGCATGTCTCCACTGTTATAGTTTATAGGATAAGCTTTACTCACAGGCTGTGGAAGTGGCTACGTCCAAGAGTTGATTTCAGCAGAATTGGGCAAGAAACGCCATGCCCCTGTGAAAGATTCTAGGTGGCTTATAATTATGATTACTGGTTGACTTGTCTGTCCCTGCTACTTGTGGTAGGATGGGTTGTCATTGCCACTGTTGATGGATGTTTAGACCTTTCGTGGAGGGACGTGTGGATGTAGAAAGCGAGCGTCTTTCTCTTGTGCATTGCATTTAGGGGCTTTCTGGCTTTAGCAGCGATTCATGAGCGGTAGTGGGTTTACAACAAAGCAAACTTCAGAACCTTCACTGATAAGGATGCCTTTCAAATTCCTGCAAAGGCCTCAACAGTGTGTCCCATGGCCATGTAATTTTGTAAAACATGCCAAATTAAGCTAGTTTTATGTCATTTAAAAATATTTATGTATTTGTTATTTATTTATTTTTGAGAAAGAGTGTGCACACGCACAAGCGAGTGGGGGAGGGGCAGAGGGAGGGTGGGGAGAGAGAGAGAGAATTTTAAGCAGGCTCCCCACCCAATGTGGAGCCCAACGCAGGGCTCAGTTTCACAACCCTGAGATCATGACCTGAGCTGAAATCAAGAGTTGGACGCTTAACCGACTGAACCACCCAGGTGCCCCTGTTCTTTGTTTAAAAGCAGCATTCCCAGCCACCAAACTGTAGAAACTTTAGGCTCCACAAAACATCGATCTGCTTCTGGCTCTATATTTTCAGGGTGGGACTTACTCAAACCTTTTTGGAAGGGAAGAAGAACGTCTTTGTTGAAAGATAAGTAGGATCCTGGAAGTTGAGGGTTCATCTTCCATAAGGCCTACAGTTGAAGAAGAAATTGCGAAAGGGAAAGATCGTCTCTGGGAAAGAAGCACGTAGACGCTGTTGGTGTCCTCCTGTATTCAAAGAAATTTGAGAAGTTTGGGAAAAAGAGGGGCACGTGTCTTCAGCTGATCAAAGAAGAACCTCTTATACACTCATCTTTTTCTTTTCTAGAGAAAGTGAAAGCCTTAATGCAATGCCATTTTAATTTGACATTGGCTAATACATTTTGTATAATTGGTGCTGCATCATCTCCTACAATAATAATGACAATATGGCGGTGATGGTGATGAGAAAAACATGCATGTTATGCGACTGTTACAGTTTACTGAGCACTTTGCCGTATTTTTTTCCTCATTGGCAATAACCGAAACCAAGAGAAAGTCTCTTTACCTATGGCCTGTGGATGCCTTCCAAATTAACTGGAGTCCTATGAAAGATTGAGGTAGAATGGAGTCTCTGTGCTTCTTTCAATATTCTTTCCTTATTTTGTGATGGAGCCATGACACCATCAGTCAGCTTCTCTTTTGCAAATTCTTCAGCATCATGGCAGTCAAAATAACCATTGAACTTTGACACACAAAGCCAGCGCTCTTAGAATGGCCTCTAAGTTTTTGCTTGCAAAACTACTCATCTGGCAAGCACAGAACCAAGATCCCTCAAAACCTGCTCTCGGTGGTGTTTGCATTCATTAGATTTGTCTGTATGGACTTACTAGTTGCTCTGCTGACCTCTGACTGTTTGACCCATTAAATGAAAAAGCACTATTGGGACACACAACTAAATTTATAGTAATTCAAGGAAGTGGTCAGTCAGAGAAATGTATGGTTGCAAAAGAGCTGACCTCAAAGTTTAGTCAATAGTTCAGTTAAGAAGCACAAGTGCTGAATGTATGGAAAGTATGAAGTGCCCTTGCAGTCCAGAGAAAGGAGGGGTATTGATGGGTGGGGGGTTCCTGGGAAGTTTGGGGACCTAAGAGGACATCATGTTAAGATGGGCAGAAAGGGCACGCCAGGTTCAGTTAGGGTGGGAAAATCAAGATAGGACCAGTCCTTGGTCCCTTTTGGCAAGCTCATGGGATTCTGGAAGAGTATGTTTGTTCCAGTCCAGTGAAAATAGTTCCATACAGTGAACCCTTAGCAGATTTTTGCGTATGTGTTCAACTTCGCGTTTATTATTAGTGTTCAGGATGCCTGGGTGGCTCAGCTGGTTAAGCATCTGACTTCGGCTCAGGTCATGATCTCACGGTTTGTGAGTTCGAGCCTCGCATCAGGCTCTGTGCTGACAGCTCAGAGCCTGGAGCCTGCTTCGGATTCTGTGTCTCCCTCATTCTCTGCCCCTTCCCGGCTTACGCTCTCTCTGTCTCTTTCAAAAATACATAAACATTAAAAAATTAAAAAAATTAATAGGTTTCTACATTTTAAAGCTGATTTACTCAGAAATACACTAATCATTATTTCTTATAAAAATGGTTATTAGTCATCTATATTTGAATATATATGTTACTTGAGCAAAGAAATTTGCCAATGGTACTAAGATGATAGAAATTATTTTCATGCATTTTAAGAGAGAAGGCCTGATGATTATATTCTCAACACTTATTTGGCTAATGCCTAGCTGGCTTGTTGAGACTTTGGGCAAGTCCTTTTAAACACTCCGAGTGTCAACTTTATTTTTTTAAAAAGGATAATACTGTCTAACTCACAGAATTGTTAAAAAGATATAATAGGGGCGCCTGGGTGGCGCAGTCGGTTAAGCGTCCGACTTCAGCCAGGTCACGATCTCGCGGTCCGTGAGTTCGAGCCCCGCGTCAGGCTCTGGGCTGATGGCTCGGAGCCTGGAGCCTGTTTCCGATTCTGTGTCTCCCTCTCTCTCTGCCCCTCCCCCGTTCATGCTCTGTCTCTCTCTGTCCCAAAAAAAAAAAAAAAAAAAAAAAAATGTTGAAAAAAAAAATTAAAAAAAAAAAAGATATAATAAAGAGTGTTAAAAGTCAGTAACAAAAACAGCATCATTTAATGGTTAGATGTACATGGAATGGTTGAGAGGCTACATGTTTACTTTTTCCCCCCCAAGGCCCAATTTGAGTCCAAAGTCCATCTCATTTTGTTCATATTTATTTAAAAAATTTTGTTTGTTTGTTTGTTTGTTTGTTTCAAATAAGCTCTACACTCAACGTGGGGCTTGAACTCACAACCTCAAGATCAAGAATTGCCAGCCAGGCGCCCCTGATTCATCTTTAGATTCAGTGGTTCTGGGAGGGGGACTGTAGCTACCAGAGCTGACTAGAAAATAGAAGTCAATTCAGCCACAGATCCACAGAAAATTATGCACTGACACTGTGATAAAAAGGAAAGAACCAAAATTTAGAATTCAAAGATGTAAGTTTGAGATTTAACTCTGCCACTAACAAGCCAGGTGATGATAGAAGTATCATTTCATCTGTTTGAAACTCAGTCTTGTTTTGTTTTGAAGCTGTAAGGTAAAGTACAGTCTGATGATCCTTGAAATGATTTCTAGCTTTTAAAGTTCTAATGCTAAGCAGCACGTTTAACATAAAGCGTGACCACTAGCAAGTAGTCGTGAAAAAGATTTTAAACAGTGATGTATTCATATCCCCGCCCCGCCCACCCCCCCCCCGTAATTTACATTGTTATTTACCTGGATGTCATCTTGCTGTGCTTCTGCTGGGTTTCTTCTCTAGCCGGTGTCCCACTCTGTGTACATACTGATCCTACTCTGGCTTCTATCAGGGAGAAGGAAGCATTTTAGGGGCCCCCTCTTACTTAGTGATAGCCTAGTTAGAAATGGGGATAAGGATTGGGAGGAATGGTCAGTAAAGACAGCCACCTTGGATGCTTCAGGCCTTTGAGAAGCTTTTAAACAAGACTGGCTTATTTAGAGTGAGATGTACGGGAACAGCTTCTGTGCTTGTTGGAGTGAATTATATGCTGGTGTCCTGTGAATGCAGTGCGAGCACATGTCATTTATCTTGGTCCGTATATAGAGAGATGGGCACACGCTTATATTTGCACATTCAAATGTATCTGCAGGTGTATATGAGTAAACAGGAAGGAGTAGTGCTACAGAATCTCAGAACTCAAGTTAAATTTGCACATAACAATGCTATCAACCAAATTTGTTGTTATTACCAAAACGACAAAGATAAATTCATTTGAATGCTTGCTGGAGGGAAGAGTTTTATTTACCTTTTTAAGGTGTAATTAATCAAGAAAGAGGTTTTAAAAACTTACATTTTGTTAATGATATACACAGAACAAAAGAATGGAAAGAAACAAGCAAAGAAGTTTGGTCAATCTATATCTAACTCTTGTTCTGTCCATCCATTCATCCAACCAGCCAGCCAGCCAGCCAGCCAGCCAAACGTCCATTTATAGAATCTAACTCCTTAATTTAAAATCAATAGTGATTGTTTTGGATTCTGGGGTTATCTTTTTTTTTTTTTTTGCACTGCCCAAATTTTATTTTTTACTGTAATGTACATTTACCGTGTGAAAACAGAAGTGCCCCCAAAATAGAAAATATATTTTGTCCACGAAACTCTTCTTAGGAATAAACTTATCGTTGGGTAGTGAAGAGTAGGACTTGAGTTTGAATTGGATTAAATATTAGCACTATCCTGACATGCTGATGGGGTGATTCCCAGTTAAAATCACTGGCTGGCGTGAGTGGAAAACATGAGTAGGACTATCTTTGGTTTCCATCCAAGAGGGTCTGTAATTTATTCAAAGCTGCCAAGGATCAGGACATGTTTTCAGACCCTCACTCTCCCACTCTCGTCCCTCAGAGCAGGCTTTCCCAACTCAAAAGGACTTGTCATCAGTCTTTTGGGAAAGGAGTGCCTGGGGTCAACCCACTGACTCTAAAATCACTTACTGCATTATTACTCGTCTTTGCTAGGATGGACAGCTCACCCTCTTCTTTCTTCTCTCCTCTCCATTGCTCCCTTCTACCCAGCATTTCCTTATTAATTTCCCTTCAGTTCTGAAAGATTATTCCTGAAAAGGCAACATAGAGGGGCAAGGCAGTTGTCTAGTAATTCACATAGAAGCCGGCTACCGAAGACATCCTTGTATTTTTTTTTTTTTTCTTCTTCTGAGACTGGGTGCCTGAGCTGTTCACACTGGCTGGGAACACTAATCAACACGATCAGAGAGTGAATTGCTTAAAACTATATTTCAATTTTGTTTTTTAGACGTGTATCAGTAGACATAAAAGCAGATGCGAATTTGCCTCCGAGCAAACATATTCAAAGCTCTTTCCCATGGAAACCAAAATGAATGTTGGCATAGAGGGGAGGCCAAGTATATTTAATTTCTTTTAGGCTAGTTGCCTGATTTTTGATCCATCAGCCTTCTTGTTCAGGCCCTGAGGTACTTGGGAGCACAGAATTTATTTACTTTCAGAGCTACCTTAAACATTGACACACAGCACAGACACGTGTCCTGGGTCAGCAGGAGTAGAGTACCCTGGCCAACATTTTGGATTTCTAAGGGAATTAGATATGGAGCAAGAGTTGAATATCCTTTTTAATTGGATACATGTATACCGGCTGATTATAGACAGGATCTTTGGAAGAGGTAGCAGATGAGACATTGGACGAGGCTCTTGTTTCACGAATTTGGGAATTTCTACAAGGCTTCAGTGGCCACTTTTCCCTCAGTCTTAACCTAGAGAGAGCATTTTCCTCATGCTAGTCCTTTATGCCTGGTGAGCTTGGACAATATGGTGGTGAAGGGAGGCAGAGGGGGGCCATATTTGCTGAGGATATATTGCTCGTTGGGAACTGTTCTGTGCTTTACAAACGCTCACCTTTCCTTTAAATCAGCCTTTGAGGCAGGTGTATTGAGCCACACTTACTAATGAAAGAACCGGTTTCAAGGGTTAAGCAGCTTTCCCCATATCAGAGAGGAAGTGGCCCATTGGGCATTTGGAGCCGACTGGCCTGTCTCCAGGACTGGAGGTCTTCTGCCAGGACGGCCAGCTTTGTGTGCCCAGACCTCTGGAATCACTTCTGAGTTCAATGGTGACTGTTGCTCAGACGCAAAGAGAAGAAAACAACATTTCAAAAAGCGGGGAGGTTGATAAATCGTTCATATCCTCTACTTAGTCATCTCGACCGGTTGGCCAACTTCCCAGACCTGAGTCTCATACCTCTGCAGGCCAAAGGGGTGAAATCACTGTCTCTTCCTCATTTTCCCTTCCCTCCCAGCCTCGACTGAGGTTTCTTGCGCAGTAGGTATTCCGTGAATGATTTTTGATGGTGACCTTGATGTTGCCACTAATTCCTGTGCCAGCGAGAATCAAGCTCAGCCTCCTCTCTTGCCTCCAGGAAAAGTTTCCTCTTTCGCTTATGTTCAGTTATTACCTCTTTCTCTCTTCCAAGAAGCCATAATTGGCCCAGGTAAGATTTGGATTTTCAAAACCAGCTTCCTGTGCTGCCCCTTTTCTGAAATCCTCACGGAATCCCGTAGGAGACAAAAAGCGAAGAAACAATCTTGAAATGCCATATGGGAGGTGTCAGTGAAAGCATCTATGTATGAATTTGATCTCTATATTAAAGATCACAGGCTCACAGAATCTATGGCTCCGTTATTTGGTAAATAATGTATCTAGGTGTTTCAGCCTTGAGAGGCCGTTTAATCCCCCTGTTGCTACAGGACACGGCTGGATTATCTTCTGTGTGTACCCAGGCTTGGCCTCCATGGAGAGAGCACTGCGGTGGGAGCCAGGTGATGCGACTTTTGCTTTCTGGCTTTAAGTCCACACATTATTCATTTTTGCATCCTCGGTGCCGAGGACAACATCAGCCGCTGTTTCCTGAAGCATGTGTGTGAATCTGGACAACCCTGCTTGCTCTTTGGGCTTCGGCTCTGAGATGAAGGGACTGGCCTAGGGTTTCTGATGTTTCAGCAATTGTAGGAATGCTTTCCCCTGGTCTGTCCAGGCTGTCAGGCCTCTATCTCTTTATGTAGGTTTCTGGCACAAAAGGTGTCGTATTTAACTTCCTTCTTAAATCTGCCTTTCTTGTGTTTGGTTTCCCCCCCGCCCCGAATATCTCCCGCCATGCTAATCCTGACAAAATTTAGTTGTCGGTAAAACAGCGTGGGTCGCGTGTGTCTTTGCTAGTCCTGTCTCAATAAGGGTGGCAAAAGCGTTCTTTTGTTTTTCTACCCCCTGAAAGGCTCTTTGTGCAACTTGTTATCTCTTTTTCATATTCTGCTTTGGATTTATTTGTCGACGTGAAAGTGACTGATGCACACAATGGCAAAAACATCCAGTCGTGGGAAATAAAGGTGAAGGCAGGGTGGTTCTTTGTCTTTGTCCACTGTGTCGCGAATCAGGTGGTGTCTTATTTTAAAGCTCTGTATACATAGCTAGGGTTTCCGTTTCATAGCCAGCAATCTCTGTTAGTAACTGTGCATAACATAATTTTCACACACACCAACCACCACTGAGAATACCACTCACCTTTTATAGTCGTGTTTTCACAACTGATTTGCAGAGTTGACTGTGACATCTGAGTCCTGGCAGTGTAGACCAGGAAGAAAAAAAATGTGATGATATTGGCTACAGTTTTTCTTCCAGCCCACATCAATCTTCCTCCTCAAATGGCAATGCTAATTAGATCTTATATTTGATAGATACGATCTTATGTTTGGATAACCTCTCTGCGTTCTCATGGATCAGGTAGGTTACATTACTCCCCAGACCTCATTTTTTTCCCCCTCTCATCTTTAAGATGGGGGTGACAACACTTCTCCAATAGGGTTTTGGGAAAAATGAAAGAATGTGTACATGAAGGAGGAAGGAAGCAGGAGTTGACTATAGCAGGCAGTCAGTGAGTCAGAATAGCAGCCTTTCATATATCACTGTTGCTACCGTTGACTTAATTTTGCCCAGAATGTTGAAGGAATCATCACAAGAGGGGCTTTGAGGGACCCATGTTCTGTCTCTGGGTAACCAGTTTACAAAGACATGATTTCAGAGGTAAGCTGTCCTGCATGGCAGTGGATGAACCACACTTGGACCGGGGTGGGGGAAAAAATGTGGTTTCAATTCAGATGCAGTAACAAAAACAGTAGCCAAATCTCAGACAGCAAGTCTTTTGCAACATGGTGTCCCCCACCCCCCACCATAGTAAAGAGATATGGAAGAAAGATACCTAATTACCACATGGAACATCATCTTGTGGTCCATTTCACAGGTTCCCCCCCCCCCCCCGATTTGTAACATCTTAGAAATGCAGACTTAATCGTGAGAGATTAAAAATGCCTATTGTTCTTTCAAAGGGTTTGCAGTGTTTGGATTCCTCCCCCTGCCCCAACTCCCTTCTGTTGAAAATCTAGGAGTTGTCCCATTTTTAGCAAGTAATAACTGTGTCAAGCTGTGCCGGCAAAAATGTCCCAACACAACTGTTAATAAGCATTGTCATTTTAAGCATGAAACAGTTTAGCTAATGATTTATCTCTTATAATGTAGCACTCGGGGCAGCTGTATGATTGGTCTCTTTAGCAAGTCAAGTAATTTCTTTAACAAAATGTTAAGCACAGATGGGCCAGAAGCTGTCAGTTAACTATTATTGTGTCTACATCTGCTTGCTTTCAATGCACTGTTTTATGTATTCAGTCAGTAACTTAGCCGCAGCTCCGTGAAAAGGCGAACCTACTCTGATTGGCAAATAAAATGTTCATTTGTCTCTTCTTCCTATTGTTTTGTTTTGGTAACACATGTCAGCAGCTCAATTACCCAGTTCATTAACAGCTCCCAAAGGACATGATGGCCAGCCCGTGATAAGAGGGCCATTGTGGCACATATGGTCAATAATGGCCTCTCTCTTGGCAATTGTAAATAAAAGTCACTTGGCTCTTTTCCTTTCACGAGAACTACCGTTTTCCTGTTCCCCTTCAGTGTGCAAATTACCTTTCTTTGCTCCATGCAGCCCAATCCCCGGGAAACCAGAACCTAGCTTCCCTGCTTTTAGGGCCATGGGGACTTAACACGGAGAGAGCGAGCTCTGGTTCTTAATTTTAATTATGACTGACTTTTAAGCTCTTGAGGGGGGAAATTCTTATCATGGGAGACTATTCTTAGAAAGCTGTTAACTGATTAATTAGTCAACTAATCAGTTTTGCTAATTGAATAGCAACACATTTTCTTGGGGCTTTCCTCTGTTTCTCTTTGAAATGCTCCAGTGGCAGCGACCAGGGCGTTTTTAAAAAGCCGTTAAACAACTTTAAATAAAAATCCTTTGCAGGGGTGGGGTAGGGAAGTGTCACTTCATCTTTTCCCTCGGTGAGAGAGATTCATGTTGTTGAGAGCAATTCTTGTCACGCGCACCTCCAGGTCATAAACCAGAGGGTTCAAGAAGCCACCGAGGTAATCTGGGGTTCAAGAAGCCACCGAAGTAATCTGGGTCAGCGTCAGGGTCTCTAAGCAAGTAAGGATGCGTCCTGCACTTGAAGCCTGGGGAGGGAGGTGCTGAAACACTTTGGTCACGATTCTGCGGCTCCCCCAGACGAGATGCTGCTGTATCGCGGGAAGAAAAAGGGCCCAGGCAGGTTTTTCCTTAAATGTATCAAGTGCATATGGCTGTTACAGGCCATTTACTGGCGGGGCTGTGACGAACAAGGAAGCATAAGCCTTTCTTTCTGGCTTTGTTGTTACAAGGGAGGCCTTTGCGGTGACCGATGATCAAGCGACGGCCGGCCGGCCGTTGGGACGAACTCCACTCGGAGTTAAGGTGTCTCAGCATAACCTAGCTGCAGGTGCGGCGCGCACCTGACATTGCGCCGAGATCGGGACCTTAGGCTCTGGGGGGTCTTTGGGGCCGTGCTGCTCATCGCCTGGGAGGCAGCTTGGCCGCTCTGGCGGCTCCATAGCTCTTATCTTAAGTAAACACCCAACGGTCCATGTCGTGCACTTGCGAGAACTCCGGGGCGGGTGTGCAGCACGCGCGGCCGGCCGGATTCATAACCAATCTGTACTCTTCTCCCGGGGCGGCAGGCACTCGGGGAGTTGTTGAGTGTCAGGGTTTATTTGTGCTATTTTGATTAGCACCAACCTGGCAGGAGCTTATTTTCCTTCTAATGACCCCGTGCTGCGAGAAGGCGGCTTCCGAGGGAAGGACCTGGGGGCGGGGGGAGGGGAATAGCGTTACATCTCTGCAGCCCCCAAATGGGGACTGCGGGGCAGGGGCCGCAGTGGGGAAGTGGCTGCGGGTCTTAATTAGATGGAGTGTTCTGAAAAGAACCTTTCTTGGAGAAAGCCCAGAATATTCTTGCCACAGATCGTCCTACCTCCTTTTATTTTATTCTTATTCTTTTTTTTCTGGGGGGGGGGGTACTTGTTAAAGATTCTTGGCTGGCACCTTCGGAGAAGTTGTAGAGGCAACAAAAAGCAAAACAGGACCCCCTCCCCTCCACATGGACCACCGATGAGGTGACGGGCCATTTCTCCCTGTTTATCCACCAGCAAAGTAACAGCTCCTCAAATTGTCCCTGAGTCAGGAATTCTGGGAAGTTCTCTTGAATGCTTGATCGTTTGTTAGGTCACTCGCGCACTTTCTACGTCCACCTTTGGATTTGGTCGTCAGTCTTCCCGTGTGTTCCTTTCAGGTGGGTATCTCTTTTCCTTTCTGTATCTCTTTTCTTTTCTTGACCTAGATAGGATTTAAACACACTTAAAAAAAATAATGTCGCCGATTACTTCTCAGCTTGTGAATTAATGTGGAAGAGAAGGTTCCAGGTGCTGAAGTCTCTAGACTGGCTTGGATTAACCCCTACTGTGCATCCATTTCAACCTCCCCCCCCCCCCCCCCCCCCCCCCCGCCCCTGGAAGAAAAAAAAAAAAAAAACAACCAACCTCCCCTTTCTCATCCACTCCCGGCTTTCTTTGTGTCTGCTGCTCCCTGCCAGGCAGGTGTCAGACCCCTGAATGAGGGTAAAATGCCCCGTTGATGGATTCCACAGATGGAGCGTGGAAATCGGTAGAATAGGCCTCAGCCACAGGCCATTTCTTGGGATCCAACAAAAGCCTCCAAATAAGTCAACAAAAATCCCAAAGATCACAAAGGGAAAATGTCATTTGTCATTTACTCTGGGTCTGTGAGGGAATATCAGTCTTGCCTCACTCCTCCTGGCTTTCACCCGAGTAAACACGAGAGAGGTCATTCACATCTCTCTCATTGGAGAAGGGCCACTTCACATCAGAAAACAGTTAGCTGTCCCATCGTCCCCTTCATGCTGGATGGCAAAACTCACAAACGCAGGAGACATTCTGCAGTTGGCCAAGTGGGTGCCTCAAACTTCGAGGTGACCCGTGAAAGACCTTGTGGAATATACCTGCCAGGTCCCCTAAGACCTTCAGATATGGGAGGAAGTGATCTCAGGGAGCTCTCAGGCACGATTCTTACTTTAATTTGTGTTGTATTATTGTTATTTTTTAATCAGCAAGACACAGCTTTGAGTACAAATGCTGATAGGTCGAGCTTGCAAAGATTAGTACAGACGAAAAGACCGTCTGATTTGGTCTGGGGCCATCTTAGAGTGAATGACTGATGATGACGTTCAGCCTCAGAGCCCGCAGAGAGAGATCCCCCCCCCACCTCCTCTGTGTCTGTAAATTGCATCGTATTATATCTGGGACAAACATAGAGTTTAAATGGTTGTCATGTTTTGATTCTTTAATTATTCAAATGAAAGGTCTTGCTGAGAAGAAAGACAGTGTGCCAAATTCATGCTTGTGAATTATTTTGTTTCTCCATTTTTTGCCTGTCTCCCATCTCTGAATTATATTGGTCTGGAAACCAATAATTATAGAAGTCCACATGACTAAATCCCTATAAAATTGAGGTAAGATCTCATGTATAATAGCGTTAACTAGGATGAAATATTTCTTCAGGCTACAGAAGAGGTCACAAGGGGTTAACGGACAAAGACATACTCTCTAATTCTGTAATTCCTTCTTTAATTAAACTTCATGGTTGGTCCGCTGGTGGTAAATACTTCTGCCTTCTCCTCCCAGTCTGATTTGTTTCCGAAGGAAGAATTTGTAATCCTGTGGGGGTAATGATTGTTGCCTATGCTTGACCTCTTTTTCTCTCTCTCTCTCTCTCTTTTTTTTTTTAAACTGATGATGTCCACATTCCCAAGGTTAATCTTGGGAGTTAATGTGAAATCATTGGGGTCACTAAAAATTTGGCTCCTGAGACCTAAAATTAGCTTGAGAGGGAAAAGGAAGAAATGACCTTTCATACAAAGCACGGAACTGAAACACTGAGACACCTGGGGAGAGGTGACTGTTTCCCCGGGATCACTCTGGGGCATGTACTGAATAACTTGTGAATACCCCAACAGATTTCAAGTTATTTATTCCTGCACTTTTGTCTGAAAACAGTTTGAGGTTACTTTACAGGGCTTGAGATCCTTTCACTAAGATGTTTTTAATAGCAAAAAAGAAGGATTTAGTAAAGCTGTAAAATGAGTGATCAGTTCAACTGCTTGTGACCAATAGTATCTTCTAGACTGACGCTGGATCTTATGACCAGGGCTCTGCGATGATTCTTAAGGGAGACTTCAAATGGTCAGACTATTTTGTTTTCTTAAATAAATTCATTCAGCATCTTGGCAAATGGATTAGTTTCTTAGGGCTTTACCCTTGTTTAACGACTACACTTGAATATACAAAGAATTGAATAAATGTTCATTGAATGGAATTAAATTCGATCAGGAAATTGATTTGGTGTCTAATATTAAACGGTTGTGTTTTCATAAATTTCATTTGATTCTAGGAGGTTTTTGAAAACCTGGGACAAATGAGTCATTGGTGGCAATCAGCTAAATAACTTGCATTAGAATTCCTGTTTGGATTTGTTTCTGGTATTTCTCTTCAAAAGGACCGTGTGTGTGTGTGTGTGTGTGTGTGTGCGCGCGCGCGCGTGTGCATGTGTGCACACACACGTGAGAGAGAGAGAGAGAGAGAGAGAGAGAGAGAGAGAAAGGAAGGAACTGAGCACCTATTTAGAACATACCAGGCTAGAAGAAAGAAAGAATGTCCTCCGAAGCCCCATACACCTGGGTCAAATCCTAGCTTCCTTAGTCACGTGATCTGAATAATGTTGTCTCTGAGTCTCAGTTTCCTTTTTTTGTACAAAGGGGTATTTATTTCACAGGGTTTTTGTGTACTTACATTGGTAAGAGAGAGGTTTGCTCCAGGCTCATTGGAGACATTGAATTACACTCATGTATAAGTCAGAAAATGGATTGTGAGGGGGTTTTGAAAATAGAGTCAAAACTTTCAAGGTCTGATAAGAATATGGATTGGGGTAAAATTGGAGAATTATGCAATTTAGAGCAATAGAATCTCCACTCAAAAAGTCATGTATCATATGTTGGTGTGGGTTTCTTATGAGAGCTGTTCTGGAATTTCAAGTTGGGGAACAATATCTCTATTTAATGAATAATAAAGCAAACTTTGTGAAGGCGTGTGTAGAATATGACTGAGTAACTTAAATGCCATTGAAAATCCCCTCTTAATATTAAGGCTAGACAGAAGAAGTAATCCAAAGAGATTATATTACTGAAGAGATTATATTTAATCTAGTTGTTATATCCTGGCAGTCTATTTTAGAGAACTGTCTTGCGGGGTACAAGTCACAGCATTAGAAAAACTGTAATTTCTTTGTGTTGAGCTGTCTGAAAAAAAAAAAGCCTTGTTTTTATTTTGCTGTAATATTTAGGAGGATTAGGTATTTTGTATCTAGTATCTAGAGGAAAGTTGAATATGTGAAATAGATGAACTTCAAAATATTTTTTCTTGTGCTGTTAAAATGTAAGTGTCAGACTTGTTTTTGGTAAAAACGGAATGATTCAAATTCATGACATTATTGTGATTCGTGTTCTGCACAGATAATGCATCTTATTTCTATTGGGTGATACAAGGCACAGTAGTGTTTCCGTCTTTAGAAGTAGCTCGTATCTCCTAGCTGGTAGATTAGTCTTGGGTGGCTGACTTAACATATCTTCAAGCCCACATCCTTTTGGGCTGTACAGATGGGGACAAGTTAGAATTAACTGATACAACTGTGGCTTCATGTTGCCAGAAAGGATCCATTGGTTCAGATAATTTTCCCGCAGAGAAATCAGGCAAGTCATTTCCTCAGTGTCTTTTGAAATGGTGCTTTATGGAGGTTTTCCTAGTTAGGCACAACCATTGGACTGCTCTTGAATAAGCAGTCTAGAAATACAAGTAGTGACTTATTAGCTTGTCAAAGAAAATTTTATTTTTAGTGGCAAAGCCTGTATTATTGAACTCCTAGACGTTCTGAGTCTTTTTAATTTTTTTTTAATGCTTATTTATTTTTGAGAGAGAGAGACACAGTGTGAGTGGGTGAGGGGCAGAGACAGAGGGAGAGAGAGAATCTAAAGCAGTCTCCACGCTCTGAGCTGTCAGCACAGAGCCCGACGCGGGGCTCGAACTTGGTGAACTGCGAGGTCATGACCTGAGCTGAAGTTCGACGCTTAACCAACTGAGTCACTCAGGCGCCCCGTTCTGAGTCTTTTTAATTACTAGCTGTTGGTGATCAACTTTTTTTTTTTTTTTAAAAATCACAATCCTCAGAAAAAATTGATAATTATTTCCCAGAAAAATACAGTTACGCAAATACTTGCAAAAACTTCCAAATAATGTTTGAGGATTTGTGGACTCCTGAACCTCATTTCAGTACATGCTGGGAGACTCAGAAGGGCAGCATTTCCATTTCAAGGTGCAAAATAGTGGCAGAGAAATCAGTGTTGGTCCAAAACTTAAATTCTACCTGGTGTTTCCATTCCGTCATCGTGTGTTTATTGAGCACCTACGGTGTTCCAAGGCTTCCAACAGTGAACAAGATGGAGAGAGGCTCACAAAGCTTATATTCAGGGGGATGTGGATTGTGCAGGTGAAACACGGTGGCCTTGACCCTCAGAATTAACTCTCACTGGTACTCGCAAATGTAAGCAGCCCCCTTTCTTCAGAAACTAGAGGTGATGTTGATTAATTGACCTGACAGTGCATGGCACATCATATTTACTTGGGAGGATTTAATAACCCTAGAGACTCCCAGAGGAAACATGAAAATTTCCACATACTATTATCCTAATGGGATCATAGTCAGAGAAAGGGGAAGCAAAGATTTAAGGTTCTCACAGGCAGAGGAAGCTGTTGGTCAGCCCTTAAATGCTGTTGGGGTTTGCACCTGAATTTACAGAAGACAGAAAAGTCAGGGCAACAGAAACTGGAAGCAGGGAAGGGAAACATTTTATGGTACGCAATGGTCTTAGGAGAATGACTAATCCATTTCTTGAAAAGTGTATTATGTATGTGGAAGTGTTGCTTTGATAAATTACAGCAGGAAAAATATTATATACTGGGGAATTTGGGGAGAGAAAATGAGAGTCTGGAATATTCTGTAGAGGTGGTTCTCAAAGTATCGTTTAGGATCAGCAAAGTTGGCGTACCACCTGTGAAAGCAGAAAACTCTGGAACGGGGTGGGGGCAGCAATCTGTGTTTTCACCAGCTTTTCAAGTGATTCTGATGCTCCAACAGCTCAAGATCCACTGCCCTACAATGATGCACAAATTACCGCTCTTTTAATCGGACTCACATTTATCAAACACATACACACATAAGTTGTATTGGGAGCGTTTGAAGTTTATAATGCAACGTCTGGCACATTTCTTAGCGTGTTACTGCTCCTTTAAAACATTCCCACACTTAAAGAAAGTCTGGTTTTATTTCCTAAGTATCCTAAAACAAGATTTGTATCAAATTAGACCATTTTAGGGGCGCCTGGGTGGCTCAGTCGGTTGAGCATCCAACTCTTGATCTCGGCTCATTTCATGATCTTCTGGCTCGTGAGTTCGAGCTCTATTGGGCTCTGTGCTGA
This sequence comes from Neofelis nebulosa, assembly GCF_028018385.1. Lineage (NCBI taxonomy): Eukaryota > Metazoa > Chordata > Mammalia > Carnivora > Felidae > Neofelis > Neofelis nebulosa. The sequence goes on from NC_080783.1 coordinate 15,855,478, forward strand.
CAGTGTGGAGCCTGATTGGGATTCTCTCTCTCTGTCTCTCTCTCAAAATAAATAAAATAAACTAAGAAAATGAGACCATTTTATGTTAAATTAGACAACATAATTGAAAAACCAAGCCTCATGGCTAACATATAGCAGATGCATTATATATGATGCTTCCATTTTGCTTTTACGTACAGGAACTTGTTTTTCTTTAATTTGTCATATAGATTATTAATTCGCTCTCTTAATTTTCAAGTTTGAGTGTGAGTAAATTACAAAAGTATTAAATATTAAAAAATTAAAATTATATTTATGGGTTATGTTGGACGTGTACCCCTTTTGGGCAGCTTATAATTGATACTGAAGTAGAATGAAATTTTTGATTTCTGTAGGGCAGAGTTGTTGGAGTTTAAGATAAATGAGAATTGGTACTTTTTTGCATTTTGTCATCGCTTCTGGCACTACCTGTGTTTCCTCGGGTCCTACAGCCGGGGTGTGCAAAGGAGTTACCTTGACAATGACATTAATGATCTACAATTCCTTCCTCATTTGCAGATAGCACACTTCAGCCCCTTCTCCAGAGGATCCCTCAGCTATTTGGGGAGTTTTCAGAGTGCATTTGGATATGCTCAGGAGCAAGGCCCTTGGGTGTCCTGAGCTCTGCTCAAAGTGTGTGGCCTGAGAGCTCTCTGATGGCCCCCTGCTACTGCCCTGATGTCCAGGGCCTCCGGGAGATGGCTGCGCTCCTGCCCAGAGCCCTGTGTCTGCTGTGCCCACAAACCTCAGAACACTCTCCAGGCTGACAGTTATTGTGTTATTGCCAGAACTCACGGATGCCGTATTGCATCATTAATGCAAATTCCTATCTAATTTCCCGGTTCCTTCCTCTCTTTTGGAGATGCTCATACACTAACTATGGAAAATCTCCTTCCCTGATGCCTGCTAACACAGACAAACTCAAACTTGCTGGGAAGGGGCCTGCAATGGGCCTGGCTTCAGGGACATGTGACCTGTGCAGTCGCCCACTCATGGCCCCATGCTCAGAAGGGCTCTGTGTTTGCTTTTTATGCTCTGTTGTGGCCATCTCACAATTGCGATAATTTTTGAACACAGGCACTCGTATTTTCATTTTTCACCATGTTCCTCAAATGAGGCGACAGCCTCTGGGCAGCTGCTTGCCATTCAGCAGAGACCCAGACTTTGAACTTTTGGTGTAGGGACAGGTCACTAGACTATGCCTGCTTTTTCTGGAGTCAGTTCAGGAGGTTTACATCAACAGTATCTAAACTGTTCTTAAATATTTCTCAGTATCTGGTAATAAGATACTAACCATAAGTATGATTTCTTCTGTAGGAGCGGTAGAGTCTATAAATTTGTTGGGATCCTGTAACAGTTCACTATTATTGGCTTTTTAGATACTACATTAGTTTTGGAATTTTTTTCTTTTTTTAAATTTTTTTTTAAACGTTTATTTATTTTTGAGACAGAGAGAGACAGAGCATGAATGGGGGAGAGGCAGAGAGAGAGGGAGACGCAGAATCAGAAGCAGGCTCCAGGCTCTGAGCCATCAGCCCAGAGCCCGACACGGGGCTTGAACTCACGGACCGCGAGATCGTGACCTGAGCTGAAGTCGGACACTTAACCGACTGAGCCACCCAGGCACCCCTGGAATTTTTTTCTAAAGAACCACCGTTTTAAACAGATTTCCTCATGTAAAAGTTGGAGAGAGTTAATTTGGAACCAAATTAAATGATTCATTCATCAAACACAGATGGAGTACCCATTAAATGTTAAGGACAAGGGCCCTAAAAGTGAAAGAATGCCTGTCTCTGTTTGCTAAGATCTCATAATGGACCACGACTGACAGATGCAGAGAACAATGATTTCTTTTTTTTTTTTTTTTAATTTTTTTTTCAACGTTTTTTATTTATTTTTGGGACAGAGAGAAACAGAGCATGAACGGGGGAGGGGCAGAGAGAGAGAGGGAGACACAGAATCGGAACCAGGCTCCAGGCTCCGAGCCGTCGGCCCAGAGCCCGACGCGGGGCTCGAACCCACGGACCGCGAGATCGTGACCCGGCTGAAGTCGGACGCCCAACCGACGGCGCCACCCAGGCGCCCCGAGAACAATGATTTCTGCCTGGGGGGCCTGGAGACAAAATAGGGGAGGAGGTATCATTTAATAATATAATATTGCAGAGAGGGGCTTGGTGTCCCAGGGAAGACATTGGGAATGGACGTTAGGATTTGAATCTTTAAGGCTTGGTCACCCTTGTTTTTTGACCCCCATTTTATCACCTTCTCTGTCTTGTGCCTTTAGCCTCGGCACCCCAATCGGATGAAGGCTCCGACATTGACTCCGAACCCGATTTGCCCCTGAAGAGAAAACAACGCAGGAGCCGAACCACCTTCACAGCAGAACAGCTTGAAGAACTGGAAAGAGCTTTCGAGAGAACCCACTACCCTGACATTTATACCAGGGAGGAGCTGGCCCAGAGGGCGAAGCTCACGGAGGCCCGAGTGCAGGTACTGACTCCGGACAGCCATGTCCTGATGAAATCCGGACAGGAAACAAAAAAGTGTTCTCTCATCTAAAGCGGATTTGAAACCAAGAAAATATGTGAGTGGAGGCACTTCATTGTGAACTGTAGCCTTTAGTAGTATAAAGGTCCCACCTTTCTCTCTAGCACCTTTTTAAAAAAGTTTATTTATTCATTTTGAGAGAGAGAGAGAGAGAGAGAGCAGGGGAGGGGCAGAGAGAGAGGGAGAGAGGGAATCGCAAGCAGGCTCTGTGCGGTCAGCAGAGAGCCCAGTGAGGGGCTTGAACTCACAAACCGTGAGACCACGACCTGAGCCAAAACCGAGGGCCAGATGCGTAACCGACTGAGCCACCCAGGCACCCCTCTCTCTGGTTAAGTTGCCTCATCTGGAAACGCTGTGTTCTTCCTGGCGACTTGACTTTCATAGTCAAAGTGAGGTTGGAGACTCAGCAGTGAACCGGTCAGTCGATCTGGTCTCTAGACTGATCAGTGCATCTCATATGCAGCTGATTACCTCTCCTGTTATAGACTTGTTCAGAAATAGCCTCTTCCAGGCTTCAAAGCCTCGTCAGAAGAACTGTCTCATTCAACTTGGCTTTCCGTGTATCATAGTGCTAACAAAGTGAAGGAACGCTAAGAGGCATTAAGAGAAATCTCTCAAGGAGCTGCAGTCTAATATGGTTAATGAAGTCAGCACAAATAATAATAATAAAAAACCAGATATGATAAGTACCTTAAGACAGAAAGAGTGCAGTGAGAGTTAAGAAGAGGAAAGAATGAGATCTTGCCGGAGTAACAGGAGAGGCTCACGAAGAAGGCCGATTTAAGATGAACTTTCGAAGCTACAGAGAAATTCACTGGCCAGGGAGGGTGGGGCGAGTACAACGTGAGTCAACACACGAGTTACAGACCTGGTGACATTTCATTTCCATTCATGTTGAAGGCACAGTGAATTGTTCAATTTGGCTGGAGGCTAGGGAGAGGTAAGAGGGGGCAGGGAGGAATATAGTTGGACATCTAGGCTGAGGACATCCTGTGGAGGGCTTGGGTTTCAGGGGAAGGCTCTCACAGTTGATGTGATAGGCAGTGGAAGCCGTGGGCATGAAACGGGTCAGTGGCCGTGGGAGTGGAAGGGAAAGGACGGTGGCCAAAGGTATCCAGAGCTGGAATGTAGGCAACCGATTGTGTAAGCAGGACGTGGATGGAAGGGTGAGTGAAGAGAAGGGCCACAGATTTGGGGAAGTGTTACGGTGCAAATGTTTTACAGCTGGAACTATTGAATCTCTCTACCTGTTACATTGGGATACAGTGTTCCTCTCCAGAAATGACCACCACTAACCACAAATTATGATAATATGTGTACATAAATACTGTATTATATGATATATGTAGTGTATGTATTCTGATATTACATATAACAGTGTTACAAATATGATATACCTCAAATCTAATTGTTTTATTATAGTTCTGTGATGACCTGATTTAAATCTGAAGTCAGATCCATTCCTATCTCTATTCTTCCAGCAAACTTTTATTGAGTGCCCACTAGATTCCAGGATTTGGTCCCTATACTCCCTATTGGTCAAGCCCACATCCCGAGTCTGTCCTTTAGACAGACAGAAGACAGCTCTAAACTCGGAGTCAAAAAATAAGCCCGGAGTTTAAAGAAATCAGACAAAGAGAGTGACGGGAAACTAAAAGAATGTTCAGTGTTGTTGTACCTCGTTCCTGCCTTTGCCAAAAATAAGGACGGGGGACAGAATAAATCTCAAGCCCTTGCAATTTGCGCAGTGCCCTGCATTCACATCTGGCTCAGTGAATGTCAGAGGAGAGTGAGAAAGGCCCATTAACTTGCAGAGGACATGGGATCAAACCAATAAAGAGTGGTTCATATTTTTCTATACAGTGACCTCCTCTCCAAAGCAGGGCCCTCATTAACCTAACAGCTGTCCTAATGTGGCTTTAACCCGGTGACTCTTTACATTCCTTATAGCTTCATTAGTTCCCTTGAGACACATCATGTCTTGCACCACAGCTATGATCTACAGCCTAACAAATTCCCTACAACACCCGGCATATGGATCTTTTACTTAACACAGCAGGAAAAAGAAGGGAGTAGTTAATCACTGATTAAAATGCCAGAACAAAATCCTTTACTTTTTAGAAGGATCTGGGAAAGCAGTAGCAAAGTCAACTCAGTTTGAGTGATAGCCAGAAAGTGTGAGTTAGTTTAATTTGGGGCACCTGGGAAAACCAAACACCAAACGAACCCCCCCCCCCACCTCCAAACAAGTCTACATTCTATTTTTTTCCCCTGAGTAAAATATTTCTAAAGTCTTCTGGGTACAGATGGCATTAACGTATAATAACTTAGGCGTTTGTCAGTATTTCATAAAAATTTGTTTAGACAGTAGCTATGTTGTGTTTATCACAACTGAATCTGAGTACACAATCTAAGAATTATTGTACACCAAAGACTGATTTGCCCAATTCCCCTCCTGGGTATCATTATGCAAATAATGGGAAGCATTCGTTTTGTGGGGAAGAATGCAAATATTTATGATGTGCAAAAGTTTTGGTAAATATTCCATCTGAGAACTCCACAAAGCAGAGAAGTATCACTTTTCCCACCAGGATAATGGAAGACAGCAAAGGAAGCTGTTGGAGGAAACAGCATTTAATTAGGAGTCACAAGATGTGGGTTTTGGTCTCAGCTTGCCAAACGTGTTTTGTTGAGGAAGTCACTTGATTCTGCTGTAATCCTGCTGGCTTCAGTTTTTTGTTGTCGTTGTCGTGGTTGTTGTTTTGTTTTGTTTTAAAATATGGGATAGGTTAAATCAGATGATCTCAGTTTGGGTCCACAGATGACCAGGATAATCATGGAAGAACTTCAAGAAATCTAGGGGACTTGAGATTTGTACACACAATTTTGTGCCTTTGCCTCTGTGTGTGTGTGTGTGTGTGTGTGTGTGTGTGTGTGTGTGTATGCATATACACAAGCGTTAACCAGAGAGGGGTCCCTGACTTTGTCATATTCTCAAATGTCATCTTCCCCTCTCCCATCCCCCAATTAAAAATAACTAAGGGGCACCCGAGTGGCTCAGTTAATTGAGCATCCAACTTGATTTGGGCTCCGTTCATGATCCTGGGATCGCGGGATCAAGCCCTGTGTTGGACTCCACACTGCGCATGAAGCCGGCTTTAGATTCACTTTCTTGTCTCCCTCTGCCCCTCTCCCCTGCCCTCTCTTGCTCTCCTTCTAAAATAAAATAAGTAAATAACTAAATATCTAGGATGCATGATTTCTCATCAGTAATTTGAGATTCTCAGGGAAATCCAATAGGGACTGAGTGATTGATTGATATTTAATTTCAGTATAGTTAACACACAATGATGTATTAGTTTCAGGTGTACAATATAGTGAAATTCAACATTTTTATATGTTATTCAGTGCTCATCACAATAAGTGTCCTCATAATCCCTTTCACCTATTTCATCCATCCGCCACTCACCTCCCCTCTGGTAACCATCAGTTTGTTCTCTATAGTTTAGAGTCTGGTGTTTGGTTCATCTCTTTTTTCTTTATTTTATTTCTCAGTTTTCACATGAGTGAAATCATATGGTATTTGTCTTTCTCTGACTGATTTCACTTAGCATTATAACTTCTAGATCCATCCATGTTGTTGCAAATGGAAAGATTTCATTTGTTTTTATGGCTGAGTCCATTGTATGTATGTATGTATGTATGTATGTATGTATGTATATATGTATATATGTATATGTATATGTATATCTATCTATATATATATCACATCTTCTTTATCCATTCATCTATCGATGGACATGTAGGCTGCTTCCATAATTTGGCTATGGTAAATAATGCTGCAGTAAACATAAAGGTGAATATAGCTTTTTTTTTAATTTTCTTCTTTTTTTTTTTCCAATATATGAAATTTATTGTCAAATTGGTTTCCATACAACACCCAGTGCTCATCCCAAAAGGTGCCCTCCTCAATACCCATCCCCCACCCTCCCCTCCCTCCCACCCCCCATCAACCCTCAGTTTGTTCTCAGTTTTTAACAGTCTCTTATACTTTGGCTCTCTCCCACTCTGACCTCTTTTTTTTTTTTTCCCTTCCCCTCCCCCATGGGTTTCTGTTAAGTTTCTCAGGATCCACATAAGAGTGAAACCATATGGTATCTGTCTTTCTCTGTATGGCTCATTTCACTTAGCATCACACTCTCCAGTTCCATCCACGTTGCTACAAAAGGCCATATTTCATTCTTTCTCATTGCCACGTAGTATTCCATTGTGTATATAAACCACAATTTCTTTATCCATTCATCAGTTGATGGACATTTAGGCTCTTTCCATAATTTGGCTATTGTTGAGAGTGCTGCTATAAACATTGGGGTACAAGTGCCCCTATGCATCAGTACTCCTGTATCCCTTGGGTAAATTCCTAGCAGTGTATAGCTTTTTGAATTAGTGTTTTCATATTCTTTGGGTAAATATCCAGTAGTAGAATTACCGGATCATATGATAGTTTTATTTTTAAGTTTTTACGGAATCTCCATAGTGTTTTCCACAGTGGCTGTACCAGTTTGCATTCCCACCAATAGTGCATGAGGGCTCCTTTTTCTCTACATTCTCGCCAAACACGTGTTTTCTTGTATTTTTGATCCAATGGGAATTTGAAGCCATCCAGCAAATCTGTGTCGTTCAGAAGTTACGATAGGTATGGAACATTTGGGCCTGAATTCCGTAATGATGCAAAAATATCATCACCCTGAAATTCTCAGCAGGAGTTTGCTCTTGGGGTGAATGAAGATGCATGCAGTTGAATTTGCCTTTCTGTGTGTTCACGGTCCTCTGACATTCCTCAGCGCCTGGCGCTTCTCCTTGTCAACCTTACCCATTCTTCCCCCCGCCCCCAACCTGTTCTCTGTACAGTGGTCACAGCTGGAAAGCAGCACTGGGAGAGTGGGATGTGGAAAGAGAGGGGGTGTGGAGTGAATGAGAAGGTCCAGGGATATTGCATCTTATCCTGAATTTACCTACTTGGAAAGTACTATGTTGGCATTGTCACATTACACATCGCTGAATGTTGTGTTTAATCAAGCATTTTAAATGTTGTGAATTCCCTTTCTAAGCATTAAGTATTATATCCTCTCCCCATTTTTCCAATTACATTTGAAATAACCCATCTGGAATAATGTAGGTTAGCTTGCCTTTGAGAACCACACCAAAAATCTGAACCAGTAATTTCTTGATGGGCAAAATTAGACTTACACCATGGGATAATTAGCACTAACCCATGAAACTTGGAAGCAAATTTAACCCAAGTCTCCATTCAAGCCAAACTGGCTTTCAATTATTTGAGGTGTTATTTGGGCACTTTCCTGTTTGCTCATGGGCACAAAAGGCTTTGGCTGTAGACCACAGAGCTAGGAAGACAAAGCAAGGGTTTAATTCTTGGGTGTCTAAGATAGTGACGGCAATGTGATGTTTATACTTCATAGCTCACTTTTTTATTTTTATTATTTTTTTTTTACATTTGTTTATTTTTGAGAGACAGAGAGAGACAGAGCATGAGCAGGGGAGGGGCAGAGAGAGAGGGAGACACAGAATCAGAAGCAGGCTCCAGGCTCTGAGCTGTCAGCACAGAGCCCAATATGGGGCTCGAACTCACGAACCGTGAGATCATGACCTGAGCCGAAGTCGGACGCTTAACCGACTGAGCCACCCAGGCGCCCCAATAGCTAACTTTTATTAAACACTAAATACTTCCTAGGTGTTCTTTCAAGGGCTTTAATTGTAGTGTCTTATTTAATTGTCACAACAATCTTGTGAAGTAGCTTTTTGTTTCTCCCACTTAGAAGATGAGTAAGCAGAGGTCCACAGATAGTCAACAATTTGTTCAGGGTCACAGAGGTAGCAAGGTGGGGGGCATGGGATTCAATTTTTGCCCGGTCTGCATTGAACCTGGGCGAATAAAAGGTATTATTGTATCTTTTAAAGCACAAAGCTTTCTTCAACTTGTATTGTTGAAAGTCTGGACAAATTGGTTACTTATGTGACCCAAGAAGAGAAAAGTTTAAGAAAGCCCTATTCTCTTTTTGTGGATCATTCTCTTTTTTCCCCATAGTTATCATGATGTGATGAGGATCTTTCAATCAATTTAAATTTTGCTTCAAAAATTCATTGGATATTACAGTACCTCAGAAATGGGTCTGAAGATCATTTCCAAAGGCAGGAATACAGCTTTGTGGAAGGGGTCTGTAGAGGGACCAGTAGGGAAAGATCCGGGGGCAGATGAAAACGAACCAGGTGGCAGTTCATCAGATGAATTAAAAACTTGCTTTGAGGGAGGGTTTTGATGCCCTGTGGTATTATACAGGTTAATTATCAGCATTTAGCTGTAGCTAATATCATTATCAACCAACGTATGCCTCCTGCCCCACTTCCTTACCATGTTAGGTGTTATGTGGAAGGCCAGGTAATGTGTGGGGAGGGTGAGATTACATTGAATTATAGATCATAGACTTACATTTAACACGTAGGTAGCCAACTTTGTAAAACTTGTTCTTTCTGCCCTACTGGCTAAGAAATTGATGCAAGACCCATATTCTCCTTTGGAACATCAGAGGCCAGTTTGTTTCTGTTGCCCATGCTATTCTTTTCAGAACAAAGAGCAGTTTCTAGTAATTGTAACAACTGAGTCATAAATGCATTCCACCCGTTTCAGATGAAGTTATTCAGTGTTGTGCACTCACCCAGTTCATTTAGTAGATGAATCATTGATGTTTAGGAATTAGTGATACAATATTGAATACAATGTTAGTGATACAACATAAGACCTCTGAACGCTAAGAGAATGTCTTTCAGTCAAAGATGGGGTCATAACAGTACCCCAGGATCCCTGTGCTTGGTCAGTTTAGATATTGAAAATGAAGGTTATTTCAAGGACACTTTTTTCCTATTAAAAACAGTAGGTACGTCTTTTATGAGTTTCAAAGTAGAAAGGAGGCAAGGACTACTTTCTGATATATATATATATATGTAATTATAAAATTATATATAAAATATATTACATATAAAATTATATATACTATTGTTAATATATATATTAATGTTTCTTTTGGCAGATACAGCTGGTTCTAGGAAATGCAGAAGGCTGGCAATGGCAAGATAATAAAAAATCTGGTTAAATGGCTAGAGACAGGAAGGACAGTCCTTAGTAATCTCTGGTTCTCTCAGGAATAGCCCTCTGGATTTATTTAGCCTAAATTTAAACATCATTTAAATTCCTTCCACTGGCAAACTCTTGAACCTCCTGTCGAAGGTTTGTTTTGCAGTAAAGATTTGCTTCCGCAAATGATTTCTCGTCATCTTTTGTTGTAGGTATAATAGATATCGCATTGTAAATACTTTAAGGAACTTTTAAATACAACTCCTGGTAGGTTTACTCAGTGTGTCTTCAGTATTTGTATCATTTTGGAAAAATGAAAAGAAGACCCCAAAAAACCATACATCCCTAGTCTTTCGGATGCCTGAAGATATTTGTAGGAAGTCATGATGTTTCTTATTATTTCTTGTTTGAGCAAAGACATTTTTCATGTAAAAAAAAAAAGTGGGTTATGGAGGAGTTAGAGTGATCTTGGATCAAAAGTAGGTTGAGATTGAAGGAGTGATCAGGCATCACCACCCACTGGATAAATCAAACTTGGTTTACTTATCTAAAGGTTACAGAAGGAAGTTGGCACAGAGAGGTCGGGAGCATGTTCTGATAACAATGGAAGTACGGACTCAGTTCTTCATAAACGATCTCAACAGAAGAAGGGAGGATAGCTAGTCCAAATGAGTGAACTTTTGAAAATTCAGCTCTCTTCCCAGCCTACAGTGCACATAGGTGTCAGAGATCACTTCACCTGGGCTGAGTGTGACTCATTAATCTGAAGGGTTTGTAATATAAAATACGACCACGGTGTGTGGTATAGTACAATACACTCAGGCTTGAATACAGCCCACATTCCTTACTCTCAGCCTCCTTCAGCCCCAAACAGCTTGTTCTAAGCACTTCTGGGAGTCATGATAACAGATGCTTAGCTTTGCGGTGAGAAAACACAGTTGATACAAACCTGAAATTGACTGCTTGCTGTTCATGGTTCTATTATCCCAGGTGGCAATTTATTAAGTTAAGTAAAACTCTAATTCAATTATGTATCAACATGGGAAAATATTGACTTACCTTCTTTTCCTGTTGGAAACTTAAGGAGGAGTATTAAATGCTAGTATTTTGCGGAAGTTCAAACAGCTTTCCTTACCAGTGTCTTACAACATGCCAGGAGAAGACCAGACTCCTTTCCAGGCAAATGCTTGGGTGAATCACAAAAGTTTAAGCAGATACCTTGGCAAGGCATTTGTTAAACTGGGTTTTCTTGCTCCAAGATGGAGAAATTCTTCCCCCCACTCTTTTAAAAGTTTCCATAACTTAAAAAAAAAACAAAACAAAACAATTAAGTTGTCTAATTGTTAACTTTGCTCTGTAAGGAAATCAGGTCTTACCTTTTCTTGGACACTCTGGTCTCCTGTATTATCACCTCCATCAGGAGTGACCTTTTGTTAAAATCATATCCATATTCTAAAACGAATTCAAATTCCGTCCCCACTCCAAACTCTCCCTGATTCTCTGCATTTCCAAATATGGAGCTTCTGCTTCCAGGGAGCGATTATTTTGGTTTCCTTAAGGGCTCTGTGCATTCCAGAGGACAAGTCTGAAAGCTGCTGGAGTGCAGGGAATTCTGGCTTATCCTGACATTTTATTCATCCCTTTTTCCCTCTGACCCCCAAGCACAGTACTTTATCCATGTGAAGTTTTCAACGAACTTCTGATATAGGACTTAGACTATCTTTAGTTGGTAGAAATACTCTCTAATTTTTTTTTAAATTTTTTTTAAGTTTATTCATTTATTTTCAGAGAGACAGAGACAGTAAGAGTGGGGGAGGGGCAGAGAGAGAGGGAGAGAGAGAGAATCCCAAGCAGGCTCCGCACTGGTAGCGCAGAGCCCGATGCGGGGCTCGAACCCATGAATCCGGGAGATCACAACCCGAGCCGAAACCAAGAGTCGGCTGCTTAACTGACTGAGCCACTCGGGTGCCCCGAAATACTCTCTAATTTTAAGGGAACGTCACATACACACTGTCTCAAATCATCCAAAGTTCCACATTTAAGGGGTGCCTGGTTGGCGCAGTTGGTTAAGCGACTTCAGCTCCGGTCATGATCTCATGGTTCGTGAGTTGGAACCCTGCGTCAGGTCCGTGCTGAGAGCACAGAGCCTGCTTGGGATTTTCTCTCTCCTTCTCTCTCGGCCCCTTCCTGCCCTCAAAAATAAATAAACTTTAAAAAAAGGTTCCACTTTGAAGCTGCAGCTGTAAGAATTGAGCAAGATGATGGGTCCCATTAAAAGCCTTATATCACAGTTGCTTAACATTTGGGTATACGGTTACATTTCTCACCCCTATGGGTACCATTTCTCCGGCTACTTACTTTGAATTCTTTCAAGGCATTTTACTATATTATACCAAAGTTTTTCTGAGTATATGTGGTTATCATAGTGCTTGGCATAGCGTAGTATAGGTGCTTTAAGCTGTTGTTGAGAGAAATAATAAACTAATTATTTAAGGGATCTTCTTAGATAAAATGCTTTCATTTCTTGAAATACTTACCTCTTTGGCATGTATTTCCATTAAGACCAGAACAATGTGTCAGCTTTGAAAGAGATGGTAAGATGGCTTCATTTAATCAATTATCACGATGCGGGAGCTATGCTTATAACATAGAAACGCTAAGCCAGGCTGATGAAAATATTAAAAATAAGTTAGCATGATAGGCAAGCCCTAATTAGGACATATGTCATGTACGGGTCCGAGAGGTGCTTGTGTCCTCGCTCCGATGTGGAAAGAGATCGAGGTGGGTAGGTGTTGCTGATGGGGACAGTGGAGAGCTCCTGTGGTTTCCAGTCATGCTCGGCCATCCCTGCCCATGGTCGCCATGGGGCTTGTGGGGGCTCCGCGGGCCCGTGGTCGGTCCTGGAAACCCCTCTCCCAACCCCTGACATTGAACTCTCCTTTCTCCCCTGACAATACAACACAGAAGGTAGAGGGCTCTTGCGTCTATTTGCCCCGTCCGTAAGGGGCCTTTCATCTGTTTTAGCATGAAAAATTCTTTAAGAATGTACTATTATTTCATCAGTGAAATCCTCAAATTTTAAATTAAATCCATAGGTTTGGTTTAGCAACCGCCGTGCAAGATGGAGGAAGCAAGCTGGGGCCAATCAACTGATGGCCTTCAACCATCTCATTCCGGGGGGGTTCCCTCCCACCGCCATGCCGACTCTGCCAACATACCAGCTGTCGGAGACATCTTACCAGCCCACAGCTATTCCGCAAGGTATGGAGGAAGGGGGAGTCCGGGGGCTGAAGCGTAACTCCCAAGGCTTTCTCTGCTGCTTGTTTTACACAGCCAGGGGAACCCGGGGCGATGCTGACATTGTTGCTACTTGTAGGTTAATTGCATGGTATCAGGTGATCCTACATGTACCTGTCACATTTCAGAAACATAGTTGGCTCTATGACATTATTTGGATCTCTCTAGATGAGCCGTGCTATAATGTAATACTATTTCATTATTTTAAAACAAAAACAATGAGACCAAACAAAACAGCTCTCCTAAATCAATATGGGATTAGCTTTGGCTTTATTAAAGTTTTACTTCGTTTGTACTCCAGTCTGCAGTTAACTAAAGTCCTATGATGGTTACTAACAATAGTAATCAAGCGAAGGTAAGCTTTGATAAAGTCACTGCTGGATGGCATACAGAGGTAAATGGGATAAGTGATAAATTACTTGGGTTTAAGAAAGATAGCACTGCAGACGTTCCACATGAATATTTAGGTGCTTCGAAAGTACGTTTGACCGGGGGCACCTGGGTGGCTCGGTCGGTAAGCGTCTGACTCTTGATCTTGGCTCACCGTTGGTGAGTTCGAGCCCTGCGTTGGGCTCCGGGCTGGTAGCAAAGACCTTGCTTGGGATGCTGTCTCTCTCCCTCTCTCTCTGCCCCTCCCCTGCTGGTCCTCTCTCTCTTTCTCTCTCTCTCAAAAATAAATAAACATGAAAAAAAAAGAAGAAAGAATATTTGACAAGAAATGTGAGCCTTGCGATTCTGACACTGGTTAATCCTTACCCTGATCAATAACATTCGCTACCAAAATAGGCTCGTTATCATTGTTAATGTGATTTCTGCTCTCGTTTTCTGGGTGAGTATGCCAGGAAAGTATGGACGTCAGTTACGTACTTGCGCGTAAGTGCAGAGATGTGGCTGTGGCTGTGGCTGTTATGAGTGGCTCTATATGCATGTTGTGGAATGCAGTTTGAAATTACTGTTTGGTCTGAGCGGTAGATACCGCTGGTGGCTTGGTGATGTGACCGTCTTCTGCTGGCCTGCACCGGTGCCTCCGAGCTGACAGTCTTCTCCCTTGCAGCCGTGTCGGATCCCAGCAGCACCGTTCACAGACCTCAGCCTCTTCCTCCGAGCACAGTACACCAAAGCACTCTTCCTTCGAACCCAGACGGCAACACTGCCTACTGCCTCCCCAGCACCAGGCATGGATTTTCCAGCTATACAGACAGCTTTGTGCCTCCGTCTGGGCCCTCCAACCCCATGAACCCCGCCATTGGCAATGGCCTTTCACCTCAGGTCAGTCCCGTGTTTCCAGACAGACGATTTGCTGTATACTAGAACCGAACAGTCAATTCCCCGAGGCGGTCGTATAATGAATTGCCAAATTTAAACCATAATGTATTCTTTCTACAAGCCACATGATTTCAGTTTTCTGGTTTCCTTTCTCTCCACCCTTCCTACGGGCCCGTATCAAAAGTTGGAGCTTGGACTTAAAACCCAAGTGATTTTTAAGGTCATCGTGGATATTCTGTGTTTACACCGAGTTGTCAAGGCAGTGGTTGGCTCCACTCCTAGGTCTGAGCTTTGGGTCAGAAGCTCACACACATTTGTTGTTGCTGTTGTTGTTTTCAAAAAGGTACGTGATCAGCTGATACGGTTGTGAACAAAAGCACCCAATATGAAAACACCAAAGCTTTTATAAAGCGATTGGAGGGGAAGCAAACAAATTGCGTGGGGAGAGATCAGCTGATGACTACAGAACTCTGGGATAAATGAGTTATAAATGCACAGATTAGGAGAATTACTGCGACTTTGGGAATATATAGATATTTGAATGTTGTAATTGTTTTTCTAATTTGCATTGGACTGTGAGCCTTTCTTCAGAGATCATATTAATAAATTGCCTTGGTAATTGCATGTTGGAGGGTTGGATAAATTTCCTACATGTGGCATCTGTGTGAGGTTGACATTATTAGCAGTAGTTTAAATACAGATCGCTTGATTTTATTAGGAGAGCTCTTGGCCCAGGTGGCAAGGATAGCTGCCCACTAAATTTGGAGAAATGTCACAAAGGGGTTGCAATCTATAATTGCAATCGAGAATCTCTTCAGGGCGGAGAGTGAGAGTTTTAACAGCTTTATCTTTTCTTCACCCCCTTTTTCCTCTTGGTGGTGAGAAAAACAGAGAGAAGCTCAGAATGACAGAAATGAAAAGTGAAAAGACAATTATACTCAATTACACACTAATCACCGACTATCACCGCTGCCTAAGCACCAAGAGGGCATTCTAATAGGCAGAAAATGAGATTTTAATGGCACAAAGGGTGGCCAAAATAACGACTCATATATCTTCGCCTTCTTCGTTTTCTTCAACTTGTGGTTTGTGTGTTGGGAGTGCAGTTCCTGGGCTCTGCACGAGGGTGATAACTCTGAGCAGCTGAAAAGTTCAAAGCCGTCGGAGTTGAAAAGAATGAATAGCAAAGGCAATGAAATAAACATTTCTGCCTAAAGGCAAAAGTTCACAAATCCTTTTTTGTAACAGTCAATGTAATTAAGTTTCATAGATTCCTATAGCACATCCTGGGATAAGAAATAAGAGGTGGCTTTAAACCTCGGCTGAAAAATAACAACATGAAAACAATGAACGTGCTTCCTACAGGACTCTAATACATTGAATTTCCAAGTGCTGGCATTTGTAAATGTGCTTTTGCATGAAAATCATAGACTTCGATTAGTAGATTCCTCTTTAAAATGCCCAGATTTAGAGGGTATAAGCTTCTTCCACAGTTGAGAAGTTACATCAGAAGTAGTTATCTCTGCGGTTTTTAGCATCAGTAGTCTGGGGCCATAGCAGTGCTGTTTTGAACACGGTTTGGTTGAATGTTTTGATAAAAGTAACCCTCAATAACCCTAACTGCTTCTGTAAGGTGAGACCCAGCACTCCCTTGGCATTTCTTTCCTGTTCAGCGGCAACAGGAAGAATGACACAAATCTGTATTCTAGAAGTGAAACTCCTGACTTCGTGTAAGCGTATGAGCTTGTATGTTATAATCAGTATATTATATTTTTTATATTATATAATTGGAGCTATTAGCACTTAGTCTTGAAACTGTTAATCTTTCATTGTATGATTCCAGAGTTGACAGTAGAGTGGGAATCATTCCAATATCAAGCAATGGAAAATTCCACAGGCAACTCCTCCAGTATTTCTTTTCTACGCTCTTCCGTATTCTGTTAATTTTCTCACCTATTACTTCATACATATTCAGGATAGTTTGCATTTCAACCAGACATTTCCCCCTCAAACTACCACGAGGAATCCATGTTGTTTTAGTCCTTACAACATCCCCAGTGAGTTGGAAAAGGGACAAATAATACATGATGAAATTCCTCCTTCTTTCTTCAGGCAGAGTTGGGGAGTGAAAGATGGTGAGTGGATCAGAATCATGCCAAACATTTAAAAAACAACAGAGGAGGAGAATTAGAAATTAGAACTTGGATTTCTATAGCTTTGGGATTCATCACTTCTCGGGATCGCCTCTATTTAAGCAAGGGGGGAGGACCAAGCCTTGGTTGTTTGGCTTTGTTAGGAATATTGTAAAGGAAACTTGAAGACGAGGCCACTTTGAACAGCCCGGTTTACCTATTAACCAAAGAAGAGAGTAAAGAAAGGGTCTTTAGGGGCACCTGGTTGGCTCGGTCAGTTAGGCATCTGACTCTTGGTTTTAGTTCAGGTCACGATCTCATGGTTCATGAATTCGAACCCTGTGTCAGGCTCTATGCCGACAGCGTGGAGCCCGCTTGGGGTTCTCTCTCTCCCCCCACCCCCCCCCGCCCCTCCCCTGCTCACTCTGTCTGTCTCTCTTTCAAAAATAAACAAATAAACTTAAACAAAGAGAAAGGGTCTTCAGCCTTCTGAGTTATTATATAGAAGTGCTTATTAACATGTTAGATCATATGATATTCAAAATGGAAATAATCCTTCCATGTCTCCTCTTCCTCTCCTACTCCTCCATTTCCCCTGCTTCTCTCTGGACCATCTAATATGCAGACAAATCAACTGAGGCTCAGAGAGCTTGCATGAGGCCTGCTGAAGACCACCAGATAGAGAGATTTGAGGTTGGAAGCTGGGAGGCTTGGCCCGTAGTAGGATCTCCCCCATGAGAGTACACAGTTGGGCAAAGAGGAAACAGGTTTCATGAAAAATAGCGGTGGGGCGGGGGGTGGGGGGGTGGGAGGGCTTTCGCCATATTTTAAAATCATTTAGTAGAGACAAATTTTCTAAACTTTTGGTTCAGGTTAACTGATACTCTTGCTAGTACATTTTGTACATGCCTTTTTCAGCTTCACTCAGTTTGTCTACCAATCTTTTAACTTCCCCCAATAATAAAGGTACTACATGGTTATTGTAGAAAATGGAAAACATTTTTTTAAGAGTGTCTTCAGAGTGGAAAAAAAAAAACTCCCCTGGGCAACACTGTTAATATTTTTGCATATTGCCTTCCAGCTTTTTTGAGTCTTACGCCTTTAAAGAAACATATAACTGGGGGCACCTGGGTGGCTCAGTCAGTTGCACATCTGACTTTGGCTCAGGGCATGATCCCGCGGTTGGTGAGTTCGAGCCCTGCGTTGGGCTCTGTGCTGTCAGCGCGGAGCGCGCTTTGGATCCTCTCTCCCCCTCGCTCTGCTCCTCCCCTGCTTACACTCTCTCGGAAATAAATAAACTTTGAAAAAAAAAATATATATATATATATATAACTGAGATACTAGTGTATATAGCTTTCTTCTTTCTACCGCTACATTTCATCAGAGGCCTTTCCCTACCTACTAACTTAAATGGAATTGGGCCTCATGCTTTTGGAGTTATTACGGTCAATTCATTGTAGATCTTTCCAGTGGAGGCTGGTTGACATGTTGAAAATAATTTGCCCATTTTATTTGACTCTTTTTCTAGTGGTGTTGGCCATTCACACTTGGAACTCACGAACTAGAATGTGTGTGAATTGTGATGGCATGGGCTTTCTAGTTTCCTGTCAAGAACTTAATAGACACCACCATAAAGAAGGGCAGGTTGTCTCTCTGTGTGTGCGTGTGTTTCTTTTGGAGCCTCCAACACGTCTGCTCCCTCAAGCAAAGATTCCTCTGCAGCTTGGAATCGGAGCCATTAGCCAAATGGTATTTCTTAAATGTCCTCAGTGCTTTTCTCGGGGAGGGTCTCGGCCTCATGAGGGACAGGTGTGAAGCGGCGACTCGGGAAGGTCACACTTGTCCAGCTGGCCAGATTTGAGCAGCAGTGGACTGACACGTATCTGAACAAAATATCAGAATATTGACAAAAACTTTTAGGAACTTCGGGCATAGCCTTCCTCGAGTTGCCGAAAGGGTCTGTGCAGCGCCTAATCGTTGGCAAGTTTATCTTGTTCTGAGGAAATCAGTAACTATATCTGAGGAACACGGCCATTTTTCTTATGGAAAAACTGAGGCCAGTGCAACGCGGTCATCTAAATGACAGGGTGAGTTACCGGCAGACTTAAGAGCCAAATCTCTCTCTCTTCCAATTGTTATTCTTGTATAAACACAAAGTACACACATTTCGCTTGCTGAAGAGGCGTCATAGCCTAGCAAGTTTTCCATAGGCTCTGGCACTGACGATATTTGACCCGATTTCCCTGCAGGCGTGGTCAAAAGCTTCACAAATGGAGGGTTTGCCTTCATATTCCCCTAAAGACTGGATCTGTCAGGGGGACCTGAGGCAAGAGTCTCAGTGATGGGTGACAGAGGGGATAGGCTATGGCCCGAACCTTTTCTGCTGTCTCTGAATTGCATTTTGTTTGAGCTACATAACGCCTTTAGGAGATGGGGCTTACATCATGAATGACAAACAGCCCCGGAGAAGAAAACCGTTTGAGTCACTCTAGCGAGGGCTTTCCCCCCCGCCGTGGTAGCAGCCTTCTTTCGAAAAGTTGTGTTCTCTTGGTGTGGGGACAATGCAGACAGAACGCAGGGAAGTAGAGACCACGCGTTTCCCCCTGCAGACCCGGATGGCATGTTACCAGCACCTTGCTGCACATGCAGGAGAGAAAAAGGAATGTCGACTTGGTATGAAGTGCCGAGGAAATACTGCCAGATGCTTAAGACATGAGACTAATTAACATTTGGCCCATGTTCTTCCAATTAACTTTCCTTTGCAAGAAACACTCCCCTCACTGCCGCCCCCCCCCCCGGAACACACATAGCCAAACCCCAAAAACAAGGCCAATTAATTTCACAAACTTCTATCATTTCGTGCCCCACCCCCATCCCACGTCTACAGTCACCACAGTTTTTGGTCACAGCTTCTAATGATTTCTTGAGTAAAATACAGTATCGGTGGGGTTACATGGTTTCTAGAAAGCTCTCTCTCTCTCTCTCTCTCTTTTTTTTTTTTTTTTTACTGTTATGTTGTATACAAAAATGGGCCAACTTGGCTGCATTTAGGGTTCATCAACCATTGCAAATGATTCTTCAAATGTTTTGGGTTTGGTAAAACCTAAAACACATTTTGCCAAGCACTTTTCCTCCTTAATTTTTCAAACTGTGTATTTTAGGGAAAATTTGATCCATATGGTTTTGATTCATTTACTCTTATATCATGGGCCTTTTTTTTTTTTCCTATGGAGCCATTTGATATCCAAGAAGCTTTCTGAGCCTTTCCTATGTTCATTTAAAAAATTTTCCTCCTTAAAAAAGAGGAAATCCTCTTTGCAACCTCAGAGGCCATAAATTTTTAGTGCTCTCTCGATTCAGCAATACTTAAAAATACATTTGGTATAAATCTGGATTATTATGAACACATTTTATGTGTAGAGCAGATGGGCAGATTTTCGTTTCTGGTTTATGAGTGAAACCAACGACAAAATAAGAAAATAGGCTTAAATTACAAAAAAAAAAGTTTTGTGTTAAGCAACCTATAACTGTTATTAATAAATCCCCACGGTAAGAGTTATGCTCGGAGGCCTCATCTCAAATTTTCGTCCCGGTCTTGGATAAGATGTAATTGAGTAACCAGTACACCTGTCCTATTTCATGGATAATCTGCTGAGGAAAGAAAAAATTCTCCTGCAGACTCGTTGTGTACAAGGCTTAAAAATGCTCGAATGTTTGTTCACTGCTCGTCACCTAAGGAACAAAGCACAGGTCTGCACGTCTCATCAAGGCTGTCGACCATTCATCTGTGAAGTCTGGTTGTATCCTCGCAGCTCGGAGGGGATGGGGCAGACCCAAGAAAGAGCCAATAGCTCCTCACAGTAATGAGATCATGGTTAACGGCAGAGGACAACCAGGATCAACTTTTGTTCTTATTCGCATTTTACAAAAGAAAACCTTTAGCTCCGCCACCCATCCAGTCGCTTTTAAAGAATAATATTAAAATTGAGATTATTAGTGTGTAATGTATGTAAATTGCATATTTGGTGGCAGCCGTGCCTGTTAGCGAGTGTCCTCATTTCATGCATATATGTATTAGACCGTCGTGGTTCCATTTCAAATTAGACTTCAATTGCTCAGCGCAGTTTCTTTTGACAAACATTTGTTAATCCCGAAACTTATTAGGGAGAAGCATTTGAGTGTTAATATGTGTACACAAAACTCAAGACTGCTTTTGATTTTGCTTGTCATATTTTTTTTTTTTTTTTTTTTTTTTTTTTTTTTTTTTTTTTTTTTTTTTTTTTTGCACCACGGTGTTCGCATTATCTCAGATTCCTTAGCTGCAAGGCCAGTTGATGGTTCTTTGTCCAGCGAAGGAATAAGGGCTAGCTTACCGTGGATCAGTTTGTTACGTGGATGAGGTGTAGTCATTAAGAACGGTTGCGAGGGGTGCTTTTCTGTTTCACGCAAGGAGCAATCTTCTTCACTGTGGCGTGGTAATTCCTTGACCTTTTCTTGTACCGTTGATCCATGGAAAAGCGGTAAGATTTACCCTGGTGGCAGGGCCGGCTCCTGTTTCAGGAGAGCGATTTTTCTGGATGTTTTCGGGCGTACACGCAGAAGCCGCTTCATGCCAGGCCATTTGTTTTCGGTTGCAGGATCTGTGCCCTCCGCCCTCCTTTATCATTGCAAAGAGCCAGCCCAGCAGCCCATGTTCCAAAGAGGTGCTTCCCTCTGTTTACACTTTCCAGAAAGTCACCTGTGGAGCAAAGAGGAGTGATTTTGATTAAAGAGATTGGTGGGGTGTCAAACAAAGCTCAGACAGACGGAGAGACAGACATGCCATGCAAAAGCAGCAGCCCTTCCGAGGCTCGAGCCTCATTGTTTCACATTTCTGAAGCAGGCCGTGAGCTCAAATCCAAGGCTGCCAAAGCCTCCCGTGTTGAGGAAGGCTCCAGGATGTTTATGACCATAAATGAGCCCATTTCAGCCACACCAGGATCACTGTTGACCGTGTGCATGTTTCTGTCCCCCCCCCCCCCCCCTAGGTTTTCAGATGTTCTCCGTGGTGAAAACATTGTTGCTAATCCATCTGTTGAATTCAGTGCAGGCTGTAATTGACCTGGTGCCTTTGGTTTTTCTCCGAAGGCTGTGGTTGCTACCCTTACAGAATATGAGGAAAGCCCTGGTTTGTGTCAGCTCTGGCCACAGCCTCTTGAGTTAGTTACAGATTGGGAGAATTTTGAAAGAAACAGCTACTTGGCCGAAATCTCCTTTTGAAAGAAGGGCGGGAGCAGCATCAATGACTGAATCTTACATCATCTCACTGAAATGAGCCACAAGCAAACCTTTCTCGCTGAATTAAATTTTTTGTGTGTCTGCTGAGTTGATTTAAATAGAAACTCCATCAGCTGCTTTCTCCTGTACATTGCACAAATCAAAGGCAACACGCCCATGGTTTTTAGGCCCATTCGGATGTTTTTTAGCTGTGGGGGAGAAAAAAATTGTGTGTGGTTGCTGGGTCTATAAGGAAGCTACTAGAATAAAAAGTTTTTCTTTGTCGTTGGTAAAACACAGGAAGACCGTGCTGGATCCTAGTGTGAGGCCACTGGTCTGAATCAACCCTTTATATGTGGTTGGAATGCAATGTAAAGCTTTTAATTTATTACTGCATTTGCAAAATGGCAATATCTACAGAAATCTGAATACTTGCATATTTATTCAATTAGGGGCTGAATGTGTGCTTTGTAGTGCAGACGCAGAAGACTGGATTTAGTCATTAGTTGTGTACTATTTTTTGTTTTCTTTTTTTCTAAAGAAATCTGTTTTTGCGAAACAGTCTGGGTTTCATCAGAGGTGTGTATTTTTCAATGTACTGTATGATATTTAAAAATTACTCTTGACATTTAGCTGGAGTTTGGTAAACCAGAGTTGCTGAGATGAGCGACAGCACTGTTCCTGCTGATTGTTCCTATGAGAACGATGGGAGATTGTGAGACAGTGCATTTTGTAGACTCACAGGGTAGTGTTTCCACCTGGAAGGGGGTATTTCCTCCTGGTGAGAGAACCTCAACCCTGAACAATGAAGGAAGCAGGCGTTCTTGAAAGAAGTATCTTTTTCTCTTACAACAAAACAAAACTGATGTCTCAGTTTGGACAGTTTGCATTAAAAAAATTTAACTAAACTTCTGATTTAAGAACGCTCCGTAGTGGTGAGCCTCTATTTATGTGTGACTCCATAGGAAAATTTCTAGTTCAGTGTCAACCCGTCCATGACTCTTGCAGGCAGAATTTTTTCTTTCAGCCTCTGTGGATGTACATCGTTGTGTTTGCACCTTGTTAAAACACGTACCAGGCTGTATTACATAACAATGCATGCATTCCCCCTTTTACTGTGAGCTTCTGGAGGAGTGGTACTGGGTCATAATCATCTTTGAACACCCAGAAACCAAACAGTGCCTCATAATCCAGGCTCATTCCCCATAGTGGGCTCCCTGAAACAGTGGTTTGGGGAAAAGGGATTCGGAGTCAACAATTTGATAAGTGTTGTCTTTCAAAATCCCAGGGCCCATGAGACTACTAAAGGCTCTGACAAGGCTTGCAGTATGGAAGCATGTTTGTCTAGCTCAGTGTTTTCTAATTCAACTGTGGAGCCCTTTTGTTGAGTATTAAACTACCAGGTTTTGTGGAACACTTCCTAGGAAGTGCTAAATGAGAGAAAACATGGGTGGAGATCTGCTCACGAGTTGTCCATTTCTAAAACGCTTCCCTTGGGTTTTTTTCGCAAGTGAATTTTCTTTCTATATAATGTCTGATGTTATCTTTCACTTGGACACATTGTCCACTCCATCCCCACCACCCGTATAATAATAACGTAGCATGCAAAAGAGTAATTTTAAGGAAGAAGCTATTAACTGCTTAATAATGTTTAGATAAGGCAGAGAAGGGTGTAAAGAGAGGCAAGAGAATTCTAGTGAGTAGATTGCAGTGTGGATGTAACTCATTGATCTCAAGAAGGAGGCCCCAAGGTCAAAAGCAACTAGATTCCAAAACTGATCAGCTGTGTGTCTTCAGGCACGTTGCTTAAACTGTCTTCACTTCTGTTCCATCTTCTTGTTAAACTGGTACAGAAGTAAGGACACCTTTTTGGTGTCTGCTTAGAATGCAGTAATTGTCATGTGCCTGAGACAGGAGAGTCCCCAGAAATACAATGTACAACACTTAGTTTTGTTTGAGAGATTCGGATCACGGGGTGCCTGGGTGGCTCAGTCGGTTAAGCGTCTGACTCTTGATCTCAGCTCAGGTCCTGATCTTACCCTTTGTGAGTTTGAGCCCCATGTCAGAGCTGTCAGTGCAGAGCCTGCTTGGGATTCTCTCTGTCTCTCAAAAATAGATAAACTTTTTTTTACTTTTTTTTTTTTTTTTTTAATTTTTATTTTTGGGACAGAGAGAGACAGAGCATGAACGGGGGAGGGGCAGAGAGAGAGGGAGACACAGAACCGGAAACAGGCTCCAGGCTCCAAGCCATCAGCCCAGAGCCCGACGCGGGGCTCGAACTCACGGACCGCGAGATCGTGACCTGGCTGAAGTCGGACGCTTAACCGACTGCGCCACCCAGGCGCCCCGATAAACTTTTTTTTAAAGAGAAATTCAGATCACAAGAATGTAAGAACACTCACTCCAGCAAGAATAAGGGCCACGATCCGTCATTCCCTGGGCCTTAGAGTGGGGAGGGGCAGGGTTATCCTAATGGTTCCTTTGCTCATGCTCATTTTGATTTATTGAAATACAATATTGACATGAACACGTTTTGAAAAATCTACGGTTCAACTCCTATGGGACTGGAAAGATAAGCGAATCTGATGAACGCTATGCTTCTCTCTCATCAGTAGAAGATAAATGTAGCTAAAGTAACAGGTACAGTGGAAGGATCTTCGAAAGTAAGGGACAATCTGAGTAGTTGAGTTACTAATTGGGGAATAGTCTTTTAGTCAGTAAATTACAAAGACTCTCTTTAGTCAAGATCGGGAGGTGCAGGTTTAGTTTCTGTAGCTCAGAGAACCATGTAAGTGGTTTCACTGTGGGCCCCATATGTTCCCAGCATCTATCAAGTTGCCTGTGCAATAGGAGACATAGCCACTGTCCAATTTATGATCAAGGACACAAGTCCATTTTCAGGTAGATGAGCAACACAACACCTTTGTGTTGGCTCGGTGTCCCTGGAGTTGGGTAAGAAAGAGAATTAAGGTACATAGGATTTTAGCTTAGTGGGGTAGTAGCTTCTGGTTCTTGGAAGACTGTCTTCTCAGATGTCCCATATTGATGGCCTTGCTGCAAGTGTCCATGCATCTCGGAAATCCTGTGAAATAGGCAGGAACACATTTCTTAAAAGGTATATTCTTTGACGTTTGCAAGGCTGCCTTCTGCTTTCCCATGGTTAATAGAAATCGCCTTCCTGAGATCTACTCGTTAGATTAGTATGACTTGGTCTTTTCAGTTGGCTCTTTTCTCTACCCTGAGAACATACCTTCTTTCACTTGAAGAGAAGGGTAGGGAAGCTTCTCTTCTGTAATTTTAGGCATTTAGTAGATGGAGCCTTAGGACTCCATCTTAGGACTTGGGCAGCCATAGAAATATTTGCCTACGTCACACATGGTCTAGAAGGAAGAAGAGATTTCCTTGTTGAGATGGGCCACTGTTTTTCTCCCTTGGTAGGCTGGAATGTCTGTCCTCCATGTTGTTAGAGCACCGGGGGGAAGGGAAAATCTCAGGGGAAAGAGAATACAGTGTAGCCCAACATCCTTGGTTTCAGAGGGGCAGAGTTGAAGCCCTTCTTTCTAAAAGCCAACGTGGACTTCAAGTTTATTATAAGTTTGTGTGTGTGTGTGTGTGTGTGTGTGTGTGTGTGAACCTTAGAGCTGGGCAGTTAAGGTGCAGCAAGATTTGCATTTATGAATGGTTATGAAGGTGAATCAGCCCTCCAGTTCCTGGAATGCAGGTTTAGTTTATGGGCAATTAGAGATGAAGTTTTAATCCCTGAAGTATTGTGGGATGCCCAAGTGTAGAGCTTTTTGCTTTCGTGATTTGGAATCCTAGATCCCAAAGGGTCAGTGAATATTTAGCAAACATGTCCTGAAGTGGTCATGAAATTAAACCCAGATATATGTTTGATTTTCTACAGTCATGTGCTCAGGCAGGTTTTTGAAGCGGTGATGGGTTTGAGTACTTACCTTGGAGAGGACTGTGGTGGTGATGGGAAGACTTAACAGCAGGTAATGCCATTCCTTCCAGAGAGAGTTTGAGACTCTCTGTGGTAAGTGATGAATGAGGGTATCTGACCCACATCTGTTTTCCATTAGAATGGAACATTGCCCTGACATCGTTAGGAGCATTTGTCAAGATTCCCTGGACAGAGCTTCTGTAAATTACATGCTGCAAATGTGTCAGGGTCAGATAAGAGGATATCATTAACTCCCTCAAGTTTACTCAGGGCTCTGTCAGTCCCTCTTAATATGCTAACAGCCAACGATTTTCCTTGAGCCGTTTTGTTATATTTTTCATTCATAGAAGAAAAAAAGTCTGCGCTATACTCCCCCCCCCCGCAATATTGCACATGTTCTTTTCCCATAAATCATATTAATTGTAGACATGGTCACAAAGCATATTAAATGCAGGCATGCGTAAATGAATTAAAACATATGAGAATTTTATTATGACCCATGGTGGGTCTAACATAGTCAAATACCAACTGTATTAACTGGCATACTTTTTCATTTAGGTGGCGTAAGCGTTTTCTTAATGGGCTTTATTTTGTTGGTACTAGATGGACGTGCTCATCATTGGCCAGAAGTAAACACTGTATACGTGCATGTGTGTATGTGTGTGTGAATGCGTGTGTACATACACGTCATTACCGCAAACCATTTCTGTGCTGAGTCTTTGCCTGGTTTTAAGTGTTAGTCGGCAGGGCCGAAAGAGTATTGCTATCAATTTAACAGCTTAGCTCTATTGAGAAATAGGTGCCCTGGAGAACTGATGAAACAAAAGTTATCCTGTGATTGGCCAGAGGGCTGGAGATGAAAGGGCATCTAGAACTTAGGGTTTATCTGAGACAATACTTGCTGTGCTCTTTTCAATTAAATCTTAGAAATCCACGCAGCGTATGAACCACACTTGTCCGGCACTCATACTTTTGAATCATGCATTAAACATAGCTCCTTGCAAAATGTAAGCTAAGGATTAAAATTAAAAATAAGGATGTGGTAGCTGTTTTATAAGCACTGGTGTTCTATCTGGTTAGGTAAAGGTCGGCCATGCCCTTCCCATAACTGTGGGTGTGGGTGAGAAGGTCACCATACTTACCTTAAAGAAACTCTGCCCTCAGGCTCCTTCCCTCTTACAGCTTTTAAACCGACAGGGCCAAAAATCTAATTATTTCGATACTAATCAACTGCAGGATAATTCCTAAGGCATTTGAATCTGAAGGCAATGTTCTGGTTCTCCCTTGTCCAAATTTAGGCTTTTCAAGCCTCAAAGGTACAGTCACTGAAATATAACCATCAGATGACTCCCAGAGCAGCTGTGTTTGCAAAACACACACACACACACACACACATACACACACACTCTTAAACGTTCGAGTATTTTTGTTTCATTTTGAAAATAAATTAGAGCCAAATTCAATATATATACAATCAGTATATAGAGTTTGGGAGGGGAGGGTAGAAGCTAAAAAAAAAACCCAAACTAAAAAAACCCCTTTATATCCTACATAG
Source organism: Neofelis nebulosa (assembly GCF_028018385.1). Classification (NCBI taxonomy): domain Eukaryota; kingdom Metazoa; phylum Chordata; class Mammalia; order Carnivora; family Felidae; genus Neofelis; species Neofelis nebulosa. Next base: position 15,882,642 of record NC_080783.1, read on the forward strand.
CTATATTTCACGACAGTTTTCTAAAATGTAAATAAATGTGCATCATTAAATGTGAAATCACAAGAACATCTGATTAGTTCGGCACAAACAAGAAAACAAAGACACGAACCAGGATTCCCACTGAGGAAAAAAGACGCACCAAGATATACACCATAATTTGCTAAATCATTTGAGATTTTTGATGAGCTCTGAGCCCTTTCAGCTGATGGCAAAAACCGTAACCCGCGAAGACAAATATTTTCCAGACACGTTGTTTTCAATGTAAATCTTCATTTGGCCCATAGTTTTTATCTTTTATATTTCATCTTGCAATAGGAAAATTAATTCAAGAGAAAGATGTCGTGGAACAATTGTCGAGAGTTAGTTTTTCCTGAACCGTATAATCTTCCAATCAAGATATGAACACCCTGTTCGGAATTCTGAATCTGGAGAATGACTTTAAAGAGATCTTCAGAAAATGTCTCTGATCATTCGAATAACTGAAGAATCAGCATTAGCGTCGGCACATGATTCTAAGGCTTTGAATTTTTTTTTTTTTTAAAGCTTATCCTTAAAACAATCTAGAAACAGTGTCTGGGAAGTGTTTTTGGAGGTAACAGTTTAGAAATATACTTAATAGGCCTTTTCAGACTCCTCACCTGGGAGCTGTACTCAGACTCAAAGGAGTTGTATGTCCCAGGGGGACATGACAGCGATCTTGGTCATTGTATCTTCTGGGCTTCTGTGGCATTTAGTAAGAATGTGGTCAGTGTTCCGTAGACAGAACTGAATAGTTCCAAGTGCACTTATTTTCCTTTGAAATTGTTTGTGAAAACTGGGCAATTATTCTTCCCTTGACTCCAAATTAAAAAAAAAAAAAATTAGCAAAAATGCCAGTCCTGTAGTAGAAATAGCTCACTAATGGTTTATGAGGGGGGGAAATACCCCACTTTGCAACAAATGGAGATTTTATTTTAGGCTTCAAATGACAAATGGCTGTAGGAAAAACATGTATAAAAGAAATCGTGACAATATTCTTAGAAAGAAAATATGGCTAGAAGACATTCCATAGCCATATTGGGGGAGCTCTAAGAAGTTCGTTTACCAGCTTCTTTGTGGAGCAAAAAAAGAAATTTCCATAGCTTCTCTTGAACCACATGAAATACAAAATAGCTTTTAAAGAAATGTACATGAAAGTGTAATGGGACCCTTCCATAGAGATTTGAGGTTTTAAATTATGTTAGGGGAAAGTAATGCATGTTGCCTTGATATATTCACTGTTTTACTTCCCGACGCAGATATCCTCTTCAGTTTTCAAATGAGAAGTTATTTGAAAAGATGTACATTTCTCAAGTTTTCTCCATGTGAAATCCTGAAATCAATCATGTTAGTTTATAATTATTTGTTAGTGTCCATTTTGGGCCAGTGCCTCTTGCCCATCCTTAAATAATTCTGGAGAAAGAAATGATGGCAATATGTGACCATCCCAGTGGAAAGAACTGGTAGGAAAATGTGTGTCTCTTAGGCTCTATCAGGGAAGACCAAAGTTGGGCTCTGGTCCTTTTAAGTGTTTCACATTGGCCACTACAAGTCCTGGACTGCTGAGCGAAGGGCTCTTGCTCAAGCAGAAGCTGTCACTTGCTTTCTGTGTGTGACATTGGCAATACTGATAGGAAGACCCAGTGTGGATTCCTTCCTGTTCCATTTACGCAGCAGCCATCCCTCCTGACCGGGTCGTGCTCTGCAACGTCTTAAGGACGCTGTGCCCTGGAACCTTAAGGAACTATCTTTCCAATGGCCCTGGAAAACGGCTCTGGCAGATACGGCTGTATCTTCTCCATCCTCCTGCAGATATACTTCTAGGTCTTAGATTTAAGTCTTGTCCTAAAGTATTTCATAAATTCAGAACTGCAAAAAGTTTCTCCCTGAACAACGTAAGCTGAATTTTGCTTACAGGAAGGACTCATTTCTTCTCTTTTCGGATCTTCAAGGTTTTCTCCAATGGACAAAATTATTACCGCTTTCAAAGTTATGCAGACTAAGAAATATATGGCAGAGGATGAAAAAAAAGTTTATCACAAAAATGTACAGGATACCTCATGGGCGAGTGTGCGTGTTTTGAATAACATTTCGCTCTCACTCTTCAACCTTCACTGTGTATAGAGTATTCCTTTTCTCCCTTGAAGTGACATAATATTAACTATTTATTAGGATTAATATATTATAATTACATAACATATAATTATAATATACTAATATATATTTTATAATATAGTAATATATAAAATATATTTGTAATTTTAATAATATAATATTATAACATAATATTAACTACAAGTAAGTATTTTCGCAAGGGGTGCTATTTTAGTTTAAAATGTATTTCCTGGGGCGCCTGGGTGGCGCAGTCGGTTAAGCGTCCGACTTCAGCCAGGTCACGATCTTGCGGTCCGTGAGTTCGAGCCCCGCGTCAGGCTCTGGGCTGATGGCTCGGAGCCTGGAGCCTGTTTCCGATTCTGTGTCTCCCTCTCTCTCTGCCCCTCCCCCGTTCATGCTCTGTCTCTCTCTGTCCCAAAAAAAAAAAAAAAAAAAAAAAAAAATGTTTAAAATGTATTTCCTTTTTACCCAGTGCCATTGGCCATTTTTCTTCTCTGGATTCATGTAATTACAAAACGGCTTTTTCTAAGTGCTTGTTTTTACTCACACAGCTTATTTGCAGTATTTGTGCCCTGTGTCCTTACCCCCCTTTCATTGAAATAGTTACATTTTTCATATTGTTATTTTCCCCATCCAGATACCCATGATTTGAAGGGATGTGCTTGGCACTGAAAGACTTCCGTTTTAGATCCTTTTCTTCTAAGAGACACGAATGGATAATTTGGGCTGAAACAAAATACTTAATAAACTAGACTGTCAATAGCATTTTTATGAATGTTCCAAACATATACTGTAAAATCATCTACACAAACTCAAAGGCAAAAAAAAGAAAAAAAAAAAAAAACCATGCAGGTGGAAGAACATTCAGGAAATAACTCAAATGCATTCTGGGTTATGTTCACAGTTTTTAGAAGGAGAAAATGAAGCAATCAACTGACCGTAAACGGCATCGGGTAGGGCCCATGAGAACCCCATGTTCTAGAGACCTCTATCGTACTGCAGCTCTGAATCCGACTGATTCTTTATTTTGTGACTTTCGTTTTCTCCAAATGCCCAGTAAAATAAAACTATGCTCTGTCACATATGATTATTTTTTAAAATATGTGTAGTTTTTAAAGCTTTTTAAAAAGCTATTCCGCCACATAACTCAAGGAAACTTAGAGCCCCTGGAACATCTTTAAAAATTTGGGTATTGCTGTGTCCCTTTCTGCACACTGGACCCCCCTTTCTCACATGCTCACACACACAAGTCAAATGAAAGGCAGACAAGGAAACAGAGAATAGCTCTTAAGGGAAAAGGTGAGGGAAATCGGTGCCTTGTTAAAATACAGGAAGAAAGGGTAATCCATAGAAGGTTTGTAAGCAGACCCCCCCTTTTGTCTCATGGGGCTAATTGAAGATAGATCTGTTTAAAGCTGCATTTCAAGAAGATTTTGTTTGGCTATGAGGATTATGCAGACCTCTCCCAGAGGGGATTGTGGCATCCTCGGTTTTGAAATCTAATTTAGGATGCCTTTTCTGGGATGCAAGAGTAGTCCCTTGCTGGAACTCCTACATCCAGGATTTTGTGGTCTGAATTACCTCGGGGGACAGCACGAGGCCGGAGATGGGGCTTGGGGTTCATTGCTACTCTCTCCTCCTGCCCTTATTTGTACTTTTAATTTCTTCCTCAGATACAACAGGAATATTTTTTAAATAATTGTTTTAGAGCGTTTTTATTTATTTGAGAGAGAGAGCGAGAGCATGAGCGGGGTAGGGGCAGAGAGAGGGAGACATAATCTGAAGCAGGATCCAGGCTCTGAGCAGAGCACAGAGCCCGATGAGGGGCTCGAACTCATGAACAGCGAGATCATGACCTGGGCCGAAGTCGGACGCTCAACTGACTGAGCCACCCGGGCGCCCCGATACAACAGGACTATAATGGCATTGCCTGCAGCTGTGGGCTCCTGCACTAAAATACTTGGGAAACAGGTAATATTTTTGGGGGGGGGGAGCTCTACACACAGTACCGGATTTCTTCTGCAACTGCTTCTTGACCCCGGCTGCTAGATCAGAGCAGCCCTAGCAGCCGAGAAAAATCCCTCCCTCTCTCGGGTGGCAGTTTTCCAGCTGCCAAATTAATTAGCCACTTAACTTCCATCACAAGGGGCTGTAAGGGTCAGCGAGCTTGAGTTTGCGAAACCCTTCCCCATGCGCATCTGAAAGTCATTCTGTTACCACAAGGTGGTTTTTCTTTCTTTTCTTTTTAAACTTCTCTTGCTCTCCAGGGTTGTTTACAACACCGAATGGACTTCTTAGAACATGTTTGCATTTCCACCTTTTCTTTCCTTTTAACACTTCTTGTATATGAAATGTTTAGAGAAGAAGTGAAAAGGCAGGTAATGGAGGCAGTTGGTTACTACTCCCTTCCTTCCTTCCATTCATCCATCCTTCCCTGCCTCCCTCCTTCCCTCAGTACCTAATATGTGACAAGCACGAAGTTAGGTTCTAGGACTATAAAGGTAAGTAGGTTATTAGCCTCAAAACTCTCATAATTCAAAATAGGTGAGCAAAGTCATGATCGCGTAGTGGAAGGGATGAATAAAACGCTTGGGAACATCGGGGAGGGAGTAATTATTTCTAATTACTGAAAGATGGCCGCGTTAGGGAGAGGAACCTTCTGGAGAGGGAACGCTATGAAAGCAGACCTAGACATCTGAAAATACACAACAAGGATTTCATTTGACTCCACTGAGCTTTTTAAAAAACATAAGCAAACGTGTGTTTAAACATCACATGTGAAACTTCCAGATGTAATCTATGATTAGCCAGCGCTCTACATGAACAGATATAATGTCTCCCTCTGTCCTTCTGTCCCTCCTTCGTTTCCCCTTCTTTGAAATTCTAGTCCGATTTTATCACGAGAGGCATGGTGAGTCTCTCTTTCCACCTCTTTTTCTTTTCCCTTCCTTGCTCCCCCCTACACCTTCCTCCCCCCCCCTTCCTTTTTTCTGAAACTGCAGTCAGATGTTATCACTGCGCACGAGGCGGTGTCCACACCCCTTTGCCTTGCAGTCATCGTCTTCTGGAAGGCCCTGTAACAGCAGATTTCCGAAGAAATAGAAAGGGGACCTTTCCGGTGATTCTTTCAGCTCTCGGCTCTGATCTGGTCCGCCCTGCATTCTTACTTCCTCCCAATCTGCCCGTCTACTTTAGGTAATGGGACTCCTGACCAACCACGGTGGTGTGCCCCATCAGCCCCAGACCGATTATGCTCTCTCCCCTCTCACCGGGGGCCTGGAACCTACCACCACGGTGTCGGCCAGCTGCAGTCAGAGACTAGACCATATGAAGAGCTTGGACAGTCTGCCAACGTCTCAGTCCTACTGTCCACCCACCTACAGCACCACGGGCTACAGTATGGACCCCGTCACCAGCTACCAATATGGGCAGTATGGACAAAGTGAGCCTTGGGCTTTCTGGTGGGGGGAATTCCTGCTGAAAGGGCGAAAAGTCCCCACCCTTCCTTAAGAAAGAGGGGGAGGGGTGCAGAGGCACCATTAGGCCTTACATCCCAGTATCAATGTTGCGGCAAAGCCAGCCGATTGTCCCGGCAAGGGCTCCCTTGTCTAATTATTTTCTTAACTGATGTCAACGACATCTTGCGATTATTAATTGCCGGAGATGTGAAACCTGATTGCCACTAGGTAAAACACGAGGGTTGGCCAAAATGAAATAACCCCTGGCATTAGAAACACATGTTCTTAATGAGGTCAGCTCAAGGATCACATGGGGTATAATCCCAAGGACACAGACTTGTGTCAAACTTGTCCCGGGAATAAAAATATTGGTCTCGATCCTTTGATACCGTGGTATGAAATATGACATCGTCAGCCTGTAGCTGATTTTGCCTCTTGCTGTGAATTGTCCCAACGTGACCTAAAGAGCTGTGTGTGTTTCCTTACAGGTGCCTTTCATTATCTCAAGCCTGATATCGCGTAAGTGAACTGTCCACTTGGAGCTCGAACTGGCCTTGTTTCCGGTCTCCCCAGCCTACACGTGAAGAATCTCCTCAGAAAACAAAAATCAGCTTTTTGGGGGGCAGTCTCGACAGGAGACCAAGAAGAGTGGTTTTTTCTTTTTTCCCCCCCTCCGGTAGTTGGTCTCAAATTCTTTTGAACATGTTGGACAAACGCGATGGAAGAAAGGAAGGCCTGGAACCGTAAAAAGACAAACACAACATTTGAAGGCAATGATTTAACGTGGCTACATATCAAATACCCCAACTCTTCCGTGCTGATGATCAAGGAGCTAAAACATTCCATTTGTGTGTGCGTGTGTGTGTATGTGTATGTGTGCGTGAGATTTATCTGGACTGGTTCAGGCAAGCAGAATGTTTCTAAAGTAAAGTCAGAAAGTACTCTAAAGTATGACATGTTTGATGTTTCAATGCTGACACTTCTATGATCTTAAAACTGCTCACGTAACGAAGCAGGAACGGAGGAATCCTTGACCTTTACACACTGGAAATCGATATAAAAATAAGTGACACCATTTTTAGGAAGCTAGACTAGATGTAAAGGACCTCCCAAATAAATTATTTGTGATCTCACCCTCCTTTGTAACCCAGTTGTCAATAAATAATGTCCCGGGCGGGCAGCCTTGCTAACAGGATATTGGGATAACAGGAAGAAAAGCTTGTTTTCTTTCTCGGTGTGGGGAGAGGTATGTGACATCTTCCCAGTTCGTTTTCATTTGGAAGCCGACCTGGCCAACCTGGGGGGAGGGCGCGGTGGAGAAGAAGTGACGTGCGTTCCCACAGCTGCTTATCGGTGTGCAATACTGTGTACCTCACGGATGCTCTGGCAGTGGCCAGGGCCGTAGAAACAGAATCAGAACTCTATTTTTGCAGGTGCTTTATTTTCGCAGCCCATGATTCATGGCGGTAGAATGCATGATGTTCGCCATTTAATGGACAACCAACACCCGGCTTGCTCCTTTTGACTAGAGACCGTGTTCGAGAATAATGCTTTTAACATGACGACGTTTACATTCTTCTCTTTTCTATGAAAGGCAGGGCAAGAACAGAAATGTCCACGTGGCTCTCATGTCCTTTTAAATTATACAAGGGTATCCAACATTAAAAGACCAGAGGAACTGAGGTTTACATACGTTTGTGTGGTGACATTTTAGAATGTCAATAAATTTGTTTTTTGAGATGTTACGAGGAACGAGAAGGTGGAAGGCAGTGTTATTTATTTCTTTCTATTCTTGGAACCATGAGCGAGGTAGGCACAGATACATTCCCTTTAGAGTTAAGGATGATGACGTAGTCGGTTAGTGAGATTAGGCGTAGTTCCAGAGTAGTTCATACGTTGGTCCTAGAAGGCGATGGGCTTTGTGTCGCAGCCTCAACCAACAACGATGTGTTGTAAAAATGTCTTTCATGTAAAAAGTGCAGTAAATATTTACTATTTATAATGAATAAACAGTTATGAAAACTTGCCCAATACTGCTTTTTTGGGGAATTGGTGACTATAGGGTTAATAAAAATGCGGGTGTGGGAAGTCCACAGAACACACACTTCACTGACAACGGTGACTTTTGGATTAGACTATACCATGGACAGATAGGGTCACATACCTGACGATTGTATTGCCTTGAACAAGCTTGGTTGAGCACACTTTTTAAATGACGGAAGGTTTCTTTTTTTTTTTTTTTTTTTTTAATGTTTATTTATTTATTTTGAGAGAGAGGGAGAGGAAGAATCCCAAGCAGGCTTCTTGCTGTCAGTGCAGAGCCCAATACGGGGCTCGAGCTCATGACGCATGAGATCGTGATCCGAGTGGAGATCAAGAGTCGGATGCATAACCTCCTGAGCCCCCCAGGCGCCCCTGAAGGTTTTATTTTTGTATATGTGGTGTTTAAGTAGACCCCTTTGCCCTCTTTTCTCTCTCTGTGGTTCTCCAAGCGATCGAATTCCTCAGCTACCACTTGGGAGCACGTCTTCCTCCAGAAGTACATTCTCTGTCTTCGTCTTCAGTGGTCACCCTGCTGAAATTTTTATTGAGAGCTTTCATATTGTGTCATTTATTTTATTTTAGAAGTTGTCTTCACTCTTCATGAAAAACCTTACTGCCTACTTCATTCACTCTTCTGTCCTCCTTCACCCCCCCACCCCGCCTTTCGAGAGAGAGAGAGAGAGAGAGAGACAGAGAGAGAGAGAGAAAGAGATTCCTAAGCAGGTTCCATGCTGTCAGTACAGAGCCTGACCTGGGGCTCGATCTCACAAACTGTGAGACTATGACCTGAGCCCAAATCAGGAGTTGGATGCTCAACCACCTGAGCCACCCAGGTGCCCCATGAGCACTGTTACTATCGAGTAAATGGGTCATAATACCCTTGGAGACTCTTACTTACATTAATCTATTTATTCCTGGGGCGCCTGGGTGGCGCAGTCGGTTAAGCGTCCGACTTCAGCCAGGTCACGATCTCGCGGTCCGTGAGTTCGAGCCCCGCGTCAGGCTCTGGGCTGATGGCTCGGAGCCTGGAGCCTGTTTCCGATTCTGTGTCTCCCTCTCTCTCTGCCCCTCCCCCGTTCATGCTCTGTCTCTCTCTGTCCCAAAAATAAATTAAAAAAAAAAAAAAAAAAAAAAAATGTTAAAAAAAAAAAAAAAAAAAAATCTATTTATTCCTCCCAATACCTTATATGAGGCAGGCATCATTAGCATTGCTCTTTCACAGTTGCGGAAACTGAGGCATAAGGCACTTTTGTGAGATCCCCCAGTGGCAGAGCTGGGATTTGATTCCAGGCACACTGCTTCCAGAGCCTGTGTGCTTAAAGTCACTCTTCTGGCTCCTCAAGTCCAGTGTGAGAGAAAGTTCTAGAAAAATCTAAAGGAGCACTAATTCCATAAGCAGCTAGCCACATGTGACTGTCATTTGTAATAGAAGTAAATAAAACTAAAAAGTCCCTCAGTTGCACTAGCTACGTCCCGAGTGTACAATAGCCACATGTGGGCAGAAGCCACTATATCAGGCAGTGTAGACATGGAACATTTCCATCACTGCAGAAGGTTCTGTTGGTCAGCTCTGATCTAAGGCATGTCTTTTTAAAACCCCCAGGACTTGAAGTGCAGGAGGTAAAACTTCCAAATTCTTTAAATGTGTCAGGTGTTCTTAGCTCACTTGTTTCTAGTCAAGTATGTTGCTCTTTTTTTTTTGACAGTTATCTTTTCCAGGGGCACCTGGGTGGCTCAGTCAGCTGAGCACCTGACCCTTGATTTTGGCTCAGGTCATGATCTCAGGGTTTGTGAGAGCTGCGCTGATGGCGTGGAGCCTGCTTAGGATTCTCTCTCTCTCTCTCTCTCTCTCTCTCTCTCTCTCTCTGTCTCTCTCTCTGCCCCTCCCCCACTTGCCTACACATTCTCTCCCTCTCGCTCTCTCAAAAAAATAAACCTTAGAAAAAAAGAGACAATGATCTATTGCAAAATTATTTTCAAATGTTTATTTATTAAAAAAAATTTTTTTAATGTTTATTTATTTTTGAGACAGAGAAAGACAGAGCATGAACGAGGGAGGGTCAGAGAAAGGGAGACACAGAATCCGAAGCAGGCTCCAGGCTCCGAGCTGTCAGCACGGAGCCCGACGCGGGGCTCGAACTCACGGACTGTGAGATCACGGCCTGAGCCGAAGTCGGATGCTTAACCGACTGAGCCACCCAGGCGCCCCTATTTATTTTTGAGAGAGAAAGAGAGCAGGGGAGGGGCAGAGAGAGGGGGAGACAGAGAATCCCAAGCAGGCTCCTCACCGTCAGCGCAGAGCCCCATGCGGAGCTCGAACTCACGAACCGTGAGACCATGACCTGAGCCGGAACCAAGAGTCAGACGCTTAACCAGTTGAGCCACCCAGCGCCACCCCCCCCCCCAATGTTTCAAGAACAGGGTAGGAAGGTCATCTTTACCACTTTTTTTATCCTGTTTAATCTTCATGCAATCCCGTGAGGTGGGCATCATTAGCCCCAAATTATAAATTAAACTGAGGCCCAGAGCTGTTTATTAGGTGGGCCAAGGTCATACACAGAAGTAGTAGGCTTTGACTTCTGCTCAGCCTGGTGGCAGAACCCGTCTTCATTTTACCTTCCCAAATCCTGCTCGCAGTCCTCACTTCCTTACGTCAACCTACCCTCGGGCCAAACTCAAGCTGAAAGCAGGTATTAAAAAAAATAATAATAATTCACTCCCAGGACATGAGAGCAGAAGTTCCAGGAGGTGGGATTACACGACAGAACCTGATCGTCCACATCACTTTCTCTTCCCTCCCAATCTCAGAACTTGGCATGTGTCTTGCTGATACGCTTCTTGACGCCCTTAATTCTGCGTGTCTCTGAGATCTCTTGCTCGGCTCATGTTCCTCATGTTGAAAGTCTCGGTGAAGTCATTTTTTTCCCCTGACGTATTTATGTATTTTTGTTTGTACCCAATCAGTCTCCAGAGGAGCAAGGACTTGACTCCCCTCGGTCCTGACCACTCGTTGGAGTCCCTGCTCCTGTAGTTCGTATAGTTATACAGTTTAGCTTGAAAACTCACAAGGAAAAACTGAACATTAGAACCTCAAATTATTAAATAACGGGTGTAGTAATGTCAGTTGCTGAGCCATTCCTTCCTTGGCAGCAATTTTCCGAGGAATAGCTATCATATTTCACATCTGCGATGGGAATGAACTTAATTGTTTTAGTCCCGTTTGGAAAGGGGTTTTCACACGCACTGGGTATTTGGGGGAACATCCTATGTTCGGAGGGATCTTCTCAGTCCTGGCAATAGAGCCAGTGGAAGGGACAAGGTCACTAGCTCGTGGGTGTGAGTTTAGAAAGAGTCTGAAATGGGGGGAAGGGATAGATTTATTGATGCCCTTTGTGCAGACATACGATGGACGACTCAATCCTCAAACTACAGAATTACTCTATGGAGCTAGAACCAAGATGCCTACGGAAAGGAAATCTACTTGGGGACGCAGGCTTGGGCCTCATTCTAAGTAAATGATTTTTGAGTAAATAATTATTTATGGATAAGGAGAGCTGGTGTCGAACACCGAGGAGCAGAGCAAGTGACAAGGAGCAGGGTTTATGCAAAGAGATCCACAAGGCCGACCTCAGCCCCAGACAAGCACTCATGGGTCTGGAATCAGTGTTGGATAATATGTGAGAGAGAAGAAGGAAACAGAACTAGGCTCAGGCTTCTTGTCAATGCTGGTGATACAAACTAGTCTCTTTCTCATAGATCCACTCTTTGGTATCACCGGCCGTTGAATCCCAAGAGCCTAGCACCATGTCTGGCCCATAATGAGTACTCAGTACCTGCCGGTTGAGTAAATGAATAAATGAATGAATGAAGAGCGACTCTCTTGTACTGTACTCCTGACATGATCTGAAGAAGAAGCTCAATCTTGAGGGTGTGTGAAGCGGGGTGAACAAGTCTGATATTGCAATAATCCTTGGGGCGGGACCAGCTAGGTGGCTAACGTAAGACCAAAAAGGCACACAGATTATCTTGGATTGGATTAGTAGAAAAGCTTAGGGAAGGAGCGGGAGTCAGGGGTCTAACAAGTCACTCGAGAGTCATCTTTCTGGTGTTTCTGACCGAGGCAGGTGGCACAAGGCAGTGAAAGAGCCAGTTGGTTGGTCGCTGATGGCACTGGATCTCACACCTACCTGTATCATAACCTAATTATTAAAAAGACACTATTGCTGGGTCTACCCAGCCTTGTGACTCAGAATCCACGGAGATGGGCAGAGAGAGGGTCGATGAAGCAAGAGCTCAGAGAGAAGCCTTTGGCTGGATTGAAGTCTTGGCCACACTTGACCAGGGAACTGGCTGATGGGCTTTCTGGGGCTCAGAGCTACGGTCAGGGTCATTCTTCACAGCGCAGCCGAGGGAGGTCACTTTGGCATATGAGGTCACCTTAGCCTTATATTCCCCCCTGTTCTTGAACCGGAGGGAAAAATGTAGAGAGGCGGCAGTCGGGTGACATAAATGAGGGTGAAACGTGTGGAATCACTGATTGGCATTGTGTTATGACCCCATCACCTCTCCAGCTGGACATCACCACACAACAATCGGTAGTGGTGGGGCTTTTCCCCAAGTGGTGCATTGACATCTTGTGCCCCAGGCTCTTGTGATCCTGTGGCATTCGGGACAGTTTGAATCATGGGACCGAAAACATGACTGTCGTTTGGTCCCGCTCATCTGGGTCCACCCACTCAATGACGCTGAGCTCCTGAGCATTGAACAGAAACCCACAAATGCCGGCTCTTTTCAGTACTTGTAGAGTGACGGAGGGAGGTAGTGTTTTTTATTTCCTAATTAAATAATTTGTTGGATACTTACCGAGCTCCTCCTGTATGCTGGGCAGTGGGGTTTGAATGGAAAGTAAGACAGTCCCTGCTTCCAGAGGACCCCAGCTCCGAATTAGCCGGCTCAGTAAATAACGTGTTGGGACACAAAGCGATACGTAAGGGAAAGTGAGTGTGGGAACACCAGGAGACAGGGCATCGCTCCGCCTGGCATTGTATACTTTTCAGAGGAAGGGACCCTGGGGCAGAATATCTAAGGAGAAATAGGAAGTTATTGGGCAGAGGCAGTGCCAAAGGGCATGTCAGTTCCATTTATTTTTATTTTTTTAATGTCTATTTATTTTTGAGAGAGAGAAAGAGAGAGAGAGAGAGAGAGAGAATGAGTGGGGGGGAGAGGCAGAGAGGGAGGGAGACACAGAACCTGAAACAGGCTCCAGGGTCTGAGCTGTTAGCACAGAACCCGACACGGGGCTCAAACTCACGAACTGTGAGAACATGACCTGAGCCAAAGTCAGATACCTAACTGACTGAGCCACCCAGGCACCCCTAGTTTCATTTTTGTATGATGTTAGCTGTGGGGGCTCCAGACAAAAGAAGCCAGAGCCTTCTGGGAGTCCCTAGTTTATAGAGTTCAAAGGATAGGAGATTAGGTTAAATGAGCAATTACTTTTTTCCTTAATAATGGATTGAGAGACTTTCTACCTAGGGGGCCTGATAAGAAACCTGGGGGAGAAGGAACACATATATGATCATTGCCTTTTTTTTTTTTTTTTTTTTTTTTTTAAGTAGGCTTTAACGTCCAACACGGAATCCAACACAGGGCTTGAACTCACAACCCTGAGATCAAGACCTGAGCTGAGATCAAGAGTTAGATGCTTAACCGACTGAGCCACCCAGGCACCCCCCCGATTATTGCCTTTCTAAACAGATCCTCGAAAGCTTGGGAGGGGTGTAATGCCAACTCTTGTGGTCCGGCTGCATTTTCATCAGTGGAAAGTTCTTTGTCGCAGGTCTGGAACCTGCAGTACCTTTCATTACAGGCTGACTGTGACGATCCACTGTGACTAATTATCCAAATGTGTGTAATGGGGTGCTCCGCTGAGTTTCGGCCCCAAGATCTCTTTGCTCAACCTTGATGGGCAAAGACGGGAAGCAATACTTTTCTTCGTTTTTAAGCTCCACGTTTAAATTCTGTTTTTTGGACAAATTGTACCCATTCCCCCTTCCCAAATGCACCCTATTGGGTTTCTTGGTCACATAGAAGGGAGCAAATATCCTCTCTGGGATGGGGAATAAAGAACATATAGGTGGAGATACAGATGACGGGAAACTAGGCAGCTTTGCGTATTATATTTACTTGTAGGGGACCAGTTATTTCTTTCTGGGCTTACAGCAGCAGAGGCCTGCTTGAGAGAAGTCAACTGTTCCCAAAAGCACAGTGGCACGCTGAGAGTCCTTCTGGAAACGTTTGGGTCTTGGGTGGTGGGGAGGGGGCTGTGCTCTCAGGCAACCATGGTTTTGTCTCAGTCAACAGAAACAGATGCCACACTTGAATTTGGAAATTTAGAGAAGGATTTCTAATAAGGAGATTATCTATAAAGTTGGAGGGTGTAGGGCAATCACAAGGGATTATGTGGAAACCTGGGGAGAGGAGGAGAGCTGCTATGGGACGGGAAGGGAGAACTTACTGGAACCTGGAAAGAGAGAGTCACATAGAACAGTTGGCTCTGAGAGCGATGGCTCTTGAAAGGACACAGACATCCAGAGGCAACTGTGAGGGAGAGGGAGCCAAGGGAAAAATATCCTGGCTTCATTTTCCTCCTCTCTCCCAACTCCTCCTGGGGGTCCCATTGGCCGAACCCAGTTAGAAGCCAGAGGGTGCAGGAGCCACGCATGTGGGCCCGGATAGCAGCCTGCTACGTGGAGAGCAGGGTGGGAAGGACGGAGAGGGATCTGGGAGGGTCCACAAATTGCACCTAGGTTTGAGTGTGCTGACAGCTCAGAGCCTGGAACCTGCTTCAGATTCTGTGTCTCTCTGTCTCTCTGCCCCTCCCCTGCTCACTCCCTGTCTCTCAATAATAAATAAACATTTAAAAAAAAAAAAGAATGAACAAAGTTGTATGGTAGTTATTCAGAGGAACGTGCCTTTTGTTTTTAAAAGACTGATAGAAATTTATACCTGGCAACATTTTATTTGTTGGTAATTGAAGTTACTACACATGTTTGACAGTAATAAAACTGTTCTATAATAAAACAAGTTCTATCAGTTCAATTTGGTTCCAATTCTGAAACAATAAAGACCATAGTCCAACTCTGGAGAACGTTTGACAAATACGTTGTTCCACCAACATAAGAGACCTTTTCAGCTTTGCATATACTTTTCAGTCTTTTTTTTTTTTTTTTTTAATGTTTTCTTTTTGAGAGAAGGAGCACGAGCAGGGGAGGGGCGGAGAGAGAGAGGGAGAGAGGATGCCAAGCAGGGAAGCAGGCTCTGCGCTGAGCAGCAGCAAACCCGATTCAGGGTTCAAACTCACAAACTGTGAGATCATGACCTGAGCCGAAGTTGGATGCTCAACCGACTGAGCCACCCAGGTGCCCCTGTCTTCAGTCTTTAACTAAGTGTACCAATATATTTTCATGATCATTCAATTACACTGAGAGTGAGTTTGAGCCGCTACAACAGAACAGCAAAGACTGGGCATCTTATAAACAACAACCATGTACTTCTCACAGGTCTGGAGTCTGGAAAGTTCAAGATCAAGGCACTGGCAGGTTCCGTGTCTGGTGATGGCTTGCTTCCTGGTTCGTAGGTGGCTGTCTTCTGGCTGTGTCCTGACCTGGCAGAAGAGGGAAGGGATCCTCTGGTGCCTTTTTCACAAGATCACTAATCCCATTTATGAGGGCTTCACCCTCATGACCCAATCGGCCCCAAGGCCCCACCTTCTAATACCATCACATTGGGGGATTAGATGTCATCATCTAAGTGTTGAGAGGACGCATTCAGTCTATAGCAACATTTAAAACTATTGTTTCAATTTTTTTTTAATGTTTATTTATTTTCGAAGGAGAGAGAGAGAGCATGAGCAGGGGAGGGGCGGAGAGAGAGGGAGACGCAGAATCCGAAGCGGGCTCCAGGCTCCGAGCCGTGGCTCGAACTCACAAGCTGTGAGATCATGACCTAAGCTGAAGTCAGACGCCCAACCGGGTGACCCAGCCAGGGGCCCCAAAAACTGTTCTTTAAAAAACAGTAAAATGGAATCATAGAAAGAAAAATAAATCATTTATATCAATCTCTACATCATAGTTGTCTCTTTCTCCATGTATGCACTGTAATTTTCAAGAAATGTAGTTACCCTCATGATTTAGTCTGATACAGGGCTTTTTATGAGTTCTGTTTCTTTTTTGTGTTCAGACTTCTGCTGTACCTACAGTGTACAATAAAGAAAATATAAATAAAAAAAATAAATTCCTTAAATCTGTTTTTTCCCCCCAAAATCCAAAAACTTTGGGTTCTGTTTGTTTGGGCTTCTTACCTGACTTCAGTTCTTTTCCTTTCTCCTTTGTCTTTACTTTCAAATTTAACACTGGAAAAAGACATCACCTTGAGAATTGATTGTAAGAAAACGTCTCCATATGCACTTGCAGACTTTCTCTTTCATAATAAATATCAAAGAGTTTGAGGAGTAGTATTTTTTAAAAAAAAATTTTTTTTTCAACGTTTTTTATTTATTTTTGGGACAGAGAGAGACAGAGCATGAACGGGGGAGGGGCAGAGAGAGAGAGGGAGACACAGAATCGGAAACAGGCTCCAGGCTCCGAGCCATCAGCCCAGAGCCTGACGCGGGGCTGGAACTCACGGACCGCGAGATCGTGACCTGGTTAAAGTCGGACGCTTAACCGACTGCGCCACCCAGGCGCCCCGAGGAGTAGTATTTATGTACCCTCAATGGTCTAGATGACACTTGAGAAATTCAAGGAAGGTTCACACACATCATATTGATCTTCCCAGTATCTTCATGAAGAAGGCAGGTCAGGAATATAATCCTCAGTCTCTGGCAAGAATGTTAAGCAACAGGATGGTGAAATGATCATCCACAGTTTCACACTCAGCCGTTAATGGTAGAGTTAGGAATACAATTCAGATGTTCTGATTCTCAGCTTGTGATTCTCTACAAGACCATGCATCCAGCAGAGCATGTCCTCAGTGGGTTCTCAAACACACGCTCAACATTGTTGTCTGTCTCTGCTTAAATGATTTAAACTTATAAGAGAAAGTAGCTTTCTGAGTTTTATGAGGCAGTAGGAATCATTGCTTGTTCCTATACTATAATACAGAGCCAGATATTGCCAGCTGGCTGATACAAAGAGGAATGAATGTAGTCACTCAACTTTACAATATTGACGGCTCCAGAATTGCTGTGTAAAAGCAGGTTGAGTTTCTCAAGATTCCGTATGAGTGAAAACATAGGATATGTCTTTCTAAGACCATGGGGGAAGGGAAAGGGGGAAAAAAAATAGTTACAAACAGAGGGGGAGGGAGGCAAATCATAAGAGACTCTTAAATACAGAGAACAAACTGAGGGTTGATGGGGGGTGGGGGAGAGGGGAAAATGGGTGATGGGCATTGAGGAGGGCACTTGTTGGGATGAGCACTGGGTGTTGTGTGGAAGTGATGAACCATGGGAATCTACCCTAGGACCAAGAGCACACTTTATACACTGTATATTAGCCAATTTGGCAATAAATTATATTCAAAAAATAATAAATGCAGGTTGAGGGGGAGTGGGAGAGAAGAGCAAGGAGAATGGGACAAAGAGATCTAAGTTGCCTTTGAGACTTAATGATAAATATAACATCCGTTGTCCATATGACAGAATGATGAGCTTGGAGAGGTGGTCTGGGTCCAGTCCAGAATGCCTTATATCATACCATGTTCATGGATTTGTATTTTATTTTATTTCCTGTGATGACTTTTTAAAAATATTTATTTTTGACAGACAGGGGAGACAGAGCATGAGCAGGAGAGGGGCAGAGAGAGAGAGAGATGGAGACACAGAATCCGAAGCAGGCTCCAGGCTCCGAGCTGTCAGCACAGAGCCCCATGTGGAGCTCGAACTTACTGACCGTGAGATCATGACCTGAGCCGAAGTCAGACGCCCAACCAACTGAGCCACCCAGGTGCCCCAAGGATTTGTATTTGATTTTAAAAGTGAAGGAGAGGGGGGCACTTGGGCGGCTCAGTCAGTTGAGCATCTGACTCTTTGATTTCGGCTCAGGTCATGATCCCAGGGTCGCGGGATTGAGCTCCGTGTCAGGCTCTGCACTGAGTGTGAAGCCTGCTTAGGATTCTCGCTCTCTCTGTCTCTCTCTCTCTCAGCCCCTCCCCCACTGACTCTCTCTCAAAATAAATAAACTTTAAAAAATGCCAAAAAAAAAAAAAAGTGAAGGGATGCCATTGAAGAACTCTTAACTAGAAGACTGACAACATAGATTCGTGACTTAGGAAATTACTCTCTAATTACAATAGTTGTATTTTATTGAGCTTTTGCAGAAATGTATTGCCTAAAAACCTTCACAGCAACCCAACAATGTGGTAACATTATCTGATACTCAGAAAGCAGAAGCACCTTTTTTAAAGCCACATGGTAAGCTTTGTTGCCCAGTGAGAGACTGGAGGTGTAAAAAAAGGAGGTGAGTGACGGTCAATGAGGGAAGCAAGTAGGCCCTGCAAAGTAGGAAGGGATTGAGCGAGATGCAGTGCAGTTTTAGACAGACTGGCTTTATCCCGGATAGAGAGCATCATTTTAAACCTTTCCTGCTTAAGTAAGGGCAGTAGGGAAGGACACAGACGTGTGTGCCGGCCGAGAGGGAGGCCGTGGAATTGCGGGAGTTCACTTGTGCTGCCTGTTGTCTCCGAGGCTAAGGGCGGCGGGGAGGGCACAAGCATCTCCAGTGGCCTCAGTGGAGTGCTGCGGGCTCTGTCTTGGGACTCGGAGGTCGTGGAACAGCCCTGAGGCCCTGGGTGAGGGTGGAGTGCTTTTCTTTAGCTGTGCTTTGTGGCTCAGATATAAGGGACTGAGTGGCCTGGAGACCAGATTGGTTCTTTGAGGGGGATTTGCAGGATAGTGAGCAAGGTGTGAGTGGCAGAAATGTCATCGGAGGAGGTGGCAGGGGCCTGGGTCTTGCTGGGCCTTTGAGGGCCTTTGAGGCCATTGGAAGATTTGCTCCTTAGTACATGTGAGGCTGCTATGCTATGGTTTGAAAGCAGAGAGAAACCACCTAAAATATATTGTTGGAAAGATCACTAAGAGAGTTGCTTTTGGGGACAATATAACCAAGACGGGCTCCATGGCATGCCAGAGAAGAGACGAACTCATGTCTCACTATGGATCCCCCAGATACTTCAAGAGGCTGGACTTGATAAGGTTCCAGAGCATCCGAGACAACCCTACCTCTTTAAATCTTCTAAGTCCTTAAAAATGGCGCGCCATCGTAAAGATAGTAGAGGACTGTGTAGCCTAATGCTTACAGACCTCTGGGGACTCAAAACCTTGGTTTGAAATTCTGGATTGGCAACTCAAACATTTGTACTAGCTGTGTGATTTTGGATACGTTATCTGATTTCTTTTAAACTAATTTCAAATTCTGTAAGGGGTGCCTGGGTGGCTCAGTCAGTTGAGCGTCCAACTTTCGCTCAGGCCGTGATCTCACGGTTCATGAGTCCAATCCCAGCACCAGGCTTCCTGCTGTCAACGCAGAGGCCGCTCTGGGTCTCCTGTCCCCTTATCTCACTGCCTCTCTCCCTCTCTCTCTCAAAAAAGAATAAAACATAAACAAATATTCTCTAAGAAAAGAAAAATGATGGTTTCTTTAATGGGTTCTGTTGAGGGTCAAATGTTACCTTGCATATGCCTGACTGATGGTGAGCTACTGGTGAGTGTTAGCAATGAATAGTGTTACTTTTTTTTTTTTTTTAACGTTTATTTATTTTTGAGACAGAGAGAGAGCATGAACAGGGGAGGGTCAGAGAAAGAGGGAGACACAGAATCTGAAACAGGCTCCAGGCTCTGAGCTGTCAGCACAGAGCCCGACGTGGGGCTAGAACTCACGGACCGGGAGATCATGACCTGAGCCGAAGTCGGATGCTTAACTGACTGAGCCACCCAGGTGCCCCAATAGTGTTACTTAATCACATTAATTATGATATGCAGATTGTACATGTTCCTGGGCTCTTAAACTTACTCATTCGCTTATCTAAGTTACTAAAATAACGGAGAGATTATTTTTAATGACCGTGAATGGAAAAGTCACAAAAAAATGGCTTTTATGTGAATATAATTTATTGAGAAGATGTATTCATAGTTTCTTCTTTTTTTTTTCCATGTGTGGTCATAATTTTTAAATGACTCTCTCTAACCACTGAGAGTTCCCAAAGTAATGGGACTGAAGATACAAAGAAGAAAATAATGAGCTGACCTCTGCTCCAAAGAATCTTTGCCAATGGTGGCTTATTTACCATTGCAACTTTAGTCATGAAAACAGGTATGTGTCTAAGACCCAGTGAAAGAACAGCAAGGATCAGTCTGAAGCTATAGTCTTCAGGGTTTCTCACCCCCTGGGCTTATACACTGGGGACTGTCCCACTGCAAGACCGATTTCTAACAGTGAGGGTGGCACTGGGGCAACAGTTCTGGGGGGACTTCAGGAATCTCTTGGAGGGATGGCTCTTTTGGGTTTGGATTTTACAGAATTCTGTCTTTGGCAGTGGGTGGGGGGCAGGGGGAAAGGTGAGTAGATTTTACAGGCATAAGTCTGTGGGCAGGAGGTGGTCATTCCATCTGTCTTCTTCTTTGCTGAAAGAGCCCCAACTTTGTCCAGTTGCCTGGCAGGTGGATGCTCAGGTCAGATGGACCTACTGGAATCCAGGGCAAGGGTTGGCGGTAAGGAAGGATTGTGTTCCGATAATTCCACTGACACACTCTTGTAAACGAGAGGAAGGCAAATGTGATTGATGACACAGTGGGACCCAGGCAGGCCAAATGACCTGGAAGTGAAGTATATTGTGAACTGGGAGTCACCGGGACTTAAGCCTTTTATGCGTTTATTTGGCAAATACTTTGTGAGAATCTGCTGTCAGCCGGGAATCACTTAATGTCTCTGATGTTTTGGTCAATATGGTTCCTGGCAGATTCTGAACGTCACATAGGGAAGACAGACAAAAACGAGTAAAGAAGCGAACCTATAATTAGGCATCGTGCTGAGTGTGGGGAAGGAAAAGAGGATCGAAAGGGTGAAACATGGGGCCTTCTTACACCGAATCGTCAGGGAGGGCCTGGTAGGTATGAGGAGCCTGGGGAAGTGAGCAGAGAGGTTTTCTAAACAGAGGGAGCAGCATGTGAGGTGGTCTGAATCTGAGAAAGAGCTTTGCCTGTTTGAGGTACTGAAATTAGGTCCTTATGTCTGGTATGCAGGGGGGGAGTGCGGCATGGGATGAGGCCAGCCTGGGCTGGGCCAGTGCAGCCACAATAAGGAGCCTGGATTTAATTCCATTTGCAATGGGAAGTGACTGGCGGCCTCCAAGCAGAGGAGGAACATTAGCTAATGCCCCTCCTCCATGGAGGATGTATTGGAAGGAGGCAGGATGGAAATACTGAACTGGTAGCATGACGGACGAGGATGGCCTGCGTGTGTCCTACCGGAGAGGGTATTGGCTGCGAAATCGGTCACGCGGGGGCTTGAATCCTGATTTGTTCTCCTGTTGCCCGTTTACTAATGTCCTTAAGGTAGTAGTTTCTCTGAGCTGCCACTTTCCAGATCACGTGAGTAGATACTTACAGCTCCCAAGATAGCGAGATTAACTGGGTGAATTTTATGCGTCTTATTTCAGTTCCCGTGCGCACGGGCAACTACTAAGAAATGCTAATTTTCTTTTCCTCCCTACCGGGTGTAGATAAAGAACGTTATCTACTTTTTGTTTTGTTTGTTTGTTTTAAGTTTATTTATTTATTTTGAGAGACAGAGAGAGAAAGAGACAGAGAGAGAGCACGCACGTGAGCAAAGGAGGAGTAGAGAAAAAGGGAGAGAGAGAATCCCAAGCTGACAGCAGGGAGCCTTACGTGGGGATCAATCTCAGGAACCCATGAGACCGTGACCTGAACTGAAATCAAGAGTCGGACGCTCAATCGACTGAGCCACCCAGATGCCCCAAGAATGTTATGTACTTAATGAAGAAGAGGGTGCAGCCTAGAGGGCCCTGGGCTGGTGATAGTAACACAGAGAAAAGACATGAATCCTTGCCTTACGGGGTCTATTGCAGGGATAGCAGGGTTTGTTTGCATTTGCCTCACAACATTAAAAATTTGTTGTAAAGGAGCACCTGGGTGGCTCAGTCGGTTAAGCATCTGACTCAGCTCAGGTCACGATCTCACCGCTGGTGGGATCGAGCCCCGCGTCGGGCCCTGTGCTGACAGCTCAGAGCCTGGAGCCTGCTTCCGATTCTGTGTCCCCTCCTCTCTCTCTTCCCCTCCTCCACTCGTGCTCTGTCTCTGTCTCTCTCTCAAAAAGTAAATAAATATTGAAAACAACTAAAAAATGTGTTGTAAAATGATAAAGGCCCATTAAAGAACAATAGAAAACGCAGCCAAGCAGAGGGATGCAAACAACCCTCATCTGAGGAGCCACAACTCAAACAGAAGCACTGATAACATTTAGTGTGGTTTCCTTTGCCTCTCCGCTTCAGGGGTAACAACCCCAGATAGGTGCCTACTTGGTAGGGGTGCCGAAAGCGAAATGACATAATATTTGTGAGAAGTTTTGAAAGTTCTGGACGGAAGATAACAACGATGGAACACCAATATAGCACACTGCAGTCTTGCTGTCACTTTCAAAATGGTCATTACGGTGAAGCAATGACAAATGTGAGTCCCGGGGCCCTCTCGGATGGGTCAGGCTTTCAGAGCCTCGAGCCTTGCCCCATCCTTTGGGAAGAGAAGGCATCTTCACTAAGAGAACTTTGTATCTCATGGATTATACTCCGAGCCGCGAAACGGATTTTCAATCTTTTGAATGCTTTATTTGATTTAAGAAAAAGTGTTGACGTTGGCCCCCTGGGAGGTCACACCTTGTCGCTGTAGGTGTGAACGGGGAACTAGTCGCTTTTCCTAAAGATAAGCAGGTAAACTGTGTTTCTGACAGCTGCTGAGTGGAAGATTCTCAGGCACCGGAAAAGGAATTGGCTGAGTTGGGTACATATGCTGCGTCGTATAAAACCCCATTGTCTAAATGACTAATATCACGTGACAGGAAGTCAGCGCTCAGGCGTAAATGTCTTCCAGTCTTCGGAAATACAGTGTATATTATCCAGTTACTCAGTCTGTGTCATGAAATATGAAAATAGTCTAGGAAAGACACAGCCCACTTGACCTTTGCAGAATGATTTAATAAAGTTCGCTTGATACAAACATATGAAAGAGTAATTGCTGATAAAAGAGGAACTGTGGCTTCCTTCTCTCACTTCCTCCTTTCTTTGGAAACACTTCACAGGCTTTATTAACTCTTTAATGTTTTTGTAATTGGTGGCGTTTGTCCCTGAGGCCATGTTCCCAGCCCTGGTTGGGTTCCGTTAAGGCAGAGATTCCACATCTTCAAGGTTCTCAGCCCCTTTCAACACTCACCCTGATATCTTTGTCTGTATAATTAGGCAAGTATGTTTCCAATTGTTTTTATGTGTGTACACATTTCACCCCTTTTACTGCTATCTTGATGGATGTTTTATGGGATACATTTTCAATTCGTGGCCTCCTCCGCTGAGAGAGGCGCCAACGTTTGCTTCTGTATCCACTTACGACTATCGCTTCCATCTGTAGGTGTAACTGAATATGTTCTTCACTTTCCGGGGTTTTCTAAGTAAAGACTCCCTTACTCCCTCATTTTATCCACGGTTATCTGTTTATTTTATGGTGTTATTCTGGTTTAAAATGAAATATAGACCTACTCAAGAAACTTTGGAGACTACAGAGAGATTGAAAGAAACTTCTTTGTGGTTTTAGAACTCTCATCATAATTGCAACCATCAGCTGAAGAGATCGCTTCCCAGCGGTCTCTCTGACCTCCCGAGCCAGTCACCGGGTCCCTCCCCAAAGCTTCAGGCGGCTTTATTTCCATTGGAGCACACCTGATGTGTGATGGGTATCACGTGACCCGATAGCTTCTTGGTCATTTATTTGTTTGTGTTAATTGTGGACGTGAGGATCCTGTCGGTCTTATTTGATGGCGCGTCCCTGTGCCTCGGACGTATTTGGTCCTCGATAAATATTTACTTAACTAACGAACGACCCAACTTATTATTTTAACACAAATCTTTCCCCTTACCATTTAAAAACATGAAAATGTTCCGGGACGCCTGGGTGGCTCAGTCGGTTAAGCGTCCAACTCTCGATTTCGGCTCAGCTCACGATCTCATGTTTCTCGAGACGGAGCCCCGAGTTGGGCTCTGCACTGACAGCATGGAGCCTGCTTGGGATTCTCTCTCTCCCTTTCTCTCTGCCCCTCCTCCCCCCAATAAAGAAATAAACTTAAAAAAAATACTGAGAAGTTCTAATGTAATTGCCAGGGTTATGTTTTTCTATACACGAGCCTTTCTTTTCTATGTCGTATCATCCAGGAGAGGCTGGAGGAGTGCTCCCCTCATCCCAGGTACTCAGGGACCCTGGCTCATGAAGGGTTTGTTTCTGCTTTCTCCTTTCAGTGTGGCTAGGATGACAGAAGGGGACGGATGCATTGGGCGCTGGCTCTTAGGACTTCTGTCTAGATGTGACACCCTTTATAGTTGACCACATTTTATTGGCCAAAGCATGACACACGGCCTAGTCTCAAAAAGGGTGGGGGAAATGCCTTCCCACTGTGTGCCTGGAAACAGATTTGGAATTATTTTAACTCTAGTGCTCATGATGACCATGTAGGTTAATAACGCACTTGGTTACCAATACAAAGTAATTTAATTTCTTACTCTGGACCCCCCTGTCCTTCTCCCCAGTAGTAGCCCCTATTAACAGGCTCTGGTATATCTTGCTCCAAATAGTCTCTTCATATGCAAGCATATGTGGTGTGTATTTGCATATATGTATATATCCCCTTTTTGGTACTCAAATAAGAATATATTTAATAAATACTATTTAATTTTAATTTTATTTATTAGATTTTTTTAAATATTTATTTTTGAGAGAGAGAGAGAGAGAGCATGAGCAGGGAGGGGCAGAGAGAGAGGGAGACACAGAACCTGAAGCAGGCTCCAGGCTCTGAGCTGTCAGCACAGAGCCCAGCGTGGGGCTCGAACTCATGAACTGTGAGATCATGACCTGAGCCAAAGTCGGACGCCCAACCGACTGAGCCACCCAGGCACCCCTATTTAATTTTAATTTTAATAAACGCTATTCTGTCTTTTTCTTCCACCTTGGTTGTCACATGGTTTTTTTCCTACATAATTTATGTTGAAAACCTTTCTCCATATAGTTTTTCCTCCATTACGTTCATCGTCAAATATACCATAATTCACCGCTCCCTTTTTGGTGGACAAGTAGGGTGTTTCTAACCTCTTCTTTCGACAACAGTGCTAACAGCACACCTAGATAAAGCTGCTGTGGTGTCTCGTGACAAGAACCAACTTGGCTTGGCTTCAGAAAGACCTGGTTTGTAATCCCAAATCCCACTTACTCACTGAACAGGCAACTCCTTAAACCTCAGGAGTCCTGGTTTTCTCAGTGATCGAATAGAGATATTAGCTCATCTCTCACAGGGTTGTCATAAGAAATACACAAGATAGTTTTCCCGCAACCTAACGGCTGTTCCATAAATCTCTGCGAGCAACTGTGTGCACACCATCAAGATTCTCCCATCCTTTTCTCTATTCTTAAGTAGAAACCCTGAATTAAAAACATTTTTTTAATGTTTATTTATTTTTGAGAGGAGGAAGACAGACAGAGAACGAGCAGGGAAGGGACAGAGAGAGAGAGAGAGAGAGACACAGACTCTGAAGCAGGCTCCGGGCTCTAGGCACAGAGCCTGATGCTGGGCTCGAACTCACAAACTGTGAGCTCATGACCTGAGCCGAAGTCGGAGGCTTAACCCTGTAACCCTGAACTTTAAAGATGAGGAAGGAAACTGGGATTTATTAATTTTATGATCTTTCACTTCCAAGGCACACACGTTTGAGTAGAGGCTTGGACGTGGATGGGTAAAATGACACCATCATCAAGATCCTTGCATACACGCAGAAATAACAGTGGGAGGGGTGGTCATGACTGGGCCCTTCAGTCCTTTTAATATTATGTATCCCATATGAGTTATAAATGGCTGTAAAGAAAAAGAACAAGGCAACAAAGGGTCAGTGGGAGAAGAGTTGGCATTAGGTTGTGGCCCAGGGATTTTCTCCACCGACTTACTTTCACGTCCTGTGTCCTAACTAAAAATGAGTACGACGTTAACTATTCTGTTGTGGTAAACCATCACCTACTGGAAAGTTAAATGAGATGCATTTGGGCCAAATCTATAGTAGTGTTTGTCAATCCACGGATTTGTGACATCACCCTCACTAACTGCCTTTCACACAGCTCCCCAGAGTGGCTGCGGTTTTTGTCAAGGACACATGCGGTACTTTTCACGTTTTCTATTTTACTCTATTCAATACAGTCAGATTCTTTTCTTTCCTTTTTTTTTTTTTAAATTTTTTTTTTTCAACGTTTTTAATTTATTTTTGGGACAGAGAGAGACAGAGCATGAACGGGGGAGGGGCAGAGAGAGGGAGACACAGAATCAGAAACAGGCTCCAGGCTCCGAGCCGTCAGCCCAGAGCCTGACGCGGGGCTCGAACTCACGGACCGCGAGATCGTGACCTGGCTGAAGTCGGACGCTTAACCGACTGCGCCACCCAGGCGCCCCTCTTTTCTTTCCTTTTTATTTTATTTTTTTTTAATTTTTTTTAACGTGTATTTATTTTTAAGACAGAGAGAGACAGAGCCTGAACAGGGGAGGGGCAGAGAGAGAGGGAGACACAGAATCTGAAGCAGGCTCCAGGCTCTGAGCTGTCAGCACAGAGCCCGACGTGGGGCTCGAACTCACAGATCGTGAGATCATGACCTGAGCCGAAGTCGGACGCTTAACCAACTGAGCTGCCCAGGCACCCCTTTTTCTTTCCTTTTTTTTAAAAAAAAATTTTTTATGCTTATTTATTTTTGAAAGAGAGAGAGAGACAGAGCATCAGTGGGGGAGGAGCAGAGAGAGAGAGAGGGAGACACAGAATCTGAAGCAGGCTCCAGGCTCCGAGCCGTCAACACTGAGCCTGACGCGGGGCTCGAACCCACAAACCGTGAGATCATGATCTGAGCCCAAGTCGGACACTCACCTGACTGAGCCACCCAGGCGCCCCAGTCAGATTCCTTTCTACTCAGTTTTATCTAATCCAATATCATTAATTTCATTTTGGTAAAAGACTCCTGGTCACAGCCCCTATATTCATTTCATGACTCTTCATTTCATGGCCAAGCTGCACAGTTTGAAAACTCCCGCCCTCAAAGATTTCCTTTTGTTCTATGGCTTTGCTAGCCGGCCATCTAGTGAGGTCACCCAGATTTATGTCTTCACCAGGCTGGCGCACTTCACTACTGCCCATGTGCCATCAGCCAAAGCAGGCACGTGGTCATGTTGACTTCGAATTTATGTATCCGGAGCAGATTGCAGTACTCCCCCTCCGTCACCATCTCATTCTGTCCCGTTGCTCTTTATTTAAGTCAACGATGTCACCATTCACCCAGTCGGTCATGCCTGGAAATGGGGTGTCGTTCTGAGCCTTCTTTTTCTTTCCTGCTGCACATCCAAACGGTCACACCTTCTGGAATAGCTTTGCATTAGAAATATATCCTAAATTCAAAACCTCTTATGACTTCTGCTGCTAACGGTCTAGTGTCCTCGTCATCCTTTCTTACCTAGACCACTACCGCAACACCCCCCAAATGGAATCTTTGCTCCCACTCTTGCCGCATGGCCCCCAAGTCTGTTTTCCACACAGCAGCCGCAGTGATTCTTTTCGATGTAGCTCACATCTTCTAGTGACTTTTTCTCACCCTTAGAATACAATCCGATTGGTGGTTTCAAACTGTTGTTTGTGATCCCTATGTCTAGTCGTGCCTGCATGCGGACACACACACACACACACACACACACACACACGTTTTATAATCTGTTCCCTGGATCTCTTTATTTTTTTATTTTTTTTAAAAAAAAATTTTTTTTTCAACGTTTTTTATTTATTTTTGGACAGAGAGAGACAGAGCATGAACGGGGGAGGGGCAGAGAGAGAGGGAGACACAGAAGCGGAAACAGGCTCCAGGCTCCGAGCCATCAGCCCAGAGCCTGATGCGGGGCTCGAACTCACGGACCGCGAGATCGTGACCTGGCTCAAGTCGGACGCTTAACCGACTGCGCCACCCAGGCGCCCCCCCCCTGGATCTCTTTAAAAGCTCTTTTGTTCCAATCTTGTTTATTCAGCCCTAACCACACTGGCCCTGCTATTTCTTAATGCTCCAAACATCAGCTACCCCAGGGCCTTTGCACTTGATGTTTATTCTTCCTGAAAGCTTCATTCTCCAGGTATTTGCAACTTCTGTTTCTTTTACCTGCTTAGAAATCCTCCCCTCATTCTTCTTTGCCATCTTCAGAGGCCTAAAGGTTGGTTCAAACAATTAGATTCTATAACAAAGATTCCTACCCCCAGGAAAGATTCCTATCCCCCAGATAGCAGACAAAACGTATGTATTTTAAAATGATTCTTTATTTGAATACGTATGTAAAATTGAAATCACACTTTGTGTAACCATGCCAGAGAGAGGCACATAAATAAAAAGCTGAAAGTGTGACTTATCTTTCTCTAGTCTCCCCAAATTAATAGTATTCTTTCACTAATTCTTTATGCTCATATAAACAAATACAACCTTCATTTGCACACGCGGAGTTGTTTTTTGTTTTGTTTTGTCTTTAGTACCCTCTGCTTTATTTTTTAACCTCACAGATGCTATCACGGACATCTGCTACGTAATACTGTGGGGCGGGGGGGGGGGATCAGTCATAATTCATGACACCATTTCCTGATGGATAGATGGATGGACATTCAGATTTTTTTCTGCCAGTAAATATACTGTGGTAAACTTTCTCTCCTTCTCTCTCTCTCATGTAGATAGATGGATAGATAGATAGATAGATAGATAGAAAGAAAGAATGGAGATATCAATATAGATATAGATGATATAGATATCTAATTCCATGTTGGCACTTTTGCTTCTATAAGATGGATTCCAGAAGCAGGCTTGCTGTGGTAAGGGCTCTATTTTCAATTTCCCACCCCTTCAGTAACCTGTCATCCTTCTGGCTCGAGCTGGGGTCACAGTTCCCACCCCCAACCCTCTCACCAAAGTGTGCACAAGATGGCGACAGCGGGAGGTAAAGTAACTTCTGTGGCTCCTGACCTAAGTTGTTTGTTTATAGTGACACGCCTCAGAAGCGACGGTCTGTTCCTTTTGACCACTGACAAAGGGAGCAATTAATATAAAGTTCATTCACTTTTCTGGATTGTTGTCTGTGCGATTTACCCTTAAGGGTATTTGAAGAAAACTAAAAGCATGGGGACTTAGGTAAAATTTACATAGTTTACATTTACATAGTTTACCTGTGAGAGAGACTATATTAAATATACCATTAGAATACCTGAATGCCAAAAACATTTTTTATACAGTTCCACCACATAATTTAGAATTTAAATCTGTATTTTTATTAGAATTCATTTGATATTAGCGTCACATAACTACATTTTGATTTCTCCCCTTTCATTTGTGCTTCTCTTTCATGATTTACTGTTTGTCTGCTGTATCTTTTGGAGCACGGAAGTTATTTGACTTTCTTATTTTTGAAGCAATTAATATTTGGCAATTAAACAGTTCTGTGGTTAAAAAAAAAACCCACCACAACAAAACTGAACATCTTAAAAGCCAAACCCAAAAGGAAATATGTGGACCAGAAAAAGTGTAATGAGAAAACTGCTATGAATTCACCAGGAATAAAGTAAATTAAATGGTCTCACACACACACACACATCCAACGATAAAGTGTATACTCTAAGATGTACAAGATCAATTTCACCAAATTGATTAATATAAACAACCCAAACACTTTCTGTATTTTAAGGCAAATTTAAATGATTAATTCTTGATATCAAAAGGATAGGAAAGAGAAGCCGAAGAGGACCAGTATGCAAAAAGCATTGTTAAGTGACGGCGACACAGCAATGTTGGCTGCCTCATTTTACTCTACCCGAGATCTAAACTCAGAGCTAGGGCACTGATCAAATAAAAGTCAAGAAATGAAAGGGAATTTCGTGACCTCATTATTGTTGACTACGTTGTCTTAGCCTGAGGGTTTTTTTGTTTTGTTTTGTTTTGTTTTCCAGGAGAGAAGTTTGATTCTAGAAAGTGGTGGGGGTGTTGCACAAAACATGTAACTACAGTCCTATCGCTTCTATTCTGATCTTGCTCAAGTTCATCAGAGAAAATTAACCTTGGCAGCTTATTCAGTGACTAAATCTTGATATTTTTCTGGCTTAATTCATAACATAACTGTAAGCTATTGCTCCGTGTTTATAGTTCCCATCCATTTCTCACATTTCCAAAGCATGCTGATATGTGATCCGGGCAGTTTAGCTACCATAATTGGCATTTTTCTTGGGCCAAAAGGAAACAAATTCCTTATCCTCCATACTTTTTTAATTTCTGAAAAACAACAAGTAACATGGTTAATCCTCTTTTTGATCTTTTTTCCTTTTGAATTTTCCTTATATTCTTTCCCTCTTTTAATCTTTTACTTTCTTTTTAATCTTCTCATTTTGCCCCACCCCTTTTATGTGACTTCTCGTTATGTATTTCTTTAAAAGAGTTGGTCCAGTCTATGGAAATGGGTCTTCAGAGTCTGTTCAAAGAGCCATTATCCACATTTTGAGGCCCCACTATTTCTTTCAAGAATCTTGTGGCAGCATTTGCCAAGATGTCCCAACAGACTATCTTTCACGGTATTAATAGCACACAAATCTTGTAGACAAAAATGATGCTTCATGCAATTGTCTCTTGTGATGAAAAAGTTCCAAAAAAGTTAGATTTTTCATCTTCGGCACGTATGCGTAAGACAAAACGTTGTCACTCAGCAAGATCAGTCGTTGACCTGACCAGCCACTTTTTCAATCAGAAACATCCATGGACACTCTTTTCTTTAATTTCTGTTAGACTACTTTGGTGACATTAATGGTGGCAAAACAGGTCCGTTTCAGAAGCAGGGGTGATTGAAGAGCTCATCTTTACTTTCTTCTGCAGTTTGAAACTCACACAGCAGTGAGTTTGTTCCTGCATAAGGTTGGCTTTTACCAGCAGCCCATAGTTTGGACAGAAAGGAATAAAAGTAACGTCAAAAATAAAAACATATAGGCCTTCCGTATAACTTGAAAGACTTACTTAAGACGAGTTGCCTATTTCTCTTAAACTCACATTTTCAAAACACACTCATAAGATGTTTGGCTGCTGGTCTAATATTACACCTTTCTTTTTCATCTCCTTTTTTACTGCAAACCCTTAATGACAAACGCAGGCAGGCCAGTGATACTGATATACCGCAGCTTAGCATGTGAATTAGTCATCAGACAATCAGTTCAGGGGTCAGGCTTAGAGAAACAGTGCAAAGTTTGCGAAATGCAGGTCGACAGAGGTGCTCTACACTTCAAAGGGGGCGTGCTTGGCCGCGAGAATCCGGATCCCAGGCAGAAAGCAGCTGGGATTGTCGTTTGTCCCGAGGTGGAAGGTTTGTGTGTGTTTGAGCATGTTTGTAGCTGAGGTAGGGTTACACTACTTTGTAGGACAACAGTTTACTTTAGAGGCCTGTGCTGGTAAAACACCATAGGAAGTTAGAGCACCCAGCAGCCCAGGTCATTGATACCAAGCGAGGAGACCTGATCCGGGACCAAGTCCCCCAAAAAGGACATCTGAAATTTCCCCATGCCGTTGCCTTGCACAGGACGTTAAGGATTTCATTTTCTGAGAAATCTGTGAAAGCATTTTCTCTTCTTGGGAGTGAAGTGAGAACATGGTTTTGTTTGGGACCTGAAATGAAAACCTACGTTTTGAGTCTGTTTTGGGGGGTGTCAGGGTATGCCTTTTCTAGCTCTTATTTTTTCAAGGACAAATACATGAAGTGAAAGGTAGGATTCCGATGTGTGTTTGAAAATAATACATACGAAACCAATGTATCCTTTTCCCCTTTCGTTTATTTTTCCTGGGGAGGCGGGGGGAAGAAGTCAAGCCTGCAGGTTACTCTAAGATTAAAACTTGTTTGGGTTAAAGTTGGAATGAATTTATATTTGTATTCATGGTGTAAGTGCATTTCAGTTTGTTTTAAAAATGAGTTTACTTCTCAGGGTACATAGGGTTTGGGGACGAATCGTCCGTGATCCAGTTGCCAGAATTGAGCAAGCGGGGAAGTCAACCGCTTAGCAAGGAGGAAATGAACAGGACACTGGTCTCAGGCTGAAGCTACCCGTTTGTGTTCTCGAGAAAGGCTACGGCATGAATCAGGAGAACGGGAGTGTCGCATCTCTCAGGGTTTTTCAACTAGTGGAAAGAAAACTGGAAAGCGAAGTAAAAAATGTTACAGAGGAGAAAAAATCCAAAATCCAAACCATATGACAATGCCTATTTCTTCTTTCCTGTGTCCTGTTGTTTTACTCTTTCCTGGCATTAACTGTCTTTTTGGGTTATAGTTCTTCCAAGAAAGCCATTTCAAAGAAAGATCTTTACCGGGGAGTTCAATGAGAGTAAGCATTGGAACAAGAATGTGACCCGTCCGTGGCAGAAAAGTCTTACTTTGAAGATGAAATCATCCTTTGAACACTAAAACAAGGGTACAGTGCTAAATGCTTGTAGAAGGCTCCTATCTCGGGGAGGGGGGAACAAGACACCTTATTCAGCCAAATCCAGCTCGATAAGCCAAAATGATTGTCTAAAGGCAGATGACGTCTGAAGCAGAAGAAAAAAGACCAACTTTCTGAAAACCTGATTTATTTGCAAAAGAACTTTCGCACAACAGCATAACTTACAACGATTTTTTTCTTCCTTTATAAGTTGGTACTAGACACACCACTGATTTATCGTGGCACATCAGAAATGGAAATTTTTGGATTGTGTTCTTTTAAATCATGGGCAGAGAAAGAAGAAAACCGTTAAAATCGGGAATGGTGAATCGTTTGAAGGAATTTGTCACTTACGATATTATCTGGCCCTAAGGACCACGGGTTTTCCTTTCATGGCGAAATTAACTCTGGGAGTAAATGCAGTATAGCAGGACATGTTTTATCCTTCCTTATGAACTAATACCACTGAATATGGAAATATATCAATTCCCTCCTCACACCCCCTCCACTGGATTGAGTTCATATGCAATGGGAAAATTATTAGCACAACATCTGCAGAACATAATTACGGTGCTGTTTTATATCCTTTTACTGGAAAGCTAGGAGTTGAAAGCTGACATTTTCCTTTCCATGACTTGAAAACATTCATAAATCTCATAACGCGAGTGTTTGTCTGATTTTCATTGGTGGCTGTTAATGGTCATTTATGTCCACAAATGATTGCTATGAATGTAGTAAAAAAGTGTATTTTTAATACTGCTTAAGTCAACCCAAAGGCGCAGTATATTTAATGTGTATTTATTTACAATGCATCAGATTGTCTATCTCTTTTTGTCAACCGTTTCTTTGACATTATAGACTAGTTTAGAGACCGTCTTTGTTTGTTTTGAATATGAGAATTTTCTCTCTTTTTAAAAAATAGTTTATTTATTTATCTGGGGGGGGGGAGAGCACGAGTGGGGAGGGTCAGAGAGAGAGAGAGAGAATCCCAAGCAAGGTCCGCACTGTCAGTGCAAAGCCTGATACAGGGCTCGAACCCATGAACCGTGAGGTCATGACCTGAGCTGAAATCAAGAGTCCGATGCTTACCAGACTGAGCCACCCAGGTGCCCCTTGAATATCGGAATTTTCAGTGGCACTCTCAAAGTGGCTTTAAGAACAATAACACCATCTAGATTAGCAAACTTCACTCTGCAAAACTGAGTAGTAAATAAGAATGGTTCCCACTATCTATGAAAGCATCACAATTATTGTGCTGTGGCCAACTTTCATCACTATGCTACATATTCATTAACGGGATGTCTAGTTTATGACAGACACACCTCTAAAATGTATAGATCTGTGCGGTGCCTGGGTGGCTCAGTTGGTTGAACGTCCAACTTTGGCTCAGGTCATGATCTCGGGGTTCGTGAGTTCGAGCCCCACACGGGGCTCGCTGCTGTCAGCCTGTCAGTGCAGAGCATACTTCGGATCCTCTGTGCCCCTCCCTCTCTGCACTCTCTTTTAAAAAATAAATAAAACATTAAAAAAAATAAAAAATAAAATGTACGGATGTGCAAAACAAAGAGCTTACCTTCAGGGACCTTAAATCCAGATGGAGGAAACAGACCATAAATAAATGCCAGGCCAACTTGTAATGGCAAGGAGAAAACCAAAGCAGGGTAAAAGGTTTGATTTGGGGGGGCTGTTTTAGGGCGGGGCTTAAACCCAGTATGTCCAGGCAGGTGATATTTGAGGAGACTTGAATGATAGGAGTTAGTTACATGATGATCTGGGGGAAGAAGATGCTGGGCAGAGAGATCAGAAAGCGTGTAGGCAGTGTGGAAGGAAGAGTCTGGCATATTGGAGGAATAATTCCGCTGTGGTAGGGGGGTGGTGGAGGGGAGGGAGTGGTGAGCACAAGTCCGGGAGAGTGGGAAAGGTCCAGATCGCACAAGGCCTCACTGGTCACATTAAGCATGTTGGATTTTATTTTAAGCATGAAGGGAAGGCACTGGAGGGTTTTGGCTTTTGTTTTTAAAAGATCGCTCTGGCTGCTGTCTGAAAAATAGACTCTGGGGAAACAAGAGTGGAGTCAGGGAGATCAGCCAGGAAGCTACTGAAATGGTCCAGGTGAGAAATGACGTGTCTGGGACCCATGGCTGCTCATACAGCTGTGCAAGTTGTGCACAAGGTAGAATTCTCCAACGCAGCTCTGCTCGGTCCTTCCTCTGTGGACCGGTTCTATTCACGCTCCACGGCGCGGTTTTGTTTAATCTTAGTGCAGACTTGAGCTGTATGTGATCAAGACGTTGCAATCATCCACATCAGTAAGAGGTGTTATTTTAGATCATGAAATTGTCATTCATTCTTTTAGTGCAATAGCGGTAAATGGGTTGGATCTCTGGTATGTTGTAATTTAAATATTCAGCTTTCAGGGGCGCTTGTGTGACTCAGTTGGTTAAGCGTCCGACTTTGGCTCAGGTTGTGATCTCGCGGTTCGTGAGTTCTAGCCCTGCGTCGGGCTCTGTGCTGACGGCTCAGAACCTGGAGCCTGCTTCTGATTCTGTGTCTCCCCCCTCTCTCTCTGTGCTCCCTCACTCGTGCTCTGTCTCTCTCTCTCAAAAATAAATAAAAACATTAAAAAAATATTCAGCTTTAAGATGTGCTGAACTCATTTAGGGGAGGGAGAAATAAAATAGAAGGATAAAACTAGGATAGGTAGTGATAGCAAAAATAGCCAAGTGCTAATTTAGGAGAAAAGTCCCCAATAAATTCATTAAATCATTGCTATTGCAGAAAGAGAAAAAAAAATCCCCAGAACATCAGACAGCAGTGTGTAGATGGGTGCTTACACTTTGAAATTACAGCATAATGATTTTGTTAGCACAAATCAAATTCCCAGAGAAAAGTGACAATGAAAGCTAACTTTTATCAAATGTTTCCTTTGTGCTGGGCATTAAGTTAGCAGTGCACTGGCATTATTTTATTTAACCAGCACCAGGATTTAGGAGGGAGATATTACCCTACCCAACTTTACTGAGTCAAAGAGAGATTAAGAAATTTGTCAACTGTCACACGGATGGTAAGTCAAGGTGAACTTGAGTTTGAATCCATATTTGTTTGAATCACAAGCTCTTTTTTTTTTTTTTCCTTACTGTTAGTTACAGGGCCTTAGGCCTAGCTCATTAGGACTTTCTGGAGACAGGAAGCTTAGCATGGGTCCAGAGAAGGGCTGATGAATGACCAGGATAACTAAACTCCACCTTTGGCATTGTGGTCCCTACATTTGCTCCTGCTACTGGGGACATGTTCCAGAGGCTGTGGCAATGATACGGCGGTGACCCACAAGTGGGTGTAGGAAAACTGTATGGACAGGGACCTTATAGGGAGTTGGTAAAACACGTAATTAATTTTTTTTTACGTGTGTTTTAAGCTTGACATTGTACCACTTGTTTAGCCTATTGAGAATGAACAAACAAGAAAAGGGGAATGCTCGCGTATTTACGGCACGATCTTCTTTTTTTTTTTAATTTTTAAAAATTTTTTAATTTTTTTCAATATATGAAATTTATTGTCAAATTGGTTTCCATACAACACCCAGTGCTCATCCCAAAATGTCCAGCACGATCTTCTAAATCTTTTTCTTTTTAGACTTCAAGTTTCTGTATGTAAGGAAACCACAAGGTTCTGTGGTCAATAATTGCGTCTTTTAAGAAGCCAGGCTCACAGGTGGATGAATTATCTGTGTGGTGCACTTGCTGTTTGCATTGTTAGTTACCTTGTTAATGGACCCCACAGCACCATTTCCTCCTTCTTCCTTCCTGGCAGAAAACACTGATATTACTCAGGTATTCGGTCGACCCCGTGCTGCTGTGTATCTGGGGGGAGGCTGCCCCAGCCCAGGGTGGGTGTGACTGGTCTAAGGGGAAATCACATTCCTCTGGATCAGGATTTGTTTAAAATTGGGCACGTGACTTAATGCGGGGACGTCTACAAGCTGGTTTCCGGGAAAAGTTTGCCTCCAAAAAAAGTCAAAAGAAAAGACAGACGCTGTCTTTTTCTCCTGATGCTGTTTCATCATGTGATGTTTGGTTTTCACGTGCCCATTTGGAGCCAACCCGGGGAGCGTCTGATGTGAGCAGAAGGCGGCAGAGAACCTGGGTGCCTCTTGACATGGTTGGTCTACGGAATAACAACGCCGAAGCTTTATTCAGCTCAGACTTGCTGTGATGTGAGACATTACAGATCCTTTTCGCTTAAGCCACTTTGAGTTTGCTTCTGTTGCTTTGAACCAAATAACATTCCCAATGATATAACCTGCTCTTAGTACCGCTGAACCAAAGAAGTTTTGATACAGCTTTATTTCATCACCCATATGGCTGCTTGGGTAATATTAGAAAGTACCCACATTTTTTTTTTTTTTTTTGACCTCAATTACTCCAAATGAAAAAGGGTTTCTTAGCTGGAAATGCTATCACTGGAGATTACTTTTTTCAACTTGCCTCTGCTGGGAATATACTGTTTGGAATTGGAAGAAGCCTGTTCATTCTTTCTCGTCCACATATCCTTTATTGAAATTGCCCACTTGATAGGGCCCTACTAAAAGGGGTGGACTTGCCTGGCCATGTTTTTATAAATGACCTTGTTGTGCTTTCTAGCTGCAACTTAATTGAAGAGACTGGACAATTGCCTCAGTGGGACTAATCATATTTCTATCCTGGGATTTTTCTTAAGCTTTAAACTTCAAGATAAAATACAGATATAAAAGAAATACAAAACAAATGCATAGCTTAGTGAATAATAATAATAAGGGAAACCCCTTCCCCCCACCAGATCAAGTAACAGAACTTTGTCGGCCAACTGGGAAGCCCCATTTACTCAGCCCCAACAGAGGTCATGACATTTATAATTATCACTTCATTGAGCCTCTTTCTTATATTATCACTAAACCGTCCAGTTTTAATATTTAGTTTTTTTAAGTTTGTTTGAGAAACAGAGAGAGAGCACACGAGCAGGGAGGGGCAGGGAAAGAGGGAGAGAGAGAATCGGAAGCAGGCTCCTAGCTGTCAGCATGGAGCCTAATGTGGGGCTTGAAGTCCCATAACTGTGAGATCATGACCTGAGCCGAAACCTGTCCCTAAACTGTCTAGTTTTAGACAATATGGTTTAGTCTTGCCCATTTTTAATAAGCTGTAGAGGTCTCGCGGATCTGTAAGTGCCTTCTATCATACAGGGTGCTATTTAGAGTGGAGACTGTGGGGTCCCCCCAGTTGCCCCTCAGGACTGAGGCTCTCATACATCCATCCGCCAGGGGGACCGTGGAGGACACTCATAGGCTGGCCCTTTCTCTTTGTGCCCATACCTTTGTATAATCCTCTTCCACTGAATGCAGAGAGGACTTATGGCTTGCTTCTAACCAGTAAAATATGGTGACAGTGATGGAATGTCTCTTCTGGGATTGCTACATTATGTAAGGCTGTGTATCGTCAGCAGCCCACTCACGGCAGAGCATCTTACTGCTGGTTTCATGAAGTCAGGGACCATTCCGGGGAAGCCCACATGGCAAGGAACTGTGGGTGGCTGCTCGGTCATTTACTCCTTTCCTGGGGACAGTCTGCTTCCGATGACTGGTTGAGCAGAGCCTGATTCAGCCTCCCTCTGTCAGTTTGAATACGTGGGAGAGGGCACCCAGCTCCCTTACTTTCCTGTGTGATCAGCTAACCAAGTGGTAGCTCAGTCGCCCCTCTGCCCAGTCCTGCTTCTCTCTCTTTCT
Organism: Neofelis nebulosa; assembly: GCF_028018385.1. Lineage (NCBI taxonomy): Eukaryota > Metazoa > Chordata > Mammalia > Carnivora > Felidae > Neofelis > Neofelis nebulosa. The sequence goes on from NC_080783.1 coordinate 15,920,850, forward strand.
CACAGATGTTGTTCCTCAGTTCACTCCCCAAGAAACCTTCTGCATGCAAATCTGTCCCAGAGTCTGTTTCCAGGGAATCTCTTAAACCCTGTCTTTTCCTTGCAGTTTATCTTTTGTACACTCCAGGCTGTGTGACCTATAAAGTCTCTCTCCGTGTGGATTTTGCTGATTGAAACTCCTGGTACAGTTCAGTGTGTTCCTCTGTCCTTTGTTTTTCCTGTGAATTACTAGCTGGAGGCAGGGGATGGATCAGACTCGGGGGATGGGATCATCGGTTCAGTAATGGAAGTGGGCCTGGAGGAGGCATCAACCATGCCTGCTATAATCCCTACCTGGCTTCACATGCGTCTATATGTATACAGACACATGTATTATGTGTTTGTGCATATATATATATATATGTATATATTTGTGTGTATGTGTGCATATATGTATATATGTGTGTATATATGTGTATATACACATGTGTGTCTATAGTGTATGTATATATTATATATATGTGTATATATGTGTGTGTATACACGTGCATATATATGTATGCATATATGTGTGTACATATATGTGTGCACATATGTGTGTGTATGTGCATGTATATATGTGTGTATATATGTATGTGTGTATACATGTGTGTATATATGTGTGTGTAGATATACGTGTGTGTATATGTGTGTGTATATATCTGTGTGTGCATATGTGTATGTGTGTGTATATATATAATGTGTGTATGTATATATGTGTGTATATGTGTGTGTACATATACATGCGTATATATATGTGTGTGTACATATTCGTGTGTGTGTGTGTATATATGTGTGTGTATATGTGTGTGCACATATACATGTGTATATATGTGTGTGTATGTGTATGTATATATATGTGTATGTGTGGGTATATATATGTGTATATGTGTGTATGGATGTATGTGTGTGTATATATATGTATGTGTGTATATATATGTGTGTATATATGTGTATGTATATATATATGTATGTGTATATATATGCATGTGTCTATATGCATGTATATATATGTGTGTGTATGTATGTGTATGTGTGTATATATATACATATATTTATCTCTACCTTCTATGTACATGGAACACACATACAGGTTTGCAGGTATTTCTATGCATCCATGTACATATATATATTTACAATGCATGTACATTATGCATTAGTATATTTTATGTTTATAAATATATGCCTTTTAATTTTGGTGCTTTCCCATCCCACTTTTGGTCTATTTAGACAAAGCTGGGCAATAGGTGGGCGTCAGGTACAGACTTGAAGAAGGAAGAAGGCCGAGGTTTGACTGCAGGGAGCAGGGTCTGGAGACTCCAGTGACTTCTCCTAGGAAGATGCTCCTGTAAGAACTGGTACTTTTCTGGCTGGGAGTGGATTGTGGGTGGGGGTTTTCCCAAGAGAGATGAGGGGACAGAGTGGTTCCTTAGGAAGGTATAGCCCCTCTGCCAGCGATTCTGGAACCAAGTGGGCATGAAGTGGTCATTTATACTCATAGGTCACTTGTAAGTCAAGTTTTCTTTAAAAGGCAATTGCTTGTTTTGGAAATTTGCGGCATCTCATATTTTGAGGCTTAAAATGAAAGATATTCTTTGGGTTGTGGTGTGGGGTAAATGTGAGGGCAGCAGGAGCAGCTGAGTGATGGAGTAATTAATGTCTCAAGGTCAATTTCATCTTTAAGATTTGTGGTTCTGTGGTTTTCTCTTTGATTTTTTTCTTTCTGTAGTAAAACTTGTTAAAGAAGTGATGGAGATATATGGATCCTTTTATGAGGACTTCAAGTCAATGAAAAGCACCATTGAGTCTTTTGATGGTTTACATTATTCAGTTCAAATGTGTATTTTAAGTTTTTGTGGTGAGAAATTATACTTATTTGCCTTTTTAAAGAGATGTTTATGGATGCTTGTGACATCTTAAGCCCCCTACAGCTGTTTTACTATTTGGGTATATTAATAAATTATCTATAACTTACTGTATATGGAATTTGATGTTCCCTATCCGAATGGGTGAAGAGAAAAAAAAAAAACAGGCAAAGGCATTGCGTTTTTCATTTTCTACTTTTAAGAATTGTCAAAACCTCTTTGTTTCCTTTCCCTGAGTGGACCCTGCAGGCAGGCAGTGTAGAGTAATTTTAGAACTGGGTGATACATAGGAGGCCCAAACTGGGGAGGTCATGACCTATGGCTTCTATAAGTAAAGAGTTTCTATTTTGGGAGAGCACTGTTTGTGATGTTCCCTGATTATCTGCAGATCTGACAGCGCTGGGTGTTGCAATTGGCCTCCAGCCTCATTTTCCTACTGGGTTCCCCGAGATAAAAGACCCAAGCACGGTGCATCTGACACTGCTTTTCTCTTTTTGTACTTGTGCATTCTTGTTTCTCCCATATTCTGACGTGTCTTAGGATATTTTGTTAATATGCATATGTATATTCCCTTTTCACTCCAGAAAATTTTTCTTTTCTTCTTTCTTTCTTCCTTCCTCCCTTCCTTCCTTCCTTCCTTCCTTCATTTCTTTTCTTTCTTTCCTTCTTTCTTTCTTCCTTCCTTCCTTTTCTTCTTTCTTTCTTCCTTCCTTCATCTTTCTTTCTTTCTTCCTTCCTTCCTTCCTTCCTTCCTTCCTTCCTTCCTTCCTTCCTTCCTTTTCTTCTTTCTTTCCTTCTTCTTTCCTTCCTTCCTTCTTTTCTTCTTTCTTTCTCTCCTTCTTTCCTCTTTCCCTTCCTTCCTCCCTCCCTTCCTTCCTCCCTCCCTTCCTTCCTCCCTCCCTCCCTCCCTCCCTCCCTCCCTTTTCTTTCTTTCTTTCTTTCTTTCTTTCTTTCTTTCTTTCTTTCCTTCTTTCTTCCTTCCTTCCTTTTCTTCTTTCTTCCTTCCTTCATCTTTCTTCCTTCCTTCCTTCCTTCCTTCCTTCCTTCCTTCCTTTTCTTCTTTCTTTCCTTCTTCCTTCCTTCCTTCTTTTCTTCTTTCTTTCTCTCCTTCTTTCCTCTTTCCCTTCCTTCCTCCCTCCCTTCCTTCCTCCCTCCCTTCCTTCCTCCCTCCCTTCCTTCCTCCCTCCCTCCCTTTTCTTTCTTTCTTTCTTTCTTTCTTTCTTTCTTTCTTTCTTTCTTTCTTTCTTCTTCTTTTGCCATTTGACGCAGACCTGACTTTTGCATTTCCGGAGAGAACGTTGTTTGAATCACAAGAATCTGAATAAAGGGCATGGTCTCTGTAATTTCTTTTCCTGTACGGGTTCCTTAGCTCTGGAGTTTTAACGTTTGAAGCTGCTGGGCAAGAGCAGAAGTCAGTAGACCTTTAATGTTTGAAACTAGTTGAAATTATTAACTTCCGTCATTTAAGAAACGTTAACAGCCAGAATGCTTTAATCCAGCACGAAATAGGTAGAGTGTGCACTTTTAAGGGCTCTTGGAAAGAGGTGACATTTTAAACAAGTGAACTAGCTTAGAAGATGGTAGCTTCCAGAATCTCAGGAGAGGTTCCAAGAAGTTAACTTTTAATCATGTGATATGAAATAACTTCTTCCCAAAGAATGGGTCCATTTAGGCAACAGGATGGCCCTCTTTCCCACGACCAGAAAACACTACACAATGTTTCTGATCACATGGCTTTATAAATACATTTCACAGTTAAGTGTGTGGGACTGGGATTGGGTGAGTAACATTTTCTTGTTTAAAACTGTCAAGGCAAAGAACTCTTTTTCCCCTGTGGTTTAAGAAGTGTTCTGAGACACCAATATATTCCCTCTTCTCAAATCGAATGTGCTCATCAGGGAAGCACTTGGAGTACATAGGAACTGGCTGTTGGGACTAAAAAGCCACAAGTTAGAATCTCTAATGCAGGGGTTGGCAAACATTTTTATGTAAAAGGCCAGAGAATAATATTTATTATTTAAATTTACTTTCTGTAGGTTAAGAGGCAATATTGAAGATAGTATGTAGGTACTTACACAACAAGAGAGAAAATACTTTTCACAATGTTTTTATTGACAAAGTTAAAAAAATAATAATAATGATCACTGTGTACAATTTTTGTAATGCAGGTCTAAGGAGAAGAATGTTTTTGGGGGAGGGATAATGTTGCACTTAATTTGGATTCAAAGTTACTTGTCTGTCATCAAAGCAATCGTGAATGTGCATCTGAAAAGCCACTCTTAGCTGGTGGGCCGTAGGCAAACAGGTGGCAGAGGGGATTTGACTTGCAGTCCATGTGCTAGCAGAACTCATAATTTTTCTTTTCCTTTTCAAATGTTTATTTAAATTTTAAAGTTAGTTAATGTCAAGTGCAATATGGTTTCAAGAGTAGAGTTCAGTGACTCAGTTCTTAACATGTGACACCCAGTGCTCATCACAATAAGTGCCCTCCTTAATACCCATCACCCGTCTGGCCCACCCCCTACCCACCTCCCTCCATCAACCCCCCAGTGTTTTCTCTGTTGGTAAGGGTCTCTTATGGTTTGTTTCCCCCTCTCTTTTTCCTTTGTTTCCTCCCCCTCATATGTTCGTTTGTTTTGTTCTCAAATTCCACATATGAGTGAAATCATAGGACATTTGTTTTTCTCTGACTTATTTCACTTAGCATAATACACTCTAGCTCCACCCATGTCACTGCAAATGGCAAGATTTCATTCTTTTTGATGGCCCGGTAATATCCCATGGTATATATACACCACACATCCTCTATCCATTCATTAGTCAGTGGACATTTGGGCTATTTCCATAATTTGGCTATTATAGATAGTGTTGCTAAGAACATTAGGGTGAACGTACCCCTTTGAATCTATATTTTTGTGTCCTTTGGGTAAATACCTAGTGGTGCCATTGCTGGATGCTAAGGCAGTTCTATTTTAACTTTTTGAGGAACCTCCATCCTGTTTTCCAGAGTGGCTGCACCAGTTTGCATTCCCACCAACAGTGCAAGAGGGTTGCCCTCTCTAGGAGAACCCATACTAACCACTGCTCTCTGGGTGCCGTGTCTGGGTTTATTTCTGCTGCCTGAGGGGACATAACAAAAGTAGAGAAATATGCATGTTCAAGGATGTGTATGTATAAAGCAAAATAGCACTTTATCTCCCACATGTTTTAAGTTTATGTATTTATTTTGAGAGAGGGAGAGAGAGAGCACATGCCCATGCGGGGGAGGGGAAGAGAGAGAGAGAGAGAGAGAGAGAGAGAAAATCCCAAGCAGGCTCCCCATTGTCAGTTCAGAGCCTGACGAGGGGCTCGATCTCACGAACTGTGAGATCAAAACCAAGAGTCGACTGCTTAAGTCTGCTTAACCCACTGAGCTACCCAGGTGCCCCTCCCACTTTTTTTTTTTTTTTTTTTTTTTTTAATTTAAGAAGTATGGCTCTCTCTGCATGTACTCACAGTGGTAGATTCTAGCTTCCTTTCTTTTCCAATGAGTGGGTCAGTCCCAGGATGCCATTCTGGGCTGGTGTGGCCTCTGGCTATGGGTAATTCTAAGTATGTTTCTTAATGTTTTAAACTGGCTGCCACATGTCAGGTGGTGGGGAGGGAGTGGGGAGGAGGGGTAACCGGTCCCACAGTTGGGAACTTGCATTTGAATGGACTGCTAACATTTGCTGGGCATTTGCCAGTGAGCCATGACCAGGCTGAGCACTCCAGGCTTATCAGCCAATTTAGTTCCCACACTAACCCCTTGATATTCTATTTTTGTCCTCATTTTATTTATTTTTTATTTGAAAGAATTTTTTAAAATGTTTATTTATGTTTGAGAGAGACAGACAGAGCATGAGCAGGAGAGGGGCAGAGAGAGGGGGAGACACAGAATCGGAAACAGGCTCCAGGCTCCGAGCTGTCAGCAGAGAGCCCGACGCGGGGCTCGAACTCACGGACCGCGAGATCGTGACCTGAGCTGAAGTCAGACACTTAACCGACTGAGCCACCCAGGCGCCCCTATCCTCATTTTATATATTGGAAGTAGAATTCTAGATAATAGCAGAAGATAGCTGGGTCCTTACTATGTGCAAGACTCGGTTCTCAGTGTTTTACAGGAATCGTCTCATTTAACTGTAACCTAACGCAGTGGTACCATTGTCCTCACTTTATAGATGTGAAAACTGAGGCATAAAGACGTAAACAGCTGCCCGGAGTTGCTCAGTTGGTAAGAGGCAGAATGGGGCTTCAAACCCAGGCAGCTTCGGGACACAGGCACCTAACGTTACGCTGTTTTTGAGAAAGTATGTATTACTTACCCGAGATTTGGCCCAACTGAGATTTGAATTTCAGGTGTCTGACTCCAGGACGTCTCTCAATCACTGTCTTACCCAACAGTCCCCCATCTTCTGCTTTGTTACTGGGATTGATCCCTTATTCGTGAACGAGGTGGTTCCAGGAGGAAGGCTGTGGGGCCCATTCATCCGGCGATCAAAGCAACAGGCAGGGGGACAGAGCCCTGTTTTCACACTGGTTCCCAATCCACAGAGGGGAGGGAGTCGCACAGGATGGGTGTGCTCTGTGGGTCAGGATTTTGAATGAGGGAGGCCGGCTGATCTGCTTATTTCCTCCTTGATCCGGGGCAACTCACTTATCTTTTTTTAATCCTCAATTTCCTTATCTGTAAAACACAGCTAATACAACTTCCCTGGAAGGGAATTGAACGAGAAGAGGCTTTAAAATGTTCTTGTCTTCTGTGACATGTAGTTTTCTGTATCAGCCAGGCCAGGCCCAGTGATCTAATCAAACATTAATCGAGGTGGTGACGTTTTCTAGATACGGTTAATATCTACAATCGGTTGACTCTCCAGAAAGGAACTCATCCTTGCTGATGCGGGTGGGCTTCTTCCAATCTGTTGAAGGCCATAAGAGCAAAACCTGAGATTCCCCAAAGAAGGAATTCTACCTCAAGACTGCAGTCTAGAGATCCTGCCAGTGTCCAGCTTGCCCATGTGGCCTGCAGAGAAGATTCTGGAGGACTCTCATCCTTCCTCAGATAGGCAACTTCACCCATGGTCACCAAATAGTTGTAGCTATTGTGTCCTCCGCCCCATAGAAAAATCTTTGGATCTTGGTGATACGAATAATTGAAGCAGCCACCTTTTACTTTCGTTTGGTTTACACACTCGAGGCCCTGCAAACTCAAAGCACGTCTACCTCTGAATCTCATTCCAATTGCAAAATGTATTCGCAACACAATCTTCTCTGAGCGGCGCTGCTGTGGGAAAAGTACAGATACGGTTCCATCATCATAAAGCCTGGCTGATGCACTGATTAAAGGAAAATGGCATGGTGAATTGAAAGATGTTTTAACTACTATATCTAATTACAAAGAAGAACATGTTACCAAAATGTGAATGCGTCCTATAATAAAAAAAACAAGAGCAATTAAGAATCAAACAGGCAACTGCTTTCTTGACAGACAGATGACACAGAGCAGGACTAACGAAAATGCAGGAAGGTTTTGCTTGACGAGGAAAGCTGAGATGTTCCTTCAAATTGTAAGGTAAGACCCAAGGAGCCTAAGACTTGGTGATTATAAGGCCAGGGAGGGACTCAGGCAGCACTGAAATGGCTGCTCTTGGTTCTGTATTACTGAAGCAAAGTCCTATTTATTTTCAGAATGGGGGGCCAACTTGTATTTTACCAGTTGGCAGAAATCTGGATGCAAAAGACGCTCGTTTTCCTGCGTGTGATTTTACTCGGAGATAAAGGAGTACTTATCTTTTTAAAATGCCCACTTAGATATTTGTATTTCTTTACTGTACTATCCTTTAGATATTTTGTTTTATAGTCAGAATGTCCTAGTCTGACCTCCTGCCTATCCCATAGGGATCTGTGTGGTTAACGAAGTTAACATCCGTAAATTACCATGAGCTCCAAGGATGAAAAGTCCTGGAGAAGTGAAGAATTTCCTAATCAACCCAATTCTTTCCTCTTTCGGGCGGGAGTGTGTAAGGCGTTCTCTTTCTCTTGGACATGCAGCTGTTATTGTCTCCAACATTATTCTCAATAAGTCTGAGAATGGGCTACTGGGCTGATCATGACCAACCAAGGGGATGGGTCCTTGATACTCAGTCTTTGGTCTCAGGGCACAGAATGTGCATCTGATGGCTCAGAGTCAGGCATGAATTTCTTGGCTGGATGCCCTGGTCTGCAAACAATGGCATGCCTAAGAATCACCTCAAGAGCTTGCTAAAGGTGCAAAAACCTGGGTTGCACCTCCAGAGATGCTGAAATAGTAGTTCTGGGGTGAAATTCAGAAATTTTCATTTCTAACAAGCATTTTTAACAGGCAGGCAGTTCATAAACCACATTAAAAAATGGTTCTTTATTTTTGAGAGAGAGAGAGAGAGAGAGAGAGAGAGAAGGTAGGGGAGGGGCTGAGAGAGAGGGAGACACAGAATTTGAAGCAGGGTTCAGGCTCTGAGCTGTCAGCACAGAGCCCATCACAGGTATGAACTCATAAACTGCGAGATTGTGACCTGAGCTGAAGTCAGATGCTTAACTGACTGAGGAACCCAGGTGCCCCTCATAAGCCACATTTTAAGAAATACGCCTCTACGGCAGAGTGATCTACCTCTCCTTTTTAAAAAATAAAATAAAACAAGAAAACCGGGCGCCTGGGTGGCTTAGTCAGTTAAGCGTTTGACTCTTGATTTGGGCTCAGGTCATGATCTCTCGGTTCGTGGATTTGAGCCCCGCATCGGGCTCTGCCCTGGTAGCGTGGAACCAGCCTGAGATTCTCTCTTTCTCTCTCTGCCCCTCTCCTGCATGCTCTCTCTCTCAAAAATAAATAAATAAACATTTAAAAACAAACAAAAATTACCCCCCCAAACCCCTCGTAGTAAATGCATGCACATCTAGCTGTAACATTTATTTATAAATAGATTTATTTATAAACGATCTACTGCTCTATTTTTTTTTTTTTTTACATACACACATTCTGCACATTGTAAAACATAGGAGAATGGAAGTTAAACATTTCAGGATGCTCTCAAGAAGAAACATAATATTTTATAAATTTTAGAACTTTATTCATCCTTGTGTATACTCTTTGCTCTCACTAGAACATTATTAACATATTTAACTCTTAGCTATCACTAGTTATATTTTAATAAGAGCAGTGTGATCAAACATGCTCCATTATTTTGAAAATATGGGTTAAATATATTATGAAGCAGGTATTTGACAATCTGTCTCAAAGTTCAGTTTAGTTTGATCCTTGGTTATAACAGATTTCATAGCTGAAAAAAATGCCTTTCAGAGATGCATAAATTCAAATGAAAGATGCACATCCATGGTGGGGCCTTCTAAACTGTGATACTTAAAAATTCTGTCAATCATTCATTTTTATTGAAATTTGGTAAATTTCCAGTCTCTGATGTTATTTAGTTATTTTCCCAAGTTAATCAGAATATGCTGGATTTTTATGCTTCTTTTAAAAAAAATTTTAGGGGCGCCTGGGTGGCTCGGTCGTTTAAGCGTCCGACTTCGGTTCAGGTCATGATCTCACAGTCCGTGAGTTCGAGCCCCGCGTCGGGCTTTGTGCTGACGGCTCAGAGCCTGGAGCCTGTTTCCGATTCTGTGTCTCCTTCTCTCTCTGCCCCTCCCCTGTTCATGCTCTGTCTCTCTCTGTCTCAAAAATAAATAAACGTTAAAAAAATAAAAATAAAAAAAAATTTAAATTATGTTTATTTATTTTGAGAGAGAGAGAGAGAGAACGATTAGGGGAGGGGCAGAGAGAGAGGGAGACACAGAATCGGAAGCAGACTCCAGGCTCTGAGCTGTCAGCACTAAGCCCGATGTGGGGCTCGAACCCACAAACCATGAGATCATGACCTGAGCTGAAGTCAGACGCTTAACCAACTGAGCCACCCAGGTGCCTGTGATTTTTTAAATCCTGAAATTCCTCATTTAGATGTTTTGAAAACAGGTTGGAAAGTTCTTTTCCAGGTTTGAGTGCACAGATCTGAATTTTTATAGTCACATACATTCTTTTTCTTCCACAAGATCGTGTAACAATGACAATATTTCTAAGCTTTTATTTTCAGATGCCTGAAATGCATAGCTTGAACCATTTTCTAAAAACAATATTATTTTTCAGTTATTATTAAACTATCACCTCAATTTTGAGGGGATAAGTGAAATTTAAATATATAGGCAGAGATAAAGAGACGTAAATACAGATACGTAGAGATATTTGATATAGATCTGCTACATGGCATACCACTGAGAACGACCAGTCCTTACAGAAAATGTTGGCAAATTTGGAACACGTGTGTTGTAGTAGAAGAAAAATATGTCACTCTTTTTTTAAGTTGAGAAACTTTCAAGATTATAAGTGATGGCCGGGGAACCTCCGTGTTACAAAAGCTTTTCCTGATCACTCCATCTGATGACAAAGCATGATGAACATTTTGTTACAGGAAAGTCTTATTTTTTGGAAAACTAAGGACTTCAATGGCCTCCTGAAGAAATCTGCGCACTTCTGGCTTTTTCTCTTCTTTGTTGCAATAGCTCTGAGCCGGGTAGGAGTTTCAAGTGCAAGGGTATCTCTGTAATCTTAGCCCAGAATTGTTTGTGCCAGACAAATACTTTTTGGCTCTCGTTATTATGCAAGAAACCTCCTAAGTGACTTCAAAACATTTTCCATTAAGGTTCAGAGAAATTTTGTAAAGCCCTGACTGTTCTGTGGCTTTAAAAATTGCTGAAAAAAAAAAAAAATCACAGTTTGGATTTCATGTTCTTGATGCTTATAAGGTTTTAAATGCCTGGCTTATCATGATGACTTAAAACCCCTCCTTGTATAATATCTCAGGACACATCATACACACTTAGGGCGAGGTCATTGTCGGGTATAGTGGATAAAAACCCATGCTTCCAATCTCATTTTTCCGGTCATCTTTTTGTCAGATATGATGAGATTGTCATTGTTTTTACTACTGTGACACCAAAGAGCATGCATTAGGGACAGGAGAAGTCTCAGCTTTGCCTTTAAAAAAAAAAGTTGTTCTGTTGTACCTCCGTTATTTGTATTATCTTCAAAGCATGGTTTCCCTGCCGGACTTTTTTTTTTAAGTGTATATATTTATTTATTTTTGAGAGAGAATGAGAGAGAGAGAGAGAGAGAGGAGAGGAGGGCAGAGAAAGACGGAGACAGAGAGAAACCCAAGCAGGCTCTGCCCTGTCAGCGCAGAACCTGGCTCGGGACTGGAACTCATGAACCGTGAGATCATGACCCGACCCGAAACTGAGAGTCGGACACCCATCTGACCGAGCCCCCCGGGCGCCCCATTGCCACACACTTTCTAATTCACTTGTTCATTTTGTTATTTGTTTTAGTTAACATCAGGTAACACCACTCTTAAAACAGGTTAGCCTGGCACATGTAAACTGCAGAATTTTCCAGGATGCAATGCCAGAAAGCTGTGACTGTCAATCAGGCTCTTCCCTTAGGTCACGCCGGGGACTAAGGAGCACGCCAGGGACAGTCGGAGTGAGGGCACAGGGGCCAACCCATACCTTAAATATGAAGAAAGTGTAACCTGTCTTCTTTATTGTTACAAAATACAAGTAGAATGTCTGAAATTGTCTTCCTCCGCCCCCAAATCACTTCAAGCATCCCCTGGGGTGTGTGCTACGCCTCTTTAGAGACAGTTGCAGGGTAGCCAGGAAACGTGCTCACACATACAGGACAGATGGAGGCAGCAAGTCCAACCCTCACCCTCTAGATCCATCCCCGGGGCCATGAGGCCATACTGAGGCACATAGTACAAAGCACTATCCTCACTCCACATCTGCCCTGAGAGTTTATATTTACATTGATTTAACTGTGATTTCAAGACAACGTATCAAAAACGAGGACAAAATGGCTGTTAAAGCTTCAATACAGATGGCACTTTACATGCCCTTCATCTTTCTCGAACATAGAGACCAAGAATGCGGAATCGCATGTCTTGGCCACCGCACTGTCCCACGGCTCAGAGCGAGCGCCAGCAGGCATCAGGTAAATCTGTGTTGATTGAACTCACGGATGAATAAATAAGCCGCACGCTTCTGGCCTCACGTTATTTTCTTACTGTTGGTTTTCCTTTGTCCTGTTAACTTGCGTTTTTAGTTCCTCTGGCGTTTTATTTCCTTTGCACTGTTAACTTGTGTATTTCATGCGTATTTGTAAGCTGCTTTGAATCGAGTAGTACTAAGATGATTTATGTTATTATAATTACAGGTGTTCTTTATTGAGTGCTTATGTGCTACGGGGTGCTATTTGTTTTTGCTAAGTACTCCACAGACACCTACTTAATTCTCACATAACCCCACAACGTAGGAACGACTACTTCCACTCTAGCACCAATGAGTTACTTGGAAAAGTTAAGTGACTTGCATAAAGTCACCCTGCGATGAGGTGGAAATTCTGCGATTTTAATTCTGATTTACCTTTTCCCAGAATTTGTGTTCTTTGTGCTTATAGCTGATTACTGAAACATTGTGGGGTATGCAGAAAAAAGAGGAAGACTTTTTTTTATGGCTTTGCAGATGTATTTTATGGTTTGCTAATTGTAGAAGTTTTCTTGGATTCATGATTCTGAAATGTCCTTGAAGATTTTACCTGCACTGGGGCCAAGTTGCAAGGGCCACATCTTACATAGGCTACCTAGATGATATTTGGCCTGATAATTGTCACTCGAAATTTTATGCATCTGTGAAAACAAATCATTTAGTTTTTTGAAAGGAAATACTTCAAAATCAGTCCTGATTACATCGTTAGTATCTTCACCATGTGGGAAAACAAAAATTTATCCTTAATTTGTGAATCAAATTGTGACTCCATAGACCTAACAGGAAGCAATCAGAAAGCTGGGCCCTTCAGAAGAATGTAATCTAGTATTGGGGCACGTGGGTGGCTCAGTAGGTTGAGCATCTGACTTTAGCTTAGGTCATGATCTCATAGTTCATGGGTTCAAGCCCCACATCGGGCTCGCCGCTGTCCTCGTCTTGCTCTGTCCCCGTCTCTCTCTGCCCCACCCCCACTCATGCTCGCTCTCTCTCTCTCTCTCTCTCCCAAAAATGAATATTTTATTTTTTATTTTTTTAATGTTTATTATTTTTGAGAGAGAGAGAGCACAAGTGGGGAAGGAGCAGAGAGAGAGGGGGACACAGCAGGCTCCAGGCTCTGAGGGGTCTGCATAGAACCCATGAACCGTGAGGTCATGACCTGAGCTGAAGTCCGATGCTTAACTGACTGAGCCACCCAGACGCCCAATGAATAAACGTTAAAAAAAAAAAAAAAAAAAAGAACGTAATATAGTATTTTGTCTGGGGGGTCTCTATATCAGACACGCTTAGTTGGATATTCCAGATTTGAGTGTGAACAATATTTTTCAGCTTCTGAGCATGACCTTTTATTAATGGGATCGTTTTCAATGCGACAAGAGCTTCATGCAAAGGATTCGTCTTTTTCTCTCGCAAGCACCTGCCATGCATCCCAATGTTCCTCAGTATAGATAACTTCCTTCTCGTTTTGGAAAAAAGAGCCTTAGGTCTCTTCTTTACCCTTCCCCACCTCCTCAAAATGTGAAATCATCTATAAGCTTTAAGAGTCATTGTGGAAATTACTCACCCTTGCAGAATTTCATGGTAATGAGTACAGCTACATTCTGGCTACATTAAGCGTGCGTGAATGACCACAACCCCACTGCTCCACTCATTGGGCACCTTCCAGTATCGCCGTGTGTCATTAGCACATCAGCTGTCACAGTCTTCCTTAATCTTCTCCATCCAGGCCCAGGTGACATCAAGGCATTACTCTGCTTTTGGTTTTTAGGAAAAACACTACAACTTTGTAATCTCTCTGATAGGTTCTGTAGGGTTTAAAAATGAAAACGAAGTGGTTTTTGATTGTGTACGAGTGTTTACAAACATGTAGGGGACTCCAAGGGCGGTATCATGGATGCAGCTTGAAAACTGAAGTTGTTTAACTTGTCCCTCGTTTCCGTACTGGATTTCTTGTTGAGGTGCATGGGATCCCCAAACCTGTAAACTGAGGCAAAGTTGAAAAAGAAATAAAGTTACCTAATGCTTGATACAAAACAGTGGGAGTGGTAAGAAGGAGCAAGTGTTCTAGGAACATGTCCTCTGTGAAATTTGCTTGAGGCTGAAACCATTCTCACTTGCTTTAAAGAGTTAAGGACTTGAAATAGCACTGTTTCCCTATGTTAAGATTCATGTGACTTATCACATGAAAAGAAGAAAGGAGAGAGATGCATTTTGTTGGGGAACCCCCGTTTCTCATTGTTCCTTAAAAAAACATTTTCAGATGACTAGAGGGGCAAAGGGACATACACAGAAATGGTTAAATTCTGACTTGGAATTCCGTGGGAATTAGCAGTCTGTCGACCAAGGCCCTGGCCTAAAATGTCATGGTTGGCCCATGACTTCCTATGGGGCTGCTATTGATGGCCAGTTTCTTGTTTTTCTTTCTTCGATGCGTACATATGCCCAGAGGCTATTTGTAATGGGAGAATTTTAAGAAATTCATAAATTTGAAACACCCCACACATACAAAATTCTTTCTGGATGTGTCAGCTTAATGTTCTTTTCCCAAATTCACATAAAATAAAGCAACATAATAGCCATGTCTTTGTAATAGTCTATCTTAACATTTAATTTTTATTGATCTTTAACTACAATGCTAGGTAACATGAAGAGAACAATATAAATCAGCCGTCTGAGTTTAAATGGCCGAAAGTTATCTTTTGATGTTTGTGTCTTTGAAATAAACGCACCTCACGTTTAATTTCAAAACAAACAAACATAGTCTAAAAAATAATACAAATTTGTCTGCCTTGACATGTACATTTTACAAAGTGTTTATACAGTATGAATTAACTTGCTTTGTATATAGAAGAAATGCAGATTCTTCAAAGGGCAAGCATCTGATCTTTAGGAACGGAGTTCATTGAGGTTAAATTGTGCTCAGGGAGTTTAAGGTAAAACAGAAAGAAAAAGGAGATTATACCTCTCCTTATGGCAGGAAGAAGCTCATTTCCAGGGTAGAAACTTCTGAAACCCATAAAATACGTTCCAGATTCAAGACTTGATGAGTTCATGCATCATATCTGGACACTTCACTCCTGCTATAGACAAAGTCTTGGGACCAGTTCCCTTTCACTTACTGAGAGGGATAAAAATGCCCAAAGTGTATGCGAGAGACAAAATTTAAAAATTGAAGTAACTGTAATTCTGTTTTGTTTAACACTAATGCTCTCCTTTTATGCACCCGATGGTTCAAACACCGAGACCCCAAAACTCAAATGTGTGACAAAACCAGAAACAGAGCACCGATGAATATCAGTTAAGACCTAAGAAAGTATTCATTAAAATTTAAGAAGAAGGTAAAAATACCTGAACCAGAGGTTCCTAAGCTTTTTTGTGTCGTGGACCCTTGGGCACTCTGGTAAATGGACCCTGTCTCAGAATACTGTTTCTACATGCAAAAGAGCAAAATACATAGGATTTCAAAAAACTCCAATTATATTGAAATATAATGTTGATCAAAATATGTGAAAAAAATACCACCCATCCAAATTTGTGAAATCATAATACCTGTGTCTAGTAATGCATCAAATAACAAGAGTTAGTAAGAGTTTTAATAACTGTCACGTTGAAGTAGGAATGAGCATAAGTGATACTTTAAGATCTTTACAAAGTTATAATGTGATATGAAAATATTTACGATTTCTACTGCTGGCAAGGTCACAGAAACTGCTAAGAATACTATAGTTTGTTGAAGGAAACATGAGATTTCAGTTAGACATTAGTGAAAATGAATGTATAATTCCTTTCCATTCAACTTCACGGACCTCCCTGAGATCTATTGGAAGAGTCCCTTAAGGATCTGTGGACCCTGGGTTACAAAGCCTTGCTCCGAATATAAGACATATGCCCTTGACCACGAATGTATTGTTTCATGGGCTTGGCTTTGGTCAAGATTTAGCTTAATATTTTGGTCATCTTAGCAAACGTGGAGAGTTCATTATCACATAAGCATTTATTCCAAGGACGTAAAAAACAAAAAAACCAACAACTGCCAAATGGTTTATTTGTTTGGCTTGAGGTTATTTCTTTAGATGTGCAGGGACATCTGTCCTTTTTAAAGTCCCAGACCCCATTTAAAGTTTATTCCATTTTGCCCATAATTACATTCTGTCAAAGAACACCATTTCATTTTTCTTTTATTTTTAACTTTTAATGTGAATGCGTCTGTTCAAGTAAGTTGTTGCAAACTCTTCAAGGGAAGGAATATATCTTTTTTTTTGTATTTAGAAAATTCTTAGCAGATATGCACAAAGCAGAAAATTACTATTTGCAGATTGAAAGAAATGACAGGCTCTGAAATACCAGTATTCATACCGCACCATTTGAAAAATCTTTCCCTTGAGAAGTTGGAAGTTCTTTGGATTTTTTCTTCTTCATCCTTCTATTCGCTTGAGAAATAAAGAAGAGAAAGAGAAAGATGACAAATGGGATGGGTATGAATAAATTATTCCATCGAGAATCTGAGAGCGTCATGAAACCTTATCACTGTAGATTAAGAATAGGTTATTTGGCCGAGCTACTGATCAGATTAATGCCACATCTTCACTATATGGCCACCCAGTATCTAATTGAAAGCCCCTATGACAGGGATATCCTTCCTAAAATAGTTAATTCATTTTCTCAGTAATCATCTCATCGTTAGGAAAATTCCTCAGAATGAGGGATATTTGTCTTTCCTTTGCGCTTAAGAAATTTTCCTGAGAGAATGGGTTGCAGAGCTCCAGGAGGCAAGAATTTTGCCCTGAAGGGCTTTGTTTGAATACTGGAGAAAAAAGACATTGATTCTCACTGCAGCCACAACTAAAACGATGGCAACAAAATAACTTTTAATGTGCCCATGTGACTAAGACATCATCTTTTGAAAAAGACTTGTGGAATCTATCATGTGACATGTGTGGTGTGATAGATACACAGCCCAGTTTTCACTTCATAAACTGGTGTAAGTTGCTAAGCTTTGTAAACCTTAAGTCCTCTTCTGAAAAATGGCAATAGTGATATCGGTCTCATAGGATTTCCGATGAAAAGAAGTCAGACAATGCAAGAACATCATCACTTCAGTGCTTAGCATATTAGCAAGAAGGTTTTCAGCTACAGATAACAGGAAGATCCCAGTCAAAAGAGCTCACACGATGTGGGGCGGGGAGGGGGGGGGTTTGTTATCCAATGTATAAGAGGTTTGGAAGCTGGGATATTTTAGGGTTTGACTTATGTCATCAGATATCTAGGGTTTTTTGTTTTCGTTTTTAGTCTTCCCACTTAGACTTCTTCATTGTGTTACTTTTATCCTCACACTTGTCAATATCGCCAAGAGGCTTCAAGCCTCATGTTCTTACAGCATAAGCCCCACCACGTATCTTCTCTTGCATCTGGTTGGTCAAGAGGCAACACTTGCCCATTTCATGAGGGTTTCGATGACTATAATTGGCTTAAATTAATAAGGTATTATTTCCTGGGCCTGGGGAGGCTCACTCCCACTCCTTTCCGGAGGATGGCTACCTGATTACTGAGCAAAACTCATGATCTATTAACAAGAAAAAGTGGAGGAGTGGATGCTTGGAGATAACCAACAATGTTTGCCATATTACCCTTCACATACTATGTTATATACAATCAAGGAAGACAAAAAATTGTGGTGCAGTGAATATAACTCCACCAATTCCTTACTGCATATGGTCTTAGACAAGGTCATGTAGCCTTTCAAGAATCAGTTTTTACATCTGCAAAATGGAGGTGAATAATTATGCCTATTCCTCAGGGTCATAAAAATATAATGTATGTGGGGGCACCTGGGCGGCTCAGTTGGTTTAGTAAGCATTGGACTCTTGATTTCAACTCAGGTCATGATCCCAAGGTCATGGGATAGAGCCCGGCCTTGGACTCTGTGCTGAGTGTGGGGCCTGCTTAAGAGCCTGTCTTTTTCTCCCTGTGCCCCTTCTTTGCTTGTGTGTGCTCTCTCTCTCTCTTAAATAGGGAAAGAAAGAAAGAAAAAAAGAAAGAACATGGAAGCCATTTATCAGGAGAGATCTCTACAATATTTATTTAAACTTGAAAATAGACAATAAATTATGATAACTCCTTTTTTTATGATGAAGAATATAATCATTCAGCTTTTCAGTTTCAAAGCTGGCAACTGAACCTAGCTCTCTTGTGGTTTCTCATCTGATCTTAAAAAAAAAAAAACCTTTTATAATTGTGTACAACAATAAATACACAGAAAAATGCATAAAATACAAAGAAAAAACTTAAGTTGATGTAAATTGAATACTGTTGTAATTCCTATCCAGGTCAAGAAATAACACTATCAGTGTCCCAGAAGCCCCATGTCTTCATAGAACTTGTAAATATATATATATTTTAGCATCATCGACACAATTTGTTTCCAGTAGTTTGACACTGTGTCATACCTATGTCACGCTATTTTATGTTTTTTTATTAATCATTATTTTCTCTATTCTCCCACAGTAATCACTACTCCTGCACAAACATTAATTGTGTATGTGTTGGGCACCATGCCAGGCATGGTTCTGTCTTTTCATGAAGACATTCTTCCCATGATGGGAAGATCAGACTTCCGTTAACATCATCATTTCTTTTGCTAAACTCCAAGGGTCAGGATTTCAGATTATTGTGAACTTGAGCAAGTCTTTCACACAATTTGCAGAATTATCTACCTCTATGTTTGTTGGTCTTTCTTTCTTTGCAAAGATTTGTCAATTGTTAACAAAAAAGTTTTTTAGGAGATTCAATTTTTTTCAGTATCCTTTATTCATTTTTCTTTCTTTTTTGTTTTTCTCATAGAAATCACCTCCAAATTCTGCATTATGCCTTGACATGTGCTGCTGTATAAATAATTAAGCAGTTTAGTCATGATTGGATTTGAGAATTTCCACTTCCAATCAAGATGGAACCATAGGGATTGGATTCATTTTTCCACCTAAAACAACCAAAAAACTGGACAATAAAATGGCAACAGTCAAGATATTGGATATTGGGCAACCAAAGCCAGTAATCCCTAACAGATAAGAAACAAATGAGGAAAGCTTTAGTGTTGTCCTTTATTTCCTTTAGGAAGGTTATTTCCTTTAGGAAGTTTCCAGACTGCAGTACACAAAGTGGAACACAGGAAGATGTGCACAGTCTCAGAATTGAGGAAATATCTGGGGAGGACAAGGCAGCTGGAGTAGGCAGGGCAAAGCATCCAAAAGGAGAGAGCTGTACAGAGATAGAATGCCAGAAATTTGCAGAAAGTCTCTCCTAAACATTCATTTGAGCTGATTAACACATGTGTATGGGGAAAGTCCTTGAGGCTGGAAAAGAACCACTCAAGAGGATTAGAGAGAAGGGTGCCTGAAGGTCATCACACAGGGCCAGGAGTAGTGCTTGTTTCCAAAAGCCACAGTGGAAAATCTCATAATTCATGGGGTATCAGTTAGAGTACTAAGAGTTGTCTTTTGTCAGTTTCAGGGAAGGTAAAACCTAGACTGCACACTGCCCTGGTTCTGCCCAACTAAACAAGATCTGGAACGCTCAAACCATTTTCAAGTGATTTAACTGTGTCGCAGAATAAAGTTCAAGAATATTTATAGGAATACACACATAACTGGCACCCAACAAGGTGAAGTTCAAAATGTTTGGCACCCAATAAATAATTACCAGGCGGGCAAAGAAGCAAGCAAATACTATCAATAATGGAGAGAAAAACAATCGAAACTGACCCAGAAATGACACAGATAATCGAATTACTAGACAAGGACATCATAATAACTATTTGTTATTATTGCTGCACTTCATATATTCAAGAAGCTAGAAGAAAGATTGAATTTGTTACGTAGAGACATGAAAGACATACAAATGACTCAAATCAATTTTCTAGAGATAAACACCATAGCATCTGAGATAAAAAAAAATACATGAGGTGGGATTAACTGTAGATTAGATATTGCAGGAGAAAAGATTAATGAATGTGAAGACCGCAATATTAACTCCTCAAAATGACAGAGAAAAAAGACTGCAGAGAGAAAGGACAGAACTTAAGTGAGATGGGGGGAAATTTCAAATGGATGAATATACATGAAATATACATATACATGAAATTTCAAATGGATGAATATACATGAAATATACATATACATGAAATTGTCATGTCCATAGGAGAGGATAGGGGATATTTGAGGAAATGATAACTGGAAACTTTCCGAATTTGATAAAAACTATAAGTTCACAGGTATGAAAAGATCAACAAATCTCAGGCACAAGAAACATGAAGCAAATTACATCAAAACACATTATAATCAATTTGCTCACAACCAGTGATAAAGAGATAAACATTAAAAATAGATACAATAAAAAGGATGATTGTGCTTGAAACTTTTCTGTTTTCCCCATCTCATACCACACAAGCACACCTCTCTCTCTCTCTTTCTCTCTGTCACATACACACATGAACACACACACACACTTCAATTATTTGAGTGAGTTCTTTCGTTCCCCAGCATTCGGTTTGATTAAAACTAAGCATTTGCTTTGTGTAACTACAGGAGGACCATTTTTACTTTAAAAGTTAATTCATTTGATCTGATTTAGAAATAGCATATCCTCTTAACCATAGGAACTTAAACTCTCAAGTGAAACAGCTGTTTCCATATTCTTGCCTGGGAACCACGCCACCAGTAAATGTTTCACATGCACGTACAACGCCTTTAAGCTCTTGATGATTATCGACAGCAATTAGGATGCTATGACATCTGGTGTCTCCTTGATTACATCTTTCATGAAAGTTCTAAGTGTTAAGAAATAAAATGGTGAGGATGAGCAGCCTCTTTCATGGAACAAAGGACCCTTCTTTAGATCAGACAACCATTTGGAAGTAGGACCGTCATTTTCCACCATGGATGATATGGGGCAGCACTGTAGAATCACGAATGGTTCCTAGAGATCAGCCTCCTTCCCCCTCTACAATTACAGAAGAATAACAGACGCCCCGGGGGTATTTGATGACTAGCTTTGTTTCCAGATTAGAAATCATCGACTCCTAGACATTCTGATGTAATGAAATTCCAATTGGACCAAATAATCTGATCATCGCCTTGATATTGGTTGCAGCGGAGCTTGCTTCAAAAGCTATTGCCGGGCTGGATATTTCAGCAGTTGCCCTTGATCATCTGAAGCTCCAAGTCCCCAACAACGGCCCCAACTAATCAATTCTGAGATTTTCAGACCACTTTTATAACTTTGATTATTCCCCAGTCCCCCTTCTCTCTATATTCTTTTGTAAGTGATCTTTCCATTTGTTCTCCCTTTGTGTCTACACTTTAGCAATATCTCTTTTCATAAAGCCAAATAACATTCTACAAGTTCCTTATAATGTGAAAATGCCATCTTACCATTGAACAATTCACAAGCCTTTCACAGTTTTGTTGCTTCAAAGTTTCTCTGAGGCTACATATCTGCCGGGTAGCTTGGGTGCCAGCATTTCAACCCGGCAAGATAACCCACCAGGCAAGAATGCCGTACAGCTTACGCTCACATCGAATGGTATAAAATTGAATGAAAATTAGAATGAGATACCAGAATATCTATAATATGCGAAATCACAGCTAAACATGTCTGCTATTTGGGATCCTTAATTACAAAAGCACCATTTACATGCATCTCATCCAAAGAAAGAAGATTCTCACTATCCTAGAAATGTTAATATTCAATTGTCTTCCAAACTTTTTGATTTTTATTGGAATATTCTTAAACTAATAAATCATTATCAGAGCATATGTGAATGTATTATATTCTCAAAAGTAAAAAAAGAATCTCTTAAGAGCATGTTTATGTAAAAGAAAACAAATTAAAGAAACTTTTGTGTGAAGTTGCAAGTGGTATTTTTCTTTCTTTCTTTCTTTCTTTTTTTTAGTGTTTCTTTATTTTTGAGAGAGAGAGTGCAAGTGGGGGAGGGGCAGAGAGAGAAGGAGACACCGAATCCGAAGCAGGCTTCACGCTCTGCAATGTCAGCACAGAGCCCCACGTGGGGCTCGAACTTTCAAGCCTTGAGATCATGACCTGAGCCGAAGTCGGACGCTTAACCGACTGAGCCACCCAGGGGGCCCTGCGAGTGGTATTTTTCAAAGACGAAAATTATACATCTGCCTATGAGAAACGTCCTCTATTAACTTTTACTTTGCACTTTACTTTGAATAAATTCTGTCCTCTTTTATTTATTGCATTTGCATGTACCTCTTAGAATCACCAAGCAGAGGGGATCCCCATGAGACATTGTGTTGGGTGCCCCCTCAGAGGCGTGGGGATTCCTCCAGCTTTTCTCTCTTTTGATCTGCTTCTCTACTCCTCGCTAAGGGCAGCCATGGGTTCTGGTGTTGGCTTCAGCTTTTGGCTCTGCTTTCTGCTTAGCAACCTTGGACTTGAATCATTTGGCCTTAGCTTGCGTGTGAATCATTTGGCCTTAGCTTGCGTGCGCATGCACATGTGTGTGCAAGATGGTGATCGTGGAGTCGATTTGCTCCGTGTACTATAATCCTATGTAAGAAGTGGCCCATCTTCTCTTCTATCCAGTTTTTGCCAATCTTACCTGTTACTAATTCCCTGCCGGAGAGGGCTGCTCAGGTCTGTCATAGTAAAATGCTTCAGAATACCTGGAAATTATCCACACTTCTTACAGACTATCTCAAGTGTCTACAAATGTTGTTAAGAACGATGGTTGATACGGAATATGTCAAATGCAGATACACAAAACAAAACAGTTTTGCATTCTGTAGGCTTTGGCGAGCCAATATTTATTCAATCCCTCCGATACAAATTCATTCAGTCATTCACTGAAGCATTGGAAAACATCTTGAACATGCTTGAGGCGCTGTGCTCGCTGCCATGTAATTGTACCTCTTCTATAGCACTTACCACAACGCTATTTGTGCAGTGGTCACCTCTGCTAGTGTCTGGGATTGTCCAAAGGGTTGGGATTGTCCAAAGATGAGTGATACAGATTTCCTGAGTTAATAATCCGCTAGCTAGTGTGATGTCTTCTCGAGGTTGCCTTAACATCGTGGGGAATTAATTACCACGATCTTTAACGCCTTCGGTTTTATCAAAGTAAAATGTCTAGACACCCACACTTCTCCTTCAGTGAGAGAATACACCATGTATCCTGCACTGTTTCTGCCAAAGCATTCAATCCAGATTGCACACACACTGAGATGTGGACATATAGCTGGGGCTTCTCGACTGCTTTATGCATCTGTCTTTCCTCATGGTCTCCCCAGATAAGCTCCAGGTCTTGACTTCCCTGTGTTTGATGCCCGCCGTTCTCCCAGTTACCCTGGAGTAAAGACTCAACATCATGTCTGCTCTTTCCTCTTGAGTCAATCCAGCCCAAATAACTGTCGGTTTTCTTCCACATTGTTCCCTCTAGTTATGCCCTTCCTGTCCGTTATCTCCTTAGCTCACTGATTCATTGGTTAGTTCATTCATATTTACTCACTTTTCCTGAAAACCCTCACAGAGTGTGTGATTTGCAGGGTAATCTTGCCACTGAAATGTAAAGATAATGGCGATGTAATTTTCATTCCTTAGGAGTTTAGAGACTGACGAGGGTGACCGTGTATAAAGAGCTATTACTAAGAATCCAGTGGGAGATAGAGGCCAAATGGCAAGAGGGTTGTGGAAATTCAGAATGAAGCCCCCCCCACCCCCCATGAAGTTTCCACAGTGTTTGCACAATTGAGTACAAATTCCTCTCCCAGGCATCTCAACCCTTCAATAGATGGCATCACCCTAACTTTCCAAGTTCATCTCCCCTTCTCCTGGGTTTGTGGTCCCCTACGTTCCGGTCAAATTTTCTCTCTCTGATCCCTGAAAATACCTTCAAGTATTCTTCTCTCTTTCTCTTCTGTGACAGCAGATGTGCTGTCAGCGGCATGTCAGCACCAAAGAAGTTCATGAGGATTTCTAGGGAAAGTTACAAAAAAAGTTCAGTACAAAAAAAAATATACATTTCGTAGCTTCTAACTAAGTCTATAATTCAAGCCCTTTGAACACGCAGGAGCTGTCACGTAGATCCTGAAAGCTTTTCCCAAATAAATTTTTATACCAGAACATCTGCAACCGGTTCTTGAATTTGCACGTTGCTTTAGATATCAGGTTCTTTCTCCAAGTCCAGATCACGTCATGTTTTATTGAAATAACATAAATGAGTGATCCTGCCTTCTTGCAGGGTGTGTCTTCCAACCTGGAATGTTCCATCGCTACCAGACTTTTCAGTTTTCTAAGATCTGCCATCAGTATTGTTATCACCGGGTTTCCAGATTTCTCTACTACTTCTTTCCGTTCCAGTAATTTTTTTTTTTTTTGGCAAGGATTTAAGGGTTTTTGTTTGTTTTGTTTTGTTTGAGGTAGCTGTTTTTCAAAAAAGGCCAATTTTTCCATACCACCTTCAAGAAGCCTTCCCTTCCGTCTCACCTAACCATGGTTTCTTAGGTATCGTTAAGATGAAAACGCAACACGGGAATTAAGAGGCAAGGCACTGGTGTGTGTTGAGTAGCCACTTATGGACGAGGCACATGCCAGGCAATGTACATAAATAACTGTACACAATCCTCACAACGGCCCTGCCAAGGGAGTGCTATTATTCCCACTTTACGGATGAGAAATTTGGGATTCAGAAGGATTAAGAGGCTCTCCCCGGGGCATGTCTGGATTCCAATGCTGCTTCGTCCTTCGGTGATTCCAAAGCCAGATTCTTCTTTGCCATGGTGCCATGCCTCCCCAGTGTTGTTTAATCCCAGAGATATTTCTTGAAGGGCTATTTAAACTCCAGTCTATAGTAAGTTTGCTGGTGGTAATGGTGAGGTTCTCTACTTTTTTATCCTCCCAGGTCCTTAGTACAGGGCTCTTGAATACCAAAGACTCATTGAGTTAATGTTGCATAAAGTGTGTCAAGGGAAGTTTTTCAGCCTTATAAACTTGGCTGTGTTACCTTAAGCATTTTCCTAGTGTTGCCCATTTCCTTGATCGATTCTTACAGACTAATAATCTGTTCCTAAGTTTTTCTAGAATGAGTTACAACGAGTTAGCGTATTCACTGCTTCCTTAGCCTTGTGATCATGTGCTGATGGTTGCCGAAGGCCATCAAGGAGAGGCCCAAGTTCATGTGCTTTTCTGTGATGTACAGGAAAAGCACTTAAAAATTTCTGAAACATCTTGTAGACACCTGTTCTTTTAGTACAGCATTTCTCAACCGTGGCACCTTGGCCTTCTTCACTCTTTGTTATTGGGGGCTGTCCTGCGCATAGCAGGATCCCTGGCCTCTACCCGCAAGACGCCAATGGCACCCTCCCCACGTGTGACAACCAAAAATATCTCTAGGCATCGCCAGGTATCCCCTAGGGAGCAGAATCACCCCAGTGGATAACTACTATTTTAGGATGTTACAAATATGTAGTAACTGAGAGAGAAAAGAGAACAAAGACTTCCGTCTCCACAACACAACCCAGGCTTCGATTTAAAAGCATCTTTTAAAGATGCCTGAATATGTCAATGATTAAGAAAGGGTTTCATTTGATTAACTTTGAACTATGAAATTAGGTCAATAGCCATCTTTCCCTTAACTTTATATATTATTCACTGGATTGCAAGTCAGGTAAATTTTTCTCCACCTTAAGCACTTATATTCGAGTGACCTGTTCTGTGGCAAAGAAGAAAACCTGAGAATTTTTGGTTTTGCCTTCTCCCCTCGGTTGTGTATTTCAGTCTTATTAGGAAGACTTGAGAATATGGTTGTTACTGACAGAGAGTCAGGGGTGCCTCAGTCAAAGTGACTGTGTTTTCTAAGTTGATTCACCTTTTCCTGAGTCAATTTAACTTCTAAAAAATTCATTACCCCATTTTATTTTTCAGTTGGAAGCCCTTTTTTACTTGACATTTAAAAGGTACTTTACCAAATGGAATGGTGAATTACCAAAGGGGAAACAGCCTACCCATGCTGAAATCTAGAATGCAAGACAATTAGTATCGATGTTTTCACTAAGCTGTAAAAAAAAAAAAAAAAAAAATCTATTCTTCCATCATAAATTTGGCAAACTCTTGATTTTCTGGTGATGTGTGCTTTCCAACCGTGTGCAATTAACCGTGGTTTCAGAGCAATAATCCTACCCCTTCACTGTGGTCCTTCCCGATGTGTTTACATGCTCTGCCAGTAAGACTGTCTTAACAATGAAAGGATTATTCAGTTACCCTGCATTTCTCATTCTTCAAACATTCACCAAACTTTAAATACGGATAACACATCTTCAGGTAATATTTTAAACTTTGGGTAGCACTATCTTATCCTGTCTTCACAACAGGTCTTATGGGATAGATATTTTTATTGTCATGTCAAAGAGTAAAAATAAAAAGAGACTTTGCAAGTTTAAAGGATGGGCCCAAGAAGCCACAGCATATATGTAATTTAAGACGCATTGGCCGCCAAAGTTCATCAGGCAGAAGTCTAGGCCAATGGTGCCAAATAGAACTAGAATATAAGCAGTATTAAAAATTTTCCAGTGGCCATGTCAAAAAACAACAACAGAGAAATCCTTCAACAAATGGTGTTGGGAAAACTAGACAGCTACTCGCAAAATGGTGAACCTAGACCACTTTCTCACACCATATACAACAATAAGCTCAAAATGAATGAAAGACCTAAATGTGAGACCCGAAACCATAAAACTCCTAGAAGAAAACACAGGCAATAATTTCCTTGACATGGGCCAAAGAAACATTTTTTCTAGAGATGTCTCCTCGGGGGAGGAAAACAAAAGCAAAATTAAACTATCGGGACTACATCTACACAGCGAAGGAAACCATCGACACAGCAACAAGGCATCTTCTGCTGAACGGGAGAAGACGTTTGCAAATGATAAGGAGTTCATACCCCAAATATATAAAGAACTTCTATGAATCAACACCAACCCCCTCCCCACCAAATAATGTGATTTTTAAAAGTCGAGAAACAGGGGCAACTGGGTGGCTCGGTGAGTTAAACGTCCGACTCTCATTCAGGTCATGATCCCAGGATTGTGGGGCCAGGCTCCTCACTGAGTATAGACCCTGCTTAAGATTCTCTCTCTCCTTTTCCTCCTCTCCCCCACTCGTGTGCATGCTCTCTCTCTCTCTCTAAAATAAAAAAAAAAAGTAGAGAAAAAAGTGAAATTAATTTAAGTAATATTTTATTAAACACATATATTGGAAAGAATATCATTGCAATAAGTAATCAACATAAAAATTATCCACGAGATACATTTCATTCATTTCTTCCTACAAAGGCTTCACGGTTCAGTTTCACAGATGATAACACATTCCAGTTCGAGGAGTCACTTTTTGAGTGCTCAATTCAGCTGTGTGTGGCTTGTGGTTGTGGTTGCGGGCACATGCCTCTAGACATCGCGACATGTCAGGTATTTAAGACAGTTTTTCTCCTGATATAAAACTCACCTTCCAGGGCAAGAGTCCAATAATAAATAATAACATGTAGGGAATAGAAGTAAAGCCATGTCTTCTGACTCAAGCTCACGAACATTTTTTGGGGGGACGCTTGATGAGTTGCCCAGGTTTTCAGACAGCGAGCATCAGGGCCGGGGTTGTCCTGGGAAAGTCATCTGTGGAGAAGAGGTAGTGGAAAGCTGCGGTGAGCTGGGGCAGGTCCCAGGGCATGAGTGGGGCAGGCTGGGGTTTGGTGAGGAGGCTGTTCAAGCCTGAGACTTCCAGGAGGTGACAGGTGGAAACAGGAACGGACGGTCACGTGCAGAACATGCTGTGGAAGGCAGAGGACAAGAGGTCCTGAGGCCTGGAGCGTGGGGGCGTCAGGGCCGGAGAGGAGAGAGCCACCATGAATGGACATTTCCCTGGAGATCTGGCAGAGAGTTTTGGGCTCCCCCCGAGGCCCGGACATCTGCCCACCAGACCACCTGCTCTCTGCGGCCGCTCTGTTGTTCACGATCTCAGTCAAGGGCCTTCGAAAGGCAGAGCAAAGGCTGCTGAAGGTGTGGCTTCCTGTTTCATTCAATGCTTTAAAAAGGCTCTTTCACTGTATCTGAAGGCTGAGAGGCTGAAACAGTGAACAAGTGAGGATCCAGCACATTTTTTTGTGTAGACCTTTAGGAATGCTCAGCCCTCTGTACCATATCCCTTTCCTGCAGTGGCTGGTTTGTTAGTTTTCTCCCTTTCACTGGGAACAGCCCTGCTGGCTGGCGTCTCCTCTGGTGCTCTGTCTGCTGCCGGCATGGACCCACTCCCCACAATGCCCACCTCACCTCACTGCCCCTGCCTCATCCGTGCAGGGACCCCACTGCTCCCTCAAGCGCCCGGGGGGCGGGGTGGGTCTCAGCCAACCTCAGGGACTCGTGTTGCCGTCCTGGTCCTTTACGTGGTGGATCTGCCCCCTCCGGCTCAGGCACGGACTCATACCTGTTGGGTTCCCAGCAAAGCTTGGGCGGAGGGCACGAAAATATACTTAATACCTGACGGATAGGCCATTCCAACGGAAATGAAGAAACTTGGAATAAAAGATTCAGGCTGGGTGGCAGATGGGGGGACAGAAGAGGCCTTGCTAAGCCTCCCTCTTCTCTCCTCGTACTGAGCGTGTAGTTGAGACGTGCTTTGAACTCACTCTGAAATAGTCGCTGTGGTATAGCCCAAGAGGTGCACTTTTTACCAGGCCGTGTGCAGCCCACATCTTTTGGGGGGAGATCGTCAGCGTCTCCAAAGTGGGGTCGTTAGCACACTCCTGGCACGCACCAAGTCACTCCTCATGGGCTGGGGAGTCGTGCCAGGGCCGGGGGCCGGACAGACAGCAAGCAGTTCAGTGTCTCGGCCGCCGCAGCAGGCCTGCTCCCCGGTTCCTGCAGTTGGGGGGGGGGGGGGCGCCTGGCTGGGCTCCTCCCGGAACGCTTACAAGGAAGCTTCCCCTCAGGCACACCTGTGTCCAATTAGGAGCAGGCCTCCTTCCAAGTTCAGGAAGGTGCCAGCGTTTTCTAAGGGTCTTCATGTTGGTCCTCTAACTTGTTTGCACTGGTTAGCTGACCAGTCTGCAGTGTTTTCCAGGGCGCAGAGAAGAGCCATTGCACGGAAAAACAGAGCTTGCTTTTATAAATGCCGCAGGGGCTGCTCAGTCCCAGGTAGAGTGCTGGTGTGTGTGTGCTTTGCATGTGCCTTAGAAGGTTATGTCTGTGCTAGCGGGTCGCCCGGATTCCACCACCATGGATTCCCTTTCTTTTTGTTTTCCGTATCAAGTTCTTGTTTAGAAAGGCTTACCGAACAACAACAAAACCACTTGCGTTTATTAAGGAATTAAAAAAAAAAAAATGACAACACGGTTGGCTCTCACTGTCCAAATCGAAGCCATATGCAAGTTTAGAGTAGAAGAGGAAAGACCCTATTTACTCGTACCCACCTTTTCCCCTTCCTGGAAGGTAAGGCTGTTACCGGTTCAGATGACCTCTCCCCATTTCTTTCCCTCTGAATGCACTAGAAGGTACGTAGAGAATACGCCCTTGTCTATCCATACACCCACGCCCTTGTCTATCCATATACCCATATTTCCGTCCGTGTTTTCTTTTCTTTTTAATTTTTTTTTTTAACGTTTTATTTATTTTTGAGACAGGGAGAGATAGAGCATGAATGGGGGAGGGGCAGAGAGAGAGGGAGACACAGAATCCGAAGCAGGCTCCAGGCTCTGAGCTGTCAACACAGAGCCCGATGCGGGGCTCGAACTCACGGACCGCGAGATCATGACCTGAGCCCAAGTCGGTCGCTTAACCGGCTGAGCCACGCAGGCACCCCTCGTCTGTGTTTTCTTAACCTGGGTGAAAGCAGCAGGCCTATAGTATCCGTGTAAAAAATGTTGTTATGTGACCTGCTTATTTGATTCTATAACATAACTTGAAATGATGCCCGCCCTTTTTATAGTTACATAGTAGTCTGTTGCAGGGGTAAGCTATTGTTTATTTAGTTACACCTTCATTATTGAGCGTCTATTTCACTCCCTTTGCTACCTGAACTACAATACTGCAAAAAGTATAAACACTTTGGCACGGATACCTTTATGACATTAAGTGATCATTATATTTTTTTTTTCCGAGAATTTTTTTTTATTAACCAAAGACACATGCAACTCCCAATCAGTCTTTCCGATCAGTATGAGATCACTGTAGTAGTATTCTTGCATTGAGCTGAAGTAATTCTGGTCAAAAGCTTAGGAATGTGATTATTTAATTAGCCTGTTCAGCCTAATCTGGGAGACATATTTGATATCTGTTAGACTCTTTGAAATGCTGAAAATAGTCTTCAGACCTTCCCCCGACCCCGTGCCACCTCATTACATTACTACCTTTGAGAACATGAAAGATCTGACCTTGATTGTGAATGTATTTGACACACTCATGCAACTCAGAGAGAAATGAAAAATTCAACCGGTTGTAGTTTTGGTTTGCAAAATTTGAAATGAAAAGCATAAGCAGTTTGGCTGACTTTCTTAATGGAAGTGTCTAATTTGCCTGACTGAGTTGACTTATTAAATAAGCTTAATCAACTTCTTCTTTGGCACTTTGTAAATACTAACTCTGGGGGCTTAACCACATACAGCAAATATACTACTGATTTTATTACTTTTAATCATAAGTTTCATGAGGATCTAGTAATCTTTATCTTTCAGAACATTTATGGAAGTGCTTTGTAAATTATAATTTTGTTGGAAATTCTTTGTGATTCTGACATGGTCGAAATAACTCTATACTTTGATCTTATAAGCAGACATGGGTTTGAATTCAGCGTACATCACGATTAGTTGTATGGTCTTGGGAAAGTCCCTTGATATCTTTGAATCTCCTGTTCTTTTCATATAATAAGTGGATAAGTAATGATACCTACTTTAACCACAAAGATTGTGAGGATTAAATCAGATAATGTTTCTAAAAGTACCTCGTTTATTGCTTGACATATTAGAGGCTTGATGTTATTATTAAGCTATTATTATTATTATTAGCCGATAAAAAGACCACGTGTTTATATTTCTTGAAAAGATATGACTGAAATCAGAAGATGCTTCGATTGGTATAATAAGTCTTCCTGTGAGAGTCTGGAACTCTTTTTAAAGTTTCCTTGAGAGAATAAAGTGGTTATTATTTTTTAATGTTTATTTATTTCTGAGAGAGAGAGAGAGAGAGAGAGAGATTGCATGATCAAGGGAGGGGCAGGCAGAGAGGGCGACAGAAGATCTGAAGCGGGCTCTGTGTTGACACAAGAACTCCCAAGAACTGTGAGATCATGACCTGAGCCAAAGTTGGATGCTCAACCGACTGAGCCACCCAGGCACCCCTGAAGTGATTATTATTATAGTCATGCTTTATACTGGAAAACTGAAACACTGGGATTAAACAAGCTCTCCTGGTGATGTAGAATGTCAAGTGTGGGACCGGACCTGCCATACCAGTGGGGGTGACCTTGATACTTGGCGATTAGGCACATTTTAAAGGACAGTGCCCCTTTAAGACCTCCTTTAAAATATTGGAATGGGGAGGCAAGTTTGATGGCCATGTGATACCTGGATGCAATCACTATTAGAGACAGTATACGTAAAAGGATATGGTTTGCCCAACAGTGCATCTGAATCTTTCTTTTTTCAAAAAATTTTTAAAAGTGTTTATTTTTGAGACAGAGAGAGATAGAGACAGACAGACAGGCAGAATGCAAGAGGCAGAGGGGCAGAGAGAGAGAGAGAGAGCAAAACACAGAATCTGAAGCAGACTCCAGGCTCTGAGCTGTCAGCACGGAGCCTGATGTGGGGCTCAAACTCACAGATCATGAGATCATGACCTGAGCCGAAGTCAGATACTTAACCAACTGAGCCACCCAAGCGCCCCGGAGTCTTTCAGATCCCTAGCTGCACTCTGACTATGGGCTCTGATTTATTTCAGAAGTGTTTTAAGAAGAATGTAATTTTTATTATTCAAGGCGATCATTTTAATCCACATTTTTGATCGTTCACATTGCATCTTGCTAATGTCTCTCCAATGATTCAAATCAAACTTATCGTTTGCTTCTAAAAAAGCAGATTTTAGCATTAAGTTCATGAACAGCAGCGACCAAGGAACCATACACGCACATGCACCAGCTCTTGTGTGTCAATTCCTCAAGCTTAAGGTCTAGACCCATGTTTTACAAATGATAGGTCCTACAAGGCAGGTGTACTGAAAGAGGGAGGCGTGCAAGACTCCACTGGGACAAGGCCTTCTGTATGCAACATCCTGGGACTCAGTCTCTTCAAGGCAGTTATGAGGGTTGGCTCCCTGGGTTCTAAGGTTTGCAATGAGCGTGGGGTGAGTATATCTGGAGGAAGAACAGCCCAAACTCTGTGGATCCGGACCCCCTTAGGGCAGACAGACAGTTGTAGACACATCATTTGTTCAAAATTTTTGTTTTCTTTCTCATTTTGGACTCTGAAACACACCTCATTGGCTAAAGGCGTCTTATCAACGTCCCCAGAATGCTCCACATTAGAAATACCCACGTATAAGAGCTTAACGAGATGTTTTTCTGAACCGCTTTTCAAGATTTTATTAAGTGGTACCCAAGACGACCGTTCCAGTGTAAACAGTGTGCTGGTTTCCAGGGTCCCTGATCAGCGTGTTTCAAGGTGAGTGAAGACAGCATCCCAATAAAAATGGAACATCCTCTTAACTCCCACTTTACTTGTTTGGGTTGGCTGCAGATGGGGATATTTTTAGGACCAGAACAAATATGTCACCTTCCTTGTGGGAGTAGATTGTATCTTCAGAAAAGTCTATAATTATTACTTTAAACTTAGAGCAGGACATATTTCCCAAAGCTAGTCAGTAAACAGAACACTATCATCTAACTGTTCCTGTGTTTGTATAAATTGAAGAAACATCGGTCATATATTACTTAGAATTTTAGGGATTTGGGCACCACCCAAATGCATAACAGATTAATTTCATGGTTTCTATATGCATTTGCACAAATTAAAATATAAGCCCTCACTGGGTTGTTTTGAACCTCTTTCTTCAATTAATTCTATTTGCAGAGCTGGTCAGACGGTGGTTTTCAGGAACAGCCCAGGTTCTTCCATATGTCGTTACTATACGCTTGAATCCCTTTATGTTGTGTGTGTAGAAGTGACAGGACTGATGTCTGAATGATAAGTTAACCAAGCTGTGTCAGTTTCCTCCCAGCGATAGGTCTTGTATACTGAAAGCTGCAAAATCTTTCCATAGGAATCTTTTTATACTATTGACAAGCGAGCATAAACTTTCCATGGACCTTTGTAGATTTCCCATCCAAACATGGAAGAAACGATTCTTACCTTTAATATTTTTTAAAGGAAAGCCAATTCTTGGTTAGAACATTTTTAATTGTTAATTTTAACAACCTTTAAATAAGTTACTGATCTCACAAAGCTTTTCAACAGCTAAATAATGAACCCAAGATCGACTCCAGTGGTCTCGGTTTTTAGTGAAGAATTAAAGCTTTTGGATCTTTCTCCTGTCAATTACCTGTTTCTGGACTGTAGTTCACTGGCCCATATCTGGTGATACCCGCTATATATAGGACAGCTCTAAAGCTTTGGCTTGTGCTAAGTCAGGGACCTGGAAGCAATAGTGGTCTTCTGGTCTAAAGTCAGATTCATGGGCAGTTTTCTTTGTAGTCTTGCCAAGGGTGATTTGATAGAGCACTTCCCTCATCAATGAGTACAAAAGCAGGGAATAAACTGTGCCTGGGTATCTTTCCTCTCTACCTCTTTCCTCTTTCTCCTTTCTGTCCTCTCCCCACCACCCCTTTCCCATTCTTCCTTTCATCCTTTAGAAAACATGCACAGGGAAGCTCATAAGACACAAACATTCTGCTTAATAATTATAAAACAAATATTCATGCATTCTTCACCCAGGATGCAAGATAGTATGTTGCTAGCACTCCAAAGACCTTGGCAAGTCCCTTCTGTAAGTAACCCCCCTCCCCACCCCGCTTCCTTGCTAGAGATAACTGCTATCCTATTATGGTATCCTATTATGGGATTATGCTTCCCACACATCTATTATAGCACTTATTTCCTTGCTTTTAGTTTTAGTTTTATTACCTAATTATACATGCTTAAAGAATATAGTTTAATTTGTTGTTGTTGTTGGCAATAAAGTTTAATTTTGCCTGGTTTGGAGCTTTATACAAATGGAATCACATAAGATGTATTCTGTTCAATCTGTCTTATGTGATCAATCGTATATCATTACATTTTTAAATTTGAAAACAATTTAAAATAAAAAAATTGCAAAAATAAAATAGTGCAAAGAACTCCCATTTATTTACGTGCCATCCAGAGTTACCTATTTTTTACATTTTTCTTTATTTGCTTCATTATGTATGTGTGCTCTCTGTCCCGCATGTATGTAATGTTTCTGAACCACTTGGGAGTAAGTTATAAATCATGGCACTTTTTGCATAAATACTTTTGTGTGTATTTCCTAAGAATGAGGCGTTCTCATACGTAACCACAGTATAGGGATCAGCTTTAGAAATTTACATTGATACAATAGAGTCTACTGTCCATAATTCAATTTTGTTAGTTGACCAATAACATTTTATAACATCTTCCCCCTTCCAGTGAACATTTTTCTCTCTAGTATAGGACCCAGTTTAGGGTCACTTGTTAGATTTAATTGTCATGTCTTCTTTAACTTCCCTTAATCTGGAATATTTCCTCACCCTTTCTTCTTTTTTATGTGATAACGACTTTTGTAATACATACATTTCCCTACTCCCTTTTAAACAGAGTATTCCTAATTTTGTGTTTGTGTGATTCAACCTTATTTCTTAAGATTCATCCATATTGTATTTCTTGTATTTTTTTTATTTTTGTTGCTAAGTCATGTGTGTAACATTGTCAACATATGGATGCAAATGTAGCAGTTAATAATTTTTTCATATGTGTGCTTCTAACTTTTATTAAAGAGAGAAATTAACCGAGCTATTTTGATATTGCATCATTGATTTTTGAGAAAAGGCCCGTCAGTCCATCTATCAAATTGCACCTAAATTTACCTGGTGTGGCCACCTGATGCCTGAATAATGGCACGAGGAGACGTAAACAGCCTCTAAAGGGTCAGGATTGCAAATTCGAACCCACAAAATGATTGTAATCACTATCCTAAGATTTCAGCTTTAAATATCTGTTCTGAAAAGAAACAAAATGATCAGTCACCGAAGCCATTGAACTAGGATCAGGGGGTATTAGGATGTACAGTTAATTGGAAAATGACTAGTGATGGATAAACCTCAGAAACTTTAATATTCAGGGATGCTTATGTGAGACTTTTAAAAATACTTTTAATCAAATGAACTCAAATCCTTTTGGTTAAACCCTTTTCCTCAATTACTAGTTCTCTTTCTACTCAAACCAACCAGAATTCATATGTTATTTGCTTTGCTTCCATCAAGATATTCTTTCTCCTGTTTAAGAGTGATCGTCTTTGTGATACTTCACTTTGAAGTCAGTACAGGGTTGCAGTACATGACGACTTTTACGATAATAACCCTACATTTGAGCCAAAGGAATTCCAAGAACTAAGTTTGTTCCAGGAAGTGGTTTTAACCTTCATTCTTCCATGTTCCAGTTCTGTATTTATCGTAACTTGCTTCAAAAAAGGTAGATGCTTACCCATTTAATATGCACATTTCCAGCTTTGGAACCTAGCCACCTTCCTAGTTATTTTCAATTGATTCAAATATTGGGATCATAGACAATATTTCCTTCTTTCTAGACTAGATTTGTCTCCGGAAAAAAAGTGATCGCTGATGGCTGCAAAGATTGGCCATGTGCTAGGTAATTCTGGTCTGATCCTTCTAACAAAGGGGCATGGGGGTAGAATTTCGATTACCTTTAGAGATTTGAAATTGCTGGAAAGAAATAATAATACATACACACATTTTTTTTTTCGCAGTAGGGTGGAGGGAGAACTAAAAAAAAAAGTCATATTTGAAGGTAGCAGGCAAGTGGGCAAAAGGGTTTCCGTGTTGACAGATGACTCACTTCGAGAATAATAAGATGTAGGTTCGAACAATGCAGCTGTACAAAGGTATCGGATTTCAAGAGAGTAAATTTTGGGGAATTAAGAAATCTAATGAAGAAGGTGCAATAAGAGGAAGTAGAAAATTCGCGAGCATGAAAGCAGCTGAAGAATCTTTTAAGACACCATAATTCAAGCTCAAAGAACTGCAGTCTTTCTGAAAAGAAGAATGCGGGACTTAACAAAAATAGCATGTGCGTAACACGCTGGAGAGTGCACGCAGAGCTGTGTGAAGATCTTAGAGAAAAACAAATCATTGCAGAGCGATTGTCCGGCTTTCTTTTTTTTTTTTTTTTACCTTTATTTTTGAGACAGAGAGAGACAGAGCATGAATGGGGGAGGGTCAGAGAGAGGGAGATACAGAATCTGAAACAGGCTCCAGGCTCCAAGCTGTCAGCACAGAGCCCGACGCGGGGCTCGAACTCACGAAACGCAAGATCACGACCTGAGCCGAAGTCGGACGCTCAACCGACTGAGCCACCCAGGCGCCCCTGTCCGGCTTTCTAAATGGAGCTGGAGGGGGCTGCACAGAAAATGAATACAGAAAGTTATCTGAGGCACTGGCTAAGAAAAATAAATGGACAGAAACAATCAAAATTGGTTATTTTTAGTCATTGGCGATGATAGAACAATTTTTATCTGAAACAAAAAAGCAATGACCAAAGCCAAAAACAAAACGATATGCTTGAGAGAATACAAGCCGGAAATAGACGAGCTGATTGATTTTGAACAACCAGGTTAGCTCTTTAAAGGGGAAAGTATATGGACAACTGGGAACAATTAAATTGTAGTTTAATAAATACATCGTGAGCTTTTGAGATTCAGTTAGAATGGATGATTCAAATGAAAGGCCGTGAAGCGGAGGGTATTTGGAAAGAAGTTCAGGAAGATTATTTTGGGCCGGAGAAACAAATGGTTTGGGTCTAAACGAAACCCAGAGATAAGAATCAGCATGGAGAAGCCCATATGAAAGGAAGCAGGAAATGGGGTATTTTCCCTTATTGAAAAAAATAAACGGTGGTTTGGGGGAATATCTATCGGTAAAGAGGGAGACACATCAGTGGAATATCAGATCTTTTTTTTTTTTTTTTTTTTTTGATGATGAGGCTAATCTCACTCTTAACGTGTGTTGTGCTCTCACCTCTGGTTAGATGCTACCCATCTAAAAGCTCTCCGGTGCTGGCCTTCAGAGGTACAGCCAGCTGTCAGAGGAAGAAGTGAGACAGCAGGTGGTGGCCCTGAGGACTGGAAGGAATCTGAAACAATATTGAGTCCAACCCTGTCGTGTACAGATGATGAAACAGACCAGGAAAAGAAGAGATCTACCGAAGATCGATAATTGGTGAGTGTCTGCCATGAAACCTCTCCTTCTACATGGACCTTCCCCACCTCATCATTTGGCAGAACTCCCTTCTTGTGGATAATTTTTCTGGAAGGAAAATTTTCTGTGGCACCAGAGCCAAAGGAGACAAATAACCTGGGCTTGGCCAACTAGTTGCTCGGAAGTTTGGCTTCGAGGGAGGGATACAGAGAGATGTGGGAGGCTTAGGAGTCATTGTCACAACAGCGGGACGTTGTATAAACCAGGCAGTTCTTGTTGCAAGGTTTTTGTTGTGGGTTCAGTTGCCAGGTCGTTAGATTTCCCTAGTGTTCATCCATTTTCTAAGTTAGGTGTTCTGGACTATTGATGATTTTGCATCCTTAATATCCTCTCAGTGATATTCTGTTTTGCTTACCATAACCAGAGTCTGTTGCAACCATGAGCCATGTTTGGTATACAAAATTCAAGTAAATGGAGTAAATAAGTTGGGTAAATAACAAACTGCCTCTTAGTTCATTTTGCTCCCCATGACTTCCCTTCCCTTCCCTTCCTTTCCCTTCCCTTCCCTTCCCTTCCCTTCCCTTCCCTTTCCTTTCCTTTCCTTTCCCCTTTCCTTTCCTTTCCTTTCCCCTTTCCTTTCCATTCTTTTCCGTTCCTTCCCCTTCCTTCCTTCCTTCCTTCCTTCCTTCCTTCCTCTGCTTCTTTCTTTCTTTCTTTCTTTCTTTCTTTCTTTCTTTCTTTCTTCTTTCAAGTTAGTTAACATACTGTGTATTATTGGTTTTAGGAGTAAAACCCAGTGATTCACCCCAACAAATGCCCTCCTTAATGCCCATCACCCATTTAGTCTATCCTCCCTCCCCACCTGCAACCCTCAGTTTGTTCTCTGTATGTAAGAGTCTCTTATGGTTTGCCTACCTCTCTGTTGTTTTTTTTTTCTCAATGTTTAGTTTTGAGAGAGAAAAAGTGCAAGTGGGGGAGGGGCAGAGAGAGAGGGAGATAGGATCTGAAGTAGGCTCTGCTTTGGATTTTCTCTCTGAAAACAGGGAGGCCAATGTGGGGCTCCAACTCAGGAACTGCGGGATCATGACTGGAGGTGAAGTAGGACGCTTAACTGAGCCATCCAGGTGCCTCTCCCTTTCTGTTTTTATCTTATTTTTTCTTCCCTTCACCTATGTTCATCTGTCTTGATTCTTAAATTCCACGTATTATTGAAATCCTATGGTATTTGTCTTTCTCTGGCCAACTTATTTCACTTAGCACAGTACACTCATTTTGTTGCAAATGGCAAGATTTTATTCTTTTTCTTTTTTAATTTGCATCCAAATTAGCATATAGTACAGCAATGATTTCAGTAGATTCCTTAGTGCCCCTTCCCCATTTAGCCCATCCCCCCTCCCACACCCCTTCCAGTAACCCTCAGTTTGTGCTCCATATTTATGAGTCTCTTCTGTTTTGTCCCCCTCCCTGGTTTTATATTATTTTTGTCTCCCTTCCCTTATGTTCATCTGTTTTGTCTCTTAAAGCCCTCATGTGAGTGAAGTCATATGATTTTTGTCCTTCTCTGACTAATTTCACTTAGCATCATACCCTCCAGTTCCATCCACGTAGTTGCAAATGGCAAGATTTCATTCTTTTTGATTGCCGAGTAATACTCCATTGTGTGTGTGTGTGTATATATATATATATATATATATATATATATATACCACTTCTTCCTTATCCATTCATCCACCAATGGACATTTGGACTCTTTCCATACTTTGGCTATTGTTGATAGTGCTGCTATAAACATGGGAGTGCATGTGTCCCTTCGAAACAGCACACCTGTATCCCGTGGATAAATGCCTAGTAGTGCAATTGCTGGGTCGTAGGGTAGTTCTGTCTTTAGTTTTTTGAGGAACCTCCATCCTGTTTTCCAGAGTGGCTGCACCAGCTTGCATTCCCACCAACAATGCAAAAGAGATCCTCTTTCTCCACATCCTCGCCAACATCTGTTGTTGCCTGAGTTGTTAATGTTAGCCATTCTGAGAGGTGTAAGGTGGTATCTCATTGTGGTTTTCATTTGTATTTCCCCGATGATGAGTGATGTTGAGCAGTTTTTCGTGTGTCTGTTGGCCATCTGGAGGTCTTCTTTGGAGAAGTGTCTATTCATGTCTTTTGCCCATTTCTTCACTGGATTCTTTGTTTTTTGGGTGTTGAGTTTGATAAGTTCTTTATAGATTTTGGATACTAACCCTTTATCTGATATGTCGTTTGCAAATATCTTCTCCCATTCTGTCGGTTGCCTTTTAGTTTTGCTGATTGTTTCCTTTGCTGTGCAGAAGCTTTTTATTTTGACGAGTTCCCAGTAGTTCATTTTTGCTTTTGTTTTCCTTGCCTCCAGAGATGTGTTGAGTAAGAAGTTGCTGCGGCCAAGATTGAAGAGGTTTTTGCCTGCTTTCTCCTCGAGGATTTTGATGGCTTCCTGTCTTACATTGAGGTCTTTCATCCATTTTGAGTTTGTTTTTGTGTATGGTGTAAGAAAGTGGTCCAGGTTCATTCTTCTGCATGTTGCTGTCCAGTTTTCCCAGCACCACTTGCTGAAGAGACTGTCTTTATTCCACTGGATATTCTTTCCTGCTTTGTCAAAGATTAGTTGGCCATACATTTGTAGGTCCATTTCTGGGTTCTCTGTTCTGTTCCATTGATCTGAGTGTCTGTTCTTGTGCCAGTACCATACTGTCTTGTTGATTACAGCTTTGTAGTATAGCTTGAAGTCTGGGATTGTGATGCCTCCTGCTTTGGTTTTCTTTTTCAAGATTGCTTTGGCTATTCGGGGTCTTTTCTGGTTCCATACAAATTTTAGGATTATTTGTTCTAGCTCTGTGACTAATGCTGGTGTTACTTTGATAGGGATTGCATTGAATATGTAGATTGCTTTGGGTAGTATTGACATTTTAACAATATTTGTTTTTCCTATCCAGGAGCATGGAATCTTTTTCCATTTTCTTGCGTCTTCTTCAATTTATTTCATAAGCTTTCTACAGTTTTCAGCATATAGATTTTTCACCTCTTTGGTTAGATTTATTCCTAGGTATTTTATGGTTTTTGGTGCAACTGTAAATGGGATTGATTCCTTGGTTTCTCTTTCTGTTGCTTCATCGTTGGTGTATAGGAATGCAACCGATCTCTGTGCGTTGATTTTATATCCTGCAACTTTGCTGAATTCATGAATCAATTCTAGCAGTTTTTTTGGTGGAATCTTTTAGGTTTTCCATACAGAGTATCATGTCATCTGTGAAGAGTGAAAGTTTGACCTCCTCCTGGCTGATTTGGATGCCTTTTATTTCTTTGTGTTGTCTGATTGCAGAGGTTAAGACTTCCAATACTATGTTGAATAACAGTGGTGAGAGTGGACATCCCTGTCTTGTTCCTGCCCTTAGGGGGAAGGCTCTCAGTTTTTCCCCATTGTGGATGATATTAGCATTGGGTTGTTCATATATGGCTTTTATGATCTCGAGGTATGCTCCTTCTATCCCTACTTTCTTGAGGGTTTTTATCAAGAAAGGATGCTGTATTTTGTCAAATGCTTTCTCAGCATCTATTGAGAGGATCATAGGGTTCTTGTCCTTTCTTTTATTGAAGTGATGAATCACGTTAATTGTTTTGTGGATATTGAACCAGCCCTGCATCCCAGGTATAAATCCTGCTTGGTCGTGGTGAATAATTTTTTTAATGTATTGTTGGATCCGGTTGACTAATATCTTGTTCAGGATTTTTGCATTCATGTTCATCAGGGAAATTGGTCTATAGTTCTCCTTTTTAGTGGGGACTCAGTCTGGTTTTGGAATCAAGGTAATGCTGGCTTCATAGAAAGAGTTTGGAAGTTTTCCTTCCATTTCTATTTTCTGGAACAGCTTCAAGATAATAGGTGTTA
The DNA here is from genome assembly GCF_028018385.1 of Neofelis nebulosa. Classification (NCBI taxonomy): domain Eukaryota; kingdom Metazoa; phylum Chordata; class Mammalia; order Carnivora; family Felidae; genus Neofelis; species Neofelis nebulosa. Next base: position 15,962,264 of record NC_080783.1, read on the forward strand.
ACTCTTCCTTACATGTTTGGTAGAATTCCCCTGGAAAGCCATCTGGCCCTGGACTCTTATTTTTTGGCAGATTTTTGATTACTAATCTGATTTCCTTACCAGTTATGGGTCTGTTCAAATTTTCTATTTCTTTCTGTTTCAGTTTTGGTAGTGTATATGTTTCTAGGAATTTGTCCATTTCTTCCAGATTGCCCATTTTATTGCATATAATTGCTCATCATATTCTCTTATTATTGTTTTTATTTCTGCTGTGTTGGTTGTGATCTCTCCTCTTTCATTCTTGATTTTATTTATTTGGTTTCTTTCCTTTTTCTTCTTGATCAAACTGGCTAGTCGTTTATCAATTTTGTTAATTATTTCAAAGAACCAGCTTCTGGTTTCATTGATCTGTTCTACTGTTTTTTTTTTTTTTTATTTTGATAGCATTAATTTCTGCTCTAATCTTTATTATTTCCTGTCTTCTGCTGGTTTTGGGTTTTATTTGGTGTTCTTTTTCCAGCTCCTTAAGGCATAAGGTTGGGTTGTGTATCTGAGACCTTTCTTCCTTCTTCAGGAAGGCCTGGATTGCTATATACTTTCCTCTTATGACCGCCTTTGCTGCGTCCCAGAGGTTTTGGGCTGTGGTGTGATCATTTTCATTGGCTTCCGTGTACTTTTTAATTTCCTCTTTAACTGCTTGGTTAGCCCATTCATTCTTCAGTAGGATGTTCTTCAGTCTCCAAGTATTTGTTACCTTTCCAAATTTTTTCTTGTGGTTGATTTCAAGTTTCATGGCATTGTGGTCTGATAATATGCACGGTATGATCTTGATCTTTTTGTACTTACTTAGGGTTGTTTGTGTCCCAGTGTATGGTCTATTCTGGAGAATGTTCCATGTGCACTGGAGAAGAATGTATATTCTGCTGCTTTAGGATGAAATGTTCTGAATATACCTGTTAAGTCCATTTGGTCCAGTATGTCATTCAAAGCCATTGTTTCCTTGTTGATTTTTTGATTAGATGATCTGTCCATTGCTGTGAGTGGGGTGTTGAAGTCTCCTATTATTATGGTATTACTATTGATGAGTTTCTTTATGTTTGCGGTTAATTGATTTATATATATTTGGGTGCTGCCACATTTGGCACATAAATATTTAAACTGTTAGTTCTTCTTAGTGGATAGACCCCTTGATTATGATACAATGCCCTTCTGCATCTCTTGATACAGTCTTTATTTTAAAGTCTAGATTGTCTCATATAAGTATGGCTATTCCGGCTTTCTTTTGTTGACCATTAGCATGATAGATGGTTCTCCATCCCCTTGTTTTCAATCTGAAGATGTCTTTAGGTCTAAAGTGGGTCTCTTATAAACAGGATATAGATGGATCTTGTTTTCTTCTCCATTCTGTTACCCTATGTCTTTTGATTGGAGCGTCGAGTCCATTGACATTTAGAGTGAGAGAGTGAGTACTGAAAGATATGAATTTATTGCCATTATGATGCTTGTAGAGTTGGAGTTTCTGGTGGTGTTCTCTGGTCCTTTCTAATCTTTGTTGCTTTTGATATATATATATATATATATACATATATATATATATACATAAATTTTTTTTTTTTGCATCTTTTCTCCCCTCAGAGAGTCCTCCTTAAAGTTTCTTGCAGGGCTGGTTTAGTGGTCACAAACTCCTTTAATTTTTGTTTGTCTGGGAAACTTTTTATCTCTCCTTCTATTCTGAATGACAGCCTTGCTGGATAAAGAATTCTTGGCTGCATATTTTTCTGATTCAGCACATTGAATATATTCTGCCACTCCTTTCTGGCCTGCCAAGTTTCTGTGGATAGGTCTGCTGCAAACCCGATCCGTCTTCCCTTGTAGGTGAAGGACTTTTTTTCCCTTGCTGCTTTCATGATTCTCTCCTTGCCTGAGTCTTTTGTGAATTTGACTATGATATGCCTTGTTGATGGTTGGTTTTGGTTCAATCTAATGGGAGCCCTCTGTGCTTCCTGGGTTTTGATGTCTGTGTCTTTTCCCAAGTTAGGAAAGTTTTCCGCTATGACTTGCTCACATAACCCTTCTACTCCCATTTCTCTCTCTTCCTCTTCTGGGACCCCTATGATTCTGATCTTGTGCCTTTTTTTTTTATTATTATTATTTTTTTTTAATGTTTATTTATTTTTGAGACAGAGAGAGACAGAGCATGAACGGGGGAGGGGCAGAGAGAGAGGGAGACACAGAATAGGAAGCAGGCTCCAGGCTCCGAGCCATCAGCCCAGAGCCCGACGCGGGGCTCGAACTCACGGACCGCGAGATCGTGACCTGAGCTGAAGTCGGACGCTCAACCGACTGAACCACCCAGGCGCCCCGATGTTGTGCCTTTTTAATGAGTCACTGATTTCTCTAATTCTTAAATCATGCTCTTTTGCCTTAATCTCCCTCTTTTTTTCTGTTTCATTATTCTTTATAAGTTTGTCCTCTATATCGCTGATTCTCTGTTCTGCTTCATCCATCCTTGCCACTGCTGAATCCATCCGTGATTGCAGCTCAGTTATAGCATTTTTTAATTTCATTCTGGCTATTTTTTACTTCTTGTATCTCTGCAGAAAGGGATTCTAATCTATTTTCGACTCCAGCTAGTATTCTTATTATCGTGATTCTAAATTCTGGTTTAGACATCTTTCTTGCATCTTAGTTAAATCCCTGGCTGTCGTTTCTTCGTGGTCTTTCTTTTGGGGTGAGTTCTTTCATTTTGTCATTTGAAGGGAGAGAAGGAATTAATGAGGTAAAAAAATTGAAATTAAAAAAAATAAAATTAAAAAAATATTAAAATTAAAAATTAAACACACACACACACACAAATCGAATAGATGATGCTAGATCTTAGGTGTGTTTTGGTCTGGGTGTTGAAAGTGGTTTGACAGATTAGAGAAAAAAGGTGGGGGAGAAGAAGAAAAAAAGGAAATCATTTGAGAATTTGAAAAAATGAATACACTGAAGTAGACTAAAATGAAATTATGGGGGTAAAATAGAATTTGAAAAAATGTACACAAAAGTAAAGAATATAGTAGAAAAAATTAAAGAAAAATATTTTTAATAAAAATTAAAAATAAATATGAATTTTTTCTTTTTCTGTATTCAAGAAAAAAGAAAAGAAAGAAAAAAGATAAAAAAAGAAAAAGAAACAAATCATTTGAAAAATTGAAAAAGTGAATACACTGTAGTAGACTAAAATAAAATGATGGAAGTAAAATAGAACTTGAAAAAATTTACATAAAAGTAAGAAATATAGTAAAAAATTAAATAAAAATATTTTTAATAGAAATTGAAAGTAAAAATGAAGATTTTCCCCTTCTGCCTTCAAGAAAAAGAAAAGAAATGAAAAAGAGAAAAAAAAGAAAAATAAAGAAAAAAGGAATTGTTTGAAAATTTGAAAAGGTGAATACACTGAAGTAGACTAAAATAAAATGATGGAAGTAAAATAGAATTTGAAAAAGTTTACACAAAAGTAAAAAAATATATAGTAATAAAAATTAAAGAAAAATATTTTTAATAAAAATTGAAAATAAAAATGAATTTTTTCTCTTTCTGTGCTCAAGTAAAAGAAAAGAAGTGTAAAAGAGAAAGAGAAAAAGAGAAAAAAAAGAAAGTTGAATAGATGGACCCGCTACCAGATTGAAGTAGGACTGCAATTGCTTCGTTTTCCCCTAGAGGTCAGTCTCTGTAGCTCTTTATATAGTCCATAAACTAAGCCGGCGGTGAGACTTGTGTTCTTGAAGAGCGAAGTTGGCCCAGTTGGGTGGGGCTCAGCGTAACGGCTCCGCTCTCCACTAGATGGCGCTGCTAGCCTACCGGGGTGGATTGTTGCGGTGGTCGTAGGTGTGTATGCGCATGCGTGGAAGGGGTGAAAATGCGCCACCCAGCTACCCAATCTGTTCTCCCCGGTCAGCAACCGCGCACCTGTCCTCTGTCTTCAGGTTTCGTCCACGCCCTGCTTTTTCACTCTCCGTGACCAGGCCCCAGGCAGCACGTCTCTCCCGAGTTTTGTCTCAGATGCGGCTGTTTTCCCCGGCCCCTTACTTCCGAAGGACTGCGGCCTTGACCCGCTCTGCCCCTCTGCGGGAGGGTCTCACCGAGCAATGGCCGAATGAGCAATGGCCGAATATCGGCTGCACCCAGGTACTCCCGCTGGACCCTGCTGCTGTTGGTGCCCCCAGACTGCGGCCAGGTGCCAGCCCGTCCCAGAAAAAGTTCGCGAGACAGTGTAGGAGCAGCTTTTCAGGGATTACGGAAAATCACCGCACACTTCTGGCACCAGGCTTCACCCTTAACGACCTTGTTCCAGCACCAGCGAATGTGGCCATTTTCGGGGGTCTGCTGGGACCAGGTGGCTTCAACAGTCTCCACCAAACGTCCTTCCAGCAGTGGAACCGCTTTTCCCCGTGTGGCCCGAGAACCTCCCAGACCCCACTCTGCTCCTGGGGACTCGCCCTTCCCACCAGAGCACCGCCAGGTAGGGGGCTGCGGAGTTGCAGCCGTTGCGCTCCCCTTGTTTACAGTCTTAATGGAATTTAAACCCTCTCCTTTCTCCTTTCTCCCTTTTTAGTTTGGTCCCTGCGGCTGTTTCCCATTTTCCACTTTCTCTCCAGCTGCTTTTGGGGAGGGCTGCTTTTTCCATATTCTCCCCCGCCCTAGTCTCCACCCTCTCTCCGCCTGCAAAGGCGGCTCCCTGCCCGCCGCTGGCTTCTCTCTCCCCAAGTTCACCTCTGCGCGCCTCGTACCTGCTGAATTCTGTGGTTCCGGTTGTGCAGATGGTTGTGTTAATCCTCCAATCAGTTTTCTAGGTGTGTAGGATGGTTTAGTGTTGGTCTGGCTGTACTTCAGGGACACGAGACACACAAAAAATTTCTATGCTGTTCTGCTATCTTGGCTCCTCTGGCAAGGTTTTATTCTTTTTGATTGCTGGGTAATATTCCATTGTATACCTATACCACATCTTCTTTATGCATCCCATGACTTACTTCTTTTCAGCAACGTCAGTATGTATCTCCACCCTGTCCGCCATCACCACTGGAGGGGGGTTGTTGAAGGAGAAGCAGAGCTGTGATGTAATGAGCAAAGCTACACACCTGGGGATGGATGAGCTCATGGAAAAGTGAACAACTCCTGTTTTTGCTGTTGTGTCATTGTGAACAAAGGAGAGATATTCCCGGGGGCGCCTGGGTGGTTCAGTTGATTAAGCGACCGATTTTGGCTCTGGTCATGATCTCGCAGTTTGTGAGTTTGAGCCCCGCATCGGTCTCTGTGCTGACAGCTCACAGCCTACTTTGGAGCCTACTTTGGATTCTACGTCTCCCCCTCTCTCTACCCCTCCCCTGCTCACGCTCTGTGTCTTTCTGTCTCTCTTTATAATAAATAGACGTTTAAAAAAAATAAAAAAAAATTTAAAAAAAAGATGGTTCCCTCTTTTTCACTGTTAAGAAGGTAGCCATAGCTTTGTCAGATGGAAGGTATTCTTTTGCCCCAAGAGAGAATAGAAATTTGCATTTGGATTATTCAAGAAAGAGAGGGGACCAAAGGGCAAAGGAGAGGCTGATAGGTTCCCTAAAGGTAGGCACCTGAGTCCTGCTCTAACACTGCACTCTACAAGTGGCAGTGCCTTTGGTGAGACGCCCCTGAGGCTGAGCAGCAGAATACCACGTAAGTACTTAAGCTTTAACTTCAGCAACCCTACATCAGGGAAAGTTGTGACATATACCTGAATGTTGGGAAACAAATTCATACTTGTTACCTGTTTCATAATGCTAGGCATCCATATAAAAACCATCCGGAGACATAGTCAAAGAGTCTGTAAGGTGTGAAATATGTGAATATTGGAATCCAGAGTGGGCAGAATTTGCCGCTTTTATTTTGGAAGTTTGATGTGGTGTGGTGTGGCTAGTGTCTGGCCCCGACCCTTGCTGAGAAAACCAGGTGGCTTCCTTTAGTTTAGAGAACAGACGACAGAGGGAAGTTGGTAAATGCTGAGCAGGGACTCGGAGTGGATTAAGGGCAGTTGCTATTAGGAAACCTCATTTCACACAAGGATATCAGAAGGCCTTACTTTAGTATCATTGTGGAGTATTTACAGCATTTCATTCCCTCATTTATGTCACTAATGTCTTCTTCAGTTCCCCCAAACGTTACTAAACAAGGCACACTGACGGGCACTCTTCAGATCATTTTCTTATTGGAGCCTCACGATGAAGGCCCCTTGAGTATGGCGGCCATTTTAGCCTCATCTTGAATTGAGCAGGATAAAGTGGTAACAGTCACAAGAGTTGTGCGCTCCCATCAGCTAGTAAACGGCAGAGCTGGTGACACCCAAATCTTCAGACGCCAAGTCCAATGCTTACCAACCGTCGCTGCCACGCACCAAGTTGTCACTCTGACTCAGTAGCTGTGAGATTTCCAAAGCAGGTTTAGGCAACTGAGGCAGATTTGGAAATCCAGCCAAAGTGCACTGAAGCAAAGGCGTGGAGATATGGAAAGGGTCCAACCACAGATGGTACAGTTTATGATGGGAATAATGGGACAAAAACGATAATAATGATACTTAACATTGATTGAGAAATGGGTTTAGCTGTTTACCTGAAATGTCTTATTTAAGCCTTATAACAAACCCAGCTTCCCCACTTTTTAGATGAGAAAACTGTGGCTGAGAGGGGTTGGGTGACTAGTCCTAGCTCCCATAGCTACCAAAGCCAGAGTCAGGATCCTATCCTTATTCTGCTTGGCCCCAGTGCACCTGCTCTTTGTCATGGGAGGAAGATATGGTGTGTTGATTGGAAAAGAATGTTTAGGGGTCCCTGGGTGGCCAGTCAGTTAAGCGTCTGACTCTTGATTTTGGCTCAGGTCATGATCTCGTGGTTCATGAGATTGAGCGTTGCCTTGGGCTCTGCACTGACAGCAAGAAGCCTGCTTGGGATTCTCTCTCTCTCTCTCTCTCTCTCTCTCTCTCTCTCTCTCTCTCTTTGTTTCTCACTCTCTCTGCCCCTGCTGGTGCTCTCCAAACAAACAAACAAACAAACAAACATTTTTTTAAAAAAATCAAGAAAAACATTTAAATCACTGAATGAGACTAATCTTATTGGCTCAAACTAAAATAGAATTTCTTCACTAACCAGACTGATTGAGGTTAATGAGGAAGACTGATCAGAGATATAAAGGAATCATGCCATCTCTGCTCATCTGAGTTGGTGAGCAGGTCTCAGATGCTGCTGTTCTGGGAGCTGTTTGAAACAGTCTTGAAACACAAGGTGTCATTGGAAAATGGCATTTGAGTAAGGACATGCCTGCCCACCTTCACAAGACTAGAATGCTGGGAGGGACCTCCAAGATCATCAAGCCCATTTCTTTGATTGTCCAGATGAGGCTGGTTTGTTTTAGTGGTTGGCTGTAGGTCTCACTGACAGCTGGAGGCAAGGCTGAGACTAGAGACAGGTCTTTCAGATTTCTAGAATCATGTGTTCCACCCTCCCATGCTGCATCTACACCCTAATTTGACTTCTCACCGTGTCCTGTACACCAAAACTTGAGGCCATGGACTTGGTTATGCTTTCCCTTGGCATTATTTCCCAGTATGTGAAGTATGCTAACTGTGCTTTTGAAATAAACTAGCTACTAAGATCTGCTGACAATGTGCACCCAAAATAGACTCGAGCAATGAAATTAATGCCGTACAAAATCCTTGGTCTGTTCAAGAATGTTTCTCTACCAACTCTTTGGAAAATAATCCTCCTAAAAAAATTCGATTCAGTCATCACCATTGCAGTTTGGAAGATTCTTTATCTATTTGTGTTTTCTTCAGGGCATAAATTAAAAATGCATATAACAGCAGTTATTATTTTCCCATGCCATTGAATGGGAAATTAAGAGTCTAGGATTGAAATATTGATGTAACATGATATAGATCTACTGTTCCTTTTTTCTTTTTTGAGAGAGAGAGAGGAGGGGCAGAGGGAGAGAGAGAATCTTAGCAGGTGCCACGCTCAGTGCAAAGCCTGACCTGAGGCTTGATCTCCCCACCCTGGGATCATGACCTGAGCTGAAATCAAGAGTCAGATTTTCAGCCGAGTCACCCAGGTGCCCCTAAACCTACTTTTTCAAGGAATGAATATAGCAACTCCGATAAAATACTGTGTTTAGAAATTCATTAATTCATACATCAGTGAATCTTCATTTACTTACATAGACAAGAAAGAATACTCTTCCTAAAAATATTAGGAGGACTTTGTGGGGTGAGGGAAATGGGATGGGAGGAAAAAAAAAAGAATGAAAAATGAGTAACCAGTTAGCACAAAGACAATAATTCACATTTGTAGAAAGAGCTTTGAAATGTTCATGAAATAGAGTTTCGCTGGTCTGTCTACCTTTCAGAGGCTGGTATTTCAAAATGATTTTGCTAAAGAGTAATTGTATCTGGTGACCAGCCATCTTTGTGGTTCTGTGGCTCTGTACAGGCCTGGCAAGTTTCTGCCTAAGATGGCTGTTAATATCACCTACTATGTCTTCTGTACTGCCAAGCTCTAAGTTACTGGAGGAGTCTTCCTGCCTGATCATGACAGTAGCTGTTGGAGCCTCTGAAGCTTAATGAGTGACACTGACACATGGAGTCTTCATGGCCCTACAAAGAGCTGATCACAATGGAAATGAGCTTTATAAAAGGACCACTGGAAAGACAACCTGTGTAAATGACAAAGATTTCCTGTTGGTCAATGAGTGGGAAGGACAAAAGGGTGGGGAGAATTTCTAGCCATTCTTCCCTCATCTCTGGATCCATGGAATGACAGACTTACCTAGAAAAGCTAAGGAAAGCTTTCTTTTTCTCAAAGTTTGCCAAATGTGAAAGGCAAACAAAGTCACTTAAATGGAGGGAACCTCGTAATCCTCTTAACTGTTTCTTGCCTATTCTTCCAGAAGGCTTGTGCAAACACAAGTGAATATAAACAACTATATCTATGCATATAATTAAATTTCCTTTATACTTGTTCTTTTCTGCTTACATAAATGAGATTATAGAATATATATTTATTGTGCCTTAATCTTCGGAGATTCTTCTAAAGCAATGTATATACACCTAATCCATTTTCTTTTAACAGATAATCAATATTCTATGGAGTTATCATAATTTCTTAATGCAAGTTACTATTGTTTCTAGTTTTGTGTTATACATACATCTATTTATTTAGGAGACCATAGCCATTGCATTTGTTGTATGAGATGTGTGCATATTTAAGATTTTGATAGATATTGCCAAACTGTCCTCCAAAAAATGCCGCCCTACTTTACATGCTCACCAACAGTCCATGAAAATGCGATTCTGCAACACCATCAGACATGTCAGATTTTAATTAAACTTTTAAATACTTGAAAATTTTCAATTTTATAGTTGAGAACATGAGTCCCTTTATTTATTTATCTATCTATCTATCTATTTATTTATTTATTTATTTATTTTTGAGAGAGATAGAGAGAGAGGCAGAGAGAGAGGGAGACAGAATCTCAAGCAGGCTCCACACCATCAGTGCAGAGACTGATGCAGGGCTCGAAATCATAAACTATGAGATCATGACCTGAGCCGAAATCAGGAGTCAGATGCTTAACTGACTGAGCCACCCAGGCACCCTGAGTCCCCTTATTTTTGATTTGCATATGTTTAACTATGTGTGACATTAAGCATCTTTTCGTATACTTATTAGCTATTTGTATATCATTTTCTGTAAAGTACCCACTGATGCTATTTACTAATTATTTTTCTATTGGCTGTTCATTCTTTCTTATTGATTCGTTAAAGCCCTATATATATGATGGAAATCTTGTCTTTTTCTCTTTATCTTTGGGTTTTTTTTCCTCTCTCTCTCTACACACATACGCACACATGTATACATATATTTTTTCTATAGACGTCTTAATCTTTTTCTTTATGTCCTCCAGGTTTTGTGGAATGCTAGAAAGTTTTTAAGATTAGGGAATTTTAAAATTGGATTTAAATACAGTTCAATTTTATTGGATGTCTTTGAACTTTCCTTAAAATGAAGGGTCTGTGAGCTTCTCTAACCAATGCCAATTTTGTTTTATCTTCCTATGATAGTGTTGTGGAAGTAAATCACTATAGAGATACAGGATGAAAATACACATCTCATCTGGGAATGATAATTAAGTTCGGTAAGGAAGGGCGGCTTCCCCTTCTACAAAAGAGAATTCCTCTGTGCTGGGGAGAAAAGACTTGAGCTTAAAGGTTAACGTGCTTACCCCTTACAAAGGAGGGGCCAACAAAGCACAATCTAAACTTGAGCAAATCTTCACTGTTCTCTGAAGGAAGGATGGCTTGCACATGGAGAAGGGCCAGAGGGGGACAGCACCATCATTCAGGATGAAGGGGGTCTCTGTCATACCTGAAGTTTACATTCCAGGAAAATATAGCCTATACTGAGTCCACTTATACAGTGGACCCCCACTGTGATGTATACATCACACCGCAATTATTTCTACATCTACATCTAGATATTGGCACTCAAGGAGAGGTTGAAGACGGTTGTGGCATAAAAGTCCTTGCTCTGTGTTCTCTTCCATCTTCTTGGAGAGCTTAAGCAGGGTTTCTGCAATAAATCCTACTGTCGAAAACCCCATAGTAAGGAACTATTGTGATCCTTACCAAAAGGCAGTAGTTCACTGCAAAATTTGTCTTATGCAATTAAACGGTGTGGCTACAGATCAACTGGCGGGAGGTTGTTTCTGAACGGCAGGTCAGAGGAAGTGTCTTTTTTTACACCTAGGTTGTAGTGTAAGCATTCCGACTATCACTTTCCCAAAGAGTTGGGTTCATTTCTATAGCAGAGACATCTTCCAAGGCGGTTGTGATGGAAAAGGAACCCCTGTCAGGGCTGCCAATAAAGAGCCCAGACCTTCGAGGAGCATGGGAGCCGGGTGAAGCCTGGGGGACATATGGGGTCCAGCAGAGCCAAATGGATGAGGGGGCTACAACCGGCTGGAGGGGGGAGGTGAAGGAGAAGGACAAGTGACTTGAAATGGTCAGGACTAATTTTAGAGGTACGTATGCCAGTATTGTTGACTGGCACTGTGGTAAGGAAGGGCAACAAGAAGGGAAGTTCCAGTAGTTCTGCACTGAAGAGATCTTGTTTTGCTCATTCAACAAGGAAGATGGAAGCCAAGGTACTAAAACAGAAGCCAGAGGGACAATTCGTGAAGGAGGAGAGTGACGTTGCAGGGATTAGAAGTTCTATGTGTGGGATTTGCCGGCCCCTCTCTTTCTCTTGCTCTTTCTCTTTTTGTCTCTCTTCCTGGGGTTTTCCAGATCTTTCCCTCTTGCTAACCCTTTGGTTTTTTCATGTCCTCTGAGTACACCTAGTTTTTTCTCCCCACATTCATTAATTAATGGCACTCCTATGGCATAAAATCATAGCTATTTTGCTGAATATCAGCTCAATTTTGATTTTTCTTTTTTTTTTTTTCTAAAAATAAGAAAACTCACTAAAATTCTAAGTTGCTTTTTGTCATACCCTGGTTGTTTGCCCCGCTTTTACCCATGTCTATAGGAGAGACTTCTTAACCCAAACTTCCAGCTCGGTCCCAGTCTTCAGTGCTTGTCTTAGAGGGCTGGTTAGTGTCTCCCTGTTGTCTCTACCCAGGTGAATCAGCAACCAGGAATCCCTGCTGTACCTCTGGGATACTGGGCTTGCTGGGCTAGTATGTGTTTTATTCTTGAATCCTGCCATGAGGCCCCAGGCATGTATCTGGGTTCTTGTTGCGTTCCCTATGCCCAGTTCCTATTTGTAACACTAGGCCTCGTGGGATCAGACCCTTACCTTGTTTTTTTGCCAGAATTAAAGAAGTGTGATCCCAGCAGGATTTGGTAGTAGACTGGTTATCTATTATCCACTTTAAAGACCGTGTTGCTGGCCTGGGTGTGCGCCCCCTCCCCACCTCTGTTGTCTAGTTCCAGCTCCTAGGGCCCCTTGCTCTCCCTCAACCCTTTGCTGCTAATCCGTTTGTTACAGGTCATGTCACAAGACCCCACAATGTTGACTTATATGTGGCCTTCAGGTAATTTTTTTCTTCCTTTTGGACTAGGAGCCTGCAAAAGAAGAATTCCTCTCACTGCGTCTAACATCTTTAAAACACGAGTGAATCAAAGCATTTTCCTTTTCATTCAAAAATGACTGACCGATTTGCCACAGGCTGGCTTTACACACTTGACTTTAAGGTACACACAGGGCACATAGGGTGAGCTGGTCATTTTCATGAGGGTGGAAGATTTGGGGAGAGGGAGGGTGGGAGTTTGGGGGAGTGAGGGAGCTGGTTTGTTGAGTGCCAAACCCAAGGCCTCAAGGTTTCTCAAGGTCACTTGCTGGCAAAGTGGCTACTTTGTAAAATTAGCCCTTTTATATGGGTATCCCTTCCCTGTTGTAATCCAAAAGTGCAAGATCCATCTTTATTTGACAGAAGGCAAGCAATTCCACTAAGCACAGTGAGGCATCTTTATTCATGGCTGAGGCATCCCACTGATTCGTGATAATGAAAAAATGGAATCCCCTCTTCCAACGGTGGCTTAAAAGGATCCTCCAGAGTTGGCCATGTGTAGGAATCTTTGATAAATGAAGCCAGCCAAATACAAGTTAGCTGCGTTGGAGAGTGCATAATCTACTATTCTACCGAAAATACTGTTGGAGAAAACATTTCCAATTAACTCATCAATGCAAAATTGTGGCTTTTTATATTTAATTAATAGAACGTTGGAACAAGGAACAGACCTCTTAATTTTTCTAGTACAGTGCCTTCATGTTCCAGAAAAGGGAAGTGGATTCCAAAGAGATTACATGCATTGTTGAAGGTTACTCGGCTTGTCATATAGTTGGGTCCAGAATCCAATCTTCTGGTGCTCCTTCTGTTGTCACACTCTTTCTGATTCATCCCAGGTTAACAGAGGGCAATATCCCAAAGCACATGAGTTGTTCTCAAGGCTGGCTACACATTTAGAACCATCAGAGAAGCTTTTACAAAATACAGATGTCTGGGCCCTACATTCACTGATGCTAACTTGCACTTGGCCTCCGGTGAGCCTTGCCAAGGAAAAGTTTTTTATAAAAACTACCCCGTTGTGATGGCAATTTATAGCTGAGGTCAAAACTCACTGGTATTAGGGAACAGATGATTGAGAAATTCTGTTTCTCTCCTAAACTTTGTGATTCATGCTAGTAGAGACCACAGACACTGTTAAACTTTGTACCATACAGGGGCACCTGGGTGGCTTAGTTGGTTGAGTGTCCAACTCTTGATGCCAGGGTCATGGGATTGAACCCCGTGTCCAGCTCCACGTTGGGTGTGGAAATTGCTTAAGATTCTCTCTTTCTCTCTCTCCCTCTCCCTCTCCCTCTCTCCCTCTCTCCCTCTCCCTCTTTCCCTCTCTCCCCCTCAGCCCCTCTCCCTGCTGCTTGTGCTTTCTCTCTCTCTAAAGTAAAAACAACAAACAAACAAACAAACAAAAAACCCCAAAACGTTGTACCATGTAATCTCCCATTAACCTTATTTTATTTTTAATAAAATTTTCTTTAAAAATTTTAAGTACATAGAAAAACAAAGGGAATAATAATTTATGAAAACATCTGTTTGCACCATCCAGCCTTGACACTTGGTAACATTTAATCAAATTTGCTGAGTCTTTTTTCATGACTAATAACTGAAATGAAACCTTGCAGACAAAGTTGAAGTATACCCGTTGGGGCTCTCATTTTATTTCCAGGTTTTTCTCTGTTATGATTAAGGTCAAAGAACAGACAAACAATCTACTGCCTCCTTTCTGCCCTTCTGCCCCCTGAGAACCCAGAGGGTAGGCCTACTGGCAATAAGGAAAATGCCCACTGAGCTATCAAAGAGCATTAGGACCCTCACAATAAGTGATGATGTTGTTACCGCCATGGAGCTCAGCTGAGTCAGGATAGTAAATACCTCATCTGTATCTTGGAAGGAGGAAAGTGGCTTAGGGAGATGTTTATGGAGGTCAGTTTTCATGCTCACAAAAGGACTGGAGAATCACAGACCACAGACACGTATTTAGGAATGCAAAAATCTAATAGCTGAAGATACGCAGAGCTATTCTTTTTCTTGGCTGAGACTGATAATTTTCCTCTTTTCCCCATAAATTAGGGTTTAAAAATGTTGTTGCTACCACTTATTTCTCTTGGCATGTTAAATGACTGAGTTTCTTTGTTCCCTCTGCCTTTTCTGTGGCCCCTCTTGAGCTCCTGCTCTTGAGTAAATAATCTAGTTTTTCTGTGGCTTGTGTAGGAGCTTAGCACTCCTTTGGTAACTTTTTTCCTCTGGCGATGGGCTCCATTGACCACGTTCAGAGTATAATATGCTCTCCTTTTTTAGTTTCTAAAATTAAGGGCATTTTGTTTTATTGTTCTCCAATGGACAACTGTCCCTTCCCTCTTTGCTCTTCTGGAAGCACCTTGACCTAGACTTCTGTTCTGATTTCGCACTCTGTCCATTTATAGTCAGCCAGTGATTCAGCCAAAGGCAGCGATTCCCCTGGTACACTCTGTGTGGGGTATGTTTCTGCTGAATGGCATCATGTCTATGCTCTATTTTTTTTTTTTTTATTATTGTTAAGAAAACAGAAGAGAAAGAAGACAGGTGAAGGCTTCAATCCTTAACATATTTCGGTTGTCTCTAGTTTTCATTTCTAGTCTAAGATCACTCTGTCTCTCCTCCAGCCTTCTCTCTCTCAACATCTTGTCTTTCATCATTATGTTCCATACCACACCAAATGAACTTGGGCTAAAGCTCATTGTTTCCCCTTTCTAAGTTTTTCTGCTCAGCCCTTGCTGCATACTCCATAGTTGTCAAATCAAATTTTGGCCAAGAAAGAACAGACCTGGGAGATTCAAGGAACTCCCACAAGCAGATGCATGCATTTCTATAGGTTAATGTGCTTCTTCCAAACCATTTGCTTCTTCCAAATCATTTGCTTCTTCCAAACCACTGGAAGAAGAGGAAGGAGACCATGGCTGTGCAGTCCCTTGAAATACCACATCCACCCATTTAAGAAATTGTACTGAAAACACAGTGAGTGCCTGCCATTCTGTTCACAGAAGTAATTTGCTCTCTTCTCAAAGCCTTTTGAATTTTAAAGTGAGAGCTGCTCTCACTGTCTTACAGCTTGAAGATAGTGGCCACATAAACATGGGAAGAAAACAAGACTTGAAGCTTAAGAGTGAGCTGTTTGCCTAATGGTTGGGAAGCATTTACTCTCCAGGGAGGTTCAGGGAGGCTGAGCGCTTTGTCCACCAAGGCTGCTTCCTTCCTCTCTCCACCTGGAACATGCCTGTGATAAGAAGTTATGAGGCGTTAGGTCTCCGCATACGTCTCTGATGTGCCTCTCAGGAACATATCTCAGGCCGCTCAACTGGGTTTATCCTTTCTTCGATTAAGCCGGGCTGGTTCTGGTAGAGGGTCTTGATGGGTGGGGGTGGTGGATGATGCCCACATTTGCTTTATGTTGTTCAATCTTATTTTGAATTCCAACCTTTAAAATAGCTTACAAATGGCTTATAGTCATTGACGTTGTTTCCCTCTTAAAAAGTTCCATTGCGTACTAATGAGAAGTTTAATGCTAACAGAAGCTACATTGCCATGCAGGCTGAAGTTTGCCATGTGCTTAACTCCTGTTTCACACAAGCATTAGGTTTGCAGAATGCAGAGTTGCCACAAATATCCAAGTGCAGAATTAGGTCCCATGTACAAGTATGTGAGTGAGGAACTTGGCTCATGCATGTACCCTTGGAAAAAATTTTCCCATAGTTTTCTTTTCTCTAAGGTATTGAATGGGCCAACATTTGCGTCCTCATGTTTCAAACATTTCGGCCCCCCTGAAACATTTTGATTGCCTCTTACATTGACTAGAATTGCACAATACTGTGTTCCAAATGATATCTTTTTCACTGGCTTCACATAATTTCAGAAGAAACCCTCTGCTTCATACCCTATGCCCTTATGTATATGGCTTCTATTTTTACTTTGCTTCTTCCTCTGTTTTCCTTCTACCATTCCATCCAACATGTTTCAAATTTGTGTAGTTGCTTATATTTGAGGCAATCATACTTGAAACTAACAATACTTACTTTATTTAAAAAATATTTGTCTTGATGCAATTCCCAATTGCAAGCCTTGGGAAGAAGGAATAAACCCATGATGTAATCGGCAGAGTTGATGTGTTGATTCCACCCTTGTGGGACTTGAATCTTTATTTTATTATCTTCAAAAGTCAACAATAATAGAAACTGAAGAGTAGTCTTTCAACAGTAAAAGCTAATTGTTTTTTATGTGAATGAGACGATTTGAGAATAAACGCCAGTGGTTGTTTTATTCCTTGTTCTTTTCATTTCACAAGATCATCAGATATGTGCCGAGGTAACTTAAGATATGAGGGGTGTGTGTGTGTGTGTGTGTGTGTGTGTGTGTGTGTGTGTTTGCATTTTAAAGTATTCGATGTTTACTGGTAAGTTAACAGTGTGCCTTACTCAGGAAACCAGAAGACCTAGATACTAGATCAATGCCTTAGACAGAGAAGTCACCATGCTCTACGGGGTAGAGAGATGCCCATGAAGCTTGACTTCTTCTCATTGACAAAGTAAATTCAGATGCCTAGTTTCTCTGGGGCAACTTGACTTTCAGGGGAAAATCCAGTCTCATGACTCTGCTTTCAGCTAAGACTCTACTGTAATCTCCTGGAAGGGTCATTAGTTTATGACGTGTAGACTTTAAACCTGTCTCTTAAGTCTATTAGCTATTATCTAAATTAGCTTTTGCCTCTGACTTTTTCCTGCCTGGCTCACGTGCTCAGAACTGGCCTTCAACTTTGTTTGACAAACCTTCTTCTGCAATCATTTCATATCCCTCCGTCTTGATCCTTGATCACCTGATTAAGTGGCAGGAAAGTCCGTCTCTCTCACCCACTGGTGCCGGTATCTGATTTTGGCCAGATTCATGCCTGAACATTTGCTGCCAATGGTCAGTTTTTCCTGTTTTAACTCAGTATCTAGGCTTCTGGAACAGACCTCTTCTTCCACTCCCCACCCCCCATCTTGAATTCTGATACTTCTGTAATCAAACGGAGTTTTATCTTTGCTCTTTGCTTATCTTGAATTGCCCCATGGCAAATCTCAGGCAAAGATTTGGGTATAAAAGTTAAGTGGGGAGATGATCTTAGGAAGCACAGAGAGGGAGTTAGGAAGTGAGACAGGGAGGAGAGGGGAAAGAAAAAAAGAGCACATTAATTATTGGGGCCACTGCCGTGGGAAGATTCAGTCCTTGGGTGGGGGTCAAGGGGTAGGGGGACCCTCTGAGAGACTGTGGGAGAAACTGCCTCAGGACTATCCAACTAATGAGGTGCAAAAATTGAGGTATTTATCCACTCACCATCCCTCATGGTTTGAGGTTTACACTTAACTAGGTGTTAACTCCTGACATTTCCAGCCTGCCCTGTGCTCGATCCTCTGGTCAGATAAAGTGCGCTGACAGATGGAAACAGGTGCTTGCGGTAAGATCCTGGCAGCATAATCAAGAAGGGTCTACCAAGCTGCCATGACCTCTAGGGTGGACTGCATCAGACATGGGTGGGGTACTGGCAGCATCCAGGACACTAAGTCTCAATATTTCGTGCTTAAAAGAACCCATTAGAAGGAACTGTTGCTAGGAATCAGGAAGTGCTAGGGATGGAGAATTTCTTTCCTTGGAGGAGAGGGGATTGTCTTTCTGGATGGTCCTTTTCCATCAAAGCAACATCTGAGGTTCCTCAGAGGTAACAAAATAGCCTTTTCCCCTGTGGGTGAGAGATAAGGAACATAAGAGACGAAGGAAAGTAAGAGTATAGAAAGGGTGTTGCAAAATGAGTAGCATTAGTTGTGCCTCCGTCCTACCCGCAAAGTTCTGGCTATTCTGAATTATTCTGTAATTTGGTCTATGAGGATTCCTTCCGTTTTCTAAATTAAGTGTTGTACAAATGCCTCCATCCAGACATTTTTATAAAGGATGGGTCAGGTCCACTTTATTGCTGTTTGCGCTTCTCTGAACTCACATATATGTTAACTGGCTTGATGAAAGAAATCTTTTGCTTACGTCTTAAGCACAAAGACCAGCTCAGGGACTGAACCTGACATTCAGCTGAGCTGGACTCCTGTGCAGACAGCAGAAAAATGAACAAAGACTCCTATCAACTCTGTTTCTAATTCCGCGTTGGGGGAAGTATGGGTAATCTAAATGAAACTCACATATGCATAGTTTATTTGTAGATATGGTTGTATGAAAGATTTGTAATGAGTTGTATATGCTTAATTTGAATGCTTGGTAAATTTTGGTTATACGCTTATGCATATGGTATGTGCATTAAGCCATTCCAAGGGTTTGCCTTTGGTTACAAAGTCTCAGCTTAAGAACTCTGGCAGGACAGACCCTGCTACACATCTGGTTGTTTCTTTGTTCCCAGGCAGTGACTAATTTTGATCAGATCTACTTGCACCTCCTACCTTCCAAGTAAACAGAAGATAGACTCCAGAATACAAATCCCAACACTGTTTTTTATAGAGTGAAATTTAAAATTCTCCTACAGGTCATAGGTTCTCAGCATTCTGTGCTGGAAATGAACTTTCGAAAGATTAAGAAATAGAGGCTCATGGAGGAAGAGTGATTTAGCAGAGGTCATAGAGAAAATGGCTTATCTTTAACTTGTATATAATTTTGGTGATACAGTTGCTTTGTTGATAATAGACTATCCCAGGTTTGAGTAATGCTAGTGTCTGGCCTCATGTAAAGTTAAGACTCATTTATGGATTCCTTTCAACACAGTAAAAGCTATTGCAGTCATAAATTTCCTCAACGGTGACAGCTGCTGTGCAAGACAGTAGTAAAAATTCTAACATCAATCTCTCTCTTTTTTTCTGAAGATCTCAGTACTTTATGGACTTTTAAACCATCCTCAACAAGTTGAACTGAGGCCATATGGCAGTAGCTTTTGCTAGAAAGCAGCCAGTGACAAGAAGAGCCTTGATCGATGCACATTAAGGAAAAATGCTGGAAGAAACGGAAGATTAAGAGCTGTTAACTTGGGGAAGGGGTATTTATACGAAGCTTTCAATCCTGGCCAGGAGATGCCGTGAAGGAATGACTCCGTTGGCAATTGGCAAAAAGAAATATGAGGCTAAAAGTCATAGTAAACACTCTTTCTTTGTTTCTCCCCGAAGAGTGCCAACACATTTTTAATTCTCAACAGATACATTATACCTAGAGCTAAACAAGGCACAGATTTATCTTTCTGGGAATAAGTATGTATTAACTCTGTAACAGTCTGGAGAAGGATTGAATCATTTATTCCATGGTCAGTAATAAACAAAAACACACAAAGGGAAAATTATTCCCCTGCACACCATAGACCTCTCACTGTCTGCTTTTGTTTAATAACTATTAACGTTCATAACTATCAAAGTTTTCTGACTTCTTGTCAGAAAAGATCACGGCATCATAGTTACAATGTATCCAAACAAATATGACAGATTTCTTTGATGCAATGGTAATGTGTTTCAGAAACGGATTCCTTAATGGATTATAGGCTTCTCTTTTCCTTTGTCACATTCGAAAGGCTGAACAAAGTATTTAAAATACAACATGCTAATGACAAACACCACCTCCATAAGGTAAGCAGGAAAACAAAGGATCTCATATTAAGGCACAAAAAATGTGTTGATGACTTTAGTTCAACAAGGGAAGATAAAATAAATATAGAGCTGTAACTGATGATTTAATCTAATTCATCTTTAAAATCCATGCAATAGTCAAGAGTTAAAGACACCTGCCACCGGGATGCTGAAATCTGAGAAAATGTTACTTGCCCTTGATGGCAATTGGAGCTAATTTAATTGCAATTACTGCACAAGATTTGTTGAATGACAGTCTAATAAACTCTGCTGAGGTAAATATCATATTATTACAAATATAATTTCTGATTTTCCCTGCTTGAAGTAGATGAATGACAGAATTAAATGCCATTTCCTAAACACTTAACCAGCAGCCATCATCACAGCTGTTTATAAGGTCTTTAGTCTGTTTTCTGATTGGTGACTCAGAAGTCAGAAAGCCATAGACCTGT
The DNA here is from genome assembly GCF_028018385.1 of Neofelis nebulosa. NCBI lineage: Eukaryota > Metazoa > Chordata > Mammalia > Carnivora > Felidae > Neofelis > Neofelis nebulosa. The sequence goes on from NC_080783.1 coordinate 15,982,440, forward strand.
GCCTATTTACATGCCTGAAAAAGTCATTTCTCTCCCCTGGAGGAAGGAGGAAGGAAGGAAGGAAGCACATTTTCCCGAGCTCTTCGACTATGAGATCAATGGCATCAGAAGATGATCAGAATGGAAGTGATATGGTTTAGACTAATATGGATGTTTATGTTCAAGGTTGAATCTAAATGTTGGTGCACAAGTGTGAGGTTGAGAGCCAAACTAAGCGATGAAACTGAACTTCATCTTCCATCTTCCAGTTCCTTTCAGTCAAAGAATATTTCCTGGATAACGGAACAGTAAATGGGTACCCATTTTATGGATACTGACATAGTTAAAATTTATTTGAATTTACTTGAGTCTTCAATCACAAGGAGACTTGGAGTTGAATTTTTTGGAAATCACACCTAGCTGTATTTCCAGAGAGGAGAAGTAGCGAAAGAGCAGGAAGTAAATGGGAGAGCATGGTTGGTTTCCTACCTTGATCAAATTAGCCTGGTGACCCTAGAAGACACCCCTGTGAGCACAGAAGACGGCTTGTCTCTAGAAAGTATTTACTCTGGGATAATATGGGATTTCTGTCTATAGAAATCTGCACCATTAGATCATTGTTTTGGCTAAAAGAGAATGGGTGGTGTATTAGTTTGCTAAGGCTGCATAACAAAGTACCATAGACTGGGTGGCTTAAATAACATATCTATCGTCTCACTCTCCTGGAGGCTAGAAATCCAAGATCAAGGTACCAGCAGGATTATTTCTTTTGAGGCCTCTTTCCTTTGTCTTACAGGTCTATCTTTTCACTGTGTCTTGACATAGTCTTACCTCTGTGTCTGTGTTCTCTACTCTCCTCTTCTTAAAAGTACCAGTCATATTGGATTAGAGACTATCCAAAGACCTCCTTTTAGCTTAATTATCTCTCTAAAGACTCTATTTCCAAATATAGTCACATTCTGTGGTACTGGATGTTCAGCATAGGAATATTTGGGGGCACAATTCAGACCACAGGTGTTGGGTTATGGAAGTTGTATTGAGGCAACTTGGTTGCCTGAATAATGATACTTTGTGTTGTGGGGATATTGAGAAAGGTAAGTGGAGAGTTAAGATAAAAATTTAATTAATTAAAAGATTTTCTATTGAGGGAAATGGTTACTTACTTTAACCCTTGTCCCTAGATTTCCTCCCTAACACACAGCCCTGTCCTTTGAGTGCCTCCAGATAGAGGAAGTAGCATAACAGAGTTGTCATGGACCCCTGTGCCACCTATGGAATAAATATGTCATCAGTACCATGGGAAGTCATGTCTTGTCATGGTTGTCACGATGGGGAAAATTTTTATCACTTCCCTGATTATGAGTTTCTAAGAAGGGAAGGTGGCCAGCGCTCCTAGTGTAGTTCTGTTTTTCCACGTCTAGCCGGCTGCTAAGCCATCAGCCCTTGGGTTGATGCTTGGAAAGTTTCTTTATTAACTAAAGCACATGTGTTTTAGGAGAGAGCTCTCCCTTGACCCTGCTTGCCTCCCAGTAACTCTGTTACCAGACCAAAGTGGATCCCCTCCTCGGTGAGCTATAAATAGAGACCACACCAGGTGGATATGCCTCACAAAGTTGTACAAATAATGAGACCACCAGGAATAATTTCCAAAGCCATGACTCTCTGAACAGGGTTGAGCAGGCTCCTTTTATTGAGGCTTGGGATGAATATTCAGAGGGGGATTTTAACATTATAATGAAGCCGAGGTAACTGCCTGCCACTTTCTGATTCATCTGCAGGGGTCCTCCTCAAATATTTCTTGTCTTGGTCCAGCAAGCCGTTAGGTAGTTTCTAAAAGAGGAAATTGACAGTTAGGCAGAAGCTTCTAGGAGTTTCCTGAGTTCAGGGTGTCAATCCTGAGTTTAGAAGGTCATGTTGTCTCTCCAGTGACAATTGTTTCATCAAGTCATTTGTATTGGATTAGATAATTCTTTTATTAGATAAAATAAATAAAATAAAATTCTTTTATTAGATAAATTGTGCGTTTATCCATAGAGATTTCCACTCAAATCTGTAGTTTGCAAACAAGACTGGCTTAAATAGTCTGATAAGTAGGTTCTTTTAGTAATAACTTTCTCATAGTTTTCCATTCCTTAACTCTTTAAAAATTTTTTTTTTTAAGTGTATTTATTTATTCTGAGAGAGAGAGAATGAGCAGTGGAGGGACAGAGAAAGAGAGAGAATCCCAAGAAGGCCCCTCACTGAGAGTGCATAGCCCGATGCAGGGCTTGAACCCACGGTTTGTGAGATCATGACCTGAGCCAAGATCAAGTGTAGGACGCTTCACCGATGGAGCTATCCAGGCGCCCCTCTGTCCCTTAAGTCTTAAAATCGAATGGGATTTCTAGCTCTGGGCCATGCTGTCAGGACTCTACAAAGCAATGTTTCCAGGTGCTTATTTTAGGATTTACATTAAGGGTGACTTTTAGGTCACCTATATAATATACTTAAAATACTTCTTCCCATAATGAAGGTTAGCAGTAATACAGATGTGGGAAATGTTAAGGTTATCCAATCTAAATATGTTTGACTTACCTTGCATAACTTGAACTTGAGTAGCTCTTCACGGTGTATAGGACTTAGGGTTGGTAAAGAACATTTGCATTACTTGTTTGGAGACTCATAGCATCCATAGGGGTGGGATGAAGAATTTTGCAGATGAAGGCATTTTGCTTCAGAAGTCAGATGATTTATCCAAAGCAATCTATTATTGAGTGGAGGTACCATGAACTTGGTACCATGGCTCCACGTTCAGTGGTCTATTTCCTTGTGTTTGCAGAAAACTACGTCAGTCATTGAAACCTGATTTACTGTGTAGGAGAGCATTTTTCTTTGACTAATCACAGTAATTGACACAATGTGTTAAAGAAGACTGACTTAACCTCAGTTCCTCATAATATAGTGAAAAGAATCATCCTAGGCCTTTCATCTTCATTTGTAAACTTTAAAGATAATTTCTGTGCCTATTTCTCAGAGTACCTGTAAAAGAATGATATAAGGATACTCAAGTCTTAAAATTAAAACTATTTTCCTTTATTTTTGTTTGGGTATACCTTTTTTTATAGTTAATATGGTTGGGAATAAATAATCATATTCCAAAGGAAAAAAAAAAGCCTAATATTTTACGGGGAGCAGGGGAAGGCTCAGAGAGCCCTGGAGGAAGAAAAATGAATTGGAAAGAAGACTCCACTGGAAGTAATAACTTCTCAGAATTTATAGAATGGTTTGTCAAAATCACTTATTATTCACTCGTTTAATAATTTCCTTGCCCTATTTCTTTTTTTCTTCACAAACTTTCCTTCCCAGATTTTCTGTAGCTCTTTCTCAGAAGCACCCTACACTTTGTACTATGGTTTATTTTCAGTAGTTTGACCTAGGTGCATGTGATAGGACTCGGCCCTGACCTGAGATGAGAACCCATATTCTACTACAGGGTCCAGGCTCTATCCAGAATATCTGGATGTTCCTGATTTAGATGTTCACTTATATCTGACATTTTCCTGATTCTAATGTTATTTTCCTCCTGTGTGAACAATTTTCTGAGATTTTTAGTCACATGTACAGTATCTTTGAAGGCATCCTAAGAGGCATCAGGTACCAAGCTCTCTCAATGTTTTATGTGTTCCCCTCTTCATATTTTTTTTTTTTTTGCTTGCATGATATTTAAAAGTTGGTGTATTCAGGTTGTTTAGGTTGAAGTGTACAGAAGCCCAATTCAAAATAACTTAGGCAAAAATAAGAACTTGTTAGTTCATGAAGCTAGGATGCCTGAGATCAGGTGGGTCTTACTTTGCGCAAGGTTGAAGATGGGGTTTCAAATGAAGGTGAAGGTGAACTGAAGTTCATTCACTCTCTTTTTTCCTCCTGTATCAGTTGTGTTTACCTCGGTTTGGCTTCCTTTCTAATTACTATTGCCACAAAACAAAATACCTCAAGCTCTCCACTACATGGCTGGTATTCTGTGGGTCACAAATCAGAAAGGGCACAGCAGGGATGACTTTTCTCTGCTGTATAATGTCTGGGGACTCAACTGGAGAGAACCTGGAGTTCTGAGGGCTGGAATCATCTGCAGGCACATTCACTCACATGAATGGTGACTGGTGCCAGTGGTTGCTGGGAAATCAGCTGGAGCTGTCAGCCAGAACACTAACACGGATCCTTTCCCTGTGGCTGCTTGGCTGGGTTCCATGAGCAAAAGCATCCCAAGAGAACCAGGTAAACCTGATTTGCCTTTTACCTCCTCATCTCTGAGGTCACACAGTGCTGCTTCTATTTTCCATATTCAAGAGAAGGGAACGTAGACCCCGTTGCTTCATAGGAGGCATAGTCATAGAGGAGCATGTGATGAGAGACATTTTTGTGATCATCTCTGAAAAAATATGATCAACCATGGCTTCATTCTCAGCCTGGTTCTGCCCACATGCGGTAAAGAAGGTCCACAGGAGCTCTGGCCATACATGGTCCTAATGCTGGAAATCTCTGAAGGATAAAGACTCTCTCTATCTTCCAGTATCATTGTCAAGCCCCCCCCCCCAAAAAAAAGGGGCTCTCATTGGCCAGCCTGGGTAAAATGTCTCTGGCTGAGAATTTAGGGCCACTGACATTAGATGCTGAGAAGGCTACAGTGAGCCAGAAGCAGTCAATTCCCAAAAGGAAAACAGTTCTTTTGACACCAGAAGAAGGCCTACTGGCAGACAATAACAACCAATGTTCACTACAATTGGTTTCCTTAATCACTAAATATTATACGCTGTTCCCTCTTTCTTACGCTAAATTGACTTGTGTGTGTCACCACCGGACCCCCGCCCAGACCTACTAATTCACAAACTTTGGGGACTGGGGTGCGCAGCACTGTCTTTTTTTTTTTTTTTTTTTTTTTTAAGTTCTTATTTATTTTGAGAGAGAGACAGTGAGAGCGGGGGAGGGACAGAGACAGGGAGAGAGAATCCCAAGCAGACTCCGCACTGTCCATGCAGAGCCGAACACGGGGCTCTATCCCATGAACCACAAGACCGTGACCTGAGCTGAAACTGAGAGTCGGGAGCTCAACCGACTGAGCCACCCAGGTTCCCCAGCCCTCTGTTCTTTTAACGTGGTCTTCAGGTGATCCTGAAGCAGGCTAAAGCTTGAGAACCACCGCTCTAGATGCTCCAAAGAGTTCGTTGAGTGTTGAACGGGCAAAATGTATCTCCCAGAACTTTCTGTAAAGAAGTCCTTTGGCCAGACGTTTGGATTGCCTGGGCATTGGACATTTGTCTGTCTAGTTAAAAGAGAACACTCTGTCAGGGATGATAGTTGCTACCGGCAGAACTGGAGCCAGGACCGGACATGGACGCCCTGCCCCCCTAATCCACTGTGAATGGAGGCGGGGTCTTCCAGGGGCGGGCAGGGAGAGGGGGCAGACAGGACTCTTCTCCTGGTTATGGATAGGACCTGCAACTGTGTTTAGACCAGCTATGCCAGGAGCCAGCAGCACTAAAAGCAATGGAAGGAAATGTTGCTTGTCCTTAAATTTACATTTTCTTTTCATCATGTCGACATGAACGCAGTATGGCAAAAAGATAACTCATTCCAAATAGCACAAGATGTTTCCTCTATGCACCCCAGCCCCTGTGCCTGTATTTGTGAAGAGACACATGGACACAAAAGCACATGGGGCCAAATTATCTCCTGTTTCCACATGTACAACTACTAATGATTTCAATGGGAGTGGCCCATAATAACCAAGGGTAGGATTTGGCCCATGCGATTTAAATTGAACTAAAGCCCAATTTGTAATACTTTAGTTGAAAACCAGCAGTGATTATAAGACTAGCATGTGATTAAAGCTTCACCTTCAAAATCTGCTGGCCAGAAATAAAAAAAAGTTTAAAAAACCATTATGCATTTTTTTTTCAACTTGTAGTAAAGGATGAATTGTTAAAACTTCCAGCCTAAGAAAAGAATGAAAGTATTGGGGGAAATTGGATATTCAGGGTGACTGTTTTTCATTACTCTGCAGCTAATGAAAAAACGTGAGACTTCAAATAGGATTGTGCTTTCATTGTTTCTACTTCCCCAAAAGGACCTTCACCACGATTTCTGAGACAATATCTACAATTCTTTTTCTGCAGTCTAATCCTAGAAAACATTTTATGAATTTTCAAATTCTTCAGTTTTAATGATTACGATTTTTCATTATTATTGTGCCATAAGTGATCCAGCAGTTAGTAGCTTAGAACAGCCATTCATTTTGCTTCTGATTTTGTGGGGTAGAAATTCACGGGAGGCTCACTTGGCTATTTTTTTCCTGCTCCACCGGGCATTAGCTGGGATGTGGGGCTGAAGGGTCCACTTCCAAGATGGCTTCTTCACTCCCTGTGATGCCCCTCTCCACATGGCTTGGGCTTCACACGGCATGGGGATCTCAGGGAACTCTCTCTTCTTTCCCACTGGCTGTTTTGCAAAAGACATGCTAGTTAATGCTTCGCCTAAAACTGGGACATCACTTCTGTCATATTTATTGGACAAAGCAGTCACAGGATCCACCCGGGCTCACAGGGAGGGACACCAGATTCTGCCTACTGATGGGAGAATGACAAGGTCCCAGTGTAAATGCATGTGGGGGATGGGAGATACCATTCTGTCCATCTTTGATACACATTCTCAATACCCGAATTAGCTTAATATGTCTTTCTTTTGACAGCCATTACACACTTTTGTACCCTGTTTGTGATTCCAGGTTCTGTGATCCGAAAAACCAAATAGCATATCATTTCCTATTGTTAAACATACCGAAACCAATCATTCTCTATGCAAAGGAAAAGCTGTAGCCATATTTAGGTATTCACTTAAAATTACTAGATTATAAAAGTATAGATTACTCTTTTCATATGCTAATTGGAAATGTGAACAAAAATAAGTAGGCTGACTTTGGAATCATGAAAGTTGTTCTGCCCAGTTACCCTGTTTTATAGATAAGATGATCTGATGAGATTGCCTAAGCACACACAGCTAGTTTATCTTAGTTTGGGTCTCTCCTAAGGCAGACTCTAAGATGGGAACTTGGTTATAAGTTGATTTGGGAAGTGATCACAGACAGCAGGTGTGAGAAAATGGGGAAAGGGACTGGGGAGGAGGAAATCCAATAAAAGCAAGTCCATTAGTGGGTTACTCAGGTGGGCAACTGAGGCTTTATCACACTGGGGACCCCCCGCCCCCCGAAAAAAAGACCGCATGAACACACCTCAGCAATGTGCTGCTGGAGGATGGAGAGCCTGTTTGTTTATCCACTTGCCTTGGTGGATGCTTGCCTCTGACTGAGACTTTAGCTCCTGCTTATAGTTGAGCAAGTCTTTGTGATGCCAGATAAATCTTTTAGAAAGAGAAGAGGGACCCTGGTCCTTGTGTGGAGAAGTTGATTGTACTAGAAACTGTCCAACAGACCAGCTGGTGAAGTCAGGTGTGTCAAGGGGGTGTGGGAAAGGGCATAAATGGCATCTGCTACATGGTTGAAACTGGACCAGTTGGTAGAATGGATTTTGAAGTGTTATAATCACTATCATTCTGGGGGCACTGACTATATTCCAGGTGCTTTACATGTATTTAATTGAAACATCATAACCATCCTATGGAATAAATAGTATATTACCCCTTTTTGATAGATATGGAAACTAGGATTCACAGATGTTTACTAAGTCTCCAGTGGCTTTGGAGAACCACTGATCTGCTTTCTGTCTCTATGATTTTGCTTTGCTAGAAATTTCCTACAAATGAAATCTTACTACCTGTGGTATTTTATGTCTGGTTTCTTTCACTGGGCTAAATGTTTCCAGGTTCATCCATGCTGTTGCATGTATCAGTAGTTTGTTCCTTTTTGTTTTAGGCATAAACCACATTTATTTATCCATTGACCAGTTGATGGGCATTTATATTGTTTCCAGAGTTTATCTAGCTATTATAAATGATGCTGTACGAAAATTTGAGTAAAAGTTTTTACTTTTCACTCCTCTTGAGTAAACACCTAGTAGGAGAATTGCTGGGTAAATGGTAAGTATATGTTTAACTTTTTCAGAACCTGTTTTCCAAAATAGCTGTATCATTTTATATTCACGTGAGCAACCTGGGTGTTGGAGTTTCTCCACATCTTTACCAACACTTGGTATTGTTGGTAACTATTTCAAGGGGCGTGTAGTGGTGTTTCCTTGTTGCTTTAATTTTCATTTCCCTAATGACTAGTGATATGGAGCATCTTTTCATATACTTGTTAGTTATTTGTATATCTTCTTTGGTGAAATGTCTCTTCAAACCCATTTTTTACTTGGTTGTTTGTCTTCTTCTTCTTAAGGCTTAAGGGACCGTAATATTTCTAATGCTCTTCTGTTTGTGGCTTTTCTTTACCATTGCATAGGATTGTCCCTTGAGTGATAGTGTCATGGTCAGACAATGTTAATACCTTAAGTGGCCTTTGAGATCATTTTTAGTATTTCCTAAAGTGGTGTTCCAGGGAAGAAGGTTCTAGGAGCTGTTAAAAAGTTTCTTTGGTTAAAGAAATATGGAGAGACGTGCTTATATTATCCCTCACCCGAGAGGGTCATAATATATGTCCCTATATTAAAGGCCCTGAGAAGTTCTGCAATAAAAATGTATTAGCTCCTTGACCCCAAATCTTTTAAACTTACCTGAGCACAGATCACATCAACAATTGATTAAGATTAGTGATATTAGCATATATTTGTAAAGTAGAGTTTGTCTGAGCTGTGTTCTATGGATCTAGTTAATAGATGAACAATGGAAAGAGGAGGTCCAGAGAGTGTAAATGATTTGCTCAAGTTAGTGGCAAAGTTGCTGGGGAAGAACATAGTTTTCTCGATACCCATCTTGGACCTCTTTCTGCAGTGTCCCCTTGGGTTGCCACTAGCTACTGCCAAGACTAAAAGAAAAGTCAACAAGTGAGGCTGAAATGTATATGATCAATTCCAGCCAGTGGTTTGGCATGGGGTGACTGAAGCTTCTTTAATAGAACTGATTCTAACACAGGAAAAACTTGGGCCTTCCTCTGCTTGCTCTTTTTCTTGCAAGATTCTTTAGTATATTATTTCAGTAATTGCTTATTTATATCAGGTATGTAACAGGCAATGCCTTAGGGACTAGGGGTACAGGAGTGAAGGAAGCATAGTCTCTGTGTTCATGTGGTCAGTTTGAGGATAAACGTGTTCAAGAAGTAAATGGATAGATAATGTCAGGCCACATAGTGTTACATGCTATGAGGAAAAATAAAACAGGGTGGGGGAAAAGGTATAATAAAGAGGGAGTGATTTTAGTAACGTCTTGGATGAAAGGAGGGAGATAGTTATGTGACCATCTCTGGGAAGGAAGCTGAAAGCATGCTAATGGGAAATGGGAAATCCCAAGCCTGGAGTGGGGTTGGTGTGTTTGCATGGGGCTAAGTGGAGTGACAGGAAGAAGGGAGGAAATGAGTGAGGTTGGGTGGGTCACTAGAACCACAGTGGGGGATTCGAAGAATTGTAAGATGCAACCATTGGCCCCCAGGAGTTTATAATTACGGCAGTTTAAAAATATGAAAACAAACTCTAGAATTGAATTCAATTCAGAAATGTCTTTTTCTACATAAGGTTTTCATGGAACTGATTCATAGTGTTTCCAAAAACAGGTGGCATGGGAAGGAAATTTTTAGATACTTTGGGGAACCACATACGATACGCTTATCTTGGAGATTCTCAATGTACGTGCATGTGCACGTGGTTCTGAGAGGTTCAACCATGAAGAAATACCTTGGCTTTGTTTAACTCAACATACACCAAAATATTTTATTGTGGAGATCTTGTGTTTCGTAAAAAATGTTTACCGGTGTTCTGAGTGACAGTAGTATGAGGCCATCTGTTTGTAAATTGGTGACCTCCTCTTTGATGATCAGACTTCTCAGGAATTAGTTTCTCCAGTTTCCTATAAACATATTCTTGTTCTCTTCACAGAAGTTGTCAAATGCAGCACACTCGATGTGCACTAAGTTCATGGCAACAGGAGAGTGTATTAGGAGTTTAGAAAGTTTTATCTTTATTTAAAATGATTCAACTGACACTTTTTACTTTGAAGTATTCCCCACAGTTTTATCATGTCAGCTGCAAAGATCGAACTTAATAAAGATGAGAAATGTATAGCCTTACTAGACCCCGGCTCAGCTGTTTGGGTAGGTCTTCTGAAAGTCTAGTCTTCTGATTTATGATACGTCTGAAACGTAATAGTTTTAGAGTCCATCATAACAACATTGTTAAAATGCTAGATAAATTCCACCATGGGTATCAGAGGAGAAATGTATCCTCTATAAATAATATACTTCAAGACACACACAAAAGATGGAATTCACATGAAATTTTATGTGCTTCAGAATGAAATAATCCCTGATTCGTGTAGCAAGACCATAAACAATACTGTATGCATATTTATGGAACAAAGCTGTGAGACTTGGCGCACTGCCCCCAGCAGTGGTGCCTCTTCTGAAAATGGCAATAAAGTCCACCTGTTCTGACTCCACTAGACCTTCTGCAAAAGTAAAGTGGGCCATTGAAGCCCTGAGGCTGCCTTTAACATGTAGCCTTCAGAAATTGCTCTCATTACCTTGTACCCACATCACAGAAAACCCAGCAGCTCCAAACAGATTTATCCGGGGTAAGAAGACAAATGAGTAAGAAGCTAGTCAGCCAAGTCAACATCCTGCTTCCCTTCACAGATACTTCTTCCTTAGCAGATGGTAATGGGTCAATGTGTGGTCTCTGCCTGGAATATTCTGGAAACGATGGTTATAAAGCATTGGGCTTTCCTGCCTGGGGCCTCACGGAGGGGTGTGTCTTCATAAAGGTGGCCACGTGGACCATCTTCTGAACTCATGCAGCTGAAAGAGCCTCAAGAAAGCGGAGACTTGGATCTCCGGTAAGACACTGGATTAAGGAGTTGTGTGATGTCGGGAAGGCCACACCTTCTCTTCAGACTTCAATTTCCTTTTCTGAAGGGAACTTCTGAGTTCTGAAAGCTCTGTGATTCTCCTTTTTTTTTTTTTTTTTTTTAAATATTTTAGTGTTTATTTATTTTTGACAGAGAAAGAGAGACAAAGGGAGAGTGGGGGAGGGGCAGAGAGGGAGACATAGAATCCGAAGCGGGCTCCAGGCTCCGAGCTGTCAGCACAGAGCCTGATGTGGGGCTCGAACTCACGGACCGTGAGATCATGACCTGAGCCAAAGTCGGACGCTCAACCAGAGCCACCCAGGCGCCTCTGTGATTCTACATTCTTTAATGCCAAAATTACTTTCAGGTTATTGTTACTTTAAATGGTTTAAAGGCTAAGTAAGTACAAATGATTAAGAAATTCTGTTTTGGCAAATGTTTCATGTTTCTATACTCAATATTGCACATTTTCGAACCAGAAATCAAAAGCGCCAAATCGTTATTGCACTGTATCACCCTTTGTATTTATAAGCCTTATGGGAATTTAAAAGTGCCTACTCACAGATATATATCAGTCTCCTCGAGATTTTTGGATAGCCTGTTCTTCCAGCTCTCAGTGGGACGTGGAGATAGTTTACTTTTCCCATTTCTTCCAAATTGGGGCCACATGGCCTTCTCTCTCAGTTCCTGTTGGAAGAAAACGGGATTTTAATCTATGAGAGTTAATTGCCATCAAGGTTGGTCTGTTCTTCTGCTGAAACGAGTCCACTTTTCTTAGTCTCAGCTTTTCCAAAAAGGCCGGCCTCGTCTAATTAGCCTTGTAGAGGGAAGGGCCTGTGGGCCTAAAATGCCTGTGTTCCCAGACTTATCTGTTACCTCCCGACATCCTCTTGGTTGCTTTCATGTCTATCCCTATTCTCAACAGGTAATCTATGTTTTTACATCGTGTGTGTGTGTGTGTGTGTGTGTGAGAGAGAGAGAGAGAGAGAGACAGAGAGAGAGAGAGAGACAGAGAGAGAGAGAGGGAGAGAAGGGAGAGAGAGAAAGAGGGAGAGAAGGGAGAGAGAGAAGAGGGAGAGAAGGGAGAGAGAGAAGAGGGAGAGAAGGGAGAGAGAGAAGAGGGAGAGAAGGGAGAGAGAGAGAGAGAGAGAGACAGAGAGAGAGAGAGAGAGGGAGAGAAGGGAGAGGGAGAAGAGGGAGAGAAGGGAGAGGGAGAAGAGGGAGAACACACAACCTGGCACCAGCATCCTCCGAGCCGTGTCTGCCCTCCGGGGTCAGCTTCATGACCTTCTTACCCGAGACACTGAGGTTATCCAGGTGGAGACTGACCATGATGGAAGGTTAGATGATTAAACCACTTTATAGTGAACATCTTCGAGCCCTTTGGCTGCTTTGTAAAATGTTTTACTGTTCCTTGACCTCATCTTCTGTTGGCATAGCTCTGTTTTATTGGAAATTGCTGAGGAAGTACACTGCCCGTCTTGGTGCCATTTTGGTTGAATTCACGTCCTTAGGGCAAGGAAGGTCTCTGGTCATATTGATGAACTTGTCCATGTTAGGATGAGCACCTCTTTTTGTCCTGTCTCATGCTTATGGGATGCAGGAGACGTGGGTAAGACCGAAGCTCCTGTTGCTTGCTGGCCCGCTTCCATTTGTCTCCAGGGGGTGAAGAGGGGCTATCTGATGGGTTAGTTTGGGAGAAAGAACATGCTGCAGGCCCTTCTTTCTTTTTCTCTGTTTTTCTGTCTCTCTCCCTACTTTTTTTTGTGTCTATTGCCCGGCAGCGACAGTGCATTCTGATCTCTTGCTGGCCAGAGGTTTGTACTTGCTCAGCTCCAGGGACCAAAGAAATGGAAAAGCCTGTTAAATTCAAAGGGAGAAAAGTAAATTCAAAGGTGAAGAAGTCTCAACCCTTTCAGTCATAACTTTAAAGCCACATCCTCTCATCTAGCCTTGCTGCTTTCCTCGCTTTCTAAGCTAATATTGATCTCCAGATATCTGATTCCTATGTCTTTCTTTTTTCTCTGAACTCTGGAGAAGTGGGATCATTGGCACTTGGTCCCTTTGACTGAGTCTCAGTTTGGAGACATAAGGGATTTTCTGCTCCTAAGTTTCCCATTTTTTGGAACATTTCATAAAACAGAAAGAAACTTCCAGAAACTTTTTACAAACGCAAAGTAGATTAGCTTTCAGAACCAATTAAGACAAATAACAATGACACTAGGAAAGTTTACTTAGCAACACAACAATCCTCAGAATGGAATGATTTAATCATGTCCACAGAAGATGGAAATGGGAATAATGACCCAGCCTCACAGAAACGTCTAGCGTGCATAAACATATGTCCCTTTGGCCTGTAGTTTTCCAGTAATCAGTTTCTGGTTCTTACCCACCTGTGCAACAGTAGGGATTAGTGGAAAACTTTCAATTACACATCATACCACACGCATGCCATGTGGGAAATGTAGCATATAAAAAAACAATTTCTAGCTTTCAAAACAAACATACAAAGGGATATTATACAGGGTAATTATGGGAAATGGAAGAGAGACCATAATGGTTATGGATGTCTGGGGAAATGTGATGTTAAACTGAACAGAGAGAGAACCGGCATTGGACAAGGGAGGTCATCCTTAAGTGGCCAACTAGTTGAGTTAAGGACTCTAATACTCTTCAGGATCACCTGTAATATGGTTTTTTATTTTGAATATTTCAGAGGCAAAAATATTTCACATACAATATTATGCTTCAGTGATGTTTTGATTGTTTGACCCCTCGAGAAAATGTCAGCTAGTGAAGGTTTCTTGTTGTAGATTGTTTCTATGGAACTTTAAGTTGACCTAAAAAAGTCTAATCTTTATTAACCTGGGACCGTTTTGGAAATGGAAGTGTAGTGTTTTCAAAAATTTCACTTGTTTTTCAAATGCGGTAACATTTCTTACAATTATAAAGATATGTATGAATGGAAAGAGTTCCAAAAGTTTTGAGTTTTCTCATAAATATTTTACATGGCTACAGATAGAATATTTTTCTTTCTCTGGTGATCCTGGCATAACTTTTCAGTCCCTGGAAAATAAAGAGGAGACTAAAAGCATTGGGGGTGGGGGTGGTGAATATCTTCTCTGGTTGTGTAGGTCAAGAAGGCTTTATCCAGGCTGTTTCTGATAGCAGGTCCCAGGTGAGTGTCTTTTTAGTTGGAGAGTGAATTTTTGTCCCTTGATCTGGCACCTCCTAGTCTGCTGGCTGAAACTCTTTCCTGTGCACCTGCAAGAAAGCCCAAGAAAGTAATTCACAGTTGTTCTTGGACTTCTTGGAAAATTCACAACAGCTTGATTTTAAAAACATGGCTGCTGGAGTGCAGCCTGATTGTGAAGTGTTTTTAAGGTGCTATGATATGCTTTGCAAGCCCCTCACGTTAGGCACAAACATAAGTAAAAAGTTCAAAACAGAGCTGTGCATAGGTAGAAAGCAAATATTTGAAAAACAGTAATAAAAAGCTAAAAGTAATCGGGTGTGTGGGGAATTGTGTCTGGGACTGCCTTCCCTTACTATTCGCAAAAAAATTTTACCAGACTTAAGAAGAAAGTAGAGTTCATGTGCTTTTACTGATGTTTCCCTAGCAGATTCCTTTACAGTCAACTCAAATGAGTCATGCGTGTTTGAATGCAAAATACAATCTGTACATCAGGAAACTTGTGTTCTTCAAGAGAGCATGTATCTTTGGGAGAGGTGCATGTTGAAGAGAGAAGCAAGAAGGCGGTGTTTACTTGCACTGAGATGGTCATTGGTGTGAAAGGCATTGCTGATTTGCTCCCCAACTTCCACTTCACCTTTCCCAACTGAATGGCTGTAGTTGGTGTAGGACTGGTTCCCCCCCACCGCCCCCAACTTCTTGGGTGAACCCTGAAGGGCCTGGACTGAGAGTAATTCTTCCACATGGGTTGCTATAGTTGAGTGGTTCACATTTGGGTATGTGACTAGTAGAGTGAACTCAGGGCTTTCGTTTAACAGTAGCCAGAGTAGAAACGCTCTCTCTTCTAAACAAGTGGGTCTATGGATGAGAGGCCTGGAATTGCCATTGCCATTTTGTTACCATAGGAGGGGAAGCCAGCTTGAATATAACCCAACTAGGATTAAGCCAGCCAATGCATATTATTTTCTTGGCCATTGGAATTAGTTCAGAGGTGGATTCATTATTAGAGTTGGTCCTTAATGGAGAAGCTAGTGACTTTTGTTCCATGGTTTCAAGGATGTAAGTTCTCACTTCCTCTGGGTGATATGGTATGAGAATCTGAAGCCATTTTGCTGCAACCTGAGGAAGCTTCCATGAGCCAGCACGTGGGGGAGGCAGAGTCTGAACAACTGTAGAGAAATGGGGCTGAAATCTTGACCGAATTTCTCCTGAAATTTTTCACTTTCCTTAACTTGGAATTTTGTGCGTCAATATTTTCCGTTACAGATAAATTAATTGGTTGAGTTGGAAACACGAGCTGATTTCAATACACTTGGATCCATGATATTCCCCAAAGAAGAGTCGATATGCTATATGGTTAATGCTATCATACACACAAAAATTAATTTTTTAAAGTGTCCTAAGAGCAGCATGCACATGTAGAAGACAAAGTACAAGAAAACATGCAAATTTAAATCTACACCTTCACTATGTAGGTCAAATGTCACAGTCACTTAGTTTCAACTGATTTCCTGGAGAAAACACAAAAGCATATAATAAGAATCAGATGTATTGCAAGTTGCATACAACTAATTGGATTCAACAAAATCTTGGAGATGTTTCTGCTTGTTTTTTGAGCAATCCAACAATTTAGTCAAAATAGAAACTGTCTTCTTTCAATTCAGAGCAACAAATGAAAAATATACAGTACAACATAAGAAAACAATGCAATTTTGTTCAGTTGAAAGATACACACACATACCAAGAAAAACTCCACACATATATACACAAACACACAGAAAAAAATTATACAATGACACACACACACACAAATAATTTACCCAAACACAAAACTAAACTGTCTCACATGCTAAAATCCATGGGTACCAATATACAAAAGCAGGGTATCTGCCCTATCTCAGCAATTATAGTTTGCTCTAAAGTGACAATCCAAATAATTGAAATATCCAATGGTTGTTAAATGTATGATAAATACTTTAATATTTGCATGCTTTTCCTTCTTAAAAAAACAGCAAAAAATCAAAGGACAAAGCCATTGTATAAAATTGTTCTTCTTGAACAAATCAAACCCTAATGTAAAACTAATGGAATTAGAAAGTGCCTTGAGCTTTATTTTTTTATTAACAAAAAAATATATCTAAGACCACAAGGCAGGAAGAACAAAGTAGGAGGAAGAAGAAAAAAGAGGGCTGGGTGGGAAGGAATAAAGAAAAAGGAAAAGGAAGGCAATGAGAACTAGAATTATGTAGCAAATGACTAGTGGCTAAATTAGAGTGTCAGAGGGAAACGTAAACACTATTTTTTCAGGATCTTTATGACTGACTATTGACATCATTATTATCAACCAATCCATCAGTTTAGCTATGATCATGCTCATATCAAAAAGACATTTGAGTTAGTCAAATCAGTTATCTTGATAAAAAACTCCAGAGTTTTTGGGATTACAAAAGCAAAACCAAAAATTGTCCTGAGGATGTCACTTGTTAATGCCTGTTTTACCCACAGCATGGTCTAAGGGGAAAACGCCCTGCCCACAGTGCGTGTTTCATTGGCTCTCGTGTTTAATACCTTGTTTATCTAGGCCCTGAGCTCACAGATTAGTAAACCAGATACAGGCATCTGATTCCAGGGCAGCAAAGCCATTCACTCTCCAGTGGATTTGAGCATGACCCGGTCCCAGGAGACACACTGGACCAATCAGATTTTCCACCTCAAGGACTGAAGTAAGAAAGACAAAGGAATCTGCCAGTTGGCAACAAAGTAGAAGCTAAAAAGTTGCCTTGAGGTGAATCTGAGGCATCATAAGCCAAAGCCATGAGCAGCCAAATGTATGAAGAAGCAGATACTTGGAGAAGGGACAGAAGGAAGCTGACTGGGGAGGACTCTTCCTGAAGAGTCATAAAGCTTAGTCATACTGAAGACAGAACATAAAGAGCCACAAACTTCTGCTTGCTGGCATTCCTGGAGATACTGTGATCTCCCAGTGCTTTCTGAGGTGGGGATCTATTACAACACCTGTTGGGGGAGGGAGCTGGGTCCCCCAGTGATGCCAAGTGTATCTTTGCAAGAAACTTCCCTATTACTTGAGCTAACTTGAGCGTCTCTATTCTTGCAAAGCAAGGGAATTCGCTGAAATAATTCTCATCTCATTTTGGGCATTTCTGCCTCTACGCCTTCAATTACATACAAAAATTAGCTGGGGAGCTTGTTAGAAATGCAATTTCCTTGGACAGAACTCTGAAGGTTCTGAATCCGTCGGTATGGAGAAGGCCCGAGAGTCTGTGTTTTTTCTGAGGTAGCTGTCCAGGAACTGGTATTTGGGAACCACTGCCTCAGTTCATGTGGTCCTTTTACTGGGAAGCCTCTAGTTCTGTGGTCCTCAAACTTTTTGCTCTCAGGATCTCTTCTCACTTTTAAAAATTAATGAGGACTCAAAGAGCTTTTGCTTATACGCTCTATGTCTCCCGGTATTTGTCATATTGGAAATAAAAATTGTGAAAATAAAAAATATTTTTATAAATTCATTAAAAATAATAAACTGATCACATGCTGTATTAGTTTCCTAGATGCTGCCATAGCAAAATGAGTAGCTTAACATCTTTATTCATTGTCTCACAGTATCGTAGACTAGTAGTCCGACCGAAGTCATGGTGTAGGCAAAGTTGATTTCTTCTGAGGGCTGTGAGGAAGAATCTGTTCCATGTCTCTCTCTAACTCTTGGGAGCCTGAAGTGTTTCTTGGCTTCCAGATGACATCCTCGCTGTGTCTTTGTACCATCTTCCTACTGCGTATGTCTGTCTCTGTGCTCAAATTTCTCTTTATAAGGACACCAGTCATATTGGATTAGGGCCCACCCTAATGATTTCATCTTAACTTGATCATCTGCAAAGATTCCATTTTCCAGTAAGGTCACTGTCATAGGCATTGGGGGTTAGAACTTCAACATTGTTTAGGAGACATAATTCAACATACAACCCATGTTGATGCAACATATTTTGTGAAAATAACCATATTTTCCAACATAAAAACATTGAGTGAGAAGATGGACATTGTTTTACATTTTTATAAATCTCTTTAACATCTGGCTTAATAGAAGACAGCTAAATTCAACTTCCCAATTTTCTGGGATATGTTGTTTTGCTGAAGTATATGGAGAAAATCTGATCTCATGCATAAATATAGTTGGAAAGGGAGAGGTATTTTAAAAGAGCTGCCAGATAGTTGTGGATAATATTCTATGATACAGTACCAAATCTTGACAAATCATAGTTTCATAAAGGTTATTATTATGTGGAATTTGAAATCATGCTGAGAAATTTTCATGTTTTTGCTTCAAAATTCAATGGTATCTCTTGCAATTTGAAGAGGTCTTTTATCCATACACGATTTTGTAACACCATGAAATTGTCATGTAAAAATTATCAGTTCTCTGAATTTTGCAGATTTCCCAATAGTGGAGTTTTCCACTGTACCTTTATAAGAGAATGAGAAAGAAAAGGGGAACATACTTCTTAGCATTTCTATGAAATAATTTTTACTTCTTGGATCAACTGAAAGGGTCTCAGGAATCCCTATAGATCCCCGGGCTATAGATTGAGAATTTCTGTTCTAACACATCTTTGCTTGAGGAAATCTTAGCAACATTTCAAGTACCCTCTTAAATTGTCTCTTCTCCATGGCATCTCAACTGTTCCCCATGTAGATGGAGAGACCTCTTCCTCTGTGCATACTTGCTATGTGGTCTTCTGGATGACTATAGGGACTGGATTTTGTTCACATTTTTCTCACCATAGGTAGAGAACACAGTGGAACTCTTATTCTAGCTGGAACTGGATTACATTGGTTATCTTACTTTTATGCAGAATAGCTTTTCATAATCAAGGAACCCAGATTGTAATTAACTGTTGCTATCACTAATGTTTATCATGATGTAGTCTCCATCAACTAAAATTTTTTTCTCTAACTTCCCTAACCTGGGAAAGTATAGTCTGTAAAACTAAGTAAGTCACGTATGCTTTCTTGAAATTCTCAGCTTTTATAAGGGCTTATTAGTACCTTAAGCTTTTATAAAGGCTGTTCCCTCTGTTTAGATTGCTGTCGGCCTGGCAAACTTCTACTCATCCTTCATGACACCAGTCAAGCCACCTTCCTTGACATCATGAGACACTGCTCATCTCATAAAGTCATTTACTTATTCTCTATTGTGCTCTAAAGTCCTTTTATCATTTTTCTCTTGTAGGAGTCTCACAAAGATGTCTGAGCGGTTCAGAGAGGGAGAAATCTGTTTCTCACTTCTGTTGTGCGGTTGCTAAGGGCAGGAGTGCGGTCCTCTGTTACTTGTATCTACATGAGTAGAAGAGAGCGCTGCCCGTTGGATGGGGTTGTCTTGATCATTTCAACAAGTTGATGGGTTATGGTTTCAGTCAGACACCATTGGTTTCCAGAGACAGAACTTCAACTCCAACTCAAGTAAAATGGGGAATTCATGAGTGGATGTTGGTTGGGTGGAAGGTCATAGAATTGAAGAGCAGCGTCAGACATACAGGGACCAGGGCTGCTCAGGGAATTCGGAGACTGGAATTAGGATGGCAATGCTTTCAGGAATCCATTTTTCACCTTTGTTTCTCTCTGTTGACCAGCTTTTTCCATGAAGCTAGAACTGTGGCTCGGCTACCAATAGCTCCTGGGATCATATCTTATCAGCATTGTCATCCACAGGAAGGGACTTTTCTCCCAGCATTAGCTGAACCATCAGATGGCCTTGTTTTGGATTACCTGCCCAATTCCTGGGCACATGGCCTTGGACGGGAGAGTGGTGAGCTAGACTTGGCTCAGGTTGGGTCATAGGCCCATCTGAGGGACAATTAATTGCTGTGTCCAGGGTGGGGAGCCATGAAAGAAGATGGCAGAATCCTTTGAGCCTAATTATTAGAAAGGGGGAATACGGAGTGGGGAAAAACAGTTTATCGAAAGAAGGCAAGCTCTGTTTTCAAGAAAGAGGAGGGTCCTAGATAGGCTGATCATTAATTGTCTACCACAATAACTGCCTGGTCTGTCTTTACAAAATCTTTTGTGAAGACATTTGAAAACACCATGTTAGCCAGCCATGGCCAATTTAATCTTGTTGTATGCTTTGGAGTAGTGACATCAATTAATGTCTGTGGCTGAATGAACTTAGTTATTTAATAATTGCATTTTAATATTTCAGGTTACATGCTTTCCTAGTATTGCAAATCAGCACTTCACAGGGAACTGTTTGTTATTATTTTCCTATGGTGAATAATGTGATGAAATTACACGGGTACTACTGGATTTTACACAGAATTGGCATTCACATTAGTTTCCACCAGTTTCCCCAGGATTAGTCTGGGCCGTAGAATATGGCCTTCCTAGGGGAGCTGTTGACCTGTAAAGATCTTCATAAGGTCTGGATGGGTGACTCAGAGCCACTGTGCAATTTAGAGGACTTGTCCCTTTCAGTCTATCTTTGGAAACCAAGCACAAGACTTGGCACAATGAATATAGGTTGAAAGATGGCTTCAGAGCAAACCTAGTGTCTAATTTCTTCATCTGCAATAATGCAACGTCATGAATAAATTCGTACTCCATTTTCACCTTACTCCTTTCTTATTTATCAGTTATCTCAATTTTTGATTGCCTATCATTTGTCGACAGCCTGGTTTAATGCTGTACTTATAGAAGGTTCTCAAATATTTCTGCCCTCATCATTCTATTATATCTGCTTTAGCTAAAATCACCAATGTTGCTCTCTAGTTAAGTGGCAGAGGGTTTAGGCGGTTCTGTTGTGCAATGGATAGCGCATTGGACTTCTCTAAACGGCAGAGGGTTTTCTTAGGTTTCAATCTACATTAATTTCCTCCGTTAAACTATTTATCTTTCCCTTTTTTCTTTCATAGGACTTAATAGAATCTATAATTATATAATTCTATTTTTATTTGATTAATATCTTCTAACTACCACCTCATGAACACGGGTACCATATTTTTGTTCATTTTGGGGGTAACCTCCATCTAACACAGGACTTGACGTATTAGGTACTCAAAAAAATATTTGCCCCATGACTGAATGAATAAAACAGAAAGGACATTTTGAATCATATTCCTCCAGGAAATAAAACCTGCCTCATATGCAACAGGTAATTCTAAGTAATGGAGGAGGGCCAGATGAAGAAGAAATGGCAGGCAGCCAAAATACGAAGGCAACGTAGGTTTGAGTTTTTAAATATTGTCTCCAAAAATGGCTTGTGCCCTGTGATGCTCTTGAACACTGTCTGTGAATATAAAGTCCACATGTTTTATATTTGGATACATGGAAGCAGGAAGCATCTGGCTCCCCACTGTGAGCACTCATAGGATGGGTGGTAGTGACCAAATGCTGATCCCCATGAATTTGCTTTACTTCTTCCCTTTTCAGACCAAAGAGACTGACCAACGGAGGCCAATGGAGTGACCATCTTCTGGGACTGGTGCCCAAGGCCTTTCCTCCATATACTTCATCTGAGGGCAAGCGGGAGGAATACACTGAGGAAAGAATCATCTGTACTGAAAACCTCTTGTTTTGAACTCGAGCATGTGTTTTTCAGGTAAATTGAAATCTTTGTTTTCAAAGGAAACAGGAAAGCTATATTTGTTTTCCAACACTTCATCAACATCAAAGTATTTACCAAGTTCTCATCTGTGTGTAGCACTTTGCTACTTGTACTCTAGTTCCAGCTCTGCCGCTAATTAGCTGTGTAGCTTGGGCATGTCATTTTGTTTCATTTCATTGTCTTACTCTAACTTCCTTATTTGTGAAAAATCCAAAAGGTCAGAGTAAGGTCTTTCCAGGTCTCACAATCAAGGAAGAGAAATAGGCATAGTTTCTCTCTCCCTCTCTCTTTTAAAATTTTTTGTAATGTTTATTTATATTTGAGAGATGGAGAGACAGAGCGCAAGAAAGGGAGGGGCAGAGGGAGAGAGGGAGACACAGAATCCGAAGCAGGCTCCAGGCTCTGAGCTGTCAGTACAGAGCCCGACATGGGGCTTGAACTCACAAACCGCGAGATCACAACCCGAGTCGAAGTGGGACACTTAACTGACTGAGCCACCCAGGCACCCCTGGGCATCGTATCTCTTATTTGTAAGTTTATTCTATATAATAAAGCAACCGTTGCTCAAGGAAACTAGAACATTTATTTATTTATTCATTCTTCAGTCCTGTCTAGACCTATAGTGTAGTGAGTAAGAGCATTTTCACTGGAGCCTAAAGCTTAAATTCTGGCTTCGCTGCTTCCCTGATCCTGAGCAAGTTACTTAACCTTTTTGTGCCCCATCACCTCAGATATAAAGAGTGAATAATGGCACTGGTATTTAAAGGATTACTGGGAGAACTAAGTGGGAAAAAACGTGTAAGGTGCTTACAATATATAATAGATATTCCTTAAGTGTTAGCAATTATTATTTTTTGAGAACCGACTCGGTGCCAGGCACACTGTTAAGCACTGGGATATAAGACTAAGTAATGGAGAAGTTAGATTTTACGAAATCCAATCAAACCTCTAAATCAGTGGCCCTTAAGTCAGGCTGCACATTAGGATGAAGCTGAAAAGCTTGCAACATTCCTTCTTTGCGTCACTCTGTGGGAAGTGAGGCTCAAGAAGGAGCACAAACGCTGATACTCCGGCTACGGTTATTGTTGTAATAACCGTCCTTTGTTTTTGACCCAGGAGTCTCATGTCTTCTGTCAGTATCCATGGGACTGAGGCAGACTGATTTGTTAGCTTGCAAGAAGGATAAAACTTCAGACCCTTCACAGTCCTTGACATCATCTAGATCTAATCATGAGTTTATAGTAAATACAAGGGAAAGAGAACAAATGAACAACACTAAGAGGATATAATCAGCCAAACTCAAAATGTGGGACTTCGACAGGAGAAATAATCCAGTTTCTTCAACAAATGAATAGCATGGAAATAAAGGCTGGAGAACAGCTATTTGTTAAAGAGACATAAGAGACCAACATCAACTGAATGAAATGCATGAACCTTGTTGGACCATTGTTCAAGTAGAATTTACCGTTAATTCATTCAATAATTCATTTAATTGGTCTAGGAGCTGGAGATACAAAGACGTAAGACATAGTTTCTCAAGACATGATGCCCACAGGTAATATAGGAGCTATGATGGAAGTAGGTACTGGGAGCAGTGGAGGAGGAAGTGGCCATTAATCCAAGGGGACTAGAGAAAAACAACAACAACAAAAAACAATTCATGCTGGGGCTGAATTTTTGAGCTTCATTTTTGAAACATAACTTATTTGGGGCATTTTAAGTAACCACATGATTCACTCATTTCAAGCATACAATTCAAAGTTTTTAAGTAAATTTATCAAATTGTGCAACAATCACCATACCTCAGTTTACAAACATTTCTTTTGAGTTGAATTTTGAAAGGTGAGACAAGGGAGGAGAAAGGTATTCCGGGAAGAGTAGAAAGGAAGAGCAAACAACTACAATATTAACTAATATTAACAGAAGTTTTCATTATGTGTCAAGCTAAAAGCTTCATGTAGATATTTCTTTTATTCTTCATAACAACACAATGAGGTAGGTAGTATTATTATAACCTTCATCTTATAGATGGGGGGAGCTAAGGCACAGTGAGTATGTTGCCTTAGGTCACAACATTAAGTGGTGGGATGGAACTGGAATGTAAACCCAGGTGGTCTGACTGTAATGACTGTTCTTCTGCATTCTGCTTTTCTGCTTGGAAGGTCCTGGTCTAAAACCAGAGTAGTCTGAAGGAGTTTGAAATGCTTGAGTGCAGAGGAAGTAAGAGTGGGCAGGAGAAGTGGGCTTGCTGAGGCAGTGATCCAGCTTCTCGGGTCTGATTAATGGGTTGATTATGGAGATGAAAAAAAAAAAAAAAACAGGAGGAGCAGGTGATACTGAATCTGAGTTTCCCATGGATCATTCAGGTGGAAGCATCTGGAAAGTGCATACACACAACTGGGACTACAATAAAGAGACAACCCTCACTTACATGTAAATGGTAGCTGAAGCCAGGAATGTAAATGAGACCATCCAGGAATGACATAAGGAATGAAAAAAGGAGGCATAGAACTGACTGTGGACAACGTGAACTTACGAAGATAGAACAAAGGAAGATGTTATAGACTGAATTGTCCATAAAACAAATTTCACCTGTTGACTCACTAACCCCCCATATGACTGTTTTGGGGAAATGGGGTTTTTAGGAGATAATTAAGGTTAAGGGAAGTCATAAGGTTGGGAGTCCCAATCCAATAGTCCTGGTGGCCTTAGAAGAAGAGAAGAGAGAGAGAGATTTCTCTCCATGCACACACACCAAGGGAAAGCTTTCTGAGGACACAGCAAGAAATAGGCCATCTGCAAGTGAGGAAAAGACCTCTCATGAGAAACTGATCCTCCTGGATCTTGATCTGGAACCTCCAGCCTCCAGAACTGTAAGAAATAAATCTTTGTTGTTTAAGTCCCCCAACCTATGGTATTTTGTTACGGCAGCCTAAGCAGACTAAGATAAACGTGGAGTTGGTTGTGCAACCTAAAAATGGGTGATCAGGGAAGGAAAAGAAGTACCAAGTGTAGTGTCACGGAAGTCAAGGGAGAAGTTTCACAAAGAGAATAGAAAACTGTATATGCCTCCAAAAGGCCATAGTGTTTGACACATATTCATTAGATTTGACAAATTGCCAGGGTGTGGAGGTGGTGGGGTGGAAGCCAGATCATAGTGGATTGAAGAATAAATGTGAGTCGAAGTGGATTGTCTAGAGACCCTTTCCACTGGCTTCACCCGTCAACTTGTCAGAAGTTCAGACTCTGCTACCCCACTAGACCTACTGAATCGTAATCTCATTTGCTAGACCAATCCTTCTAGGGAAATACTTGGGAATAAAAGGAGAGAAGTTTAGAAAATAGCTAGGGGGAAGCAGAAATGACTTTCAAAATGTTAGGTACTTGAATCTATTGACAGTCTGTAAGGAAGAAATCAGTTGAAAGGGAAAGACTGAAAATAAAGGAGAAAGAAAGCATAACCAATGGAGTTTTCAGGTGGAGAAAATAGCCTTGTTTGAGAGTAGGACCACTTATCCCCCTGGCCTGGGAAAGAGGCAATGTTGGTTATGTAGACAGAGATTTAGGAAGGGGTTAGGAGTTGGGGGGGGGGGGCGGGTACGTGTCCAACAACCTCATATATATAGTTTTTCTCTCTGAAGTTGGAGTCATAAACACCTGCTTATGGAGGGGAGAGGACTGACCAAAATGAAAATGGTTAAAATGAGGGTCTGTGGGGTGTGGGCTGTACAGGCAAATTTGTCTCCATGAATGTCTGGAGCAATGAGATGAAGGAGAAGGCTGAGAAGCTAGCGTGTTTGCTGAGAGTCATGAGGTCAAGGGCATGTGGTTAAGGATTGGTATATTGGAGTCAAGCATGCAGGGGTAAAGTAGTTCTGGACAATGTCAACATCTTGGGGGCAGCCAAGGGAGTGGCCAGAAGATTGCTGGAATCACGAAGAGTAGAGAACTTTGAGCAGAGCACGTCCACTAGATTGTCCCTGCGGATGCCGAGGTCATGATTGTGACGATCGGATGCAGACAAAAGACTGAAAAATGCACTTGGCCCTCGAAGATCTCCAAGGGAGGTTCACCGGGACTGCCAGGAGAAAGGTGTAGAGGAAGCAACAGGAAGATGGGTTGAATCTCCACAAAGAGAACGTTTTTTTTTTTTAATTTTTTTTTTCAACGTTTTTTATTTATTTTTTTGGGACAGAGAGAGACAGAGCATGAACGGGGAGGGGCAGAGAGAGAGGGAGACACAGAAGTGGAAACAGGGTCCAGGCTCCGAGCCATCAGCCCAGAGCCCGACGCAGGGCTCGAACTCACGGACCGCGAGATCGTGACCTGGCTGAAGTCGGACGCTTAACCGACTGCGCCACCCAGGCGCCCCACAAAGAGAATGTTTTGTGTGAAGGTTTGAAAGTAGCAATGGCGAGCGAGTAGAATGAAGACAGGGATTCTCAGTCCTGCCTGTGATACGGAATGGAGGTACCAGGAGGGGAATAGCACAGTGTGTCCCATGCTGCTCCCAGTTTACCAGTTCCTGTGTGAGCTCTTGTCTTGCCGTCTGCAAATCACCCTGCTTGTCCTTACCACCCTGTTGGTTCCTTCGACTGTCACCGGTAGTCACTGGACTGAGTTGCTCTTCATCGGCAGCCTCCAGTAAACCCCATACAGGGAGAATGTTGGTTTCAACTGTCCTACCTCAAGACCTAGGGTATGTAATGGGCCCCTTGTTGGCCCGTGGGGACTCTAGCACACGAGGGATGTTCTGTGAATGGTGATCCTCTTTCTTCACTCATCCTTTTTTCTCTTTGTAAGTTTTGTAGACTTGGAAGTGGAATCTGTGTGGATGGAGAGACGTGGGGGTCAGGAGGGTTTGAGGAAGAATCTGCTGCGAGAAGAGTCTAGAGAGATTGGTCAGAGAGACCTATAGAGGTGACATTTGGCTGCCAGGCTTTACAAAATGAAGGAAGCATTAGAGGCTTTGAACTTGAGGTGTGACAGGACCCATTTTGTATTTAGGGGAAATAATTCTAAAGCCAGCTAGAAAGATGGATGGGTGGATTGGCAGGCAAGAGATTAGGAACCAGGTCATGAGTTAATACGTGATTCTCAGGACCGATTGGAGCAGAGTGAGTTCTGGATCAGAGAAGTAGTTAGAAGGTAGTGTCGAGTTATATGGTCTCATGGGGTTAAGGATGTAAATCAGTGTTGGGGCACCCGGGTGGCTCAGTCGGTTAAGCGTCCGACTTCGGTTCAGGTCATGATCTCGCGGTTCGTGAATTCAAGCCCTGTGTCGGGCTCTGTGCTGACAGCTTGGAGCCTGGAGTCTGCTTCAGATTCTGTGTCTCCTTCTCTCTCTGCCCCTCCCCCACTTGTGCTCTGTCTCTCTCTATCAAAAATAAATAAATGTAAAAAAAAAATAAAAAGAATGTAAATCAGTGTAGCTCAGCAGTGGGAAAGAAAAGGAAAGAAGGTATGAAGGTTAGTTCTCCTTGAAAATATGGAATCCAAATTGGGTTATAATTACCTTATGACCTCATTACTTTATTTTGCAATTATTCTTCTTTGGATTTTATTTTATTTTTTTTTTAGCATGAGACAGCGTGAGTGGGGGAGAAAGGTAGAGGGGAAAGAGAGAAGGAATCTCAAACAGGCTCCACATTCAGTGCAGAACCTGATGCAGAGCTAGATCCCACAACCCTGGGATCATGACCTGAGCCAAAATCAAGAGTCGGGTGCTCAAACGCCCGAGCCACCCAGGCGCCCGTGGGTTCTTTACATTGTTTTTGTTTTTATGGTCCTAATAAACTAGAGCAGAAAGTTCCACTAAAGTTTTGTACCAGTTGTTATGTCATAACCCAAGAACTAAAGCACTTTGATTTGTGAAGTAAACATAAAGCTATGAGGAATATTTTTGACTGTTGAATACATCTTACATTCTTGTATTTTTCAGCTATCCATTTCTTAGACATATCCCAGACACTATTTTAGGGGGGATTTCTGAACTGGTCTAAAACTATACGAATACGAATCTGTCAATATTAATATTTTGGCAACTGAATCAGGGAGGCAGGGGTGAGACGGGGAGAGCAGCACTGTGTGAGTTATCACCGAGAGTCTGCTAAGACCCAACAGTCTGCATTTCCTTATCGTGTCTCTGCTTCTTGGTGAAACGTCACTGCGTGATACAATTTTATTCTCTAGACCTTTGGTTTTCAAAAAGTAAGTCATTAACAAGATGCAAGTTCTTGTAGTAGAGGCGCATGGTTCTGTAAGTAAAGCCACTTGGTTAAACACCCAAGCCTGCCTTACTTGTTGGTAAAAATTGGCCCGGGGGTGGGGATCTCTCCCTCTAGGTAATTCTCATGTGATGCTGGAACAAGCGGGTGCAGAGGATTGATAGAGCCAGGGTCAGATGGCCTGGGTTTGGGTTCTAGCTTCCTGCTTCCTTAAACCAGTGATTTGTCTTTAAAAAAATTTTTTTTAATGTTTATTTAGTTTTTGAGAGAGAGAGAGAGAGAGAGAGAGAGCACGCAAGTGAGCGCACAAGTGAGGGAGGGGCAGGCAGAGAGAGAGAGAGGGAGACAGAGAATCCCAAGCAATCTCTGAGCTGTCAGCACAGAGCCCAATGTGGGGCTCGAACTCAGGAACTGTGAGATCATGACCTGAGATGCTCAATGGAGTGAGTCCCCCAGGCACCCCCCCCACCCCCGCCCAGTGATTTGTCTCTTTAAGCTTCATTAGCTTCATCTGTAAAATGAAATGTGCACCACCAGAACCCACCTCTGAGAGCAGTCAGAGGTGAATGTGATCATCTCCACCAATGTGATGGATGTGATGAATGTGATCAGCCTCACCCCAGTGCCTGGCTCCCAGAATCGGTTCAGCATTGTTAGTGACCTTGGTGCCCCTTTTCACAGAGAGCTGCCGAGTTTTCACCCAGGAAAATTCTTTTTCTATTCAGCCCAACGGTGCTGTAACTAGGAAGCCTGGAAGAATTGAGGGGAAGAGCTGAGATGAAGATATTTCTAGATACAAGAGTGAGAAGATTATTTCAGGG
Source organism: Neofelis nebulosa (assembly GCF_028018385.1). NCBI lineage: Eukaryota > Metazoa > Chordata > Mammalia > Carnivora > Felidae > Neofelis > Neofelis nebulosa. The sequence continues at coordinate 16,011,249 of NC_080783.1, forward strand.
AAAGGGAAAAAGGATGAATGAACAATATTGACAGTGATCAGGGTGCTGGAAAGAGAGAAATAAATAGAAGTCTCGAGCCCTGGGATACAGTGGGGCAAACAGTCAGCAAATTGAGTTTCAAGATCACTGAAGTGGCCTCAGCAAGTTCCTGGCTCTTTCTGGGCCCCAGTGTTATTATAAGTAGAGTAGGAACCATATTTCCTGGCCTGCCTGACCCAGAAGATGAGTGGGAACATCTAAGGAGAAAGTGCTTTGCAAATATAAAGGGAGGGGTGTTGCCCCTCCTGCCTGAATGCAGGTGTTTAAGAAATGAAAAACACGGCATGTTTTTAAAAAAAAACCCTACAAATTACTCACCTTCTCTTATTCAAGGATGATTTTTGGACTTCCAATCTACCAGCACAATTTGAGAGGGATGACCAACGTGGGAACCAATCAACTAATCTGGGAGTTCAGATTATTTGATGATGTTCCCTGAAGGCAAAGAGTCTGTCACGGGGGAGGCCTGCATTCAGGAGTCCGTTGTTCGGTCTGGATTCTGTCCTTCAATTTCCTGGATGTGTGACTCTGAACTGGAGACTGCACCCCTCTGGGTCTTCTTCCTTAGCTATAAAATGAGAAGCCTAGCTGTTCTTTTCACCTCCCTGGGTCATTTCGAAGACCGCGCACGTTGAGAAAGAGCCAACAGAAACGTCTTAAACCAACAGTCCGCTGATTAACTCATTTGAATGGTAGATGTTATAAAAACTAGGTAAGGCACAGGGTAAAAACTTATGGCCCCGTCCCCCGATGGAATATTATGCCCGTTGTGTTTATGAAGGAATTTGATGACGTGGGAGAATGTTCATAAAATAACACGAAGTGGGTAAAAAGACATGTGCGTGCACCCACGCGCGAGGAAACCTCAAAACCCGAGCAGTATACCAAAACATCAACGGCGATCGCTTTTCTGAGCATGAGCAGCTTAAGTGATTTATCCGCTTATTGTTGCTTCTTCCAGTCTTCCCACAGTTTTCGATTTTTCTCTTTATCAGAAGCGCGTACGGCTACTTCACAGGAAAGGAAAAATTGTCTGACAAAATGAGATGACGTGTGTCGAAGGTCTGCAGAGTGCCAGGCACACAGGGTTGGGATTTCATAGATGTCAGTCGAATCTGAAAGAAGTCTTAAAGAAAGAGACCTTGGAAGGAGGGCATTTGTCCAAGGCTCTGCCAGCAGATGACGCCGTTCAGAGGCAAGAGACGGCAAGACAGGACCCACCAGACAGGCCACCACTATGATGCCTGGACAGGAGCCTTCCAGTGGATGTTAGGAAAAACTTTGACCCCTAAGCCCTGAAGGGGTATTGTGACTACTTCTACTTCCTTCAAGACAAACAATTCACATTTCAGCTGCTCTTGTTCTGGGTTCAATCAGAACCACGTGAAGGACTTAAAATATCCCCGGGATTAGACGTTACAGAGCAGCTGGCTGGCTGGAGGGGTCCCATAAATGTCACAAGGAAACTCATACCAATAGGGAAGGCAGGAGACAAAAATAATAGCAATAATTCCTTGCATTCACATGGCATCTTTCATCTGAAGAGCTCAAAGTATCGTACAGATGTTATATCCATTAAAACTTATGTGGCAAGCATTATTCTCCCCGGATTACAGATGGGGAGGGGACTGTAATCCTGTCATTCAGACTAAAAGTGGAATAAACATGTAATTATCTTTGAGAGGAAATCTTTCTAATGTAACCCTTTCCTCCTGCAGCCTTCTGTTGCTTCTGAGTGAATAGGACAGGTCACAATCTTGGGTCTGGAATATCTACTGCAGGTATCCAAACACTGAAATGAGATCACCTCTCAATCTTTTTTCCCAGACGAAACATATTTAAGTTTTCAAGTCTCTCTTCAGAAGTCCAAGCTTCCCCTTTTCTCATTTCCCTGCAACCTGGAGGTGGTTTTCAAGTTGTGTAGGGGCGCCTGGGTGGGTCAGTCGGTTAAGCGTCCGACTTCGGCTCAGGTCATGATCTCGCGGTCCGTGAGTTCGAGCGCCATGTCGGGGCTCTGTGCTGACAGCTTAGAGCCTGGAGCCTATTTCAGATTCTGTGTCTCCCTCTCTCTCTGACCCTCCCCCGTTCATTCTTTGTCTCTCTCTGTCTCAAAAATAAATAAATGTTAAAAAAAAAAAAAATCAAGTTGTATAACTAGAGCCAGTGTCTGACGCTTCAGCCCGAGTCGGGCAGTGACTTTACCTGAATAAACTCACAATCTTGAGGTTAGCTTTGTGTTTTTGCAGCTGTGCCTTCCACGAAGATACATTATTTTTGGTTTTGGCCATTTTTCTGATGAGGCAATGACTTCTATTTCTGATGTCCAAAATCTCCCCCCGCCCCTTTTGATTTGGGAAGTAAATTTCTTCTACAAAGGCAAAGTATTCCACTTTCCTAACCTAGCAACTATTATCGTTTTTGTACATTCTGTTTCGTCTCTATTCGTAGTAATCTTTTGACGCGGCTCAAGTAATTAACCATTTTGCATTCTTTAAATTGTATTCTGCTTTTTAAGATTCACATTATATTATAAGCATCTTTCTCCATTGCTTCTTGGAAAGTAAGGACAGTGCTGACCATATAATCAGGATTATAAGGTTGTAATAAAAGTTGTTCAGTTATACTATTAGAAGATATTACAATTGCCTCCAGTTTTTTGTTACTATATATTGTTCTTTGTTGAACATCTTGCGCTTAAAGCTTCTTTTATGTTTTAGGTTATTTTGTTGGGAACTTGGTATACATATTTTCAAATGGTTTCCTCCAATGACTGAAGCTAATTACAGTGTCCTCAATAATGCTCGACAATACTATTTTCACTATACTCTTGTTAGAACTAAATTTTATTATTTTTTGAATTGGTGAAAATATTTACCTTGTTTTGCAATCTAAGTTGCATTTCCTTTCTTTTTCTTTTCTTTTTAATATTTATTTATTTTTGAGAGAGAGAGAGACAGAGAGAGAGAGATCATGAGCAGAGGAGGGTCAGAGAGAGGGAGACACAGAAATCGAAGCAGGCTCCAGACGCCAAACTGTCAGCAGAGAGCCTGACAACAGGGGGGCTCGAACTCACAAACTGTGAGATCATGACCAGAGCCAAAGTTGGATGCTTAACCGATTGAGCCACCCAGGTGCCCCTTTTCTCCCTTTCTTTCTTTCTTTCTTTCTTTCTTTCTTTCTTTCTTTCTTTCTTTCAAAGCAGACTAAATAAATGTATTCCTTCTTTTTTAAGAGTTACACATTGCATGAAGGATGTGGTATAAACAAAGGGTGTTAAAAAATCTCGATATGAAAATAGCAATAATAAAATTTGATATGAAAGCAGTAGTAATAATGAAATCTTACAGCATAAGATCCTTTTCTCTCTGGAGCTCCAGCGTGCTGTCTTATGCTTCCAAGTGCTTCTGCAAGGTAAATGAGGAGTGCTAGGAATCAGCTTTTTGAAGATGAGGAAAGTAACAAGAATGGCACTTGGGGCCATGACTTAGAGAAATTGCTCTCTGGCAGCGAGTGGCACTGATCACATTTTCTCACCGTATTCTCAAAGCAACAGGATGTCAGGCTCTGGCTAAGCCTTATTCAAACTCTTCAGGCATTAGCACTTTTCCCTTTGTGTTTTAAATATACATATGATTATTTGTCCTATGCCCTGATAGAGGAGGAAAAAAAAAAATCAGTTGAGCCAGTTTGGCCAATATGTGGGGGTTGGGAAAGGCACTTGTGAATTTAATCTGTTCTTAGAACTAAAAAGATTTTCATACCCATCAAAAAGCCAAACAAGTTTGTGCACGTAGACACCAGCTCAGACAGACTGATCGTTGTTAGTGATATATTTAATATTTGGACCTAACTCGGATCCCTGTGAAACCTTATTGATGATTTAGCTGTGTGAAAAATCCTGGCCAGAAAACAGGGATCTGAAATTCTTTGACAGTCTGAGGATCAGCCTTTCCAGAACAGTGTTTTCTCATTATCTCTGTGTGAAGTTGTCTTAGCTCATAAATTCAGATGGTTTCTCTCGTTGGCTATCACGGGAACATGTATATTTGTAAACCGGCACCTGTGTAAAATCGGCTTCCTCCAGAGGCTCACGGGCATATGTTGTTTGTCTTTAAAGTCTGAGCACGGAATTGTATTCTTCAACCATCAATAGCCCTGGATCCTTTGTCAGGGTAGGACTCTCTTCCATTACACCGCTGGGAGAGAACTGATTTTTAATAGCATGCTGCGCAGTGAAATTTTGGGAATTTAACGAAGTAGCTGAGAAAATAGCCAAGTATCTAAACAAAGAGAACTAGCTGCGTTATTTATTTCTCTACGGTACCTCTCTCCCATAACTGTGCCTTGTTCAAGTTTATGTGAAGCAGAATGAGGACAGAAAGTGACGCTAGGACATACTGCTCTTAGAGCTCAAAGATGTGGACCGGATTCATTTGTTGAAATGCTGCAGATCATTAAATAATGAAACCTTTTCAAATGAGAGATAAAGTAATAAGACGTGGCAGGGGAGAGAGAAGAATGCAGAAAGCAAAACAGCAGAGAGAGGCTCTGATAAGATCTGAGGGAGTCTGAGACCAATCGGATCCAGGCTCGCGATGCCCTCTACCTAGTGCCTCGGTGCCTTGTTCAGCCTCTGCCTGTGACTTGGTCCTGGCACTTTCTGGTAACTTCTGTCGTGAAAGACACCTGGCTCAGTTCCTTCCCTTATGGTTCATGTACCTTCTCCTCCAGGGGGGCTCTGAGCCCGCCTACCTGTTCCTGGCAGCCTTGGGTTGCTGTGAGGCTAAGACCCTGCTCTCTCTGTTTCTGCCTTGACCACCTGAGAGCAATTACACAGCCTCTTCTACCTAGAGCTGAACCGACTGGTTCCAAGATTATATTTTCCTGGAACGTCTTGTTGAACTGGAATGCTTTGGCAGTTAAGAAACCCCTGCTCACACCTGAACAAATCAGCCTGTTTTTCCTGAAATGTAGTACATGTTCACCCGCCTGGCACACGCTAAGGTAACTGGCGGATCCAGTTGTCTGGCTGAAGCGGTGAGATCATTATATCATCATAGAGCCCAAAGTTAAAGATTGCAGAAAATCAGGAGTTATATTGATTGATTTGTAGTCTAGTCATGCAAGCAGGTCAGATGAAAAAAAAAAAAAAATCAGAGAAAGGAAAGACTAGTGAGCTTGTCCAAAAACAGTGGAAAAGGTGAGTCTACCTCCAACACGGTCGATTTTCCAAAGAAATAAGATTCCTGAGATATAAAATAATTCTTATGTGGCGTATAACACCTGCAAGCACACGCACATACACACGGAGCTTCTGTTGCCCACACCCTAACTCTTTGGTTGGAAAACAAGTAAACTCTTTCAAGATTCAAAGTTCTGTTCTGTATTTGTCTTACCATTATTACTATTGGCCTTATCATTGTTACTATTTGCCACTTCTTTTTCTCTGGGCAAAAGGCAGTAATTCCATGCTAATTTGTAGGAAAATCAGAGGAAAAAGAGTGTGGCCAACTTAAGTCCAAACAAAGCTTAAAAAGCGCTTAACTAAATGAACCTTTGAATGTGGTTCACCCATCTCCACACCTGAAGATAAATAATTTTGAAAAAAAGAAAAAGAAAAAGAAAACAAATTGGAAGACTTTAGAGGACAAGTGTATTAGAACTTAAATGCATAATTTCCCCCCTTAATATTGCATTTCCAGGGATTGAGTTGGTTCCATACTTTCTTCTCACTGTAGGGGAAACTGCTCTTTAACTGTCTCAAAGAACCACTGGGATTAAACACTAAATACATTCTGGGATTGGCCCCCTCTCTGTCTCCCTGTCCCGGAGAGAAGTCCTCCTTGTAGCCCATAGAGTGATACTGGAGAATCCTGGGGTCACTGCTTGCAACCAGTGTGTTAATTTCGGTACCCTGGGACTTGGCATACTGGTAGGGTACATTAGACATGGCAGCCGAATGCTTTTCAAATGCCACATGGAAATAGATAGTCCTTCTCAAGTAAACAAATAAATTCAGCTAAAGAAAACCCAGAGCTGAAACACATTCCTTTTGTGATCCAGTCTTATTTCATTCTATCAAGCATTTGGGGTTTTGGGGAATGTCAGCCCATCCCTTCTCAGCCTGCCTCTCCTTGCATGGATCCAAAAGTATTTGGCCCAAAGCAGTGGAGTGGTAACAAACATTTAGAATCACCTCCTGAACTTTGAGAGTTTATTTCCTTTTTTCATTTTCTTTTTCTTGCTGGTAAAAGAAAATCCCTGTCCTTGTATTTGTGACAATCTTAACTTTAGGAGATGTAATAAACATCTGGAAGATTGATTGATCCTGGATGAAATTTTAGATTTGGGGAAGCTAAACACAAGTTGGGCTTTGGATGGTAAATGGGGGTATACATATTTAGAATAAACAATCAGATTCTACACACTCACACGTAGGGCTGTTAATCATGGCTCTAAGAGTGATTCCTTTCACAGGCTGAGAGGATGGGGCTACCACATCCTCAATGATAACCAGTCACATTCCTTCCTTTTGATCCAACTGGTAAATACAGTAGCTGGCACTCACTGATTTATTTTATGTAAGCTTACATGCAATAATCAAAGCTACGAAAAACTAACAGCAATAATACGTTTCACGCCAAGGGTATACAACAGGAGGACTTCAGTAATGCTCGGAATATATCTTGGTTGTGTTTCTTGCTGATATGTTACTTCAGTTGCTAATATAATGAATGGACTTGTTTCAAGAGACAGTTTTAAACCACAGTTACATTTTATTACTCTCTTAAAAATACTTCTCACGAATCCCATATCACTGAAGAGTGTGTTGGTTCAACCTTTTATTGAATAGAGCCCTTGTCCTATTTAATGACCCACAACTGATGCATTGGTCCCAAAATGTGATTTCTCTGAAGCTCTGCAGGACAAGCATCTGAGCTCCTGTGGCAGGAAGGCACTTTTCACAGAATCGTTTTACTGCTCTAACAATACGCCTGTTGCCAGCATCCCAGATAGGAAGTAAAGCTTCTCATGGCTTATGCTTCTGCAGGAAAAGCACAGAATGTTTTAGAGAATGTAGTTCTAATGGGTGTGAAACATCTCGAGTTGCTAAAGTTCTAATGGACTTGAAAAAGCCTCTGGAGAATCAAAGGAACAAAATGATGTAATGGTCTTTAAAAGATAAAATACAAATAGAACGAAAAAAGCTTTAATTCACTTCAGAAAGAGATGTCAACTCAGTGTTTGTGGATAAAGTTGCCAGATAAGCTTTCACATTTCAAAATCAATTTTGGGGGCGGGGATGGGGTTGGGGGTAGGAGGGGGGCAGAAATCCTGGAGCCGCAAGAAGGATAGCAGACAGCCAGTGCCATCTAGTGGTTGTAGAGGATAAAGACAGACTTTCAGCAAAGGGAGAGCTGGCTTTTGGAAACGTACTGCCTGAGAAATATACAATCAGGCCAAACCATAGATTCTAGAGAAGACTGGCTTGAATTTTTACCTCCATTTTCTCACTAAGTAACGGACATCAAATGATGTGGCAGCTGTTTTAAATAGTTTCGATGAAGCCTAAACAGAAAAGAGCTAAGCCCTTCAAGTCACATAGAGCAAATTGGCCCTTCCACATATTTTAAATACGTGAACTTTGCTGTGTTTCAACTACATCGGAGTTAAAACTATCGAATGATATTTAAGAAGGAAAAGTTGCATCTATTTCAAAATACCGTGTTACTGAGAGTTTTGTGAACACTAAGCAAATGCTAACGGTAGACTACTGTCCTTCCTCAAGGTCTGTTCAAGAGGAACAGAATAGAATCAAAGGCTCCACAAATTTGGATAGGAAAAAATGATGTCTTTACTTTCAACATCCTAAGTCTGAAAGTTAGCATTTCCCTTAATTAAGAAAGTAGGCTAGAAACCACAGCAGTGTTAGCAATAGCTGGGATTTTGACACCAAAAGAAGTCAGGTATTTTACCATTGTACATGCCCTTCACCATTTATGAAGGATAGTAGTTGTTAGACCTGACACTTGATATTGTTCTTCAGTGGGTAATAAGTAAGCAAATCCATTTTTTGTCATAAATTTAGTTTTAAAAACATTTAAGGGGTGCCTGGGTGGCTCAGTTAAGCATCAGACTCTTGATTTCAGCTCAGGTCATGATCTCACAGTTGGTAAGTTTGAGCCCTACATCTGGCTCTGTGCTGACAGCAGAGGGCCTGCTTGGGATGCTCTCTGCCTCTGTCTCTTCCCCTCCCCCCCTCAAAAAATAATAAATTAACATTAAAAAATAAAACATGTAACTGCTTTCAATATAACTTATTCTCTTTGTACTGCTATGTATTTTATTTAAGGCATTTTCAAACTTCACTCTGAGAGGGGATCCATACATTTATTAGACCGCCAAAGGGGTCAATGGCTCAGAAAGGTAAAGAACTCTGATCTGTAGGGATGGCTAAATCATGAAGTTGAGACACACATAACTTAGTAGTTAAGAGTCAAGGCTTCTGATTCAACTACTTGGATTCAACTCCCCACTCTCTGGGGTCTTTTACTTAGCTTCTCTGTGCCTTGGTTTGCCTATCTATGCCACCAATCTCCTAGGAGAGGTGTGCACCAATCTCCTAGGTGACGTGCTGATGTGAGCACCTGACCCAGAAGACATTCTCAGGGAATGTTAGTGCTTGGCATTGCACAATGTTGTTACCGACTCTAGAAACTGCTAGTCAAAAATGACTCGAATTTATAATCTAAACTACCAGCAGTTTTGATTAACAAGATGCCTTGAGAAACAATTATCTAGGAAGTAAATAGTTCAACTATTTAATAAGAAGTAAAAGCATACATTTCATAGATTCTCTTAACTAATACTTGTTATAACCCTTAAAAGGGCAATGGTATCTCCCTTCTCAGAACCTCGGCTAGTTAAGTGCCTGATTCAAAGTCATAAGTCAAAGACTAGAACACAGATTAAAATATTTGGGGAATTGTTTTTCACCCACCTAATCTTCAGAATCCAAAGGCTTTAGGAGTTCTCAAAATGTACTTAAAAGATAAGACTCAAAAGTTGAAAGAGGGTCTATAGCTATATGTGTAAACAGAACTCGTTTAGAAGGCCAAACTAGCCTAATCTTAGGGTTTATTCCACACCAGAATGGGAAGAAGAAAGAGTAAGTGGAGGGCTTTCACACTATGAACTTATTTGAACTTATCTGATCGATGGATCATGGATGTTTCTACAAAAGTATTGAAGTGCATACCATGTTTTAGACATTTGGGTAAGAAGAGTGAACAAGATAAAGTCCTTGTCCTCATGGAGTTTCATTTCTAAAGGTGAGGGTGAGAAACAGCTAAATATGCCCATTTGGCTGATGGGAAATGAGAGTCAAGGGATAAATACCGAATTCACGTAAGTTCATAGAGCTACTGAGATGCAGCAGAGGATTGGAATCGAGTTCTTGCTGGTTGTGTGGCTGTGACAGTTTCTGGGAAAAGCCCTGTGAAAGTAAAGATTCCTTTGGACACTGACATTTTGTAAATAGACTGTTCTGCCACACTGTGACTGTGAATATGACCTTCCTACTTTTGGTTTGAGACACAACTGAATTTTAATGGCAAAGCATTGAGACTGCGATCAGGAGATCTGGGTTAGACTCTCGGCTTTGCCACTTGTCAGTAGTGTGGCTGAGTTCTCGCTTTCTCACATCATGGGAAAAATTAGAGTTGTCTCACAACGATTTTGTAAGTGAACTATGTTCATGAACATCTGGAACATCTGAGGCTGGTCCACAATAGGTATGCGATAACTCTGTAGTGGATATGGCATTATCAGTTATTATTAACTTGTGGAATTAACCAGGGAGGCAGTGGGTCCCATGAGGGAAATAGCTCTACCTACCTGTGCGGAATCTTACCTTCATCTCTAATGTAGGTAGCAAGTCAAACTGGGCGGTGGTTAAAGTATTAGCCATAGACCATAAAACACCTAGCAGAGTTTCTGGCACAAACAGTCATGAAATCGTACTTATTGTGATTATTACTGCATATGAGTCTGATGAAGCATATATTAAGGAGGCACTTTGTAAAATGTGTTACAAATTTGGATTGAAATTCTGTTGATGTGTTTAGTACAAAGACTTTGGCTCAAGAGCCTAAGAAATGAGAAAACACAAAAACGGGTAGAAACGTTTAAAGGAAAATATAAGAATAACAACTAAGTATCGGTAGCCTTTTCTTTGTCAATTAGGAGTTTGTAATGTCTTCTTAAAATTTTTTTTTAATGTTTATTTATTTTTGAGAGACAGAGGGAGAGAGGCAGAGTGTGAGTGGGAGAGGGGCAGAGAGAGAGAGGGAGACACAGAATCTGAGACATGCTCCAGGCTCTGAGCTGTCAGCACAGAGCCCGATGCGGGGCTTGAACTTGGGGCTTGAACTCAGAATGTTGAGATCATGACCTAGGCCGAAGTAGGACGCTTAACCAATTGCGCCACCCAGGTGCCCCAGAGTTCTTAATGTCTTAATGAGCATCCCTCCAAAAGCCTGTCTTCAGATTTTGATTTTTTTTTTTTTCTGGCTTCATGCATAAATGAGAAATTGTGTATATACCATGCATGAGGTGTTGGCTATTTCTAGAAGAAAGAGCATGTTTGTGAGGGACCAGATTTTCCCACTGACCTCACAATTACCTGTTAAGTGTGGATGTATTAATAGCACAGCAGGACTGAATATCTAAAATTAAAGTTTTGGGGGTGCCTGGGTCCACACTTGGTTAAGTCTCTGACTTTGGCTCAGGTCATAATCTCACAGTTCCAGAGTATGAGCCCTGCGTCAGGCTCCATGGAGACAGCTCAGAGCCTGGAGCTTGCTTCGGATTCTGTGTCCCCATCTCTAACCTTCCCCTGCTCGCGCTGTCTCTCTCTATCTCTCAAAAATAAACATTAAAAAAATTAAAAACAAATAATATTGAGAAAAGTTTGGCCCAGTAGGCACAGACACAAAGTTGGGGAAGGGGGGGGGCTGGGGGAGGGAGGGAGTTAAGTGGGTGGGGAGTTTTATTTTTTCTCAGTATTTGGAAAACCAGAATTCAAATGTAAATACCTGGCCTCAGGGCATCTTTACAAACGTAGTGTCCTGGAACCAATCCTTAGGGCTGGGTCTGGATTTCATCCTGAAGGCAAAAGCGTCTTCCAACAAAGAAGATAGGTAATAATGAACACATTATGGCCATCAAGCTTTTAGGCTTTTTGTTTGGTTGAACGGTGATTTCCTCCTCCCTACACACGTTCTGTCTCTTTGTCTCTGTCTCTGTCCCCCAAATCCCATGGGCTCTCCTTACTGTGGGGTAGTTGGCCAGTCAGGATCTCAACCTTCACTGTATTCCTCTGGGAGAAGCAAGGCACTTCCCTGGCAAGAAGGCGGGAGGGAGATAATGGCCATGGGCTGCGCTATTCTTTCAAGTGACATTGAATTCTACAGCTGTTTGAAGGCCTTCCTGGAAGCCAAGCCTGGAGGCTAACCTTGGGACGTCCAGAACAGCTAGTTCCAGAGTGCGATCAGACCCTCTCTGCCTCCTCCCTACAGCCTGCGGGAACTTCTCTCTTCTGGGATCGTAGGCGATTCCAGCTCCTTCTGAACTGCTCCCTCCTGAGTTAGGGCACTCAGCTTCTCTACCAGGCCCAACAGCCTGGCGCTGCAATAGTGATGTTGTTTGCTTACCTCTGCCCGTGGGAGGTGCTGGGGCCAGCAGCCTTCTCCTGTTCTGCTGCCCTTCACTGCCCCCTACTGGCCAAAGCCGTTCAACTGTCGTTAGCCTTTGAGGTTCAAACTTTATCCCAGAGAAAACAGAATTACAGCTTTCAGATGTGTATACAGTCAGGCTTCCAAGAGGATAGGTTAGAAAGAGAAAGAGAGAGAGAGAGAGATTGATTGATTGATTGTAGAGGCTGAAATAATGTTCTTATTTCTAGTTGAATCTTAAACATAGGCAATTCTATTGGAAAAGGTACTACTCAGGTAATCTGGTTTCACTGGATTAAGCAAACACAAATGGTTTATTCCATTAGAGTAGCATCTCTTCATCATGCTCTAGTTAATTGCACAACTCTGCATTTTACATAGTTTGGAGGGTCTCACACACTAACCAGAGCTTCGGACACCTACTCACAAGCACCGGAGAACCAGTTTTTCCTTATACCTGGGTGTACCTGGGCTGTAACTTGGGTGCCTTGGAGAGTTGTGTAATCTCTCTTGCCCAATACAACAGCTAACCGCCAATCACGAGGGTTTGAGTTATGTTAATTCTCGTACATAGGTTGTTACATGGTCCATATTTCAACACGGTCAGATGAATCTCGCAGGCTTTAGCCATCCATGGCACACTCAGGTGATTTCTGGTGGAGGCAGGTGTTGGCAGGCCACTGGGTCCTTGGGAACATGCTAGAAGGTGAATATGTCTTTGTTGCCTTCTCCCATTTTCTGCAGTGCCTCCCACCCACATCTTTGAGGACGTCTAGGAACCTGAACCCTCTCTTGCCTGAATCAGTCACGTTTGCCTTTTTAGAACTGCCGAGCCTCTCAGGAGTCACCGTGCGTGTGAATCACCCGGGGATCTGGGCAAGTTGCAGAGTCTGCTTCAGGGGTTTAGAATGGACCCCAGAGCCTGCATTTCTCATAAAATTCCAGGTGATGCCTATGCTGCTGGTCTTTTGTGGACCGCACAGAGTAGCAAGGCAATCAAATCATCTGATTAAAGGGATTTCTTCTAATTAAAGTGTAAATGACTGTTAGGTCCAACACAGCTGGTGTTTGCATTTTAATAGGAGTTGTGTTCTTCCCAGCAACCCTTGGAGATTTCAGAAAGAACAGTGGTGTGTAACCTGTACTCTCCCTGTTAAGCCCCCTTTTCTGAAGAGACGGGGTGAGGGTAGGGCTAATTGTAGGAAATTTGCAAAGGCAAGTCTTTGGCTTTCCATCTCTTTTCTGTGTCTCTTCCATCCAAGGCTCATCTTTTCCCCCACGCCCCTTTTCTACTTTGTGGCTCAAGGACATGACAAAGCTGCAAGTTTTAATAATATCATCTAATATTTAAATTTTCTTTTGCATGGTTAAAACGTTTATGCATTACTGGTAATGGATGGGTTCTTATCCCAAATTTGCCGTAGAATTGGAGTGCATATATGATATCTCTTGACTAAGTGCTTAGGTAGCCAATATTAGCTTCCAAGAACTAGTCAATCTTCAATAATCTTAGAGATAAAAGACCAGTAAAGAAACAAAGTCCAAAGTTTGTGCTATTATGAATTAACCAACATCCATTTAATAAGGATGTTGCTCTAGAAGAAAGAATACTGGAGTGAGGCTAAGAGAATTTGGTCCTGTTCCAACTCTATGCTGGCTGGCTGAGTGATCCCTGAGCGATAGCCACAGAAACTGGGCCTCGATTTTCCCATCTGTCAGACCTATTCATTAGTCGAACAAATATTTATTGAGTACTTACCATGAAGTCATTAGACATCCAGTCATTACTCAATAGTAAAATATTGATCAAGTTCTTAATGTGTATTTAAATCACAGGGTTTTTGACGTTGGATTTATTTGTCCCAGGAAGGGATTGAGGCATATAGGAATAAAGACTCTCCTTTTCGCCGTATACTCCTTGATGTGAGAGGAGGCAACCCTCCCCTGTTTCCTGTTGCTTTCCTGAACCTGAGAGTATGTCTGGAAGTCCTGAAGACTCAGCAGGTGGTTCTTGTAGCAACTTTCCCTTTTGGGCGATGGCCAAGGAAGGTGTCCAGTTGCATATGAATAAACTGTGTCTGGTGAGCTGGGGCTGTTATAACCTGGGTGGGCTCAGCTGTGAGGGATGCTGGCACTGGCCGAGAGGAAGTGTTGGAGAAACCCAGGACCAGATGGGACCGGGACTGGGGAACTTCCTCAGCTGAAGTGCCCTCTCCAGAGCCAATGGTACAATTTGCAGTGTCAGAAAGGGCAGCCACGTCACGGCTCCTGAGGACAAGCACATTTGGAATGGTGCCGCTGCCGGCGACTGGGAATAGACATAGCAAACTACAACTTCCAGGGGAGGGACAAGGGCGAGGACTCTGCAAGGTATTGGATCCTTGCCCAATGGGCTATGATGGTTCTAGGCAACACTCCAGACCCAGCAGTGGACTGGAATACTAAGCAGGAAATTGAGAGCTACAGCCCGGTGCTTGGGGCTGTGACGGCAAGATGAATTCCAGGCTCCACACACTGGTGTTAATCCCTGTCCTGGTCAGGGCTGATTGACTCAGAGTCTAGGCAGGACCGTGTCTGTAACTGGCCAGGAGTGGGAAGGCAGGGGTTGTGCGGGAGGAATCACAGTGGGATGTCTGGTTGATATCCCCAGGCCCCATGGTGCTACCTCCTCTCCGCCGTTTCCCGGCATGTTGTGCTAATGCCGGTGGGGAATCACCTCTTTGTCTCAGGAAGGTTTTTAAGCAAGAGCAACTTTGTCAAGTGTTAATACTTTTGAGAGATGTAACATCTTAAGCCCTGCGTCCCTTTTCCTGTACCGAAAACGCTGGGGCAGATGTACGTTCTAGGTCCCCCAGGCGAAGACCATCAGAGACACACCTGTAGGCAAACAAGTTGAGCAGATCATTACAAGGAGAAAGACGTAGACTGTGAGGATTTGTGGGATGTCTTGGTGAGAAGGTATCAGAAGGGACTTTCCATAGACTCTGGACTTCGGTTGGATGACTTTAGGGGAGGGTCGAGGGAAGCAGGGGTTCGGTCTGGAGTGGCTTTTGTCAGAAAGCGGGGACAAGTCTATGATTAGGCATCTGGATAATATAGTCTTATCCACAGGGAGGAGAGTGAGAGCAAGGATGAAGCTGTAATTGGCAAAGAAATGGCAGTCAATCCAATTAGCCAGGAGCAACCGGAATAGTCGGTATTTTGTAGATTGCAGAATGACCATTTTTTTTTTTTCTGTACTTAGATGCAATTATGATGTGCTCTTGTTCTGTCTCACTTTATCACGGCCTCAGAGTGACTGTGTCTGAGATCAGTGTTCTGTGCATATCTTCGATGCCCAACAGGAAACACCATGCTCGAGAGCTGTGAGCATCAGGCCAGCCCCTAACGGTATCCAAGCCTCACTGGAAGTGGCAGACCAGTTCTCAGGATGCCAGTATACTCTGGTCCATCCATTCCTAGCAGGTTGGAAGAAATGGGGTCTAACGTGTATAGTTTTGATAGTAAACCATCAGGGGCACAGAGAAACTCACGTTCTCATGCTAGTATTTTGCCATCAGTTCTCATGCTTGGCTTGGCAGTCAGGAAATATAGTATATTCCATAACATTTTATTAACCCCACTCAGATGTCAGTGTTCACATTTTACAAAAGGAGAAGTGGAATATAGAAAGTATAGAAAGTTAGGAAAGGTATCACAAATCGTGCGGCAAGTGAATCAGGCACAACAAGGAAGGACACAGGTTAAACTTCTTTCCTTTATACACCAGTGGTTGGTCACCAAAGTCATGGGAAGGCTGCCTTTTGCTAATAGTTGCATCCGAAGTGGCTTTGGAGGGGAGCCTGGTGTGTGCAGATGGCGAAGAACATGGTGATAGTCTTCAGAGTTAGGAATGCATCCTACCTGACTTTTCTTGAACATTGACATATTCATTCTTTAACACGATATAACTCATTGTATCGTTATCTATAAACATTTTTGAGTCAACTTATACTAGCGGCCAGTTTTGTCTCTTTGGACAGTACGTCCCTTGAGTTTAGTGCCTATTCATTTAAGGAGTGTATTCCTATCCCATTTATTTACATTTTTATTTAATTCACTAGATTGTGTGTCACTTGAAGGCAAGGACAGTATCTTCATGAGCTACTAGAGTGGAATACTGAATAAATGACTATAGATGAATGATACTTATTTCTTGTCCAAGTGACTATATCATTGCAGTACCGAGATTTTATGACACACTCAAAATTTCATCACCGCCGTGACTACAATTATGGTTTCCAAATTTCCTTGAGCTTAAAGAAACCCCTCTCCATTGAATGAAAACAAATATCCACAAAAGACTCGGACATGAATGTTTCCAGCAGAGTTATTCCTCAAAGATCTAAGTGCAACGACCCTTTGAATGTCCATCAATAGATGGATGGATAAACAAATTGTGGTATATCCATACTATGGAATGCCACACAGCAATAGAAAGGAGGTAAGTACTGAATCATGCATCAACACAGATAATTCCCAGAAACACTATGCTAAGCAAAGTAAGCTGGCCACAAAAGGTGACATCCTATAATTCCATTTATGTAAAACTCTCAGAAGACAAATTTCATTTCGAGTAACATAAAGCAGATAAATGGTTTCCTGGGTCTGGGGGTAAGAGGTTGAATGGTAGAAAAGGGCACAAAATGTTCTACATCTTAATGATGGTGGTGATTGCTTAGGTATATACATTTGTCAAAACTCACTGAACTGTACACCTGAAATTGGTGAGTTTTATTGTATGTATATCCCACCTCAATGAAGTTGGTTTTTAGAAAGTTTCTTTTCATGGGGGAGGGGAAGGAAAAAAAAGAAAAAAAAAAAGAGGTTAGAGTGTGAGAGAGAGCCAAAGCATAAGAGACTCTTAAAAACTGAGAACAAACTGAGGGTTGATGGGGGGTGGGAGGGAGGGGCGGGTGGGTGATGTGTATTGAGGAGGGCATCTTTTGGGATGAGCACTGGGTGTTGTATGGAAACTAATCTGACAATAAATTTCATATAATAAAAAAAAAAATAAAAAGTTTCTCTTGACTCCACACCCCTCTTCAGCTACCACCCCTTTCTTTGTTCCCCATTTAGTGAAACTTCTCAAAAGAAGTGGTCTATATCCATTTTAATCCCTTTCCTCTTAATCTCTTGAGAAGAAAAGACTCTTGCTAAAGTCATCAATGACCTCAGTGTCGCTACTCGAAGGGTCAATTCCAAGTCCCCATCTCAGTCAACCTTGATAGAGCTGCCCACTCCCTCCTCCTGGACACACTGTCATCAGCTCTCAGATAGTTACCATGTCCTGGGCAGCTCTTTTTCGGGCTCTTTCTCCACTCCCCCTCACTGCTTAGACCATTAAATTTTGGCAGCTTACCCATCCCTCCATTGATTTCATCCAGTCTCAGGGTATATGAAATGCTATCTCTCTGCTCATTATTCGAGTGCAGAGCTCTCTCCTGGACTCTAGATTCATATAACCAACTATTTACTCATCTTGCCCACTGGGATGTCTAATTTATACTCAACATGTCCCATTCTGAACTACTAAATTCCAGGGTGCCTGGCAACTAGGCTTCTCACACTGTGCTCCTTACCTTGGTACAGGGCAATTCTGTTCTAGTTCCTTATGTCAAAGCTTCGGAGTCCTCCTTGGTTT
This sequence comes from Neofelis nebulosa, assembly GCF_028018385.1. Lineage (NCBI taxonomy): Eukaryota > Metazoa > Chordata > Mammalia > Carnivora > Felidae > Neofelis > Neofelis nebulosa. Next base: position 16,028,706 of record NC_080783.1, read on the forward strand.
CTTTCATATCCCACACTTATTCCATTGAGATCCTGTTGACTCTACCTCAAAAATGTAGCTAGAATCCAACAACATTCACCGATCTTATTTTAATACAAGCCATGGTTGTTTTGTACCTGGATTATTGCAACGGTAGCTACTTGATGTCCTTTGATGAGTAAGCAATTGACTTTGTGCTCCTCTGTAGTCTCATCCCCATACAGAAACTACCATGAACCTTCTAAAATGCAAGTCTGATCATGCATGCTGCTGACAACAAATGTTCTAAACTCTGATGTTCTAAGTCTGATGCTTTAACCCCACATACCTATAATGACCTAAAAGGCCCAACAAAATCTGGCCTCTGTCGTCTCCTCTTTGCTCACTCTGCTCCAGCTACACTGGCCAGCCACCTTGCCACTTCTGGAATGTACCAGGCATCCTTGTATCTCAGGACCTTTGCGTTTCTTTTCCCATCTGCATCCTTCTGGAATGCTCTCCCCCAGATATCCACATTGCTTACTCTTACTCTTTCAGGACTTTGCTCAAATGTCACCTTCTCAGGAGACATCTCAGGCAGCCCTCTTGAAAACTGTAATCATTTTCATGTCCTTCTTCACTGGGATTTTCCACTTTCTTTCCTGTTTTGTTTTCAAAGAACTTGCCACTATTTGACACACTATATGTCTTTGTTCATGTACATTTTTCTCCACTTGAATGTAAGCTTTCGGAAGCAGGGTTTTTTTTGGTCCCCCATTTCTTTAGGCATTTTATCTGCTGAGCCTAGACAACAGTTTGGTACATACAAGACTCAACTAATATACTATTAATTAATGAGTGGAGGGGTACTGAGGCATGGGGGGATTAAGCAAGTTGATAAACATCATCTAAAAGAGATAGAATTGCTTTTAAGAAAATTCGGTACCCTGGATTTGGACCTGCTTCTTACACTATAGAATCACACTAAAATTCATTTTTTTGTAAACCTCACAAGTGTGTATAATAAACTTCCCCACAATGGTAAGCTGGTTCTAGAAATTACTTACCATTTCTAAGTTGATTGACTTGAACAAAACGTTTTGAAAATTTCTCAGGTGTGATCATTGACCAGTCAATGACTTGATCAATGACTAGTCAAATTCTCCATTGTCAAGAGGTTTATGATCACTGATGAAAAAATATTGCCATGCTCCACGAGCCTTGGAAATAACTATATTTGCAGGTAGTTCTGTATTATATATGTGTAAAAAAAGCTGACAGGATGCTCAGTGATGGAAACACTGGTGTGAAATTTCAGCCCGATTTCTTCAAACAGGACCACTTGGTGTTGAGGTCAAGGATTCCCAGGCTTGGGTCTCCTTGGGTGGAGTGGTCCCTTGTTGGGGGGTTGTAAATCTGGACCACAATCTCATGGGTATGTTCCTGAGCTAAACTTATAGGTAAAAAACACTTTTGAGATCCACACTACCCTAAATAAGAAAGAGTGAGCTGGTCCCTACAATGTGGTTTTGGAGAAGTGGTTTAAGCCTGCACACAAATAAAGCAAGAATTCTGACATATTCTTGTGATTAAAGATAATAGTTTTTTAGTGACTGTAAGCTTACTCAGGTGTGGCGTTTGTTCAGTATGTCGTAATGCACCCCTTAGGTCTGGAGACCAGGCAGGTTTGCTCAGTAATTACCTTACCGAAAACCAGATTACTTATTGTTTCGATGTCAGCTACCTGAGAGTGTGCCAAATAGCTCTCAGACAACTAGGAATTACCAACAATACTGGCCCGATGAAGGCGCCTGCATTTTTCACGTCATGTGTCTTGCCAGGGTGGGCAGACTGGTTCAAGGGAATGAATGAACTTCATTCCATGCTGCAGTAGGCCTTCACTGACCCTCCTCCACCCCGGCTAGGGAAATATCAAGACAGTCATTTTCTCTGATGAGCTGGTGCTCTCTGAGACAGCTCCTGAGCCTTCAGCCAAGAACAAATGATCTGACATTTGTCCCTCTGGCAATCTCCTTTGCTTGGGAACTTCTAAAGTGCTGTTGACATACGACATCAGAAAATTTGATATTCTAGAAATTAGATCTGCTTTGAAAACTTGAAAGTAAACAGAAGGCACATACATAGGAATATATACATATGTATGTATATGTACATATATACATATATATATATAATATGTATTATATACACATACCAGTATAAACACAAGTCTTAGAGATGTTTGTCTGCTTTCTGTAGTGAAGGACTATTAAAAGTCAAGAGTTAGCTTGCCGGATTGAAACCTCCTTCAAACTTCTACTTGTTACTTAATCTCTCTAAACTCATCTTCTTCTCCTTAAAATGGGGATAAAATAGTTATTCGCCATAGGATTTTTTTTAGGACAAAATGAGGAAAAATATATGTAGAAATATCTGAAAAAGAGCAGCCGAGTTCCAGCAGAAATCCAAATGCAGGTAGATTGGGGTTTCGGTTGACAGGACACTTTTCAGATCCCCTAATCTCACTAATACTGTTTCTTCATTTGCAGTCTGTGACTATTACTGTTGCTTTATGCTCTGACGTTTAGGAGGCAAAATCATCCAACTGATAAATGATTATGCTAAGTATTTGTTAAATGCTTACTAAGTACTTACTGAGTGCTTGTTAAGTACTGGGGTAAGAGTGAGGGAAGGAGAAGGACTTAAAATATGAAACTCGCAGTTTAATTGGTGAGATTGACTTATACGTATTTATACACACCTGGGTATAAGTCCTGGTTTTTAAGAAAGAACATGAGGTATGGAGTTAAGAGACTTCCATTCATGTTCTGTTCTGGTCTACCACTTATCAAGTGGATCCTTGAACAATCCAGTTGATTCTGACCACTAGACGCCTCCATCTGTGAAATGACCATAACAGAAAACAGGTTTGTGGTCAGGATAAAATGAGACCATGTACATACACCTCTTTCCTAAAGGGTATCTTCATATTCGTTATCGTCATCAGGAGGTTAGAAATTGACATCTTCTATAACAAGCGTCTAATTAGGCAGAAGTAAAAAGTATGCAGAGAACAGGGAGATCACTGTGGGTAGAAAAATCTCAGTTCCATGGAGAAAATGGATCTCAAACTAAGCATCAGAGGAAGGATATGGCTTAGGAAACAGACAAATAGGCAGACAGATACGGGGAAGTAAATTTTTCAGGAGGAAGGCAGTGTTAGCAAAGGCCTGGAAAGAGAAATGCAAGAAATATGGCTAGCACCTATAAATACATCAGTCTGGCTGGAATATAGAATTCAAATAGGGAAATATTGGCTGTCAGGGTAACATGGTTGCTGTAGACTATGGTGGTCAGAAATGACATAGTAAGAAGGCAGATGGCCCAGGGGTTGATTCTGGGCTCTGCTGTTTCCAAACTGTGTAGTCTTGGGCAAGTCAAATTTTCTTCCTGGAAATGATGGCTAACTCTCAGGATTGTTGTAAATATTAAATGGGTCAATACATATAAAACATAAAGCTCTGTGTCTGGTATTTAGGAATCACTTAGAAAATGCTAGAAATTGAATCATTCTGACCCTTTCACATTGATCTTTATTCATTTTTCTCAAACAACCAAAAGCAGGACATATTTAATCACTCAGGGCATGAATCACAGTCATTAAAAAACACCTGCAATTCCATCAGCCAAACAGATCAGTTTATTTTTTCAGATGCCCTTTTGATCACTTATATTTCAATATATTTTTCATTGTGTTAAAAAATAATTTGAGGGTAAATGTTGTGTTTTTTCCCAATTACACATTCAAATGCCATATATATATATGTACTCTCTCTCTCTCTCTATATATAGAGTATATATATATATATATAATGTATATATATATTTTTTTTTTCCCCCTAATCTTGAGTCTACTGGAATTTTGGCAACCCCAAAACTTGAAGATACCTTTGAAGTTTCAGACCACTTCTATCTTTGCAAGGGAGATTTTGTGTCTTAAATTTGTTTATTGTATTTCTTTATCTGTATCCCTCATCTGACTCTCTGGGAATACTACAGCATGGCAAAAGACCTACAGGCGTGGTTCTCGACCATGGCAATTCCACCCTCCCACCCCAGGTAATATTTGGCCATGTCTGGAGACCTTTTTTGGTGACAAAACTGGGAGGTGGTGGGGAGGATGATGCTATTGGCATCTAGTGAGTAGAAGCCAGGGACGCTGCTAACCATCCTATAATGCATGAGACAATCCCTCCACTCCTAATAAAGATTCATCTAGTCCTAAATGTCAGCAGTGTTGTGGTGAGAAACTCTGACTTGGGTAATTTCTCTCATCCTCATTTTCTTGAGTTAGATGTTATGACATGGTCAAAGGTACACGAAATAGGGAATAAGCCATAGATGATGTAATGTGGCAATTTTGTTCCTTTACTCCTTTGTGTCGGTGTTAACCACCCTGAGCCTATTGTCATTGGCCACAGAAGAATAGGAGCTACTGGAAAACCCTGCTTCCCAACCAGCAGACACAGTCACTATGTTTGTGTTTAATTAGGTATGACAAAAAGCATCATCACTATTCAGTGTTTGTAAGTTGCAGATTGAAACATTCAATTGGAACCTATCCAACTGCCCACAAACATCATCTAACAGAGGTGTACTGGATGCAAGGTGCTGTTGTAGATGCTGATCGTACTCTTAATATTTTGGTTCCTTTCTAATGAGATATTTTGGCAAATTTAATAAGCCTTTAATTCTAAGATGCACATTGTTTCTTTCCCAGTAGTGTGCATTCCATTGAGAAAGACCAAAAATGCTTCCAATTTTAATTGTAAGATGCCATTTAGGGTAAGATACGTGCCAATTTAATGTGGAAAAAGCATGCGTTCTAAAGTTTATAAAGCATGGTCCTTATTGCCCATATTATTGAAAGGGCACAGTAAACTTATTTTCCTTTAAAAATATCATATCTTTTCAATATTTGGATTTTACTCTGGGTAACCTCAGCATTTCAAAACCGTAGTGCTCTAAAATGTGACCACAGTAAATATGAGTAAAAAATCAACCATAGTAGATTGCTTTTCTGGGTGGAGGGGCACATACCCAGAAATTCCTGTATCTTGAAGAATATGAGTGAGAAAATGTTTTGAAACCCCTGGAAAAATTATATGACACTATGATGTGTGTGTGTGTGTGTGTGTGTGTGTGTGTGTATTTTCTGTTCATTAGCATGTATTCTATCAGATTTTAGATCATGTTTCCTCTCTCACTCATTTTGATTTTCAGAATTCTATCCAATTGTTTGGTTACAATTCTTCAATCTTCCACAATAATATTGATCTATTCCTACAAGTTTCTCAGTGTCTACTTAATAGCCTTGGTTTAGAGCCACGGCTAATTTTCGCTACAATGAGAAGAGCTGATTGAATCCTTTTGGCTCCATGGAACTTACTTGTTCTTTGCAGCTATTGGAAAAGTCACGGAGAGGCAGAAATGTCAGGGGACGTAACAGGTAACGATCGAAAACCAAGGCCAAGTCCACTAACGTGTAACCTTCGCCGGACATTGAAGGGAAGAAAGCATGTGTTGTTTGTGACGGAGTCCTAGGTTAAATCTGGAAATCTGAAAATGATGATCCTTATGAAACAGCCAAGTTCCTTAATAGGTCATTGAAGAGGCTTGCCAGAATCTGGGCCCATCAGCCCTGTAGCCTTGGCAATTCATACATAGTGAGAGTTTAGTTTGGACTACCTACTTTCAGACTTTTTATTGTGAAAAACAGTTAAGTGAGAGTATAGCTTACACTCAAAATGGCTGACAAAACCTCTCATTTCCTGTAGAACAACAGCCTCCAGAGGAATCAATCCAAGGTGCTTACATCTCTATACAAAGAAATGCTGAAAGATAGAAAAGGAATCATTTTCATGTATTTACACCTAATAAGCGAGAAAGAAAAAGAGTTGTAGTTTTTGAATATTATGCAAATAAACACTTGTAGCGGTTCAGCTTGAAATGTGGAATCAGAAGATAAAAATGATTCTTATGAGAAAGAAACAAATCATGGCAAAGCTGTTCAGTAGAATGGCTCAAAAATCAGTTTGGATGAAATAGCTACTAACTTAACTGGGGATCTAGAACATCGAGACTGGTAATTTTCTAATTGCAATGAGAACTTTCAAGTTTATTTTAAGCTGTAAAAACACCTTCTTCTTGGGGTGCCTGGGTGGCTCAGTCAGTTAAGTGACTGATTCTTCATTTCAGCTCAGGTCATGGTCTCACATTTCATGGGATCGAGCCCCACGTGGGGCTTGGTGCTAACAGCACAGAGCCTGCTTGGGATTCTCTCTCTCCCTCTCTCTCTCTGCTCCCACTCCTCAATAAATAAACATTAAAAAAAAACAACCAGCTTTTTCTTGACAAGGACAAAACTAAAGCATGGAGCCCTCTGTATTCAGCCCTCTTGTGACAAATACAGATTATGATAGGATAATTGAAAAAATTGTATATAAGACATTTTTCATAGAAACAGAATTTTCTCTGATATGTAATTTCTGAGGATGTTTACTTAAAAAAAATCACAATAGGTGTTTGTAATCGCAAAGCAGAATGTAAATGTCTTAGATTTTGGAGTGTAAAAAAAACACCCCAAAAACCTGTTGAAAAATCCCTTTTTTGCCTCCTACCAGCTACTTCCAGGTCCCTCAGACAAGGCTCTCAACCCACAGAAACCTGTTTACAAAGCGTTTGGGATACAGGGGGGGCGGGAGGGGGGTACTTGCTTGACAAACTCAACAAGGCCGTCTGGAGGATCAGATGAAATAATTCACATAGAAGCATTTTTAAGCTGTAAAGTGTCACAAAGGCAATGTATTATTCAACTAGCAAACGAAAAGTGACCAGTTACACACCCTTAAACTCATCAGAGACACTGACTGGAGGTGGAGAATGTTTAGGACACCCTTCCAATCTCCAGAACCTTTCAATTCTGAAATATCTCCATTTGAAAGTAAACTATTTTTCGTTGCATTTCTTTTCCTCTTTTAATTTTTTAAATTCCTCTGATTTCCTTTCAAAGTTTTATTGGCTTTAACAATATTTATCTTTCATATCGTGTAACATGTTTGCTGTTCCTCGTGGTGATCATATCACTTCTGGTCTCACCTTAAACCATCATTTATAGAGTCCCTGGTCTCTTTGTAACTGAGTGCCGACGTGACAATTGTAGTTCTGTGTTCCGGAAACACAGAGGTAAAAAGGCAGTGATCCCCCCTCATGGGGAGACATACACTTATCTCTCTCTGTCTCTCTCTCTGTCTCTCTGTCTCTCTGTCTCTCTGTCTCTCTCTCTCTCACACACACACACACACACACACACACACACACACACACACACACACAATGCTAGGTAGCATTAAATACTATGAAGAAAGAGAAAGCGTTGGCTCAAAAATGATGGGGGTAAGGTGGAGGAAAAATTATTCCAGGCCGAGGGAAGAGCAAGGTGGCCAGTGTTGGTGTGTGAGGGTTGCAGAGACCGGGAAGGAGTTGAAGAGAGGCCAGTACCAATCACGAATACTTAGTCTCCCATGGATAGGAGTCTGCTTTATTCCGAGTGGATGGAAATCACTGAGGGGAATATAGGATAACGATACAATCTCATTCATACCTGCTCAGTTCACATGACTGCCAGCCATAGGCCATCAGGTGGGGTTTTGGGGAGCTCAGATTATGAGGGTGGAGCCTCCCTGAATGGGATTGTGCTTTTATGAAAGACACCCCACAGAGCTTCCTACCATGTGAGGACATAGTGAGAAGTTGACAGTGTGCAACCCAGAAGAGGCCCTTCACCAGAACCTGAGAATCTTGGACTTCCAGCCTCCAGGACTCTGAGAAGTAAATGTGTCTGTTGTTTATAAGCTGCCCATTCTGTGGTGTTCTTCTGTAGCAGCCCAAACGGATTAAGTCAAGAATGTTCCAGTTTATATGTTAAATATTCTCCTGAACTTTCCCAGAAGAGGCCAGTGGTCCTCTCACAGGTAACAGGCTCCTGGGGACAAGGGATGCCCAGACTTTCCAACATCCAGGGCTGTCTGAGCTCTCAGAAATACAAGGAGAACCAAGATAGTATCATGGCCCTGTAGGTAGAGTGGGGCTTTTGGAGACCAGGTGATACATAGAGGTCTTGTCCAAGGGTGTCCCCTGGTGGGGCCAACACTAGGAATGATCATTCTTGGGGACATCCATGTGGCTGCTGAAGTCACTAAACTTGAGAGCAGGTAATAGCAACCACGAGAAAACTATGGAAACCCATCAGAGGACAAGGGGTAATAGCCAGGTGGTGGCCAGACTATTGCTATGGGGGACGGTAGCAATGGGACTGGTCTGATGATGTGGCCTTCAACAGCACTGGGATTCCTGAGGGAGGAGAAATGTTCCGGAGGCATGCGGCAAGAGGGCATTTACTTCACTCCAGACCCACTCTGGAAAAAAAAATAGCCATCACTTTATGAAAGTATGAACCAATACACGGCACCGTGAGATGGTGACTGTGAAGTATCCTTCCCAGAAACACGTGTTTTGCCTCACAGGTCACTTAACCCTTTTGTCTGACAGCTTCCCAGACGGTTTTAGTGAAACACCAGTAACCACTAGGGCTCAGAAACAGAATGGAGACTGTCCACTCATTGCTGTTCAGCTCGAAGTCTAAAGAAAATGCTTTTCTGCCCCCAACCCCCTGCCCCTGGTACCTCCTGGTAATTGAGAGCATTAATGAGATAATGTTCATAGGGCTTTAAGCTCATTGGAAGGAAGGCGGTCCATAACCACGAGATATCATTGCTTCTCTTGCCCAGGTGATTCTGCACAGGTGTTCCCTTCCTCAGCTTCGCTTTCATGATGCTTTGTCACATCCACAATGGGTGTCACAGCTGGATGGGAAGAGTCCTGGGTGAGGGGAATCTGTACCGTGTGTTCCTTACTTGTCTCCTGTTCCCAGAGCACATCTTGACTCCGGGTCTCAAGCAGGTGTGATGTGCCACTTGTCAACGACGTCCCTGGCAAAGAGTTTGCAGAGACGACAAGAGGACTAGCCGGGCCAAACGGAAACCAGTCTATGGAATGACTTTCCGTTCAGTTTATGCCTTATCAACACAAAGACGCACACACAAACACAAATCTATTGGACGTTTATTTGTTCTCTCTCTCTCTCTCTCAATCGCTTCTCGGCCTTTTGGCTAAGATCAAGTGTATTTGTTCTCTCTCCATATGTAAACAGGTACATATGTATACACAGCAAATGACACCAAACCCTGCAAAAGGTCTAAGGCTGGTATTAACTCCCCACTCAAGTGCTGGTGAACCTTTCCGCCAGGAAGACCTAAGAGATAGATGTGTCTGCTTTTCTGTTCAGACCACTTTTGGCTGCTCACTTTTGATCTGTTTTGGTGTCTCTTGCTGCTTCATACGCCATCCTGATCCATGCGGATAATTTAACCTCTTGGCAACGCTCAACGTTGAGACTTCAAGGGATAGAGTTCTGCCGTGTTCTTTTTCCGTTAGCTTCTGTGTAGGTCATAGCAGTGCTGGAATGTCAAAATGTGTGTGTGTCCTCTGACGCACACTGAAAAATTCCAAGCAGTGCTGCTCTCCAGACAGCCCCCAGATGGCCTGTCTCCTGTCTGCCTGCAGAGGTGGAAAGGACTGTCGTCCTCTGTGGCCTTGCGGGCGGGTGTTTCTCTTGGAAGGCTGGATGCTGCCTGAGAAGCTCAGTCTCTCCCCAGACTGGCGTGAACTGAGGGCACAGCGTGGGCTAGACCCTGGGTTCAGGCTGGTTGAAAGGCCACCTTCTTTTATATGCTCTTTTTCTGTTGCACCCCACATCGTCCTCCTTAACCTCCGACCAAAATTGTGGTTGAAACTTTGTCGTTGCCTCCCTTGGGTTTCCCAGTTTCCCTGTCAGCTTCACTACATGTAGCTGATGGTTTATGCATTTCCCAGTATTTCCTAGAGCGAAGTTGCAAGAGTCAAATGCAGAGTATTCTAGCCTTAGAAGAAAGTAAATTCTAGGCACTCCTGTACTCTTTGTAGATCTGAGCTGAGCAGCTGACTGATCATTTGAGGGGGACCCTGAGTACCTGGTGAGGCTTAAGCTGGGGCACTAGAGTCTGTCTTGTCTCTCTTCCGACAGTGGCTTACACTTTCAGTACGTCCTGTCGTCTCTGTTCTCTCGGCCCGGCTTAATCTATGGGGGTTGCTCAGGATGTTCTCTAGAATGTTCTATCATGGCATCTCCAAAACATTTAGTCTCTCAGTGGCCAGTACTTGGGATTTCCATCTTCTTTCAAAAAATTTTTTTTTAACTTTTATTTATTATTGAGAGACAGAGAAAGACAGCATGTGCAGTTGGAGGGGCAGAGAGAGAGGCAGACACAGAATCCAAAGCAGGCTCCAGGCTCTGAGCTGTCAGCACAGAGCCCGATGTGGGGCTCAAACTCACCAACTGTAAGATCATGACCTGAGCCGAAGTCAGACGCTTAACCCACTGAGCCACCCCGGCGCCCCGGGATTTCCGTCTTAAATGTGGTCTGCCTTGGGGCGCCGGGGTGGCTCAGTCGGTTGAGCATCCAACACTTGATTTCGGCTTGGGTTATCATCTCGCAGTTGGTGAGTTCAAGCCCTGCATTGGTCTCTGTGCTGGCAGTGTGGAGCCTGCTTGGGATTCTCAGTCTCCCTCTCTCTCTGCCCCACCCCGTTCACTCTCTATCGCTCTCTCAACACAAATAAACATTAAAAAAAAATGTGGTCTGCCTTGTCTACAAATCCCAGGGTGGGGAGACATTTTGGGTGTGTAGGGCAGCCAGACTTCTCCATAGCGTTGAGGGCGGTGATGCCGAAGCAACAGCAGCAATGACGACAAGAGCAGGGTTGGCAAACGTACGAAGGGCCTGGTGTGGCTGGCAGAGGCGTTTGTGGAAGAGCTTAGTTCTTCCTCCCCCAGCAGCCACCCACGTGGGAGGAGAAGGGCCTCCGTTCTCAGGCTTTCCCGCCAGCCTCCGCTGACCAGGAAAGCTGGGTGACAAAGGGACTCCAGATGTGCCGATGCTTCTCCAGCTTGGAAAGCAGCCCCAGTGGTGACCTGGGAAGTCACTTTGGCCACCAGTACCGCCAGATAGGCCTTTGATTTGATTCATCCAAAATGTGTGATGACACTAAGATCCCCAGATTCTGTGCTAGGCACAGGATTCCTGAAGATAAAGATGGTCCAATTTGGCAGAATTTGGTGCTCCGTTGGACTTGGGATGTGGAGCAAGGGTGGGGTAGAGGAAGACTCCAAGGTGTCTGGCTTAGGCGATTGGGAGGCAGGTGGTGATGTTAGTGAACAAAGGGACCATAAGAGGAGCAGGTTTGAGTGAAGCGGGGCTGGGAAGGAGTGGGGGGCCATATGCTTGTTTGGGTAGGTGTTGGCTGGAGCATGCCATAAGGCCGCCAAGCGGAGATTCCAGGAAGTGGTGGAAGCAGAAGTCCAGGGTTTAAGAGAGAGAGAGCTCAGAATCGGAAACTTGATCTGGGAGTCATCCATGTTGGTAGAGCCAGCTACTAAAGTTGCTTTGACTTTACACTTCCTAATATGGAGTAAGGGAATACATATCTGCTGTGCAGGAACACAAATGTGTGTCAGTTTTGGACTCTGGTTCCTTGCACAGAGCTCCTAAAAGCATTGAAATTTCCTAGCTGATAAGAAGGGCACCAGGAACATCTTCTGTTCGAATATCTGTTCTTTGATTCGGTTCCTGACGCCAATCTCCTAAATCCCTTGGAATTCCCTAGGTGATAGGAGGGTCTTTTGTTCTATCCAGGCGATTCCTGGTGGGCTATTCAATGGCTTCAGGATAGGGGCTTGTCAGCAGAAAGACCCAGCCATGATTAGAAACTTGGAACTATCCACTCCACTCTCCACACTCCAGGAAGAGGAGAAGGGCTGGGGGCTGAGTTAATGATCAATTATGCCTATGTAAGAAAGCATCCATCAAAATCCCCAAAGTACTGGGGTTGGAGAGCTTCTGGGTTGGTGAACGTATCTCCATGCTGGGATTGGACAGGAGCTCCTGGTAAGTAGTGTCAGAATTCGGATAAATTGCAGGACACTCAGCTGGTATAAAAGAATTGCTTGATGTGTGGAAAACCCACACATCTGGGGTCAGAAGTATTGTGTGTGAGAAAAGCAGAACCACAGGAGTGTTTTTCCTTTACATCTTCCCTGACAAATTCATGGGGTCACTGAAATAATCAAATGACATAATTTACATGAAAGTATTTTTAGCATGCGAAAGAATGCAATTATATGATATAAATAGTATTGTTTGATCACTGTGTTTATAATATGACAGTTTGGAATGTGAAGTGACAGAAGATGAAACCCTTCTGTCAAAGAGCTTGCAATTAATGAAGCGTCTGGAAAAAAAATCCCCATGCCTTCAAAACAATGAGGAAGGTTCTAGGATTTAGATTCTTCTAAAATTTGGGAAGAGAGGGGTACAACGTGGGGAATAATTCCTGGTGGGGAAGTGATAGTAATTGAGCTCCACTTCATGATCAAAAGTCCGTTTCCAGGGTTGTACAAGTGTTGGAAGAAGACTTTGTTTGAACTGAGTGACTTTTTGAGGCTCCCTTCCATTGCGCAGGCAATTTATAGGATACCTCCTGTATTTGGAAGATGGTCACTTGTGAAAAACCTTGAAACACCCAGTCAGTGCCTTCTCCACAGGGATTGATAGTATCTGTTGGCAAAGCATAAAAGCCATAGCCAGGACTGCCTACACAATTTGTGAGGCTCAGTGCAAAATGAAAACATGAGCCTCTTGTTTACAAATATTTGGGAATTTCAAAATGGTGACAGAGCGTGAGGCCCTGTGCTACTGTAGAGGATGCCTACACATGAAGCTGTCTATAGTGTTTCTGGAATCTACTACGGGGATGTCACCTGGGTCACAATTTGAATTGAGGGGAAGGTCTCGAGTCTCCATGCACTCAAGGAGAAGCTGTTAAACCCTTGTGTCAAGCGTCTCTTCTGTGTTGGGCCAGCCCAGGTGTGGGCACAGAGAACAGGAGAATAGATAAACTCTCTTCTCTTGAGGAGTGCATTTGCTTGCTTAGTAAAAACAAAACAAAACAAAACAAAACACACATATATAAATATATATCATTTGTAATATATATTTATAATTAAATACATATAAATATATAGATATTACTGTTTGGTCTCTGTGTTTATATGACACCTAGTATGGAACGTAAGTGAGAAAGATGAAATCCTTCCTTCAAAGAGCTCGCAATTAAAGAAGGCTTTAGAAAAAATACCTGTGCCTTCAAAATAATGAGGAAGTTTCTAGGATTTGGATTCTACTAAGATTTGGGTGGAAGAGAGGAGTCTATGTTATACACACACACACACACACACACACACACACACACACACACACGTGTGTGTGTGTGTGTGTGTGTGTGTGTGTGTGTATAGACACAATGTATACTCTTGTCCGGGAGGCCTTTCCATTAGCAAGACTTCCCCAGCAGCACATGCCATGATGCAGTCATGGTAATGAGGAAATACTGGTTCCCTGGCGGGCAGCCAGGTGGGGCCATGACAGTTGAAGCCCCGCCTGGTCCCTCTGGCTAGGAGCACTGTATTTTCTATGCGTGCCACTGTCTGGGCCATGTCAGGGAGCCCTATGCTCCAGTGCAATCTTCTCTGGCACCAGCGTTGCTCAACCACTAGAACTCTCCCACCCATAGTCATGTCCGCCCTTCCTCCAGGGACTTCTTGTGGTATCTTATCTCTTTTCGTTGTCTTTATATTATGGCATCTTGGGGCTCACAACAAGGCCGGGACACAGGAGCCATGGTCAGTGGGCCAGGCCACAGCCTCACAGAGCATATTTCTATAGCTCTTTCATCTTTTTAAATTTAGGCAAGCATTTGAAATCTAGAAGGGATTTGGCCAGTCTTTTTTTCTTTTCCTTTCAGAAGAGAGAGACAATGTTAGGACCAGCCTGAGGAAGGTGATGACTGTTAGACCACGTCCTTTCTCTGCTTCCTTTCACCTCCCTCTGCATCTGGAAGACATGATTCTGCCCTGCGCATCCGCTCCCTTCCTTCTTTCCTCTCTCCTTCCTCCTCTCCACACCCTCTCTCCCCACATGGCATTGTCTAACCTCTACATGGCTTTGTCCCTCATGGGACCCCTTTCCTCAGGCTGAGCTTTGCCATCGGACCATTAGTCTATTTTGAGAGAATTTAAAGGCCACAGACCCCCCAAAACCTAGCGCTGAATTTATTGTTAGGGGTGGTGTTGGCTTCAAGTTGAGAACTGGGAGAAGAGACTTCTCAGAGGCATCAATGCCCCAAGAACTTGGGCCTCTGTCTCTTTTTCTTTTTTTAAAATTAAGAAAAATTTTTAATGTTTGTTTATTTTGAGACAAGAGAGAGCACGCTTGCAAGCGTGAGCAGGGGAGGGGCAGAGAGAGAGAGAGAAAATCCCAAGCAGGATCTGCATTATTAGCACAAAGCCGCACTGGACCTCACAGAACTATTACATCATGACCTGAGCTGAAATCAAGAGTCTGATGCCTAACCTACTGAGGTGGTGGGTTGTATGCATGTATGTATGTATGTATATATGTTGCAACTGGGCCTCTCTTGAAGAGTTTGATTTTTAATCTGATGTAAATTGTGTAACTGACTTTCCCCTTCTGAATGGCTTGCTGAGAACCAAATCTGCCTGTGATTGTACAAACTTGCCTGGTATTCAGAAATATTTTCTAGAAATAATTTGACCGAACTCTACCAAAATGTATAGGGCTTTTTCATTGCATGCAATTGGAATACTAATCTTTTCCTTAATTTCCCCTATGAATTTCTATTTCTCTATTGATGTGGTATTTGTAAATGTCTTCAGAGAGGTAACATAATAAATAAATATATTCATGACCTAATGCATAAATAGAAAGTAAATGAATTTCTAACCTGTCTTCAAAAACCTTCCCCCTTTTCTTTTGTTGTGTGCCCCGCCCCCCCCCCCCCCCCATTCTCTTCCCATTGCACCTGTTCCACAAACCCGCCCCAAAGACGGGAAACGCGAAGAAAAAAAAAAAAAAGCCCTATAGGTTCCTGAGTATTTGCTGGAGAATAACCGAAGAACACGTGACTAAATCATCCAATCACAACAGTCGTTGCCCTGTGTCTCGTGGGTGGCTGGCTGGTGTTTTGCAGGAGGAGGCAACAGGTGCACAGGGGGGGAACGAAAACCCCACGAAGGGGGAGAAGGAGTGTTGTCTTTGATCAACCCCAGGCATCTCCCCATTCTGGCCACAGGTAGAACGTGCTGCTGAGGAGGCAGGTGGGGCTTCTGTAGGAGGCTGTGGAAATTTCTGACAACTGTAAACAACAGGATAGACAACTCTGATTTTAAGATAACTTAGTCCCGAGTCTGTGATCAGGAGCTGGGAGAGGAATGTGATGAACCTTTAGAACGATGTCAGCCTCACAATTTATGTGCTGGGGGTGGAGCCACACTCAGCTGTAGATGATATCCCGTGTGGCCTGTCCCATAAATTTAAATCTTGCTGCTGATACAACGTACAGGGCAGGTGCCTCGCAACTTTGTGCAACAGCTCCGTTTCTGGGCATTTCCATGTAAATTGAGCCCTTGTGCAGTAAATGGTGTCATTTAACATACAGCTGGGCAGCTCTTAGTTCAAAAGAACCTCGGAGTGAATCCTTTTGGAAGTCACGATTCCTCTGTGACTTAAGTCTTCACGTTTGAATTTATATTTTCTCTTAATTTGGTTTATAACTTAGGATTTCCTTTATAAATTTTCACTTAGTGTAAGTAAATAAATTAGTGCCTATCCTATAATATTTTCCCCAGGGGCAAAATGGTCATAGCTGTGTCATATTTGTAATAATATTTTAAGTGAACGATTTAATCATAGCCTTAGGAGAGATAAGGATGTTGTGAAAGGTTTCTTCTCATTAGCACTTATAAAACAGAGACAGCCAGAGTCTAGTTTGTTCATCTAAGAAGGGCTCGCCTGGCTATCGCTCTGGGCTGTGGTGACTTCTTTGACGAAAGCCCACAGAGGACTGTGGGAGATGCCACAAGAAGAAATTGTACCTTGATTCAGTCACTTCTCTTAAAATCACTGGTCTCTTAAAATCACTGAGTTTCAATTTCCTCAGCTTAAAAATGGGCTAAAATATTACATAGGCTCTCTGTGAAAATATAGAAGGACAATTTTCGTAACACTTTATGAAGAGCCAAGTACAAAGCATGTATTAGTCATTGATCGACAACAGGGTGGTTTTGTTTGTTTGTTTTCGTTTTTCTTTTTCTTTTTTTTAAATTGACCCCTGCTTTTTGAACAGTGGTTTCCTAGAAGACTCTGATTCAGGCTTTTCTAATTGAGCCTACCCGGCTGTTCTGCAGGTTCCCTGGAAGCGAGCAATGGTCCTTAGAAAATACGACCTTTGAAAGCGCGTCCAGTAGAAAGATTTCTAGAGAAGAGAAAGTTCGCCCTCTAGTGTGGCCCATGAGAAAGACAGAATGTGAATCTATGAACTAGTCTCAATGTGCTTTTTAAAGAGATTGCTCTCCGAATTAGTATTTTAGTCTGCCCTTGGAATTGAAACCCTCACTTCCTCACTAACTTAGCTTGGCCACCAGATAGTCACTCGATTGTTCCTCAAATGATCTATTTATGTTTTATAATAGTGAATATTCTGCTGACTTTTAAAGCCGTTGAAGACAAGTAACATTTTCAGAATTAGTTCCATTTTATCCTACCGGGTGGTATTTTTATAGTCAGAGTTGAAATGTGAATGCTAAACAGAATCCTGCCTTGCCTTATTTTGCTTTGATTTAATTTCAAGTTAAATAACCTCAGTCAAGATTATGAACTATAGTGGCTGACGCTGTGTGTTGTAAAGGACCCTGCTCCGGGTGGGCAGACAAATGGCAGGGAAATGAACGCTGTCATGATTTCAGAGTAACGATAGGCATTTAATCACATTAGCATACAATACACTGACACGTGACATTTTTTTTCTGTGGAATTACTGGCCGCTCATACTGTTTTAAATTGACCTGGGTGCATTTTCTCCAAGCTTTGAACTTTATGCCAACATCTTCCATTCCCTTTTTGGAACACCTCAATAAAGAAAACATAGCAATGTAAGTTTCATAAGGTTAAATGTAAAAATATTTCACTATTTTTCCTTTTTTTAGAATTAAAAAAAATGTATATCATTTGAGAGAGACAGTGTGAGTGGGGTAGGGGCAGAGAGAGAGGGAGAGAGAGAAAATCCCAAGTAGGCTGTGTACCATCAGCACGGAGCCTGATGTGGAGCTTTGTTATGATGTGGGGCTTTGTTATGATGTGGGGCTTTGTTATCTCACGATGGATTACTGCTGGGCCCTTATTAGGACTTGGATCTGATAAGTCTCAGCTCATAATGAGTCATTCTGGTGAAATGGTTACTTGTGGTCCCATCTCTAGCAGGGTGAAGCAGCCTGATGGAGATGTATTTATTTATTTTTTAAATGTTTGTTTATTTTTGAGAGAGAGAGAGAGAGAGAGACCAAGTGTGAGCAGGGAGGGGCAGAAAGAGAAGGAGATACAGAATCCGAAGCAGGATCCAGGCTCTGAGCTATCCTCATAGAGCCGCATAGAGCTGTCAGCACAGAGCCCGACACAGGGCTCGAACTCACCGGCCATGAGATCTTGACCTGAGCCGAAGTTGGATCCTTAGTAGACTGAGCCACCCCCAGCTGCCCCAGTGAAATATACATATTTTTACATGCTTAAGGAGATGTGAGCTCCTAAAACATGGGAATTTACTCTGTGATGAGAGTGACCAAGGTAGTTTTTGACTTTTGGGCTTTTGGACTCCATCTCAGGATGGGTACTGGTTGTTAGTGGAGCCAACCAACCCTTAGAGGTTTGGAACTTTCAGTCCCACACACCTGACCTCCTGGGAGGAGGGGAGGTGCTAGAGATTGAGTTGAATCACAACAGCCAGTGACTTAATCAATGCAATATAGCCACCATCAAAACTCAAAAGGGTGGGATTTGGAGAGCTTCTGGGTTGGTAAGCACATGGAGTTTTGGGAGTGGCACACAGAGAAGCATGAGAGCTCTATGCCCTTTCCCTATACCTTGCCCTGTGCATTTTTTCTTCCATCTGGCCATTCCTGAGTTATATCCATAATAAACTGGTAATCTAGTAAGTAAAATGTTTCTCTGAGTTCTGTGAGCTGCTCTAGCAAATGGACTGAACCCAAGGAATGGGATTGTGGGAGCCTCTGACCTATAGTTGGTTTTTCAGAGGCACAGGTGACAAGTTGAGCTGGTGACTGGCATTTGACCTGCAGGAGGAGTGGGCAGTCTCATGGGACTGAGCCCTCGACTTGTGGAGTTGATGCAATCTCTGGGTGGTGTTGGGGATTGAGGTGAATTGTAGGACACCCGGCTGGTTGGAAACCACATCTTAGCCAACACATTGGATTTAGGTTTTGGAGCCTATAGCACATCTTTCGCATCTGCCACCCTCCAGGGGGTACAGCATTGCTTTGGATTTATTTTCTTGGCCAGAGGGAACTTGTGTTCCCCTCTTTGGTAGCCCTTATCCCTCAGAACAAAGTAAAGACTGCCAAGCATATTGATCTCATTTATACATTTTGGGATGGGAGAAATGGCACAGAGGAGGTCTGTAGACCTAGTGTGACCGCCCGTATGCCAAATGTGGTCAGAATTCTATTTATTACATGGCTTCTACATGGCCCAACTCTAACAGGGAAGAAGCCTGGGATGCCTCAAGGGTCTGGGTCTTAATTTCTGATCTTGTGTTCAATAATTCTTTTTTTAAGTTGTTTTATTTATTTTGAGAGAGAGAGAGAGAGAGAGAGCGGGGGAGGAGGACAGAGACAATCCCAAGCAGGCTTCGCGCTGTCAGTGCAGAGCCTGACTTGGGGCTCGAAACCACGAACCGTGAGATCGTGACCTGAGCCGAAACCAGGAGGTGGACGCTTAACCGACTGAGCCACCCAGGTGCCCCAGTGTCCAGTCATTCTTGAGGTGTCCGGTTGTCCAGTCTCTCCAGTATGCAGTAACACGTAAGTGGCTGTGGATCCCTTTGCAGAAGGAGTGGGAGAATCATCAGAGTGTGTACTTGGTGGGACGTTGCAGGGTCCTTCCTTCTGGGAACCTGGTCATCAGTCAGAGGGTTCAAGTGCAGACAACCGGCCCAGGTCTGGAAACTGGGAATGGGATTGAGACTGTGTATGGGGGTGGCTGCCCTCCACCTGCTGGTCATCCACCCTAGTTTTCTTCTGTTGGTACAGACTGAGTAGCATCTTTGTCACTTGTCCACTTATTTCCACCCAGGGCCACTTTATTCTCTTTAACCATCTCCCTAACCAGTGCAGCTGGGACCCCATTGGCCGCCACTGCAATTTTGCCAGCTGTCCTGAGACCTTCCAGACTTCCGGCACTGAAGACATACTGACAGATCTCCGTTGTCTTGGCATCCTAGCATTGCATTGCTGTCAGGGCACCAAGTTCTGTAACAGCATCTCCTACTATCAGCCTGCAGAGGACAGCCACCACTGAGCTTCCTATTGATGCTGGTGCCTTCTCACTGGCACGTTCCTATGGCCTTGGTGTGTATTGTGTCCTCGGGTCCCTCCCCTGGAACTGACCATATGCAATATGTCCATTCCTGCGTATCCACTTCCCTGAGCCTTTTAATCCTTTCCTCCACCATCTGCCACCACAATCCTGGTCTTTGGGCATTGGCTCTTGCTTTTTCATGCCTCCGGGAGCAATGCTAGTAACGACTTAGCGCTCTCTCCTGGGATCATTGCCAGGGTGTTAAATCCTATCTCCTGGGACAGACCGATGGGATTCACTTGAGTCAACAATTTTATGTCCTGCCTCCCTTAATCAAGCATTCTCTGAATTCAACCCCAGGCATGTTTCTCCTGCTAGTGTAGTCTTTTTAGTCTTACCACTCCTTTGGGATATAGTCCTTTCCACCCTTATCAGCTCAACACATTCCCCAGCTGGGTCATGCTATGACTTAACCCTCATTTTAAACTCAGTGGCCAGGATCCCGAGAGGGCACCTACCAGTTTTGTTTCTTTTTTCTTTTTTCTTTTTTTTCAATATATGAAGTTTATTGTCAAATTGGTTTCCATACAACACCCAGTGCTCATCCCAAAAGGTGCCCTCCTCAATATCCATCCCCCACCCTTCCCTCCCTCCCACCCCCCATCAACCCTCAGTTTGTTCTCACTTTTTTTAAATTCTTTTTTTTTTTTTTTTCAACGTTTTTTATTTATTTTTGGGACAGAGAGAGACAGAGCATGAACGGGGGAAGGGCAGAGAGAGAGGGAGACACAGAATCGGAAACAGGCTCCAGGCTCCGAGCCATCAGCCAGAGCCTGACGCGGGGCTCGAACTCACGGGCCGCGAGATCGTGACCTGGCTGAAGTCGGACGCTTAACCGACTGCGCCACCCAGGCGCCCCTTGTTCTCACTTTTTAAGAGTCTCTTATGCTTTGGCTCTCTCCCACTCTAACCTCTTTTTTTTTTTTTTTCCCTTCCCCTCCCCCATGGGTTTCTGTTAAGTTTCTCAGGATCCACATAAGAGTGAAACCATATGGTATCTGTCTTTCTCTGTATGGCTCATTTCACTTAGCATCACACTCTCCAGTTCCATCCACGTTGCTCCAAAAGGCCATATTTCATTCTTTCTCATTGCCACGTAGTACTCCATTGTGTATATAAACCACAATTTCTTTATCCATTCATCAGTGGATGGTCATTTAGGCTCTTTCCATAATTTGCAGTTTTGTTTCTAATACAATCTCTACAGAGCTTTCCCTGGATTCTAGACTCCTGGCTCTCCCTTTCCACAGGACTTCGCCTCAACTCTTGGGACACTTGTTGCATTACACAGGTTTTCCCCACGAGACTGTAACCACCGTGAGATGGGCAGGAGCAACCTTTGCTTTCTTCACTGATGTCTTCTCTCTGCCAAGGTCTCTGCCTGATATTTACTTATTTCGTGATTTGATTTGATTTTTATTTATTTTTTTAGTTTTAAGGCTATTTGAAGAGAGAAAGAGAGAGCGTATGCACATACACATGCACAAACGGGGGCGGGGGGTGCAGAGAGAATCCCAAGCATGTCCACGCCGTCAGTGCGGAACCCGACTCGGGGCTCAACCTCACGAACAGTGAGATCATGACCTGAGCCGAGATCAAGAGTCAGACGCTTAACCGACTGAGCCACCCAGGAGCTCTGGACATAGATACTTAATGTGTGGCTTCACTAGAACAACAGGTACTGAGTGTTCACCACGGATGAGGCTCTGTTTAAGCTCTTCCATGTGCATTAGCTTATTTGACCTCCACCTTAATCCTCTGAGATAGGAACTACCATTGGTTCGTATTTTGCAGAGAAGGCTGCTAGCTTGCCCTCTCCTGTGTCCTCACAGCATCCTATACATTCCACCGTCATAGACAGTAATCGTCGCATCACGTACCTTGAGTTATTTTCTATCTTAGACTATGAGCAATATGTGTGTATGGAATCACAGAAATTCAATGAACTTTTGTGTGTGTGTATTTGTGATGGAATGAGGGAACAAATTAAGTCACGGAAATTAACTAGAGGGATTTAAGCATTTTATAATTTCACTCTTTTTGTTACAGGCGTATCGCATCATACATTGTTCTGAATTCACGTGTGCTGTTAAAGAAAGGTCACAACTTTTAATTTGAGGTTCATTAAAGCCAGTATTACACTCACCTTTACAATCATCTGTGACTAGTAAACAAGCCGTATGTTTTATGGACCAGGATATGCAAAACTTTATTACACACGAGGAACATGCTTCTTTTATGTGTGCCTTCCTCTTGCAAATGCAAATCAATTTTTTATGTCTGTCAAATACCAGCACACATTCCAGTGATTAACAGCCCAGTGTTAATGTGATGAAAGAAATTAATTTTAGATGTGTTTGGAGTTTAAAGTAATTTGTGTAAAAATAAGATCCTGCTGTGATTCAACCATTTCCTACCAATCTGAAATACGCTGTCCTGGAAAATCCGTTATTGGCACATTCATCATAGATCACAGCTCATTATTTCAAGGGCTGACAAGTGTCTCATTGCTCGTTTATTAGGGAACTGAGCCTTAATCATATCTGTGGTTTTAAGAGTTTCTGTCCTATTAGATTTGTGACTTTTTTTTTTACAGAAGAATTTTAAAAGGGAAAAATCTCCCAGACCTAGAAATGAAAAGATGATAATTTTATAGAGTATTAAAAAAGAGTTATAAGGACTCACCTACATAGAAAGGATGGGTCCTATTTTATTTTTATATTCTGATGAGCAAACTCATTTTTTTTATTCCATTCAGTCACTGTAAGCACAGTTATATTCTGAGTTTGTATAACTTCCTGCCTTCTAAAAATTTCACAACACTTGCTTTTCCTTTTTTTTTTTCTTTCTGGATTTTGTTAAGGATCAAATAGGCAAAATAATAAGTTAGAAACACAAAATCGAGAATGAATCTACACTACCCAAAACAGTACTTTCACAGTGTTGCTAAAACTTTTTTGTTTAATTATTTCAACAAATATATGAGCCTCTGCCATGTAATCTGTCACTATTCTGAGTGCCTTACCCATATCAGTGAAGAAAATGGCCACAATTGTGTGCCTAGGGGGAGTCTTACATTCTAT
Source organism: Neofelis nebulosa (assembly GCF_028018385.1). Lineage (NCBI taxonomy): Eukaryota > Metazoa > Chordata > Mammalia > Carnivora > Felidae > Neofelis > Neofelis nebulosa. Next base: position 16,051,468 of record NC_080783.1, read on the forward strand.
TAAGACTAGACATTAAACAATAAGCATGATAAATAATAAAATTATAAACTGTGTTCGAAGGTGCTAAATGCTATGGGGAAAATATAGTAAGACAAGTAGGAACAGGAGTATTGGGGAAGGTTGGCAATTTTAAATGGTATCACTCTTAACGAGATGCTGACATTTGAGCAACGACTTAGAGCGGGAGTAGGCCTTGGAGCTATCTGGAGAACGTTCTAGATATAAGGAACAATGAGATCCAAAGCCCTTGTTTGGGTCCGTGTCTGGAATGTTGAAGGACCTGCCAAGAGGCCAGGATGGGGGGAGAAGAGTCATCAAGGAGGAAAGTCATCAGACATGAGCGCAGAGAGGGACCCAAGGAGCGAGACCAGAGAGGGTCTTGTGGGATGTGATAAGGACTTTGAATTCGACTCTGAGGAAAATGAGGGAACCAGTAGGTCTAAGAAGAGGAATGACACGATCAGTCATGAGAATGACACTGCTGGGTTAAGAATAGACTGTGAGTACAGGGGTTGATACAGGGAGACGGGTTAGGAAATTTGCAACAATCTAGGTGCAAGATAATGGTGGCTCAGATCAACGAAATGATGGTGTAAGTGATTAGAAGTGACTGGACTTTGGATATAACTTAAATGTAAGAACAACAGATTTTCCAAAAGATTTCGTACGGGACGCGATAAAAAGGAAGAAACGAAGGAAAGACCCAAGCATTCTGGCCTGAGCTAGTAGCAGGATGGGGCTGTCAGTAACTGAGATGGGTGAGACCGTGGCTTCCGGGTGGTGATGGTCATGGTGGGGGAGGGCCGAGGCTCAGTTTTGAATCCATTCAATTAGCCACACCTATGACACATTCAAGTGAAGAAGAGCTTGAGGAGTGATCCAGATAGGAGATCTGTCTTCGTAAACTATCATTATATAGATGGTAATTTAAGCCATGAGACTGGTTGAGATCACCTATAGAGGGAATGCAGATTAAAATGAGCAGAAGTTTAAGGACCTCTTTCATTCTGTATTTATATTTTATAGCTGACATGATCATTAGCTAATGTAATGCAACAAGTACGACTGGCATAAACAGCTTTAGAAACAAATGCAGTGACTCCTAGGAAGGGGGAGACTCACCTGTTGAGAGCAGAATTGAGTGGGAGGCTGCTGGGTGGCAGGCAGGATGTTGTATAGAGGGGACGAAGAGAGTTGGTTAATCTGGTAAGGTGGTTAAGAGGAGATTATTTCAGAGGATTAAAAACATTTTGTTTTTTAAGTTTACTTATTTTGAGAGACAGACAGTGCGGACGAGGGGCAGAGAGAGAGGGGAGAGAGAGAACCCCAGGCAGGCTCTGTGCTGTCAGCACGGAGCCTGACTGGGGGCTCCAACTCACGAACTCTGAGATCATGACCTGAGTCAAAACCAAGAGTTGGACGCTTAACCAGCTGAGCCCCCCAGGCACCCCCTGGGATTTTTACTTTATTGATGTAAATAAGCCAAGAAAGAGAATAAGAGAAATTATCAACTTCTTCATTGGACTGCTTCTTTTAGTCTCTACTCCACGACAGACCCAGGCACAACCAGGGCGTGTGCTGATTTTCATCTCTTTGGCCTTCTATTCTCTGTCGCTCTGTAACTTCCAGAATGCATGGCTTATACACCCTTGCATTCTGGCTTCCGGGTGGGTTCTTCTAAGGGGAGGCACCTGTGGGAGACTGAGGGTGGGAGGACGAAGTCTGAAGACTACATTGCCAAGACTGAGGAGGGAAGCCTGTCCCCCATCTTTGTTGCAATTCATTCAGTGTCTATGTCTTTCCACGACCACAGCTTCTGTCGAGTGGGGGCTTCAACGCTCAACTGGGCTTCTGTCACCTGTTGCATAACGTTTCCTCCCCCTGCCCCTTCAGACCTAGGGGGCTGGTATTCGCTTCCTGTTGTTGATAGTCCTTTGGGGGGCTCACCATCCATTGTCCACAGCCTGTAAAAGTTCCTTCCTTAAGCTTTCCTCAGCTAAACTCTGAGAATGCCATCTGTCTTTTTTTTTGGTGGGGGGCGGTGCTAGCATCCTGGCTAATACAGGGGAATGGCTCAATAGAGTTGCTTTTAGCTATATAGTATTATAAGCTAATAAATATAAACTCCCGCTTCTTCCTCCTCTTCCTTTTTCCTAATATCTCTCCACTGGTTCATCTCGCAAGAGATCAAGGAGAAGTCACTGAGGAATTGCACATTAACCTAAGAAAAAAGAGTTCACAAAAATAGGATTCTTCTTATTCTACGGGAAGATATAAAGACTGTCTATAAATAATATTTATTATTTCAGTTTGGACAATAAATGTCACTGAGTTATTCATCTCAGGAAAAGGTATTTGTTAAAAATGAGGCTCCAAAATGCCATCCCCGCTTGCAAATTTATGAGGAAGAAATTCTAGAATGTTGTTCTGCTGCATTACTCCACAAAATAGTTCTATGTACGGAGTCTGCAATAATCGACAACCACCATTCTTTAATTCGTTCAATAAACTTTTATTGAATATCTTTTATATGCCAGCCACAAAGATAAATAGAACATAATTACTGCCTCAAGGATTTTACAGTCTTGAAAGAGAGCCATATTGACAGACAGTTGTGATACAATGTGATAACTGCTTTGATTGAGGAGAATACAGGTTATGATGACACAAGGCGCCATTGAACAGAGGAAATCAGGAAGGGCTTCCCAGCAGAGGTGGCACTTGAAGTGACTGCTGCAGGATGAGTAGGAGTTAGTTAAGGAGGGGGGCTAGAGGACAGGAGCTTTGGAAGGACGCTTGGTTTTGCAATCTATGATGTATAAATAAACAGATATGAATAAAGCCAAGGATGTGGATGGGATCTTCCATGGAAGGGGTTAAGAACAGAACCAGGGAGGGCTATAATACTGGTAGATTGGGACTATAAAGAGAAGCCAACAAGGGAAAAAGCTGAACAAAGGAAGAGGTTAGCAGAGAGGCTGGAGACAACCAGAAGAGAGCAGTGTCACAGATGCTGAGGGAAAGGTTCAAGGAATGAGCAAAGTCAGGTATGACTGTAAGATCAGGGATACTGACCTAGGGATAGTTTGGATGGTGCGAAGTTGAGGAGTGGGATCCAGTGCGTGTACGTCAGTGTTTTGGAGGGATTAACCATGAAGGGAGTGAGAGAGATAAGGCCTAGCTGAAAGAGACACCAGTTAATTCAAGAATTTTCTCTGTGTTCAGAAAGATGTAAATATGTCCAAATACTGTGAGAAAAAAAAGACAATAGAGCGGGATAGAGTAAGAATACAGAATAAAGGGAGAGCTACTATGAAATAAAATATACTCCCGCCCCGACGGAGAAAGAAGGGAATATTACCACATGCATGGACAGAGGAACTATCTCAACTATAAGCCACAAAAAGCCTACTCAATCTCCCTTGATCATAAGGAGAAAGTCCTAGGTTTACCTAACTGGGCAATCTTAGGACAGGGTCTAGGAGTTTATTGAATAGTGTTCTTTCTTATCGCTCAGTTCAATTTTATTTAATTATCATATATGCTGTTTCCATATGGAAGAAAGCTGGCACGAATAGAGCAAAGACTAAATTACCCTTACAGGGCTTTTTCTTTGCACATGAAAATTTATGTTTCTGGCTTACTCCATCAATGTTCTTCGGAGGTAATGCACTTGGCCCAGGTTGGGTCACTTCATAACCTTGAACTAATTACTGTGACCAGGACAGAGAATACTCTCATTTGCCGGGTCAGAATCAGATGCCGGCACTGAGAACCAGGTGAAGGTAAAGGTGGGATCAGCCTCCACTGAACCACATTTAAAAAAAAATTTTTTTTTTAATATTTATTTATTTCTGAGACAGAGACAGAGCATGAGTGGGGGAGGGGCAGAGAGTGAGGAAGACGCAGAATCGGAAGCAGGCTCCAGGCTCCGAGCTGTCAGCACAGAGCCCGACGCGGGGCTCGAACTCACGAAGAACCATGAGATGACGACCTGAGCTGAAGTCGGATGCTTAACCGACTGAGCCACCCAGGCGCCCCTGAACTAACTAGAATTTAAATAAAAATTTGGAAAAAAAAAAAAAGGAGTAACTAGATAGGTTCTGACCAGGGACATGGGAAGGTATTGCTGAATTGTACCTAGAGCCCCCACAATTTAGTCGTGTGGGGCGGCAAAGTTAGGTTGTACTAACACTCGCACTTACTTGTACTGACCCACATATTTAGCATTTCCTTTTTGAAGATGCGGGTTTCCATCTGCAATTATTAGCTTTCTGCCTCCAGAACGTCGTTTAACATTCCTTGCGCTGGCGGTCTGCCTGATGACACATCCTTTAACTGAAGGTGTGGTTTTTGGCCTTCGTTTTAGGGGGATAGTTTCACTGCACGTGGGATTCTTGCTTCACAGTTTTGGTGTTTTTCTTCTAGCACGTTAAGGGTGGCGTTCCTTGTGTTTGGCTTTCCGTTTGTTTCTATTGAGAAGTCAGTCGTCCATTATATTATTTGTCTCCGGTGTATATGTGTTGTTTTCCTCTGGCAGTTCCAAGATTTTCCTTTTTTATCCTGTGAGTGGTGTGTGTGTGTGTGTGTGTGTGTGTGTGTGTGTGTGTGTGTGTGTATACTTATCCTGATTAGAGTTTGCTAAACTTCTAGAATCTGTAATTCAATCTTGTTCATCAAATTATGGAACTTTTTATCTATTATTTTTCAATGGATTTTCAGGCTCCAATTCTATCATTTGATATTATCAACCAGATCCTTGAGACCCTGCTCATTTTTCCTTTCTCTGTTCTTATATTGCATGATTATCTCTTGACCCGTCTGCCTGTTCACCGACTCTTCTGCTGCTATCTCTCATTGCTGTTAAGTCCATCTATGAGTTGTGCATTTCATCCATTGTATTTTTAGTTCTAGGATTTCTATGTTTTATACTATCCACTTCTTTAAAAAAACCTTTTTTTTAAATGTTTAAACATTTATTTATTATTAAGAGACAGAGAGAGACAGAGCAGGAGCAGGGGAGGGGCAGAGGGAGGAGGAGACACAGAATCCAAAACAGGCTCCAGGCTCTGAGCTGTCAGCATGGAGCCCGATGTGGGGCTCGAACTCACGAACCGAGAGATCATGACCTGAGCCGAAGTCGGACACTTAACCGACTGAGCCACCCAGGCGCCCCTTTAAAAAAACTTTTTAAAATGTTTATTTCTGAGGGAGAGAGAGAGACAGAGTGCACACCTGGGAGGGGCAGAGAGAGACACACAGAATACCAAGCAGGCTCCAGGCTCTGAGCTGTCAGCACAGAGCGGAGCCCGACACAGGGTTTGAACTCACAAACTGCAGGAACATGACTTGGGCCAAAGTCAAATGCTTAACCAACTGAGCCACCCAGGCGCTCCTCCACTATCTGTTTCTTTGATGAGGTTTACTACACACAAAAACTGCTCTTGAGGGCACCAGCTGTGCACATTGTATTCAGAAACTGGCTCTTTGCTGAGATCCCAGCCATTCTATTGTCAGATTTGGTCTATCTCTGGACTTCCTGTTAGGATAAAAAAAACACACAAAAAAAAGACCCAGTTAATTATTAGAGACATTGTAAGTTGAGTTTTTATTATGCCGACCTTCTTGCTCTTACATAACTTTCAGATACAGACTATTCATTTCTGAGGTCCAGCATATCATAATACCTACCCTGTTAAGCACTGTGGAGTTCAGAGGCAGGACATAAGAAATCCCAGAAGCCCCTAGTTCTACTCCTAGGCTTAGCTATGGTCCCCTCTCCAGCATCTCACCCAAGAGCTTTAGTCTCTATTTGAATAGCTCCAGGAATGGGAAGTACGATGCCTTGATAAATCTTTTTTATTTTTGGACGACTCCAGAGGTTAGAAAGGTCTTTCTTAGATTAGGCTGAAATATGCTTTCCTGCCTTTTTTTCTCCAATTTTCTCCATTTTTTTCTTAGGACCCATACTCTGCAGCAGTGGCTTTGGAGTCCTGGTTTTTTCCTTCTCTGGGTTTAGCACATTCTCTCACTTGGCACTGCTGTGTATGTGACATTGAGCAGACCCTTCTTGATGTATAGTGTTTAGAATTGAACACAGCACTCCCTGTGTGATCTGAGAAGCCCAATCTAGAGCCAACCCTGCTCTCTCAGGCTGTGACCTCTGTATGCCATTGCTTGTTTTCAACAGTGTATTCATTGAATCCCACCTTGTCCTTCTTTCCTGCCTCAGATCTTTGGCTTGGGAAGTTTAGAAGTTTATACAAACCGAGGAGTTTACTATCTCAGATTTTCTTATGCCAATCCCTTTCCTCATTTCAAATTGTTTTTATGCCAAGTGCTGCTATTATTTCTATGCAGAATTTTCGACACCGAATTCTTAGAAACAATAGATCAACGGCCTGGTTAGAACTGATTCTGTGGAGGCCTTAAAACTGAGGACTGGGAAAAAAGAAAACACTACCTTTTCTATACTCTGAAGCATAACAAACTCAGAAATATTTTTGTTACTTTGTTAAAAAGTCTCTGCTTTTGGATAAAAGGTTCGGCCCTAAGCATTGAAGGATTCTTGCCGATGAATAGTTCTGTTGAAAGACTATGGCATGCATCAGAGTATTTGCCACATTCATTTATGTCCAGAAGAAGTCATAGTAATGTAAAAAAAAAAAAAAAAATTAAATATGCAAAACCGAAAAGCTACGAAGGAAATAGCGAATTTAACCTGCAAAAGAATGCAGGTGGTGAGCGGCTGGATGGTTATTTGCTTTGCCTATGTCTTCCGGGAGAAATATATTAAATGGGGTAGAGAACCTGCTCAAAGAGTAGACGCTGTTGAATTTGCCCTGGATTGACTCTCCCTATATTTGGTTAAGATTATGTATTTATCTGTTTCAGCCATCCCTCTTAGTCCATTATTGTTCAGGTCCTTCAGGAAATGAGATCTTCCCAAGGAAGGATCTAATGACCACATTCAGTAAAGGGAAAGTAATAGAATTTTTGCTGACTGTTTTTTTTTTTCCCCCTTTCACCATTAATGCTTCCTTATGATCGTAATGAAAACCCTGAAATATTAACTCGATTAAATGTTTTATAGTGAGAAGGAATTACCATTTTATAGAAGTTGAATTTCTGGCCCAACAGGGTTTTAGTGGGTTGGCGAAAGTAAGAGAGGTGGTAAAAGAATCAATGAACGAAACACAAATCTCAAGGCGAGGATATTGGAGGGATTTTTAACAGTCATATTTTGTTCTGATTAACTCTCTTCTTCCCAGAAGCAAAAAGGATGTCCTTTGCTGGGGCAGTGCAGCGAGGACAATCTGTCATCTTTAATAATGCCACTTTTAATAAGAAAGCCATTTTCAGGCTCTTTTGTTTTAATTAGATGTTGGGTAGCTATCATCATATCTCATTCTATTCTTCCTTCAAGAGCTCGTATATTACAGCTTTTGTGGAAGTAGGAGTCTTATTTCATAGACAACTGTCTAAAGTCATTCTGGCTAAAGCATGTAACTTTTATATATTATTCATAAAGGAAGAATTTTTTTATTTTTATTTTTTTTGTGGTATGAGTGAGCCTGCCCACCAGAGCAGATCAGGGGTGTGACTAGACCTGTATTGACCTGGCCAGTCATAAGCATTTTGGATTTATTTTGGTAGACATCAGAAGCCTTCACTAGTTGGAGGAAGGGAAAGGCTATAGGTTTCCTCCCCGGCAGCCTTGCAACCATGTGGTGTCATAACCTCATACTCAAGTCTTTCCCTCAGGCAAGCAATTGTCCGCAGGCAGCCAGAAACTGACCACTGGCTCTCCCTGCTCTTGCGGTAGTGAGGTCCCATTCTCTGTCCTTCGGTCTCTGCCTTTCGTGGTGGCAGACCCTCCCGGTAGCAAGTTCTCTGTGCGAAACGTTCTCTGGAGGCAGATTCAAAGCTACTCTAACAGCAGGATTCAGCTACTTCTCACGTTGGAATAAGGTGACGGAATCCTTCCGGCAGCTGTGGAATTCAGGACGGACTTGGAGGCCAAGGGCACCGCTGGGAGAGGTGTCAGGCTGCTGGGCTGGCCAGATTCCTATAGCTAATCTGCTGCAGTTGAATAGCACTCATTTCACCCATGAAATATTATGTCTTTATTTTTTAAGCTTATTTTCTCTTCTGTGAGAGAGGGAGGGAGCAGGGGAGGGGCAGAGAGAAGGGGAGAGAGAGAGAGAATCCCGTGTAGGCTCATCACTGACAGCACGGAGTCTGATGCAGAGCCCAAACCCATGAACCGTGAGATCATGACCTGAGCTGAAACCAGGAGGTGGATGCTTAACCGACTGAGCCTCTCAGGTGTCCCCATGAAATATGGTTTCTGATATTCCTTATGCAGATATGTAAGCCTATAGGGCTGGCCTAGATAAAGATAGTTCAAGTGTTTGTGGTTCAAATGCTAGGTAACCATCGTGGGTTATTTATGAATCGGGCCGCTTAAATATTAGCCAGTTTTCAACCTATCTGTCTGTTTATCATGTATCTATCCTCATTTATCTATCCTCTGTCATTATCAAAAACATAATCGTCATGATCAGGATCATCAAATCTATCCATCTATCTATAACTCACACTGTGTATAGACTAAATTATAGGTAATATAACATTAAGATCCATAAGATATTAAATCACCATGAAGCTTCTACTTCCCTCTTGTTTTCATTGCTTTTCCACCCTCCCTCCCTTCCACTTCCTCCTCCTTTCCTCTCTCCCTTTTTCCTTCCTTCCATTTTTCCCTCTTTTCTTTCTCCAAATCTCTCTCTCTTTCAACAAGTGTTCATTGAACGAATTCTTGGAGAGTCAGAAGACCTGGGTTGGAAACCAACCATTATTTCTTTATTAGTATTAGGGTGACCATTGGTCCTGATTTGCCTGTGGTTGAGGGGTTCTCCAGGACCTGAAACTTCCTGTATTAAAATGAGAACAGTCCCAGGCAATCTGGGATGGATGGTTACCCTACTTCTAACCCTGCATTATTTCACTTCTATAGCTCAGGTCTCTTACCTTTAAAACAGGATGTGATGATACCTACCTAATAATGTTGTGACGAGAAACTAGTAAGCGTTTATATAAAATGTGGAACATGATGTCACAATGTAGAGGACACTCACTGCATTTCCTTGGCATCAGCTTTTCCCCAAGGAAAAGGCCTGCTGGTTGGATGAATAATTTGATAGGCATTTAAAGTAGAGATAAAACAACCTGGAGGCATGTGCGAGGGGAAAAAGATGACACGTGAACTGTTCCCTAAGGGGGATTGGGTGGGGTGGCCACCTGGCTTTGTCTTGCTGGGTGAACTTCATGCTAGGGGTCTGGATAAGTGGATAATTTCTGGAGGCTCTATGCATGAAGAGGCTCATGTCACGAGAACTGAGATGCCTCGTGTGGAAGTGGATGAAGCCTTACATGATGCGTGATGTATTTTTCCATCTTCCCTGTGAAAGTCTTCCTAAAGAACATACATTGTGCCCTCGTGTGTTTGCGGTTACACCTTATTTTGGTGGTGATGGAGAACTGAGTGTCGCATCAAGAGAGGCACAAGACCAGAGGCTGCCCTCTGAAGGATAACAGCAGTGCCTACCTCGCAGGTCCATTGTGAGGATCACATGACCTTTTGTGTATGTGACATGCTGGCTAGAGAAAACCCGCTAAAACAGTACCTGGTACATTTTGAATACTCTGTAAGTGTTATTATTATTTTTTGTTTCATTATTAATTAATTAATTTATTTATTATTATTATTAAATAGCCTGCTCTCAATGAACACTAACTTCCTTTTCCCTCCTCTTGGGCCTTGCTCCCACCCTCTGCACATCCCTGTTTTTAATTCTCTCTCAATATTGGATTAAAATCTAGATGCTGTTTTTGCAGGAACCTCAAAAATCCTGGGGAATGTTACCCTTGTCTGTGTTGGAGACACTGCCTCTCCTTGGCTCAGCAGGGTCCTGACAAAGTCTTTCTCCCGTGGGGACCAAGCTGATTATTTTCAGAGGCCCCATTTTCACTTTTTCAGAATTCCCCAGGCTTGGTCTCAGACATGGTGGAATCTCCTATATTTTTATAACTGCTTGGTTCTTTTTTTTTCCTCTAAATTGGAGGAGAGGAAGTAAAAATAAATTTGGTAAAGACATTCCAGCCGACATGTAGAGCAGGAAAAATAAGTAATTTTTGGTAGTTATTGGCGTCCTGGATAGAAGCTAAGTCTTTTGACCTCCAAGATCTCATAGGTCAAGCATCCACATTCAGAGCCTCATGAATAATTGAAGTAATTACAGAGATAGTTCTGTTCGAAATCCCACTTGATTTATTCAGCTTCTGGTTGTCTCACTTCTGGGTTATTCATTCAGAACTACTTCTAGATAAAAATGACAGCTTCAATTACCCAAACCCCAGATCTGTGTATTGATGCTTATAAATTTGAGTAATTTAGAGGGTGGCTCTTTCAGTCAAACCCAGAATATATTGTGATCACATAGGAATCTCAAATGTTTTTATATCCTACCCCAAACTCCCCTTGTATAATGGCTAAGTTGTCACTAGACAGATCCAGGATGCTACCATTAAAAGCTTAAATGATGGTGAGTGAATCATACCCAATCAACAATGCAAGGTCAAGCTAGACTTTATATGGGACCTTTATTAGCCTTGGTAGAAAGGACCTCCAGGGACAGAAGGCACAAACATTATTTGGAAAAAAAATTAACTTTTCTTAGAAAAGGAATCTATCTGAACAATGACAACTACTGGGTACTTTTTTTTTTTTTTTTTTTAAATAGCTATGTAGCACAATAGCTAAAGAATTCTTGCATACGATTGGATGAGGTTATCTATCCATTCATGTTTTTCAGTGTTTAATGTAGATGAACTATTTTGGAGGTAATAAAAATGCTCTTTAAATATTAAACCTAATTCAGCAGTCAGAATAGTTTTCTTCTGCTGTGTTGAAAATCAACCTGGCGGGGTGCCTGGGTGGCACAGTCAGTTAAGCGTCCGACTTCAGCCAGGTCACGATCTCGCGGTCCGTGAGTTCGAGCCCCGCGTCAGGCTCTGGGCTGATGGCTCGGAGCCTGGAGCCTGTTTCCGATTTGTCTCTCTCTGTCCCAAAAATAAATAAAAAATGTTGAAAAAAAAAAAAAAAGAAAATCAACCTGGCCATTATGCATGCCTAAAGTCAGAATTTGTGACATCCCAGAGAAATATGGAAACGCAGAAGGATCTGTTAAGTGCTTCCTTATGCTGGTATACAACAATAACAGAAATAAGCATTTTTATACTTTTAGTTATATAAAGTTATATGAAAAATGGGGCTCATCTTCACATATAGAAAAGGATCTATACTCAAAATATTTGTTATTCTCAACCGCTTTCTTTTTTAAAAAAAAATTTTAATGTTTATTTATTTTTGGAGAAAGAGTACAAACAGGGGAGGGGCAGAGAGAGAGGGAGACGCAGAATCCGAACCAGGCTCCAGGCTCCTAACTGCCAGCACAGAGTCTGATGTGGGGCTTGAACCCACAAAGCATGAGATCATGACCTGAATCCCTTAATGGACTGAGCCACCCAGGCGCCCCTCAACCACTTTCTAATAAAGTCATCCTAGCAGGTTTGACTTACACAATCGTTCTAATGCTTCTCTCTCTCTTTTTGTTTATTTTTAATTAACTATTTAATTTTATACTTTAGTTAACATATAGTGCAATATTGGTTCAGGAGTAGAATTCAGTGATAGTGATTCATCACCTACATACAACACCCAGTGTTCATCACAAGTGGCCTCCTTAATGCTCATCGCCCATCTAGCCCATCCCCCACCCATCTTCCTCCATCAACCTTCAGTTTGTTCTCTATCATTAAGAGTAGTCTCTGGTGGTTTGTTTCCTTCTCTTCCTCCCCCCTTCCCATATGTTCATCTGATTTGTTTCTTAAATTCTACATATGAGTGAAATCATATGGTATTTGTCTTTCTCTGATTGACTTATTTTGCTTAGCATAGTATACTCTAGCTCCATGCACATCGTTGCAATCTCTCTCTTTTTAAATTATTACTTTATGTCTTAGAGGAGTTTTAGGTTCACAGCAAAACGGGGGCAAAAGTCCAGAGAGTTTCTACAAACCGCTGCGTGTATATCTGCATAGCTTCTCTTATTACCAGAATTTCCCACCACAGTGACACATTTATTACAATTGATGAGCCTACAGTGACACATCTTAATCACCCAAAGTCCATAGTTTACATTAGAGTTCACTCTTAATGTTGTGAATTCTATGGGTTTGGACCAATGTATAATGACACGTACTCACTATTAAAGTATCATACATAATTTTTTCACTGCTCTAGAAATCGCCTGTGCTCAGCCTCTTCAACCCTCCCCATACCCCAGCAAGAAGTTTTGCCTTTTCCAGAATGTCATACAGTAGTTTAAGTCATATGGTGTGTAGACTTTTCAGATTGACTTCTTTCACTTAGTAATATGCACTTAGTGTTTCTCCATGTCTTTTTATGGCATGATAGCTCATTTGTTTTTAGCAATGGATAATATTTCATTGTCTGGACATACCACAGTTTATCTATTCACCCATCGATAGGCATCTTGGTTGCTTCCACGTTTTGACAATTATGAATAAAGCTGGTATAAACAGCTGTGTGCAGGTTTTGGTGTAAACATAAGTTTCCAACTCCTCTGGGTAAATAGCAAGGAGCACAATCACGGGATTGTATGGTGGGGGTATATTTAGCTTTGTAAGAAACTGCCAAGCTGTCTTCCACAGTGGTTGTACCATTTTGCATTTCTACCAGCGATGAATGAAAGTTCCTGTCGATCTGCATTCTCAGCAGTGTTTGGTGTTGTCCGTGCCATTTTAATAAGTGTGGAGTAGTACCTCGTTGTTTTAATTTACATTTCCCTGAGGACTTACGATGTGGAACATCTTTCCATACATTTATTTGTCATCTGTCTGTCTTCTTCGGGGGAAGTCTTTTGCCCATTTTCAAATGGGATTTTTGTTTTGTTTTCTTTTCTTTCCTTTTTTTTTTTTTTTTTTTTAGTTTTTATTTTTTAAATGTTTATTTTTGAGAAAGCAGTTTTTAAATTCAATCAGTTACAAAGTCCAGCTTAATAGCTACTTCTTTCAGGGATCAACCTTTGATGTTGTATCTAGAAAGTTATTCCCTTGCCCAAGATTATTGATACTATCTTCTGGTAATTAGATAGTTTTACATTTGACATTTGAGTTTGGGATCCATTTTGAGTTACTTTTGGTAAAAGGTCTATGTCTAGATTCACTTTGTTCCATGTGACTGTCCAGTTGTCCCACTTGTTGAAAAGATGATTTTTGCTCCATTATGTTGCTTTTGCCCCTTTGTCAAAGATCAGTTGACTGTATTTATGTGGCTTTATTTATAGGCTTCACATTCTGTTCCGTTGATCTGTTTGCCTCTTTCTTTTGCCAATAGTGTCTCTTTTTTTGTTGTTAAAAACACATTTTGGTTTGATACACCTCCTCCTAAAAAGGCAAACAATTTGTGAGGGATGAAATTTTACTTGCTATGGAAAACTAAAGATCTATTAAAAAAACTGGAAGACAAAAATGTGTTTGGGGGACTATCTTTCATGTCTGTAAGGAATGTGATTTTATCAAGGGCTCCATAATCAATATTAATACAAATGAAACACAACAGATTGATTTCCCTGACAATTCAGTCTGAGAATTATATAAATATTTCTATTTTTATCAGGAATCTGCTTAACATGTTGGGGAATACTAAAAGCTATAAGCATCAAGAGAATGAGAAGACAAGCCATAGACTGGGAGATAATATTTACAAAAGACACATCTGATAAAGGACTAGTATCCAAAACATACAAAGAACTCTTAGAACTTAACAATAAGAAAATAAACCGCCTGAGTAGAAAAATAACAAAAGACCTGAATAGACATTCCTCACCAGAAACGATATACAGATAACACACCAACATGTGAAAAGATGCTCAACATCATATGTCATCAAGGAATTGCAAATTAAAATGAGATACCACTCCATTCTGATCAGAATGACTAAAACGCCGAACGCTGACAACACCAAACACTGGCAAAGATATGGGGCAACAGGAATGCTCATTCCTTGCTGGTGAGAATGCAAAATGGTGCAGCCACTTTGGAAGACAGTTTGGCAGTTTCTTACAGAACTAAACACATGCTTCCCATGTAATCTAGCAATCGCCCTCTTTGCTATTTACCCAAAGTTGTAGGAAACCAACGGCCACACCAAAACTGTGCATGGTTGTTTACGGCAGCTTTATTCAAAATTGTCAAGATGTAGAAGCAACCGAGGTGTCTTTCAGTAGGTAAAAGGATAAATAAACTGTGATGCATCTGGACAATGGAATATTGCTCAGTGCTAAAAAGAAATGAGCTATTAAGCCATGAAAAGATATGGAGGAAACTTCAATGCATATTCTTAAGTGAAAGAATTCAATCTGAAAAGGCTCCATACTATATGGTTCCAACTAAATGATGCTCTGGAAAAGACAAAGCTATAGAGAGAGTAAAAAGATCCATGGGGATGGTAAAAATGCCAGCGGTACCAGGGGTTAGAGAGAAAGATGAATAGGCAGAGCACAGAAGACTTTTAGGACAAGGCGATTATGCTGTATGAGAGTATAATGGTCGATACCTGCCATTATACATTTGTCCAAACTCATAGAATGTACAACATCAAGAATGAACACTAATAATGTAAACTGTGTTGGTGACAACGGTATGTCAGTGTAGGTTCACAGACTATAAGAAACGTACCACTGTGGTATGGGATGTTGATAGTGGAGGAAATTGTAGACGCGTGGGGACAGGGGGTATGTGGGAACTCTGTACTTATCCCTCACTTTTGCTGTGTACCTAAAACTGCTCTGAAACAATAAAGTTTACTAATTAGAAAAAGAAAACAACTACTAAGCATAAATTTATTCTAAAATCTTCTTGAGAAAAAAAGAATATATATAGCAAGGGTGTAAATATGTCACAAATTCTATTCATAAGTAAAAACAACATTCTCTTTAGTGAGCTATATTTTGGCTGGCATTATACTGGAAACTTAGGGTATTTAATTAATGCTAATTATAACAATATATTGAAAGGAATTTATAAGCAACAAAATATGTCTTATGTCTATATTTCCCCTTTCCCATTCTATTCCTTTTTTCTTCTTTCCTTCTTCTTCCACTTCCTCTTATCCTCATCCTTCTTTCATAATAAAGCTAAACTTTCAGTGTTTTAAAAATAGGAACATGCATGTTTGCATTTTCTAATAAGAAATGAACCCATCCAGGGGCACCTGGGTGGCTCAGTCGGTTGGGCGTCCGACTTTGGCTCAGGCCATAATCTCGCAGTTGGTGGGTTCGAGCCCCGCGTCGGGTTCTGTGCTGACAGCTCAGAGCCTGGAGCTTCCTTCAAATTCTGTGTCTCCTCCTCTCTCTGCCCCTCCCATGCTCATGCTCTGTCTTGCTCTGTCTCTCAATAATAAATAATAATAATAAAAACGCAAAAAAAAAAAAAAAAAAAAGAAATGAACCCATCCAAAATCTCGGGAGAAAGATCTTGTTGAAGACTTCTCAACCAGAAGTCCATGTAAATATGCATACTTTTCAGAAGGCTCATGCTTTGTGGTTTTTTTGTGTTCTTAAAATAAAATGACATGTTGGGAATTGGATACAAATAGCTCATCTAATGAGCAACTCTGTCCTCTCTTGAGTACCATGAGGATAATCAGGGAAGTGACCAATTATCTTGGATTAATGATATCCACTGTAAAAAAATGGGTAGTTTTTCAGTGCATATGTGCGCATGTTTGTTGGAAGAGGAGACTATATGTGACCTGACCCAACTTTTCTTATACTTATGAATCTATGCTTTAGGCTTTTCAACAGTGTTTTATAAACTGTACGTTTTGACGTATTAATGGGTCATAAAATCAAATGAGTAGATTGCAACCAGTGCTTTTTTTTTAAAGATTGAATAGAAATTATCAGAATATATGGCCCTTAGGAAGGGTGAGTAATAAACCATGAAACTTTAGTTTCAGGGCTAGTTATTGAGTTAAGGTACACATGATATATATATATACATATATATATATATATATATATATATATATATATATATATACACACACACACACATATATATATATGTATATATATATATGGCTTGCAAGTAACATAGATTGAGAACCCCTATTTTATATCTCACTCATGCTGCCCTTTATCCACTAAGAATAAAAAGTAATAACAATGCCATTACCTTGAATGTACCCAGTTACTCTTTCCTCCTACGGACACCTGGTACTTCATGAATGATATGATATCCTGTCTAGTGACGGTAGTCTTGTAGGCAATGCAGAGAGCAGCTGCCATAGACTGCTGGGAAATGGAAACCCACGAAAGACTCATATGAGGGTGGTGAGTGAGCTTGACCAAAAAGCCTTTAAGTCACCCCACCTTCTCCTTAATTGCATGTAGCCCTTTTCACCACCTGTCCAAAGTATGTGCTCCACGTTTTAAATAAATGTGGTACAAGGGAGAAATAGCTAAACCCAGCTAGAAGTCATGAAGAAGCCTGGAGATTCAAGTGTACGTAAATATTCTGCTCCAGTAGTTCTCGGGTTTTATTTGTGAAACCTCTAAGGGTGATCATTAATGCTTAAGTGGGTGTTATCTTCGTGAAAGGTTAATTTAGCAAGAGAAGAGAAAGACAATTGTGTGACATTCATCAGGCACTGGATTAGACTGTCCCACAGAGGCTCATCCTGCTCAGCAAAAACCGAGAGATGCTTCAGACAAAGACGATGTCCCCACCCACAATGATGACTGCTTCCCAACTGTTTCAGTAACTCACCACCCAGCATCAAGCTCTTCTGTGAATATTGGTGTTGACCCCCCAGATGAATGAGTGGTTTGCTCCTTAAGAGTTCATGACTTATATTTCATGTGTAGCACTCCCTAATCGGCAAGCTCTGGCACATCTTTAAATAAGTTGCTGGTGGTCACTGGTGAAAGAACACCTTAGGATCAATAAACAATTGGGACTCCATGGTAAGTGCTGAACAGAAGAGAGAGGCAAAGCAAGGGAGTAGTGATACAACCAGCAGACATTCGTTTAGTGTTTGTTACATTCCAGCCACTTGACATGCTAAGAGGTCTGAGCACTTAATTCCACCCTGGCTAGGGGCAGGGGTGGGCGTGTTTCCCTGTACCACCAAGGCATGCTTTGATGCCAGCTGGGTTTCTTACAATTCAACATTCAACTCAATTCAACATTCAACTCAATGCTGACACTATCTACCCAGATGTAGCGTCAGATTCCAAAGGGTAAAGGCTCAGTCTCACAAAATTACCCTGCTCCCTCCCTGCTCGGACAGAAGTTGCGTGCCTAGGTTATCACCTGTGCTTCTGGTTGTACATTGGAGGTTCCATAGACTCTCTCCTTGGGTTAAATTAGTTTGCTAGAGTGAATCACAGAACTCAGAGAAACATTTTGCTCACTAGATTACTGGTTTACAGGATATACTCAGAAATAGCCTGATGGAAGAGACACATAGGGCAACATAAGGGGAGGGCCCAGAGTTCCATGTCTTGTCCAGGCATGCCACTCTTCCCAAATCTCCAAGTGTTCAGCAACATGGAACCTCTCTGAACCTAGTCCTTTGGGTTTTTATGGAGGCTTCATTACATAGACATGGTTGATTAACTCACTGACCATTGGTGTTGATTCAACTTCTAGCCCCTCTCCCCCCTCTGAAGGTCTAATCACATGTTTGGCTCTCTGGCAACCAGCCCCCATCCTTAGGTAATGTAGGGGGCATTCCAAAGTCACTTGATCCTTTTCACCACTTGGGGAATTCCAAAGGTTTTAGAAACTCTTTAGAATGGGGATGAAGACCAAATATGTATTTCTTATTATAAATTACAATATCACACATGCATTGTCTCCTCCCAACCCTTTCGAGTTGCAATCACCACACATGCAATGATCTCTACTTTACAGAGAAGAAAATTGAGACTCAGAGGAGTGAAGTAATTCACTCAAGGTCACCCACTGGCATAGCGGCTAAACTGAGATTCTGGGTGTGCCGTGCTCCAGAGCTGAGCAATTACCTCTTTGTGTAAATCAGGCCAGTGACCATGTTCTGTTTGCTGAGGCAGGTGGCATCAGGTCCTGCCAGGAGATCCACTGTTTATCAACATGTGATCTGGGGCAATGTGCTTCTCTTTTTGAGCCCTGGTCTCTTCTGCTAAAGGAAGATAATGATACCTCCGTCACTGATTTGTGAGACTTCATTTGAGCGAGGGAAGTGGCAGGAAGTATTGAGTCCGTGTCTGGCACACAGACAAGCCGGTAGGTTGGTTTCTCCCTAGAGCCAGTGTTTCTTAACCTGAAGTCTGTCAGTCGGTAGTTACAGACTGCAGACCGTGTCCAGGCTCATCCAGAGACTTGCTGGGTGGAGATGTATATTGCGTGATGCACTAGCTTATCCACTGGCAGCAGTAGACCCTTGGGGGTGGGCTGTGGACCCGATGCACCTCTCACTTTGCTGCTGAGGACTCCCAAGCCTGAATGCACAGCTTATAGACACGGGCCCGACTCGGGGAAGCCCTCCTTTCACAGCTGCTATTTTCCTGCTGTGATCGTTCAATGTCCCCTCCCCTACATCTTCAGAGAGTAAGGGAAGTGGGGACTTAGCTCTAGCGCACTATGAGTAAAAAAACACCCCTCTGTTGCCTCCTGTCGACTGTATAGCAACACTCACCATCTGTTTTATGATGCTCCAGCCAGGTATGATTTCCTCCGTTCCGTGAATACCCCGGGTTCTCTCCTTCTAGCATTTACGCCTTGGTCTTCCTTCCCTAGGAAGCTCTTTTCTTTTCCTGGCTTTTTACATTCTTGGCTCTTCTCATCCTATAGATCCCACCGGGACATCTTCCTGACAGCTTCTTCTATGGGGGCAGGGTCTCTCAAGTGTTACTCCCTGGGAACTCCCTTTTTTATCTCTTTATTTACTTCTTTAAAAGTAAAATATTTATTGATTCAGTTTTGAGAGGGTGGGGAAGGGGCAGAGAGAGAGGGAGAGAGAGAAAATCCCAAGCAGGTTCCGCCCTGTTGGCACAGAGACAGAGCCCGATGCTGGGCTCAAACTCACAAACCACGAAATCATGACCTGAGCCAAAAACAAGAGTAGGACGCTTAACTGACTGAGCCACCCAGGTGCTCCTTTCTTTCTTTACTTTTAATAATATTTGAAGTTGTAACATAGACCCTATGAGGCTATTTTGGTTTTGTTTGCATGTTTGTCTGTTTTTTTTGTTTTCTGTTTTGCTCACAGTCTCTAGTGCTGAGGACAGAATTTGATAGTTGGTATTTGTTGAGTGAGTAAATGAATGCATACATTGGGTCACTAGACATTACTTATCTTCTTTTGTTGGAGTGTAAGCTCCTTAAAAGCAGGACCTCATCTGTCCAGTTTGCCGCTGACCCCCAGGGTCTAAAAAAGTACCTAGGATGACACAGGGACATAATAAATAGTTCTAACAAATCAACTAGACTCGAGCTCTACACCTACCAGGCCCGATGCTCACATTACCAAGGTCCAGGGAGGAAGTAGAAATGAACACCTATATACCATATTGAGTAATTAAGTTAATATATTAAATAAAATGTATTCTGTTCTCCTACCTTGATAGATAATCTTTTGTAATAACCTAGGGAAACAGAGTTTTGGATTCCAAGACTCCCTAGAGTCCATAAATTGCATACTGAAATGCAACAGCACGGGCAGATTTGGCCCTGGCTGGTCGTCCATGCAGATGGCTCACGCTCTCCTCCTCCCGCCCTCTGGTCCATCTCACACTTTGAGGATATTAAATAAGCACATGTTTGGACACTTCCGGCCATATATTCAAATTGTCTGTGTCTCTCTTGCCAACAGTTACCCCCTGGTTGGCCCTCAGGCCTGAAGGTCTACCCACGGAAGGAGGGACCCCAGAAAGAAGCCTTGTACAGGCCTTGCAAGTAGACTTGGGGCAGCATTTGAGTGGCAAACTCCAGGATACTGGGAGTACCCCAACGGCTCGTTGGGGGTGGGGGTGGCTCTAGGCTCTGAGCGGGCACGATGGTGCACTCTCTATGCTAGGCCGATGGGCACAGCTGGAAGAGGGCAGAACAAGACCATCCGGAGTTCATGGCCTTGATCCCCAGGCAGGAGTGGATGTGAAGACAGGGAATGAGCTGATCCAAATGTAAGCAGGCACAGACAATGGAAGGGCAGGAAGAAAGAGAAGAGTTATCTGGAACAGGTGTATGGATCACTTGGGGGCCGTGCCAGTCTCCCTGGATGGTGTGATCCCTGCCTCCTGCTGGAAGACACTTGGGAGGGAAGCTCATGCTTGGAAGCAGACAGAGGCAGGATGGCATGGTTGGGCCCAGAGCACAGTTTCACCGATGCCCTCCAAATCAAACCAAATAGGTTAATCCTGCTGGTGAATCTGCTTTATTTCTCAGTAAAATAAAACTGACATGAACAAGTGTTTTCGCAATGGCGTTCAGTGAAAACTTGAGTGGGAAAAGCCCACGTCCAGAATAACCTGGGCTATTAAATGTAACACCGAGAAGAAATGCCCTTAAATGAACTCATGGAGGCACATATGACCTTTGAGCTTATTCAGGACACTTTGTCAGACAGCTGAATTCCATGAAGGAGTTTCCGTCTTTGAGCGCCTTCCCAGCGCAAACACATGTTGAGCCCTGGGGCCCCAAAGACTCACAGTTTAGGAGCCCAGCCCTTGAGGAACGTGCCGATTTTGAGATGATCAAAATGAAGGTGTGTTGCATGCTTTTTTAGACACATGCTCGCAGCCTGTGCTATTTATTAATTATGTTATAAGTAAAATCTTGAAAACATTTTCCTTGGCCCCCTAAAAGCTTTTCAGTGAAAATGAACAGGTGGGAGATTTCATTAAAAGAAATAATTGTACTCTTTAAATCAAAATTCTACCAATGCAAATATTGAGCCTCTTTCGTTTTCATTAATTTGACTGAAAGGGTCTTAAAAAATGCATTACGGTTCCACAGTGCTTCACTCTAATTGTAATTTATGTTTCTTTTCTCTTCTCACCTTTATCGTTCAGGCTCTCTTTTTCACTCTTTATTTCCATTTTACCTCTGAGCAGTGTACATATCATCACCTTTCTCAGTAACAGGGGTTGCGATAGTCAATAATTATGTGATTTTAAAAAATGATAAGTTCTTCTAATTGCTTTGGCTAATAAAATGACATAGAGCTGATAAGCCTGAGACAGGCTGCTTAATTACCTTTGCTAAAGATAGAGCTGGCTGGCATTGCTTATAGTCTTTTAGCTTTGAGGAGGCAATCCAAGTGTTGGAGAAAATGACTCCGAAATCTTGAGGAAAAATGGCTCTTAGGTTGTCTTCTTGTTGGTAGGAGAAAGATATAAGAGTGTCTTAAATACAACTCTGTTGAATAATCCCATAGTTTCATAAAAATCGTTCTTTTCTAAAAGATAGTAAAATAGAGCCACAGAAGAAAAAGATAAATCATGGGGTGACTGGGTGGCTCAGTTGGTTGGGCGTCCAACTTCGGCTGAGGTCGTGATCTCCCGTTCATGGGTTCAAGCCCCATGTCTGGCTCTGGGCTGACAGCTCAGAGCCTGGAGCCTGCTTGGGATTCTGTGTTTCCCTCTCTCTCTGACCCTCTCCCGCTCACACTCTGTCTCTCTCTCTCTCTCTCTCAAAAATAAACAAACATTAAAAAAATTAAAAAGAGATAAATCAGATATGATGAAAGATTTAAAAAAATTTAAGAACACACCATCCAGAAAGTGAAAAGGCAACCCACAGAATGGGAGAAAATGCTGGTGAAGCATATAACTGGTAAGGGACTTGTACCTAGAATCCATAAATGAGTCTTTAACTCGACAATAAAAAGACAACTAGTCACATTTTAAAACAGGCACAGGAGACAGGCAGTTCTCCAAATGGAGGAATAAATATTTCTCCAAAGCAGATGTGCAAGTGGACTGTTAGTGCTTGAAAAGATACTCGGTATCCGTAGCCACCAGGGAAACACAAATCAGAACCACAACGAGATACCAGTTCACACCCACCGGGAGAGCTGGAATCCAAAGGACGGACAGTAACAGGAGTTGATGAGGATGTGGGAAGATCAGTCTATGCTTACACACAGCTGAAGACAATGAAAACGGGGCAGCTGCTTTGGGAAACAGCTGGGCAGTTCCTCAGTGATTAAATACAGGATTTAAGGTGTCCAGGTATATTGCCAAGAGAGATGCAGATGTATGTTCCCTCAACTTGTACACGAATGTTCATACCAGCATCGTTCATAATAGCCAAAAAAGTGGAAACCACGCTGATGTCGATCAGTGGATGAATGGAGAAACAAAATGTCGTTTACTCTTGCAAGGGAACATTGCCTGATGTTAGAAAGGAATGGAGTACGGATACATGTGTCAACACGGATGGGCTTCGAAAACATTATGCTAAGAGAAAGAAGCTAGTCACAGACGGTCACGTATTGTATGATTCTGATTATATGAAATGTCCAGAATAGGTAGTAAAGATTAGTGTTTGTCTAGGGCTGAGGTGGTTGGGAAGAAATTAATAGTGACTAGTCATGGGTAATGGGTTTCTTTTTGGAGTATGAAAATGTTCTAGAATTAGATACTGGTGATGAGATACACAACTCAGTGAAAATACAAAAAAAAAAAAAACGTCAAATGCATGAAGTTTTGTAAATGAAATGGACTAATTGTATGGTATGTAGAGTATATCTCAAAAAGCTATAAGGGGCACCTGGGTGGCTCACTCATTGGAGCTGGCTTCTATTGATTTCCATTCAAGTCATGATCCCAGGGTCCTGGGATTGAGCCCTGTGTCCAGCTCTGAGCTGAACATGGAACCTGCTTGAGATTCTCTCTCTCTCCCTCTGTCCCTCTTCCCTGCTTGCTCTCTCTCTCTCTCTCTCTCTCAAAGAAAAAAAAATGTTATAAAATAAGATAATGATTGTCTCTTAAAATTTGGTTAACTTTTATTTTTGTGTTTCAGAGCCTCCTTGGAGCTTTCTAAGGTAACAAATGCTCTTTTAACAAGCTAGCTTGAAAGAGATAGTTTTACTGTTTCTACTATATTATACATGTATAATTTCATCCTTTGCTTTTCTCCTCAATAGTAAAATTTAACCAAATCCATTTTATGATAAGCTGTCTAGAGCAACCATAATTTTAAGGGGATGCCTTTTTTAGTTTTTTAATGCTACCTGAGTATTTAATGGGAGTACTTAATCCGTTTGGTTCTTAGGAGTTCTGGGAAGAATTTAAATTTGAATCTACCCAAATTCTCCCATGTGCTTTGTCCCTCCCCCATCCAAGCTCCCTGTATTTGTTTCCCGTTCAGATTAGCCCCCTAAAAG
Source organism: Neofelis nebulosa (assembly GCF_028018385.1). Lineage (NCBI taxonomy): Eukaryota > Metazoa > Chordata > Mammalia > Carnivora > Felidae > Neofelis > Neofelis nebulosa. The sequence goes on from NC_080783.1 coordinate 16,074,992, forward strand.
GCTTCCCCACATCCTGGCCTCAGTCCTGTCTACCCCTCACACTGAAGCTAGACATTTCTGAAAATGCAAATAGAATCAGGTTGCTCCCCAGTCATAAAACTCTTCCATGCCTCTCGGCTGTTCTCGAGCTAAAGATGAGATCGTGGTCCAGCAGGCTGTGCAGGGTGTGGCCTTGCCTACCTTTGCCAGACCATCGCCCACTCTCCTCGCCCACTCCAGCCAGGAGCCTCCCTGTTCCCAGGAAACACACACTTGTGCCCCGGAGGCCCTGTCGCTTGTGGCTCCTACCCCCGCACCTCCAGGCTGCTGGCTGTCTCCCACCGTGTGTCAGATCTCAGCACTGTCTATGTTTGGCTTCCTTATCTTAATTTACAAGTGCACATTCATTACTGAAGGGAAAGCAGGTGTTACGAGTCAGGTGTTGGACTCCAACCATCGCATCGCACTATCTGCCAAGTACATCACGGGACTTCCAGCACAGTAGAAGACTACAGGGAAGGCCATGACTGGCTCGGTGTCGGGGGGAAGGGAAGGTCTCCCTCAATGGGGATGACATTCTGACAGGGTTCAGGAGGGTAGGTTTAGCCAGCAACGTCTGGCGTTGGGCGATCATATGCCAAGACACAAAGGCACAAAAATCTTGTGTTTAGGGAAAAGCAGGACTTCAGTGTGGCTGCCACATGGACGCTGAGACAAGTGGCGAGTGCTGGGTGAGACAGGAAACAGGGCAGGGATGCCTCTGGAAGGTCAGGCTGGTCCCATGTTGCAAACAGCCGTGGGGGCAATGGAAAGTCCCTGAGGATTTCTAACAGGAAAATGGTTTCAGTAGGCTTTTGTGCTAGGAGGATGACCTTGGGAGAAGGGTAAAGGACAGGACAAAGGAAAGAGCCCTAAAGCAGGGAGACTGATCCAACAGGAGAACAGTCCAGAAGCAGGTGGCCGTGTTCTGAGGCCCCAGAGCGGCTTACTGGGAGGCCAGGCAGTCAGGGCTCGGCAATCCAACAGCCAAGTGATTCCAGCTTCAGAGAGCAAGCCAGACCTCTGGGCAGGTATCCAAGTGCCTTTTAGTCATCCTATGAATAAAAGAAGGGAAGATGTCTCCTGTTCTTGTTAGGTTTTGAGAAATGTCTATCTTGCTTCTAAAGAGGGTTCTACTTGCAGACAAGGGTTAAATTCTGATTCGATTCCCCTCGTCATCTTATCTCTTTCCAAGAACACTATAAACAAAGTGACAGAATTAATCAGTATTAAAACTATACAGATGTTCTTTCATAGCATCCTTGTTGGTCATTAAAATAATGACTTAAAAAACACAAATGTGTATATAGATATATATTCGTATATGTATATAATTAGTTCAAAAGAGTCCAAACCACAAGGTGAAGCATGAAATATTTTCTCTGCCCCTAATAATTGGCTCTGCCAGGTTTTGTAAAATCCACCCTTTCTCACTGGGTAGAAGGTACCTCTAAGTTCAAATTAGTATGATTCGATACGTCTAATCCTATTCAGTTATTAAAAGTCTGTTCTCAGATATTAAAACTTACTTCTAGTCAACCTACAACACTTTCCCCTGCTTTAGCAGCGAAGGCCAGCTTTGTGGTTACAGTAGCCAGCCCAGGAGTGAAGATGGTGAGTGGTCTCTTGCTTCTTGCCCCCCCTGCCCCTTCTTTTTCTTCTCTGGTGTTGGGGAGGAGAGAAGGGAAGGGGATGGTGATCGCCGCTAATATGACTCATGCGTATGAGTCCATAGGCTCATGGTGGATTGGTGCAGGTCCTGAGAGATTCATGGAAGAGAAACTCAGCTTCTAGCAGTTTCTCTGGGTTTTGGTGGTTGCTCGTCAAGCTCAGCCTATCTTTCCTCTGAAGCCTGTGTTGGCCGCCCTCTCTGCTTCACTCGAGTCTTTGGCCCAGGTTGTGGTGGTTCTCAACAAGGGGACCCCATTTGTCCAGTTCTGGAGATTAGAGCTGTCACCTGTGAATTGGGCTTTGACAAACTGATCCCAGATCCCTCGTACGCCAACACCATCTTGCCCCGTGCTCTTCCCCTCTCTTCCATAGTACCAGGACTGGAGATCTAAGCCTGGTGTTGAGTAAATGTCCAATCAAGTAGAAAAATGCTAAGTCCTCTTCTTGCAGATACACGTGAGAATTAGTAATGATGTTTGTGGGTACTCCCTTCCCTGGCACTGGGGAGGGAAGTATCCTCACCCACTTGAGGGGGAAAGGAAGTCTTGCTTCATGAATTGCTGTCTTTTGCCAGATTTGTGGGATTTGTCTGCTAGCTTTCATGGTAAAACTGTCAGCTGGGTCAGCATCCCTCACTCCATGGCAGGTGGGAATCTCAAGCAGAGATGGGGGCCTCCTTTGAACTAGATTCTGCAGACTTTAGTAACTTTATTTATAGTGGGTAGCCTTTCTGCTGCAGTCCTCCTATGTTCAGTGACCTCAAGGGAGCAGACAGAGGTCCCGATCAGTGTCTCACCCTCTATGTAAGTCTCCCCACTCTCACCTCTTTCTTTAGAGACGCCATTTCTCATAACTCTTTGGTAATCTCTCCAAATTGCTCTTTTGAGCATGTAGATTCCTGTATCTTCCGGGACTAGAGCAGAGGTCTCATTTTGTCTGTTCCATCTGCTTACCCGTCCTTCCTTTTGTATTTTCAACTGCCATTTTTTCCTAGAGTTTGTAAGTATGCTCAACTCACGTTCAGCTTAAAAAGAAGACAAAAGAGGGGCACTTGGGAGGCTTAGTCAGTTAAGCCTCCGACTCTTGATTTCTGGTCAGGTCATGATCTCATGGTTTGTGAGATCTAGCCCTACATCAGGCTCTGTGCTGACAGCATGGAGCCTGCTTGGGATTCTCTCTCTCTTCCGCTTGCCCTCTGGCCCACCCCCACTCTCTCTCTCGCAAATAAGCAAATAAGTAAACAAATAATAATTAAAAACGAAGACAAAAGGAAAAAGCCCCTTTCTGGACCCCACATCACCCAGTACTGGCTTCATTATTTCCTTTCTTCCCCCACACAGCAAGGTTCCTAGAAAGGGTAGATTATACTTTCTTCCCATTTGCCTGTCATTTACTCTTCCATGCATTTTCCCAGTTATGCCAGAAATCTATTTTCACTGATAAGTTTTGGTAAATACAAAAGAGCATTAAAAAGAAAATGAAAATTCCCCAGCATCCTATCACCACAGATAATCACGTTTACTGTTGTGAGATGTTTCCTCTTCGTCCTTGTGCAGCCATCATCCAAGAGCCACCCTCTTCAGGAAGTCTTCCTCTTTAATCATTCCTTCTGTGTGTATTTCACCTGCACACGTACTGGAACCATCTAGACCCCTCTCCATATCTCCTAGTAGTTTGTAAACTTGTTGAGGGGAGAAACGGTGTTTACCTCATCTCTGTATCTCCAACATTTAACCCAGTATCTGAGACACAATAAATGCCTCGATTTTCAAGATGTCTAGGATATGACTATGTACAAAACAAATTCAAAACGTTGTTTGTTCCGATGTGCCAAGGCAGGAAGGATAAATAACATCATCTTGAGGGCCAATCCTGATCCATTTGTGATGACTTTCTGTGCCAGTTGTGTTGACAACCATTTGTGCCAGTCCCCGAAAGAGATCAGCAGTCCCTAGGCCCAGGAGAGGGAGATCCCAAATGGTATCAGAGTGTATCTGAAAACTGTTGTTAAAGATAGGCAATTTTATCAATTTTGAGTGAATACCGTCACTGTAGATAGGCCACGTGCAGTCCAGTTGAGGACCTGCTTCAATAATTAGACGAGCTCCTGGCATTTAGCATCTAAGCAGTGTTGGTCTCTGCATAGATGGTGACTGGGACGTATAGTGGTGTTTGTGTGTTTTCCAGTCCTGAAGCACTCCCTTGGGAACCCTATGTCTGCTATCACTTCACAGATACTTCCTTTGCACACAGTGAAAAGGTCAGTGCTAGCCCAGCTCCCCCTTGAACTATGGCAAGCTCTAAATGGATGAATCAGAATTAATGAGGTTTATTGTAATGCCACTCGTTTGCAGAGTTTTGTGTCCTTGTATTTGTTGAGCAGCTGTCTCTGTGCTTGGTGTTGATTGTTTTGTGTGAACGCCTTTGTTAGTGTTGCCTGTTTTGGAATGAAAACTGTGAGGGGTCGCAGACATCATCAGTTTCGCTTCATCAAGTGTGGAGATTAAACATGTGGGCTCTGGTGTGACGTTACCGGACGTGAAACTCTGCTCCACCGCTTTACCACTTTGGGCAAGTCTTTTGACCTGAGCGTCTTCGTCTGTGAAAAAGGGTTAAAAAGGATGATTAAACAAGATCAGATATATAAGGTGCTTTGTTTTTTCTTTTTTAAAAATCACAGTGCTTAGCACGTGGTAAACGTTAGCTGTATTTGCAGTGGTAGCATTGGCCCCACCCATTAGAATAATGTGCACGTAAGTACTTGATAAGCGTAACATGATATTACGCAATACCAGTACAATAACAATTCTTAACCGGGGTTGTTTTTACTGCCAGGGGACATTTGGTAATATGGGGAAGTTTTGGTTGTCATAAGTGGGGAAGAGGTACTTCTGCATCTTTTGGGTAGAGGCCAGGGATGCCGTTAAACATCCTACAGTGGTACAGGATGGCCCCCAACCACACAGAATTATCCTGCCCCAGATGTCAATGGCGCCAAGGTCAAGAAACTCTGTGGTAAAGGTGTGAGATCACTTACAGGAGGCACTATAACAATCCTGAAATACACAAAGAACAACAAAAACGAAGGTGTCTCATTTTTCTTGACTAATATAAAAAGCGAACAGAGTTTTACTTCCTTTTTGTAGCTATTTCTTGCTAGTAGGTGATACTTGACGTATTGTTCCAATGGCTCAGAACAGTGTTGTCCAATGGCTTTATAAGTATGAAATGTGCTTCTTAGCTATTTTGCTGAACTCACCCACATGGAGTAAAATTTTAAAAGTAAATTATTGGGCGTGGAAGGTCTATCTGACTTTGTGTTATTTATATTTGTTATGATTTTTTTTTTTTTTTTGATAATTACCAAATTGCCCACTTCCAGTGGAACCAAAGAAGAGAAGTCGTTTATTTGCGTATTCTTTTCCTTGACCAGGGCCAGGTCACAGAAAAAAAGAGGATTGTGATTCACTTCTCTTCTAAAGAGAAGTATGATCCAAAGACTCTCTGCTCAGAATCACCGAACATTCCAGTGCCACGAGAATCCCCGTGTTGCACCCAAGATGTGCCGAGTCAGCATCTTTGGAGGGTAGGGCCAGGGAATCTGTATTTTCCAAAAGATTCCAAGTGGCTCAAAGCATCCTCATGTTTGAGAAGCTCTGGAATACAATACAAGAGGTGTGAAAGAGCTGTGGTCCTGTGGTCTTAGTTTTTGTATCAGACAGTCTGTGAACCTGGGGTAGAACGTACAGATCCCTAGAGGTCGCTAGTTTAGCATTTTCTTTTACTTTTGCCTGGAAAAGACCTTTAAACTATTCTGCACCTGAAGATATTCGTTCCATTTTCAATAAAGGAACCTGCTATTTGAGTCCTTGGTGAAGCTGTTAGAAGAGAAAAGCTGTGGACAAAGACAAGCTGATTCTATATTTAGAATGTTCCGTGGGGCCAAGTCTGTGACGAATTCATTCTTGTTCCTCTTAGAACTGCCTGGTTTGTAAAGCAGAGAATAGTTTACTATATTCTAGCCCTTCAAGCCGGGTAAAACTTAGGGTGATTTATGTGTCCCTTAGGAAGGATGAGGAATGTATAGGCCCATTTCTCTTCCTTCTTCACACATCCATTCTTAAGTTAAAATAACATCACACCTCTGGTTCTTATTTTATGAGTTGGTACACCTTTCCAAGTGCCAGTGTAAAGTCTACTGATGCTAATTGCTAATAGAAATTAGATGTTTTGAGGGTAGAGTGGGAGGGGGGAGCACATTAATTCAAACCTAATTTGCATTCCCTTGCCCAGTTTGAATTGGGACCAATTTGCAAACTGAATTATCTCTCTCGCCTTGATAGAGTTTATAATAATGCTGAAAGTTTCTTAAGTCATGGCAGTGCCTTTTTAATAAAGACACATTCACAGCTGCAGTCTTGGTGCCTTGTAACATATTGCTAATAATTGGGCTAATAAGATCTTAAAGTTAATTAAAAGGAAGGAAAAACCCATAAAGTCTGATGCAGCTCAAACTGGTTGGTGTGTGATAGGCTGACCAAGCAAAACTGCAAAGAGAGAAAAAGAATAAAACTTGTTCACTAGTCATTTGCCAATGATCGTCCTTTTTTTGTTGTTGTTGTTAAAAGTTACCACTTTCGCAGTTCTCTTAAAACAACAGATGACCATTTAACAGAATTATTCAGTGCCTATTATCTTGTTTCTTTCTATAGAATTTCACCAAGGGGACACGTAGGTAACTTACCACTTTGTAAAACTGATGTTCCGTGAGAGTCTGGGTCATGTGCCACTTCACTTCATAGGTCAGAGGGAACTTGAATGATCCAGCCTAGCTTTTATGGTCCAGTGCTCACAGGACCCCTTCATAAAAGGATTCCAGGACCAACATGGTGACCAGTAATATGGTTTCTGTCTGATTTTCCAAAGGCCCTTCAAGCTTCTCCATTACAAGCCTGCCCTCTTGCACTCCCTGTGTGTCCTTTTTCAAAGTCTGCAGCTTTGCCCAGAGTGATAATCCTGGTTCCCCTGTGCTAAGGTGCTGGTGTTCCATAACATAAGGAGGGGTAGAATCCTTGCAATGTATTTCAGTATGGAATTTCAGTATTCAGATTTCAGTATGGAATCCAGGCGTAGCATGACAGAAGGGACAGATACAAACTATGGTACCATCTATCCATTTGTAGATGGTAAGGTTCTGGGGTCCCTGCCTGGTTTGTGAGCTGACTTGAATGCCTATGAGTCTTCAAGTCCCTCAGAATATTATCCTCTGGCCCAGTAGAACCCCAGTATATGACTTACAGTTCTGAAGTTTTGTTTTGTTTCTTCTTTTTTGGAGGCTCTAGATAACTCTGCTAGCACTGTACCCAGCTTATCTTCCTGTAAGTCACACGGGACTCTCTTCTGATCATTCCTAGTTTTGATATCCTTCTTTAGTGACTGACTTCATCAACAGAAGCATGTACGTGACATTCCAATATGAGCTTAAATTAAATTTAGGTCATCGACATTTTGAAATCCTACGTCACTCCCCGCCCCCGCCCCCACCTCCCCATCCTGTGACTGTGAAATTGTTAGTGGTCAATAATAGGTAAATAGGCATTTGCACAATAATTGTACCTATCCTATTTTCTAGCCTCAGATTCAAATCTGAGCAGCTTTTGGTGACATATCGGTTCTGGCAGAGGTAGCCAGGTGTCCCTCAATGTCCATTCTCCCATTCTGTAGAAATGATATAACCTCTACCTTGGAGCTTGGCCTCTGCTGTTTCCCTTCCAGCTAAGGACTGCCAGGGGACTAAATTCCAGTCAGTGATGTGTATACTGAAACAGGTTGTTGAACTTCTGGAAAGTGCCCTTACAGGGAGGCAACGTTTCTTTCTCCTCTGATTTTGTCCATTCTGCCAGCTGGAATGTGGATATGATAGCTGGAGCTATGGCAACCATCTTACACAGAGGTGATCTAGGGAATGGAACCACGGACTGAGGGGCAACAAGAGAGAAGGAAACTGGATCCCTGGCGCTGCTGAATGCCAAAGCCGCCCTGGGCCACCCACCCAGTGCCAACTTTCGTGAGAGAAAGATACAAATATTATCTGGTTTATTTTGGCTTTTCTGTTATTGCCGGTCAAAATGAATACTAAGTAATTCATTAGTGTTCTTCAGTTCTCAAAAAATTCCTTTACAAATCTGCTTCTTTATGTTTGGAATTCATTCAAAAAGGCCTAAGGCCCATCATCTCAGAGTTAAAAAAAAAATTGAACATGGGACCCTGAAGCGTTATAAACATTGACTTAAATATTCATTAAAGGGTAGGGGGCACGTGGGTGGCTCAGTCGGTTGAGCGTCTGAGCAGACTTCGGCTCACGTCATGATCTCATGGTTCATGAGTTCAAGCCCTGCATTGGGCTCTGTGCTGAAAGCTCGGAGTCTGGAGCCTGCTTTGGATTCTGTGTCTCCCTATCTCTCTCTGCCTCTCCCTTCCTCTCAAAAATAAACATTAAAAAAATTTTTAAAAATATTCATTAAAGGGTGATTTACTAACACATGATTTGTCTTAGAGACCATGGTCCATATAGGGCCTCTCATATTGAAATCTTCCTTCTGAAGCCTGAGGCTGGGAGGCAAATGGGTCATAAACTTGTCTAGTCCTGGCTCTTTTTTATGGGTAATATATTGGTCTCTTCACATGAAGGAGGGGGAAGACGAGAACAAAAGTGTTGAAATCCTTTTCAATTTTCGTTGAAGTATGCTATAGCATAAGAGTATGCTCTTGACCAACAGTTTCTAGATAGTTATTAAGTATCTCTGTTATTCAAGAGTCCATGCCAGGTTGTGTACAGGGCAATAAGACAGGGGACCTGTTTCTAAGAAGTGAAAATCTAGTCAGGGAATGTCTTAGCTTAGGTTCTCCAAAAAGCAGATCCTCAGATAAGGATTTAGATACTAGTAGTTTGTTTGTGAGGGGATCCCAGGAAACATGAGGAGGAAAGGAAGGGTGGTAACCAAACAGATTTATCCCTAGGGCACCATCATGTTAAGAATCTTCTGAGGAACTGTGTGGAACATGCCTCAGGATCCTCCCACCAAGAGCGAAGAAGCTGGGGTATTGACTCACCAACTCTCATCCTTCACTGATTGAGGGTTGCCCCTGAAGGTTTTAACTCATTGGCATTTCTGGCCCATTTTGTCCATGGGCTGGGAACACAGCTGGGGGCAGGCAGGGATTCAGGTTCTGGGCATCAGAAACCGTTAGCATATATGAGAACTCTTCATCAAGCTAAAAGTGACCTCTAGGGTCGTTCAAGGAGCTCTGAGTAAGGCTCCAGCAGCATCTGAAGAAGTCTATCTGTTGCATTGTTTGGGAAACACATTTAGCCTACTGTGTCCCATCATGAAGAGACAGCTGCTGATATAAGGCTATATAATAAATGCTTGATAGTATAATCTTAGAATAGCTAAGAAAGGACAAATCACTTTAGGGTTATAATGCTGAAGGAGGGGGTTATGTATCAAATGAAAGTCACTTTAGCTTAAGGCTGGTTAAGATTGAAATAAGAGGAGGGAAGAGGGGGAAATGGATACCAGGAGTGAAGTATATTATGGGCTAGGGCTTGGATGTAAAAATGCGAAAGGTACAATGTGGGAGTTGGTGGCTGAAATCAAAGGTCTAGAGTGGGAGGTAAAGTTGGAAAAGTATTAAGGAATGTTTTTTTCAGGGACCTTATAGTTAGGACTAAATGTTCTGGCTTGACTTCCTGCCAAGATATTCTTTTCTATTTTAATGGGACTAAATTTATATATAATTAAAAATTTTAGTCCCAATTTAATGGAAAATATTATATGCTCTTACAGGGGCAATTTTAAAGCAACTGTTCTCAACCTTTTTTTTTTTTTTTTCTATCGTGGTAGACATAAAAAAATGATGTTAGCCTACAGCACATACATTAGAGAGGATATTTCTAATTTCTTCTGTATGTTAACTCCACCCTTTTACCTCCAGTTCAAAGGCCTCTAGGGATGCAAGTACATAACAATACAAGTGTCAGCACAAATGGAACAATCAAATTCATTAAAAAGAAATAATTAGCAAATGTTAGAATAACAAGGTTATTTATGACACATTTCAACACTGGTTGGGATATAACAGTGTTTCTTTTCCTTTTTTTTCTAAATGGTTATTTTAGAGAGAGAGAGAGAGAGAGAGAGCGCACGTGCAAGTGGGAGAGGGTCAGAGAGAAAGGGAGACACAAAATCTGAAGCAGGCTCCAGGCTCTGAGCTGTCAGCACAGAGCCCAAAGTCAGATCATGACCTGACCCACCCAGTTGCCCTGATATAATGGTGTTTCTAACGCAATGGTGAACACCTAATGCTTTAAAGTCAAGGTTGCAAATGGGTGACCCACTGGCAGAAGCCACAGGCAGACCTTTCATGATTATCCCATAGTGTTGGCCTCAGAGGGATGGGGAGGGGGCCCTCCTTTAACACTAAGGTGATGACAGCAAGCTCACTCCATAAAACCAGGAGTCAAAAGGACAGTCAAGACCCAGGGAATTTTGTCACCTGTGCTTCAAATATCCTCACAGTCCAATGTTCCCACTTGGAACCGCACTGGAGCAAGGAACACAGTGGCCTCTCTGGATGGGGCTTGTACCCTCCAGTTTATCCTTCTGGCCTCCTCCATCTCTTGCTTTACCTGAATAGTCTGTAGGCATTTGAGTGTGAAATGTCACCTTTGGAGCATAAAAGGAACACCAGGTTTCTATAGGTTCCAAGGCCAGTTAGTACTTGGCCTTGGAGTCTGAGAGCTCATGTTCTCCCTTCACTCTTAGGCAATTGCTAGGTAATCTCAATCAGGGTATCTCTAACGATCGATCGTAGCCTTTGTACCTTAGTGAAGACTATTTTCTATTTGTATAATCCTATCAAATGTATTTTCTATCTCTTATATTTGTAGCTGGAACCAACTTGTTCCTCTCTACAAGGATATAATGAGGATCTCCAGGGCCCCATCAATTTGTGAATCCTAGCTGAGGTCACTGGAATGATTTGTTAAGATAGGATCAGTTTTGCTGATTGATTAACAGCTGGATCAATAGCTTCCATCCATGCAACACACGGCTATGCTCTGTAAAACTTCTGTTGACCCGACTCAGTCTTAGGTGCGGAGGATACAGCAATAACCTCCACAGAATTATTTGTCCTTAGTGAGCTTCTAGTTGAAGAAGTACCCTCCATCACAAAAAAACAGAGGGAGGCAAACCATAAGAGACTCTGAAATACACAGAACAAACTGAGGGTTGCTAGAAGGGTGTTGGGTGGGGCGATGGGCTAAACAGGCAATGACCATTAAGGATGGCACCTGTTGGGATGAGCACTGGGTGTTGTGTGTAAGTGATGAATCATTAAATTCTACTCCTGAAATCACCCCTGCACGGTATGTTAACTAACTTGGGTTTAGATAAAAATTAAAAAGAATTAGCCTTGAAAAGAGAAAACCAAAGAAGAATCATTAATCACAGACAAGTGGATATTTAAGGTATCAAATGGTGAAGGTACTAGGAAGAAAAAAAAAGGGGGGAAGAGGAAGATGGGAGGTGCGTTGTTATGTAGAGAATGAGGCAAGGCCTTTCTGATGGGGTGATATCCTATAACCTTGAAGGGTCCTAGGACAAAGGTATGCAGAGATTTGAGAGAAAAGTATCTCAGGCATGAGAACTGTAAATTCTGAATTGGGGGTGTGCTTGGCTTTTTTTTTTTTTTTTTTTTTTTTTTTTTTTAATTAGCAAGGAGGCCAGCATGGGTGGGTCTTGGTGAAAAGTTAATAGGAGAGCAGATAGGAAAAGATGTTGGGGGTCAGGGCATGAAGCATTTGCAGGCAAGGATAGGGACTTTGGGTTGTATTCTGAATGATTGGTCTGACCAGAGAAGAGGCATGATTTGAATTATTATTCAAATGGATTCCTCAGGCTGCCGTGGGGGGAAACAGTCTGTAGGAGGGTGACGGTGAGAGCGGACATAGGGAGACAGTTGCAATATGGCAGCTTGGGGGCGAGTGCAAGTGGGAAGTTTCCAGATAGCGGTAGAACTGAGAGGTTTGATTCGAGGTGTGACATGAAAATAAGCCTCAAGAAGAACTTCAAGTTTTTGGCTGAGCGTCTGCACAGTAGACTCTGGGGCAGGGAATACTGCAGGAGCAGTAGTTTGGGGCAAGTGTAGCTGTGAATCAGGTTCTTTTCTCCTTCACGCATAAGGTCTCCAAGAATATGGCCCCAAGCCTAGAGTTTGGTCTGGGACACGTTCACTTTGAGATGTTCAGTCAAGCGGAGATGTGGGGAGATGTGGATAAGCATTTTGATATATGAATCTGATGTTCAGGGGAGATTTGGGGGGGGGGGGGCTGCTGAATTAACTGAGCAGCCACCGGGGCACCTGGGTGGCTCAGTTGGTAAAGCGTCCGACTTTGGCTCATGATCTCGCAGTTCGTGGGTTCGAGCCCCACGTTGGGCTCTGTGCTGACAGCTCTGTGCTGCTTCGAGTTCTGTGCCTCCCTCTCTCTCTCTCTCTCTCTCTCTGCCCCTCCCCTGCTCACACTCCGTCTCTCTCTCTCCAAAGTAAATAAACATGAAAAAAAATAAATAAATTGAGGAGGCACCAGCCTATTCAAAGCTCGTGGGACTGAATGAGGTTATTCTTTATTTATTTTTTTCAACATTTTTTATTTATTTTTGGGACAGAGAGAGACAGAGCATGAACGGGGGAGGGGCAGAGAGAGAGGGAGACACAGAATCAGAAACAGGCTCCAGGCTCCGAGCCATCAGCCCAGAGCCTGACGCGGGGCTCGAACTCACAGACCGCGAGATCGTGACCTGGCTGAAGTCGGACGCTTAACCGACTGCGCCACCCAGGCGCCCCAAGAATGAGGTTATTCTTAAAGCGAACACACATAGGGAAGGGGTCTAAACACTGTGCCCTGGAGTGAGCACCGAGAATGGGTGGGTGGGTTTGACAAGAGCAGTGTCAGCGAATGAGGAGGAGAGCCTGTGAAGAAGAGAAGGGAGAGCGGAGAACGGGAGGGGAGGACATGGAGGCAGTGACTGTGGGCCATTCCGTAAGGAGAGGGAGACATGGCCATATGCTCCATGAAAGAACTTCAGGTCTTTTCTTTCCTTGTATTCTCTTGAGGACCCTAAGATGTGATTAGGGAAAGATGGCAAGTTTCATGTAGGGCACATCTTCTTCCATCCTTCCCTTTTTTTCTGCCTGCAGCTAGTCTTGTCCTACTAAATCCAGACCCTCGTCCCTGTTCTCTATTCACTGCGTTGGTGCTGCGCACTGTGACACTCACATGCCAGCACTGGCCCACAGTGACCAGTGACACCTCTTGAGCATCCGTTTCTGTCTGTCTCCCCATCATTACTACCTGGAGCTTATCCTCAGTAGGTCCTTGCATTGCACACGCCTATTGTGTTCTTTGGCTGTAGGAAAATGAGTCTTTCGTCTGCCGTTGTGTGTCTTATGTCCAATATTTCATGATGTGCTATGGGGCAGTGAGAGAGGAAGAGAGAGAAGGAGAGAGAGAGAGAGGAAGGGGATGGTAGATTAAATTAGAAAATGTGGCTGGATACAGGTGGGGGTGTTGTCTACTGGCATCTGGCTGGCATATTAAGTCTTGGCTCTATCAGAGCTGTTAAAGCTAATTTACTTATTAGCCTTTGCAAATTTCGCAAATCAAATCAATTTAAAAATATCAGTTAAAATTTTTGTGTTTTGAGGCAAACAATTTTGTCTCTTGTGGCAAACAATTTTGTCTCTTGTTTGATTCTTCTGGGGCCGTGAGTCCTTTTTGTATAGTTGTGGAAGTCTTTAAGTTTCTGAGAAGGAGAAAACGTGCATATGTATGAAACGATCTTGGACTTGACCAAGGTAATCCTTGCTTGTCTGGGTAATTCCTCACTAGTTTTTAACTCCTTCTGTTCTGGGAAATCGAGTCCTGTAAGCAAGGATTACAGAAAAGCTTAACTCAGATGGTGAATTTTTCCCCATTCTCTTCCATTTCTTTCCTCTCTAGAGAACATTCTTAGTTGATAGTTCCAAGTCTCAGGCAGAAAACAGGGAGGATTTTCCCTTTGCTCATGCTGATCAGATCCACAGGAATAATTCAGTTGTAAAGTGAATGCGTCTCCAACAACAGAAGATCAAGTGAGCACTTTTGTAAAGGCAGAATTTCAGACTCTTACGGGCACTGGGAAAACTCTTCCCTATGGCTCTTGCTCATTGAGAAACCCATGGAGCCCTGCATTTGAAGGTGGGGGAAGTTCTACCTGTTCCCCTCATAATGTGATTTATAAACCGTTTCCTAGGTCTTCTTGCTTCGAAGTTTGTCCGTTTTTGACGGTGGCAGGGTGCGGGGCGGATCTTAGTTGTAATTTCGCTCTACTTGATCCAAGGGTGCTCTGAGGAGTTAGGAGACTTGTAGCTTATTATCAGTTAAAATTTGAAGATTTTAAATAATTTTTGTAAATGGCAATTTTGATTGTACCCTTTGGGAAAAGAGCATAATACAAGGAATCAGATAATCTGAATTCTTCTTGGACTGTAGATTAAATTGTAAACTAGCTAATATTTGCAAGTTATGTTTGTCCTTTTGGGGCCCGCCACCTAGGAAGGCGGTAGTTTAGTCTAATCATCAAAACAAACACACACAAAAAATTTACAAAGCGGTCACTGTGTTATACAAGCAAAGCCGCAATTTTGTGCTCTTTAGAAACACCAATTCAACCTTTCTCTCCCTTTAGGGGAACCACTTTTCCTTGCTCTGTAATGACCATCCTTCATGTTATTAGACAGCTATGCAATGTTCCTCTTTCAAGTGTGAAATGTGCAAATGAAAATGTAACTTTCCCCTTCCTTCCTGGTAGTCAGTAGCTTACATTTAAAACCTGGCGTGGCCAAGGGAAAAATACACATCAAGTATGCATACTACAAAGACAAATGAGCCAACCTAGAACAGACGCCCCGGGTCACTGCAGGGGGTGCAAGTGTAGCTGTGAATCAGGTTCTTTTCTCCTTCATGCATAAGGTCTCCAAGAATATTGCCCCAAGCCTAGTAGAAGACAGTCATTCGTGCTGCTCAGGGCAAACACCAAACCAAAACAAACCCTGCTATTTAAGATGCTTCTGAGGTTTTTTAATAAGCCACACAACTTAATAAATGGATGATAACCAGAGAAAAGGGCACCACTCTCATTTCAGACTTGAAGAAACTTGAACCAGTCCGGCCAGTTTCTAATTATAATGTGTGTTGTAATTAGACGAGTGATTGATCCGAACTTCACCTAATCCGAGTTTCGGTTCAGAGGCTTAGAAGGGAAATTTTTCTAGTCTTTGGATGACTAACTTCATTTTCTTTGCTGAATTTCATTTGAGTTTCTGGGTCCAGATGGAAATAATAATGTTTCTGTTCTCTCCTTTCCAGGTAAGTGATTAGTAAGGGAAATGCTACATCTGACTTCGATAGAAATCAAACCCATTGGAAAGGAAGGTCGTGTGGCTCAATTTATTTCCCTGACTTTTGCTCAGTTTTGGGCCTTTGTGATCTGTGGATAGGTGGAGAATTCAGACTCACCCTACATCTCACTTTCAGTGACTACTTTGATTGAATAGTCATGACAATTTTCTATTTCCTTTTTTTAATATAAAGGTATTTTCTATTTAGTATCATGTGAGCATGTGAGTATTTTATGCTAAATGCCACCTCGAAGACAGAAAAGAAGATGGAAAACCATAATAAAGTTAGATAATTGGTGTAGGAAGAGTATTTAATCTAAAGCTTGAAACTTTTTCCAGCTTGTATTGTGTCTATGATATGAATGATTACTTTGTGTGATTCTTGAGGGCATTTCCAGGCATTTTATCAAGGTTGGTGAATTGATTAGTCAGCCCTCTCAGCAGATTTGAGATGTGGGCAGCACACAGTCTGTAAGAATGGGCAGGAAGTTTCTGTAACACAGGACTGGGACTTTCAAATCTCACTAACATGATCATAAAATCAGAACCCTTAAAATAAAGACTTCCTACCCCAGCATCATTAAGATTAGCCCAATTTTCAAATTAAAAAAAAAAATAAGAGGATCTTATTAAAAAACCAAAGTGGAAGCTAGGAGCTCATGTGTCCTAAATTAAGTTAATGCTAACTGAATCTTACTGTAGTAAGAATGTAACATAGAATCTCTACACACGGCTCTACATGCAAATTTCATTCCACAATAAGAGATTATTTCAGGGTAATCTCAACGAGACTATATAATAATATTAAAATGTAAAATACAACTGGAAATGGATATGATTAAATTATGGGAATTAAATAACACACATTTACCCACTTATAATGGGAAAGCATATGCCAGCTTGCTATAGGACCCACCCAAAGTCCAATCACTGGAGAGCCTTCTTGTGAAGAGATTTGCCCAGATCATTTTTTCTAAGCTTTCTCTGTAACTCTCTTGGTGCGTTTTTCTTTTCACGTAGAATTAATGCATTCACCAGCCTACAGCCAAACTCTGAAAACTACCAAAAAAGTATAAAGCACAGACTCTGCTCTCCTACAGTTTATATCCTAGTTGGAGATACAAGACCTCTGCACAAGAAACATTTGAAGTGAGTATGTGATTGGATATCTGAATCGATTCTGTAGGGACTAGGAGATCAGAGGGGCAATGTGATTGGAATGTTAAGAGAAGGTTGGATTTGATGGACGGATAAGATCTGAAAAGGTGGAGAGAAGGTAGATAGACTGTGTATATGACAATCTAAAAATGAGAATAAAGGAATGAATTCAGAATGTATTCATTCAGTAATTATTTATTAAGTGCCTACTAGAACAATATGATGATGGATATGATGAGGTCTTGTCTCTCATGAAGGTCCCATTCCAAATGTGATGAGGTAGACAATAAAAAAAAAATAGAAACAAACAAGCTATTTATAGATTGTGAATGTGCAATTAAGGAAACAAACAGGCAAAGTGATAAAGACAGGAAGGTGGGGGTGGCGGTATATTCAGTGTTTCTCAAACTTTAACGTGGGTATGAATCTCCCACAGATCTTAACTAAAATTTAGGTTCTCATTCAGAAAGTCTAGGAAGGGCCCAAGAGTCCGTATTTTCAAAAAGATCCCAGGTCTTGCTAATGCTACTGGTTCACAAACCGGTTTGAGTAGCTGGGCTTTAGATGGAATGATCTGAGATTTGGGGGGAAACACGGCTAGTTGGAATACAGAAATCCTGGTTGACTAGGCTGGGGAGAAAGCATGAAAGAAGGTTTAGAGGAGGATTTGGACTATCTGGAGGTGGGATGTCAAGACTGGCAGCTAGGATCTTCGTACCAAGGCCAGTGTTGGAAACGTCTAATGCGTCAGACACATGGAAGATGGAGTCCAGCAGGGCTTACCGCCTCATCGTGTTGAGGCACGCATAGAAAATGATGCTGTCGCTTTGCAGTGGGGGAAAAGGAGGCTTCTGCTTCTGGGACGATGTGGGTTAAAAGCACAAAAGACTAAAGACATAGGATTATAATGATCCAAGCATGCCGTGACGAGCCCCTTGCGGATGGAAAGGAAGGAGTGAGTAGGAAAAACAGGAATCTGTGAGTGTTGTATCATTCATGGTGAAGAAGGAGGATGGTCGTAGGGATGGTGGGACGGCACAAATTCCAGAAGGCACCCGGACACACATGAATGGCCATTCAAGTGAAAGTTCTGCCCTGGAGTTAAAGATTTTTTTTAAATCAAACCCTGAGAGTTTAAGATGTGTAAATAAGTAATTCCTTCCAGGGCAAGAGTATGAAAAAAGGAGAGCAGTTGACTTGCTTGAGGTGGGGTGGGGATATTTATAGTCTATGGAAGGAAGAAGAGAACATAGAGAAGACAGGAAGGGGCTGGTGAGAAATTCAGCAAGATCAGAAAGCAGTCAGGAGTAGGGCATGTCCAATGTGGGCACTGTATACTGTGTGATGTTAAGACTTTGACCACTGTCACTGTCATTACAGACAGGCTGATTGTGAAAACAGGTCTTTAATTCTCATACCACTTTACTCTCACCCCCCCCTGCCCCCCAACCCCCTCACCAAGCCAGGTGGTCAAGCATTTCTATCTGAGAAGTGCCCCCCAGTTCTGGGGCGGGTGGGAGGGCAGGAAGACAAGATCATGACAAGGAAGAGGCAAAGCTTGAGACCAATGCCAAATCTGACCTTACCCAACTAACTGCAGTCCCAGAAGCCCACAGTTTTCCCCAGGATGCACTAATATGCCCCCTCCAGAGAAGGGTGAGAGAGAGGAGAGCTTTCCTTTGGCTTTGCCCACATTTTATAGAAAGGTTCAGTCCCAAAGAGGCTCAGTGGATTCTCAAAGAAAATTACATGTTAGCTTAGAATGAGAACTCAAGCTTTTTTCACTCTCAGAACAGCGATCTTTTTATTGCAATTAAAGTAAATGGAGACAAATGTTAAATATAGAGGGTATATATAGCAATACCTCGTCCCTGAGTCGATGGGAGGCTTAGCTTTCGCATTCATTGACATTAGTTTCTAGCCTTTCTGGATTCAGGACATAAGGTGACATTTTGTGTTTACTGTCTTCAGCATGTGATGAATATGAGAAAACCTTCCGTGAATGTTTTGGGCAGCTCCGCTTTGAAACACTAGGTGGCAGTGTAACACTACCTTTGGTATTTAGAACTACGGTGTGGTTCTCAAAATGGCATTTTAACGGAAATTTTTTAGAGATATTTTAAAAAGGATAACTTCAAGAGAGAGCTTTACAGAAACAAATAAGTGATGTACGATACATTTGTAAAGTACCCTTCCCCAAACCATATTTTTAATTACTAAATAAACATGCAATTGAATGACATACTAAAAACTTAAGACTTAACCAAAAAAGAAACAAAGGACATTAAATAGATATTTCACAGGAGGAAAAATACATATGGTCAATTAACATATGCAGGACACCTAATCTCTCTTAATAAAGAAAATTCAAATTAAGTGGGAACGTTTTTATTTCTTCTGAATTTGACAGAATTATTTTCGAAAGTTCTATCTTGGAGAAGAATTAGAGATGTGGTCAAAGATTTATGTGCAAGCATCTTCCTTGATGTTTTATTTATGATAAGCTAAAGACATTAACGCTTAGAAGATGGGATTTCTTAAAAATGAAATATTATGCATTCTTAATTTACAACACTTTGTATTTTAGTTAGCCCCTAACAAAATTATATTCATTATGGCCAATCAGTGTAAACATGTAGCCACATGAGGTTTGAAAGAATGCAGAGAGGAAGGGTAGGTTTCCGTCCCTCGTTGGACGGAAAGGGTTTCTTGTGCAGATTTGGGGTCTTTGGAGCGGTGATCGGATCGAAATACGTATAACTAGGTGGATGCCTGGGTTGATGGTGAAGGAGTGAAATCATAACCAAATGGATGGCTGGCGGCTGCATTCAGCTGCAGTTGGTTAACTCACCTGCAGGAAAGAAGACATGGAAATCTAGGTCCCTTCCTTCAAACACTTTTCTGGAATCAAATGAGTTGAGTGCACGTGTGGGGCCTTAATGCCACCTCAGGGCTGTCTTCAGCTCATAGATTTCCCAGTAGCAACTAAGAAAGGAGGACTTTGGTAAATTAGAAACCAACCCAAACTTCCTTCCTTGGTGATTATTATATTGTCATTCATAAATATTTTGCCATGATAATGAAAGTATTAATCTGCCTTTAGTTTCTTTCTTAACACAGTCTTCCTTATGTATTTATTTTTCTGGCCCAAACCAAGAGATTATAATTGCTTGGTTTGCTGTTTGCTTTATGTAATAGTATAGAATAAATAAGACTAAGGAAAAGTCAATAGAATTGTCTGGCCCAAAATGTTGCTTGTGGCATGCTGTAAGAAATTTATGAATTGGGTGATCAACTTATTTATTCACTTAATTTATTGATCCAATTACTCATTGCCTTTATTGTGGAAATAGTAGATAGAAATGAAGGAAACCTTTGGCAAATGGTTTGACACCTTGGAAATTGTAAAGTATATGGAATATATAGAATCTAATCTTGGAATCCAGGACTCAATAAGAAGTTTTTTTTAAGCCCTTAATTTTTGGATGAACATATTTTAAAAATAAGAGCCACATATGGTCCCAAATGAAAAACATAATCATAATCTAAACATAATCAAAATTCTGGTGCTTCCATTTCACAAGCCTGAAATACATAACTTGTTGAAAACCTGGTTGGGAGGTAACTTCCGTAATGACTCTGGTTTCAGTTATTTGTGACTTTTTTTTTTTTCTGTGACTAACAGAAAAGTTCGTTAATAGCATTTCTCTTGATTCTGCCCTTTGACAAGGAAACAGACTGTGAGAGCTATAAGTTCTTAAAATTATGGCGTGATTAGAAAAACACATGATTAAGCCTGTGAAGATTTTTCTGTAACCCTGCCCTGTTTAGGCACATCCTATTTCCAGGCATCCAGCCTGCCAATGAGGTCCTACCCTTTTTGTTGTAAAACAGCAATGCTGCTGACCTATTATGATCATTTCCATGGAGAATCATAGAACATTCCATGGGGGAGGAGACAGTGGCCATTGTCCCCCTGAGTCCTCTCATACCACAGATGAGCTTGCACATTTGAGTGGTTTTCCCAGCGTAGTTCAAAACCTGCTCTAATGAGACCACTAAAACAACAGATTTTATTACAGTGGAACATAAAGGAAGCTTATAATATTCTTCACTATTTTAAAAATTTGCACATTGAAACAAATGTTTAGTCTGCCTCTTGTTTGTACAATTGGTAAGTTCAGGGAGGGGGAGAAGGAAATAAATCTCAGCAAATGCAAAGTTTGAGGGTATCTGGAACACTGGGAAGGGTAGATGTTTGTATCTCTTTGACGATAACACCTCAGTGCAACTTGAGGTCATCTTGATAAAAATGATCGTGTTTGGTAAGGGTTACAGAACCTCTCTTTTAGTTGTTTGAATTTACTTATGTAATATTTATGTCAAGGGTTCCTATAGCATAAGGGCCTGGGTTATCTGTTGTTTGATGTTATTTCTTGCCTATGATTCTGCTTTTTCAGAAACATCAGAAATGAGCCCCATTTGACTTTCTGGAGTCTCATGAACTTCTGAGGCTGCGAGATCCTAAATAGACTCTTGATCCACCCCTCTCCTTTATTTTTTTAGGTTAAAAAAAATGTTTATTTATTTATTTTGAGAGAGAGAGAGAGAGAGAGAGAGAGAGAGCGAGCAGGGGAGGAGTGGGGAGAGAGAGAGAGAGAGAGATTGAGAATCTCAAGCAGATTCTCAGCTGTCAGTGCAGAACCCGAAGCTGGGCTTGAACTCACAACCATGAGATCATAACCTGAGTTGAAATCAAGAGTCAGATGCTTAACAGACTGAGGGACCCAGACGCCCCAACCCTCTCCTTTTATAGGTGAGAAAAAAAAGCCTGGGATGTGTTTGTCTGAGGTCAGTGGCAGAGTTGAAACGAGGACCAGAGTCTCTTGCCTGACCAAAGTGGGGAAATTTTCCTACTACATCATTCTTGCCTTGTGGGTCCTTCTTTTTCTCAGCAATGTAATGACTATGGTAGCCACATTTCTCCCAGAGACTGGCTCGCATGCTGGAGGTTTTCCTCGGACTATAGTTTCACTGTGAGCGCTCACTGTCCCTTACCAGGGTGACTGAAACCTTACCCCAATCCATTTGTCCTTCCTATCTCCTTCCAACAGGTGGTAACAAGGTATTCTCACCTCTCGCTGGGCATTAAGAACTACGGAACTTGCCAGCAGTGAGTGTTAGTGTTAGTTCCTGTTCACCAACCTTTCCTCTGGAAGAGCTCGTCTAGAGGCTCCCCAAACTGCCTACCCAGGGGATCCAGATGGAAACAGTGCTCCTTCGGTGCATAAAGTGTGGATACAAGGAAGCGGGGAGCACAAGGCTCAGGATGCTTGTTTCAAATTTTGGCTTTGCCACTTGGGCAAGATACTTACCTCTGTGTCTCAGTTTCCTTGTGTATAAAATGAGGTTGAGAGGAGTATCTCTTTAATAGGATTGTTATGAAGATTCAATGATTTAATACATATAAAATATTTGTTTTTATTACAATTTTTAAAAAATGTTTATTTATTTTTGAGAGAGAGAGAGAGAGATAGAGAGCGACTGGGGGAGGAACACAGAGAGAGGGAGACACGGGATCTGAAGCAGGCTCCAGGCTCTCAGCTGTCAGCACAGAGCCCGACACGGGACTCAAACTCACAAATCGTGAGATCATGATCTGAGCTGAAGTCGAGTGCTTAACCAACTGAACCACCCAGGCGCCCCACATATAAAATATTTAAAATAGTGACTAGTATATAGTAAGTGTTCAATTAATGGTAGCCAATATTATTAGTATGGGTTTTCATGTATAAACAGAATCATATTTATTTTTGGTCAAGATAACAGCCCAAGGAATGACACAGTTATTTCTGAATATGATTTTCTGTATTCCAGCTCTAGTGGCTTTCTTCCAATTCACAAAACAAGCTTTTTTTCTTTTTTTTAAGTTAAAAAATATTTTTTTAATGTTTTTTTATTTGTTTTTGAGAGAGAGAGACAGAGCATGAGAAGGGGAGGGGCAGAGAGAGAGGGAGGCACAGAATCCAAAGCAGGGTCCAGGTTCTGAGCTGTCAGCACAGAGCTTGATGGGGGGGCTTGAACTCGTGAACCACGAGATCATGACCTGAGCTGAAGTTGACTGCTTAACCAACTGAGCCACCCAGGTGCCCAAATAAGCTTTTTTGACCTAGTCCAGGTACGTTTGTACAAATCATTCCCTTTGACTACAGGGCTTTTTTTTCTTTACATCTTTAAAATAGATATTTAAAATTGTTTTTAATGTTTATTCGTTTTTGAGAGAGACAGAGAGACAGAGCATGAGTGGGGGAGGGGCAGAGAGAGGGAGACACAGAATCCAAAGCAGGCTCAAGGTTCTGAGCTGTCAGCACAGAGCCCCCGACATGGGGCTCGATCTCACGGATTGTAAGATCATAACCTGAGCCGAAGTCAGATGCTTAACTGGCTGAGTCACCCAGGTACCCCTATAATATATTTTTTAATGTTTATTTATTTTGAGAGAGAAGAGGCAGAGTGTGTGTGGGAGGGGCAGGCAGAGAGAGGGAGAGAGAGGGAGAGAGAGAGAGAGAGAGAGAGAGAGAGAGAGAGAGAGAGAGAGAATGAATATCCCAGGCAGGTGCCACGCCACCAGAGCAGAGCTCGATGCAGGACTTGATCCCATGAACCGTAAGATCTTGTCCTGACCTGTAACCAAGAGTTGGACGCCTAACTGACTGAGCCACCCAGGAGCCCCTCTTTCTTCACTTTCATCATCTAGTTAGATTCTACTTGTCCTTAAGAATTTAAAATCAGGGGCGCCTGGGTGGCGCAGTCGGTTAAGCGTCCGACTTCAGCCAGGTCACGATCTCGCGGTCCGTGAGTTCGAGCCCCGTGTCAGGCTCCGGGCCGATGGCTCGGAGCCTGGAGCCTGTTTCCGATTCTGTGTCTCCCTCTCTCTCTGCCCCTCCCCCGTTCATGCTCTGTCTCTCTCTGTCCCACAAATAAATAAAAAACGTTAAAAAAAAATTTTTTTAAAAAGAATTTAAAATCAGCATTACGTCTTCAGGGGAACCTCCCATGACCCCCTAATACTTCACTATTCATCCTCATTGAACTTCTCTGATAGGACTGTATTTGTAGCACTTATAATAACATAATTTGGCGTGTCTATGAATGAAGATTGGATCAAAGCCTATCTTCCCCACCAGACTGGAGACTGCATTAAGTAGCATAGGGATTTTGCCTGCTTTTACTGGCCATTGGCTCCTGAGTGCCTGCACGGTGTGGTACACATGGAAGGTGTTCCATAGCTCTTTTTAAAATGGATGAGCGAAGATGGGTCTCACAGACTCCTCATCCTGAGGTCAAATTGGGTGACCCTCAGGAGGTGTAGCTCAAGTAGGTGGATGGCATGAGACGAACACCATCACCATGTTTTGTATAATCTGCCGTGAGAAATCAGGCTCTGAAGACAAGTAGGTCTGGAAACCCACAGAGCCAGAAGTCATTCCCCCTTTTTGTAAAACGGAAAAATTAACTTCATAATTTTATAATATTGACTAACTCACGCGCAAGCAAACGCACGGTTTTAAGCTCACATTTCAGTAAGTTCTGGTAAGGATATAACCCCACGACTGCCTAAGCTACTTTTGTCTATACCTACTGCCGTTGTCTCCGTCAGGTCGGTGCTATTCCTCTATCGGTCTTCCCATTTGCACTCTGTTCTGCTCTGATCCATTCTCCTCCCGAAGCTATCCACATGCTAATCCCCAGAAACCGCGACTTTGTTACCTCACGTGGCAAAAGGCGCTGTGCAGATGCGCTTAAGTTCAGGCGATCGCGATGGGGCCGTTCACCTGGGGGATCTGGGTGGCCCCAGTGTACTCAGTGAGGAATCAGTGAAAGAGGGAGGCAAGAGGGTCAGAGTCAGGGAAGGAAACGTGAGGATAGAGGGGAAGGTGATGTGATGCTGGGCCACACGCCCAGGAATGCAGGCACGGCCTCTGGAAGCTGGCAGAGGTGAGGGATGGATTTTCCCCCGAGCCTCCAGAAGGAACGCAGCCCTGCCATCGTCTTATTTTAGCCCCCCACGTAAGACTCATCTCAGACTTCTGAGCTCCAGAACTGTAAGATAATCACTTTGCGTGGTTTTAAGCCTCCTAAGTTTGCGGTTATTTCTTTTTTCTTTTTTCTTTTTTTTTTTTAATTTTTTTTTAACGTTTATTTATTTTTGAGACAGAGAGAGACAGAGTGTGAACAGGGGAGGGGCAGAGAGAGAGGGAGACACAGAATCGGAAACAGGCTCCAGGCTCCGAGCCATCAGCCCAGAGCCCGCCGCGGGGCTCGAACTCACGGACCGCGAGATCGTGACCTGGCTGAAGTCGGACGCTTAACTGACCGAATCACCCAGGCGCTCCAAGTTTGCGGTTATTTCTTACAGCAGCAGTAGGACACGGATACAAGGTCTCTGCTTAAAATGCCATGTTCACGGGGTCACCTTTTCTCAACAATCCTGCCTATGATAGAGCTCCTTGCTGCTCCCACCTCCCCACTTTCCATCCCGTTCCTTCCTCCTTGTCTCTACTTTGGTCTTTTGATTTTTTTTATAAGAAAACTCACCCCTGGTAATCTTCCTTTTACTTATTCTTTGCCATCTCTGCTAGGATGTGTAGAATGTGTGCTCTTTGAGGGCAGGGATAATATCTCATCCACCATCGGATATTCAGGAACTAGTACAGCACCTGCGACTTTGCACGTATGTGCTTATAAATATGTAGAAATGATCCAGGTGTGTGCTGCCCGATACAGTTGCCACGGGTCACATGTGAGATGGGCTACAAGTACAAAACACCAAATTTCCAGGTCATCAAATGAAGCAATAATGCAGAATATCTTTATGTCTTAAAATTAATATCTTAAATATATATTTAGATATATTAAAAACTTTAATTAAATGTTGAAATGAGGATATTTGGGATTGTACTGGGGAGAATCAGTAATTTAGCTTAATATTACATTATTAAAAGAGCGTTACCTATTTGTTTTTTTCTTTTCTTAATATGTCTACCAGAACATTTAAAATGATATATGTGGCTTACATTATATTTCTATTGGAATATAGCCCTTATTGTATTGTGGATTTCTTAAAAGCGAAACGCCATATTTCACCCCTCTTTGTATGAACTCAAATAATTTGCCTCTCGTAACTCCTCAATAATAGTTGCTGCATGAATACTTGTTAAGTGTCATTTTATAAAAATAGGTATGTATCGTTGTACCAATGCAGAAAATTGGGCCAAAAGGAATTTTCATTCAACAATTTCTACCAACTGTATTTGTGGCTATACGTGATATTTTTCACCTGATAGATTTTCTAGTTGCTTTAAAATTAACACTCTTTTTTTTTTTTTTTTTTTTTTATACTCTTAATACGTGTTACAAATCAGCCACTGTTTGGGTGGGGGGCACCTGGGTGGCTCAGTCGGTTGGGCATCTGACTTCGGCTCAGGTCATGATTCATGAGTTTGTGAGTTCGAGCCCCGCGTCAGGCTCTGTGCTGACAGCTCAGAGCCTGGAGCCTGCTTCAGATTCTGTGTCTCCCTCTCTCTCTGCCCTTCCCCCCCTCCAAAATAAATAAACATAAAAAAATTAAACAAACAAACAAAAAAGAAACCCAACCGAATCAGCAACTGGGCACAGAACAACTGGGCAAAACGGTACATTTGACCTTCTTTTGTGCTTTTTGGCACAATGGGACTGTACCTTGAGGGACACGGTCTTTTTCCTAAGAACACCCGCTTTCCCGTGAAACGTCCAAAGCCATATCTGAGGACATCCATTAGGCAGTGCTTCTCGATCATTGTCCACAAATTATTCTGAAGGCCCCAAAGAGAGAAAGTGTACTCATGGTTGGGAAATGGAGCAGTTAGGACCTAACTGCACGTTCTGCCCAATTCTGCCCTATCCCAGCTTGCTTGAATTTTCTTTAACATCCACCATTTTATCTTACAAATTTGATACCATTTGTCTGTATTTGTGCCAGTATAGAAGTATTGCTCTGTCGTCCAAATAGATATTCCACACCTTCGGTCTCAGGACGCTCGTGCCCTTGATGTACTGATGCACCCAGGGACCCTGGCACTACATTCTCTGAGTAGCATGGAATTAGGACTGATGTCCCAAGCCCTGAAGTCTTGAGGAGTCCTTGCATGGCCCAAATGACAATTGGTTCCACAGCGAGCTGGGCAGTAGCTGCTGGAGAGAGGATGGCGTGGTTCTCCCGGTTGATGTGGAGGCAGAGGGTGAGGAGAAGTAAGAACAATAAACTGTCAACAAAAAGATGGAGATCAGCTTGAGGCTTGTGTGTATCACCAAGGCACATTGCTGGATCTGTCTTATCTCTGGCCACTCTTCGTTTCCTGGGTTCAGGCTGCCTTTTGAGATTGTATGTGTGTGCACGTATGTGTTTGTGTGTGTGTGTGTGTGTGTGTGTGTGTGTGTGTGTGTGTGTATACACTCACCCTCACCTTTGTATATATGGGTTGCTTTAAAGCAACCGTTGGGATCCATTTACCTATACAAAAACTGGGGAGGGGGGCGCCTGGGAGGCTCAGTCGGTTGAGCGTCCGACTTTGGCTCAGGTCACGATCTCACGGTCTGTGAGCTCGAGCCCCATGTCAGGCTCTGTGCTGACAGCTCAGGGCCTGGAACTTGCTTCCGATTCTGTGTCTCCCTCTCTCTCTGCCCCTCCCCTGCTCATGCTCTGTCCCTCTCTGTCAAAAATAAATAAACATTAAAAAAAAGTTGAAAACGTTGGGGGGAAGGGAAAAACAGAGTGTCATTTTTCTAGAGCGTTTTCTCTCTAGCCTAAATCTATTTGGAGATAGGCTGGCTCATCCTCCTTATTTTGGTAACCGGCAATTTCCATTCACTGTATTTTTAAATCCCATTTCAACCCTGTAAGGTAGAGGTTGGTTATTACCATTTGAAAGACAGGCAAACTGAGTCTCAAAGAGGTTATGAAGTTGGCCCAGAGTCTCTTCAGCCTGTAAGTGGCAGTGAGGATTAAGAGACTCTGGCTCTGTGCTCTTCCCGGCACACTTTTCTGCCTCTCCAGCAGGTTTAGAGGCCATTTCCACTGGATGCTACAATTTCTTTTGAGTGCCTCCTACGTCCCAGGGACCAGGCTTATGAATAAAGACATGTTCCCTGCTGGCTCCCAGGCCAGAAACTTTCCCCCTCCACGACTCTCCGAGCAGCATGTAAGAAGGATAGTAACTATTAAATTACTTTCTCGGGGCAATTCATTGCGACTAGCCCACAGTTAAACATTTCTTCTTTAACATTAGCAGATGGTGAATGAGGTAACAATGCGCTGGAAACAAAACAAAAGTAATAAAAAGAATTGGCACTTGAATAGAAAAGACGAACCACCATTTCTGCGCGTCCTTTGTCTCAATCATTCAGGAGAACGGAAAAAAAAAATCACTTCATAAATCAGTCAAAGCTGGTCTCATTCTGCCATCCACAGAACATGGAATTACTTGCTGAGACTGATAAATGGATGTCTTTGCCACAGCACTGTCACCGAGGCTTATATAACTTACAGTGCAATTATTACTTATGTCCTAGGAAGGACTTATTTATTTTAGCTTATATCGTCTTTTCATTCTTGAAACATGTTTTTTATGTGTTTGCTTGTGAAAACTGGAGTAGATGCCAGTAGGAAAAGAGGCTTTTCTATTACTGTAACTGAACTATAATTTTGCCAGGGAGTGATATGAAACAATGCGTTGGTTCTTTGCATTTTATCACCAGAGACCAGAGCCAGAGGAAAGTACCAACTGCATTTTTGTAAAATTAAGGCTAATCTGAAATTATGGTTGGATCCCGAGACGTTCTCAAACCAGGGTGGGTGGAGTGGATAAGACCTAAATTTGTTAGTACCCAACAGATTGATTCATTACATCTGAGTTGTTCAGATCCTGGGGATAGACACAATCTATCTACTGGGAAGAACGCACACATACATACAATATATCTATGCATGCATATACATAGAAACTTGCTCAAAAAACCCCCCAAATTCTATTTTAATCCTTTAAAATAAGTAAAAGGCTGAGTCTGATTTTTGTTCTGTATCCTGTGATCTCAATATTCCTGGGGAAGCGAGCTGAACTGAAGCAAATACATAACCTGTTAACTGGGCACATCTTTCAGTCACCTTCTGAGATTCCCAAGAGTTTTGGTGAATGTGGAAAATTAATCTCTAAACCATTTTTCCCATTCATCTTTATATTTTTAACATGTGTTATAAATCTTTCTCTCCTTCTCCCTAGATTATGGCATATCTATGTTGAGAATGAACTCGGAACTGTAACTTTGCCTTGGGTGATGGCTCTACTTTTGATACCCAGTCTGAGATTGCCCAGTGCCCGTCTGATTCTCAGCCTAAATGAAAACCGAGTAGTAGCACCCATCTGGCTTGTAGCCAAGTTGGCAGATCTGCAACAATTTGAAACTGGAAGACTTTTTTGATGTTTTTGCACATAGTGCGTCCTATATGTTCCTGCAGAAACCACTGTGTGTTTCTTTTTTTTTTAATTAATATTTATTATTTGAGGAAGAGACAGAGAGCAAGCAGGGGAGGGGCAGAAAGAGAGGGAGACACAGAATTGGAAGCAGGCTCCAGGCTCTGAGCCATTAGCACAGAGCCCGACGCGGGGCTCGAACCCACAGACCGCGAGATCATGCCTTGAGCTGAAGTTGGCCGCCTAACTGACTGAGCCTCCCAGGCACCCCCAGAAACCACTGTGTATGTTTCTTTTCTGAATAATAAATAACTACAATTCTTCAGTAAAATCCAGGATTTACCCCTTCCTCCCCTATTTTTAATTACATTTTGGTTTAGAGAGTCATATTTATAGTTATTTTCCCCATATTTGTAAGAACTACACTTCTACGTCTTGCCCCACGTCCCCACCTAGCCACCAGCCAAAACAGGATTGCTTAATTTAGTTGTTCACTTACCTTTCTTCTGTTGTTACTTTTTTAGAAGAAGGTTTCTGCTTGATCGTTTTGATGGATTTTAGGTAGCAGCTCAAAGAACAGAAAGGGGAAGTGTCTGTTGATTTTTATCTGTAACCCAAGCTCACCTACTTCACATACATTTTGCAGGTGCGTAGGAAACGACATTACCTCGTGTCCTTTGGCCAGCTCTCCTCTTATTTTCTTGCCATCCTTCTTATTTATGCCAAATGGAATATTATGGAAATGGCAACTGAAGAAGAGTGGGTCAGAGCCAAAATCAAGAGCATTGGGTGATTTTTTTTTTATTATACATTCTATGTAATTTGAATTTTTTGGTTTCAATTTTTTAAAAGTCCAGCAGTAATAAAACATCTTTTCTGTCATTTTTCAAACTCTCTTACTTCATGGCTGCTCTTAAGACCTTTTTCTTCAAACCTACACTTTACCTTCCTCCCTAGCCTAGTTCCGGGAGACCTTCCCCCTCCTTCCCTTCTCCCTTTCCTCACCCCAGTCTGATTCTGTGTCTTGCTCTAATTATTTGACCTGCTATGCCTGATGAAAGCCTAGAATAAAAAGAAATTACTACGTGGGATGGGGAATGGAGAGATGAAACTGAATGGCAAAGATAAAATGTGTTCTTGCGTGGGGTAGAAACATACAGAAAGTTTGGGAACCCCCACACTTTAATTTTGTTCCAATTATGCCTAAATTGAGACATCTAGTTTTCCTTTGTCCTACAGACATTTCTTTCCCCACTCCCAAACTTACTTATTTCAAATTCTGGAATCAAAAACTAGGGCTTCCAATCTCCTAAAAGGAATTCGTCTGTAGCATTTGAATAGAAACATTGTATATACTTACATATACTATGTATCTGTTCCAATTCTTCCCATTATTATGGGTCATGGAGTGAGGCAAATCCCCAACAGGAAGTGGCTACACCCAAGCTGTGGACATAGCTTGAAAGGTAAACTCCTTAGAAAGCAAAGATTTTCTTGATATTCTATGTAGCAGTTCTAGTATATGACGGTATCCTGTAAAAATTACATAAAATGAAATATTCTGTTAATATTACAAAACATAAATCCATAGTGTTTGATACCCTGTTCAGGCCTAAATGAAATATTTTCTTCTAAACATAGGATTAAAGATCTTGCAAAAGTAAGGCTAATGTCTCCTTTTTAGGATTCTTATAAAATTATTAACTTATTAAAAAATTTTTTTTTGTTAACGTTTATTTACTTTTAATAGGGAGAGCGTGAGCAGAGGAGGGGCAGAGAGAGAGGGAGACAGAATCTGAAGCAGGCTCTGGGCCCCATGCTGTCAGCACAGAGCCCGACGCAGGGCTCAAAGTCATGATCCATGAGATCGTGACCTGAGCCAAAGTCTGACACTTAACCGACTGAGCCACCCAGGCGCCCCTACTTAATTTATTTTTTATTGAGGTATTCTCTTTTAGGATTTAGGCATTTCTGAAGCTACACTTGGAGCAAATATAGCTACACACAAAGAAATGAAAATACAACTTGAATACATTTTTTAAACCTATGGAAAATTCAGTTTTATGAAATTTGAGACACAGGTGAAAACTATCATTATCTTATATCACACACACCTACACACATACACAAAACTAAGATGTGCTTACTAGTTACGAATTTATTTTCACCTTTGCAAGATTTCTTTGAGACTTAATTAGAAATGTTTTTTTTTTTTTTTTAAATCATACTTCAGTCTTCCGTACACATCGAAAGGGAAATAAAGTAAAAATGGTTAAGGCGTTCCTAACCTGTTCACATCCTGCCACTGTGGCTCAGGGCTGCTGGTGTCTGTGGTTTTTCTTTCTCCTTGTCCTGTCTTCCCTTTTTGAAACGAGACGAGACGAGACGAGACGAGACGAGACGAGACGAGACGAGACGAGACGAGACGAAACGAAACGAAACAAAACAAAATGAAATGAAACAAAAACCCCGGAGAATTAAAAACACTGTAGCTCTGGTGAGTCTACTGTTGTCTCCATCCCACGGTCTCCTACCTCTGTATGGGGGTGAACGTGACCTCCAGCTCACTCTTCACGAAAAGAAGCTTTGTTCTCGCACCTGTTGGTTCTATTGTGTCCTTGCCACTCCCCGGAGAGATAGATAGAGATAGAAATGAGACCGAGACCGAGACAGAGATAGAGATAGAAAAGACAGAGTTCCCAGATGGTCCCAGTCTCTAGCTCCCTTCAGGAGCACAAAGGGGCTCATGGGGAAGGGTCTTCCTTGTAGTTCTTAGAGAAAAGCAAGTCCTAGAGCCTGGTGGTGGGGACACTAGGTCTCCATGGTTTGTCACTCTCCGGAAAGGCATGTTGTGCTGTTCGGTTCCAGGTTCCCCATGTCGCCCGTCTCTAATCCCTGCACATGTGACTTTCTTGCCAAACCTGGACAATTCCCTCAGAGCGCGTCCGTCTCCTTACCCTTTTGGGTAGTGCTGTAGATGTTTTTCATGGGAAGTCTTTCTCCTAGCCCGTACAGGAGCTCCTTGGCCAGAGCTGGAACAGGCTGGTTTGTAGTGATCAGAACATTCATACAATCACACAGTCCTTTCTGGGTTGGATGAGAAGTAAGGACTTGGATGTAGTTCCTAACCAGGAATCTGTTAAAACGTCAACTTCTGCTCTTAGTCTCTGTAGTTAGTGCAGGGGTGTTTGGCTGGCCCAGCAGGTGGAGCCTCTGTCTCTTGATCTCAGGGTTTGAGTTTGGACCCCATGTTGAGGGTAGAGAGTAGGTTAAAAAAAAAAAAAAAAATACACCGGCTACCCGGAGGAAAAGCTCTTGTGCCCTTGCTTGATTTGGGGTCTGTGATTTTTTTTTTTTGACTCCCGCCATCCACTGGGCCAGCTGGCCTGTTAATGATGAAGGATTTCTTGAAAGGGTGCTCCAATATTGTGTCTAGGATTTTCTTCAAGGCAGCTGCTCCTTATTTGCGAGTTTTGACACCTGTTCTTGATTGTACCAGAAGGTATCAGCAGGATATTTTCAGACAATAACTAGGACCTGTGTTGCTTCTTCAGCTGGACCTTACATAGTTTGTTGACTGCACCATTAAGGGGTTATCACTGTCCCGTTGGGTCACTAGGAAGAACAACTGACTTCCTACCTGCACAGGTAATGATAACTACTTCGCACTTCTTGCCAGCTGATGACAATTGTAAGATGTACTCTGTTATAGATGTAAAATATGAAAAATGTTCACTTCAGAATCGATGAGAAATGATGGACATTTTATTAGATGCCAGATATTATATTTGATTGATTATTCTACAGAAAGGAATCGCTAATCTATTCACTCATTTTACCATTATGTATCATTAAACATGGCCTTATTCTAAAGTTTAATGAGCTTGACATCTTCACTTATCTTATTTTCCTGTTGATTCCAGCTCTTACAGAAATTATGGGATATTGAAATATTTTGTGGTAAGATTTCAGGTCTGCTTCTCAAGTAACAGTAGACTGAGGCACCCAATAATGGAAAATGTTCAGGTCCATTCCCTGGGAGCCGATTCTTAACTTTGGGGTCCGTGCAAATTGTATCGGGGCAATGGCAGAGAATTTGAAGACCGACGGTCTTGGGTCCAAATTTGGCTCTGAAAATAGTAACTGGAAGATCTTGAGACAGTCTCTCAATTTCTCTTCCTTTTCTACCTAAAGAGGCGTGTTAATATTTATTTGTAGTATTACTTTAAAGATTGGAATTGTTGAAACCTGGTGGGTTTAACAAAGGGTTAGCTGTTATTTTTTTTTAAATTTTTAGTGGTTATTTATTTTTGAGAGAGAGAGAGAGAGAGAGAGAGAGAGAGAAGGGCAGAGAGAAAGAGGGAGACACAGAATCTGAAGCAGGCTCCAGGCTTTGAGCTATCAGCAGAGAGCCCAGTGCGGGGCTCGAACCCACGAACCGTGAGATCATGACCTGAGCCAAAGTCAGACACTTAACCGACTAAGCCACCCAGATGCCCCAAGGGTTAGCTGTTATTATATATGGTCTGCCCCTATTGGGTATCAGGATGATGACTTCAACTGTCATTTGGGTGTATTTAATTCCATTATCTTTGTTTATCTTTTACTCAAAGTGATATTTAACTTGTGATTTTACGAAGACTAAAACTTAAGCAGAATGAAGTAAGCCGTGCAAAGTTTGGAAAATGACTTGTACTCAAATATACACATACGTATGAACTTCAGATGCTGTTATCGATCAATTATGACATAGTTTTGGCACTTACTCCCAGGTCCCCCTCATCAGACTGGGTTGGTTGAGCTTTTAACTAAGAATGACAATGGCCGTATTTCATGTCTGTTCCTGCCACGAATTCCCTTCACTCAGTATGTGACTGTGCAGGAGCTTTTTCTCCAGTTGTAGTGACTCTGCGTGGATCCCTAGCAATCTCAGACGGACTGGTTGTTATCCTCTATCATTGGTTGTCTACCAGGAGCTGAGAGTTTTCATTCTGTGGTGTGCAAAGCAAGGGTCTTGAACTTGTCAAGATTTATCAACTGTATTTATTTTGTGCTAGCTAATGCTCTTGGCTCTACCCATTATTGAATCGTTTCTTCAAACACATACAGAGTCTAGCCACCTCCCCATTGGAATGAATGTCACAAACGGCCTTCTGTTACTAAGTGATAGGGGTTTCTAGAAGGTTATCGTCTTTCATAGCTTTTTGCTCAGACATCTTTTCTTCTATGTCTGCTTCCGTCTTCAGGCTCTTTGAAGTCCCCATTGGCTACGGCAGCTCGAGTCAAAACCAGCTTGCCTCCTTGGGTTTTCTCTTACGATTTACTTGCACTTGGGTTACATTTATACAGAGGTTCTCTTTGACAAGTGGCACATTGCTGAAATAGTTTTCTCCACCCATCCCAGGGAACAGGATAGTGTCCATTAACTATTAATTCAGTTACCTCTAATTGTGAGCATAAGTGCATAATGAAGGAGCATGGGGATTGGACGTAGGCAAACTGGGTTTAAATTTTTACTCTGCCACTTGCTAGGGGTGTGACCTTGGCGATTCAACATAATAGCTCTACACCTGAGTCTTCTCATTTGTAAAAGAGAGATCTTACCTCTCCAGGCTAATGTGAATATTAGATAAGATGGTATTTGTAAAGTACTCGGCACAGGAAAAGCCCCCAGTAAATAGTTGTAATTATGAAATGTGCCATCATCTTGCATTCAGTGAACAAGTTGGTATTGAGACCTCCCCTTTGGAATTTATTTCACTGCCCTTATACTGATGGGCTTTCTGGATTCACCTTGAACTACCTCATTCCTCAAAGGATTGTCTTTAATA
Organism: Neofelis nebulosa; assembly: GCF_028018385.1. Taxonomy (NCBI): domain Eukaryota; kingdom Metazoa; phylum Chordata; class Mammalia; order Carnivora; family Felidae; genus Neofelis; species Neofelis nebulosa. The sequence continues at coordinate 16,109,685 of NC_080783.1, forward strand.
GTATAAATGGTGCACTCATGCTACATATATATATATATATATTTTAAAAAGTGAAGCCCTATTAAATTTAACAACTCACTTTCTTCTGTTGCTTGAAATGAAGTTTTTGCATTTAGTGAGGAAGACGCTTGTAAAACAGTGGCTTGTCGGGATGTTGAAACATTCCGATATTGAATACTGAGATGTTGGAAATATTGGTTTGAATCTCTTATCTGTGTTCCATGAAGACCAGCATTTTACCACTATGGGTGTCAGATTCCCTGTTATCACTAGAGCTAGATGTTTCAATAGACTCTTAATTTTCATCATCTCTGTTTAAAGGACAGCATCCCACCTAACACACGGGCTTCTGAACAATTCGCTTGTGCTTGAGATTTCCATCATGGAGGGAGCTTTCATTCACAGAACTGCCAAAAAGCCTAACAGAAATGGGCAAATATTTCTATTTTCTCATACTTTCATAGAGATGGAAGAAACATGTCAGGGACAAAGCTTGCCTTTAAAGGATAAAACATTATATCAGATATGTGAAAATGTGAGTACATCATTTAGGAATTAATATTATATTACAGTTCCCACCAAGCATTATTCAAACAACTGTTTATTCTGTCAAGCAGGCATGACATGGACCCCTTTCCATCACAACCTGTGAAGACCTTGGCAATAACAGTGGGCTTACGGTGCCAGGAGCTTCAACTTTTAGAACTAAGTTTGTTCAGACATAAAATCGCTGGTATAAATGTTGGCAGTTCCTTAACCAAAGTTGTGATAACAAGTGTTGATGTAAGGAAAGCAAATGAGATTAATGATCTTTTCCAGGTTTTTATCTGGCAGTGTCTTGCGAGATTGAAATTCCTTTTGCTTTGCCTCAGCCGTGGTTACTCCCCCCGCCCCCCTCCCCGTCTCCAGTCGAAATGAAGTAATACAGAATTTATCTTTTGGGTGTTCTTTAGAATATACACATGGTCTCACGCATACCATAGTATGTATTCATGTTGAGAGGAACTGTACAAATATAAAGTAGTCTTAAAGAAAAAAAAAGCTTACAAATTCAACGGGGGAGAAAAAGGGCATAGAGTTCCTCTTGTAAAGTGAGCATCATTTAATGCAAATAATGAATTAGCAAATAAATTAATCTTTCTCTAAATATAGCGTATATCATAGCCAGAATAATTCAGGTTTTAATGTCAAAGCATAAAGTTATTTTAGAAATGTATTTTGACTGACAAGTCTTTTTTTTTTTTTTGCAGCAATATAGAGGATATAGATGATAAAATGACAGTATACAGCTGATGTCATAGCTTAATTAAATAATTGCACTTTGGATATTACACTGTTGCTTATTTGCAGTAATTCATGCATTACTGCAGCTAATTCACGTATTAGACATTAGATTCCAAACTAAACAGTAGAACTTGCCTGTCTAAAAGATTTATTTAACCAAAGTTTTTATTAAATAATGGAGAGATCATACATAATGACAGTATTTTCTCCTGTGCTAAGAAATGGTACAATCCATAGGTTTCTTCCAGGAGTGTATCATGAGATTACACAAATTTTCATTACTGCATTCGAGAACAATATTGTTGAGTAAATATTTGTACTAGTACGTTGCCATTTTAGGCTTTCCTGAGGTGTACAGAGTCTCAAAAGATAAATAATTAAAGGATCTTCCTTCCTGGGTAGCACCAAGCAGGGCTTGATATAGGTTTGATTATTTCACTTGTCTCTTTGATAATCCATAACTGTCTTCTCAATTATTTTCATCATCCAGCCGAGCAAAGATAAAAGATGGAACACACTTCCTTTGCCTACTCCCAAGGAAACTCCATTATCCTTGAAAGGCCATGTGACTGCATAAAGCCCAATGTGGGTCGAAAGAAGCAATCCACAAGGACAAGCTTAGTGTGAGCCGAAAATGAAGTTGTTACCAGACAGCAAAATGCAGTCCTCACTTCTTATGAATATTTGAATGAGTAACTAAAAACAGCTCAGTAAACTCTAAGCAACTATGACAGCTGAAACTGTCTGGAAACCAGGAGTCTGCCAGGACCGTGATGAAAAGATCACCAGCTACCTTGTGCCTCTTCTTCCTGTGGGTCTTCAGAGGGATGGTATCAGATCTATTTTACTCAAATATAAGTTATGAAAAATCTGATTTATCTCTGCACATTCAGAAGCTAAACAGCCCCCAAATCTCTTGCGTTATTTTGAATTCATTAAAATGCAATGATTTCTAACAATCTTTTCAAGGCAAGAGAATGCCATGTTTCTGCAGACCCTGAAATATTGATGTTGTTGTTGTTTTTGCCCATCGAAAATTGGCCCTAGTCAATCTTCCGTGAGTATCTTTCAGATTTTTCCATGTGGGAAGAAAGACAATGAGAACAGAGTCCCTGAAGCCAAAGTTCTCTGAATAATTCTTCCAAAAGCTCTAATAAAAAGAGTTAGCAGGTACATAGCCTGACTTATTTATTCCCACATAGGTTGTTGCTTTCCTGTAAAAAAAAAAAAACAGATAAATTGCTATTTTTATTGAAGCAGAAAATTCAAAACAGATTTTGTCACATGGAGGGAGTTCTAGAAAATATTTGTAGAAGTTAAATTTATTTATTTTTACTTGACTTCCCTGGATATGTAGACAAAACAGGACTACCTTAATTTTCATGTCCAGGGTGCTGAGGAAGTCATGTACAATTTTCAAAGTGATGCCCTTAAGTGGAGAGAGAGAGCCAGTTAGTCAGTTTCTCTAAGTGTTATAGTCAATTCTACTTAAACCCACTTAGTTTTGTGCATGTTGATGAGCCGTGTAAATAAAATAAAGCCCTCTCATAGTCCATGAATTCCTGGTAAAGAAAGAAACAATGCAGGTTGAATATCTAATGCAGACAGTGCTGCAATTCAAACCTAGTAACTACCTGAAGATAAAATCACACTGACGGGACCTTGAGGACGATGCCATTCATTCGGTGGTTGTTTATACAATCTTTATGAAACATGAAGTTTCCCTGAGAAAGCCCATTTAGAAAATTCCAGAAAATATCGGTCATTGCTTTAACTGTGAAGAGTTTGAGAATATTTTCAACGACACTGGGGTCCACAATGCCTGTCCAAGAGGCCACTGCTGGGACTCCTCTGCTCATCACTGGAAATGACAGTCATATTTCCATCTTGATTGTTAAAATACAATTCCAGCTCCTTGGTGTATCTGGACAATGGCAGACATTCCATGGCTGTTGGCCGTGTCCTTTCTCTTTAGCCATGTGTGGATTTAAGATTAGATATTACCAGGTTTTCAGTTTTTCAGTAAAAGTGGTAAGGAGCATGCAAAATGCCATTCTAGCTTGTGCTCATCCAGTGGAGAGAAGGAAGGAACTAGACTGAATTTGCTCACCCCCACATCAGAAGCCCAGCCCCTCAAGATGGACAGGAACAGTCACTCTGAAGCAGTGTGAAGAGAAAGAGATCCATTTGAATATTCAGAGTTAGTTGGATTTCATGCCAGTTGCAAAAGCTCACTAACCTCAGCAGGGCTGTGGAAAGAATGTTGAATCAGCGGTCAGAAGTGTAGCTAGCAATGTGGCCTTCGGAAAGTCACTTACACGCCTTGGACTCTTCTCTCAGCTGTGCAGGGTGGTGTGAATAGATTGACAATTACGGAGGCAGTTCTGGGAATGGAATGAGCACAGCTTTTAGGTTCAGAAGACCTGGGATTGCCTTCCCTATCCATCACTTACCCATTGTGGCAGCTTCCGGAACAATCTAGGTTTCCATTTAGGAGGCTCAGACGGCTCCCCTCTGGCAGGGTGGCTTGAGAAAAATGAAAGATACTACGATGGACGGAGAGAGCCCCACACATGCAGGTGCTGTGATAAATGTTAGTTTTTTCTCTTTCCTCATGCTAAAGTTTTTTTTTTCCTTCCAATTTTAAATCCTGCAAAGAATTCGTTGAACAAGATAAAGTCTTTTCTGCGGTGTATTTGAACAGAAGTGCTGTCTTGGTATCTCTTACCCATGGCACAGGTGAAAGATTGAAAATTTAGTGGTTGGGATGCCCGGGAAATATCAAGAAATGAATAGATGGTGAAGAAGGACAGGGTCACTTGAAATCACTAAATATGATAATTTTGATAATTTCCAACTCTTTCGTCTTATGGTCTATGATACAAAATTGTTGTATATCAAATGTAAATTTTAATTTCAAAGGTCACAACTAGGTCAGTTTAAAATGGAAGTGTCTCCAAAGACTTACACAATAAATATGTATTTGGGTGATAAATATGCATTAACATGTACTCGTTTTTCTCGCATTACATTGGTTTTCAAAATTAATGGGAAAAAAGGCAACCTTATAATCAAGTGATCTTAAAAGTGGCATCAGAAGACAAGAGAATAGTGCAATCAGATCCAGCAGTAGTGAATTCTTAAAAGTTTTACTTTAGGGCACCTGGGTGGCTCTGTCAGTTAAGTGTCTCCCTCTTGATTTCACTTCAGATCATGTCTCATGGTTCATAAGATTGAGCCCCATGTCGGGCTCTGCCCTGACAGTGTGGAGTGTGCTTGGAATCCTCTCTCTCCTTCTTGTTCTGCCCCTCCCTTGCTCACACAGCGCTCCCTCTCTTTCCCAAAATAAATTAAAAAAAAAAAAAACTTAAAAAAAGTTTTACTTCAATGCACGGGAAAAATTTCCTCCCAAAAAAGCCACCTGTTTTAAGTCCTGTTAAAATAATTCTAAGACCTGGTAATCCCACTTTTTGATATTTGGCCTGAAGAAATACCATTATAATAAAAGCAGTGGAATTTACGTGGTTAGGGCAGCATTTTCTCTAAGAGTAACTAATTGGAAATGCCCTACTTTTCTCTCATAGGAGAATAAATAATAATGCATACGTATCATGAAACGTGATGTTATTAAAAAGAATGAAGCAGATCTATGCATGCAGCTAAGAAAGGATGTCTATGATTTGTTGTTAGGTGAAAAAAGAAAATGACTGACCAGTATGCTTAGTATGTACCCATTTTGAAACAAAAAATACATATATGTATTATATAAATGTGTGTGTGTGTGTGTGTGTGTGTACCAGGCTAACAAGGAAAAATACTTGATATACAGGTGTCGCTGTTTACAGTGACTATCTTGGGTTCGAATTTTTTTTTTTTAATTTTTTTTAAGTTTATTTATTTTTAACAGGGACAGAGAGCGAGCATGAGCTGGGGAGGGGCAGAGAGAGAGGGAGACACAGGATCCAAAACAGGCTCCAAGCTGTCAGCACAGAGCCCAACGCGGGGCTCGAACCCACAAACCGTGAGATCATGACCTGGGCCGAAGTCGGATGCTTCGGATGCTCAGCCAACTGAGCCACCCAGGCGCCCCCGGGTTCAAATTTTTTTTTTTTTAAATGCAATCCTGTTGTGGTGTAACATGCTACCACAAATGTAATACTTTTACAATTAAAAATTAAATTTAAATATGAGTCTAGGTATTAAAATGACTTGGAAAATCAACACATTTCTTCTGACATTTTTTTCTCCTAGCAATTTAACAGTGATGTGCTTTAAAAACTCAAGGTCTGTATGTGAAATGAATTAGTGGGTGTTGGCGCTGTGTTTTTCTGCCCTGAATCTAATATTGACTCTTCCATTAGCTTTCTTTGACTCTCAGAAAAACTGGTTCATTTTCAGCTTCCTCATCAAGAAAACAAAAAGATTTGAAATAAACGAAGGGATTGGGCAGAGAAATTCCCTTCCAGCTCTGAGATTTGCTGTTTCTGTTGAAATTAACTAATTTCATGGTCCTTCGTGGTGTAATGCTTTTGTTCAATATGCTTCATCTTTTACTGTAAATAGCCAATTACTTCAATGGAGAAATGACTAACAATACTCTATTTGGTCGTGATTTTTTTGTTCTGAATAACCTGAATGTCAATTTGTGGATCAGGAAGGTCTTCAGACCTTCACAGTCCTCACATAAGGATAGTTCACAGGTCTGACCTTCCATTTGGGGAATGGTGGTCAGGTGCATCCCGTATTTGAAGTGACACGGATTGAGGGCACACTGTTCTTCCTCAAAGTCTTCTGGGATGCTTGGATTTCTGGGATTCTGGGATTGCAGTCTTTTTCCTCCCCCCTGGAGGGCGGCGGTAGGCAGATTTTGTAGATCCCTGTGTCATGAGCCTTGTTGATCTCATTGTTCATCTGGTCCGTGGCATGTATTTGTAGCAAGCCGGCCTTTCAAGAGAATGCATTCTGAATAAAGGCCACCACAATTTGTCTGACACCATTAAAGTTATTTTGTTTTCTCTGGCCACAGTGAGATCATGAATTATTCTCCTTCTCTGAAAAACCGAGTAAACATGGCTCTAAAGATCATCAGCTGTGTGCAGGAGAATGAGAAGCACAGAAGACATTGTGCCTGCCCTTGGAAGTTTAAATTGTACTGAGGGAGACAGAATGAAAACAAAATAAATCCACAAAAGTAGAACACAATGTGCTATTAAAAAAAAAAAAAAGCACCAAAGATAAGTGTTCTGAACAAAGAGATAAGGAACTAGGTTTCAAGGAAATACTGAAGTGGCCTCTTGAGAGCTTGATAGCACTTTCCCTGGAAACATATAAGGGAGAAAAGTCAGAGATTTTTATTATATCACTATTACAAAGGGATTTCTGGGACAATTTTTTATAAAGATAGCTGAGGCCACATTGGATGGATTTGAACGTAGCAAGCTCAAATCAGATGATCGCTTTTATATTGCGAGTGGATTAGTGGTAGATAGGAGCTCAGACAGACAGAAATCTCAGACAGACAGAAACCCAACAGGTTCCCTCCGTGGCAAGTGTCCTCAGGTGGGGTCTGAACAAGACCATCTATTGGAATAAAGAAAGGAAATACTTGATCTTTATAAATTCATCCTTAAATTTATCCTTCAAAATACTCCACCTTCGTATTTGTTTTGTAATGCGACATACTGGTAAGTATTGCAAGAATATAATTTATAAATAAATATTCCTGGTTGGGGCTGCATACTTAGACATTTTATTTCTTGAAGTACATATTTGTTCAACTCTACCTCAATTCAGTCATTTTGCACATTTTGGCAAATAGTTTAAATGACATTTATCGGACTGCATTAGCCAAAAAAATCTGGAAATCAATGCTTTTGAGAAAAATAACTCCTGATTTAGTTTGTATTATAAATTGTAGATTTTTTTTTTATAAGGAAATGTACTGAAAACAACTCTAGTGTTTCTTCTGAATTTCTTACATACCAGTGAAATTTTTCAGGCTGACAAAGTTGGTAGGAACATCAGTGATTCATGGGTGGATAGCTCTCCCTCCTTTCAGGTACCTCTGGCTTTTGAGCTAAGCCATTAGGGATTTTCATGTGGGTAAAGAGTGCCCAAGGTAAGAGGTTTGTCTTTTATCTTTAAGGTTTGAAGGCAATGCCTTTGGAGGTTTCTGTGATTTACTGGCAGTAAAGTAACTGTGGTAAGCTAAGGCACTTGGTGCTTCCTTGTCATTATGCTGGCAGGAACACGGTGGAATCTGGTGGAATCTGCTCTGAGTCCTGTGCCCTTCCCCCTCACCATGTAGACTGTGATCAATGTCACCAGCTTTGTCTCTCTATTCTGTCAGATCCCCAGCCTCATCCTGTGCAGGTGGGTTACTCTTGTTGATTTTCCACCTAATTATGTGACATTTCTTGAGCACCAATTGGACGTTTGGTTTTGATCAAGGGATTATTTACTGATCGTGTGGCTCATGAAAGGTGGGGCGGGCCATTTCTATCTTCTTTCAAGAGTGTCCATAAACAAGAAAGGGTCAGCAGGTGTTTGGAAAAACCACTGCAGTTATAAACTGGCATAACCTTTGATTTATAAAATGACTTTTCTCCATTAAATAAAAAGTGAGAGTAGATTTTTATCAATAAAATAAGCATGGTGCAGGATATTCTTCATATCTGTATAAGTGTTCTCTAGAGAAACAAAACCAATAGAAGATATCTATATTTATATTGATAAAGATATAGGTATATCAGTCTTTTTTCTATTAAGATCCTCAATCGATTAGATGAAGCTCGCCCCGCATTATGGGGGTAATCTGCTTTACTCAGGGTCTACTGATTTACGTGTTAATTTCATCCAAAAAACATACACTCACAGAAATATCTAGAATCGTGTTTAATACAAATATCTGTGTACAGCAGCCTAGCCAAGTTGAGACATAAAGTTAACCATTACAATATGCTCACAAAGTCCTGGACTACTTAATGAATTACTGCTCTGCCATACATAGTTGACAAAATGCCTCTTGTTGTGCTCCTGCATGCTAGAAACAATTCTAGTTCAGTGATGTCACTTTCAACAAAAGCTCTGTAGTTATTTCCTTTTCAGAGCAGTTAGAAATAGGCTTTGATTACTGAAGGCACGAACTCACTATCTACAACTCAATTATTAATCAGGTTCTGTCTAAAGAGTCAAAAAGAGTGTGTGATGTGGATTAAAATGTTGGACGCCCCCTCCTGTGTGGTGCCAAGGAAGGGACAGCAGGTGATATAAGGGAGTGGGAGTCTCCCCTCAGCGTGTCCCCAGTGAACAAAGTCGTCATTTTTACTTTTGCTAGACCCATGCATTCTCAAAGCAATACACTTTTGTCAATGTTAGTCCCTTTGATATTTAGCTATTTATTCATCTATTTATAAAATAATCTCTGTCCAACAGGGGGCTCCAACTCACGAGCCCCAGATGAAGGGTCGCACACTCTCCCGACTGAGCCAGCCAGGCACCCCAATGTTAGTCCCCTTTAAGTTGGAAAACACTCGACTTACTGTGAGAAATTAATATCATTACAAGTCGTAGCTAGCACTTACTTCTAAAATACCTTCAAGAGTTCAACTCCACAACTGCATCTCCCAAAGGGCTCACATTTCTTTTCCTGACCTGGATATGCCTTAGGTAAAAATGTAGAGAAAGAATAGTTCTTGCCTTTTATTTAACATTACCAGGATACAATGTCCTTGCCTCCAAGCTGTTTTGCTGGCATACCCGAAGTGCCAAATGCTGTTCTATTCTTCTGCAGGAGTAAGTCAGGCGTCCACACTGCGAGCTCCCTTCAGGAGTCACCTCCATGGGTACATATTGGACAATGCAGCAGCTGGACTCTTGTCTCTCCTGAGTCATCTGGTAGCTGCTCGTCCACACCTCATCCACTATCTCATGGCTCCTAGCTCTGTAGGGGATACTGCTTAATTCGGTTCACTAGTTTTAGCTCATCACTCCTGGTGGTGTCCACTGGGGAGGGCTGCTTCCTTCCTGGGCCCAGCAGAGTGGGGAATTGGGGGTAGAACCCACTTCTCTTTACTGCCTTGTTCCTTGTCCTCTATGGTGCACTGCCCCCCGATGGTTCCTTGGCTCTCTCATTGGCTTTTTGGTGGAGCAGGGCAAGTCAAAAGGAATAAGAACACAGGTGGGGAAAACAGTGAGGGCAACTGAGCCCCTACCAAAACAAAGCCAGTATTCCTTTCTTCCTCTGCGCTAAGGTGTTTTCCTCTGGAAGGCGGCTTCCCTCAGTTTCATCCATCTTTTGGAAATGCTTCTCCTAACCAACGAGTGATCTCTCCCCAGGATTTCTTCCCTCATCTGCCTTTTCCTCGAGTGAGAGCTAAATCAGTCTAAAATACTGCCCTGGAGGCTCTGCTAGGACTGGATTGATGATCTTTGGTGCCCTGGGTCTCATGCCACAGTAGAGGTGGTGTGAACATTTACGTTTCGTCTCTTTGAGAGCTTCCTCCGGTGTGAGCAGCAGAAAGGGTTCCTAGTTCTTCTGGCATCAAGTGGGTATCCGCTGGCAGGTGCGTGCACACATATTCATACTCGTATCAAGGGTAAACTGAATCTCACAGAGAGTGAAATCTAAATATATATGGAAGTGACATTTTTCTAGCCGGCTCATACCAAGGCTCTGCTCAGAAAAGATGCCAGTTTTTTGTTTTTTGTTTTTTTTTTTAATATATATTTTGCCGAACAGACATACTTACTCTTTATTTTCAATTTCACACCGTGTCCCTAGGCTTCCTGAGCCCAGGCACCGGCTAAAAGATTGTGGCCAGAGCTGAGTCATTTGTTTGTTGAGAATGCCTCTTAGCACAGGAAGCCCAGCTTTGAAATTGCCCTTGGTTTTGAGCTGGGCCAAACCAAATCTTGGCAAAAATGCATTGGCATTCCATTTTCTTTGGTTAGCTGAAGAAATATGGTAGGATAATACCGGACTGTCCATTACTAAAATGCCATAATGGTGCTCCTGGTGGTGTAGGTTCATCATGCTTTTCTACCTGTGCAGAAACAACGAGGGAATACACTGAGGTGCTCACAATTTTGTCTGAAAGAGCTTAGTTTTTCAGAGTTTCTTTACATAGGGAAGTTACTAACATAGTTTCCTGACTGGCGATTTCTTTCCTTCAAGGGAAGGATTGTATTTGGAGAAATAAATGCCTTGATAAAGTGATTGGAAGTGGAAGGTTGGGTTTTCGGGAAGAGATTGGACGGAGGCAATAGAAACACAGCTAAACTTCAAAGAAAGGAGTTGATGGAGGGAGTGGGTCATGGAGAGCTAATCAGCTATTATGGGGTAGGAAGGGAAACTATGGGCTACTGGGCCAATTTTGTGAAAATTTGAACCCCAAGTTGACAGTCATTATTACAGCACTAGTTAAAGGATAGAAAAAAGAAATACCCAATTTTAAATTGTCTGCTGAACCTTTCTGTTGCATTATTTCTTCTTCCCCAGTAAGTTTCTGTCTCCAGGGTCCATCTTTTATAAGTAGGATAGAGTGTGTTTGTATTGAGAGGAGAGGAGTGCAGTAAAGAGAAGCCCCCTTGAAAAGGAAAAAGGTACAGTCCTAGACACAAAGTATGGAGAGAGAAATGGATGGAAGTTGGACACTGGAATCAGAGGTGATTAAGGAGTAATGCGATTTCTATAATTTTGAAATATTCCCTGTGAGAACTTTGGACTTCCCACAGGATGTGAGTTGGTAGTTGAAAATCATCTTATAAAGATTTTAAATGGCAGGGTGACCCCATGACACCTTGGTTACACTGAGCAAGTACTGAATTTTTGTCACTTAGAAGGAATAATTCAGGAGCACTCGTTAAAAAAAAAAGCAAAGTCTCACAAACACAATAGGACAAAATAGGTGGTTTGAAGCAATGACTTGGGTGTACGTTTTGTCTTAGGTTCATTTGATTGAATGGAACAAAGGTGTACTCAAGAAATCATCAGTCGGTGTTTCCCCAAATCCTCATCAAATTACTGTTAATTACAGTGGAGAGTAAATGTTCTCCCTCAGGAATCTGGAACTCAGCCTCCTGTAGACCGTCACTGTCCCTTCTCCTCTCCAAGTCTTTGAAGGCGCATGTTTTATCCTAAACAGTCGTTAGATATTTGTATAATACTATATAATACTGCCTTTAGTTTTCATACAAAAATTCCCCACCCTCGCACACAGTATTTATGGTAAAACCAACACGCTAAGAAAATTTCCCATCCCTGGGTGGGAAGCTTTCTCCCCCTTTCCAACTTTAAAAATGTGTTTTTTTTTAACCTAGTTATTTATTGACTGTCTCCTTAGGTAGAATGCAAGGTCTGGGAGAACAAGGAATCTTTGTTTTCTTTATTTGTGTATCCAGATCAGAAGTTTAATACACATTTATTGAACATATGGATAATGTGGCATACCTACCCCAGCCTTACTTTGCTTTAAATCCCCAGGGATGTACATAAACGAGGCAGAGAAGTCTTAGGAAAGGGGGTTTATTGAGAAGAATCTCAACCCTTCGGTTCTAATTCTAAGCCATTCTGTAGTCTCTCCTAGGCTATAGTTGGTATATAACGAGTCTTGGTGCAAATTATATAAAGGTGCTGTCACAAAACAGGTGGATTTTTAAAGGTCTCTCTTTATCTGGGCTGACAGGATTGCTGCTAGGGCTCGCGGCTTGGCAGACTGAGCTAGGTCTGCAGTGCCACTGAACAGTCTGGGCTCTCTCTGAACCTCTCAAGGTGTCCTGATGGTCTCTGCCTCCTATCTCCCACCTCCTCAAGCAAGGAGGAATCTGATTGGTCCCCTCAGCCACCACGTGATGTGATACTGCTTTATTGGCCTGTCCCTGGCTCACGCTCCTATCCTTGGTCCTATCAATGCAGGCGCCTTGGTAGGATGGCCTGGTTTTCGCAGAAAAGGACCAGAGCAGTCTGCGTAATTTACAGGATGGATCCACTGTGGCTTTCACGATGGATACAGCTTTTTAACACCAAAGCCATGTCAACAGGTGAGAGAAGGAACCATAGGTACCATCAAATTTTGCTAGTGATGAGAAAACAAATTGTCATGGAGTTAATATCCAAAAGAGGCTGGCAGCTTACTTTGGATTGTTTTGGTATGAACTGTCTTCAACTGCCTCTTCCATTTCTTCTCACAAACACTGTGTGCATTATCCCTATTTGATGGCTGAGGACACTGAGGCCCAGAGAGTATCAGTGCACCTAAAGTCACACAACCATCAAATAGACTCGACAGTCACACCCAGATGTCTTGTCTTCTCATTTCCGTCTGTTATTGTATTTAACATAGTGCTTTCATTTCAAGAACAGCCCACAGGGTGAAGGTGCTGGAGATGGTGACTTAAATGATAGGGTTTTCTCGTATCTATGAAAGGTGTTGTATTTTAATTTTAATTTTTTTTTTAACGTTTATTTTTGAGACAGAGAGAGACAGAGTGTGAACAGGGGAGGGGCAGAGAGAGAGGGAGACACAGAATCTGAAACAGGCTCCAGGCTCTGAGCTGTCAGCACAGAGCCCGACGCGGGGCTTCAACTCACCGATCGTGAGATCATGACCTGAGCTGAAGTCGGACGCTTAACCGACCGAGCCACCCAGGCGCCCCAAGGTGTTGTATTTTTAAAACGCCTGATCAACTGCCTGAAATGACTTAATGCCACATGCATACTTTACATTCAAATACTCATTTATTTTTATTCTTTAATATTTCCTGAATTCCTTCATTGTAGTGGGTCACCCTTGCAAGGACTTTTCCAAAAACCATTAGCTTTGTTAACAAGAGAAAGAGAGACAGAGAGAATGTTCTGGAAAAAATAGCATTTTAAACCCTGATGACATTTATTTATTCTGTCACTCTGCCACCTTTTCTTCCTTTTCTGCTCCTAATATCAGAGCAACAACTAAATAGAAATACTCTCTAAGGTCTTCCTTAATCTTAGTTCTCAAGAAGACAAGCGAAGTAAGTATGACTGATAGATGCTTTGAAGATCTGCTCATACATTCTCAGTAGCACTATAGGAATATCTTTATATCTTGGGCACAAAAGTCTAGCTCTTCATGGTGAACAGTTTTCTATGCGGCGCAGAATAAAATGGTCGCAGGAAATGCTTCCAGCCCTATAGCTTTTAGCGCCTCAGATCACATGATATGCATATCAGTTCGCAATAGGCACATCATGTTTCTTTTTGGCTTTGTTTACTTTTATTTATTAATTTGCTTATTCATAATTTGTTCATCAGCTGCTTCATATTGTCATGTTGACCACTTTCCAACCTAAAAAAAAAAAGTGTCCTTTTGTCCCAGGGATTCAACATAATGGAAGGAGCACCCCACTGAGACCGCCAACCGCCTTCTCCTTCAGGTTTACATGGTCAAGTTTTTCTTTCTTTTTTTTTTTTTTTCAATATATGAAATTTATTGTCAAATTGGTTTCTATACAACACTCAGTGTTCATCCCAAGAGATGCCCTCCTCAATACTCATCACCCACCCTCCCAGCCCTCCCACCCCCCATCAACCCTCAGTTTGTTCTCAGTTTTTAACAGTCTCTTATGCTTTGGCTCTCTCCCACTCTAACTTCTTATTTTTTTTTTCTTTCCCCTCCCCCATGGTCTTCTGTTAAGTTTCTCAGGATCCACAAAAGAGTGAAAACATATGGTATCTGTCTTTCTCTGTATGGCTTATTTCACTTAGCATCACACTCTCCAGTTCCATCCACGTGGCTACAAAGGGCCATATTTCGTTCTTTCTCATTGCCACGTAGTACTCCATTGTGTATATAAACCACAATTTCTTTATCCATTCGTCAGTTGATGGACATTTAGGCTCTTTCCATAATTTGGCTATTGTTGAGAGTGCTGCTATAAACATTGGGGTACAAGTGCCCCTGTGCATCAGTACTCCTGTATCCCTTGGGTAAATTCCTAGCAGTGCTATTGCTGGGTCATAGGATAGATCTATTTTTGATTTTCTGAGGAACCACCACACTGTTTTCCAGAGTGGCTGCACCAATTTGCTTTCCCACCACCAGTGCAAGGGGGTTCCCGTTTCTCCACATCCTCGCCAGCATCTAGTCTCCTGATTTGTTCATTTTGGCCACTCTGACTGGCGTGAGGTGATATCTGAGTGTGGTTTTGATTTGTATTTCCCTGATGAGGAGCACCATCGAGCATCTTTTCATGTGCCTGTTGGCCATCCGGATGTCTTCTTTAGAGAAGTGTCTATTCATGTCTTCTGCCCATTTCTTCACTGGGTTATTTGTTTTTTGGGTGTGGAGTTTGGTGAGCTCTTTATAGATTTTGGATACTAGCCCTTTGTCCGATATGTCATTTGCAAATATCTTTTCCCATTCCGTTGGTTGCCTTTTAGTTTTGTTGGTTGTTTCCTTTGCTGTGCAGAAGCTTTTTATCTTCATAAGGTCCCAGTAGTTCATTTTTGCTTTTAATTCCCTTGCCTTTGAGGATGTGTCAAGTAAGAAATTGCCACGGCTGAGGTCAGAGAGGTCTTTTCCTGCTTTCTTCTCTAGGGTTTTGATGGTTTCCTGTCTCACATTCAGGTCCTTTATCCATTTTGAGTTTATTTTTATGAATGGTGTGAGAAAGTGGTCTAGTTTCAATCTTCTGCATGTTGCTGTCCAGTTCTCCCAGCACCATTTGTTAAAGAGACTGTCTTTTTTCCACTGGATGTTCTTTCCTGCTTTGTCAAAGATTAGTTGGCCATACGTTTGTGGGTCTAGTTCTGGGGTTTCTATTCTATTCCATTGGTCTATGTGTCTGTTTTTGTGCCCATACCATGCTGTCTTGATGATGACAGCTTTGTAGTAGAGGCTAAAGTCTTGGATTGTGATGCCCCCTGCTTTGGTCTTCTTCTTCAAAATTACTTTGGCTATTCGGGGCCTTTTGTGTTTCCATATGAATTTTAGGATTGCTTGTTCTAGTTTCGAGAAGAATGCTGGTGCAATTTTGATTGGGATTGCACTGAATGTGTAGATAGCTTTGGGTAGTATTGACATTTTGACAACATTTATTCTTTGAATCCATGAGCACGGAATGTTTTTCCATTTCTTTTTATCTTCTTCAATTACCTGCATAAGCTTTCTATAGTTTTCAGCATACAGATCTTGTACATCTTTGGTTAGATTTATCCCTAGGTATTTTATGCTTCTTGGTGCAATTGTGAATGGGATCAGTTTCTTTATTTGTCTTTCTGTTGCTTCATTATTAGTGTATAAGAATGTAACTGATTTCTGTACATTGATTTTGTATCCTGCAACTTTGCTAAATTCATGTATCAGTTCTAGCAGACTTTTGGTGGAGTCTATCAGATTTTCCATGTATAATATCATGTCATCTGCAAAAAGTGAAAGCTTAACTTCATCTTTGCCAATTTTGATGCCTTTGATTTCCTTTTGTTGTCTGATTGCTGATGCTAGAACTTCCAACACTATGTGAAACAACAGCGGTGAAAGTGGACATTCCTGTCGTGTTCCTGATCTCAGGGAAAAAGCTCTCAGTTTTTCCCCATTGAGGATGATGTTAGCTGTGGGCTTTTCATAAATGGCTTTTATGATCTTTAAGTATGTTCCTTCTATCCCGACTTTCTCGAGGGTTTTTATTAAGAAAGTTGCTGAATTTTGTCAAAGGCCTTTTCTGCATCGATTGACAGGATCATATGGTTCTTATCTTTTCTTTTATTAATGTGATGTATCACGTTGATTGATTTGCGAATGTTGAACAAGTCCTGCATCCCAGGAATGAATCCCACTTGATCATGGTGAATAATTCTTTTTATATGCTGTTGAATTCAATTTGCTAGTATCTTATTGAGAATTTTTGCATCCATATTCATCAGAGATATTGGCCTGTAGTTCTCTTTTTTTACTGGGTCTCGGTCTGGTTTAGGAATCAAAGTAATACTGGCTTCATAGAATGAGTCTGGAAGTTTTCCTTCCCTTTCTATTTCTTGGAATAGCTTGAGAAGGATAGGTATTATCTCTGCTTTAAACGTCTGGTAGAACTCCCCTGGGAAGCCATCTGGTCCTGGACTCTTATTTGTTGGGAGATTTTTGATGACTGATTCAATTTCTTCGCTGGTTATGGGTCTGTTCAAGGTTTCTATTTCCTCCTGATTGAGTTTTGGAAGAGTGTGGGTGTTTAGGAATTTGTCCATTTCTTCCAGGTTGTCCAGTTTGTTGGCATATAATTTTTCATAGTATTCCCTGATAATTGCTTGTATCTCTGAGGGATTGGTTGTAATAATTCCATTGTCATTCATGATTTTATCTATTTGAGTCATCTCCCTTTTCTTTTTGATAAGCCTGGCCGGAGGTTTGTCAATTTTGTTTATTTTTTCAAAAAACCACTCTTGGTTTCATTGATCTGCTCTACAGTTCTTTTAGATTCTATGTTGTTTATTTCTGCTCTGATCTTTATTATTTGTCTTCTTCTGCTGGATTTAGGCTGTCTTTGCTGTTTTGCTTCTATTTCCTTTAGGTGTGCTGTTAGATTTTGTATTTGGGATTTTTCTTGTTTCTTGAGATAGGCCTGGATTGCAATGTATTTTCCTCTCAGGACTGCCTTCGCTGCATCCCAAAGCATTTGGATTGTTGTATTTTCATTTTCGTTTGTTTCCATATATTTTTTAATTTCTTCTCTAATTGTCTGGTTGACCCACTCATTCTTTAGTAGGGTGTTCTTTAATCTCCATGCTTTTGGAGGTTTTCCAGACGTTTTCCTGTGGTTGATTTCAAGCTTCATAGCATTGTGGTCTGAAAGTATGCATGGTATGATCTCCATTCTTGTTTACTTGTGAAGGGCTGTTTTGTGGCCCAGTATGTGATCTATCTTGGAGAATGTTCCATGTGCACTCGAGAAGAAAGTATATTCTGTTGCTTTGGGATGCAGAGTTCTAAATATATCTGTCAAGTTTTTCTGTCCTCCACTTGACTGGCAGGGAAGTTGTCAAGATAAAGGAGACAGTGTTCCTAAGGTGCTTTTAGATTTTCTGAAGAAAGAGTGGTGAGACACACTTGATAACAATGATGATAATGGTGATGATGATGGTGTGTGTTAATGATTATATTGAAGAAGGGAGAAAGTGGTCTTAAAAAATAAGTTAATAACCTTAGATAACACTGACGGACAAAAAGAAAGTACTGTATTCTTATGAAACTGCAATATGGTATTTCCTCACAGTTGCTAAACACTGAGTCTCCCTTTTCAGGAAGTCAAGGTAGTTCCTGTTTGTGAAGGGACCACCATTTTAGAAAATATTTAGGTTTAGGTGGCTCAATACAACCGATCGATAGATCCACCAATGCATCCTGTTTCCCTTCCGCTGATTTTTGCCGTTCAAGGTCCTCCAGGGAAGATCGAATGGAAATGAATTTAGAGTCTGGGATGGTAAGGAAATTTGGGTTTGTTGAGAGTCTGGGTTATAGACTGAATGTTTGTATCCCCTCAGAATTCATGTTGAAGCTCTGACCCCCCCTTGTAGCTCTATTTGGGGATGTAGCCTCTAAAGGTTAATTGAGGCCAGAAGGGTGGAGTCCTGATCCAACAGAATGAGTATCCTTTTTTTTTAAAATTTGTTTTTAATGTTTATTTGTTTTTGAGAGACAGAAAGAGAGCGGGAGTGGAGGACGGGCAGGGAGAGAGGGAGACGCAGAATCTGAAGCAGGCTCCAGGCTCTGAGCTGTCAGCACAGAGCCTGATGCAGGGCTCGAACCCACGAACCACAAGATCATGACCTGAGCCAAAGCCAGACGCTTAACTGACTGAGCCACCCAGGTGCCCCTAGAAAGAGTGTCCTTGTAAGAAGAGACACCAGAGAGCTTTCTGTCTCTCTCCTGTGTGCACAGAGGAAAGGCCATGTGGGGACACAGTGAGAAGGAGACTGTCTAAAAATCAGGAAGAGAGACTCACCAGAAACTGAGCCTTTATGGAAACTGGTCTTAGACTTTCTAGCTTCCAGAGCTGTGAGAAAATAAATTTCTGTCTTTAAGCCACCTCGTCTGGAATTTTGTTAAGGCCGTCCAAGCTGACCACTGCAGTCCGCTATTGTTGATACTTGAAAACAAAAGCAAGGTGTCCTCAAGAACTCAGAGATGATGGAAACAAGACCGTGCCTGTGGCTTCAAGGCCACCAACCCTGGACTGACACAATGTCAGCAACATCAGGGACACAACTATTCCATTTAACACCCACTAGATGCTAGGCACGAGCACTGGCACTTTACAAGTATTAAATCATTTAATCACTCCAAACGTCTGTTAATAAGTCTCTCTTTTAATGTGCAACTTTTAAATGTGGTCAGAGAGTCTCAGAGTGATTAGGTCACACTCAAGGTCACTCAGAGATAAAAGGATTCAAGCCTGGGCTGTCTAATCCCCAACACCAAGGGCTTCGCGTTGTCCACACTGCAACTCAACTAGATGCATTTAATACTTAAGGAAAGAGTGTGGCTATCAGAAGAGTAGTTCGTTAGCAGCAAAGCACAGGAAATGAAAATTATAGATACAAAGCTGGCATAATTCATCTTGGCACATCTGAGATCTCTGTCATCTCAAATGAGCTTCCAAAACTGTGAAAACCAAGCTTGGGCTTATAATTAACAAAAGTGCCCTCTGTTCTGTGTTACTCACATTCATTTTGTGCCTTCTACTAGCTAATGAGCTCTATGAGACCTGGAACTAGGATTTGATTTAAACTTCTTCAGGATTGTCCTTAGCTGGAAGCAATGATGGGTAAGAAGCAAGTGCTCAACAGATGTTGATTGAATCTTATTCATCTGACAGCTCACAACATCAGGTCTACCGTAGAGATTCATGGATTTTGCCTCGGTTACTGTTCGTTGCTCTTCAAGCCCCTCCTCCCTGGTCTGTAGCTCAGCCCAGTAATGTCAACACTTACTATTCCAGGCTGAATATTTCCTGGGTTTC
Source organism: Neofelis nebulosa (assembly GCF_028018385.1). NCBI lineage: Eukaryota > Metazoa > Chordata > Mammalia > Carnivora > Felidae > Neofelis > Neofelis nebulosa. Next base: position 16,128,957 of record NC_080783.1, read on the forward strand.
TGCAGGCGTACTGCAGACAAGAAACAAGCAATTTTTGTCCCTGAGGGCTTTCGAAAACAAAGGCGTCTCCTATGTGCCATTTCTTTGTAGCATCAGAATATGCTACAATACTCAAAACTACAATAAATAAATTATACATTTAAACAATGTCTGTATTCACAAAGATGTCTTTTGACCTCCTATTTTTATCCCCTGTTTTATCAGCCCGTACCTTCTAAATGATCCTTCCTCCTCGTGTCCTCACTCGGAGCCAGAATACAGGGTCACACAGGTATGGCCTCGTTCGGGCTTTCCATTTTCAAAGGTCAAATGTATCTATTTCTTTTATTCATTAGGCTTTTAAGTAAATATGCCCCTGACTTGATTCTGGTAAGTAAAGTGAGTCTTTGAAAGATATGCCAGAAATATGCAAAGCAATCTCAAAAGTGGGAGGTTTACTATGTTAAGAAAATTTGAGGATGACACATACTCATCTTCATGAAAGCTTGGTAGTGTGGATGTGAAGGGAGATTATCCATTACTTGCAGATTGGAGTTTAGTCTAGAATGTTAATATCGCAATGCTTATTTGCTATCACCTTATAGATTTGGAGTTTATGAGGCAAATATTTGAACACACTTTGTCTCCTAGAGATTGGGTCTGCCAGTTTAGTATGCTGCCATTGTGGATGGAAGGTCCCAGTGCAAACAGTGGGTTTTTTATTGGCAAAACTAATAGGGTAGAAGAGATTGTACACAGATTTTTTCTTTATTGACTATATTCCCTATGCTGTTCTTTTCATTTCCGTGACTTATTTGTTTTATAACTGAAAGTTTGTACCTCTTAATCCCCTTCACCTTTTTCACTCCTCTCCCCCACGCCCATCCCCACTTTCTCTCTGGCAGTCACGAGTTTATGCTCTGTATTTAAAAGTCAATTTGTTTTTTCCTTTGTTTGTTTGTTCCTTTATTTTAGTTTTAGATTCCACATATCAGTGAAATCATATGGTATGTATCTTTCTCTGTCTGACTTACTTCACTTAGCATATACACAGATTTTTGATGAATGTTTTCTCTAACAGTTGTTAAATGTCTGTCCATATCCTCCTGGCCGACTTCTAAGTTTATTTGTAGCTGTGGTGGGCAGTTTCTGTACATACTCTTTTCTGCTGGAGGCTCTCTCCAGGGTGATAGGAGCTGCCCATTTCTCATGCAGGCAATGCCGTCTAGAGGGAGAGGGGTCAGTGTTCCTCAGTGGGAGAATTCTGCAGTGTGAATTGCATGATAGCTCAGATCCCATGACACTGAGCCTCGGTTTCCTGCAGCTATAACCCACTCATTAATATACCCTCCTTTGGGTTTTCTCTCTTGAAGATTAGATAAAGCAACGGAGGTAACGCATGTCTGATTTAAATCTTCGGTCTGGTTTCTAAAGGGAATTTTTGTCAATGTCTCTTAACCAACGCAACCCCTTTGTTCTTTGCTGCTATTATTCCTTGTGTTCTTCTTTAGTAAACTAAACACACTTCTTTAAGACCACCCATGGGGAGGGGCACCTGGGTGGCTCAGTCGGTTAAGTGTCCCGCTTCGGTGCAGGTCATGATCTCGCGGTTTGTGAGTTCAAGCCCCGCGTCAGGCTCTGTGCTGACAGTTCAGAGCTTAGAGAAAATGACTGCCCACAGGGGGCCAGAGCCATGGTTGTTTTGTTTGTATCTGTATCTCCAGCTGGTAACAAAAATTTAGCACATGGCAGGCCCTTAATAAGTATGCTCCAAGTGGAAATTTATGTGTATAGATGTGCATGGATTTATTTATTGCAAAATTCAGCGGGTTTTATTATATTCACAAAGTTGTGCAACCATTGACTAATTCTAGAAGATTTCCACCACCTACCCCTCCCCCCCCAAAAAAAACCTGTACCACCAAATTCCTCCCTTCCCTAATCCTCTGGCAACCACTAACCTACTTTCTGTCTCAATGGATTTGTCTACTGTGCACATTTAATACAAATAGAATCATATAATTGGGGTGCCTGGCTGGCTCAGTTAACCATCTGACTTCGGCTCAGGTCATGATCTCATGGTTTGTGAGTTCGAGCCCTGTATCAGGCTCTGTGCTAACAGCTCGGAGCCTGGAGCCTGCTTCAGATTCCGTGTGTCCTTCTCTCTTTGCCCCTCCCCCACTCACATTCTGTCTTTCTTTCTCTCTCAAAAATAAACATTAAAAGAAGTCGCATAGGATTTTCAAGGTTCGTTCATGTTGTGGCACGGACCAGTGCTTCATTCCTTTTTATAGCTGAATAATGGTCCCTTGCCTGTATGTACCATATTTGTTTATCCATTAGTCAGTTAATGGACCTTTGGGTGGTTTCTACTTTTCGGTTATTATGAATAATACTGCTATGGATATTCGTGCACAAGCAGCTGTACCATTTTAGGTTTCCATCAGCAAAGCACAAATGTGCAGGCCTTCTGCATCTTCACACCTTGTTATTGTTTTCATTTTTATTATAGCCTTCCCAGTGCCAGGTTGAATTTGATTTGAGAAGAACGGTCTTTGGAGGACATCTTAGCATTCTTTTTTATCTAGCAACTTGCTTTCTTGGAGACCTCTTGCATTTTGCAGCCCTACTGGAAAGAAGCTCCATGACGTACCCAATATTGTTGACTTATAAGAAGGCCGTGATGGTCCTTCAGCATTCAACATTTTCCCTGGTGCCCCTTTTCAAATCTAATCAGATCAGAGGTAGTTCAGCATACAGTTCTGAGCTTATCAGATTGTGTGACCATGGGAAAGCTCCTTTTTCTCTCTGGACCTCAGGTATTTTACATGTATATTGAGTAAGACATGTTCAGTGTCTTACTGGAAGGTTGGAATAAGCCCTCTCAAAGCTTACTTTTAAAGTTCAACGCAAGGCAGTAATCGATGTCTGCTTTCCAGTCTCCTCCCTGATCTGTCTCCTTTCTTTTTGGGAATTGGTCCTCATTTCTGGCAACTGATTCTTACGGGAACCTTCGAAGCAGCATCCCTCACTCCAGAAATGGACCTAATTAAAGTACTTCTTCTGCCTGGACAGAGCGATCAGTTCAGAGATAGGTATATGGCACAAGCGAGGGAAATTGGAGTCTTTCCTGGGATTGTGAACCTAAGCTATTAGGGAGGGTATCCTCTGCTGCTGGGGCTCAGTAGCTAAAGGAATGTGTCCCCTGTGGTGCTGGTGGCCATCATGCTTTCCACATGGAAAGTAGAAATGATGAGACACGTTGTGTTGTTCGAGGTCCTTGAACCTGGGCCTGCAGTTAAACCCGCCCCTACATTTTTTCTGTTCTTCCTTCTGTGTGTGTGTGTATAACTTATCTTAGCTGAATTTCAGTCACTTTTCTTAATCAGAAAGTGTCTGACTAATATATACAGAAACATTTATTGAGTGTCCATGGTGGATACTTTGGCGTCAACAAAGAAATGTAAGTCCACAGTCTCAAGGAGCTTACAGGCTAGGTTAATGGCCAAGCCGCAGAAATAAGAAAGCCCGCTGTGCAGTCAACCTTGTCTGTATGAGGAAAGGTGCTTTGACTGTCCAATTTACTGATCAGTATTTTAACTAATGTACCATTTCAGAGACTGCAGTTTCATGGCACAGAGTCTCACATAGTTTTCATATCTGATGGCCCTGAACGGTCTACCATGTATTAGCTGCATGACTTTGGACATGGTGTTTTAATGTTCAGAGCCTCATTTTCTTTTGGTCATCCATAAAATAGGGATACTATTATTTAGTTCATGGGTTGTTTTGAAGATGAAATAAAACAATTCAGACAACGCGGTTCCTAATACCTAATTCGTCTTCATAACTTTGCTCCCTTTCTCTGTCCAGAACCCCCTCCAGTCTTGAAAAATCAAACTAATTCAGAGTCTGCCTGTAAAAAAAAAAAAAAAAATACCTGTAAACAGGAGAAAGCTTTTTTTTGAAACAGCGATATAAAATAGTTCTTCATCTAAATCTTAAAATAGTAACCGTTTATTTGGGATAATGAATTCACAAACATATTTAAACAACATAATTTAGTGGTTTGCCCAGGTGTTGGCACAGTTTAGGAAAGCTAGCAGGCAGAGATAGATATTCATTGAATGTAATTATTCCTCATACAGAATGAATAGGATTACTAGAAATTAACAACCAAAATGTGTTTATTAAGAATTCTTTTGCCCGAAAGCATGGGTGTTTTGATTCCGTGTTGTAACTCTAACAGTCTTTGTATGACATTGGTAATGTAACCAACACACCTATTTGTCATTGACTCTAGGACTTGTTGACACATAAATAAGAAATGAAAATAATGTAGTAACCTAAAGGGCATCCTGGTGAATCACCCCCATATTGTTGTTATTGTTTAATGAGCACGCATGACAAATTAATGTTATGCTAATGGATAATCAGTTTATATTCTGCTGGCTCAGGGCATATATAACATGTTCACTTGACTTTTAGTTGCATTTCTAGTTTTTCCAAACATCAGTTACTCTTTTTCAAACCTTAGTTGCCCTTGTCTTTATGAACCTGACCCTATCTACAGGGTGACCAAAATTTGTTGAAGTAGTGAAGAAACAATTAAAATATGTAAAGAGATTTCCTGAAAATAAGTATTCATTAGTGTACATGTATAAGGTAGAAATATGAAATGGCATGAGGGTTGCTCTTACCGTCTAAAACAATGGCAAGTTTGTTTATAGAACAATCATCCTTTGAATCAATTATTTTTCTGATTAGATTACCCTCATAAGGAAATGAATACAGTGCCCTTTAGAAATGCAATATAGTTATGAAAAAAAAAAAAAGCCCACCCTCTCCCTGTACATTTTAATGATTAGCAAAGCTATCTCATGGTTTGGATGGAGGCCCAGGAAATGATCCAAATGGGATTATATTTTCTTAATCTATTAGGATAATGTACAACTTGCTTCCACTCTCCACCCTACCCCATCTAACTTGGCAAGTATTGTTAGCAGACTCTGAAATAGTTATAGTCCAGAGACAGACTCACATACAGTTTATCATCTCCAGACGCTGTGTCTGTCATAGCCTGAAACCTTAAGAAGAAAGTATTGCTGACTAGAAGAGAATTCATGTGTTTTAGAATTTGATTGATTATGGGCACCCAGTTAACAGTCAGTGTGATCAGCATTATGCAAACAGATAAGGGTCATGGCCTCTGTTTGCTAAAAGTGTTCGCCTTCCACATGCACCCCTTAAAAAGTTACAGCGAGTATTGAGTTTCAAATTTGTAATAAAAATTCAGGAAAATCTAAAGTGATCATTGTTTCTTAGCACCTGCTCTTAATCTGCCTGCATAGCCCAATGCAAGTGTAAGCGCTGGGGAGGAGAGAGATGCTGTTTTTACAGTGATCAGGCGGCTTAAGGTAGGCAGTCATCTGAACCGCTTTCAGAATTAAAGAGGTCTGGATGAAAAAGTGGTGAGCCCTGCTTGGGGAAGACACCAAGACTTGGCCCTCTGCTAAGATGATTTTGCCCAGACACGATCGTGATCGTGATCATTGAGAGACTCAGAGATAAGAGCAAAAGTTGCCAGTCACGCCAGAGGAAGGGGCACTGCTCTTTCTTCTCCCTACAGATACTTATTCCCAAGGGACATCGCAGGGCCCTGGGTTTTGGGAGGTGATACCATGGACTTGGAAGAAACCTTTATTTGGTGTCTCGTTTGGAACCGGCTGCTGAGAAGACCATGCCGACTACCTGGAGAAAGAACTCCATCAGCAGATCCTCCACACCTATAGGACTTGGGGAGCCACTCTGACTGCCAGAGAGGCAAGGAATCCAGGAGGGGGCACAGTCACTCCTGTGCCATTTTGAACCTTTGCGGGTTCTTTGAGAGACAACGGTATTATGGGTAATTAACGTGTACCATTGGGTTGTTGACTGTGTTTTATCCTAGTTTAAAACTCTCGTAGAATATTTTGGTCAGGGAATTGACCGACACAAACATGTCCGGTGGGCATTCACTACCTGTTTTCCGAGTGGGAATTTAAGTGAAGGAGCATCTGATACCCCCTGCTCCCCCTCACCAAATAACCGTGTCTTAAAAAAAAAAAAAAAAAAAAGAATCCACAATTTTTTCTACCCTCTCTTTTTATTAGAGGTTTAGTTCAACTGATTAGTATTTAGTGTTTATAATATCCAACTTCTCCCTCGGGGGGTGGCGTGGGGTGGGCTGAGAGCAAAACCAAAATACCCTAAAAAGAAAGCAGGCCCGTTTCTTTGCCCTTTCTTGAAACTTGACCTTTAAAACAGATCGCTTCTCTGCAAATACCTTTCCTATTTCACTAAAAATGTACCCCCCTCCAAAAGTCCTGGCCTTCCCAACCTCCTAAATGATGAAATAGAATATACCCCCCAAGCTCCCGCCACTGTGGGTAGGAGAAGGTAGGAGTAACATTCTCCACCCTGCGCCAACAAGGAGTTCATTCATCACAACGAGGCACCTTTCCTCAAGAAGAAAGCAGGAGACATGGAAGCTTTCCCCTGAGTTGGCTAGCAGGGCTTGCAAGAGGAGGGATGCATGCAGGGTTTGAGATCCTACTGTCTTTAAATATAAAGAGTCCGATCACCAAGTGTAGAGGCGGAATGCATAGGTGGAGGTGAGTGGGGAGGACGCTTGCTGGCCAGGGGGTGGGTTGCACTGGAGAAGCACCCAGTCAGGAGCTGTCACGCAGGTTTCAAGGGAATGGAAGGGACCATTTGGGCAGAGGAGGGGAAAGTCCATCCTCCTCCTGAGGAACAGGACCAAGCCAGGCTTCCCCTGAGAATGGGTGGCAGAGGCGAGGCTCTACGGGCAGCTGGGTTTGTTTTGCTGGGATACGTTCTCTGAAAGTCTTTATATTCTTCTGGAGCAGGAAAGTCTTCCACTAGATGGGAAGAATACTTTGAGTCAAAATCATCCAAGAAAGAACGACAGTGGCAATAGAATCGCTGTGGCCATTCCTCAGTGGTGGTGGTGGCGGAGGAGGCGGGGCTGGCCCAGCTGGCGTCCTCGAGGGAGGCTGGTCGGGGCTTGCCTCAGCTCAGGGGTTCTGACCCATGCATTCCGCATGGCAGTGGGGAAGGCGGAGCATCTCTGGAACCATTTAGGATCATGGGTGAGGGGATGGGCGTGGTACTCCCTGACCGCGAGAGTCCTGGACTGGGGGAGGTAGCCGATTACTCTATAGCGAGGGAGAGGCCCTAGGTGGCCTCTGTGGCAGCTCAGGGACCGACCCCTTCCTTGGTGGGACTGGAGGGTCCACTGGGGACCCCAGGAGGCTGGCAGCGAGATGGGGGAGGAGAAGCCACACACTGGCCACGTGGTCCCATTCTGATATTCACAGGGGACAGAGGTGGTTTTGACAGGGTTGGAGCAGGAGGTCCCTCTCGACCAGGGTGCAGCCTGCGTCCGGGTGTGGGAGGCATGGGTTTCTCTCTGTCCTAAGACTGGGGCTTTGTTGCGGTGCATGGGCAGAGGTGGAACAAGAGGAGCCCAAGAGCTGTGCTTCCTGCCTGTACTGCTGGTGGTATTAAGCTGAGAGAGGTCTAGTAATGAGGGTCCCTGCCTCCCGGACAATTCTGGGAGGGAGGCTCGGCTGCTGTCTGTATCATCTTGAACACATCCATTGGCTTGTGGACACCGGTGACCTTTGGGCAGCAGCTTGCGAACCGGGGACTTTAGGGCCAGCTCACCAGCCAGGTTCTCTGAAAGGTCCTTGGCTCCCGCAGGCCGGAGGTGCGGCACTCCTCCTAGAAAGACACCTCCCTCGGGCTTCAGGGCAACTGTTCCAGAGGCAGAACCACCACTGTTTCCTTTGGGTTTCTCAAGGAAGGAGAAAGGTTGGGAGTGAGCACTCTGATAGTTAATGTTGGTCACCTTCTTCAGCCGTGTGTTTTATTTCAAGAAAGTTGTAGTTGAATTATGCTCACATGGAATCTTACGGTGGCTGTTCATTTTTGTGTGTATAAAAGTAGCTTCAAAGAATAGGCTACAGGTGTGGTTGAAGAGAACACCTTCCCTTTGATGTTAAACACCTCTGTCTTTATTTATTTAAAACAAGCCAACCTTAGGGGCGCCTGGGTGGCTCAGTCAGTTAAGCGCTGGACTCCAGCTCCAGTCTTGATCTCATGGTTCATGGGTTCAAGCCCCGCATAGGGCTCCGTCCTGACCCCTCAGAGCCTGAAGCCTGCTTAGGTTTCTGTGTCTCCTTCTCTCTCTACCCCTCCCCCACTTGTGCTCTGTCTGTCTCTCTCTCTCTCTCTCAAAAAAAAATAAATAAAATGTTAAAAAAATCAAATAAAACAATCCAGCATTGGCTTGGATTAAGATTTTAGAATTAAGACACAGAGGAAAATTAGCTCCACTGTGCAATTGAGAGGTTTTTTCCCCCCATGCATAGATAGAGCAGCTGCATGTGAGGTGGAGAAGTCTGCTAGGGTAGATCTTTGAGGCCTGGCCGCACGAAAATAGGTTAAATTTATTGAGCCTATAGAATTTCATACAGAGGAATTATTTGGGGTGGGCTGAAGCAGGGTAGCTTGGAGTCAGTTTGGCATTCACTCATTTATTTGTTCAATTAACATTTGTAGAGCACCCAATTTGTACTCGGTCCTGGGTTGGCTACGGGTTCTAATGGAGAACAAGACATAGTTCCTACTCACACGTAGCTTACAATCAACAGATCAGCGTGTGTGAATTGAGCATATCTCATGTGCAAAGCAGCGGGATGCTCTGGGTGAGGTGTGCAGATGAACAGCAACTGTCTTAGCTTCAACGAATCCACAGTTTAATGGTGAAGTTGGACCTACACATTAATTGTCACTCCAAGCTGTGTGTGATTAGGGCCGTATTAAAGGACTAGAGTGCCTAAAGTTCTTCTAATCCTTTCTTTGTCGCAACTTTTTATTTCTGTAGGGCTTTCCTCTGGGACACATTGGTTTTATAAATATTAATTCCATCAGAAAAGAGCCCTAGAAAGCAATGGAAAGAACACTTTGGCTTTAGCCTCTGTGTTGATTGAGGCACAGCTCCACTGTGCTCATGTAATACTTCCCGGTGAATAGGATTCCTGAAGTTTCCTTTTGTCTATGAACATACAAATGGAGACTTTTTATTCACGGTGCTGGCTTTGCACGAGCCAGCGACTGTAGACTGCTGAGACCCTCTGAATGGATGCTGGGACGACAAGCCAATGCGACAGCTCATTGAGCTTTGAGGCTCTTGCACTGCCTCCAGGACTCATGGTCTGAAGCCACTGCTTATGAGCTAACTCTTCTTGTCCTGCCCACTACCCACAAGGCTATGACCAAGTTATCCAACAATTCTTAGAATGTCACTGGCATGACATTTCTGGAATCCGCTCATTTCTCTATTGGATGTCTGTAGTGCAGAGAAGCAGGTGAATAGCTAGTCTTGGGGCACTGTACAGAATAAAGAAAGCTCTAATGGAGCTAAAAGTTTCTAAAATCTCTACCAGTTACATTTTTCATCATTGTCCCATTGAATATTTCAATATTTCTGGGAATATATGTAGCAACTAAGCCAGCTATTTAGGAGTATAGAGGTGGGGTTGCCTAAATTATTATTCTATAAGAGCTGATTTGTGCTTTCAAGTATGTGTTTGTCTTTAGATCCTTAACCTTTACCCAATTCCATGTTTGTCATGATTTATTTTCTGTATATGTTTTTGACCTTCTCTTGGCAGATGACTCCAACATTATCTTCGTTGCGAATGATTCTGACACTGGCTGGAGAGATACAATTGTGTTCTGTTTATGCAATATAGAAAGCCAGAGCACTTTTTCTAAGCTGTCGTCATACATCACTGTCAGTATTTTGAACCACTAAATTGTTATTAAAAATTCAGGGACAATAATCCATTTTGAGAATACCATGAGAAAAGCAAATACTGTAATGACTGATTGACATTTCAGGAATAACATCATTCAAGACATGCTAATTTTTCTGCAGCCCATTTTCTTGGATAAGTGTCTATTGTATAAATAAGTTTGGTTTCCAACCCCTTCCCAGCATTTGCTTTTGACGAGGGAGTCTTTATATTAAAAAAGAAAATCATCTGAAATGAAATTTGCTTATGTTCTCCATGGCTTTACAGGGGGGAAAAGAAGCCTGCTTCATGGCTAGAATAAATGACTTTCTTTACCAACAAGGGTTTTATATCACATGGTTTCCACTATGTTTCAAGAAAAAACCTGCTATAAAAAAAAAAAAAAAGAAAGAAAAAACCTGCTATAATAACTATAATAAGCACCTAAATTGGCTTGTGTACTTGTTCAGGAGTAATGAGCTATGATGAGAAAAATACTGGATAGAGAACCAGGAGATGGGAGGGTTCTGGTTCCGACTCTGCTCTGACAAAGCTGCGCTCATAACCTTGAACACAGGATTTAATATCTCATGGCTGTAGTTGACTTTGGGGTTTTGCTTCTTTTCTTTTCTTTTTTCTTTTCTTTTCTTTTCTTTCTTTTCTTTTCTTTTCTTTTCTTTCTCTCTCTTTCTTTCTTTCTTTCTTTCTTTCTGTTTCTTTTTCTTTCTTTTCTTTTCTTTCTGTTTTCTCTTTCTTTCTTTCTTTCTTTCTTTTCTTCTTTTAATTAGCATGTTTGGGTGTTTTCTGGCTCTGGTAGGCTATGATAGGATGCCTAGATAAAAATGCAAGAGAATGTTTCACTGACACCCTTTCTCATATTTTTTCATGTTTATTAATTTTTTGAGAGAGAGACAGAGCATGAGTGGAGGAGGGGCAGAGAGAGAGGGAAACACTGACTCCAAAGCAGGTTCCAGGCTCTGAGCTGTCAGCACAGAGCCTGATGTGGGGCTCAAACTCATGAACCGTGAGATCATGACTTGAGCCGAAGCCAGATGCTTAACTGACTGAGCCACCCAGGTGCCCCTCTCATGCTCTGTATGGAAGAATTTTTTTTTTTTTTTCAGTCAGGAGTGGGAAATTGACCTTCCAATACTATTGTTTTCAAATACTTTTATCCATTTTGGCAGATCAAAAGGGTCATGGACAATTTATCCTATAACGTTCACTTGTCACTACAACAGAAAATAAAAAATAAGCAGGTTTATTAATAGCAAATATGTTGTTTGTTTCAATCAGATGCTAATGAGAATGAGCATAAGAAAACTTAATGCTTTTTTTGTGCCAGAAAGTACAGATTCCAGTATCATAAGAGAATTGATAGCAATAATTTGCATTTATGTAGTGTCCAAGTTTACAAAACACTTGCATTAAAAAAAAATCTCATTTGACCCTCACAAAATAGAATGTTATCCTTTCTGCCTGATAGATGGGAAAATCGAAGCTGGGTTATGAGGGGTAGAGCCAGATCAAAATCCCTGTCTTCCATTTCTTAATTCAGTTTGCTTTGCATTATACCATGCGTCCCCCAGAATCTCATAGCAGGGCAATATAAACCATGAATTATTGAGTGCCTCCAACATTACTTTGGGATACCGGATGACACATTCTTCATGATAAAGTGTGCATTTGAAAAAACCATCAGGAGAGAACAATATTAGTACTGGAGGGATAATTGGGATAATAAAACGCCTCTAATATTTGTATAGAAATACAGTTTACCGAACCCTGACTTTAGGGGCTCCTTGAACCAAAACTCTGACACGAGCTCTGTTATCCTTTGGCTATAGATGTGGAAATCTGTGATGTGAGGCTGAGTGCATGGTTTACACAACGGCATGTGGCAGGTCCAGGTCTGTCTGTCTGGTGTGTTTCCAATGATAGGCTTAGACACCACTGGAGAATCCAGTTTGGCTGTTCTTACTGATTGGAACTTTTCAAAGCACAACACAATGAGCTCTTTACCAGTAATCATTCTTTCATGGAGGAGAGGGGGATGCATAAGAAGCAGGCAGTGTAGAATACTGGTTAAAGATATGGGCTCTGGAGTGAGATAAAATTCTACATCTTGCTGACCTATTAATATCAGGATAATAGATACTATTACCCACTTGTACCCTTTGAGGGCTCCTTTAAGGTGGAAATGCCTCCCTAGAATGGGCTTCCTTTCTTGTGTCCTACTCAGTTGCAAGGGCATTAAGGTCTGATCCTAGGACTTGAAATACTCCCTCCCCTTCCAATGAAATGGAGTTCCCCTTTTTAAGTTGTCAAAACAAAAGTGACCATATGTCACTTAAGCAAGCATCCTTTCCCCCCCCCCCCCTTTTAACATCTGGAATACATTAACATCAGAAATGATAAAGTGGGGGCCTGACCCCTTCTCAGACATGATAATTGTGTCTCAGTCAAGAATAGTCCAGAATCTGATGTCCAGAGTGAGTTACAAGGGGGCTGGAGGACTAGGACTATGACGGGTTGAATTGACATCGATAGATTCTGAAGACTCTAACCTCTTCCAATATGAATGTATCCTTTTTTTTTTTTTTTTTTTTTTTTATTTATTTTTGGGACAGAGAGAGACAGAGCATGAACGGGGGAGGGGCAGAGAGAGAGGGAGACACAGAATTGGAAACAGGCTCCAGGCTCCGAGCCATCGGCCCAGAGCCTGACGCGGGGCTCGAACTCACGGACCGTGAGATCGTGACCTGGCTGAAGTCGGACGCTTAACCGACTGCGCCACCCAGGCGCCCCTGAATGTATCCTTTTTATGTACACTGCATGATTAAAAGACTCCCATTCAAAATGGAAAATGGATTAATGATTGATCATTCAAAGCAGATGACAATCATGTTCCTTCTATTGGCAGCAAGTAACAAGAGAGATGTGTAGACATGAGGGAAGGTCTGGAATTGGCCACTCCATGGCCAATATTGGTTGGCGTCATGAAAGAATAAAGCAAGAGGGAAGTTAAGATGTATCCAAAAGGACAGAATGGGTTGAGAAGAATGATACATGCTTCTTATTTGTCGCTTTCTAAGGCATTCCTTGGTATCCCTTGGCTGAAATACAAAATCACTTTCCAGCTTTAAACACCAACTTATAATAAAGTTGAAGGGCAGGAAGTTAATGACATAGACCTAGTTTTTGTGTGGATAGACATGTATGCGCTTGCAATACATTGAAAATGCATTAGTAGACAACTACATACATCCACAGGGTGTGTGACAATTAAATGAGACATCACCTCTAAAGCGCTAAATATTACATGCATTGCCAGACACTGCTTCTTCTTGTAATGATGATAACAGTAAGAGCGTAACAAGAATAATTCTTGTTCAGATATTGAGGCTCACAGGGCAGAGCCAGGAAAATGCAATGCCTGGGGGTAGAATAAAGAAAAGAGAGGAAAAGGAACCTTGCACTGTCTACTTTGAATTCTGGTCCCAATTAGGTCTGAGGTGTGGGTTCTTTCATTGACTGCCACCATTAGGCTTTATGATTTAATGCTTGTTTCATGGCCTCACATGAACAATATCTCCTCCCACTAAATGCCCGGAGGATGTTTTGAATGAGATATGGGCAGTGAGGTCGGAGCTGGAGTTCAGCAATACAGATTGGGGTTGCTGGCATTATGAAGGCTAAAAATGCAGAATTGAAGATCAGATATTTCTGGGGGATGGGAATCAAAGGCAATAGCCTTACCATTGACTTCCATGACCTCTTCAGCCAGAGCATCAATGTTTCATATCAGTGGTCTAGAGACAGACATCCTGGGAACCAATGGTCCTTCTCTAATGGGCCATCAATACAAAGAAATGCCTGTCATTTTGGGTCTGCAGTGAAGGTTCACTGATAAATGCTTGTTAGTATTCTACAGGAGAGTTACAGAAATGGAAAGTACTCGTGAAAACATCTTCCTTCTCTCAAATACGGTCCCTGCCCCCAACTCATTTGTCTTAGGTACAGTAGATCATGAGCTTCCTATTCAATTAATTTAGGTAAGAGCAGAATCCATTCTTTGCAACCTTTTTTCTGCCCCCAGGGAAAAATGCTTTTGAAATTGCCATCTGCTCCCTGGCATCTCTTTGCCTTGCTTCTCTTCTGTGTGATTTCAGCCAAACCCAACAGGAGGGCAGAGGACTCAGAGGTAGGTAGGTGTCTGACAAGTGTCACAGAGTGTCACAGAACCACGACAATGAAGGTGCTCTCCAACGTTCGGAGCCAACATGTTCCCCAGTTCATTGTGCATCATTTGTAAAGATAGCATTGGTCCCCTTTAGCTCAGGGAGTCCAAGGATGTATCTCTGAAAGATGATTTTTCTTGCCAAAAAATATAAGCATGTTCCGGATAGAAACTCTTTTTCTTCCTTTTCTCCTAAATACAACTTAATGATTGGGGTGATTTCAGAACTGCCTAGGAAAACAAATCAATTCTTTTTGGTTTTTAAAAACTAACAAGAAATGCTGAGTGAGTCAAAGGCAACAAGGCGGTGTTCAGTAAATGCACCCGCATCAGGAAGGAGGTCAAGTTAAAATTGTGTTTGACTGTTGGAGTTTACTAAAAAAATTTAAGTACCATTACTGGAGATAAAATATTGTACGTGTGCATTAGCTCTTGGCTAGATAGCCAGTACTCATGTACATGGTACAATTTTTATATATAAATGGATGCACTACAAATCAATGTTCTCTAATCTCAGCTGCACCCTCAATGACGCTTAGAAACGCTGTTATTCATCTGATTTCTTATCACACTCCCCCTCGGGGCCAGTACAAGCCTTTTGTAACTTCAGCTGGCTCCACTCCCCAACACACTCTAGCTGATGGCTCCTTCTCCAGAGGCTCCTGTGATTTTCCTCCTCCTCCAAGCAAGACCCTTTATGTGCAGCCTAGGTTTTATCCCCTTCCATCCTTTTGGTGTTTGGGGATCTAAAATCTTGTTGTTCAAGTCCTCCAGCACTGTTTTAGAGCTTTGCAAGGTTCTTGCTCTCTCTTGCTTCTCTTTGTAGGAATTTAGCCTAGCTAAAGCTTAGACGTCCTTGCAAGTGGGACCACTGGTTTTAATGACCCCCCATGGTAGCACCTGACCACACCTCGGGCAAGAGTATATCCTAGGTCCTTGCTTCTCTCTCATGCACCATCAGTGAATCTTATTTATGGAATTCTCCTATGACAAAAACACCTTCTCTCAAAGCTGATATGCCTTCTGGCTACTGACCGCCTCTCTCCTTGCACTACTAAACTTCTGACAAAGGAATTTTTATACCAATTGCTTTTGCTCTCTTCCCTGTCACCTCTCAAGCCCTGACACACTGGCAGTAAAAAGAAAAAAAAAAAAAAAGATCTTACTTTGACCTTTGGGTTACTACATTTTTCTGGTTTTTCTTTCTTTATAGTGGATCCTTCTCATGGTCCTCATTTTTCTCCCATTCTCCCATTCCATGTGATTCAATGTGAGGAAAGCTTAGATACCTAATTATTTCCGTATTTTAACTAATTGCCTTATGACAGTCATCCCCGAATCTACATCCCTGCCCTTTCTCTCTCCAGAGCTCCGACTTCCTGTTCTCAACTCCATTGGTAACTTCCACTCTTATGTCCATTGATACTCTTTCATTTTTTTTTTTAACTCTGCCCAATTATCTCCTCGTCAAAAACCCCTTCTCCTCTTATCTTTCCTAATTCTATTAATAATGTCATAACAAAAAAAAAATCACCATTGAAATCTTAGTATTATCTTCATTTTCTCCTCCTTTCTCTTGCACCTTGAATTGATCACCATGCTCTAAACAATCTCCTTCCTGGGGTGCACCTGGGTGGCTCCCTCGGTTAAGCATCCCGCTTTGGCTCATGTCATGATCTCGTGGTTTATGAGTTTGAGCCCCATGTTGGGCTCTGTGCTAACAGCTCAGAGCCTGGAGCCTGCTTTGGATTCTGTGTCTCCCCTTCTCTCTGCCCCTCCCCGGCTTATGCTCTGTCTCTGTCTCTGTCTCTCTCAAAAATAAATAAATATTAAAAAAAAAAAAAAAAAAAGAATCTCCTTCCCTCCTGTCTATTCCTGCTTCTCTATTTCCTATTCCTGCTGCCTTCGTCCAGACCCTCCCTTTCTCTTCCTTTACCACCAGAGTTCTCCTCACTGGTTTCTCTGACTACACTCCATCCCCCAGACTGCCCTTGGAGATTTCCTTCTCAAACCCAGCTATTACCACACCAAGTCTCCATGTTTAAGAATGTTCTGCACTCTTCTGCCTGAAGAGTTGAATTCAAAACATGTTTCATGTAATTTCAAGTTTCCTACCTGGCCCCACTCTCTTTCCCCTTTACTTATCCTCCCATCAGCCTCTTTCCCCTGCCATTTCTATATGTTGATGTTGAACTCATATTTCAAGGATTAGACCAAGACTCAAAAGACCCTTGTACAGACCTTCTCCGAACACCCTATTAATAGCAGCTTATTCCTTATAACTTCTTCTGCCGAGTCTCCCGCAGCCCTTTCCTCTGCCTTGCATTGCTGGCAGGTGAAGAACTCCAGAGTCTATGTTTATCTTGACCTCTCAAAGTACCCAGCACCTGGAGGAGGCACTCACCGCTTCATGGATCAAACTGAGTTGAGGCTTGACAATGATGGAAACAAGAACCTGATGCTTATGATTTTGAAATCATTTAAAAAGGTGAACTCTCTCAAAGATTTTATTCAGCAATGTTCAAATAAGGGAACTGCTTCTTTTTCACGGTTTGTAATTTATTCTTTCAGACAGGTGTAAAATGGCTGTGGAAAGGCACAGATGCAAATTAATTATCTATTTAACCTCTGACAAAAGAAAATAATCTGACTCCTCTTTAAGAGTCTCTCACCACCCTGCCCACCCCCCCCCCCACCCCGTCTCAGTCAGGATAATCATGTAAAATTTTACTGGTATCTTTCAAGGACAGTGTCACGTTTATGGCCCCTTGTCACACAGTCTCCTGCAACTGAGCAGACTGTGGGTAGGTGATAAGGCTGGGTAAACAGAGCTCCTCTGAGAGGGGAGGGATACATATATGTGGTACATGGTGATTAAGGAAAAAGCTGGGTTATACCTGGTGGGACCCACACGTGCATTCACAAAAAAAGAGGAGGGCAGGGTTAATGATTATGTCTGAGGAGAATGAGTAAACATAGATTAGGATTGTATTTCTGGAAACCACAGTATAAAATTAACCGAAGCAGCACTCTACTGTCTGATCCTGACGCCAAAGAATTTCCTTGCTGAATTACAGAAGTTGCCACTGGGGGGATTAATACACAGAGAACTTTGAAGGGTTTTCGTTCCTAGGTTCTTAGTTTCTTTGCTAAGAAGGAAAAGCATTCAGCATAAGCCATTCCTTTTTAAGACTGCTTTAACAATATTTACCACAGAGCATCATCTGCTCCCTATCAAGGCAACATTTCTCTGGGTATTGTTGTTATTATTATTATTATTATTATTATTATTATTATTATTATTTGGGAGAAAGAGAAAAGGGGTTTGTATCTCAAGTGGGTTTTTGAAGCATTATAAAAACATGGCATAGTCAACTATCTGTATGAAAATGCAATCACCTTAAAAACCGAGAGTGAGTGACTCCAAGGTCAGCATCTTGAGAAATTATTCCTTAAATGGAGTGGCTTTAAATCTAAATTAACTTTTTACAGAGTCATTTATTCAGCAGGAAAGCATTGGTGGCTTTCCTTTTCTTATTTTTATCTTTCCAAAAAAACAACCAATATGTAAGTCAGCTACTTTGTATGGTACTGATTAGAGAGTTTTTTTTTTTTTTTTTTTTTTTTTTTTTTTAAATTTTTTTTTTTTTCAACATTTTTTATTTATTTTTGGGACAGAGAGAGACAGAGCATGAACGGGGAGGGGCAGAGAGAGAGGGAGACACAGAATCAGAAACAGGCTCCAGGCTCCGAGCCATCAGCCCAGAGCCTGACGCGGGGCTCGAACTCACAGACCGCGAGATCGTGACCTGGCTGAAGTCGGACGCTTAACCGACTGCGCCACCCAGGCGCCCCTAGAGAGTTTTTAAAAAAAGTTTATTTAGGGGCGCCTGGGTGGCTCAGTCGGTTGAGTGTCCAACTTTGGCTCGGGTCATGATCTCGCAGTTTGTGGCTTCGAGCCCCGCGTCGGGCTCTATGATGACAGCTCAGAGCCTGGAGCCTGCTTCGGGTTCTATGTCTCCCTCTCTCTCTCTGCCCCTCTCCTGCTCATGCTCTGTCTCTCTCTCGCTCTCAAAAATAGATAAACCATTCAAAAAAAATTTTTTTTTAAGTTTATTTATTCATTTTGAGAGAGAGAGAGAGAGAGAGAGAGGGCACACATGAGCAGGGAAGGGGCAGAGAGAGAGGGAGAGAGAGCGCATGTGAGCAGGGAAGGGGCAGAGAGAGAGGGAGAGAGAATCCCAAGCAGGCTCTGTGCTCTCAGTACAGAGCCCAATGAGGGGCTGGATCCGACAAACTGTGAGATCATGACCTGAGCTGAGATCAAGAGTTGGTCACTTAACCGACTAAGCCATCCAGGCGCCTCTGATTAGATAGTTTTAAAAATCGTTGGGGCACCTGGGCGGCTCAGTCAGTTGAGCGTCCGACTTCAGCTCAGGTCACGATCTCACGGTCCATGGGTTCGAGCCCCGTGTCGGGCTCTGGGCTGATGGCTCAGAGCCTGGAGCCTGCTTCCGATTCTGTGTCTCCCTCTCTCTCTGCCCCTCCCCTGTTCATGCTCTGTCTCTCTCTGTCTCAAAAATAAAAACGTTAAAAAAAATTTTTTTAAAATCGAAGTCCTGCTCTATTTTTCTACTGAGCACGCACCAGCTCATGGGAAATCAGAGTATCTGTAAGTGTCCTGATTTCAAACAAAATTAAAATGAACCATAAGCAAACACAGGTACAAAAGGAGAGGATGCGGGAGGTGGAAGGCTGGCTGAGGTGTGGCCCTTTTCACATTCCCGTACGGCCCTGGTCTTCCCAAACAACCACCGTTACCAGCAGGGCTTTCAGAAGAAAAATGAAAATATGAGGACCCGCTGCTCTACAAGAGAAATGGTCCCGTTCCCCAGACCCACCCCAGAAAGGACTCTGGGGGAGTCCCAATGTCCGGGTGACATCAGCCCTGGCTGCCAGGTGTGAAGCTATACCCCTCTCTCCGCAGCCTTCCGTGCTATCCTGTGAAAATGCCATTCCGTTGTTTCCTTCCACTGCTCTGTTTTGGAGGGAGTTGCCTTTACTTACTGCTCACATTTCCTCATCTCCAGCTTGAAATCTTTGACCTTCACCTATGTACGGTGACTACATTTCAGATCTTCCCCAGCAGGCTCCGGGTCACCCATGCTCACTCTACTCTGGCTCCCTGCCGTGTTGGACAAGAGTGGATTTATGGCTATGTTTCTGTTCTGGCTTCCCCCCAGTGATAAAAAAATAGGATTGTTCATTCCATAAGCAGACCCTCCTCTCTGTATATTTTTAAATTAAAAAAAAAAGCTATTTTATGTATTGTAATATCATATACTATATATAAAATACATATAGGTATATAGAAATACATATATAGGTATACATAAATTGTATAGAGATATATGAAAATCCACACATAGATATATGAAATAACAGAAAATATAGTTATACAAAAAGTATGAAAAATAGCCCATATTTGTCCTCACCTACCACTGTTTTAAACACCTTGGTGTATAATACCTCCTGACTGTTCAAAATGAATGTGGATATATATGCATATAAACAACCTGTTCCGTGTTCTATAACTTTTTAAATCCTTAATATAAATGAATATCTGTCCATGATAACATGTATATACTTGCTGTGCCTGATCTTTTCCTGTGAGCTCTCAGGTCTTTTTTCCCCTGTTCCCCAGCCATGCCTTCCTTCTTGGGACTGATCTCTCCAAACTGTACCTCAGTATCTCCAAGAGCGTCCATTTAAGTTAGGCTAATGGGAGACTGAAGAGAGGGGGAGAAATGGGACCACCTGGGTATATTATCTTAGTCTCCCTCTGCTTTGGGCGGAGTCCCTGGAGATTATGGGGCCCAGTGCAACGTGAAAATCAGATCTCTTGTTCCAAAACATATCTCTTGTTCCAAAGTTATTAAAAATTTCAAGATGGCGGCAGAGAATCGCACCGGGTACACCCTGGGGGCCCTCCTGAGTGCAGTGTTCTGTGTGGCTGCACAGATTTCACACTGACAAGCTGGCTCTGATCTCTGGAGGGGGCTCCGTCTCTTCTGTGACTCTGCTTCTGCGGCCTCGGGCAAACAGCTCGTTGGGTAACGGTTTGGACAGCTCCCGTCCAGTGGTCTGCTAGCCCTGGGGGTGGCAGTGCTTGGAAATCTTTGGGTTGTTCCTTTTCCCCTGGTTCCTCTTGCGGTTCTTTCAGTGCCTCTGTGACTAGCTCTCCCTCTTAAATTCCTTCTAGGGAACTACCTGTCTTAACCCTAATAGCAACGTTAGGAATGGTAAGAACCAGGCCATTGTACCGCCACTCTCTTTATTCTACTCTTCCTCGTCAGTCATGGGGAATAGCTTGCTTTCTTCAGGAGGAAATTCAGTCTCAGGGGGTGCCTGGGTGACTCAGTTGGTGAAGCTTCCAACTTCGGCTCAGGTCATGATCTCGCAGCTCATGAGTTGGAACCCAGTGTCGAGCTCTGTACATGGAGCCTGCTTCGGATTCTGTGTGTGTGTGTCTCTCTCTGCTCCTTCCCTCCCCCCCCACCCCACTTCTCTCCAAAATAAATAGACATTAAAACAATTAAAAATAAAGAAATTCAATCTCAGGATCCTTTATTTATTTATTTATTTATTTATTTATTTATTTATTAAGTTTATTTATTTTATTTTATTTTTTAATATATGAAATTTACTGTCAAATTGGTTTCCATACAACACCCAGTGCTCATCCCAAAAGGTGCCCTCCTCAATACCCATCACCCACCCTGCCCTCCCTCCCACCCCCCATCAACCCTCAGTTTGTTCTCAGTTTTTAACAGTCTCTTATGCTTTGGCTCTCTCCCACTCTAACCTCTTTTTTTTTTTTTTTTCCTTCCCCTCCCCCATGGGTTTCTGTTACGTTTCTCAGGATCCACATAAGAGTGAAACCATATGGTATCTGTCTTTCTCTGTATGGCTCATTTCACTTAGCATCACACTCTCCAGTTCCATCCACGTTGCTACAAAAGGCCATATTTCATTCTTTCTCATTGCCACGTAGTATTCCATTGTGTATATAAACCACAATTTCTTTATCCATTCATCAGTTGATGGACATTTAGGCTCTTTCCATAATTTGGCTATTGTTGCAATCTCAGGATCTTTAACACCATGTCTGACTGCCGTTAACACATGGCCTAAAATCCGTGTGGCCTCCCAGCTCTACATCATCCTTTTAAACAATCTCATGGTTTCTACTATGGCTACAGTATTTTTTATTTAACTTATCCCTAACTGGTGACAATGAGTCTGTCTTCGTTTTTCTCTACTTCGGTGACGAATCGTGTTCCATAGGTATTTTTGTTTACTCCTCCTTTTATCTGCAGGATGATGTTTTTGAAGGGGAATGACTTCAACGGACAGAGGGTATGCACATTTTACATTTTGCTACGTATTTCCAACTCCGAATGGTCGTATAAATATTAGAATGTTTAAGTAGGAAATGTCTAAATACGCAAAGACCGATCTTTTCTCCTTTCGAAGTAGTTGGGAGTCATTACACTTATTGCAACATATCATTTTCTTGATTCGTCTTGAAAATTGTCTCCAGATCCAATTTCGAAGGTGCTTAGAAGTCACCCCTTTGTGTCCAAGTTACAACTTATTTTTAAAGAAAAGCAGTATTACTGAGCTTCACCACCTCTCAGTCTCCAGACTTCCTTCCAATGGACTTTTGATTACTTTTCAAAAATGAAAATCTATTTTCATGTGTTGACGTTCCCTTATTTTTGAAGATAGTCAAAACGATAGACTGCTCTCCCTGAAGGCTGAAACAGAAAAGTCAGAAACTCTTTCAAGAAATTGCTGCAGCCTTTTTGAAAGCTTATAGCTTCGTAAGGTAACCCCTTTGGGAGAGGGAAGCGATATTTATTGAAATGTGTTAAGGTTGGTGTATTTGTTTTAAAACTCAGTTGCTTTATGTTGTTGAAGACCCTCATCTTCATTAGCGGCGGGTTGTCTCTACCTGTAATTCCTTTAATCAAAGCATTTTGTCAAAAGGGCTGTAAAATATTTATTTGGCTTGCTTTCATCAATAGAGCTATGGAACTATCTCATCTATAAGTACCTCATCTTTCACCTGGAATTGTTCTGACTGAAAACAGTGTGTCTTCTAAGTACACAGTAAATCATGCTGCTTGATTTAAAAAGATAGGCCACCCTTCAAAGAGCTTTGGGTCATTCCATTTTGCACACTCTGTCCAAGATAATTTCTAATTTGCCTTTCTCAAGGAGAGCGTGGAAAAATGCTCTCGGAAGATTTAATGTTTTCTCTTTCTTTTCTTCCCAAGAATGTCACGCAACTTTCAAATCATCACAAGGCAAACAAAAAACACCCTCCCGCCTCCCCTCTGGTTAAAATCTGTCGGTTTAAAGGCGATGTCTGGTTTCAGTAATATGAAATTCTTTGTTAGCCTTAGAAATGGGAGATCAATGACTTATTCTTGTAATCCCTTAACTCTTAAACAGTCTACCAGAAAGCTGGTTTCAAGAAATAAGGCCAGGCTTTGCATTCAGATAGAGACTCAAGTGAGTCTCTGGGAATGTGTGAGTTCCTTTTGGTACTGTGTTTTCTTCCCATCAGACCAATAAATTCCTACAGGTCTCAGCTCTGTAATTCCCTTTAGGGAGGACTGGGATAAAGAATATCAGCCCATTCTAAAAAATCCTGCTGTTTTTATGACACACAGAAATAGCTACAAGAAATACCTTCATCATTTTTACTTGCAGGGCCATGTAACATTTTTTTCCCCCTCCAAAGTTAATGATCACTAAGGGCCCGCACACATGCACACAGAACCCTGGCCCTTGGGTCTACCTAAGTCACCTTTATGGTACAGCCCCAAAATAAAACTTTGCTTCGTTCTCTGAATTTGCGCTCCTGCTATCCACTTCAGGGTTTATAGGCTTCCATTTCATTTCCTCTGCTAGCCATGTTGCAGCTATAATATTTCAGTTCCTGAGCAAGGTACTTAGCAGGGCCAGACTAATCCAGCTTAAATTTGCACTCATGGTGTAAAATTGACTGAGGCCTGTCTCCATTCATTGGAGTCTTCTAGAGAGTTTGGACCCCTCATTCTCGCATCGGTACTTCTGTAAAGTCTTGTCCCTGGAATGATCTTCTTCTTCCAGTGCATTTAATGATACTCGTTCTTCTGTCAGCCCTCAGACAAGTCTCACTTCCTCCCAGGAGCTTTCTCCAGCGTTTTAAAGGATCAGAGCTTTACAATTCTCTTTCTTCTTAGAAACCCTATAATGCAAAGTATAATGTTTTCAACTTATTATTATTGGTAATTTGGTAATTATTTTCTGAAAGGGACTACCTACCATATCTGGGCTGAGGGCACTGTGTCTCTCCCGGCAGCCCCCTTCTCCAACACTTCTCAAGACAGGGCAATTGTCAAACCAGGGTCCTCACACATTCTCATTATCTTGTTCAGTGGTTCAGCCTTCATGCAGGAAAAGATGTAAAAACTCAGGGATTTTATCTGAGTTACAAACAGAGGGCTTGATGACAACAACACTTTTGCACGTTTTCATTGTTTGGATGAGTAATTATATCAAACGTGCAATATCCTACTCGTGAATTTTATGTGCATTATATGTAACACAAGCCTACCCTTTTTCATTGTTTCTAGTTTTTAAAAATGTAAGCCAGCCACCTCTTGGGAAAAGTTCCATTTCTGTTTTTCTTTTCAGCGATGTATTTTTTTTTCTAAGCTCTTTTCCGAGATTCTATTTTATATTTTCCGTTTCTATCATGTTTAATCTCAATTTGTACTCCTGCTCAAGAATCCAAAGGATTCAAAAAAGAACATGTATATTAAATATATACCTAAAATATATATAAAAAGAGAACATGTATGTGTATACTCAAAGCTTACAAAACTTGAAAATATTTTCATCAGTGAGGTAAATTCGAGTAAAAGTGACATTTTTAGCAATTGAAATTATTAGTTTAACTTTTCCAAGCAGTACATTTTTCTCTAAATTATTTGTAATTGTCTACAAGGTTAACAGGGAAACAGGGAAATAAATATCAATATTCTAAATAAAATTAAGTTAAAGTGAATCACAAAATTTAAAAATATTTTTCTTTGTTTTCTTGAAAACTTTTTATTATAGAGAAGTGCAAACATACAAAAGTAGCTGGAATAGTATAATGAACTCCCATAGACTTATGACCTAGCTTCAAATAATTGCTCTGCTCGCGACCAATCTTTAACTCATTTCACCTTCCGGTTTCACCCCTCCCCCATTACACTGAAGTAAATCCCACGTACCATCTAATCTGATTTGTAAATATGTCAGCAGTGTTTCTAAAAGATGAGATTTTTAACACAACCCCAGTGTCATTATCATGCCTTAAAGGTAATAATTCCTTAATATCAGCAAGTGTCACATACATATTTATTGTATAGTTGGGATCAAAATCCCAATCAAGCTCATACATTCCAATTTGTTGAGACACCCTTTTTAAAATTTATTTATTATTACTATTTTCATTTTGGAGAGAGAGAACACAAGCTGTGGAGAGGGACAGAGGAAGAGAAGAGAGAGAATCCACGCTCACTGCAGAGCCCAGTGTGGGGCTCGATCCCATGATCCTGGGATCATGACCTGAGCCGAAATCAAAAGTCAGATGCTCAACCAACTGAGCTACCCAGGTGCCCCTTGTTGAAATACCTCTTCAGTCCCTTTTAATCTTTTAATTTTCCTCTTTTTTTCTTTTCCTGTCTCTGTTTCTCTTTGCCTCTGTCTCTCTTTTTCATTTAGTTTGTTGAAAGAACTGCCTTATTTGTCCTATAGAATTTTCCATAGTCTGAGTTCAGTTGATTGCATCTCTATTGTGTTATTTAACATTTTTTATACTAATATTAATTGCAGCATTATTTACAGTAGCCAAGATTTGGAAGCAACTTAAGCATCCATCAATAGATGAATGGATAAAGAAGATGTGGCGTGCACACACACACACACACACACACACAAACACACACACACACACACACACACACACACACACACACACTGGAATACTACTCAGCCATAAAAAAGAATGAGATCTTGCCATCAGCAACAATATGGGTGGACCCAGATGGTAATATGTGAAATAAATCAGACAGAGAAAACAAATACTATATGATTTTACTAATATGTGGAATCTGAAAAAACTGAACAAATGAACAAATGAGAAAAAACAAAACAGAAACAGACTCATAGATACAGAGAACAAACTGGAGGTTACCAGAAGGCAGTGTGGTTGAAGGAACCAACAAAACAGGTGAAGGCTATTAAGGGGGACAAACTTGTGGGGTGCCCGGGTGGCTCAGTCGGTTAAGCCTCCAACTTCGGCTCAGGTCATGATCTCACAGTCTGTGGGTTTGAGCCCCGCATCGGGTTCTGTGCTGACAGCTTACAGCTTGGAGCCTGCTTCGAATTCTGTGTCTCCCGCTCTCTCTGCCCCTCCCCCGCTCACGCTCTGTCTCCAAAAAATAAATAAATGTTAAAAAATTTTTTTTAAAAGGGGGGAAAACTTTCAGTGGTAAAATAAACAAGTCACAGAGAAACAAAGTATGATGTAAAGAATATAGTCAATAAATATTGTAATAACTTTGTATAGTGACAGCAGATAACTGGACCTATTGAGATGATCATTTCACAATGTATAACAATATCGACTCACTGTGTGATATGCCTGAAACTAATATCATACTGTATGTCAACCATAATTTAATAAAAATATTTAAGTAAACTTTATGCAACACTTTGTAAAATTACAGGTGTTGCAGTGTTAGCATCCAACACCCAATTAGTTGCCGACGCAAAAAATTGGTGTGTGTGTACTTTTCACTTAACACTACAAGTTCACTTTGTACTCCCCGGATCACAAATTGGAATCTGACATAACTACAAAACCATGCTTCGTTATGTAGGAAGCTATTATATTTATGGTGAGAGGAAGATCTCACAAACTATTTGATTTGTCTCTTACCTGAGCGGCCCCCATCCCATTCTATTCCCATCATCCTTCTCTGCTGTCAGGACCAGCACAACACATCTAGCCCCACCGCCATCAGGTTTGGTTTCACAGGCCATCGGGGGAGAAATAGGTGAAAACATTTCCCTGGAGCCTGACTGGTGTTAGCCACGAGAGAGCAGATGTTTAGATTTAGCAGATTGGACTGGGCTGGCATTGAGTGAGGAGCTCGGCAAACATTTAAAAATAAGACTGAGTGGGTCTCCCATCAACCATCAGATAAGTGAGCTACAGGACTGCAAGAAATCTAACAGAGCCGTCCCAACAGAGAGACGTGGCTTCTGTCCAGCATGTTTCTGTGCTGATTTTATGGGAAGCCGAAGGGTTTTGGACAGTTACTAAAGGCTGGGTTAGGAAAACGATCCAATCCATAGATTGTCCTGTGTGATGGGAAGTGTTTCAGTGCCACAAAGATTATCCAGGAGACTAGTCGAGTCCTCAGAGATATGCCTATCATCACTCATTTTACCATCTCTTCAGGAGAAGCACACAGACCTCTGGTACTAGTTAGATCTCCATGATACCAAGCAAGTGATTAAACGTTTTGGCCTGCAGGTTCCTGGGTTGTAAACTGAGGACGCCAAACCACATGATCTGGAGGATACGTTCTAGAAGTTTTGCATCCTGAATTAGTCCCAGACGTGTGAACAAAACTCAGTTCGGCTGTGACCCAGTCTTGCACGTGGTTCCACTTGTGCTAAGTCATAGCCAGCCTATGGAAAGATGTAGGCATGAGAAGTCCCTACAACAGTGCCTAGCACATTGCCGTTTCTAATACTTATTTATGGATTGAATAAATGTTTCCTGGGTTCCATTAATCAAGATCACTCCTGTGAGTTCTAAAACACATCCCATACCTGCAGTCCTGTGGTCTTTATATTTTTTCCAATTCTCTCTCCATTCTGTTGCCATTTTGAGGCAACATTTTGAGGTACATACTGGCTTAGCCAAGGGAAAAAGGAAGCAGCACGTCTTGTGTGGGGACGCACTTTATAAAGATATTAAAGTAACAGAGGTATCAATTATTATGCAAAGCAGTATGCAAATTCAGTAAAAGGGAGCATCATAATGGAAGTTTTCTAAGCTTTGACTTGTGTCAGCCTGGAAGAAGTTGAGAAGTGCTGTGTTAAGCTAATACCGGTCTGCGCAAGCTTTTTCAGAATAAAAATACATCGCTATTAACCCATCAAAGCATCGTTTATGAAAATAAATAAAGCAGCAGCATCACCTGCTTCTCATTAATAATAGAGGTTTAATAATTATAGAAATATCTTGGTAAAATTATTTGAGTCTTTATGTCAAAATAAGTATATTTTATCCTCTTTATATTTCACTACATTCCACAAAGCCATTATTCTCTTGGTCTTTTGTTCTCTGGATTTATATGGTATCTATTCCTGGGAATACCATTGTCAGGCTATACCAGTTTCTTGTTTTTTAAAAATAACTTGTTTTTTATGAAGTGCTGCATACATGCATACACTCAGGGTACAAATCATGGTGTACAGCTCAGTGAATTTTTACAAAGTGAACACGCATGTAGCCACCACTCAGATCATTATGCGTAAGTCACAAGAACCTACCAAGCTCCCCTTCCCAGTCATTTGGCCCTGCTCAAAGGTGATCATTATTCTGACATCTGCCGTCGTGACTTACTTTTGACTGTTTTTGAGCTTTTTATACATAGAATCGTTCAGTAAGGGCTTTTCTTTTTTGTCTAGGTCTCTTGCCTAATGTTATATTTGTAAGATCTTTCATGTTGTATTTTGTGATAGGCTGTCTATCTGTAATGGCTTACAGTGTCCCATTGTATGGCAGCCATGGGGGTGTGATGTCAGCCTGAGGAACACAGGTAGCCAACCTCCTCCGGCTGTGGTGCTTCGGCCCCACTGCTGCATGCAAACCTCTAGGACATGCTCTCTGGGAGCAGTATCCAGCCAGTGACTGAGAATGGCCTCAGGGTGCTGCTCTCCACTCCTCCATGGGCAGTATTTGCACGGGGATGCCCCACTGGACTGGCTAGACCTTCTCAGGGCCACCCTGTGTCTAAGCTCCTCCCCTAATCTTCCTTCCTTCCCTCTTTCTTTTCCAGGTGTCAGTGCTTCACTGCCTTCTGAAGAGTTGCTCTGCTTACTCCTGCTTCATCCATCAGTAAATGTCTTGCACTCCTAACCGTATCTGATTGTGTGCTTCCCAGAGGATGCGAACTGACACACATTATACAACTATAGCACAATGTATTTATCCATTCTACTGCAGATAAACATTCTCTTTATTTCTACACTTGAAGAGCTGTGAACAGTGATGCTCTAAATATTCCCGTACGCGTGCTCTGGCGCACTTTTGCATGCAAAGCAGTCGAATCACTGTGGCATTGCGGGTCATAGGTTACGTGTAGATTTAGCTTTAGTAGATCCTGTCAAGAGCTTAACCAAAGGATTGTGTCAGTCTACATTGCCACAAATAGGATATGAAAGTTCTGGTTGCTCCACATACTTACCCCACACTCAGGATTGTCAGTGTTAACACTTTTCAATACTTTGATTCTCTCATGTCTAATGGTGTTGAGCACATTTTTGATACATTTTTAAACGTTTACTTATTTATTTTGAGACAGAGAGAGAGAGAGAGCGAGCAGGGGAGGGACAGAGAGAGAGGAGAAAGAGGATCCCGAGCAGGCTTCGCACTATCAGTGTAGAGCCTGACACGGGGCTGGATCCCACGAACCGTGAGATCATGACCTGAGCTGAAACCAAGAGTTGGATGCTTAACCGGTGGGGCCACCCAGGTGCCCTGAGCACGTTTTAATATATTTTTATTGGTCATTTATTCTTTTATGTGCATGTGACTATTTTTGTATTACTTATCCATATTCTTTGTATTGACTGATAAGAGTTCTTTATATATTCTGGGTATTACTCCTGAATATCTTTCTCCACTTTGCGCCATGCTGTCTTTCTTTTTTTTTTTAATGTTCATTTATTTATTTTGAGAGAGACAGAGACAGAGAGAAAGAGAATGAGTGGGGGAGAGGCAGAGAAAGAGGGAGAGAGAGAATCCCAAGAAGGCTTCCAGCTGTCAGTGCAGAGCCCAACTCCGGGCTCGAACCCATGAATCGTGAGATCATGACCCGAGCTGAATCAAGAGTCAGATGCTTAACTGACTGAGCCACCCAGGTACCCTATAGGCCATGCTTTCTTAATGATGATTTTCTTATCTTTTCTTAATGATAATTTTGATGCATTGAACTTCTTAATCTTAATATAGCATAATTGATCAATCTTTGCTTCTTTTTAAAACCTTTTCTCACTGGCTACGTCAAATTTATTTTTTAAAAGTCATGAAGATAGTTGCCGTATTTTCTTCTAGAAGCTTTTCCTTTCCACATTTATTTCTATTTTATTCATTTTAGGTCTAAAATGGAGTTAATTTTTGTGTATGACATGTAGTAGGGATCATTATTCATTTTAGGTCTAAAATCTACCTGGAGTTAATTTTTGTGTATAATGTGTAGTAAGGATCATGATTAATTTTTTTTAATATATGGATAACCATTTGACTCAGCATTCTGTATTAAAAAAAAAAATCCTCTCTTCACTTCATAGTGCTGTCATTTTTGCCATAAATCATGTCATCTATTCCTTTACTTTCTCTTTTGTTCCATTGATCTATTTGTATACCTTTGAAGTAATGCTATATTCCCGTAATAACTTTATGATAATTCTGACTATCTAGTGATTAATTATTTCAGTTTTCTCCTTTACCTTAAGACTGTCTTGGCTATTCTGGCATTTTCATATGAAGTTTATAATCAGATTTTCAAGTCATGCAAATATGCTGTTGGAATTAGAAAAATTTTCTTAATATTTATTTATTTTGGGGAGACAGAGAGACAGAGGGCAAGCAGGGGAGGGGTAGTGAGAGAGAGAGAGAGAGATGCAGAATCTGAAGCAGGCTCCAGGCTCTGAGCTGTCAGCACAGAGCCCAATATGGGGCTTGAACCCATGAAGTGTGGGATCATGACTTGGGCCGAAGTCAGGCACTTGACCAACTGAGCCACCCTGGTGCCCGGTTGTTGGAATTTTGACTGAGGTTTATTCACCCATAGATTAATGTGAAGAAGCTGACCACATTGAATCATCCAATGCAAGAACATGGTATATCCCTCCATTAGTTCAGCTCCTCTTTAATTAGTCTCCGTAATATTTTCTGATTTATAGGTAGACAGGTTTCACAGGGTTCATTTGATTTATTCCTAAATAGATGATTATTTTTAGTAGTATTATGAAGTTTTATTTTCAAATTTTATATCCTAATTATTTGTTTCCAGTGTACAGAGATGAACTTGACCTGCTCGGTAACAACTTTCACTTATTGTTTATTGGTTCTTTATCATTTTCCTTGCACACATTTATATTTTCTACAAATAATGAGTTTTATTGTTTTCTTTAAAATCTTTACACTTTTTTTCTTGTTATATTGCATTGGCTACAACAGTGTTGTATAAAATTGTGATGTCAGATATGCTTGTTTCATTCTTGATCTTGCAAATGGCAAGGGATATGCGTTTAATGTTTCACCATTAGCTCTTGTTTTGGGAAAAGATGTTCTTTGTTAGACTGAAAACAATTTCTTATTCCTGGTTTACCAAAAGTTTCGTTTTTATCATAAATGCATATTGAATTTTATCAAATGCTTCTCTGCATCTATTGAGAAGTGTTTCCCTTTTATTTTGTTAATTGGTGAATTACGTTGATTTATTTTAAAATATTAACTCATCTTTAAAGAAAAATTTTGTTAACATTTATTTATTATTGAGAGACAGAGAGACACAGAGCATGAGCAGGGGAGGGGTAGAGAGATGGGGAAACACAGGATCTGAAGCAGGCTCCAGGCTCTGAGCTGTCAGGACAGAGCCTGATGCAGGGCTCGAACTCATGAACTGTGAGATCATGACCTGAGCCGAAGTCAGTTGCCTAACTAACTGAGCCACCCAGGTGCCCCTTAACTCATCTTTTTAAAAAAAAATCTGTAATAAATCCTGCTTAGCAATGATGTATTATCCTAATTATATTTTTACTGAGTACATTAGCTAAAATTTGTTGAAAACTGCGTCATTTCCTCTTTAGATACTTGGGATATTTCACCAGTGAAACCACCTAGGCCTGTATTTTTCTTTATTGGATGAGTTTTGAAATTACCAATTAAATTTCTTTAGGATAGCCTATTCATATTTTTGATTTTTGTGTTAATTTTGTTAATAAATTTTAATTTGTGTTAACTTTTGTTAAATAAAACTTTTCAAGGATGCTTACATTTTATTTAAGACTTCAAATTTACTGGCATAAAGTTGTGCATAATACCCTTTTACTGTTCTTTAAATTTCTGTAGGATCTGTAATGCTGTTTCCTTTTACTGTCCTCATCTTCTTTTGTTTTCTTGTTCTGTATAGCTAATGATTTATCACTTTTATTAACATTTTTGAAAAATCTCTTCTTTTTTTTCCTATTATATGTTTACCTTCTATTTAACTAATTGCTGCCCTTGTCCTCCTGTCTTTTTTGAGATTAATTATACCCTTTTCCTTGAGAGGGAGACTTGGATAATTGTTTTTCAAATTTACATATATATATATGTATATATATATATGTATATATATGTATATATATATATGTATGTATATATTGAGATACTTTGAGACTGAAATGTGTATATATACATATATATACATATATATATATGTATATATATGTATATACACACACACACACACACACACATACACAAAGTGAGAAAGAGAGAGGGACTTTGAGACTGAAATTCAAGTTTCGCAAAGGGTTGTCTATATTCAATTTTCTCTAATTCCTAGGATGTTACTATTCAGGAATCTTAACTAAAAACCTGGAATGTTAATCAGAGCTCCTTCTGCTTGGTAGGTCCTGAATGCCAATTTTTTTTTTTTTTTCTCCCTAGCTCAGTGGTACAGTTAAAAGCTCTTCTGAGGCTTTTTTTTTAGTAAATAGCTTTTTACAGAAGTTTTAAGTTCATAGCAAAGTAGAGTGGAAAACACAGAGCATTCTCACATATTCCATGCCCCCCACCACCACATTGACCTTCCCTACCATCAACATGCTGTGCCATGGGGCACATTGGTTATAACTGAGACATCACTGTCACTGACACATCATTATCACCCCATAGTCAGTGCATAGTTTACATTGGGGCCCACTCTTGGCCTTGGGTAGTCTGTAGGTTTTAAAAATCTGTAAGAACACATATCCACCATTGCAGTAACGTACAGAATACTTTCACCGACCTTAAAGTCCTCTGTGCCTTACCTATTCTTTGTAGCCACTTTGAAGTTGAACATTCTTCTTAATTTATTGGCCCCTTTCTTCTAACATATTAGGATTTATCAAATGCAGAACAGTTAGAAGCTCAATAAGCTCCATTTTATGTTAGGCTCCCTCCCTTCTCTGAGAGTCTCTTTTTCTTTGATATTCCTGCTCTTAAGTCTTAGAAATTTTGGTTGTCTTGCAAAGCCTTAAGTAGCTGCTGTTTTGTTTGGTTTAGTTACGTTGTATATTGTATGCAGCATTTGTTTGTTTATTTATTTATTTTTTTTATTAAAAAAATTTTTTTTTAACATTTATTTATTTTTGAGACAGAGAGAGACAGAGCATGAACGGGGGAGGGGCAGAGAGAGAGGGAGACACAGAATCGGAAGCAGGCTCCAGGCTCCGAGCCATCGGCCCAGAGCCCGACGCGGGGCTCGAACTCACGGACTGCGAGATCGTGACCTGAGCTGAAGTCGGACGCTTAACCGACTGAGCCACCCAGGCGCCCCTGTTTATTTATTTATTTAGGGACAGGTTTTATCTAACAGAAGCTAGTCCTTCCACCATGTCAACTTTGTAGAACTACTAATATAATTGTTTTCATCTGAGCTAATTATTTTGTTGACGTATAAAGACTACAAAGGTGTCAGAATAGAGGAAAAATTATTCTTGGTGAATGCCTATTTTTCCCCCAGTAGAACCCACCTACTCATTAATTCCACTTATTTATTCATTCCTCAGCAAATAAATATTTACCGAGCATACCTGATGTGCTTCTAACAAATGTAAAATATGTGAGTCTCTGGAGAATAGGGCAGTAAATTTATCAATGGTTACTGGATTTGAGGGGCTTTCTGCCTAGTAGATTACATGAGTGGAAAGATTAGGGGGAGGAAGATATTGAATTTTGGACTCAGATGGACTAAGATTATTTATTAGTTGTGACCTTGAACAAGTTTGTCAGCTATTTCCCAGCTTCAGCTGGGCAAAATATTGAGTGTTATAAGATTAGACAAAAAGTATGTGATATGCCTATCACTATGCCTGCAACATAGTAAGATATAAATAATTTGTATTTCTTATTATTATTCCAGTTGGAGAGACACATAAAGTGTAAAGTCCCTGGGAGTGTTTGTGGAAGACAAGGGAAGATTTCATAGAGGTTAAAATATAAAAGAAATATAGGAGATCACCATCCAAAGTAGGTGGTGATGGTAGGCATAGTGTGTGTGTGTGTGTGTGTGTGTGTGTGTGTGTGAGAGAGAGAGAGAGAGAGAGAGAGACAGAGAGAGAGAGAGAGAGAGAGAGAGAGAGAGTGGGGGAAACAAAATAGGTGTGAAAGTTGGGAAGAAGGAAGTCCTCGA
Organism: Neofelis nebulosa; assembly: GCF_028018385.1. Taxonomy (NCBI): domain Eukaryota; kingdom Metazoa; phylum Chordata; class Mammalia; order Carnivora; family Felidae; genus Neofelis; species Neofelis nebulosa. The sequence goes on from NC_080783.1 coordinate 16,162,832, forward strand.
TACGGAGGGAATTAGACAGGCGTCTATTTTTTTTTACATACCAAAATGGGCATTTGTAATGTGTTTGGCATAGAGTTCTATGAGGATATAATTGTGAATAAGATAAACATAGTAGATTGACCTATTTTACAAAGTTTACTGATAATCAAGGATATAGACATACAAGTAAGTAGGCAGTTACAAATAGTATGGTACTTTGCATCTTTTGGGATGATAGCTCATCACATAGCCATTGCTCTCTTCTCTAAAGTGGGCCCTCAGTTAGATGCTTAACTTAAATAGAGCCAGTAAAATTATGGCAGAGGGATGCCCGCGTGGCTCAGTTGATTAAGCATCAGACTCCTGACTTCGGCTCAGGTTGTGATCTCACGGTTCGTGGGTTTAAGTCCCTCGTTGGACTCTGCACTGAGAGCAGAGCCTGCTTGAGGTTCTCCCTCTCTCTCTGCCCCTCCTCTGCTCTCGTTCTCTCTGCCTCTCTCAAAAGAAAAAAGAAAAAGAAAAAAACAAAGGAAAACAACAAAAACCCCCTAAGAAAATGACAGAAATTTGAGGTTGTCGTTCAGAGACATTTAGTTTTCTGCATGTGACTACAGCCATGCCTGCCATAGTCTCCCATATGGCTAGAGAGAAAGCTGGTTTACAAAAACCAATAGAAAGGAAATAGATATTCAGAAATTAGCAAAAACATGAGGGAGAAAGAGTCCTATCACCTTTTAATTTATGGTGCTAATCCTTCCTTAAGACCCGGATGGTGAAAGATAACACCACATCTGTATATTGCTTATAGTCCCTTAAAGACTGATTTCCACATCTTGCAACCAAAAGTCTTAACAAATAAATCTATGATAAATGTTAAGACAGAAAACCTATACTTTGCCAGAAAATTAGATATGAAGGGCACATAATGCTACTGAGTTGGTAGGTCAGGGAAGGACCTGGTTGGAAGAGATGTCTAAACTGAGATTAAAAGGATGAGCAGATGTTACAAGGAAAGGGACAAGATTGCTCTGAGGAGAGGGAAAGAAATGTGTGAACTGGAAGGGTAACTACAGAGGGTGGGTCTGTCGCGGGCACAGTGTTGGGAGCCTGGGAAGGAGAGAGCAGGAAGGCATTAAGTTGGAGAGGTGACCAGCTTCAAGTCATACAGCCTCCTTGCTAGGACGTGGACCCCCATCCTCCCAAGCCCATGTGGAGACATCTCCCTACACTCACAGTCCCCATCCATTACTGACTTCTCTGCCGAGGAAAACGAAGGTATCTGGAGGGCGAGTAATGGCCGTGACTCCACGTATCTTGATAGAGTGAGTTCTAGAGTAAGAGCTGGGTGTTCGGTCTCATTCCATCCCTCTCTGCCTTCCTTTCTCACTTACTCTTCAGGAAATACAATTTGTGCCAGTACGACGGTGGGTGACGCTTCCCCTGATGGCTGATGAAGGGAGAGTCAGAGACTCCGTTCATGACATGGGCAACCTAAACATAGCACCTTGGTTAGGACTTCGGTAAAAGATTCTGTAGGTCCTCTGAGGACATCTAGCATTGATTTATTCTAGAGACTGCTAGGCCAAATCAGATAAGTGAGTGAAAAGTTAGCAGGAAAACACTTGGGTTTTATTAAAGTGTTCTCTTTGGCGTTTTTTAGCCTGTTTATGAACAACTTGAGTTATTTGGAGAAACATGTTAAATGAATACGCAGTTACTAACTACTTCAGTTTTGCAACTGACGCTTCTCTTAGGTTGCTGTTAAAGAGTGTGACTGTTATTTTTGTAATTTTGGATGTGGGAGAAAGCAGAATTGCACCGTACATTGCTGTTTCCCCCAGGCTCCACAGCGAGTCTTTCTGGAACAGGACTGCAATGCCAATGAGTGGTAGAGACCATGTCCGCATTCCTTCCTCCTAACAGGAGGCACCATATTTCTCCATCAGTTAGAGACCTTCCCCTTCGGGCTGCTTAATCAGAGACAGGAAAAGCCTGGATCTGGTGTGTTTCCCCTTTATCTTGGAACTCTGTGTGACCGACCGGACTCAAACCCAGACGACTCATCAGTCATTACAGATGGCCTTGATTGCGTATCCCAGGCTACTACTAGTTTATCAGGAGCGGCTACTTTCTCTCCAATCAACATTTAATATCAAATGACAGCTAGCTTGAGAAGGATTTGGAGGATGATGAGTTAAATGGAAAAATCAAGGAAGACAGGGAGTAAGGAATCTCTGTAATCGATGCAGGTGCATGGCAATGCTGAGAGGTATATCCAGTACATTCCAAACATGTGAAAGCAGGAGCTAAATGGAAACCCATGCATTTAGGGGTGGTGGTGGTGGTCATGCCTGGCTGCCTTTAACACACAAAATAATGACAGATGCCATTTTTGAAGTGCTTACAATTTGGTAAGCGTTGGGCTAAGCACGTCGCGTGGATCGTCTTAATACAGGCAACTTTATGGGCTAGATGCTACCCCTTGCTCCGTGTAATAGAGAAGTAACTCAGGTGCCTGGGTGGCTCAGTCAGTTAAGCATCCGACTCTTGATCTCAGCTCAGGCCTTGATCTCAGGGTTGTGAGTTCGAGCCCCCTCATTGGGCTCTACGTGACAGCACTCCCAGGCTGTCCCCAAGGTCAGCTCTCTCTCCCTGCCCCCTTGTGACTTCTTCTCACCCCTCGGTGGGGCCTTAGCAATGCCACCCTGCCCCTCCCAGCGGCCCTGCCGTGGGCGGGAGCGAGGAGGGGCTGTGACCACTGGGCTAGCTGTCGGTCCTTTGTCCGTGCCTCTGCTCATCATTTCAACACACTTGCTGAAATGGAATTGGAATGCTCAAAAGGTTTAAAGAACATTTCTCGAACCCACAACTTCCCAGCAGCTTGAAAGCCTCTTAAAACATTACCTTCAACCTGCCGCTCGTGACGAGTGGATGTCGAGGGCTCAGGAGCCCGGTGTCCTGCTGGTCCGTCGTGAGCTGCCCTCCGTGGCTCCCTCGGCTCAGCCACAAGCCAGCATGCACACCAACCAGGCTCCCTTTGGTTTCTTGGAAGAACAAACCACTTCTCAGAAAGCTGATTGCCATGGAGTCTCAGCAGAGGAATCCTTCCCTCCAAGTATAAGGGAAGCTCATCTAAATAAGGAAATGGAAAGCTGGATGGGAGGGTGCAAGGTCACAGGCAGGAATTGCAGCCGCCGCAGAAAGAGGGCATTTCTCTTGCCCCGCTGCCTCCCCTGGGCTACCCCCGGGGTTGATACCTCGTTAGGACCTATCTCTGGCAACACGGTCATTTTTATTTAGGGTGAATGAGGCCTAAGAGGGACGACCATGGTCAATTTCTGCATTAAAGGACCATTAAAATAAAGTGTTACTGTAAGAAGCTGTCTCTGCTAGACATTTCTCAGAAGAGCTTTGTGCCTTCTCCGAGGGCTGTTTGCTGCTTCTTTCCATTTTTGGGAGGGGGCAAAAATGCCCCTAAGGAAATGGAGCCTTTTTAATTGATGATAAAAACAGAAGAGAACACAGCAGCGGGAATTGTTGGCGATGCGTTTACAGCAAGTGGCGAATCACTGCATATTCATTTGTTTCTCATTGGCCAAGATGAATCCTCTTTTGGTATCAAAGCAAATGTGCTGTGAAGGTGCAGAGGACAGGGTTTAACAACTTTTCCTGGCTGGAGGCCTGGGTGGTTTTTTTTGGGGGGGGGGGTGGTGGGAGGGCCAGGAAGTGGTGGGGGTGGGAAACTGAGCCGGGGTTGGGGGGTGGGGGGAGTGGCGTGGAGGAGTGTTTTAGGGAAGGCAGGAGCTGTGGAGTGCTGAGGGAGTCTCTGAAAGAATGGTTTCATCTGTGTGGGTGTAAGTGGGGAGAGTGGGATTACAGTGTGGTAACTAGGGCGGCCATGCTTGGCATATAACATGATTATTTCGGTAGTCCAGAAAATAAGAGTGAGTTGGAGTCTGTTATGGCAGAAGAGAGGAAGTAGTTCACCCAGGCTCTGTTCCTTTTCACTGTGGACTATCTGGTTCTCAGGCACTTGGAAGGGAACCTGACTACGTCTTGTATGAACTGAGATGCAGATTCTGTTTCCTCCCCCTGTCTTAGCACCCTCGGTACCCGTCTGTGATCGTCTTTCTGTTCCATCTCACTGTCTTCACCTCTCAGTGTTCGCTTTCTGCTCCAGCCAATCTGGACTCGCACGGACAATTCAGTTTCTTAAAAGGGTCAGTTTCTTCCTGTCTCAGGACCTTTGCACATGCTATTTCTTCTACCTGAACTGTTCTTTTCCGGTACCCTGCTCCTTCCCATATGGCCAGCCTGGCTCCTAGTTATCCTTTCAGCCATAACTTGACACTTCCTCCTCAAGGAAGCCTTCCATGGACACTGTGACCAGAATGAGTCCCCTTGCGAGGGTGCCTTTCACACGATGCTTTTTCTTTAGAGCAAGAGCTATAACTTTAATTGAATGATAACTTGCCGACCTAGCATAATGTGCATATTTCTGGCAGATTTAATACTTATCAATAAAAAAATCACACGCTGTTTGCCTTCATTTATATATTTCATCATGAAAAGTGATCAACACTTTGGGTCTCAGGTGATCAACACTTAGTGATCTCAGGAAGCAATCCTTGAGACAATGGCATGGAATTATCCCTGCCAGATTCTGGGAAGAATTAGAAAATTTGGTTAGTCGTCTGTTTTTGTAACCAATCCAGGGGCCAATAACTTTCCTTCCTGAGTTACATGAAGTTCCAAATAGGTGATGCGTGTTGAATGGCACCTATGGTAAATATTTTAAGAAAACTTTCTAAAGGTTTAAATGAGTGTGCACTTAAAACATTAGGCAATTTTTATAATTAGTTTGTCACTTGTTACTTATAAACCTGCAAGCAAACTTCCCCCCAATTACTGAATGCCTCATTCTTTGGATAGAGTGGCTGGAGAAAAACCGTATGCAGTTGAACCTCAGAATTTTGTACAATAAACTCTTCATACTCAGAAGAAGCACTTTCCTCTGAATCATCTAGGATTAGTAGTTGGTTAAAGCAGTGAACGGTGGTAGGGGTGGGGATGAAACATGTGTTTAAATATTCCATTTTAAGTTCAAACAGAAATCTGCATCCATTTTCCAATCTTATGATGTAGAACCAGGACTTTTGCTTCCGTTTGGGTCTATTGACTAGAGTTTTCCATCACCTTTCTTGTATCAATCACACACAAAATGCAATTATCTACATTTTCTAGTTGTTGTTGTTTTTTTTTTTTAAAGAGAACTAAAAGACGTTTTAGAGGCCATATGAAACCAGAATCCCTTGTATTTTGTATTTTTCTCCCCAGTCTTTTACAGTTGCCTCACCCACGCTTCACTTAATAAACTCTTTCAGTAGCATGTCTTGATTGGAGCTTTCTATAGCTTTCATGTAGTTTTCATAGAAACAACTCCTTTCACACTCTTGTTTCATAGATTTGTATAATATGTATCTAAGTTATTTAATGACAATAAATTATACAAGTGGCATCAGTGGTTTGGGAACCAACACAGCTGAGTCTTGGAAAGCATAGACCCTAATCAGTGGGATCAAGGGAGCTGAGCATTCTGGCAAAGGGTGGTCCACAGGCTGAGAGCATCACCCGGAAGTTTCATAGAGCGAGCAGAGAGTGTTGGTTAATCCCTCAAACTGTTAGGTAGTTAAAAGAATTTCTTCGATGTCTAAATGGTTTACTATTTACTAGGGTCAGTCTCCCATAAAGGCAAGAATAATTCCTGCGTATAGTAGGGACTCAGTCATAACTCACTGAATGAATGAATGGAAAAACCCACTCTCCAGTCCATGCTTTGGCTGACGGTTTCCTTCAGGGCACTTCCTATCCCTAACACGTTTTGTGAAATCAACTTTATGGTTTAATTGATTGATTGCTACACTGATAAGACTGAGAGCCAAGGAGCAATTTATAGTAGACTTAAGTTAAGGCAAGACATTTTAATTTTCTTTTTTCAACCAAAGAATAGCAGAGAAAGGATTGCTTGCCAACTCAGAGATTTTCAGTTTTTAAAAAGTTTCAAAATATGCCTCGTACTCACAACTAGATCATAAATAAATTGGGACAAATAAAAAAATGTCATCACAATTGAAACCACAAAATTACTGGCCCAAGAGGCGGATATTGACATGCGTAGAAATACCTGAATCAAAACCAAAGAAAGTTTGTAAGGTTTGATTATCTCTAAGTTCTTTTGCAGCTCTAAATACTAATATCAGAGAAGTGACTCGTGTTGCGTATCTCTGAAAGTAGGAGCAGACATTTCATGAGAACCTGCAGCTTGCCAAATGCCTGGACTGTGTCGGGAGCCCTGATGGCTACAAGTGACTAAGGTATGGCCTCTGTTCCTGTGAAAACTACCAGCCAGTGGACCAGACTGGTTGGAAGATAATCATTGTACAAGGCAGCGTGAAAAACTGCTGTGATGAAGAAGCATGGAGGAATGAGAGACTGTATCCAACTGAAAGACTGAAAAAGAGATATCTGAAGCTACCCAATGATTGGCAACAGAAAAAAAAAATCAACATTCGACCTGCTTGGGAATATTACCAAAAGATGTGGGTTTCTGGGAAACAGAGAACAAAGAAACTGATCACCTGGAGGCCTGGGTCCAGCTGTCATCCCTACCCTTTGTCAGGACCAGAATCGAATTTCTCTTAGTAAAGAATAACAGTAACGTCAAGACAGTCACTCTCCACGCACAAGGTCAAGAGTTTCTACTGACTAGTAGTAGAGGCTGAAATGTGGACAGATGGGTGGTGGGAGACTTCCATGCAGAAACAGCAAATGAAAAACCAGAGGCTTCCAAATCTGCCACAACTTCAAGTGTACAATCGCTAGTCGAGGCTTTTCCAGGCCATCTGTGGGAGTGATGTTCACTGTGTCTCCTTCCCTATGGTCTGAGGTCGTGCGCTGAAGACAAATAGTACCAGGTTCCCCCCTTGGGTGAGGTGACAAGCATATTCATGAGAAATGTCAAAGATGTATGTGATAGAATTAAACGAATATAACAAGAGGTTTTATTGACAAGACAAAAAGAATTTATGCGAGCAGGCAAATAATAAAAGAAAGAATCTTAACTCCAGAATGAACACTGGTGGTGATAGAAATTTGGCTTGTGTAATTACCACCAGCAGCCTGGTGTCCTATGATGTTGATTTTGATCTATGATTATCACCAAGTGTCTTCCAGGTTGCTCTCCAAAGATTTCCTGAGTATAGTAAGGAGACAAATTAAGAGACACTCCATTAACTGTTTCCACTCTCTTTTTGGTTATATGCTACTTTGTTTCCTACAAAGTTTTGTTGGTGCACAGAATGAACAACTTGACTTTTAGGGAGAATAAGCTTAAGAACATTTTTTTTTTTACAAGTTGCTGACAGCCTATCTTTGGTTATCAGAATTTCTTCCTTTTTTAAGAGAATCTTCTAGGATCATGGAGGAATCTTCAAGAAGGTAAGGGATGTAGAACACGAAGTGAGAAGGAGTCTATTACGCTGATAGGTCTCCTAGGACTGTGCTGCTTGGGTAGCAGTAGTTAACTTTCTTGGGTCCCCAGATACTGCAAACACCAACCTTGGAATAGATAAATCTATCAATATTCTTCAAATGAAGGTTTCATAGGTTGGTAAGTTGCCAGAGTCCAGACACATTTACCTTCAGTTTTAAGGGAGATCCAATTTTTATGAAACACCAAGGGGAAAATTTCAAGGAACCACAAACCTCAAGTTTATTAATATTTCAGTTCTAGAAAACTCTGCCTCTACTTCTGATTAACTAATGGCCATGCCATGGTCAGTGAAAAAAACCCTAAAGAAATAACATCTTGGTGATGAATAGCCCAACAAATTATCCATGTATTTTATTTTATTTTATTTTATTTTGTTTTGTTTATTTTATTTTATTTTATTTTTTTATCCATGTATTTTTTTTTTAATTTTTTAACGTTTATTTATTTTTGAGACAGAGAGAGACAGAGCATGAACGGGGGAGGGGCAGAGAGAGAGGGAGACACAGAATCGGAAGCAGGCTCCAGGCTCCGAGCCGTCAGCCCAGAGCCCGACGCGGGGCTCGAACTCACGGACCGTGAGATCGTGACCTGAGTCGAAGTCGGACGCTCAACCGACTGAGCCACCCAGGCGCCCCATATCCATGTATTTTAAATATGCTGCAATATTATGAAGCAGCTAAGAATACTCTTACGTGCTCCATTTCCCCCCCTACATTTTCTTTCTTTCTAGTATGGCACCCCCTTTATCTTCTTCAGGCATTCGGAATTCTCAAGACAAGTAATCTCTGTTCCCTCTACCTTTACTTCCTCCTCTCACAGACTGTTCTTATGAAAGGGTCTAATCTTCTGCGCATCCTGATGCAAATTTAACTCGGTCTGTTACCAGGCACTCAGGGAAAAGGAAATAAGGAAGGGGGTGGGGGAGTGTTTCACATTTTAAACAATTGCAGAATGAGGTTGTATTTTTAGTTTAAATTTTGAACAGGTAATACAGTCATATAATTTACAGACCTTATTTCTTTGGTATGGTTCCAGAATTTGTATGCATGAGAGAGGAAAAAAATATATATAAATATAATAATTTTTGGGGCGCCTGGGTGGCGCAGTCGGTTAAGCGTCCGACTTCGGCCAGGTCACGATCTCGCGGTCTGTGAGTTCGAGCCCCGCGTCAGGCTCTGGGCCGATGGCTCGGAGCCTGGAGCCTGTTTCCGATTCTGTGTCTCCCTCTCTCTCTGCCCCTCCCCCGTTCATGCTCTGTCTCTCTCTGTCCCAAAAATAAATAAAAAACGTTGAAAAAAAAATAAATATAATAATTTCTGATCTCTTTTTCCTTAAAAGGTCCTATATTATTTACACTGTTCACATTTTAGCTTCTTCACTTCATCCATCTTGAAGATCTTTATCAATACACGGAAAGCATGCTTATTCTTTGTTTTATTTTTACACTCGCACAGAATTCCATTTTACGATATGCCATGAACTACTTAATCAGTTTGCTCTTTAGGAACACTTGAGTTGTTTCAATCTTTTGCTGTTAAAAACAAGGCTGCAGTGAGGAGCTCCTTCATAAGCCATTTTGAAACACGTACAAATATGTCTGCAGGAAAACTTCCCAGAAATGGAATCTCCGGGTCCAAGGGTATACGCATTTGTAATTTGAACAGATAGAGCCAAATCACCCTCGGTGGGATGTGTACCCATTCACACTCCCACGGGTAATGTTCGAGAGCGCCTGTTTCCCCACAGGCTCAACAATAAAGCGTGCTATAATGAAAGGTTTTTAATCCTTATTAAACAAATTTCCAGGATTAGAGAGCTTTTGAAGAGCGAAAGGAAATTTGCTTTATACCTAAAAACCTTCTCAATCTTCTAAAACCACTTCCCTTGGGCAGAAACAAGAAAGCAATACTTGCTATGCTCCAGGCACCGCGCCAATGATTAGGAAAACAAAGGTAAATGTGTTTGGTTTTACGCTCCCTTTTCCTTCCCCTCCCAGGTCCCTTCAAAGTTGCCAAGGCTGTTGATTTTTTGTTTCAAAGTAGAAGGTTTATTCATTAAACTTACCTTCTCTCCATCCTTATGTGTGCGATTATAATAGCTTCCTAACTGCTCACTCTCTGTCCCTCCCAGCTCTAGTCTACTGTCTCTCTTTCCCTGAAGCATCCTTCTAAAAAACGAATTGAACCTTGTCCCTCTTGCTCATCCCTGTATAGCTTGACTTTTGGGACAAGGTCTAAGTTTCTTAGTCCAGTATCTGTAGTCTCTCATGATCTCCCAAGAAGCTGTCTCTTCAGCCGATCTTCAGAGCTCAACCCTGATGGGCCATGTGATTTCCTTCTGTAATTCTCTTCCTTTTCTTCTTTGCCTAGAGAATTTTCTCTCAGCTTCTAACTTTCATTTTTAAGCACCATCTCCTTTTTGGGGAGGGGGGATCCCCCAGAACTCTGCTCCAAAATCTGCCATGCTGTTTAAAATTATCACTCCTTCTTTGGAGATCTGTAATATTGTTCTATATGTTTGTTTCCCCTACACAACTGTGAGGTCGTTGAGGACTGAGGCCCCTTCTTTTTCATCTTTAAGTAACGAGTGCTCAGACTGTGGTCAGAAAGCCTCTATAACTTGGATTAATTATTTAATAATAGTTGGTTGATAAATGTTCTGAACCAGTTCCAACATCATATTTTAAAGACAAATTGTTTCAGTCTTATGGGTGGTGGAAATAGAAACGAATAACCTTGAATTCAATGAACTTTTCTCTGCATCTGTTTTATCACAAACCTGGGTTGAATTTATAAGTTCAGATTCATGAATCTACCCAACATCCGGGTAAGACATAGATAATAAAGCAACTTTGCACACGGTGGCAGAGAATGGTTAGACGCTCACCCAATCCACCCCTTTTCTTTGGACATACAGCTGATGCCGTTCCAGCTGCCCTTGAAGTTAGGTGAGGCCATGGACTGATGCAGTAGGTCTTAGTGGAAAACTCGGAGGCCTTAGAAAATGGTGGAGTTGTGTATATTAGAATCATGGATATTAGTGAATATTAATGGATGGTGTACATTAGAACTACACAGAAGGGCACTCATCAAATATCCAATTGGATTATGATAAGATTTAAAAAAAGAAACCTTTTATTGTACTCAGCCGCTAAGGTACTAAGGTTGTTTGTTACAGGATTTAGCTGATTCCGAAAACACAATTGGAAAGGCATACATATTCATGTTATTTAATCTACATATTCATGTTATTTAATCTACATATTCATGTTATTTAATCTACTGGCCACTCAGATCCTTCACCCAGAGGAAAAAGGTGGAACATACAAGGGCAAATAGAAACAGGTCAGAGCGGAGACATCATCTATTCTCCTCCAGAGGGAGCTCTAGAAAGAAGTCCCTGTCAGGCATCTTGGCATTTGAATCTTGACTAAGCACTGTCACAGTGGGTGACAGTGGGTGACAGTGCTTAGTCAAGATTCAAATGCCAAGATGCCTGACAGTGACGGATGGTGTCATTTTAATAAATGCCTTCTCTTCCAACCTGTAATGGTTGCTTTTTATGTGCAGACACTACTTTGATCGTCCTTTGCACACAGACACTGTGGTTCCACATAAATATCTTTGTGTAACTTCTTTTTAGGCTGTCCTAATTTGCCAGTGAAAACTCATTACTCTGAATCCACTGTCACCATAAACCCTGCTTGCCAGCTTCGGAATATTGAAGAGAAGAGGGTTCACCACGGTATTTTTCAGCATAACGTTTGTCTGCCTTTTTTAACGTGAGGCTTATCAGCACAAGTTGACCTAGACATCATTTCTAGAATCTGCATTCTTTTCCACTAAACATCATGTCCATAGGTTTCCTCCTTCTTCTGTAATACTCATTCCCTGGGTATGCAGTCTTACGACTAAAATGATCTATGAGCTGGTGACTCTCAAATAGACACCACAAGCCGTTTTTCCCAAACTTCAGAAGCTTATCTCCAACTGCTTACTAGATATCCTCACTTTGAATGAGTAATAGGCATCTCTAACTTCAAACTGAGTTTCTGGTCTTTCCCCTTCTCTCAGCCTTCCCATCTCAGTTGATGGCAATTTCCTCCTTCTGTTTGCATGGAAGGAAGACCTCTATTTCTCTTCTCAGAGACAGAATTCCAGCATACTTGGAATTCAACCATTTCTTACTACCTTCACTGCCATAGACCTTGCCCAACCACCACTGTTGCCATCTGGACCAGTGCAGTGGACTCCTACCTCATGTCTCTCCCTCTCCAGTACCCCCAACCCCTAACCTCCTAGACTGTTCTTCACATGGCAGCCGGAGTCACCTTGTTAAATGTAAGGTAGATAATGTCAGTCCTCTCTTCAAAACCCTCCTAATAGCACCACATGGGACATAAAGTAGCAAAGCTTTATTTTTCGTTCAGGTGAAGTCAGAGGTGGGTCAGATGGTTGTTACTGTTTGCATTTGGAACATTTGAAGGGAAAGGTCATGGTAGTTGAGCAGAGAGCTACAAAGGAAGGGTAATGCCTCCTCATTACCTTGACTCAGAAGTGACACACAGCACTTCCGCTCAGAGCTAGGTGCATGGCGTGACCCCCGCTACAAGGGACACTGGGGTATGTACAAGGGCATGCAGTCATTCTGTGAGTACTGACTCTGGTCACACCATTTCATTCAGAGGACGAACCAAAGTCTTTGCCATGAACTACAAGGCCTTATAGGATCTCCCCCTTCTGGCGTTTATCCACTCCTACCCTGTGAATCTCCAACTCCATCCTACTGCTGTCTTCAACATTTCCACTATGCCAGCCTCACTGGCTTGCTATTCTTTGCACATGTCAGGTACTCCCCTGCTACAGACCTGCCGTTCACTCCACCTGGAATGCTTTTCCCCCAAGACATCTGTATGCTTCACTCCCTCACTTTAGATTCTAATTCAGAATTCGTCTTTCAGCACCTGCCCTGACATTTTATATCCCCTATCCTTACAGTATTTTTCATCTTAGTATAGTGTTATCCAACATATATATTTTTCCTAACTATCGGTTATCTCATCCGTCAAAATATAAGCTCTGTGGGGTCAGACATGTTTGTTCCAACATCTAGAAGGAGCCTGGCGGATAATCAACATGCAAATAATTGTTTAATGAATGAATTAATCATTCCTTTTCTAGACTCTCTTATCCTTTCTCTCACTCGGAAATGATATAATCCTAGACTTCTAACTTTAGCTACCTTCAGGCCAGACTTAAGCAAACAACCTACAACATATGTCTGTGACAAAAAAAGATAAGAAAATCAATTCAGAGGATGTGGCTTGTTAATGATAGGAGTAATGATATACGGTATACAGACCACAACATATTTCACTATTTCTAGCTATCTATTTACCTATCTCTGTTGAAATGTAAATACTTCCGGCAATGGTCTTTCCATCACGCGTTTCACCCACACCTGATTTAAATGTTTTTCTACTTCGCTCCCCTGCAGAATGGCACAGCTCTCTAAACCGTGGTCTAAATGTTTGAAGAGTAAGAAACTCTTCAACCCCGCGGCTCTGCATCAGGCTACACAACTTCTCTGATCTTCCTCATAGGTGCAGTTTCATATCCTTAAAATTATTTTTAATCACTTCTGCTGCGTGTATTGGGGAATAAAAGCATACATGTGGACAGAACCAGTTGGAGGTAGGAAGTAAAATCATGGTCTAGATTCTTCCACAAAAAGAATTATTCTGCTGGGAGCTGCCCTCATTTAGTGAGGGATGGTTAGCACCTCCTGTTGGTTTCCTAGCAACCCAGACTTTTCTTGCAGCTAGGACAGAGGGTCATTTTTGCATCTTCCCTACAAGTCTCTTGGAAATTAGTCTGGAAAATTGCTGCCACATAGGATGTACTGAAAAGGTGTGTGTGTGTGTGGGGGGGGGAGTCACGGGGATCGGGGAATGGCCATGCATCTGGAGGGAAAGATGAGGAGGAGAGGAGGGGAAGAAGAATGACGGGAAAGTTCGGAGAAAAAAGTCTTAACGGGAATGTCAGAAGGGTCAGAAGAATTTTTGGAGTCTCTATATTCTCATTGTAGCTCGAATAACTGGTATTCTAACAGAGGCCGAGACAAACGATGCTTCCTCACCGAAGCTTCCTTTGTGGGATGGATACATTGAGCAAGTAGGCACGTTAGACCTCTGCTTCCCTTTCCTTTTCTGTGCCAAAGCCACGGATTTTTCTTTCCCTGTCTCATTTCTGTAGGTCTTTCCCACAAGAGCTATGTTTGAAGGTGGTTTCCCGATTGCCTCTGTTCCCCTCCAAGAGAACCTGCATTTTGAACAAAATACATCAGTTTTGAGGCCCCGGATAGGTCCGGCTTCATCCTGTGATATCCACCTGTTAGTTATGTGATGTTGGCTAAATATTTATCTCTGAAATATCAGTCTCCTCCTCTGAAAATTGGAATAATAAGAGCTGCATGGGCAGGCACTCCTAGTCACTTTAGCACTAGCCATTTACCCTTTCTCTTTATCAACCTGGCCCTGCTTTGGTTTGGAGCAACAGTGTGTCTGACTCTGAAAGGAAAGATAGTCCAGTTCAGTTTTCCAGGGTTGCTTGTGGGACTGTTCTGGCCAATTAGATATAAGCAGATATGAGCAGAAGAAGAGCTTCCAGGAAAGACACTATTTTCCTGATTAAAAAAAAAAGAAGAACTGACCCAGTTGGCATGAATCTTCTACCCGTCTCAACCTCCTTCAGTCCCGGAGCTCAAACAAGGCACTGGAGGTGGCAGTGCTGAGTGATCATGATCATGAAAACCATCCACCGAGGCTGGCACAGCATGAAGACTGCAAGAGCCCAAATCCTTATAGACTTCCTTCTATCCTTATAGATTTCCCTCTGTGCCTGGACCTGCTGTCTACCTCCAGATGGATTTTCACAGGATAAAAACAAACCTCTATTTTTAAGCCACTCTTTGCCGTTTTCCTGTTTGTTGGGTCTTCCATGGGCCATCAAACTGATACGCCGCATCAAACTGATACAATTACAGAGTGATTGTAAAGATTGACTCAAGATGATAATGAGTCACGCTGGTTACCACTAAGAGGTCCCTGTCTGTAATGTCTCTTACTCTGCATTATAGATCAATTATCTTGTTTTTCAAAATGTTTTGAGTCAACATTAAAATGAAACCAGATGCCTTTCATTCCTTACAACTTTTGCCATTGTATGTGTAGCTCACCTGATATAATTCGATGATTAATCATAACCTTCCCTCACCCTTCTATTATTTCCTAAATAATGCCTGGGAAGTGGAGGAAATTCTGATTTTACTGTCCTAGTTCTGTCACTGGCTTGCTTTTTGGTTTTACATAAATTTCTCTCACAAAGTCTCTTTCTTCACTTTTGCTAAGAGGAAACCAAACTAGGTCAGCAATTCCCAAACTGTATTCCAGGAAATGTTCATAGATGTTGCAAGAAGAAAGAGTTTGATGATGAAATAATCCTGTGAAATGTTCTCTGATTTCCCCATTCTTTTTCTGGAGTGCTGTATTCTTTTTATATGCCCCTCTTGGAGGCAGACTGTGTATGTTAGCACTTTAAGGGCTGACCGAAGTGTAACGGAACATAGGTGTGGTTTTAGTTTATTTAGCCAACACTTCCAAAATTTATTTGATTTCGTGGCCTTTGTATCAGCAAGTATTACGTAATATCTGTCAACCTAAGATTTTCATGATCACAATTTCAGGAAGCTAAGACCAATTAATCCCTAAATTTCATCTCATTACCAGCATGCCGCATTTATCTAGGTTTTTAATTTTCTGGTACTCTTGGGATTTCCCACCAACCTTTCTGATTTTCACCTCCATTTACTCTAAAACACCAAGTTACTTGGAGTTACACATCAATGGGTGGCAAATTTTATTGGACTCAAAGTATGCAATATGTCTACTTTTATTCAGTAATTCTGTAATGCTTAAAACGGAAGATTGCCTTAGGCAATCCTTATTAGAGAATTGGAAAGGGAAAATTGAACATCAGCTGAGGGTGGTGAGCATAAATTTTCCTTTTTTTCTTTCTTTTTCCTTTTCTTTTTTTCTTTTCTTTTTTAAAGATCTGCAACTCTGTTGGTTCTTTAAAAAGAAAGGATCGACTTGGGTCCTAAGTCATTACTTCTGTCAACCCAAAGATTGAAAACATACTCGTGGATGGCACACAGAAGCCATCGGCCCACAGGGAAGAGGCAGGGCCGGGCAACCGTGCAGAAGTGTGGATCGGGGGTTCTACCTCTCGTCTGAAGTGGCAAGCAGTCGTTACAGTTCTTAACTTTTGTTCTTTCCCAGGAAGGTAAAGCACTGCAGGCTTTAACATGTATTTGTTCAGGGATTAAACTGGAATAGAAGAGGGAAAAGTGAGTAGATCAGATTTATTCCGATGTAAGTGGATGTTTCTATGCACGTGTGTGCAGAAAACATACCAGTGGTGCAGCCTATGAGTAGACAAGGTGGATAAACCCAGGTGATTATTCCAGCCTGGGATTTACAAATGGATTTCTGCTTTAGTCTTACTGGTGTTCATGGTTTAAACTTGTTTATTCTAGGGCAATACTCAACTTTTGCCCTTTATCTTATTACTGGTCAGATCTTGGGAAATTAATTGATTTTCACCAAAACCTTAAGAATCTGATGTAAACGCAAAATATCAGCTTATTCATTAATACTGTAAGACAGACTTGGCCTAACAAAAAGGTCAGTTTTGGGGGATTACCTTCACTCAGAAAACTCAACTGTAAATTGGATACTTTCGTGGTAAGCAAAGATTGATCCCTCAGGAAAATTAGATTTAGCTAGGAGACAATTCTAACAAAGAATTTATTCCTGTATGAGGACTCTTTAGGGGTGTCAATTCATTTGTTCGTTAGTAATTCACACTAATCTATCAAGTATTTATTGAGTGTCTCCCAAATATAGTCCAAGAATCTTTCACGTAGAATCATAATATCGATATCTATCAACCAGTGCTTGAGATGTTTAGTATCCCAGTCCAATGTTTAGTATCCCAGTCCTTTTTATTCTGTTCTTTAATTTTTGAAAAAAATGTTTATTTATTTTTGAGAGAGAGAGAGAGAGAGAAAGAGAGAACAGGGGAGAGGAAGAGAAAGAGGGAGACACGGAATCCAAAGCAGGCTCCAGGCTCCGAGCTGTCAGCATAGAGCCCGACACGGAGCTTGAACCCACAAGCACACAAACCGTGAGATCATGACCTGAGCTGAAGTTGGACGCTTAGCCAACTGAGCTACTCAGGTGCCCCATTGTCTCTGTTCTTAATTCAATATACAAATTTCATATTCTGGCAATAAAAATCTTATGATTTATTAAAATATCCAAGGTTTGGGCTCATTTTACACTATTTACAGTTTAGAGAGATTCTTTTTTTTTTTTTTAAATGTTTTATTTATTTTTGAGAGTCAGAGCACAAGCAGGGGAGGGGCAGAGAGAGAGGGAGACACAGAATCCGAAGCAGACTCCAGGCTCCAACACAGAGCCCCATGCAGGACTTGAACTCATGAACTGTGAGATAATGACCTGAGCTTAAGTCAGACGCCTAACTGACTAAGCCACCTAGGCACCCATAGAGAGATTCTTTTAAATTATGAGCAATAAAAGTAGGGAAGACTACTTACTTTACAAATTGTCAGTGTCTATTCCTTCACTTGGTTATTTGTTTTTTGGGTGTTAAGTTTGATAAGTTCTTTATAGATTTTGGATACTAACCCTTTATCCGATATGTCATTTGCAAATATCTTTTCCCATTCCATCAGTTGCCTTTTAGTTTTCTTGGTTGTTTCCTTCACTGTGAAGATTTTTATCTTGATGAGGTCCCAATAGTTCATTTTTGCTTTTGTTTCTCTTGCTTCTGGAGACATGTTTAGTAGAAAGTGGGCAAAAGACATGAGCAGACACTTTTTCAAAGAAGACATACAGATGGCAAGCTGACACATGAAAACATGCTCAACATCGCTCATCATCAGGGAAACACAAATCAAAACCACAATGAGATACCACCTTACACCTATCAGAATGGCTAAAATTAACAACTCCTGAAACACCAGATGTTGGTGTGGATGCAGAGAAAGGGGAACACTTTTGCTCTGTTGGTGGGAATGCAAACTGGTGCAGCCACTCTGAAGAACAGAATGGAGGTTACTCAAAAAATTAAAAGTAGAACTACCCTACAACCCAGCAGTTGCACTATTAGGTATTTATCCGAAGGATACAAAAATGTTGACTCAAAGGGGCACATGCACCCCAATATTTATAGCAGCACTATCAGCAATAGTCAAATTATGAAAAGAGACAAATGTCCATTGATCAGTGGATAAAGGAGACATAGAATATATATGTATATACACACACACACACACACACAATGGAATATTACTTGGTGATCAAAAAGAATGAAATCTTGCCATTTGAAACAACATGGATGGAACTAGAATGTATTATGCTAAATAAGCGAAATAAGTCAGTTAGAGAAAGACAAATACCATATAATTTCACTCATGTGGAATTTAAGAAACAAAGAAACAAAAGAAACAAAACAGATGAACATGGGGGAAGGGAAGAAAAAATAAGACAAAAACAGAGAGGGAGGCAAACCATAAGAGACTCTTAAATACAGAGAACAAACTGAGGGTTGCTGGAGGGGTGTTGGGTAAGGGGGTGGGCTAAATGGGTGATGGGCATTAAGGAGGGCACTTGTTGGGATGAGCACTGGGTGTTATATGTAAGTGATGAATCACTAAATTCTACTCCTGAAACCATTATTACACTATGTGTGTTAGCTAACTTAGATTTAAATAAACAAAAAAATAAAACATTTTACAAATAAGGAAAAATAAAAATAAAAATAGTCAGTGTCCAAATGACAATTCAAACGTAATTATAACTAATTCTATTTATTATCATTAATACTAATTTCAGTGTTGGAGAGTGATTTTTTTTCTGATGATCTTTTTCCTAGATTCTGGATCTGAAACTCATCTGGTTCCTACAGCTTATTACTCACATAGTACAGATATGCCTTTGAAAAGACTTTTTTAAGAAAAATATTGAATTATGTTTTTCAATTCTCTTACAACATCAATATAAGGATGCTGTTTTTTTAAAATCTCTTATTATTCTATTCATCAACTGTTAAAAGATTTTAATTCCTTGGTTTTGTCTTTTTCCAGAACTCCTAAACCACATCACCTCTACTTGCAATATTCTAATAGGAGGTTATAGGTAAACAAAGCAAAAGAAAACAAACAACTATGATGGTTTCTTTTAAACAGGTAGGAATCTTTTGCAGCACAAATACTGTATCAATTTAGTAAAATCTTACTTGATTATTAGGGTTTTTTTTTTAAGATGTTCAAGTCTACATTTAGTTATTTGAAAAACATCTTGTTAAAGCTCATTTTTAATGCTTTTTTTTTAAAAAGAAGAAATTAGAAGCCAGGGGGAGTTGAATTGTTATGTTTCCAACATGTTTTATTTTTGAAAAACATTCAGGACTTTTTTTTTTTTTTTTTTTTTACAAATGTATTCCCACTCACTTATTTAAAGTTGCCCGAATGCTGGGTTTTCATTAAAACAAATAATAATTTATGATAGCCAGAAGTTTCTATAAGATTCAGGGAAACAGACCTCATGGAAGAATGGTCTAGGGGAAGATATCTTGGGGCCTGTAGAAAGAGCACCTTCTCAGCTCAGTGCATTTTGCTCTGTTCATCCTTCACTGCTTTTCTTTTACAGCTTGAAGGCCCTGTTGAAAAAAAATTTTAAATCATATTCCTGTATTTATGCCTGATAGCTTATTTTGAAAATTATTTACTTTTTATCAAAAAAAAATTCTCAGGAGCTTGGGTGGCTCAGTAGGTTGAGCGCCCAACTCTTTATTTCAGCTCAAGTCATGATCTCACTATTGGTGGGATTGAGCCCTTGCACTGACAGCATGGAGCCTGATTGGGATTCTCTCTATCCTCTCTTTCTGCCCCTACCTTCTCTCAATCTCTCAAAATAAATGAATAGGCATTAGAAAAAATTATGTCTCTACTAATGCTATATTAGTGTTTTATTACATTCTTTTTTTTGGTTTCTATTTAATTGTGTTGATGTCACATTCACGTGAGTATCTCTTGTCATTAAGTCAAAGTTAGAAAATTGGACTCATATAAAATTGTTATGTCTGTTTTCTGA
This sequence comes from Neofelis nebulosa, assembly GCF_028018385.1. NCBI lineage: Eukaryota > Metazoa > Chordata > Mammalia > Carnivora > Felidae > Neofelis > Neofelis nebulosa. The sequence goes on from NC_080783.1 coordinate 16,182,601, forward strand.
CGTCACTCCTGACACAAAATGTGTGGTGTTTGCCGACACTAACCAATTCTCCAATTTTCTAACTCTGATGCCAACTGGATATCCTACATTTCAATTCAGTTTTGACACTAACCGCCTGGTGTTAGCAAAGTCTCCACAGGTCAAGGGCTTGGCCCCTCAAGATGCCAGCTGTCAGTGAGGTGCCCAGACTGCTCCCACTTCTACTTGGCTTACTACATAGTCAAACATCTCCTGGCCCCTTGTGTACGTTTGGTAATTCATTAGACAACTCACAGAACTCCGGAAAACACTTCATGCTAACCTGTTTGTTATAAAGGATCCAACTAGGAACAGCCAAATGGAAGCAATACAGAGAGCAGAGGGGTGGTAAAGGGGACAGTGGAGACACCTGTCCAGCACTTCCAAGTGTTCACCAACCTGAAAGTTCTACCGACTCTGTCAAGAGATTTTCTGGAGGTTCCATAATGTAGGCATGGCTGATGAAATCATAGGCCATTGGCGATTAGATCTCTAGTCCCCCTCTCCCCAGAGGTTGGGTGTGGGGCTAAAAGTTCCAACTCCCTAATCATGGCTTGGTCTTTCTGATGACCTACTTCCGTCCTGAAGTTTTCTGGGGTCTCCGGCTCCCAGTCAGCTCCTAAGCAATTGTTATCGTCCCAGAAACTCCAAGTGTTTTAGAAGACAAACACCAAATATGTATTTCTTAGTATAGTGCAAAATATATTAATCATGCAAGCGTTTATTAATTTCTTGCTCAATTCAGCTTTGAACATTTTTCTTAGTCTGAAGAGTTAAATACTATTATTTTGTGTTCTGATCTCAGCCACACATAATCTATCTGTTAAGTAGACTCTCATGACACTTGGCAACTCATTGCCTGCACACATTCTCCCTGTCATCATTACCTGAGTATCTTCCTTTCCTTCCTAAACCGTAAGTTTTCTAGAGTGTAAGATCATATATTCTTTTTATTCAGGCCTTACTCAGTCTAAATATTCCAGATTCCCCATGGAACGATAGTATGAGGGTAGAAAGACACAGGCGTTTGCCCCCCAAAACGCCATTCTAACGGGCAGTACTCGGTTCAGATCATTCTGTGCTTGGTTGAGAACCTTCCGGGCTTGAGTCGTAGTTCAGCATCTCCCTTTGCCCAGTCTTGCTTCCTCCTACTTCCTTTCACAGGTATCGATCCCCAATAAACACCTTGCACCTCAAAATGTGTCTGCTTCTGGTGAACCCAGCATCTAATATGGGCCCTCACACGGACGATGATTAGGTTGATAAAACACCCACGCCCATCTTCATCCATCTGGCTGAACGACTTCAACCAGAGTTGGCTTGAAGGGGGGGGGGTAGCTTTAGGCACTGACCTCAGGGTCAGAGGGTTGGAGATCTGGCTGAAGAGTCTTGTAATTGTGGTGATGATGAGATTGAGGGAGGTGATGGTAGCAGCTCTTACACTTGTGGTAGGTACACTTCTATGACGGTACTGTGAGAGAGGTACTGTTACATTCTCAGTTTAAAAATGAGAAAATTGGGGGGCGCCTGGGTGGCTCAGTCGGTTCAGCGCCTGACTTCGGCTCAGGTCACGATGTCACAGTCCGCGAGTTGGAGCCCCACGTCGGGCTCTGGGCTGACGGCTCGGAGCCTGGGGCCTGTTTCGGATTCTGGGTCTCTCCCTCTCTCTGCCCCTCCCCTGCTCGTGCTCTGTCTCTCTCTGTCTCAAAAATAAATAAAAACATTCAAAACATAAAAATAAATGAAAATGAGAAAATTGAACCGTGCAGAGATTCAGAAACATAACCTTCACCTCCTAAGTGATAGAGACACGATTTGGGCCCATTTCTTAGTTGTTACTTACTTTGCGTATCTAATAATGAATACTCCATAAAGGCAGGGATTTCTGTCACCTGAGTTCATTACTGAACCATTCAGAACTGCAACAGTGCCTGGTATATATAGTAGGAGCTCAGGAAATATTTGTTGAAAGGAGTAAATTCGTGACTGTCGATCAAGACTTCCAGGTAAATTTCAGAAAACATTTGCTTTGATGGCAGGAATCAGTTCTTTTTCTCTTTTTAATAGACCTATGTTATAGAACATATTGTTTTGTGCATAGTGTGAGTACTGTTGTATTTGCTGAATTTAATCGAGTAAAAATAGATCTTTCTATTGACGGACATGCTAATTTTGTACTTGCTAACTTAGTCTTTGTAAATTATTTTTTTTGAATTTTTGTTAATGTTGACTTATTTTTGAGAGAGAGTGGGAGACAGAGCGCGAGCAGGGGAGGGGCAGAGGGAGACAGAGACAAGGAATCTGAAGCAGGCTCCAGGCTCCAAGCTGTCAGCACAGAGCCTGACGCAGGGCTCAAACCCTCAAACCGGGAGATCATGACCTGAGCTGAAGTCAGACGCTGAACCAGCTGAGCCACCCCGGCGCCCTTGGTGTTTGTAAATTAAACTTGAAGTGTCTTCTGGACCGTCATCCTTCTGCAGAGCCTCAGAAGATTCACTGGTGCTGTTCTTGGGGCCTGTATCTATGAGATACCCTTTAGGAAAGTACAGCAACTTTCCTTTCTCAGGGCATAATTCCCAGTATTCAAGGTTTGACTCTTGGTAGTTAGGTGTGCATTCAGGGACCCTCCTGAGCCAAATGAGGAAACCTGGGGTAACCTCCTAATGAACTAACGAGGTATTCCTTCCTGAGAATCCAGCCATGGAACAAAGAGACACCAGATCTGAAAGTCTTTAAATTTGAATCCTACTAAGTATAGAAAGGTGACTAGAGTGTCCATGAATTCGTGCGCCTGGAGCCTCCCTGGTTCCTGCCTTACCTGAGGTTTGATTGTGACTGGGAGATACCTCAATGACTTCCTAACAAACCTGCTCTTTAGCCGAAACACCAGTGTTGGTTTCTGTGACTGGCAACAGAAAGAAACCACACGACCACCTTGTGGCTCGGGAAGTATCTGTGCTCATTGAGTGGTAGGACGTAGCATAGAGGACCAGATACATTCACCTGATCCGGTAAAATGGGAAGTGCCTGATTTTAGATTTTATAGGATACGGAGTAGAGGTGGGATAATAGGTGTGGATGTTTGGGGTCTCTTATTTATAACTTCAACTGGCCAGTTCCAATTCCTGTGGGCGAATAGCTCAGACAATAGTCGGAAGGATTGTTGCTTGAAGTTTTGGATTCAGAAAAGAGCCAGGTTTCTTATGTTACCATAGGCTTGTAGGGTTTGCTTAAAAGTATTTTTAAAGTCCCACTGATTTTTGTTTGTTTTTCTTGTTTTTGTTTCCTACTCAAAAAAGATCATTAAAGTGAGCTCTCTGTCTCATGCCATGTTGGCATTCCCAAGGAAGATTCATGATTGGATTCTATTTCTGAGCAGTATAAATCAAACTTGGTGGCAGGGATATGTTGATGGCTTGAAGTAAGTGAAAAATAAATTAGAAAGGGAGAAGGCCTGGGGTAGCAAAGACATAAATTTAAAATTTAAATCTCAAAAGATGAAAACCTATGAAAAGCCATTTTGAAAACCTGGCTTAGATGCTTCTAAATGAGTGAAAAAGGGGAGCGAGGGGAATAAGTTAGGAGCACGTGAATGAGTCTGGTTTACATATAAGTCCTTATAACTCTGAAGAAGACAGTTTACGTGTTTAAGCAATACCAGAAGGTCCTTTCAAAAGGTATTAGAACCTCAAGAGAAATCACTTAGAATGTTTTAAAAACATTGAAACATTAGAATAGATTACTTTTGGCATTTGAAAAGAGAACATTATATTGAAGGTATACAGTCATCAGACTAGGCAATGCTACTATGATGAATTTATTATATTCATTCTCTTATATTATGCTCCTTTTTCTCAGAAAGCTAAATGCTCATGATTCAGAATTTACATTAGTTCTTGGAATTAAGGAAAGTAAATACCCTTAAGAATGGCAAAAAAGAAAGAGGTTGAAGGCTTTGGACTCCGATGGACCTTGAATTTGAGCCTGTCTCCTAAGTGGCTGTATGATCTTGGGCAAGTCACTTGGCCTCTGAACCTCGGTGTTCTCAACTCAGAGGTTTTGCCAAAAATAAAGTGAGATACCTGCCTAAACCAAATATCACAGTGCCAGCTTACAGTAGATACATAATAATTGTAGATTATTAATAGATCCCTTGTTCCTTCCCTCTGAAACTTGAAACTTAACAAAGCAAGATTTTAATTTATGTAAATTTGTCCTAGTTTAGAGAGAAACAGCTCCCTTGTGGCAGAGATAAGGAGGATGATTATAAAGTTCCACTAAATTAATAAAAAGTGTGCATTTCTAATCTACAGAGGATTCATCCTGCTAAAACTTATTCAAAGTTTCCATATCTAATGGTTTACACACCCAGTATGCACACCTGTTACTTTTCTGCACATGCCTTTTCCAGGGGGTAAGGTCAGGTTGTATATTATTTAAATCAGAATTGGAGGTGAATTACACCCACAGTTCTTTAGATTTAGGAAGTTTGAATACACTGCAAATGCTTTTTTAAGCAAGTGCTTTTTAAAAAAATGAAATATTTGACTATCCAAACTTCCTCTCTAGCTCCCTTTCATCTTCTTTTCTTCCTCAAACCATGATATGAAGATTAGAATGTTTCCTTTACAGCGCTGTAGATATGTGAATCATGTCTTATAAGAAACGAATGGCATAATGACAAAAGTGGCTCTTGAATGCTTGATTTTCACCATCGGGGGGATGGGTGTGTCTAGCCAATCAGTAAAGATGATTTGGGTGGAGGTGGGGTGGTAAGAAGAATTTGATTTAGTTTACTTTACTTTGCATAAAGGTTTTTCTTTTCTTTAAAAGGACAGATGTCTATTTCAAGTAATTCTGTAAGTTTTTTTCTGAAACATGTTGGTGCTGATGTACACTCTTTCATGTTTCTGTCCTCTGCCAAGATCATTCTAGCATTCACTAGGGGGCTCCTCTGTGTGGGCCACTATTTAATAAAGTATGAAGCCATGGGACATACCCTGGGTCAGGAGTAGCTGGAAGTGATTTCAAGTCTGCTGTACCTTATAGATAAAGTGATAAAAGGACTTAGTTTTAAGTTGGGGGGGGCAGTTTATTTTTTCAACGTTTTTTTTTTTTTTTTTTTATTTATTTTTGGGACAGAGAGAGACATAGCATGAACGGGGGAGGGGCAGAGAGAGAGGGAGACACAGAATCGGAAACAGGCTCCAGGCTCTGAGCCATCAGCCCAGAGCCCGACGCGGGGCTCGAACTCACGGACCGCGAGATCGTGACCTGGCTGAAGTCGGACGCTTAACCGACTGCGCCACCCAGGCGCCCCATGGGGGGGGGGCAGTTTAAATAAGCTTATATTTCTTTTGTAATGTGCATGTTTATTCTAGAAAAAAAATAGAAAAATTAAAAATTGGAAGAATACCAATTCCCCGTAAGTCTAACACCCAAGGAGAGCCACTATCCAGTAAATATCTTTCCAGAACACTTCCCAGGTGTCCCGGCAATGGTGGAATGAGGAGCCCTGAGCTATTGAAAGCTCATTCTCTTAATCAGGTTATGTGGGAATGATAATCTCTGATGGGTGAGGAGGTCACATGACGATGTCAGGATGATGAGTCGTGGGTTGCAAGGACTTAGCTCATTTCCTTCTGCATTATCCTGGATCCAACTGATTTGTCATTTTGGCTTAGAGTGATGAGTAATGCTCACCTCCTTCCCTCTTACCTTATGGTTCTAGTCTCTTGAACACATGTGCATCCTGCTTGTCAGCTGGTTCCTGTCAGCTTTGCATATAGTTGCGGGGGTTTGCCAGTCCCCTTAGGGCTTGCTAGCTCACACATGGTCTGCATGAATTCTTGGAGAAGTCTCCAGAGGAAGGGTGTAATGGAGCAGGACAGAGCATTAGGAGTGCCAGTGCTCCAGAAAACATTTGCCAAAACTTTCGTTCAGAAAGGCTGAACTGAGATTTCTCTAGGACATGAGAACTTCTTAAGCAGCCAGTCATGGTTCCATGACAGCTGAGATTTGACAGGGGACGTTTCTTTCTCTTTATGCCAGGGAGGGCACGGAGCCTGTTCCTTACCATTATGGGAAAGTTAAACCACTGGAATTTACTGAAAGGGTTGTGGCTAATGGCATAGACTTTTAAGTAAATAATGCATGCTGGGCTGGGGGGCACAGAAAGATCTTCAAAGCACGCTTTCCCTCTAAACTCTTGGAATGGAAAAATCTGAATCTGGGCAGAGAGAAAATAAACATACAAACAAATTGTAAGAAACTTGTGAACAAAAACCTTACAGCCTTCATATCCTTCTTCCATACATCAGAACTCTTTCTAGTGACAAGCTCAGGAAAAAAAAAATATTTGGAAGTAGGAACATGCTGTGAATAAACAATCTGTGCATCGCTTTTCTTCTCCCTGAATTGGAATGCTCAAAACTGAGATTCTTTGGGATCACAGATGCTCCACTACAAGGATATAGTGACGGATAATACCCTGTTAGCGAGTCTAAGTAAGCCACAAAAATGAAGGACAAGCCTGTGGGATGACTGGAAAGTAAGGGGGAGGGTAACCAGATAGAGAGTGAATGAGCTCGAAGCGTGACCTGTTCAAAGACCTTCACTTCCCTAGAATCCACCGTCGTTTACACGTCCTTAACATCCAGGTGAATGGCCGTTTTGACAATCTGGACCCTCAAGTTTTGGAATTTCTTCCAGTTGACCACTCTCTCCAATTATCTTCATACTTCCACACTTACGACAAAAATGTGCACCTTGTGGTCTTTTCAAAGGGTTCCACATGTGAGACCCTGTACAAAAAGACCTACCGTCTGACCACCATTTATTTTCCTAAAAGCTCTCTGTTAGTTATTCTCATGGTCCCTGCTGTCAGATCCCACTGAGACCTCCAAAACCCCACGTCCCTCGTTACTGCTTACTACCAACCACCTCTGCTTGTCCCTCCTTCCCTGCTCAGTGTCTAGGCTTCGTCACTGTAATCCTTCTCTTACCATTCATCTCACACCGTTACCCTCTTATTTTTTTTCCAATACATCTGCCTGTTAAAAACCCAAATCTAGAGTTCCATATTAAAGTGCCCATACCTGGACTGAGGCGCAGTGGAGAGAGAAAATCCATACAACTGCAAAGATAGGCCATAAACTCGACTCAAGAGTAACTCAACGAACGTGTGGTGGTTAAGGGCGTGACCTCTGGGATCACGCTGACTAGATTCATACCCCTGCTCATCACTTCCTAGACGTGAGATCTGGGCCAAGTTACTCAACATTCTTTTTTTTCTGTGACTACCTTTCTTATCTGTATCGTGGGAATCTAAAAGAAATTGCCTCACGATCTCTTGTGATCATGAGCTCTCGTGTGCAGGGAGCAGTACCTGACGTGAACCTCAAGCCCGTCACCATCTACTTCACTTTCACAAATGACACTTCCGCTTTGTAACAAAAACAGAAGCCATGAAATGAGAGACACTCATCATTGGTTCATAAATTTAAGGAGTTGTTATTGTCTTTAATTTGCAGGGTTTGTTTGAATATTCTAGGAAGGACATGCAGAAGATAATCTCGGTATTGTTCGTCTGTCCATGCCCAGAGGGGGGAATAGAGTATCTTATAGACGATGGAGTTGGCATTTCCGTCATTTCAAATTATAATATTAATGTAACAAATATGTATTGAGTAGATGTCTGATTGCAGACACACAGTTAGGTAAAATGAGGGATACATGGGTAAGTGAGATGGGTATTAGCAAGTGGAATCGGATTTTTCTTAAATGTCTCAGTCTGGGGGCGCCTGGGTGGCGCAGTCGGTTAAGCGTCCGACTTCAGCCAGGTCACGATCTCGCGGTCCGTGAGTTCGAGCCCCGCGTCAGGCTCTGGGCTGATGGCTCGGAGCCTGGAGCCTGTTTCCGATTCTGTGTCTCCCTCTCTCTCTGCCCCTGCCCCGTTCATGCTTTGTCTCTCTCTGTCCCAAAAATAAATAAAAAACGTTGAAAAAATAATTAAAAAAAAAAATGTCTCAGTCTGGTCAGCTCCGACTTGATAAATCACCTCATTTGCTTTTTAAAAATCTTATCTCTTCCTTTCTTTTCTCGTTCTATCTTGAAAAAAAAAAATATCCCCCATGTTTATAACTCCATTTGAGCGGTCTGCTACTGCAGCATTCAGTCTAAAACAAAGCAAAACAAAACAAAACAAAACAAATCACACATGTGTGGGTATACAATGGAAACGGACTGTGTTTGTTAAATTGAACCATAGCTTCTTGCTCTCTTTTCACAATTCAGGGATTTCAACAATAAATATGCAGTCCATGAAACTAGAAAATTTCAACCTGGGGGCAAATCAATCGATGCACTTGAGTATGCTTTTGTCCTGCAGTACCTGCCTCTATAACACCTGCAAACTTTACCACCATCCAAATGATTTACAACCATGCAAACTGTCAACTATAAGCGATATGACAAAATACCAAAATTCGATGTTACTCACTGCTTCACGAGCTACACTGTTTACAAAAATAGTTTTTTGGTGGATTCTTCTCTCGACCGCAGCTGTTTTTGTGGTGTAAAAGGGGATGGTCTAGGTAACATCAGTAAAAAATGGTAGATAGGCGACCCCATGTCCCCTTTCTCCCACAAGAGCAGTGAATAAACTGACAAAGACTGTTGGAATCAACCTTATCAGAACTCTGGGAACTAGCCAAAGTTTTACCACATCCAGACAAACATTTGATCAAGCAAAAGGTGGCTGAATCTCAGTGCGAGAGCTTTGGGGTATTTTAGCTTACCTTGGTGCCAACCTCCCTCCCCAGCTCAGGAAGGGTCTTGAAGATGGCATCCTGCATTCCTGGTTTGGGTTTCCAGTGCTGGCTAATGCAGAGAAGATCTGCCCTCAAAGAATTATGCTTATGGGTTTTGGCCCATCTGGTGGTTCCCTGAATAAGGCAATAAAGGGTTTGCCTTTATTCAACCTAGCTCTCCTAAGGTGAGCTCTCCTAAGGTGGAGAGATGACCACATGGGGACATTCGTCAGAAACAGTTAAGGCAACCTTATTAGCTGCTGCCACTTGGGGCGAGGGATAACAGTTGGAACAAATAATAGATACACTGAAAAGCATATCTACAAGGCCAGAGGCACATAGGGCGGGATGCATACTCAGAAAATATACTCAGAAAAGCTCTAAACTCTCATCCTGCTTGGCCTTCTGAATCTGTGCAGACAGAAAGTGAAGGTTAAAGCAGACTTGTAAGTTGTCCAGCTGAGTATCGAAGGTTTACCCTGGAAAGTTTATTAGTAAAAACCGTGAGGTGTTTTTGTTTTGTTTGTTTGTTTTTAATTTTTTAATGTTTATTTTTGAGAGAAAGAGAGACAGACAGACAGACAGAGCATGAGCAGGGGAGCGACAGAGAGAGGGGGAGAAACAGAATCCGAAGCAAGCTCCAGGCTCTGAGCTGTCAGTACAGAGCCCGACGTGGGGCTCAAACTCACAAACTATGAGATCATGATTCGAGCCAAAGTCAGACACTTAACTGACTGAGCCACCCAGGGGCCCCTGTTTATTTCTTTTTTGAGGTGGGGGGGATTTCTAGATGTTTAAGAAAATCTCTGCCAAATCACTAGCTGACCACTAAGGTAACCTAATACAGACAGCAGTGACTACATATAACAAAAAAATACTGATTTTACAAAATTGGTTCAGAAAACAAACAAACAAATGCAGCCACAATCAGTGGCCATAACAAACTCTGGGAAAGGAAAAGAATCTGACTATAAGAGTTGCCACATTGTAATAGTCAAAATGTACTCCAAAAGCCTAGCTTTCAAAAAATGTTATAAGGTATTCAAAGAAACAAGAATGTATAGTCCATATACTGGAAAAATAAAAATGCATACACACTGTATCTGAGGAAGCCTAGGTATTGTACTTAGTAGATAAAGACTAACTCAGGTACCTAAATATGCTCAAATGCTAAAGAAAACAATGTATGAAGAATTAAGGGAGAGGTAAGAATGATGTCTCACCAAATAGAGGATATCAACAAAAAAGACGTTATGAAAGTAACCAGATAGAAATTCTGGAATTGAGAAAATTACAATAACTGAAATAAAAAATTCACTAGAGGGATTAATAACAGATTTGAGCAGGCAGAAGAAAGAATCAGCAAACTTGAACATAGGTCATTTGAGATTAGCCAGTATGAGGAGAAGAAAGAAAAAAGAATGAAGAAACATGCACAAAGCCTAAAATACCTGTGGGACACTATCAAGTATGCTAACATAAGCCCAATACCTCTCCCATAGAAGAGAAAGGGTTAGAAATAATATATGAAATATATTAGTTATTATATTAATAGAATAGTTGAAAACTTCTGAAATTTAATGAAACACGAAAAATCACACATCTAAGAAGTGCAATGAACCCCAAATAAGATCAACTCAAAAGAGATCCACAGGGAAACACATTCTAATCAAACTGCTGAGCACCAAAGGCAAAGAGAGAGAACACTGAAAACAGGAAGAGAGAAGTGATTCACTATGTGCAAGTGATCCCTAATAAGATTAATAACCGATTCCTCACCAAAAAACATGGAAGCCAGAAGGCAGTCAGATGCCATATTCAAAGTGCGGAAAGAAAATAAAGACACAAGAAACTTAAGCAAAAATTCTGTATCCGGCAAAAGGGTCCATTAAAAATGAAGGAGAAATTAAGACATTCTCTGAAGAATAAAAAGAGAGGTTTTTTGTTTGTTTGTTTGTTTTTCCAGTAGATCTTCTGTACAATAAACGCTAAAGGAAGTCCCTCAGGTTGAAATGATAGGGCACTAGAGAGTAATCAAATCTGCATGAGGAAATAAAGAACACCAATAAAGGTCTATGAAGTCAGTATTAATGTGTTTCTGGTTAGTAACTTATATGTTTTTTCCTAAATTATTGAAAAAACGACTACATAAAACAATAATTATAAATCTATGTTGCTGTACACACAGGTATAAAGATGAAATTTGTGACAATAATAACATAAAATGTGGGGGACAGAGCTCCATAGGAGCAAATGTTTTATATAGTATTGAAACTAAGTTGCTACTAATTCAAACTAAATTGTTACAAATGAAGATATTAACTATAGTCCCCAGAGCAACAACTAAGAAACTAACTAAAAACATATATGATAAAGGAAATGAGAAAGGAATCAAAATGGTGTATTAGGAAATGTTTACCTAACACAAAAGTAGATATTAATGGATGAATTCAGGAAATAAAAGATATAAGACATACTGAAAACAGCAAAATGGCAGAAGTCCTTTTTTATCAGTAATTCTATTAGATATAAATAGATTAAACTTTCCAGTGAAAAGGTAGAGATGGGCGGATGGATTTAAAAAAATGAATCCATCTATATGTTGACCACAAGACACCCACTTTGGAATCAAAGACACAAAGAAGTTGAAAGCAAAAGGATGAAAATAATTATTCCATGCAAGCAGTAATCAGAAGAGAGCTAGTATGACTATTAGATAAGATAGACCTTAAAACACAAATTGTTATAAAAGATGAAGAATATTATAAAACAACAAAAAAAGTGTCAATCCCTTTAGAAGCTATATCAACTATAAGTATATATGCACCCAACAACAGAGTTTCCAAATTTATGAAGTACAAACTGACAGAATTCAAGGGCAAAATAGGTCAATAATAATAGTTGGTGACTTCAACACCCCACTTTCAAGAATAGCATAACTAAACAGAAGATGAAGAAGGAAATAGAAGACTAGAAAAATATAAACTCACTAGCACTAACAGGACATATATAGAACACTCCAACTAATAATAGCAGAATACATATTCTTTTTTTGGTACATGAGACATTCTCTAGGATAGACCATATCTTAGGCCACATATGATTATAAATAAATTTTAAAAGATTGAAATTGGAATGAAATGAGAAATCAATAACAGAAGGAAATTGGGAAATAAAGTTAATTGATGATGATTTAGATAATCATCTGACCGAGAGAGAGAGAGAGAGAGAGAGAGAGAGAGTCTTAAATTACTAAAATCAGGAATGAAACAGGAGACATTATTACTGACCATAGAGAAACACAAAACATTATAAGACAATACTATGAACAGTTGTATGTCACTAAATTAGATAATCCAGCAAAATGGACAAATTCCTAGAAATATGCAAACCACCAAAACTGCCTCAAAAAGAAATAGAAAATATGAATAGACCTATATAATAAGAGATTGAATCGTAATCAGAAACCTCTAACAAAAGAAAGCCTGGAACCAGATATTTTCACTGTTGAATTCTATTAAATGTGTAAAAAAGAATTATCATCACTCCTTCCCAAACTTTTCTAAGAAGTTGAGGGAGGAGAGGACATTTCTTAACTCATTCCGAGGCCAGCGTTACCCTGATACCAATGCCAGACAAAGACATCACAAGAAAGTAAAATTGCAGACCAATATCCCTTATTAATATAGATGCAAAAATTCTCAACAAAGTAGTAGCAAACTGAATCCAGCAACATATTCATAAGATTATACACCATTACTAAGTACTATTTATCTTAGGAATGTAGGGTGGGTTCAACACAGAAAAATCAATCAGTGTAATAGAATAAAGGGTAAAAAAAAAAAAAAAAACAAAACAAAAAAAAAAACACAAAAAAAACCCAAAACCAAAAACAAAAACAAATAATCCAGTGAAGAAATGGGCAGAAAACATGAATAGACACTTCTCTAAAGAAGACATCCAGATGGCCAACAGGCACATGAAAAGATGCTCAGTGTCACTCCTCATCAGGGAAATACAAATCAAACCACACTGAGATACCACCTCATGCCAGTCAGAGTGGCTAAAATGAACAAATCAGGAGACTATAGATACTGGAGAGGATGTGGAGAAACGGGAACCCTCTTGCACTGTTGGTGAGAATGCAAACTGGTGCAGCCACTCTGGAAAACAGTGTGGAGGGTCCTCAAAAAATTAAAAATAGATCTACCCTATGACCCAGCAATAGCACTGCTAGGAATCTACCCAAGGGATACAGGAGTGCTGATGCACAGGGGCACTTGTACACCAATGTTTATAGCAGCACTTTCAACAATAGCCAAATTATGGAAAGAGCCTAAATGTCCATCAACTGATGAATGGATGAAGAAGATGTGGTTTATATATACAATGGAATACTACTTGGCAATGAGAAAGAATGAAATCTGGCCTTTTGTAGCAACGTGGATGGAACTGGAGAGTGTTATGCTGAGTGAAATAAGTCAGGCAGAGAAAGACAGATACCAGATGTTTTCACTCCTATGTGGATCCTGAGAAACTTAACAGAAGATAATGGGGGAGGGGAATGGGGAAAAAGTTACAGAGAGGGAAGGAGGCAAACCATAAGAGACTCTTAAAAACTGAGAATAAACTGAGGGTTGATGGGGGGTGGGAGGGTGGGGAGAGTGGGTGATGGGCATTGAGGAGGACACCTGTTGGGATGAGCCCTGGGTGTTGTATGGAAACCAATTTGACAATAAATTTCATATTAAAAAAAAGAAAGTTACTTAATTTACAATAGTATCAAAATGAATAAAATACTTAGGATTAAATTTAACCTAACAGGTGTAAGATTTGTACACTGAAAACTTAAAACACAAACAATGTCGAAAGAAATTAAAGAAAGTCCAAATAAATGGAAAGACATGCCATGTTTGTAGATTGGAAGACTTAACATTTTTAGGATGGCCAAACTACCCAAAAGAATCTATAGCTTTGATGTAACCTTTACCCAAATCCCAGTGCTCTTTTCTACAAAAATGGAAAAGTTAACCCTGAAATTCAAATGACATTGCAAGTGACCCATAATAACCAAAACAATCTTTAAAAAGAATAAAGTTGGAAAACATACACTTCTTTTTTTTTAATGTATAATTTATTGTCAAATTGGTTTCCATACAACATCCAGGGCTCATCCCAACAGGTGCCCTCCTCAATGCCCATCACCCACTTTCCCCTCTCCCCCACCCCCCATCAACCCTGTTTGTTCTCAGTATTTAAGAGTCTCTTATGGTTTGCCTCCTTCTCTCTCTGTAACTTTTTCTCCCCCCTCCCCCCTCCCCCTGGTCTTCTGTTAAGTTTCTCAGGATCCACATAGGAGTGAAAACATCTGGTATCTGTCTTTCTCTGCCTGACTTATTTCACTCAGCATAACACTCTCCAGTTCCATCCACGTTGCTACAAAAGGCCAGATTTCATTCTTTCTCATTGCCGAGTAGTATTCCATTGTGTATATAAACCACATCTTCTTCATCCATTCATCAGTTGATGGACATTTAGGCTCTTTCCACAATTTGGCTATTGTTGAGAGTGCTGCTATAAACATTGGTGTACAAGTGCCCCTGTGCATCAGCACTCCTGTATCCCTTGGGTAGATTCCTAGCAGTGCTATTGCTGGGTCATAGGGTAGATCTATTTTTAATTTTTTGAGGAACCTCCACACTGTGGAAAACATACACTTCCTGACTCTAAAATTTACTATAACCTAGAGTAATCAATGTGGTACTGCCATAGATATATCAATGGAATAAAATCAAAAGTTCAGAAATAAGACTTTATATCCATGGTTGACTTTTGACAAAGGCACCAAGATGATTCCATGGGGGAAAGACAATCTCTTCAATGGATGATTCTAGGACAATTTGATATACACATGGAAAAGAATGAAGCTAGACCCTTACTTAGTTCACACCACATACAAAAATTATCTCAAAATGGATCAAAGATCTAAATGTAAGAGATAAATATATAAACCTTTAGAAGACAGCATAGATATAAATGGTCATGAGCTTGGATTTGGCAACATTTTCCTATCCATGACAACCAAAGAAAAAACAACAACAGCAAATAAATAAATTGGACCTTACGACGATGAAAAACTCTTATGCATCAAAGGACATTATCAATAATGTGAAAAGATGACCCACAGAATGGAAGAAAATATAAATCATAAAGCTGATAAGGGTCTAGACTATATAAATACCTTGTGAACAACAAAAACAACCCTCTCCCCCAACACAACTAAACAACGGGCAGAGGACGTGGATAGATATTTCTCGAGAAAAAGATATACAAAGGGACAATAATCACATAAAAAGATGCTCAACATCACTAGTCACACATTGCGGATGGGAATGCGAAATGGCATAGCCACTGTGGAAGACAGCTTGGTGATTTCCCAAAATGTTAAACAGATAGCATATGACCAGCAATTCTACTCTTAGGTACGTGCCAAAGAGAATTGAAAACATTGTTCAGGCAAACACTTGTCCATGAATGTTCATGGCAGCATAATTCATAATAGCCAGAAAGTGGAAACAACCCAAATGTCTATCAACTGAAGAATGGATAAATAAATGTTTTACGTCCCTGCTATGAAATATCATTCAGCCATATGCGAAGGTAAAGTACTGATACATGCTACAACATGAGTGATCCATGAAAATAGTATTCAAAAGGAAAGAAGACAGACACAAAAAGCTACATATCATATGATGCCACTTATGGGGAATGACTGCTTGGTGGTAATATTACCTTTTCGGGGTGATGGAAATATTCTGGAATTCGATACTGGTGATGGTCGCACAACATTGTGAATGTACCGGAAGCCACTGACTTGTACATTTCAAGTGAATTTTATGCCATGTGGATTTTACCTCAATTAAAAAAAAAAAAACAGGGACACACTAAAAAAGCAATGCTTCAAATGAACACAAATAAAATAATGGTTAAAAAATGGCCCCAAATCATCTCGACTCTTTCTTCTCGAGTCATATCATTTCCTCAGTAACGCAGCCTTTGCAGCAGAAGCATGTATCAGGCTGCTGTAATTAACACAATTTCTTTGTGAAATTACATTTGCAAGACTATAGATGTGTTTTCAGTTGTCTTTTATTCATTCCAGATAGCACACCATCATCGTGAATTATGCCAGGGACTGCAATAATTTAATCAATATTATAATTAAACAGTCCCCAGTATAAGTATATATTTATATACTATGGCGTTGACAACTGGCTTTTAAAAGAGTCTAGAGTTTAATAGTTTTGCGCATCATTTACAGTTCCCTTGCACCACTGACATGATTGATTAGCACCACAATAAGAAATTATGTCTTCTGCAGAATCCATCCTGTATTGGGAGAATTGATTATATTTCCCTGGGGAGGTCAGGTCTCATAATGCAAATGTTAATTAATTTTTTTGTATTAAAAGCTAAATACAAAGCTTGAATCACTTTTATTAGGAACTTCTTTTAATGAATTCACTGCCCTTTGAACCCAAACAGTTTATCTTTGGGCACATGCATCCTATTAAAGAGCAAAAACAATTGATTGTGCAATCATCCACATGGAGTGTCCCAACTAGGTTACAGACATGCTGTGGGAGCCTCTCAGGAGCTGTTAAATTTAATCGTAGACTGTTAGCAGGTTTCCTTCCATCCATTTTTTTCTTTCTCTCTTTTTTCCCCCTCCCTCTGTGAAAAAAAAAATACTTCGAAGAATAACTTAGGAAGTTAAAACAAATAGCATCATTTTAACTTTTAATGTGAGGGTATAGAATGGAATGGAATTACATATACTGTTTATTTCAAATATATTATACTAGAAAAACATCATGTGAAAGAGCATTATGGTTATGTAGATGGTGGAACAGTCTGTAATTAAACTAGATTGCTGCTAGGTTATATTTCATCGGCTTTTCTGGGTAATGAAAGTTCATGACTTTAATGGAGACCACCTCAAATGTATTTTACTAGAAATTTCACTGGAAATTTACATTCAAATGTAGCAAGGGTGGTTTGCAGTTGACTGGTCTTTGTAATGACCAGGTCTATCTGCCAGGCATGCAGGGTTTTGAAACTCTGTTACAATCTAGCATTTCTGTATTGAAACTCTTTTTTAATTAATTTGATGAAACATACTTTGGTTCCCATCCTATTTAAATTCAGATTTCTGGAACCAAAGGTATCTTATTCAATTCTTCCCAGCATGGGGTCATTGGCATGGTTTATTTTCTTAATGTTGTTTCTGTCTTCTTTTGAAAACTTTTGTAAGCCTGCAATTAGTTTGAAAAATCTCATTAGGTATCAAATGAGAAAATCGTTAAATGTGCTCACTGCCGAAAGCATGCCCCACTTGGAAATCAACATTGCTTGGAGTGTTTCACTTCAGAGCCCTGTGCTAACCAAACCATTAGAGGAGCCTTCATCAAGGGGTACATCTCTCATTTCTGAATATATGTGATTCATCGATGTATACTGATGGTGATAAATATATTGGACCCCCAATTTTGGATTAATTATGCCAAGGCAGTTTTCATTGATTGTATTAATTACTGATGGCTCATAGAACTTGTTCTCTGATACCTCTGTGCAAGGTCTACTAAAGCAAATGACACTTGGGTGGACTAAGTGCGATTCTGTCTATCTACTATCCTCTCTACTGGTAAAAATAGGGATACGTTTTCCTGACTTCCTATCTCTGTTGCTGTCCCGCTCCTATAGTTCTTCAAGATAATGTCTTACTCGGACACATTTCATCCAAACAGTAGCTGGTTTAGAGGGCACCAGAAGGTCTGCACCCCGCACCATCTTCCAGAGCCCCCACAAGGGGACAAATCATAGCTTTCCAGAGCCCATAGTGCATGAAGCCTAACTCATAAATTATGAAATGGTAACTGCATATTTTTCAACAACCAAGGTGACAATAATAGCAATTTTTTTAAGCTTATTTATTTTGAGGGGTGGGGGAAGGGCAGAGAGAGCGAGGGATAGAGAGAGAATCCCAAGCAGGCTCTGCACTGTGAGCTCAAAGCCCGAGGCAGGGCTGGAACTCACCAACCACGAGATCATGACCTGAGCTGAGGTCGGACACTTAACTGATCGAGCCACCCAGGTGCTCCAATAATAGAGATGTTTAATAACATATCATTACATTATAAATATTCAATTTCTTACCCATTCTCTTACTCTAAGGAAGTAATAGTGCCTGCTGAGTCAGTCCTGATGTTGGAGGAACTGGGGAATGGGTGAATAGCAGCCAGAGATCTCAGATAAATTTATCTACATAATAAAAAGCTGAAGCAGGGAGGTGGGGGGTAAGAGACAAGAACTGGGTCTGTGAGTGGGGGAGTCTGGAGTTGGGGGTTGGGGGCAATGGGAGCAGTTGTTGCCATGTGAGTGAAATGGAGAGTGAGAGAGTGGGGCGTAAGGGCCCTTAAGTTTTGTTTTACAATAACAAAGCGCTTTTCCTTGGATCGCTTAAAATATCCAAAAAGCTACCGGCGTCGGTTAAATGCTTTTAAGCTATTTTGGACGCGGAACTGATGTGTCTTTGAATGGCACTCAAAGCAGAGCTGGGACCACAGAGGATTCAGTTTTGCAGGGGACACAACGATGACTATGAGCGCCCTCCGGTGGGCATCTCGACTACTACCTGCCTGGGCAAGTTTTTTTTTGTTTTTGTTTGTTGGTTTGTGTGTTTTTGATATATTTTTAGTTTTTGTGTAATCTCTACACCCATTGTGAGGCTTGAATTTACAATCCCGAGATTAAGAGTCGTGTGCTCTACCCGCCGAGCCAGACAGGCCCCCGACTGGGCAATTTTTAGTACATGCCTCAGCCTTACAAACGCCTTGACTCTTCCTGTGAGTTTCAAACCTTTCTTCTTGATCAAAGTTACCTTTCAGGGCGCCTGGGTGGTTCCGCCAGTGAAGCATCCAACTTCGGCTCAGGTCATGATCTCATGGTTTGTGAGTTTGAGCCCAGCATTGGGCTCTGCGCTGACAGCTTAGACCCTGCTTCGGATTCTGTGTCTCCCCCCCTCTCTCTGCCCCTCTCGCACTCTCTCTCTCTCTCTTTCAAAAATAAATAAATATTAAAGAAATTACTTCTCTTTTGACCGGTTTTCTTGAGAGTCTGCTCTTTGCTGCCTACCTATTGGGTTCACCTGGACTAATGATTCTAATTAAGGTGACAAATTTTCCACCTGCTATGAATTTCTTAAAAATATGACTTGACTCGGGATAGTTTCCAATTGTGGAGATTCTAGCCATCATGATTTACCAATGACACATTTTTTTCCTGGCCATCAAAATATATCAGATAGGAAACTACTATGTTGTGTACTTCCCACTTGTTTTCCTTATTCTTTCGTCAAAGAGATTTGTCCCCCTCTGTTTTCAGTCATATGAGAGGCTATTCAATGAATGATAAGTCAGACTGGGGTGTCAGTTGAATGTCCGAGTCTTGATTTCAGCTTAGGTCATGATCCTAGGGTCGTGGGATCAAGTCCCTCGTTGGCCTCTGCACTGAGCATAAAGCCTGCTTAAGGTTCTCTTCCTCTCTCTCTGTCTCCCTCTGCCCCTCTCCCCTGCTCACGCTCTCTCTCTCTTTCTCTAAAAAAAGTCAGACTGTGAATCAAATATGTGGCCAAATACTTACTGAATGTGGCATTTGGCTAAGTCCTGGGGTAATGGTGGAATGCAAAAAGACAAGATTCTTACCCTTAAAGAATTAATAATCCAGTGAGAATAACAAATAATAAGAAGAAAGGTATATTCATGAACTTTGTTAAGTGCTCCGGGAGAAAGATAGGATGCTGTGAGGTCATGTAACAGGGGACCCGTCCTAGTGTGGGCTCAAGGAAGGCTTCTCTGAGGAAGTAACAATAAAGTCAAGATCATATTTGCAGTTATTAATTAGGCAAAGGGGATGAAGGAAGAATGGTCAGGTCAGTCATAGAGAACAGGATGTGCAAAAGTAAGTCCTGAGGCAGATTAAAGTGTGAAATATTTGTTCAAGAAAGAGGGAAGTCAGTGTGACTGAAGAACCGGAAAGAGGTTAGAGAGAATGAACTATGAGTCTGAAGAGACAAGAGGGGAAAATCCTGTTGGCTACATTAAAGGCTTTTTTTTTTTTTTTTTTTTGTCCTAAGAGCTGTGGAAAGCCATAGATGTGTTCTAAGCAGAAAAGTAGCACGATCAGATTTGCTCTGAGAACATTGGGCGAAGAAAGAGGGAAGTTGGAAGATGAGGTGAAGATCGTGGCCGTGGTGTGGATGAGTTGTGGTAGCAATTTGGTCTAGCTTGGCAATCAGGGTGACAGAATTCAGGGGACGGGTTGAAGGGTGTATACAAGATAAAAATGTGTAAGACTGAACAATGCACTGAACGTGGAGGTAAGGGAGAAGAAGGAACGAAGGGCACCTTCCAGTTTCTACCTCTTGCACTGAACAGAGAGTGGGGTCCTTCACAAAGGTCGGAAAACATGAACGACTAGACTGGGGAGGACACAGGTCATGATGAGGCACCATCATAAACCGACTCCATTGAGTTGTGCTGAAGGTTGAATCGACTTTGAGTTACCCAAGTTGAGACGGTATCGTCGTCTCTAAAGTGAACCGACTAACACTTGTCTTACAAGGTGGTTCTGTGTTTTACAGGAAAGAGTGGATGTAAAGCACAGTTCCTGTCACTTAAAAAGCCCCCGGTAAAGGTGAGGAGATTGCTTGAGAACGACATCGTGTGTACGTGTACGTATGAAGTTTGGGTGCCTGTATGTAAGTAATCAAATTAAAGCTCCCCATTTATATTTAAATTCAGTGAACATAAAGCTACTATTATATAGAAGAGAGTTCTTGTGTTTCTTATTAGCCTCTGAACTCCAGAGTAATAACTTAATTCCAAATACAGGATAGACAAGATAATATATAGCCAACTTGTGTTATTGCTATTTCATCTCTGCATTCATTGGAGCCTATGAGTTCACGAAGTCAGTTAAAAAATGGCATCCTGGTTCTAAATAATTACAGTATTTTAACTTTAATTTAATTACAGTGCATTCAACAGTAGACCTTTCAGACTGTGTGGTGATTTCCTCCCGTGAGTTAGACTAATCGGTCCACCTCATTACACTCAATGCATAAAAGGATGTATGTCTCCCACTTTCTAACACATTCCTTTAATGTGCTCCTATAATGCTATCAACACTGGTGCCTGAGCTTCTGCAGAGCCTGTATTTTTCCTTAAAACACAACAAAACGAAACAAAACTCAAATGCAAGATTTTGCAAAGCAGAGCTCTGGAACAAGAAAATAGGTGAACTGAGAAGCAAGCTCTGTCCTGACAGCATTTGACTCTGAAGGAACCGCACGGCAGTGGGGACTTAATTTGTTTCTGACAGGTGACATAAAGATGATCTATAGAGTCATCATTATCTATACGTGGGTGGAAAAAGAATACCAGGGAATCCCAAGTGCAAATAACATTGCAGTGGACATTCCTGGGATGCTGTCTGCATTTCTACGTCAAAGATTGCCATGTGCACGAGTGTTAGATGTACCTGCTGTGAAAAACCCGGGGCTAAGTTAGTTTTATGGGAAGATTGATAAAGCTTTAATCAGCTAACATTAAGTGAAGATTTGTTTTTTTAAATAGAAGTTGACTCGGGGCGCCTGGGTGGCTCAGTCGGTTGGGCGGCCACTTTGGCTTGGGTCATGATCTCGCAGTCCGTGAGTTCGAGCCCCGCGTCGGGCTCTGTGCTGACAGCTCAGAGCCTGGAGCCTGTTTCGGATTCTGTGTCTCCCTCTCTCTGACCCTCCCCCGTTCATGCTCTGTCTCTCTCTGTCTCAAAAATAAATAAACGTTAAAAAAAAAAATACATAAATAGAAGTTGACTCGAAAGGAAAACAGTTACCAAGAACCAACACAGGTTTTGAGCTGGTCCTTAAATTCTCCATTTACGGAATTGACTAATTGGAGAAATGCCCGAGTGGGGGATGGGATGGGCAGAGAGGCGGAAGAGGCAGGACCCAAGTTTGTAATTGAAAGAGAATAAATTGGGTGAAGTGATTGGACAGTGAGAACGACTGGCCAGATGATTTTCATCTTTATTGACTTGACTTATTAAGCAGTGCTGTGGCTGTATTTATTTACTGATGAATTGCAGGAGATAGTCTGGCAGCTGGGGTTTGGATAAAAATACACCATTTCCTTTTCTTATCCCGCTTCTAATATCCCCACATCCATCAGATTTTGGTTTGGGTTTGCAGGAGCGGGAGCCATCCAAAGTTTCTATCCTGGAAGGAAAAAAATATTCCGCCCCTAAAGCTGTAGAGGTGGAGTGGTGATGAAACAGGCCACGCCCAGACCACGCCCACAGGGAAAGCCCCCAGTTTTCTGATGCTGCGTGTTTCATACAGTCACCCCTCGAGGATTCAGGTGACTTTTCCTCCCCAAGGCAGGTATTGGAAACATTTTTCAGAATTACGAGAATTTGGAACTGAATTTGACCTCTTCTCTTCTACTTTTTCCTGGCCTCCCACAAGCCTAGTAGCTTTTCAGAATAACACCCACAGTTAAAGAGGGCTTAGTGGGAAGAACCAAAATTTTCCAGGATTTGGAAAAGTTAGGGCATCTCTGTGAATATATTTCAGGTGTATATTTTAGTGTGGGTGGCCATTTGTTGATTCAACTTAATTTCCGGTATTTCCCGTGTATCACCTACTGACTTGGACCTAGCTATGTCTTCAACCCAGGCAGAAAATGTCTCCACAATCTTGTCTCTGTCTTCTAGCTCTTATTGTCTTTCAACTGACTTGGGTATGTCTTTCCATTCTTCCGGTCAGGACCAAAACAATTTCCTTTCTATGTGGGATGTCCAGTATTTTCTCTCAGTTCAGCCTGTATTATCCTTTAAGTAGTGTTCTGACTTTCCACGGGATCATATTCTCCTATTAGAGTACACATTTCCCCAAATGTCTGGCATTCTTTGGACATTTTCTGTCTGCCTGGACCATTTTCCTCTATTTAATCCTTTCCTAGCTGACTCTTGTAACTCTAGTGACCAAGTTAATAGGCTCCTTCTGGTTGTTCTTGCACCCTTCCAGACTAGATCAGGTTTTATTTCTGTTTCCGCAATTTTCCTTTTGCACTCAGCCCCCACCACCAACCCTTCCCTCTGTCTCTCTGTCTCTGTTTATCTCTCTCTCTGTCTCTCTCTCTCTCTAACACACACACACACACACACACACACATGCACACCAGCTGGAATGCAGCCTGCCCTCACCTGACACTTTTGAATTATTACATGAAGGCTTTCATTCCTTGGTTCCATTGCCCTTTTTTTTCTGTCCTGGCATTTCGAAAACTATTTGGCATTTGGAAATTTCTTACATGTACGATGGAACAAAAGGCAAGGGTGAGTGACAGGGGTGAATCCCACTGCCACTGACCTGGTATGATTTGCCACCTGCCCTGGAAAGCCTGGCTGGAGAGTTTAGAACACGTGCTATTCATATCAGGTACAGCTAGCCACCCAGACCGCACATGCGCGAGATTTCAATTACAGTATCGGGCACCTGTCAGCGATAGAAAGGTTGCAACAACACGGTGTCTTGATTTTTATGATTGTTTTGAATTTTTCGTGGCTGCCTCCATCAAGCCAGGGTAGCAGTGACTTCTTAACACTGTGTGGATATATGGCTAGTTAAGGAAGCTAAAATGAAATTTGTCATCCTGCATAGATATGACACTCTCATACCAGAATGGTGACTGGTTTTACACACACACACACACACACACACACACACACAGGGAAGTCATTTTCTCTGTTATGTTTTCTATTCCTTACCTTAAAAATGTTCTGGTTTATGTGACACAGAGAGAGTTATCCCTATTCCACATTTATAAATTGAGGTGTGGAGGATAAGTTTACGTAACAGGAAAATGAATTCTCCTTTTTCAACTTCTGCTAAGGAAATAATTCTTTTTTTTTTTCCTCCAACATAAAAACATTTGAACATCGTTTAGTTGTGTTTTGTGCTTTCAGTGTTCACTCTGGTAGGATGTTTTATTTTTTATTCTAGGTACAGAATGTGTTCTTTTTTAACGTGTCCAGTGTTGATACAGACACATTAATTTTTTTAAATGTTTTTTCAGTTTTTTGAGAGACAGAGTGAGACAGAGCACAAGCGGGGGAGGGGCAGCGAGGGAGAGAGGGAGACACAGAATCCGAAACAGGCTCCAGGCTCTGAGTTGTCGGCACAGAGCCTGACGCAGGATTCGAACCTGTGAACCGCGAGATCATGACCTGAGCCAAAGTTGTTCGCTGAACAGACTGAGCCACCCACGCATCCCAATACAGGCACATTCAATTAAAACAACAAAAAATGGTATTTTCAAAACCAAGGCAAATATCTTTTTTGAAAACACGGGCTCTGATCTCTGTGCCCCAAGAACCGAAGAGCTGTCCCCAGTGGGGTATGACTTCCTCTATGCTCTTTGGGAGCAGCACATAGGCGCTGAGGGAGAGGAGAGGAGCCTTGAGCTGGGTGCGGCTTCAGGGTCAGGGGTCAGGAAAGAGGATGACCAGCTCCCAAAATGGTACTTCCTCAAAGATACAGCGTATCTTAGTAAGTGGATCCCTGCCCCTCAACCACTGAGCACCACCTGGTCAGAGCCCTCTTGAGAAAGATCGTAGCCCTGTTACTTGATTGTAAACACAGAGCCCAAAGGAGTGTCCACAACCCCTGCCCCCATCTAGTCTGTGGTC
Organism: Neofelis nebulosa; assembly: GCF_028018385.1. Taxonomy (NCBI): domain Eukaryota; kingdom Metazoa; phylum Chordata; class Mammalia; order Carnivora; family Felidae; genus Neofelis; species Neofelis nebulosa. Next base: position 16,207,239 of record NC_080783.1, read on the forward strand.
ACTCCAAACAGAACTGGCCTCACTCTGAGGGCCCTTGAAGTCCCCTTGCATCTCCATTTCTCTTCTGATTTTCTTTTCTACTTCTCGGTCTCCCTCTCTCCACTCTTTCTACCCACTGCCACCAGCATCCTTGATCCAATCTTCCAGAATATTCCACATGGATAGATCAAGAGAAACTATTTTTCAGTCTACCCCCTCAGTTTTTCTTCCGGCTTTATTGAGTTATAACGGGCATGGAGAAAAACTGCATGTAATTAATGTATACAATTTGGGGAGTTTGGACGTATATACTTATAATACCATTGCCAAGATCTAGGTAATAAACACCTCCATCACCTCCAAATGCTTCCCCGTGTCTCTCGGTTTTATTTTTGTGGTAAAAACACTTAACATGAGATCTACCCTTTGAACAAATCCTTAAGTACACAATACCTTACTGGAACTATAGGCACTATATTCTGGCAGAACTCTGGAACTTAGTCCTCTTGTATAACTATAACTTTATACCCACTGAACAACACCCCATATACCCCACCCCATCCCCAGTAACTACTGTTCCATTGTGTACTTCTATACCTTTGACTCTTTTCAATGCCCGATGTAAGAGGAATTGTGTAGCACTTGTCCTTCTGTGACTGACATAGTTCCCTTAGCATAATGTCTTCCGGGTCCATCCATGATGTCGCAATTATCCACCACACCCCCAGTTTTAATGTGGGGTGACCATGATCGGTGACTCCTAGCATCCATTAGACTGACACACTAATCTTCAATAGTCTTGATTTCCTTGCGTGGTATAACTTAAAGGCTAAAAGCTCCCCTTTGCACCAGGCAGGAGAATCGGAAGGAAATGAGGGACGGAGGGAAGAGAGAAACCGCATTGTCACCTTGGGCATTCACTTGTAGTTCAATGGCCATGGGTTGTGACTATTATTTTTAGAATTTAAAGTAGTAATAAATTAATCTATCCGGGCATTCTTGGGATCTTGGTCTCATAGGAAGGGTCTTCGGTGAGTCCATTTTATTTTTACTTTTTGACATCTGCTTTTTCACCAGAAAAATGACATCTCTTCCTTTGCTCATAAGGAAAGAGAAGGCAGAGTTAAAAAGAGGCTAAGTCATTTGTTAAAATCCCTCTCATGAGTGATTTGCAGAACAGGGGTTAGAATCCAGAATCCCTGGTGTGAAGGAGACATTAGCCCAGGTAACCCTAATTTCAGACAGATCCCTTCAAGTACAGCTAAATTTTATGCAAATTCTCATGGCATCTATTTTACGCACAACTCAGGAATGTACGGAAAAGTCTTTGACCCACTTTACAAGCCAAAGTAGCTGATGCAAGTCGGGCTGATGCCCCGTGCTCTTGTGAAGGACTGAACATTTCTAGCCAAGTGACAACATTCCGCTGAATGTGGTGTCATCACTGTCACTCAAAAGAGCCAATCTGATTCAGTGCCTCAACACCTGACTTTGGGCAAGATGGGCACCAGTGCCTTCTCCTGGGGAGAAGGACTCCTGGGGAGTCTCGTTGGGTAGAACGAGTGCGTCTCGGAGCGTGGGGTGTTGGTTCCTGAGACTTCAGCTGTCCCGTGGTCTGCAGGCAGCTTGACAGTTTCAGAGGAAAGGCAGAGAAATGATTTATTCACGGCCATTGCTGAATTTGAAAGGTGCGATTAATGATTATATTCTGAGAGACTCTGCTTCTCTTTCTCCCAGCCAGTTCGCTCAGGAAACAGGGTGTCCTTGATCTCCACTAACTCATTCTCGCCTCGTTTACGTATTTTTGTTTACATTGGTTCCATTTGCCCAGTTTTAGTCTTTCTTTTCTCAGGTGTTACATTCTCGACTCACAGAAGTGGATCAGGGACTCGAAAGTTGTGAACGGAAGCATGAAAGTAGTGAGGAAAACAGGAAAGCAAATACCACAACTCTGAATAACGTCAATATAAATAGCGAGCAGGGCTCAGATACAAATATGGAATGGGACTCTGCATGTGCTGAGATAACTGAGTTTCTAAATGGGATGCGTTTTCACAAGCTGTAAAAGCAAAGTGCAAACAAGAACAATGGAAGTCTGAAAATCTGATTTTGTGAGACCAAACTTCCGTTCTACCTAAGAGTTCACTGCTCCATCTGATGTGAAACTTTGTCGAATAGTGCCAGGGAGCCACCAAATTTTCAAATCAATCCGAAGTATAGTCACCACGCTAGGAAGTTTGTCAATATTTTCTTCAGAACGATGATAAAATAATGCTTTCCACCCTTCAGTGGACAAATTTTATTTCTGAAGGCCAAGAAAAGGCCATTCAGAATTTCCCTCCTTGTAGGGAAAACAAAACAAAACAAAACAAAACCCTACGCCAGTCATAATACGGTCGACAAGCTTATAAAATTTGATGACAAATATTATGCTTGGAGAGAAAGTAGGATAAGCTACTGGAAGAACCCTTTTATCAAAGGTTGCTGTTGGATGTCACATAATATCAACGGCAGAGTATCAGATATTTTGCTTTAGAGTTGACGAGGTCACTGACGTGCAGAGTGTGTGAATCAACTCTTGCCAAGTCGGAAAAGATATTCAAGAACACAGAGCAAATATTTACTGAGAACTTTCTGTGTGCTCTTTGCTTGAGGTGTTCTATCTCATTTAATCCACCCCCAGGTCCTCAAAAGTACAAATTTGTGTTGGAAAGGGCTTAATCGCTAACAGTTTGTCTCTTTTCTAATACTTTTTTTTTTTTTAACTCAGTGCCAAAACACTCAGTGAGGAACAACTGGGCACATGGGAAACACACACACACATACACACACACACACACACACACACACACACAATTTCCATGTATACAGCAATAGAACATAGAAAATGCAGCAGAAAGAGAATTCAAAATTCATTTGTCATTATTTTTCAACTTGAAATATCTGACCTTCCATTTTTCGAGAAGAATGTACTTTGGTGAAGAGTTGACTATGGTCAAAACAAAGCAGAGCAAAAAACAGAAACAAAAACAAAAACCTCTCTGTAGTTTCTGGATTTATGTTCCATCTGAATACATGTAACTGTTGGACATCTTAAACAGCCCATGATGGTGAACGTGGATTGTCTGGGTTGGTAAAAGTAAAGTGTAAGGAAAGAAGCTGAATGACAATGTAAAAGCAGCACGAGGGCTCAAGGTCTCTGTCATTAGACTGAATGCACACAAAGTGGAAGAATTGTGGGAGTCTTGGTTTCTTCACTGCTGAGAAATGATTATCGCCATATTCTTCATGTTTAAATATTTTACTTTTAATTTCCTAATTGTGAAAAACATTTTATTTATTTATTTTTTTGATTTAAAAAAATTTTAAAAACATCTATTTATTTTTGAGAGACAGATAGAGACAGAGCATGAGCAGGGGAGGAATGGAGAGAGAGGGAGGCACAGAATCCGAAGCAGGCTCCAGGCTCCGAGCTGTCAGCCCAGAGCCCGGCGCGGGACTCGAACTCATGAACCGTGAGATCATGACCTGAGCCGAAATTGAGTCGGACGCTTAACCGACTGAGCCACCCAGGCGCCTCAAGAGAAACATTTTAAAAGTGTCCTTAAAAAGAGTGGCTTACTTGGGGCGCCTGGGTGGCGCAGTCGGTTAAGCGTCCGACTTCAGCCAGGTCACGATCTCACGGTCCGTGAGTTCGAGCCCCGCGTCAGGCTCTGGGCTGACGGCTCGGAGCCTGGAGCCTGTTTCCGATTCTGTCTCCCTCTTTCTCTGCCCCTCCCCCGTTCATGCTCTGTCTCTCTCTGTCCCAAAAATAAAAAAAAAAAAAAAAAAAAAAAAAGAGTGGCTTACCTAATGTGCCAAATGCTAATCGGGGGATCCACAAGTACAGAATCACTGAGAAGCACAGTGTAACAGAAAGCAGATCCGCTGCTGGGTCCCAATTTTGACTGCAAGACAGCACAGCTTTGTGACTTAGGTTGATTATTTACCTCCCCAGGTCTAGGTACTTCCATCTTTAAGACAAAAAGAGTGGGGTGTCTGGGTGGCTCAGTCCGTTAGGCGACCGACTTCAGCTCGGGTTATGATCTCACGGTGTGTGAGTTCAAGCCCCACATCAGGCTGTGTGCTGACAGCTCAGAGCCTGGAGGCTGCTTTGGATTCTGTGTCTCCCTCTCCCTCTGCCCCTTCCCCACTCGTGCTCTGTGTCTCGTTATCTCTCAAAAAGAAACATTAAAAAAATTAAAATAAAAAGATTATTTTTTTTTTAATTTAAAAATAAAGTCAAAGGGTTTATTTACATCAGTGTTTCTCAACTTCAGCAACATTGACATTTAGGGCCAGATAATTCCTTCTTGGGGAAGGAAGCTTTCCTGTGCCATTGTGGGATGTTTGGCAGCATTCCTGGTCTCTACCTTCCAGAAGTCAGTAGCACCTACTCCTCCTTTCCCCACATTATGAGGACCAGCGATGTGTTTAGGCAGAAATATATCGAGGGGGCACAAAGTGGTCTCCAGTTGAGAATCACTAATTTAGTTTTTCTCCAAGGCTACGTCAACTTTAAATTTCTATTAATGTTGTGAACTCTCTCTGACATGTAATAGTTGGTGACTTTAGGAAACAGGACTTGATGATTCAGGAAATTCTCAATCTTTCCAGATGGCAGATAATGCTAAAATTAAGAGATTGTTTTTGAAAGCATGGCACGAGGAAAAACCAAGGATGTGACTGTAGAGCATTTTGCGGAAACTTTTTACTGAAACTCTGAAAGATCAAAAGGTCAGAGCTCTCAGTAGCAGGAGATTAAGGGTCACAGATCTTCTCAATCAAACCAGGGGGCCCTAGTTGAAGGGCATTGCCTTTCAGCCATCTCAGCAGAAGCTAAACATAGCAAAGAGATTATCCACAGACGATCTGTGGACGAACCTTTTTATCTAATGGAGTGAACATCCGTCAAATCCATGCCCACGAGGTTCTTGAGAATTTTCTGTCAGCAGAAACACTGCCAGGTTGGGCTGCAAGGCATCGAGAGATTGCAAGGGCTCTCAGACCCAACAGTCTCCTGATAGGACGTAGGCAGATAAAACTTCTTAGCTGAAATTTCATTGCTACCATTTTCACAAAAATGAAAGCAAGAGAGGGAGGGCAGAACCAGGGGCACATACAGAGAAGCCCACAGAGCCCAGGGGTCAGAGCTGAGAGCCACAGAAATGTTGACACCTAAAGAAATTTGACCAGCGAGGTTTCAAAACTGCTTGTAGTGGTGACTGGTTTTTATTTTCCATTTTACTTCTTTTTTTTTTTTTTTTGCGTCTGAACATCCATAACTGTTATCCTATGCCTGCCCCACTGCTGTATGTTAGGAGCAGATAATTCATTTCTTTATTTCCATAGATCGACAGGTAGAAATTGCGGTCAGGAGCTTCGCCTGTAGTGATTTAGATGATCGAGCTCTTGAGATTTTGGACTCTTAAGGTGATAAGATTGTGGACTTTGAATTATACAGTAGGATGAGACCCTGGGCAATTTTCAGAGGGCGTGAATGTGTTTTGCATTTGGGAGCCATGTGAACCACTGGGGACTGGAACACGAATGGCAGTTGGCAGAATTTCTAAAATGCCCTGCCTCCCAAATATGTCCTGCTCTAATCATTGGAACCTGTGAATATGATGAGCTATCACTCCCATGATGATGTTCTATGACACAGTTGGCTTGAAGATAGGGAGATTTACAAGTGGTCCTGATTTAATCGCATGAGCCCTTAGACATGGAAGAGGGAATCAGAGAGATCCAAAGCATGAAGGAGAATTCACCATGTCATTGTTCACTTAAAGGTGGATAGGGGATACATGAAAAGAATATGGGTGGCCTTAAAAATCTGTGTGAGCCTCCCCTCCCCCTGGGGCCAACAGTCAGCAGAGAAATGGGGACCTCAGTCCTACAACTGCAAGGAACTGTATTCTGCCAGCTTGAATGAGCTTGGAGGTGGATTCTTTCTTAGAACCTCCAGGTAAGGACCCAGCCTGACTGCTGATGATGCCTTGATTCCAGTCTTGTCATACCCTTAGCATTGAAGTCTATTGAGCCCTCCCAGATTTCTGAGTTATGGAACTGTCCGTTAATATATGGGTATTGTTTTAAGCTAAGTTTGAGATAATTTGTTAAGCAGTAGTAGAAAATAAATGTATAGGCTACATGTAAAAGGGCTACTGAAAGATACAATTTGAACAAAAAAAAAAATAGCAATAGCATAATAGAAGAGAGCAATGCGGCACACACAAGAGAAATCTTTCTGGAGCTTAAAAGCATGAAATTCCCCCAAAATATTCAGAGATGCACTGCGTTGGAGGATGGTTGTTGTTCAAATGTAAAATAGTGATTTATAATGTCAAAAGGAATAAATATCCTCAAGGAAATATAAATGAATGGAAAGAGTGACAGAAATGCAAACAAAACAGGCTGACAGAAAAAAATCTAGAAAATATAAAACACAACATAAACGACAAGAGAACAAAATTATGAAACCAGCAGAGATGAGAGAAAGAAAGAAGGGATACAAGGAAGATAAAATCATGACAGACTGTGTGTTACTCTACTAAAATAAATTTGAAAACCCGGGGTGGAAAGAATAACTTTACGGGAAAATATAATCTACCCCAAATGACCCCAGTACAATAGAAAGTATAAACAAAACAGAAAAAAAAAAAGAAAAAAAAAGTGCAATACTATAAAAGAGCTCCATCATAAAAAAACAAAAAAAAACAAAAAAAACAAAAACCAAAAAAAAAACACCAGCCCCAGAAAAATTCTACCAAATCTTTACCAAAGAGGTCATCTCCGTGCTACTTAAAATGGTGTTGAAAAAGAATGAAACCTTGCCATTTGCAACAATGTGGATGGAACGAGAATGTATTATGCTAAGCAAAGTAAGTCAGAGAAAGACAAATATCATATGATTTCACTCATATGTGGAATTTAAGAAACAAAACAGATGAACATAGGGGAAGGGAAGGGAAAATAAGATGAAAACAGAGAGGGAGGCAAACTCTAAGAGACTCTGAAGTACAGAGAACAAACTGAGGGTTGCTAGAAAGGTGTTGGGTGGGGGGATGGGCTAAATGGGGGATGGGCATTAAGAAGGGCACTTGCTGGGAGGAGCACTGGGTGTTATATGTAAATAATGAATCACTAAATTCTGTTCCTGAAACCATTATTACACTATATGTTAACTAACTTGGATTTAAATCAAAAATAAGTAAAATAAAATGTTGAAGATATAGAAAAAAGGTCAACTTCTAAATTTTTTTAAAGACACAAATATCTATCAACACTTATACAGATTATACAAAAAGGAAAACCAAAAATTAATATCACATATGGGTATTCAGGCAAAATTCTTTTAAAAACATGAATACATAGGGGCGCCTGGGTGGCTCAGTCAGTTAAGCATCTGACTTCGGCTCAGGTCATGATCTCACAGTTTGTGAGTTCGAGCCCCGCGTCGGGCTCTGTGTTGACAGCTCAGAGCCTGGAGCCTGCTTCAGTTTCTGTGTCTCCCCCTCTCTCTGCCCCTCCCCTGCTCATGCTCTGTCTCTCTCTGTTTCTCAATAATAAATAAACGTTAAAAAATTTTTTTAAACATGAATAAATAGATTCCCACACACATTAAAAAATAATATATCACATTTGCAACTACTTGGATGGAACTGGAGGGTATTATGCTAAGCGAAATTAGTCAGTCAGAGAAATACAAATATCATATGACTTCACTCGTATGAGGACTTTAAGACACAGAACAGATGAAGGAAGGAAGGGAAGGAAAACAAAAATAATATAAAAACAGGGAGGGGGACAAAACAGAAGAGACTCTTAAATATGGAGAGCACACAGAGGGTTGCTGGAGGGGGTGTGGGAGGGGGAATGGGCTAAATGGGGAAGGGGCATTAAGGAATCTACTCCTGAAATCATTGTTGCACTATATGCTAACTAATTTGGATGTAAATTAAAAAAATAAAATTAAACAAAAATTTAAAAAAATATATCATTACAAAGTGGAGTTTATTCCAAAAATGTAAGAATGCTTCAATATTAGAAAATCTGTAAATAATATAGAAATATAACATTAAAAATCTAAACAATATGTATTAACATATCAAAGAAAAAATCAGGATTGTTTCTGTAGGTGCCTAAAAGGCACTTCACAAAATTTAACACCTATTCCTGATAAAACCAATCAATAGAATAGGAATCATAGATACTTCTGTAGTATAATTACACGTACATGTGTATAATCTCTGAAACCTGCTTCTTGATGGGAAAACAGCAGGGGCATTTCCGCTAAAGGGAGGGAAAAGATCAGGATGCCCAACATAACAAATACAATTTAACTTGGTTTTAGTATGAGCCAAAAAAATTCGATGAGAAGGAATTTAGATGCATCAGAATTAAGAAGAATGAAGGCAAACTTTTGAAACTGAATATCCGGAAAAGTCAGAAAAATGGGAAAACTAATACAGGCAAATGAATGTAGTAAAAAAACAGGATCTCAAATAAATACCTAGAAATCAATAGAGCTTTGTGTATATAAAGGTTAGATGACTTAATGAAAGAGAAGCCCCCGCTAAAATCACAACAAAGAAAATGAGACACCTTGTTATAAACTTAACAAGAAACGTAATATTAAGTGAGGACAATTTTTTTTAAATATCCCTGAAATACCCCAAATTAGATTTGCATAAGTGGAAAAACTTACAATGTTAGCTAAGAATACTATCAGAAAATATCAATTCTTCTTTATTTATTTTATAAATTTAACCCAATCCCAGTAAAAATACTAAGACATTTTTTTATGCAGCTACCCAAATTTTGAACTTCCTAGACAAGTAAGCAAGCAAAGATAGACAAAAAAAAAAAAAGACACCTTGAAAACTCAGTGTTGGGGATGGTGACATGGAGACATGCTGTGTCAGATGGCCTGACATTTGATAAACCCTCTATGTGAGTATTACATCAATGCGTGAATAGACAAACAGATTATAATGAAGAATTGACCCCATTGCACATGGAAATTGGGAGATAACAAAAATGGTGTTTCGTATCTTTAGAGAAAAGTTGACTTTTCTTTCTTTTTTTAACGTTTATTCATTCTTTGAGAGACAGAGAGACAAAGCATGAGTGGGGGAGAGGCAGAGAGAGACAGAGGGAGACGTAGAATCCGAAGGGGACTCCAGGCTCTGAGCTGTCAGCACAGCGCCTGACATAAGGCTGGAACCATGAACCGTGAGATCGTGACCTAAGCCGAAGTCGGATGCTTAACCAACTGAGCCACCCAGGCACCCCGAAAAGTTGAACTTTTAAATTAACGGTGTTGAGACATTTGGAAAAGGATACAATTAGACATGTACCTCATTCCGTATACCAGGATAAACTCAAACTTCATCAGAGACCTGAATGTAGAAATCTGAAGCATTCAACTCCTGAAAGCAAGCACAGATGGATCCTTAACGAACTGGAAGTAAGGGATACCTACCAACTGCAACTCAAAGTCAATAAGCAATTAGGATAATTAGGTTCAATTTCATAAAAAAAGTAATTAAAAAAACTTGACACGATTAAAATCACCACAAGCAAAGTAAAAAAATAAGTAAGTTGCAATTTACACAAAAGGTTATCATCACTAAAATATAAACAGCTACTAAAATTGATGGGGGAAAGATTAATAACCCAGTAGGAAAATGGGAAAAATATATGACAAGTAATTCACAGACAGAATAATTGTAAATGGCCTTTAAACATATGAAAAATCATCAATCTCAGTGTAAATAAGAGAAGTTCAAATTAAATTATATCGCCGTTTCTTATGGGTCAATTTGATAAAAATTTAAAAGTGTAGGAATGGAAAATTTTGGTGAGGCTCTGGGGTAACTCATACATTTTGGGGAAACGCAGTGTCATGCAACCCAAAATGCAGGGGCATTTCGTAATATCTAGAAAAATTATATATGCATATATACTTTCTCAGCAACCTCACTTCTAGGAGTCTAGCCTAAAAATACAGTGCAAAAATATGAGATGACTTATACTCAAGATGATTCACTGTGGCATTTTTTATAGTAGCAAAAGATTGAAATCAACCCCAGTGTTCATCAGTTGGAGATCAGTTGAATATACCGGGATGCATATATACAATGTAATTCTGTGGAGCTATAAAAAAAAAAATAGTGAAAGTCTTCATAGACTCACGTGGCTTGAGAACCAGAATATGTTTTCAAGGGAAAATAGTTCAGTACAGAAAAAAATATATAGGACATGCTACCTTTTGTGTAAGGAAAGGGGTTAAATGTATAAATGCAAATGTAAATCAGTATATTTGAAAATAATTACTAGAGAATTGACTAACAATGAATAAAAATTATTGCTCCTAAGAGAAGGAAGCAATATGTTGGAAGCAGTATGATGGGGACAGTGACAGAAAAGTGTCTTCTTTCAATGAAATTGGTTATATGGTTTTGTCTTTGGAATCGTGTAATAATGTTTTACATATCCAAAATTTAAATACAGTCAAAAGAAAAGAAAAGAAAAGAAAGAAGCAATTCCTAAAGATTGAAAAAACTATAAACATCTGTTACTGACAGGGACACAGAAAGAGTATTTTCTCACACATTGGTGGTGTGAATTAAAATATTATTTTGAAAACTACCTGCCTAGCAATATCTATTATAATAATGTGTGTGTGTGTGTGTGTGTGTGTGTGTGTGTGTGTGTGTGTTCACCTAACAACTCCACTCCTGGAAAGCCTTACCAGAGAAGTAACACATGTATATTGGCATTTATGGTAGCAAAAGTCTGGGGGTGATGTCTTATTTTTATGGGAATGATAGACAAAATCGTCATGGATCTACACCATGGAATATTATACAGTATTCAAAAGAACGAATCAGAACTGAGAATGACAGGATACAGAAAAGTGTGCATAACATAATCTTATTTTTATAAAGTAAGCAATGAAGAAAAACCCTATAGATGAGAGAGAGAGAGAGACAGAGACAGAGACAGAGAGACAGAGAGAGATTATGTGATTATGAGAAAGATAGGTAAGACTGCAGAGAAATGGAAATTACCTGTATGGTTGGGGCAAATTCCTGAAAGAATGGGAGCACCAAGCAAAAAAATGGGGGCAACGGACTGCTTTAAAATGGGTGATAAAATACAAAGTTTGTTTGCATTTGCACACTTTGATTGCATTTTGTTTTTTTATGAAATTATATACATGTTTGTATGTGATAAAGTAGGCCCACATTTAAGAAAAGGAATGCAGTTATAAGCTTAGCTATGGTATGCATAATTAATATTGACCCAAGCCTTTGAAAAGAAGGACAAAGTATGAGGGAAAAGCAAAAAAAGAAAAAGGGATCAGGACTGGAAGACTGTGGAGGAAAAAGAGACCAGGAAGAGCATGCAAGGTAAGGCTTGTGGAACAAATGCATCAGAGGCCAAATAGGAGCCTCAGGTTACAGGGCATGGCCTGGAGAGACTATTGCTAGCATCCTGCTCAGTGGTATCTTCTTCAGCAAAGACTTTCCTCTTTACTCAAGCAGAAATGGTTGCGTTCTTCCTAATAACGCCTGTGATCTAGTGTGTTTCTGCAAACATCTCAGTGTTGTAATTATGTGGGCTTTCTCTCCTTTGATCTCCTTGTTGGCCTCCATGCCAATGCCTGGCACATGGAAGGTATTATACCAGTATTTACCCAACGAATTGTTTAAGTCAAATGGATAAGGTTAGAACCTAGATCTTCTTTCTTTCTCTGTGGTTATTCTGCTGCCCTGAAAGTAATTTATGTCACAAAGTGGAGGTTCTATCTGAAGTTTCTGAAGTACGTATTTGCAGTAGCCCAAAAGAGCAAGGGTTCTGTCCTGGGAAGTAAAGAATGGAAATAAGCAGGAAAGAGAAAAGTGTGAGACCAGCTTCCTTTCCAGTTCTTCAGTCTGTGTGGCTGGAAAGCTCTGTATATAAATAAACAGAGAATGGTTTAGTAGAATAACTAAATGGTCTCCTCCAATTTGGGCAGCTAAGCCTGGGAAAAGGACTAGAATGTATTCTCTTTGGTCGTGGCATTTGCAAGCTCAGAAAGGGCAAGTTTACGGAACTGGGACAAAGGTGGTCTCTTCCACCCTAGCGTCCTGGGAAGTGACCTGTGCTGGGGATCACCTTGACCTCTGCTGGGGATCACCTACATTCTGTGGAGAGAAAGACCTGGGCTCTGGGGAGCTGAAAGCTCCTTTCTACTCCCCATCTTTTCCCTTTGCTTTCTTCCCCCGTTCTCTGGGTAAATCATACTTCCATGCTCCACATCCTAAGAACACACGCCTAGCGCCGAGCAAAATGTTTCCATCGCCACAGTATTATTCTCGTCATTCCTTGTTGAAACCACAACCTTTGGGGCTTGAATTGCCTACGTGTGGTCTTAATTCATTCTAAAAATACTAAATCTATGGAACACTTTGAGTTGTAGGAGCAGCATGATAAAATGTGTGCCTTTCCATTTCAGGGGTCTATGTGCATAAATATCTCTTAAGCAATAAAATATTATAGCTTCGTACTTTTCAAATGGTAAGTTCCCTACGTGAAGTTGAAAGCCTAAGAAAAATGTCATGTTTTAACAATACCGTATTACTTACTTAACCATTCCAATTGCTCCATCCACATATGATTGCAGTGTATGGATTTCTTGCCTGCATATTTCTTTTCTTATGCATGTAGTTTTGAAAACAGTTAGACATCTCTGATCCTCAAAGTGGAATATTGATGACGGTAGCCCTATGGAAGAACCATCTCAGAATAAACCATATGTAGAGAAACAGAAACAATAAGATGTATATAAATCATCAGGATTTTGATTATGATTATATCTGTTTATCTATAGAGAGATTTTGTACATATATGTATTCACACACACAGACACACACACACACACACACACACACACACACACAGAAGGAGGAGGGGCAGGAGCAGGAGAAGAAGGAGAAGAAGGAATTATCTCACATGGTTATGGAAGCTGAAAAGTCCCGAGATCTGCTATGCACATACTGGAGATATAGGGGAGCCAGGGCTGTGGTTCCAGTCTGGGTCCAAAGGCCTGAGAACTTTGAGAGCTGTTGATGTAAGTTATGGTAACTTGAAGGCAGGAGAAGAATGATGTCCCAGCTCAATTATTCAGGCAGACAAAATTCCCTCTTATGCAGTCTTTTCTTTCCATTCGGGCCCTCACCTGACTGGGTGATACCCATCAACACTGGAGAGGACCATCTGCTTTGTTCAGCCTACCAACTGAAATGTTAATCTCACCCAGAAACAGACTCATAGACATACTCAGAATATATATTTATTTATTTTGAGTAGGGGGACGAGCTGGGGAGGGGCAGAAAGAGAGGGGGACAGAGAATCTGAAGCAGGCTCTGCACTGACAGCAGAGGTCCTGACGCGGGGCTCGAACTCACAAACCGTAAGATCATGACCTGAGCCGAAGTCGGACGCTTAACCAACTGAGCCACCCAGGTGCTCAGACACACCCAGAATAATACATGATCAAATGTCTGGACACCCTGTGGCCCAGTCGAGTTAACACATAAAATTAACCATCACACCATATGAACCACAGCACACTCTTGAAAAATATCCCTTGCAGGCACAGTTACAGCATTAAAGGTATTTGACTTTCCTTGAATAACACTCATATAGTACATTACATCTTGCAAATATGGGCCAAAAAGCCACTCTTATGACTTGAGAATGCCATGAACAACCAATTGTGCATTATAGGTACAATTTATTTCGTCTGTTGTTGAGGTTGTAGCTCAACATAAATCTTAATTTGGCACATTTTGGTGATGTTCTAATTCCTATTATTAGATAGATCAGTTGCCCTTATTTAGAAATGTTTTATGTAATAATTTTCTAAAATAGTTTTTAATAAATTATCTGTCTGACAGTTTTTTTCTCACCAAGATAATTAATTTTATATTTTCTCCCCATCATTAAGTATTTTAAATACGCAAGTCTGTTGGCAGTTAGTACTGTCTATCACAGAGGTGCCAAAAAAGCCTGCAGAATCTTGTTTTCAGAGATTTTGTTCACAAGCTTCCCTAATAGGGTATAATTTGCATAAAATAAGCTTAAATTGATTACATATTTCTGATAAGATTTGCTATTTCACAAGACTGGAGTTGAGAGAAGGCATATGTGTGTCACCACTGGCTGGTTTTCCTCCCTCTGGGAAGATGGCTGTCTGCCACTCTGAGCCCAAAACAATGTCCTGAAGTCACGAAATAGTGTTTCCACGTCCTTTTTAACTGTGGTGATGCATTCCATGAGTCTTCAACGTGTACATACCTGATTAGCAAGCTTCAACCAAATAAAGATAAGCAAAAGGAAAACAGAGAAAAGAAAAGGAAAAACCTTTTATAAACGGCCCTCCACACCCTGAGCTTCTCCATAGTGGCACTAGAAGGGCACAAGATATGAGCTTGGGGAATATTCGTTTGGGATTTGGGGGGCAAGTCACAATGGAAGTTGTTCATTCAGCACCCAAGAGTCAGCTCAAAGTTCTAAAGCCCATAAAAGCTTAAATGTATTTCCCCTGCCTGCTCAGAAAAGCATAAACATTCCCTCCTTCGCAACAATGATCATTCGGCAAATATTTATTAGACTCTTGACTTACAGAGGTAAAAGGAAAAAAAACAACAACCCTGCTTCTGCACTCTTGGAGAATGCGGTATAATAAGGAAGACACACATTAACTAAATAATCATGCAGTGAATGTAAGATTACAAACTGAGGCAGCCTGGGAAAAGAAAGAGTTACGAACTGGCCGAAACCCACTTGATAGTTTGCAATGATACGGTTATTTTACAGCAGATCAAGGTAGGCTCTGAAAATTACGTGGAATTCTGCCACATCAGTGGCGATCGGTAAGCTGGCATCCAAAGAGAACAAAATTAAAGCATTTTGACAAGCTGGTCTGTAAGCTTGATACGGTTCCAGCCTTCAGCCCTCAAATGTCTGTGCCTGGAAGTCTTGTTGAGATCCAGAAGGCCTGGGATCTGCAAGTCTGCATTTCCAACCAGCTCTTGGGTGGGGCTGATGATGCTGTCCCCAGATGGCACACTGAGCAGCAAGGCTTTAGGTGTGCTAATTTAAACCTTCGCTCGGGGACGCCTGGGTGGCTCAGTCCATTGAGTGTCTGACTCTTGATTTCGGCTCAGCTCCTGATCTCGAGGGTTTGTGAGTTCGAGCCCCCCACTGAGCTCTGAGCTGACAGTGCAGAGCCTGCTTGAGATATTCTCTCTCTCTCTCTCTTTCTCTCTCAACATAAGTAAATAAAACTTTAAAAAACATTAAAACTTCACTTCAAATTAATGTGACAACACTCCAGCAGCAAGATTCAGGCATCACCGTACTCTGTTGAACCCAAACCCAGATGGCCCCTTAAAACTAAGTCACCCTTCTGAAGGGTTTATGCCCCTACACTTGCTCAATTCTTTGCCCTTTTGCTGCAGAGGCAAGAGATGGTGCAGAAGATTTCTAGCCAATCCACATTTTTGAAATGCCAGTCATCAAGTCAATGAAAATTATTTTTAAAGATGCAATTTACTCAGTGTTAAACCATCTTGTGGACTAAGAGACACTTGAAGTCTTTGTGTAGCTGCCCCTGGAGTATAGATTTTGTTGTTCTTGTTGTTGTTCTTGTTGGAGCTTTTAGATGCTAACGAACCAAACCAGAGTGTGCATTTTAGATTAAAGTCCTTCAACTATGAATTAAACACCCTCAAGATAGAGATCAAGACACACACAGTGTATGCGGAAGCACTTATAAGTAATTTATGGGCAACATAAATGCTCTATAATCTGGGTTCTATGCATGCCTAGATTAAAGAAGCATGGCCCAGCTAGGGCTGGCTTCTCTGGGGAAGGGCTGAAATGTACAGGATGAGGAGGGGCTACATTGGAGGGGGGAGCACTCCAGGCCAAGGAAACAGCAGCATGCAAAGCTCCCTCCCATGACAAGAGAGAGGCCGTGTCTTACAGTGTCCTGCCATCAGATGACTAGACAGGTCACAGCGAGTGTCCTCAGGTGGACAAAGGAACACGCCTTCGGTTCTTTCTCCCCTTGGGGCGTAGTCTTAGTCTTAGAGTAGTACTTGACAGGAACTGAGTCAAAATTCCTTCTGTGACGAAGCTGTAACACTGACCTTCCCCAAAACTCAGTCTTGTCTTCTGCCTAAACTGAGCATGCCCCAGTTAGCACCTGAAAGGAGAATCTAGGCTTCTCCCGCTGCTACGGAAATGCCTGAGGCTTCCAGAAGGGAAATTCCGTGAGTCAGCTAGGAAAACCAAGCTGTGTTCAAGGAGAAGCATCTGTTAGCAATACAGAACTTTGCATGTGGTTCCAGGCATGCTTTCATACCTCATTCAAAGTCACATGACTCCAGACTAAACCTGATGATAGATGACAGTTATTTTGATGTAGTCACAAAAACAATGCTGCATAATGGCAAGAGCAGAGACTCAGGTTACAGTGAATGAATTTCTGATTTGGAGAAATGTGTAGTATATAAAATTTGTCCTTAAAGAGAGACTTTATTAGAATTCGATATTTTGCTTTTTCTAAGGGACATGATTCAAGTTAATACACAGTGTCATTACATAGAATGCACGTCTGTCCTTCATGCACGATGTCCCTCAGAATTCATGGTCAATATGGTGTGCTCTTTGAATTTTTTTTTTTTCTTGGACTCAGAGTTTTTTCCTCCCTTATCCCATCCTACTAGTGATGAGCACATGATGTATCCAGAAAAGGAAGGGGCAGGAACAAGGACACAGATCAGCTTTGGTGGAGGAGTTAGAGATTTTGTTTGCTGGTAAAACTAATGAGCTTGTTTGGGGATGGAGATTCATCATCCTCAGAATTCTATTTTAACCTCAAAAGGCAACGCCACACAGCAGGTATGTCCAATTTTGCCGTGACTGTGTGCGGATGTATTGGTTTAGGCGATAGGCTCATTAGTAATAAAGAGAAAATTCTGCTAGTTCACCTGCTACTTCAACTGCTCGGCTTTGGATTCCGTTTGTATCTCGTGGTGTAAAATCCATGCAGGTGTAATTTATTACCTGTCCCACCACCTTCTGATTCCACTTCGATATCTCCATGGTCTCTCCCGGGCTCTTTCAGAACTGGCACAGGCTAGAAATAGAAGTGGCTTCAAAAAATGTGTAGATAAACTCACGGATGGGCCGTGTAATTAATTATTAAGGGAGGCTGCATGGTGTGTGTTACCTCCCTGGCCTTTTTATGGTTGGGATCGGAGGCAGTAAACACGTTCTCCTGCCTAATTCCTAGCAGGGACAAAAAGGAGAACTGCGTGGACTGACCTGACGGATGAACATTTTGATGACCTTTTCAATCGCCTTCTGTTTTTATGAAAGGGAGCAAACGCATAATATCTCGGGTAGATTTGCTTAAACCGTTCAGACCAAGTCTGCCAGGAGGACTGGCCTATAATAACTGAGCGAGGCAGGATCTGATCTTGAAAGGCAGGGCTTGCCCACGCTGAAGTGCAAATATGGCTTGAGTCAAAATGTAATTGTGCAGTATTGAAATGATTTGCTAGTTATGCAACTCTTTTTACCGTCATAAACTTAAAAAGTAATTGTGAGGCTGTCTGATGGGTGCACGGGAGTTCATTATCCCCCTCTACTTTTATATATGTTTGACATTTTCCATAATAAAAATTTTAAAGTAATTGTTAGTGATGTCATGATTGAATAAAGGAGCTATAAACGTGCATGTTTGGCCTGGACAATTTGTAGCTAATCCGGTATCATTTAGCCATGTTTAGCACTTGACCGCTCAGTGGGCCACGGGCCAACATAGATTTGGAATGCAGGCATTTCAGTTTCCAGGGCTATCCTTCACCAGGATAGGGTGGCATGGGGCAGTTTCCCCAGGCAGCCCAGAATGTTACTGCCTCGCTCAGGGAAAACTTGAGAGGCAGGCTGTGTCGTTGGGCCACCCAGGGTGGGCACAGCCAAATCTCTGCTAGGGCTCAGTTTGGAAATGATGAGCCTGGGTGGCATTAAGGAGAAATAGGAGAGAAAGGGCTGAGAATGAGCAGACAGGTGAGAGATTAGGTCAAAGTAAACAAAGACCACAGGCTGATCCCCGACTCTCCCTCCCATACTGGAGCTTAGTACCGCATTGTACTGAAATTTCTCATCCTGTGGGAGGCACTGCGTGAAATCAAGACCTACCTGCTCAACTCCACTGAGTCCTAAAGGAATCTGCTCCCTTTAGAATCTCAGATTTGGAGAGATGTCAATCATTCTTCTGGCCTGATCATCACTGAGGACTTCACAGAGGTGGTCAGTGAGAAAATTAAAAAAATAAAAGTTTTTTTTTAATGTTTATTCTTGAGAGAGAGAGAGACAGTGCCCGAGCAGGGGAGGGCAGAGAGAGGGGGAGACACAGAATCTGAAGCAGGCTCCGGGGTCTGAGCTGTCAGCACAGAGCCAGACATGGGGCTTGAACTCACAAACTATGAGATCATGACCTGAGCCGAAGTCGAATGCTTAACTGACTGAGCCACCCAGGCATCCCTTTTGAATGAATAAGTAAATTATCTTTTTTAAAAGTTTATTCATTTATTTTGAGAGAGAGAGAGAGAGAGAGAGAGAATCCCAAGCAGGCTCCTTGCTCTCAGCATGGAGCCCTATGTGGGGCTTGATCTCACGAACCATGAGATCATGACCTGAGCCGAAATCAACAGTCAGACGCTTAACTGATGGAGCCACCCAGGTTCCCCTGAATGAATAATAGAACCTAGTTCTTCTGAAAGCTCAGTGCAAATCCAAGACATTAGATGCAAAAGAAGAGTTCTTACTTTTGATTATTGTTCTCCCTCCAATGCTCGATGTTAGCCTGTCTCTCTCATGTCAGCAATGGAGATTTATTTCAGGTTTTGGCAGGTCATACTGACAAGTGCTGAAAAATGCCTGCTTCTGATATTTCTGAAGACTCTTTAGAACTTGACTCTTTGATCATACGTATGTTTATCATCCCAGTTTCCAGTCTCCATTGACTATTTCGTGGTTGTAGGCAAAGTAATAAGCCCGGGAGATATAATTTTTTTTAATGTTTGTTTATTTCTGAGACAGAGGGAGACAGGGTGCAAGTGGGGGAAGGGCAGAGAGAGAGGGAGACACAGAATCCCAAGCAGGCTCCAGGCTCTGAGCTGTCAGCACAGAGCCTGACTCAGGGCTCGAACCCATGAACCGTGAGATGATGACCTGAGCCGAAGTCGGACGCTCAACTGACGGAGCCACCCGGGCACCCCACGTTTTCATAACTTAATCTGGGTGAAACCAGAGAGGATACAAACTCATCTGCGTGGAACGGCGTGATGCCCCGAAGCAAGGAAAGAAGTCTCACACACATCTCCAGACTGTCCGTATCTTCCTGGGCCTTCCTGGATTTTCTGGTTCCAGAAATATCACAGTGGGGCTGTGTACAATTTCTGCATTCCATTGGTTTAAATTTTCTGCGCCTTTCTTACACAATTTCCTTCTAGAGGGAGTTGTATCCTTCCAAACCAGAAACATGTTTGGCAAGCTGCAAATTCAGGCAGACAATTTTGTCTGGAGTACTGGATCTATTCCTACAGTGGTATTTATCCAGAATCGTCTCTGTACTTGCACTGCCAATCTTTTCCAGCTGTAACAGCCAGAGCAGTTGCCTCGTCTTCAGCAAAGAGACCCTGTTGTTAAATCATTAGATGTTAGGTTTGGAAGGCTAGAACCATTCATCGGGGCAATTTTCCTCATTAAGGCAATTTTACTGGCTTCCCTTTCAAGCAAGAACCAGAAATAGGAATGCTATCTACTCTAATTTGATAAAGCCACTCACTTTCACTTTCTTGGGCAGTGAGTTTTGGGTGCTTTTCAGTGTTCCCCCTTTTTAGTAACCTCATCATCTTCCTCAGTTTGGCTTTCAGTAAATTCTTGGATTTGGAGGAAAGGGCATTCAGTTGATACAAGAAAATAACAAACACCTTTGTATTTTTTGGATCTTAGCTTTGAAGAAACAATAAAGGCAGGTGTTTTCAGTTCACAGTCACAGCAATTGGTCGCAGCTGGTGACCCTAGCTTCCTTCTGGTCTTGATAATCACCTCTTTGTAGTCACCTGGAGCACCAGGCGATAGAAATAATACTAATAATTGCAACCATTTACTTATTTCATACTGCAAGCATCGGAGGCACTTTACATATATTCTTTTTCTCAATTTTTGCCGTCAAATTGGAGAGTATTATCATGATTTTACACACCAGGAAACTGAGGCACAGAGAAATTAAGAAAATTGCTCAAGGTCATATAGCTTCACTTTGTCTCATGCATCTAAGGTATATAGATATCATGTATACAGGTGGTACTCAATACATATTTGTTCAGAGACAGCTTCTGCAGCTTTGAGCCCCTCTGTAGGGACAGAGTCAATACAGTTGGGGGTGGACTAAGCCCATGGGAGAGAATTAACGGGGATACGAAGTGGAAAGAACAAGACCAAGACAAGAAGCTCAGATGCTTTTCGGGTCCCAGCTCTTGCCATTCCTAGGGCTGTATTCACCCGATTCCCTTTTACTTCTTGAGGTTCATCCTACTGTAAGTTAAAAAAAAAACCCTGCTTTTCACTTCCTTCCTTCCCTCAGAAATTTGCGGTTTTTCCATTTAGTCCAGGATATAACTGAAAATATATGACGCTGAGGATTTACTTCAAAATAATATTAGGATGGTGTAGTGGATGAGGATGTGGGTAGGGTGGGACTGGCCATGAGTCGATGTGTTTTTGAGATTGTGTGATGGGTACATGAGGGTTTATTATACTATCTTGTTTAGTTTTGTGTGTTCTAAATTCTTCATAATAGAAGTTTAAACAAACTGCAGCAGCACTAACAATAAAAACCACAGACTTATGGTCCCCAAAAGATGGATATGACCTAACAGTTCCTAACCAATGGAAAGCCTTTCTCCATTGCTTGGAAGCTTGGAAGAGGAGACAGCAAGCGAGGAGGGCTCGAAAGAACTCGGTTGATGATAGCCTGGTTCCCTTTCTGGGTTGAAATCTGGAAAGAGTAGAGAATGTGAACGGAAGCCTTCCAAAGTGAGCATTTGGTGCTTTTCCATTTTTCCCTTCAATGGGGTCTTGAGCAGTGCAGTAATGCGGCTTTGGGAGGCACCTTCTCATTCATTAATTCATCCATCCAGTCATTCACTCATTCAGGTAATGTGATCTGATTCAGGAAACAGAAAAGCTTTACTAATGCAATGTCTGGCATATAGGTGGTACTCAATAAATATTTGTTGAGTTAATGAATGGATGAAGGGAGATGCTATAAAGAAACACCTTTAATTATGGAACTCTTTTGACATTACATCAATATTCAATCTTCTGCATTTAGAAACTGCCAGAGCCTGCTACAAATTCTATTTTGAAGGCCACAATAACTTGGCCAGGAAAACATTTCTGCTGAAATTTTGCATAGACATCCACAGCTTGAGATTTGTTCTAAGTGACAAGAGTTTGAAACCCCTAAATCAAGTTTTCTGGCTTTGAGTGACAAGGATGTCAAAAAGATGGAAATTAATCTTTCAAAATATGGTTTTTGCTTGTTGAACTGAAAACCTTCTATTTTCTTCTGGGTAGAGAAGCTCTTTCAATACGATGAATTCATGATGTAGATTTAATTGCCATAGTAATTTCAATAGCGTTTAATTTTTAAAGGCAGTAACAAGCTTCTGTTACATTTAATTGATGAGAATCTAGATTGGCTAGTATATATATATATTTTTGAGATTAGATATGGAGACTACCCAATGTTTATCAATGTCTCCATTTATAGTGTTCATTCAAACCACAGCTATTTATTGAGCACAAGGTACTGTGTGCTGCATAAAAGAATGAGAAGGTATGGCTTATACCTTCAAGGAATTAATAAGCTAATAGGGGAGAGAAGCTGTATAATTTTGGGCTTTTTTATAGGCAAGTTGGTTGCTTTAAAAATAAAGAAAGAAATTGTCATAAATTATGTGCTGCCGTCTGGCATGAACCATGCTGTTCCAGCACATTCTATCCACCAAGCAGCATTCCTGCAGGGCAATGCATGATGATAATTCTTCATCCCACTGCTTTTATTTGTCTTCAAACATGTGAAAGTAAACATAACTGGAGCTAAGAAAAACTGAGAAGTCTGAAAAGTTTGGTGGCCCAGACACGTCTAGTGGTCAGAAAACACTGTTCCCTTTTTTTTTTTTTTTATAGACTATTTTGAGAACAGTTTTAAATTTACAGAAAAATTGCTGTGGCTATATAACATGTTTATGTAATTAATGAACCAATAGCGATCATTAGCTAACATCCATACTTTATTCAGATTTCCTTAGTTCTAGCATGGTCTCCTTTTCGCCTAATAAGGATAACCTGAAACTGAGAGACAACAGAAGGAAATAATACGGAAAAAAAATAAGGTTTTACTGGCTACTGTGTAACTAGAATCCACAGACCAACACCTTTCATGGGGACAGCTATGGGATCATTTTGCCTGTGGTTTCTGCACCTGCCTCCATTTTGAGAGGGCCATTTGACTCCTTTCCAAGCCTTAGCCTGAAATGATCAGAAGGGCTCATTAAGATAGTTTCCCTAAAATAGGGAGTAATTTGTCATCAAAGTTGAATTCAAGTCTACTCTTCAAGAAAAACAGAAACATCATTGTAAAATGATTTCACTGACTTAGCTCACACTTAGCCATCAGATTAAAACCAGTATGGATATAGATTACATTTACCTTTATTATTCCGGGCCCCTCTTTGATGTCTTTCCCCACTGTGTGCTGACTCAGTTTGGACATTTCAGGGTTCTGAAACTCCCTCCCAACCCAAGAACATAAGAAATGTACGAGAAAGTGAAAATGACCTTCATGGGACACACCCTCCACACTAGGTATCGGCTCTGCCTTGGCCTCACCAAGTTATGTTGGCCCTGTTAGAATCCTGTGTTGGCTAGAGATTGCTTTCTCCACTTTTGTGGTAAAACCGTGTAGAGATGAAAGGTATCCACTGGGGGAAACCAGAATTGGCCCCTGAGCAAACTAACACGAAAACACCAATTCCATCTTCCTGCGAATGCCTTAGAGTGCTTTGTAAGTAGTTACTTGTCTTTGGGCCCCTCGTGGATCTTTGTCTGAACTTTGAATCATTTTTCTTGGTCAGAAGATCTATGGATCCCAAGTTAGGACCTTTTTGTTAAGCCTGTCCTGAACCCATGTGCGATTTCTATTCTATCTAATTTTTTTTTTTTTTTTTTGGCCCTGAGACACTTAGAAGCATTTATGGCTTGCTGGATCATTTGTTCTTATTTCAATTAGAATTTATTCATATGCTACTCATTTTCTGACATCTCATTTTGACACCACCCGAATTATGTTTAAATCTGAAAATGGACTTTCAGACCAGACTGGGTTCTACTGATACAAAAGAGTCTATTGAAAACAGGGGAGAAAATATCACTGTGGACTGGAATTTGTCAGGAAAATTTTTTTTTATTTAAAAAAAAAATTTTTTTTTAACGTTTATTTTTGAGACAGAGAGAGACAGAGCATGAACAGGGGAGGGGCAGAGAGAGAGGGAGACACAGAATCCGAAACAGGCTCCAGGCTCTGAGCTGTCAGCACAGAGCCCGACGCGGGGCTCGAACTCACGGACCGTGAGATCGTGACCTGAGCCGAAGTTGGACGCCTAACCGACCAAGCCACCCAGGCGCCCCCGTCAGGAAAATTTTAATGGGAGAGGCTTGAATAGGCCTTAGAAGCAGGGAAGGCAGGTCAGAGTCAGGGTAGCAAGGACACCAAAGTCATAGGTAGTGTGTGATATGGCAAATATTCTACTTGAAGCAACGGCGATATGGAGGGCAGAGGTGAGATGAAGTTCAAGGAAGTCAAGTGGGACCGCTTACCTGAAGGTTGTTGGTTCTAGACTAGAGAGGATTGGACCTCAGGCCCGGTCTAACACCTGAGTCTGACAAAGCGTTCTGCATCTGAGAACTTGTCTTAATCCAACCAGGCTCATAGCAACTGCTTCGGGCTAGGTTGAGCTTGTTTTGTACCCCTGACTTCCATCTGAGAGGCAGGTGGGAACGTGGCGATTTTCCAGAACAGTTAGGTGATGGTGGGGAATGGGCAGAAATGTATAAATAAACCTGTGAGGATGGCTGGGCTGAGCCAGGGCCAAGTGGAATCCTCCCTCCCTGCAGAGGTGTCATCATTAGCAGCTCTGTGGCCTCGTGGGGACTTGGAAGTCCACATCAGTGCAGGGGAATGTGAGGTGTCATCTCCGTTTCGGTGTGACCTTCCCTGTATGTTTCCATATCTTTTGCCTTTCAAGAAATGTTATGGCGAACAAACTGTTGATTGCCAGGGGGGAGGTGGGTGGAGGCTAGGCAAAGTAGGGGAAGGGGATTAAGAGGTTCAGACTTTCAGTTCTAAAACAAGTCAGGGAGGTGAAAAGTACAGCATAGGGAATACAGTCAATAATTTTCTAATAATGTATGGTGACAGATGGTTACTACACTTACTGTGGTGAGCATTGAGTATAGAATTGCCAAATCAATATGTTGTACACTTGCAACTGCTATAACAGTTTAACAGTATAACATCGTATTAACATACGATGGTATGTTAATTATGCTCCGATAAAAATAATGGGAAATAAAAGAAATTTTATGTCCATCAGCACTGCTGAGTCAAAGTGCGGAGAAAACTAACACATGCCGACCATGTACCGAGTGCCTCACTCCATTATTTATTCTCATTTCTCACAATAAGTATAGTAGGGAAAGTGAGACATGGAGAGAAGAAGGTAACATTTGAAACCAGTCTTACATGGTTCCAGAGCTCCTACTCTTTCTCACACCGTTTCTTACAATGAGCTTAAATATTCTCAACAGCAGGACATCATCATGAAGGGGATATTTCTGGAAGATTAATCTGGTAGCCAGCCTGGAGTGGACTGGAAGAGGGGGAGACTGGAAGGAAAGAGATTAGGTTAACATTTTATTTCAATAACATATGGGCTGTGTGTAAATGTTCTTCCATAGAAAGAGTAGCTTTTATAGACTTTTTTTTTTAGAAATTGACAAGCTGATTCTAAAATTCATATGAAACACAAAAAATCTAAAATAACCAAAACAATTTTGAAACACAAAGTCAGAAGACTCACACCATATGAATTCTAGACTTACTATGAAACTATAGTAATTAAGACGTTGGCCTAAGTATAGACATATAGATGAAAAGAACAAAATGGAGTCTGGAAATGGCCAATTTATTCCTGACAAAGATGCCAAGGAAATTCAGTGACAAGAGTAGTGTTTTCCACAAATGATGAGTGAAGCAATGATAACAATAATAAACCCAGACCCTTAACTCACACCATATGCAAAAATTTACACAAAATGGATCATAGACCTAAAGGTAAAAACTGAAATGATACAATTTATGGAAAATGCATAGGAATAAAATCTTTGTGCCTTGGATTAGACAAATTTCCCTAGGACACAAAAAGCAAGAACTATAATGCTTATTTATTTTTGACGGAGAGAGAGAGAGAGCCAGAGAGAGACAGAGAGACAGAGCATGAGTGGGGGAGGGGCAGAGAGAGGGAGACACAGAATCTGAAGCAGGCTCTAGGCTCTGAGCTGTCATCACAGAGCCCTATGTGGGGCTTGAACTCATGGACCGTGAGATCATGACCTGAGCGGAAGTCGGAGGCTTAACTGAGCCACCCAGGCTCCCCAAGCAAGAACTATAAAAAAAAAAAATTGACAAGTTGAACTTTATCAAAATTTAAATTCTTTATTCTTCAAAAGACACGGTTAATGAAATGAAAAGTCAAGCCACAGACTAGGAGAAAAC
The DNA here is from genome assembly GCF_028018385.1 of Neofelis nebulosa. NCBI lineage: Eukaryota > Metazoa > Chordata > Mammalia > Carnivora > Felidae > Neofelis > Neofelis nebulosa. The sequence goes on from NC_080783.1 coordinate 16,233,235, forward strand.
ACTTGCAAAACACATATCTGAATGGAATCCAGAATATATGTAGCTTATAGAGTATATAGAAATCTTACAAGTTTTAAAATAAAAAGGCAGGAACTTGATAAAAAGTGTGCAAAAACTTAAGCAGTTTGCCAAAGATATATAAACATATGAAAAGACTCTCAATATAATTAGTCATTAGGAAAATTCAAATTAAAACCACAAATAGATATTGCTACACACCCACTAGAATAGCTGAAATTAAAAAAAAATCTGACAATACCAAGCATATAGCAGGGATACAGAGCAATTCCTAGATACTTACCCAAGATAAATGAAAGCATATGTCCACACATATGTCACATAAGGCTTTTTGCTAATAGCAAAAATTGGAAAAGATATATATCAGCTAATGAATGGATGAACAACTGTGATTCACTCCTATATAATATTCAAAACTATTACATTCAGGGAAAGAAACCAGACATAAAAGAGTATATGTTGTATGATTCCATTTATATGAAATTACAGAAAATGTAAAAATAAAGTGACAGAAGGCAAAGCATTTTCTAGGCCAAGAACTAGGGGAGGAGATTGACGGTAAAGGGGCAGAGGCAACTTTTTGGAGTGGTAGCGGTTACATATGTGATTATACACATTTGTCAAAGTGTATAAAGTGCCTTTAAAGAGGCACATTTATTATATGCAAATAATGCATCAATAAATCTGATTTAAAAATAGTTTCATGCCTTAAAGAATTGGTAGATTTTTAAAATCTAAATAATAACAATTATGTTGACCAACTTACGTTCGAGTTGGCATTGGCCTTGGCTTGAGAAAGTTTATAGCTAAATCTAACACCCAATCAGAGTAACCACGAATGCCCTTTGGATTAACAATGCACTTTCTCTGGGTATAGTTGACATTTTCGATTTCCTTTTAATAAACCTACCTTTTGCATGTCTTTTACTATCGGACATTTAAGAGCCTTCTTAGAAACAGGCAGAGCATAAAATAAAACCTGAAACATGCATAGAGTCAAAAGGAGATAGGGACAAATTGAGATCAGCAATTGAGAGGACAGGACAAAACCGTATGCCCTTGACTAGATAGATAGATAGATAGATAGATAGATAGATGTGCATAACTGGGCTTGTTTCTGATTCAGTTTGCCTCTTTGCTGTTGGACAGGTCCAAGGTAGAACAAGCCAGTGTTGTGACAAGGCAACAGAAGGTCAGACCACTCATAACTGATTCCAACAGTAACTTCTTTATATGAAGGAAAACTGCTTAACTGTGTATAATCTGGAAATTATAACTTAATAAAGACCGTCTTAACAAAAGTGCTTTATAAGGTCAGGCATTTCAAACGGGCTAAGATATATTTTTACCGTGTTGAGTGATATTATTCCTTTCACTATGTAAAGAGGTAGCTCCCCTACCAAGAAAGGTTCTTCAGAGGAACAGTACCTACAAAGTTTGCCTACTCTGGGAACTAGAATGTTCTCTGTATCCATCAAGGAGGATTTACCTAAGGTCCCTAATATGTATTGATATCTGGAAGGTTCTTTCTTTGGGAACTTGATACCCAAAGGATTTATTGAGAATGACCTGAGTCTACACTATGGAAGGAGAAAACAAGATTCAGTAACAAGTAAAAAAAAAATTATTGCAAGAATTATGAAGGATATAAAAGAGGCTCTGAAATCAATTTCTAGTTCCTTCTCATTGTCGAACAAGTGATAATTTTAGCCAGTACGTTCTGGTCTTGAACAAAGACCTCTCCTCCCAGATTCCAAAGTTCTCCTTTTACAGCCAGCTTGTCCTTGTCCGATGCAGTCTGGGATGAACTGATATCATCTCATTATTAGAACTCTCTCATGGTTTTCAGATTATTCTATATCTCTGTTTACTTGATTGTGCAAAGCTTAAAAAAGACATTACCACATGCCTTTGGAGGAGGCTTTTCTTGGGCTAATATGCTCGGTAAAATGCGGCTGTCCCTTTCCTGGGTTACTTAGCTAATGTACCTGTCTGTCTCTCTATTCTCAAAATTTCTCCTCTGCTACTTTGCCTGCCATTCTGCTGCAGTGGGAAGGGTTATCATCTCTTCCAGGGCTGGGGAGATTGTCAGTCTTTCATTGGGCCCATCTCACATACCGATCATTGCCATTAGTCATTGCCACGACACCTGCAAACACACCAATACATCCCAGCAGCAGGAGCTCAGGGGACTTACCACTTTCATCCCAGCATCCTAGAGGCAATGTGGGAGCAGCCCTCAACAGGAGGGTAGCAATTTTGCAAAGACCCTTCGGGCAGAAACTAACAAGCGTTGGAAAACCAAAAGGTGACCCTGCGGAGCAGACCATCCCGGCACTGCTTTCTGTCTAGACCTGAGATCATTCTTAGAGAAGTCACTGACCTGGGTAAGGCAAGACATACACCTTTGTCTTCGAAGCAGAACTATAACTACAGGGGGAAGATCCTGCCAGTTTACGCCTACATCAAATAGTTCTTGGTCCAAGACAGTAGTTCTTGAGTTTTAGTATTCATCAGAGTCATCTGTATCATTTGCTAAAATACAGATGGTCCTGTATTGCTCTTATAAATTCAGATTCAGTAGGTGTTAAAGCCCGGGAATCTGATGTTTAATCATGTCCCCAAGGAAATTCTAAAGCAGGTCCTTTAGCCAATCCATTGAGAACCATGGAGTTCTTTAAGAGAAGAAGTGGGTCTGATAATAGTCAATGAAACTGAGAATCCTAGAAGACCAAAAGTCAAATCACAGGCTTCAGTTCTTGGTATATGAATTTATTGGTATAGGGTAATATCAACATCCAAGGTGTTAATTTAAAAAAATACACATTGCTGGACTCCATCCAGACCTCCTGGAAGCAGGACTTAGGAACCTGCTTTCAAATAAACATTCCCAGGGTTCTTAGGCATGTTGAGGTTTGAAAGCTTCAGAAAGAGAGATCTTGCATTAACTAGTTTCACACTCATTTACGAGGAGTACCCACTGAAAGCAGGCTGATTAGAAAACACCATAGTATGGAAGCTTCTAGCAAATGTGGTAGTAGGCAGCAATGGCCTAATTAAAATTCAAATCTCATCTCTTACTCCTAAAATTCAATTCCACTGCAACGGCAAAGAATTACCTCTGCATAATGAGAGGAACGGATGAGACTAACTTGAGTTTGAGATTTGCCTTGTGTGTGTGTGTGTGTGTGTGTGTGTGTGTGTGTGTGTGTATGTGTGTGTGTGTGTTTCCCCTTTACCCTTTTGAGCGGAGTAAATAATGGCCATGTAGTAACCTCAATAGTTGCTCTTTTGGTAACAGCCCAGAGCCAAGAATGCGCTGTTTTCTTTTTCTGCTTTGATATCTTAATGGAATGAATGTGATATTATTTATCAACTGTAAGCTTGATGGAATATATCATATAAATCATCTCAAATGTTATTTGCCACCTGCCTGCCTGGTCTGAAATGCATGCTGGCTTAATTAATCTAATTAGTCAATGCACAGATCAGGAGCACATTTACAGCTTCTCTGTCATCATAAATAAACTAGTTTTTGTTTTCATAGGCTAAATAATTCATTTTAAAGATGGATACTAGGAAGAATCGGGGAGAGCTGACCTCTATTAGAGTAAAACATGGAATAACGATGACAGGGTTTTCTTTCTGTTCTGTGTGCCCTCCATTAACCTTCTATTAAAATACTCCTTTGTGGGGGAGGCTAGGAGGGAGGAGGTGGCACGTGGCAGAGATGTCATGCCCTCCCACCTTGAGAGGCATACCTGCCATTTGCTAAGAATGAGCTGACCCATTTTAAACCTCCTGATTGAAAGACGCATGGATTCTCAAGCACACGCATATGCACTGGAGAGCTGAGGACCACAGATGCTGTAAATCCAGGAGCCCACGCTGCTGGTTGAGGACAAATCCAAAAGGAGAGAAGAGAGTAGCAGGTGAGAAATGAGGGAAGCACAGTTAACAGGTTGGATGTTGCACAAGATCAATTGTTTCTTTTTACAGCCATAGCCACCTGGTACAGCCAGGTGCAGTCCCCGCGTTCAGGACACACTCTTACCTGAAGACAATGGAGTCACGCAACATGGAAGCTCTGAAAGAGACAGTACACGAGAGACAGTAGTGTAATGGTTAACCCCCCATGTCCATAGTTAAATCAATCTGAACTTGTAGTCTATCCTCTACTATTTCTATGCTACGTACCTTGAGACAATCTACTTAACTTTCCTGTGTTCTATTCCTCCTCAGTATAATGTGGATACCTGACAGGATTGTTTGACATACTAAGTGAGATCATTTGAGCACTTAGCACATGATCTGCTTCTAATATATTCGTGGGGCTCAGGGCAAGAGTATCGATCTCCTTCATCCCCAGAGCACTTCTTGCACTGCCCTCCTCCTCATTGCTACCCGGCCAACAGCCTCCCCTTGGCTTTCCCTTGGTCTCAGGAGGAAGAATATAGGGAAGAGGCCCATGTTGGAGCTGGAAGCAGGTTTAGCTCATTTGGGCAGAGAATTCTTACATCAAAGGGTGAGCAAGAAAGAAGGGGTGTGGTTATGTAGAGCTGAGCAGTGGGTTCTCCAGCTCCTCTCTTGGGTTAGCTCATTTTAGAAGCTTGGATCTGTCTAAAGGAAAAAAAAAAAAAAAGAGTTGTCACAAAGCAATAGAACTGCAAATCACGAAGAGTGAGCATTAATATATGCAAACTAAAAAAAAAAAAAAAGTACCACCACCACCAACCAGAATCGTGTGCCGACTGTGACACATGAATCTCATGTTATTACAAATGCATGACAACTTTCCAGAAGAGGGTGGAGGGTAAAGGAGCTGACCTAACTAACTCTGGAAAACAGTATTTTGACTGGGAGCTGTCAGGAATCACACTGGTTGTTAGCTGGCAAGTGTGTTTCTTCTGGTGGTACAGATGAGCAATTCTAGAAATGTTCTACATGTGGACTGGGGTTGAACACATGAGTGAATGGATGATGATGGGTCGGGGGGAGCTGAGGTTTCTCAGTGTTGGAAAGGGAGGTTACAGATGTAGTTCTGAGATTAGAGACCAGCACATCAGCTTTTACTCAGGTTTCACTTAATATATACACAGATGGATAGGTGCAGAAACAATTATAGGTGTGTGTGTGTGTGTGTGTGTGTGTGTGTGTGTGTGTGTTGCTAGACACACACATATTACCTGGTTCTATTACTTAAGAAGGCTTGGAAGCAACAGCACCTGGTAGCAATAGGCACATAGAGCATCAAGATCTTAATTCCAAAATTCTGTTCTCCAATAAATGGAACCAAATTTCTTTGGAGAAATGGGTGATTCTAGGGCTGGGGCAAGGGAAACGTACAATGAACATGGAACATGCTGTAGTACCAAAAACTAAGGAAGTACTCACAAAATCAAAGAATGGGGTCATATTAAAGGGACACAGGAACCACTCGAAAGAGCTCCCATTGGCCAAAGCTGGACTTTGAACAACAAAATACATAACACAGTATTGGATTATAACCCAATGTACAAAATAAATATCCGTGGGTAAAAATACAAATCCGTGTATAAATACACAAGTCCATAGTGCAATAGATAGATGATAGATGATAGACAGATAAATAGTTAATAGATCAATAATAGAAAATAAATAATAGATGATTGGTAGATAGATAGATGATAGATAGGTAGATAGATAGATAGATAGATAGGTAGATAGAATAAAGGAGAAAAGACAATTCTTCCTTATAGAAGAATTCAAGACAATGTATCTAGATGGTCCCCACTCTAATATGCCTAGAGGTGTAGTTAGCCAACCGCCCCCAGCCCCTCACTTTGAACTGGAGCAGGGAAATATGAGGGCCATGACAGACCAGAGGAGATTTAAGAGACCTGGCCAATATATGAAATGGAATATCCCGGGTAGGAGCCTGGCACAGAAAAATGAAAGGGACACTAATGGAAAATCCAAATAAATCTGGAGTCTAGTTAATAGCAATAAATAAATAGTGTTGTTTCTTTTGACAGATGTACCATGGTGATGTAAAATGAACTGAAGGGTGTATAGGAACTCCATTACCTTTGCAGCTTTTCTGGAAACAAGCAGTTTTTTGAAAATAAGAAGCGTTTATATAAGGGGCACTCTTTCGTGCAGCATGCCTACTCCAGTTATATTCCGTACATCACTGAAGCAGATGGGAACCTAGCTAAGGAATGATTCGAGAACCCTGAATTAAATGTTAAGGTCGGCCCAGATTGCATTACTCTTTTCTCACACCTGTCCCCAACCAGGCCTTTCCTTTTTGCACGGGAAAAAGATTGCCCGAGAGCTTGAGGTTCAATCCGATATTGTAAATGGTAGACTGGCCTAACACCCTCTGAGCTCATTGTCTTCTAGCATTCACCGCAGCAGCCACACTTAGATAGTCTGGCAGAAGTTATTCAGCTTTCCTTGCAGCAAGAGAATCATCATTAACTACGGCACAGAATACAGATGTCTGGCTTCTAGAGAGTTGTTGAGTTTTTCATAGTGGAACTGTCCCAGAAAATCTGCCAACATTATTGCAGCTAGATGGTAGTCACGTTTCTCATAGCTAACCCCCAAATAAATAGAGATGATTGGCTTTGTACAAAATGTTTAAATACGATTCTTGAACTTTGTTACATTAACCTTTGTCAAGTGGCCACTGACTTCGCTACTCGGGACTCTGATGACTTCTTACTGTGTGACACAAGTCATCTAGGTTTTAGGCAGGGAAGTTTCTAGAAATCTAATCTCAACAAAAAGACAATGTGCGGAGTTTCTAGACCTCTCCCTCCTACGTCCTGAGGTAATTCTGTGTCGGCAAGGTTCACAGGCCCTGTGCCTCTTCTGATATACAAACCATGAGCAATAAATTAGAATATTTCACTCAGTAATTAATCTGGGGCTTGGCTATTTCGTTCCAATTGGCATCTTTCATTTGACTTCCAGTCAGCGCAATGACATATTTACATTTTGTGTTAAGCAAAGAATAAACTCTGGGGGAGAGGGGGCACCGCTAAGAAACAACTTTTTGCCATCCCAGTACGCAGATTTACAACAGAGCTGTCTGCCGAATTAAGGTTGAGGTAGAGACAAACTGTTTAATTGGCACGTTGGAGTCACAGGAGCCATTTATTGTGAATAGCTTTGGAGACAACAGGAGTCCTCTGGTTATGTTCCAAGGATTCCGGCTGTATTTAAACACTTCCCTTGTAGAGCAACACTGATAATTCTGTATGCTACATTTATTTTCAGTTTATCCTGTTTCTTACCCTCAATGATTTACAAGGACCCTCACAGAATCCTGAAATCAACCTTCCCCTTGCCCCACACTGCTGCCATGGTCTGTTCCATAGCATGCTCTGGATTTCATCCGGTGATAATAATCACAGAGGGGCTCCTCTTGGTTTCCTTGTTTGTGCAGCAATCCCAAAGGCGAGGCCAGCGAGAAGGTTAAATTAAAAAACAGATTTACAGCAGCCTGGCAGCTGGCCACCCGCCCTGGTGGCACTGAGTGAGAGCTGGGGGGCCCGCGTTGCTTTGAGGCGCTTCGAGGCGGCTGAGTTGGGAAAGCAGAACGCCTCCTGTCAATCTCTGTCAGTGTCTCCTGGTGGTCTTCTCTGGCAGCTTTGTCTCCTTCTCGGTGATTCCAGCAAACAATTGAGTTATCCAACTAGGATAGATTTTCTTTCTTGACTCCTTTGCCCCAGTGATCCGGGCAATGTTCAGTAGCCTGGGGGAAAAATGCATATTCTTTTATTCATTTGGTTCTCTATTCCCTCACCTAATCAAGATGCGAGTTTTGTATTTACCTGAAATCGAGGAAAGACGTAGAGTCTCGAGTGAGACAGATTTGGGTTTGGGGCAGGGCTCCACCAGATTCTGACTGTGCTGCTTTGGCCGAGTTACTTCTCCTCAAGCAATCTCAGTTTTCCCCTCTGTCAAATGGACACTCCACCACTCAGAAGATCGTAAGGATTTGTGAAAAGATCTCAATCTGAAAGGGAACTGGAAGGCATTAAATGGAAAATCGAACGCTTGCGCCCTCAGAACAGAAGTGAAGCACAGAGAGACTGATTTCCTGTAGTGCCTGATTTACATAAGATCAAGACGTATCTCCCGACCAAGGAACACTTGCCAAGAATCTCTCCCCATTCTCAAGCAAATGAGTTTACAGAGTGGACTCTGGCCAGACCTTCCCCTGGTAGCTATGGCGCGTGTTGGCAAATTGCCATTTCCTCTGCTGTTCCGGAATTAACTCAATTTCAGGTAATATGAGTTTGCCTCGGTTTACCTCTTTATTTAGATGGACAGATTAAACAAGTGATTGACTTCCGATGACGAATACAGTGCCAAGCCTTTGTGCCAGGTACTGAGGACACGGAATTATCATCCGACTCTAATCAGAAGTGGGTTGAATAGAATGTGAAGGTGTCTTTTCCCATCCTGTAGGAATTGAAATATTTAAGAAGAAGCAAAAGATACAGAAACCAGTGAGTCTCCATTGTGATTGTCCCTTGAGGGGAGAAATAAAGCATGATGATGTGAAAATGATTTATTTTGACCATGTAGGTAAAACAACAACAACAAAAACCTGATTGGTTTGACAACGAGAGGCCAGAGTGATTATGCTAATGTTCCAACAATAAAAGGAAATCTTTAGCTTGTTAACAAATTATTTTTCTTATGTACTCTGAATGCCTGAGTCCCAATGATTAAGTAGTTGTGGAATCTTAGACAAATCCCTGGTATCCATGATGGAACACCATTTCTTCATAATAAATTTCTTCTGTTTTGTGGTGGAAACAGGTCACCTATTCGGTCTTCTCTAGTGTTAACACTCTAGCTTTAGGATTTCAACTTTCCTTATCGATGGAAGCTGTAAGAACAATGATAACATAATAGCCCAGCAACAAACGTGACATCTAAATGCTTCCTTACAGGAGCACCTGTGTGGCTCAGTCGGTCAAGCATCTGACTCTTCATTTAATCTCAGATCATGATCTCAGGTTCATGGGATCGAGCCCAGCACTGGGCTCTGTGCTGACAGCATGGAGCCTGCTTGGGATTCTCCCTCTCTCCCTCTCTCTGTCTCTCCCTCCGTCTCTCTCCCCCTCCCCTTCTTATGTGTACCCTGTCTCCCAAAATAAATAAATAAATTTAAAAACAATAAATGCTTCCTAACATACTGATATTTCTTCCCCTTCAGGTCAAGCCCTGAATTACTACTGTGGTAACATTAATCTCAAAATCAATTAAGATAAAATGAAATTTTGAGATAAATAGGCTTATATCGACCGAAATGACAGCTGTAGCAAAAATGAGACAGTGGGAAACACTTTGATTCTGTGTGCGTCATAAGCGCACAGAATACTAAATCAAAAGTATTTGAAATTTCACTTCTCTCTTTTATGTAATTAGTAATCACAGTTACTAGCGACGTTTTTTTAAATGTCAAATAAAAAATGGTACGAAGTTGGACCAAGTTGCAAAAGATCAATTAAGAAGGGAAGCAGGACGAAATGTCTAGTCAAAATGTTGGGAAATTGCAGTTCAAAATGAGCAGTTTTTCTTCTCTCCTTTTTTTCTCCCTCTCTTCTTGTCTCCTTTCTTCTATTTTTTCCCTCTATCCTCCTTCCCCCCTCCCTCCTCCTCTTTTTTTCGGTACAGTACAAAATACTCGCACTTTGCTTATCTACCTGGTGTTGAGGACTGATTCACTGCTTCCTCATTTTGGCAATTTAAGCAAGCTGATTCATCTCTCTCAATCTTATTATTACCATCTGTAAAATGGTGCAATCAATAAGAATATCTGCCATAAGGTTTCTGCATGAATAAGATGAGATAAATAAAGTACATACATGTGTTTTATAAACCACAGAACACTTGCATGCATTAATATCACTCTGTCTGGTCTGTGGAGAGAGACATTTCCCTACCCTTCACCCTTCCCTCCATCATCCATGCCTACCCATTTCTTTTCCCTCTTATTTTGCCTGCCCTATCACAAAGCACACACCAATCTGGGTAAACTAGAGAAATTTCCCCTCTTTCTTATTTTGGGAGACTTATTTTGTTATGCAATAAGGATAAATGTTTCAGAAACCACGTAAGAATAGAGGGTCAAAGATGTTGATCCCACCATACCAAAACCATCCTACCATTTTCCTGGGGGAAGAGGAAAGGTAATGATTTTCAGTCCTGTTGAGTACATTGCATCCCTGGTACCAATGATTCAAATTACCTTTAGAGGACTGGTACGTACAGGCTTGTTGTTCTGCTCACCTGTTTACTGTTTTCACTGATGGTTGGGCCAAACTACTCATAACCAATTGCCTGATAATTGTAGTTCCCCACATCCATGGGAGGAGGAGGGATAGGTGTCTGTGCTCCTCTTTGGCCCCATATAAACTACAGTTGACAAAGCATGTTTACATCTCTCCCCACCCTATTGCTGGCAGTTATGTTCATCATAAAGACCCCAGTTTAGTCCCTAATAGTCCAAGGCAATGCTTCTCAGACCTTAATGTGTGTACATATGAATCATCTAGGGTGCTTACCAAAATAAAGACTCTGATCCAGTAGCTTTGGGTGGAGCGCAAGATTCTGCGGTTCTCATAAACTCTTCAGTGATGCCCATGATTCTTGTCTGCACATCACACCTGGGGTAGCAGAGCTTAAGGGGGATGAGGAACAGGAACGAGGCAGCCCTAAAGCATTTTGCTTCTGGCTCAGCTGATAGGTGAGCACGAACTGTGAGAGGATGTATGACATTTCCCAACATCAGGTCTGGGTCCATTGAGACTGAACTGGTGCCCCCAGAGCCCCATGGGAAATGCCAATGGACCTGCCCATGAAAATGCATGCTCACCAGCTCCTGTTGGTATGTTTTTGAGCAGCATGCCTAAAGACATCAAGACATTTGTGTCTTAAAATCATCATCTTTTCATTCTTGCAGCCATTCAGAAGGAAGTGAAAGATATTGATCTTGCCTTCTAGCTCCAGAGTCAACCAAACTTTCCTTAGACACAAGGAGCGAAACTCTCTGTAGCTCCTAGGACCATTGCTATGTTCCATCTTTGTTCTGGCAAGTAAGAGTTCTTTGTGGAAGGATGTATCCACTGAAGAAGGGCAAAGCACAAGGTTAGCCGATTTGTGAAAGACTGTCTCGGTCTCACTGGGCTCCTCCTTTCTGACCACTCCTCTTCTCCTCAAAGTGACACCCTCACCCCACCAAATGGCCACAGTGTGCATCTGTGTGATTGAGGGATGGAGGTGTGACTTAATGGCTTATTTTTCTTTGTGGTTGTTTTTTGGGAAGGGGAGAGGAAGGAAGGCTGTAAAGGAAGATGTGAGGGAAAATCAATGTCAGAGGCCTCTTGCCCAAGTTGATGGTCCCTGCTTCTGCCAGTGAGGCGTAGAGTCAGGTGCTGCATTTCATATCTTCAGTCTTCATGCATTCGAAGAACACTGCAGAGAAGCTTATCCCTTCCTATTAAACAAGTAATGAGATTTCTTTTTCCCTCTGTATGTAATTCCCGTTCTTTTTCAACCCACTATATAAAGCACGGGTTTATTTCAAACCTTATGTTCTCTGAGCCTGGTTTCCACATCCCTAATACAGGGGTAAAAATATGTTGGGTCATCATTTGAATTAAACTACATTAAATGAGATCGTGTATGTAAAGAGGTGAGTACGTGCATTGCACATTTTCAGTACTCGATCTATTTTACTCTCATTATTCTAAGTAACTTTATTTTTTCAAGTTAAAAACATTTTTTTAATGTTTATTTATGTTGAGAAAGAGAGATAGAGAGCAAGTGGGAGAGGGGCAGAAAGAGAGGGAGACAGAGAATTCCAAGCAGGCTCTGCACTGTCAGCACAGATCCGGATGCAGGGCTTGAAGTTGCCAACCATGAGATCGTGACCTGAGCTGAAATCAGGAGCTGGACATTTAACTTACTGAGCCATCCAGATGCTCCTGAAGGTCTTTTTTTAAAGTTTATTTATTTTGAGAGAGAGAGAAAGAGAGAGAGCGTGTGCTTGTGTGAGCACGCAAGTGGGGAGGGGCAGAGAGAGAGGGAGAGAGAGAATCCCAAGCGGCCTCCTCTGTCAGCACAGAGCCCAGCACAAGGCTGAATCCCACAAACCGTGAGATCATGACCTGAGCCGAAATCAAGTCAGACGCCTAACTGACAGAGCCACCCAGGGGCTCCCTAAGTAATTTTATTTATTTTTTTTTTTTTAAATTTTTTTTTCAACGTTTTTTATTTATTTTTGGGACAGAGAGAGACACAGAGCATGAACGGGGGAGGGGCAGAGAGAGAGGGAGACACAGAATCGGAAACAGGCTCCAGGCTCCGAGCCATCAGCCCAGAGCCTGATGCGGGGCTCGAACTCACGGACCGGACCGCGAGATCGTGACCTGGCTGAAGTCGGACGCTTAACCGACTGCGCCACCCAGGCGCCCCAGTAATTTTATTTTTTAAATCAACATGGCTGTCCAAGTACTAAGCATTCTTCAGACCACTTGAGAAGTTGCTTGCCTGTTGGTATTTTTGTGTGTGGAAGACTCTGACGGCTGAGCCGGTTGTTTCCGGCACTGTAAGGCTCAGTACGAGTGTGTGTGTGCTGTTCCCATAAGCCCTCTCTGTTCCATCTGTGTTTAGAATTAATCCAGGGGCTCCTGGGTGGCTTCGTCGGTTGAGCATCTGACGTCGGCTCAGGTCATGATCTCACAGTTGACCAGCTCGAGCCCCGCGTCGGGCTCTGTGCTGACAGCTCAGAGCCTGGAGCCTGCTTCAGATTCTGTGTCTCCCTCTCTCTCTGCCCCTCCTCTGTTCATGCTCTGTCTCTCTCTGTCTCAAAAATAAATAAACATTTAAAAAATTAAAAAAAAAAAAGAATTAATCCAGAGTGTGACTCTTGCTTACTTTGGGAGAGTATTGGATTTTGATTCTGTCTTTGTTGGACTTTTTTTGGATTTTTACCAATTATACTGATGATGATAATAGTGGCAATTGTAGTAACAACTAAGACTTACACGATGCTAACCGTATGCCTGGTACATTACTAAACCCCAAACATGTATTAATTCTTATGACAACTTTGTGAGGTACGTCCTATTATCCTCCTCATTCTTTAGAGGAGGAAACTGAGTCCCAAGTGTCACCAAAGGCACTTGGGCTAATCATGTGCCTTTTGATTACTCTTAGATCTACTGTGGTGGCAATAAGCACAAATTTTATGTTTGTTTTCTTCCATCTACACACAATGACTATCGTTTCCTTTGAGCCAGAGTCATGACCTACTCATCCGCTCTGTTTATGTATTCTTCTAACAGGAGAAAACACTCTTTGTTTATCAAATTTGAAAATAAGTGTAAAATCCAAGAGTAAGCCCTGCCAGCACTCCCTCCTGAATGGCTCTAGACTCCAACCAGTTCTGATGAATTGCAGTGAATTTCCTGAAACCATTAAACATGCCATCATCTCTTGCCTGGATGTTTGCAGTAGCCACCTCTCTGGTCTCCCTGCTTTCATGCCTCCCTCCTTCAATCCATCCTTCACCCAGCACCCTGAGTGAGCCAAGTGTAAATCAGAGATTAACGTCTGCCTATTAAAATCCCGTGAATGCTTACCCAGTAGGTTTAAAATACAGATCCACAAACATATCCGAAAAGCCCCACCCGGCACAGTCCTTGTCAGCCCCTCCACCTCATTTTCATTATCCCTTTCTGTGTGAGTCAGGTGCTCCAGAGAAACAGAACTGATAGGATGTGTATCTATGCAGAAGGAGATTTATTATATGCAATTAGCTCACATTGACTATGGAGGATAACAAATTCAAAATATGCAGCGTGGGTCATCAGGTTGGAGACCAAGGAGAAATAATGTTCCACTTCAAGTCTGAATTCTGTTTGCCGTGGAACCGAAAGTAGTTGATGTTGCTGGAGAATTCTCTCTTGCCCAGAGGAGGCCAGTCTTTCGTTCTGTTCAAGTCTTCAGTTGATTAGATGAGGCCTACCCACATTATGGAGGGCAATGTGCTTTACTCAAAGTCTACCTATTTAAACCTTAGTCTTATCCCAAAGCACCCTCATAGAAACACCCAGAATAATATTTGACGAAAATTTATGCAATGCCATGACCTAGTCATGTTGACACATAAAATTAACCATAACGTGCTCCCTATTCATTAAACTTAAACTTAATTAAAATTCATTTGATTAATTAATTAATTAATTAATTAATTAAATCTACTCAAAGAAGATAGTACTCCTGGACCCAAAACCCTGAGTGGTCACCTGTGTTGCGTGGTATTGGAAGCTCAGTGACATTCAGTCTTTCTCAAAATGTCTCCCTCCTGAACCATTGTAGCAATATCCTTGTCTGCTGACCCAAATCTACACTCTTCAAATCACCCCTAGTTAGATACCCCTGGTACATTGTGTCCCAATGATCTCTGCTAAGTGTACGTTGCCTGAAGCCTTCTCTTCCATTTCTGTCACGTAATTGTATCAACTCAGATTAACTTGTTGGGGGATCCCTTGGGCTGCCATCTTGAAAGTCTTGGGATGCTGACCTTGATGGAACGATAATTCAGAAAATGTCAGAGGTAGAAGGGACCCTCGTAATCACCACATCCTCCTCTTCTTTTTGCACATGAAAACAATGAGACCCACGGAGGGGAAATGCTTTGTGCAAAGCCAACCAATTAATGAAAGGGCTCAGTCCAGAAGTTAAATCTCTTTAGTTTAAGGACCTACTTAACAGAACAAATTTCGGTGGAAGAAATTTTGTACCCACCAGTACTGAGTGACAGATCTGAGGAAAACAATGTTTGCTTGTTTTTAATTTTTTTAATGTTTATTCATTTTTGAAAGACAGAGACAGAGCATGAGCATAGGTGGGGCAGAGAGGCAGGGGGTGGGGGTGGACACAGAATCTGAAGCAGGCTCCAGGCTCTGAGCTGTAAGCACAGAGCCCGACACGGGGCTTGAACTCACGAACCGTGAGATCATGACCTGAGCCGAAGTCGGATGCTCAACCGACTGAGCCACCAAGGTGCCCTGAAAACAGTAAGGTTCTGGCAAAGGGGAATGTGTGTATGAGTATGAATGTGTATATACAGGTGAGGAAACCACTGGGGTTTGGGAAGGCAAAAAGTAAAGTCCTTTCGTCCTCTCAGGTCCAAAACAATTCACAAGTAAATGATAAAATCCAGAGACGAAGATTAAAAAAACACATGTGCTTTATTACTGATAACACTGATTGGAAAATATTATTTCATATGTGCAGCCACAAGGCCTGCTTCAACTGTGGACCTCAAGAAAAAGGAGAATTTTAGCCAGAGACCAGAAATAAATATCCAAGATCACCGTTCACTACTGGTCCAGATCAGGCCTGGGACAAAGAGAACAAATCTCCACTGCTTATAGCCTTTGGATAAATTAACTCCACCCAGCCCCCATATGTGGACAGATGTTTGCCAGAGTCTGACTTCTCACCATTCCAATGAGTTGCTTTTCCTCTGTGGGAAGGAAAAAGGAGCCGTGGGAACTGGCAAGAGTGAATCTTGCACCTAGCCGAATCTTTCCAAGAAGAGGGAGGCAGGTAGGAGGACCCGCATAGAGACAGGACGCCAATGCTAAGCTGAAGAGAGCAGGGTTACAGGATGCAGTGTTGGGAAGGACTTGGGCTTTCCTTCCCTAGGAGAATTCTTTCCAGACCGAGTTTATTTCCTAAGTGATCCAGACACCATTCTCCTGCTAGATCCTCCCCTACTTTATTGCATAAGCCTTAAAGGCAAGGGTTTGTCTTCTTATTTATTTATTTATTTATTTATTTATTTATTTGACTCCTTGGAACGTCACATGCTCCAATTTAATGTGTATAGAGAAGCTACGGACTAAAACTTTGAGGAAAGTGATGGTCTCAGTTGCTCACGTTTTCTCTGTCCTTTCTCCTTTCAGTAATTTCCTAACCGAGAGGCACTTCAGCATAAGGTGTGGGTTCTAAATCCGTAAGTCCACTTACTATGTGTGTTTGGTGACCTTAGACCATTATCTCTCCCCAATAAGTCTCAACGTTCTTCTTCACAAAATTCAAATGATAATATTGCCTGGAGAATTAAGTGAGAAAATGAACGTTAGACAGTTTACCCAGTGCCTGGAATATTGAAGGCACTCAACAAATGGTTAGTTGCATACAGGGGCTAGCTTCATAGGTGTGCAGCTCATGAACACACAAGGGCCCCACTCTTGGTTTAGTGCTTCATTGCTGCCATCTTGAAATTCTTAATCATTTTTTTAACAAGGGGCCCTGCATTTTCATTTTGCACGGAGTACTACAAATTACATATCTGGTCATGATTATATAGTTATTCTAGAAGGATTTGGGTATAAGTTACAAGGAAAGAGGGAGGACCACAGAGCGGAGCTGAGAAAAAAGAAACAGTGGGCGGGGGGGAGGGATGCACTATTAGTATCTATCATCCAATTTTCCCTGGCAAATTAAAATACTAAAACTAAAAATAATCCCCCCCCCCTTTTTCCAATAGGAATTTTTCCATGAAAATTGGGATAGGATGGCAGGAAAAGATAAGTTAATATGCAGGTCAAAGATGAATGGGCTTCCAAAGGAAAATTTTAGCCTATTTCACTATTTTTAAGGACTGGCCAGAAAAAATGGCAGAATATGTTAGCTAACTTGACAATAAATTATAGTTGAATTAATTAATTAATTAAAAAAAGAAATTCTTTTGAATAGGCAAATCGAGAACATAATACCAGGAAAATCAAAGTAATACTATAGATGCCCCTCATTGAAATATTTATATTACTTTTTGTTTTAATGGAGAGTAACGTATAAATTATCCATGCAAGTGAAAAAGCAATCTTTATGACATAGGGTGTTTCATTTTTCAGAACTTCAGAGAGACTAATTTAAAATAAACTCATATCTCATTTAAGAGATAGGCCATCTAAGATCTTGAGATGAGATTAGACTTGTTATAAATGATTGTTGATTAGTTCATTAACCCTTCCCTCCAGATGAAGGGATTCTTGAATAAAGCCCACACCTGCTGGGGAGTAACTTCCTTCTGCTGTTCCATGTTCTACCTGTGCAACAACACAGAACAGCCCAGACCTTCAGGCCAGTCCCCCCACCCCTCATCCAGGATAGTTCTCCTTCATCCCTAAGTCATTTGTCCTCAGGTTAAACCTCCTCTGCCCTGGTCACTTGGCATAGTTTCTACATCCTGCATTATCCTAACCCTGTCTCCTACCTAGGTTCTATTTTTCGAATATGCATCTGAAAATATGGTCACCGACCTTCAAACAGTTGCCTAAAAAGTATGGGCAGATGAGATCAGAATACAGTGAGTGACAAATTCTTACTTTTATGCCCTCAGATCACAGCTTATCTGATGGCTATGCTGCAATATTGGCAAATTTTAGCCTCGCCATCAAATAACAGCTGGAAATGGGGAGGTTCTCATGGAACTCAATCAGAGATAGGCTTCATAGGGTCTGTGAGCTGTGGCTTTGTGGATATGTGCTCTCCAGGGAAAGCAGAGATCCACACCTCTCACTGGATTCTCAAAGGGTTTCTGGGGGGCCCTAATAATAGAGGCGTTCAAAGAAGAACGACAGTAGAAGCTTTCTGGTGCAAAAAAAATTTTTTTTAAGTTGATTTAAGAGCGAAATTGTAAGAAACAAAAGAAAGAGAAATACTTTAAACATTTTGTTTGGCTTAAAACACCCACATTTGTAAATTTTACCTTTTTCTTTGTTTTAATGAAGAGTCAAGTCGTTTCTTCCGGCTTGGGAAAATTTGCTGGAATTCTGTGTTTGTCTTATAAAAAACACACCACCGAGAGCATTATACACATGCTCCAGAAGTAATATGAACGAAGAATCCCGGATTTTTAGAAGTCTTTTTTTTTTTTTTTAAGTTTATTTATTTATTTTGAGAGAGACAGAGACAGGATGAGTGGAGGAGGGACAGAGAGAGGGAGAGAGAGAGAATCCCAAGCAGGCTCTGCACTGACAGTGACAGTCCTGATTCAGGGCTCCAACTAACGAATTGTGAGATCATGACCGCAGGCAGAAACAGAGTCAGAGGCTTAACTGACAAAGACACCTAGGCACCAGATTTTTACAAGTTTTAACAAGCTTGTACAGTTATGCTCCCATTTAAATCAACAGTGTTTAGTAAACGACTTGCCTTTGTCAAGTCTTTTCAGAGTATTCAACGTAGTTGAAACAAGTCTAACCATATTTCATCAATTTAAATAATATTGGATTAAATAATGTAATTAAAATTATTGGGGTCTACAAAAGGGTCTCAATAATTAGCACCCTTCTTTCCTACCCTGAACAAATGAAAAATAAACAAGGAACAAATATTGAGGTCAGAATATCACTGTCGTAATGCTAGAAGCCAGGTTGAAGGACTGGACTTTAGATTTGTTAGCCAAGCTGGCAGTGCGACTAGGAATTAGGTCAAGACTTAACCGCCTGGTCCCAAGAAACACTGGACTTGGGCTGGCCTTCCCTCACAGTGACCAAGGTTCTGGGTGAGCAGAACTGGATGTGTTTTTCTAAGACAGAAAAGCACAGTTAAGGCAACTTTCCCATTTTTTCTTCCCACTCTATTCTGTAAACCACTCCACCTGCCTCGGGGCAGAATGAATGAAGGAGACAGAGGTTTGGAGAGTGCTTGGGGAAAACCCCTCCTTAAGGAATCAAAGAGCGGGGGAGGGGCAGGGACAAAAAAGAATTCCCCTCTAACAGTAATACCAAGTAATACCAAGGGTAACTGGCTTCAGTAGGGTTCAAAAGCAAACCTCTCTGTCACTGGGTAGGACTAACTTAAGAGAACAGAGGTGCATGGCTCCACTGGAGAAGGCCTCCTGGCTAGATGTGTTTGGTCCACGTGCTTTTCAGAGGCGATGTGCTTTTCAGAAGTCAGTTAAAAGTTTCTATTATCTGTTGAGTCATGCCTGCCCCATCCTGTCCAGGAAGAGTTTATGCAGGACTTGAGTGTTTAATCTTCTACATTAAATCTCATGTGCTTCAAGAAGTAATTTTAGGATATCACTCAACTCAGAGGCACATTAGGCAATAACTTTCCTGCAGGCAAAACAGAAAACTTAACTTTGCTAAAAACTCTAGGACTTTCAGGATGCTTTATGACAAAGCAAACATATTTTATAGTTAATCAAGTTTTAAGAAGAGTAGTACAAAGGTATTAGTACAAAGTTTATACCCACTGAGCTCTACAGTCTGGTGATGATAATTATATTTTTTCAGGATTAAAAACTAAGAAAATACGTGGATCCAGTACTCTTTGACAAAACCTTATCTCAAATAAACTTAATGAAATATAGGTATTTGCTTAAAATATTTTTCCCCACATGGAGCAGCTAAAAGGTTTTAAATACGACCTGGGTGTGCAACAGCATAAAAAAAGATCTAATTATCTCTGCAAAAATCTTAATAGGGAGGTAAGTAATTATTTTAAAAAAGGTAGTTCTTATTTTAAACATTTCAACCTTTGAGATAGAAAACATGCATATGCATCACAAAATTTTCATTAAACGTGTTCTGATTCTTACCTGAGGTGAACAAATTGGGAGTATTCTCTGAACTCTATTCCTTTCCAAGACAGAGGAAAATCACTCATAGTCTTCTCTGGAACAAGGGGATCATTTCTTGGCTGAACTGAAATCTTCCAATCAAAATATCCAGCTCTCCTTCCCTCCTTGCCACCTTCCACAACCCTGCAAAATACTTGTGATTGGATATTGCTTCTATGCTTTTATAAGACAGGAAGTTTCAGGAAGCAATTTTTCTACTACCGGGATGAATGGTTTTTAAAACATATTTCTAGAAAAGGTCCGGGAGACTGAAGTGGAGACAATGCTGAATAGAATTCGTATTTAACTTTATACTTACATATGTAAGTGTTACTGTCTTGGCTTTGCAAGGTTAAATCTAGCTCATTGGATATTTAAGAATAGATATAGAAAAGATTATTCTTCTTGGTTGCGGGAGAATATGCCCTGGTGGCCATATTCTTCATTCCAATATAACTGCATCATGATTTAATGCAGTTGTCTTCAAATTATTGGTCACCGGACACTATTTCTGTGGGAAATCAATTTAGTGGATGTCAACTAAAATTTTAAAAATAAGTAGAGCAAAGTGTAAAAGAAAGAATGACAGAATGCACTGCACATGGTAACAATAGTTATTATTCCATGAAGATTTGATTTATATATTACGTGCATGCTGGGTTGCCATATGAAATGTATTTTGTATTGTAGGATCTTGACGTCCCCTGCCAAAAATAAGGAACAGGGATCACTGACCTCTGAACTGCCAAATATGACTTTCATGTTTATTATTATCATGTTTGACCATGGTGGGGCATTTGACACTATTGACCACAACCTCAACCCTCTGTTTGAAAGTCAACCCTCCCTTAACTTCTGTAATGTTTTCTTCACTATCTCCCCACTTTCCTGGTCACTCATTATTAGCTTCCTCTTACCCCTTCTGTTTAATATTCCTTCAGTATCAAGTACACATTCCTCAGCTGAGACAAATGCCCTTTGTCATTGTCTCTCTCCTGTTCTTCTGGCTTCAGATCTCAGTCTTCCAGCTCGGGCACCCTATCCTGTAGCCACAGCAAATCGCTCACAATTCTCCACGCTGTTGGGCCATCCCATCCTCCCTGCCTTCGTCCAAACTGTTCCCTCTTTCCCAAACACCAGGTTTCCTTCTTGAGAAATGCTGTTCACAAGTTTTTGGTTATTACTAATGTTGCTCTCTATTACAATCATATAAGATACTTATATGCATAATATATACTCATATGGTAGAAATAAAAGCTTAGAGAAAGAAGACTTACACTTCCCACCTTAGATGCATTCATTCATTTCCCTTCCCTTTCTTTTCACTTTAGAGAATGTCAATCCTGTACCAAATAGTTAATTTTATTACCCAGTAATTGGTTACAGTCCAAAATAGGTCAACCCATGTATGGAGAGAAACACTGAGAAGTGAACAGAAAGTCCTCCTTTTAGCTAAGTCTCCCTGCTTTGTGTGTCTTTTTCTGAGCTCTTGTACCTTATCAAACATTCCCTTTATTGTGCCTCCAGAATCAACTACTTGAAGTTAAGTGCTTCTCCCTTACTAGCTGCTTAACTTGGGCAGGTTCATTCAATGCCACAAATATTTGTTAGTGTCAACTGTCAGAAACACCATGTTGGGCACTGGAAATACTGACCCCAGGTGAGGTAGGCACACTCTGTCTCTG
Organism: Neofelis nebulosa; assembly: GCF_028018385.1. Lineage (NCBI taxonomy): Eukaryota > Metazoa > Chordata > Mammalia > Carnivora > Felidae > Neofelis > Neofelis nebulosa. The sequence goes on from NC_080783.1 coordinate 16,254,595, forward strand.
GCCTCACAGAGCTTGGAATCTCATCAGTCTTTTGAAATGGAGACCCACCTGTTTAGTCCAGTTAAAGTTAACTTTGGTAAGTTTAGCTCATTATTACAACCTATTGGGATCTTTTTGCAATTCAATTCTGCTATGATTTCCAAATGAAAAATCAAGTCTTATTTCAAAACTGAATGTCCCCAGAAATATGAAGACCTTTTGTGGTATAGTTATCTGCAAGCGATCGGTATGTTCTCAAGGGGTGGTAGGAGTCACAGGTAGAAGTCAGTGCCCAGACAAAGCCAAAATTAGAGTCTGTTCCATAGTTCCTTACATACCTCTGATCAAGATGTGCACACACACTCCACACGCACCAAGTAAACAGTAATCTCTTTTACGGGAGACAGGGCTGTATCTTTTATTTTTGTGTGTTGTCCACAACTTGAAGATCATGGATCTTCAGTGAATATTTTAGTGATCATTTGATTGATGGATAATTAATAACATACGTTCCACATTTAAAAAAGCGCATCTGGAAAACACAGGAGAAGCAATTGTCAGGCACTAGAACACGTAGGAAGTTCCTGTACACACGACTTTAACTCCCAATTTCAGTCTGAAGCATGATGGCAGTGTTAATGGTTAACAATTTCACCATGTTCACCTCTGTTTAAATAATATACTTGAAACTGGCAAAACCCACTATTGCCTTTTGAGATTGCCTTTATCAGCATTCAATACCCATCCTATTATAAGATAATTACATGAGATAGTAACAGCTAATTAACATTGTTCCTTAAATAAAGATTAAGTGGAAAGAATTTATCAGTGACTTTAAAATCAGATCATTTTCTCAGCTGGGTGACTCCTGGGCAGATTCCTGATGTCTTTCTGAGTCACTGGCACTGCCTTCTCCTCCCCTGAGCTGCCTTCAGCTTGCATTGACTTGATGTCTCCTACTATATGGATTGTAAAGCTCTTCGTCATAGTCTGGAGCGTAGTGACAAAACAGAACACCCGGCTGGCACTGTCCCCCCTACAGGGCCTTCACATTGTTGTGGTGCCCAGCCATGCTGGGGAAAGAGAAGAAAAGAATCTGGGGGTGACCTCAGTGGAGTCTGCCCACTCAGCGTCTGGGAGGTTATAACGCAGGAGGTTATAAGGGATCCTGAGGGCTGAGTGAGTCTTCTTGCCTCATTCCTCCCAACCCCCCAGCAAGACTAGGCCAGACAAAGGGATTGTTCTCATGGAATCCAACATGCAAATTTTGCCCCTTTCAGGGCTAACATTGTAATTCAACCTTCCGGCACTGGAAGTTAATAGTTTACCACTCATTGTAACCTACACTGACAGAGATTCAGAGAAGGGAGATCTGGGAGAGGGCAGGCAGGTGACTGATAACATGACACAATCCAAGGGAGAAAGCATGTGTAATCACACAGCACTGAAAAATGCATACTTTTGAGCTTTTTATTTTACTAATGTTAAAACCACAGAAGTCTGTTCACTTATTCAGCAAGTGTTACATTATCCCCAAATAGGGTTTCTCAAAAGTTCCCAGAAATTTCTCAAACACACACACACACACACACACACACACACACACACACACACACACAGATATGGTGTCTACCCCTTTGTGAAGCAGCTGGAAACTCTAGTTTTATCCACATAACTGGTTCATCTGAAACAACTGTGTGTAGAAACCAACCTGACAATATGTCTGTCATTTTTTCCTTAGGGAAAAAAGCAGTTCATGATAAGAGATGTCTAGTTAGTCTTCTCTCTCCTTCTTTCATTCTCTCTCTCTCTCTTTTTCATTTAAGTATGTAGATAGAACCACCATAAGATATTTAACTTTTATTGAAAAATAAGGGAGAAAAGGGGAAGGGTAGCCAGGTATAGTAGAAGAAACATGCTTTGGACACAGCACATTACCACACCCAGAGTAGGCACTGAATTCATTCTTATTGAACAAAAGCAAAAACAAACCAGATAGATCTTGATGTCAATCCTAACTCCGACCCTCACTTGCTGTGTGACCTGCCCAAGCTACTTGGTATCTCTGAGCCTCACTGATCTCATGCCCACTGTCATAGAGACACGGTGAAGATTCAGTCCAATGAGACCATGTATGTGAAGTGCCAGGTCCTTACACAAGACCTGGCCAACTCAACAAACAGCTGTTCTTGTTTTGCTATCCTGTTTCTTGGCTTTGCTATGGAGGCTTCTCTGTGAGCTACATGAAGCCAAACTTTGTCTACTTCATTTACCTCTGGATACAGAGATGTGCCCAATTAATGCTCTTCCGGATGACATTTCCCATTGTCTTGCCTTCTTTTACCCCAAGGAGGACAAGGTTGATGACCCATCAGTTGCCTCATGGGCTTAGCTCCTCAGTGACTGAGTGAGCGGGGTGGTTGGGAGTGGTAGGTATCCATAGCAATAATGGTGCTCTACCTTGGGAGATCTGCAGCTCAGGGATTCTGTGCTCTGGACCCAGGTGCTAGAAGCTTCTTTCCCACCTCTGATGTGCACAGTTGAGTTTGTAGCTCTATGGACTCTTATGAAGCCACTAGAAAGAATAAATGGAAGCTATACCAGATAATTTGGAAGGCTATCTGCCAAGTGCGTGGAAAAAAGTAGACGTAAGAAAAGCATGAATAATATAATCCCATCTTCAGAAAACAAATAACGACAGAGACCACCCTAAACTGATGTCTTCTCTACTCCCCCACACATCCATTCCCTGCCTTCTCCACTCTGACCTGCACCCACTCTGATCTACAGCCTTATGGATCAAACCAGTGGGTTCTCTGAAACCAATGATTTCCTGTCAGGCTTGGCCAGTCAGAAGCACTGGCAGGAGAGGGAGGTCAGGCTGAGTCACTGAACGTCCTAGTTTTTCTCAAGACAACCCCTTCTCTAGGCCTTTCCTTCTGTTTCTGGCAACTGCCTCCTCCCCTTCTTCTGGTAGTCTTGTGGATGTTCATAGCCCTGGGGTACAGCTCCAGCCCTTCCAGTTTTTGATACCCTATCTGCACTTTTGTAAACAATCCCATCATTAGATTCTCTTTGAACAATCTTAATTGGAAGTTGCCATCTGTTTCCTCCTGAGACCCTGGCTAATCCAACCTCTCTCCCTGCATGTTTATACATATACATTCACATTTGTATACAATTACATAAACATGGGGAAATGTAGAAGGATCTATACTATGTGGTTACAATGAGGTAGAGGGGTTGGGTAGAGGGGAATAGTGTGGTGGGAACAATTGTGGGTAGAAGGGGAGACAGGGGAGCTGAGAACAAGGAAGAGAACATAAATTAACCCAAACCAAAAAAATACAAAAAAAAATTATACACGATATCACATTTAACATATCTATATATGTATATAGACATACATAAATACATCTAATTTTAAAAAATCCAGTGGGCAATATGGCAAAAGGGACTTAACAACCCAGATTTCCTGGCTCCTGGGGTAATGGGGGAAGCAGAGTGAGATGCTGAACATCTGGTGTATAACGCCGAATGAAATACTCCTAATAAGAAGCAGGGTGTCCCAGTGGAAGATGAGGTTCTTAAGCAAATTGATGGGCTTATAAAGAGTAAAATTTCTTTTCTTAGTGATTGAATATGTTCAGAGGGAATAAGGAGCCACATATCTCAAAAATTCTCTTTTTAGAAACTTCCTTAACTATAGGGAAGTGAGAAGACACAAAATTATAGTTGAGAAAACTGGCCCAGTCTTATGTTGGAAGAGGTTTGTATTTGGAGGACAGGACAAAGAACACACTCAGAGCTGGTCAAGTAGCCCTGCACTTTATTCAGTGATAAAAGGAAGACATGATGAGATGGGACTCCCAGGGTTTAAGAGAATGGTTCACTTGGCATGAGACCAATTTTATTAGCCAAGAATGACAAGACATATTGAATAGGGGTGTCAGAGCTGTGAGAAGTGTATAAAGCAGAAGTCCAGAGCAGAGAGGGCAGCCAAACTAATGAAGGCAGTGGCTCGTGCTCTAGAAGAATGCTCATGCTCTTAGTTTCTGTCCCTGGAACCAGACTCCTTGAAAATCAGAGACACTTTACACTAATAAGACAAAGTAATCACATCACATTGAGCAGCAAAGAGGCTACCATATTATGGAACCATTGTGTAAGCCATTATAGGTTTTGCTAAAGATCTCCAATAAACAGAGGGTTAACTTTGAATTTGAATTAACCAGGCAAATAAAGGAGAGGATTGAATTCTAGAAAGATATTGGCCCATTCCAGGGAAAGCTTTGGGGAGAGATCCAGTCATGCACTGTGCAATGAACATGTTATAATATCCAGGTGAATGAACATGTACAGATTGGAAAAAGGAGTGAGCCCCCTTATCCATGAGTTTAGTTTCCTTTTTTTATATTTTACACACACACACACACACACGCACGCACACACACACACACACACGCACGCACACACACACACACACACACATATAGAGACAGACAGAGAGAGAGACAGAGAACACAAGCTGGGGAGAGGGGCAGAGGGAGAGAGAGAGAAAATCTTAAGCAGGCTGTATACTCAGCGTGGAGCCTGATGTACATCTCTATCCCATGACCCTTGGATCATGACCTGATTGGAAATCAAGAGTCAAATGTTCAACTGACTGAGTCACCCACGTGCCCCTAGTCTCCTTTTAACAGAAGAGTTACCTTTTCCTTATGCTTGATCAGCAACCTTTACTACCCATTCATTGGTTGTTTACATCCTTGCCAGGAAAAGAGGTCAGAAAACAAGTAACTGCTAAGAGTATGATACATCCTTTCTTTCTTCCCCTAGAGAGTGTGATTTAGTCCCTGGATGTCAAATGTATTGCAAATGAAGGCATTTATAACACATCAACAAGTAATTATTGACATCTCAAATTCTAGAACTGTAATGCTAGAGGAGACCATGGAGATGATTTGTCTCAAATACGTTATTTCACAGATGAAGCAACTGAGAGACAAGAGGGGATATTTGTCCCAGAAGTTTTATAAGCAACATACTCTCAAAATGGACCCACAGCTAATATGTGTAAGGGAATAGATAGAGTTATAAATAGAATAGCACAGTTACCAGTTCAAAGCATTTATTAATTAAAAAATCTACCCAGCCTCTTTTACACACACACACACACACACACACACACACACACACACACAAATGCACACACGACATTCATCATCCTAACAGCCCATGGAGGCATATCCACCCTGCATTTGTAACCAGGGCAATGGCCTTGTTTCTCAAACTAAAGAGATGATAGGGATATGTGCCAGGACATGATTAAAACAGGAAGACATTGTTCTCGAGGTCTCTCTTCATTTTCTATGATCTTAATGCACTGCCTCACATGTCAGTTCATGGTGCCAACTGATGTCACAAGTGCAGAAACCCATCCCAGAGAGTCCTTGCTGCCAGAAGTCCAGCCAAGAGCAACTTCACTGTTCCTGCCTCACTTGCTAACAATTGTGTCACAAGCTTGGACTGACCACTGAAAGAATGATCAGTCGGAGTGACAACCTTTCAGTTCTGCAGAAAATAAAACCGACTCAAATAAAGAAACAGATGGGAGTTCTTAGAGTCAGAAACATGGATCCGTTCACTCTCTGACATTCCATCTTGGCTTGATCCTGGTGGAGAGATAAGACCGTTAGTGACAGTGCAGCAATGGCATGACAAGATGAGTGTTTGGAGAGATCCTGATAGTCAGGCAAGGGCACCCGATTGGAGGCTGATCTTTGCTGATGTAGTGGCATTCTCGTTTGAGCTAGTTAACTCAGTATATTCACTATAAATCCTCTTGTCAAGGTGAGAAGGGTTGGGGTTGCTAATAATGTTTTTTGGCAAACCCAGTGGAGAACAGTTATCCAAAATAGGCTGTTGTGAATGAATCTGATCAAATATTAAGATCTGGACCTCATCCATGAGTAGCTAGGTGGGTCCTCTAACCAAACTGAATGTGTTCATTCAGAGAAGACCATAGACCGCAAATGATATTAACAGTCTCATGTACAAGTCTTAGCCCCTGGAAGCATCTTCTTTTCCTGGAGTTTCCACCATTCTTTATATCTTTTCATCTTCATTTCTTGTTGTTACATGGTTCCATCTCATCGAGCCCGGGTGCTCAAACAGGTAAACTGAATACATTTAGAGGCATACATAAGTTATATAACCTCTCTGTACCTTAGATTCCTCCTCTTTAAAAGGAGGAAAGTAGTAATCCTATCTCATGGGACTTGGGTAAGGAGTAACTAATATATGGTGAATAATGCCTGGCATATAGTAAGAGCTATTTAAATACTTATTACTATTTAGAAGGGATTTAAAAGACCTCAAATATTGCATGTCCCCACATTTGCCTGTGCCTTTAAGGATTTTAAGATTCCTGTCAGCTGTGTGCTCATTCATTGATTTGACCAAGATTCCAAAATCTCTTTCTCTCTCTCTCTCTCTCTGAGTCATGAGTTTTCATTGTGCACTATAATATATATTCATTATTCTCACATTTCACAGTTATATTAGTTCCAGAGGCTTCGTAATGGAGGTCTCCACTGAGATCACCTACATGCCAGGTGTTGGGGAAGGTGCTAGGGATATAACGAAAAATAAGACATAAACCTGCCTTCAAGAAACTGATGACCTAATTAGCAAGTGGGTACGCTGACAAGTAATTGCCAAATGTCGTGATGGGTCCTGTGATAAAGCACCGAGATGCCATCGAGCCCCAGAAGAGGTGCCACTAAGGCAGGGAGGTATTGGGGAATGGCTTCCTGAAGTGGGAACAGGAGTTCAGGAAGCAAATGAAGCAGGAGAAGGTGAGTTTCTGTAGGTGGAGGGACCGGCATATACAAAGAAGAAAGGTGTATAAGGTCATCGCATATTTAGAGCACGGTAAATCAGTACTCTACAGAGGGGACAATAAATTATATCTGTTAGAAGGATCAAAGGGTAAGAAATGACAGGAAAGGTGTCAGGAAATGAGGATAAAAAGGGGCCTGGTGGCCACGTCCAGAAAGGTCACTGATGGATCTCGGTCATGATCAACAAGTGAAGGTGAAGGTCCAGGGAAGGATTTTTAAAGAGGCACAGCAGATTCACATTGGAGAAAAACCACACTGACTGCAGAGGGGAAGAAGGATTGGGAGAAGGTGGCTGAAGAAAGAGCCATGTGGGTGGCTGTTCAGGGTGTCTCAGCAGTGATGTCATTGCTTTCCTCCTTTCCCCTACCCTCTCTGTGCACCCGCGAATGTAAGGCACGAGACCAGACATTTGGCTCCACCGGCCCAGTGGGTGGGCATATGACCAAACTAGCCGGAGGTCTCTAGCTTCCCATTGTCACATGGCTTTCTCAGCCGTAGCCCCTGGCAGGCGGGACAAGAATTAAGTGAACTCTAGATTAGCTGAATCCAATCAAGTGATGTAGCAGTCTAGGTAAGAGACTAGCAAATCCCTGAATCCAAATCTGGTGAAACGGGTGAAGGAAGTTATAAATGAATTAGGTAAGCATTTAGCTCTCCTCAGGGGACTCAGTTCATCCAAAAGAACCCCATTTGTGGGTCACGGGCACAGCGCCCCCTGATGGCTGTTTGAAGACGCGGTTACGGCGCTGGTTGTGTGGTCATTCGTGGATTTAACTAAGGTTCCAAAATTCTCAAAATGGTCCGGCCAGCTTCTCTAGCTTCTGAGCTCGCGTCTGGGCCTATATCTCAGGATAATGAGAAACACCATCCAGTGAGAAGGTAGCTCCAATTTGCTGGGAATTATAAAACTGTCCCTTTATCGGGTAAATGTTTTCCAACCTTGGAAGTTTTTAGAATTAACTACAGAAAGGACAAATTAAACAAAACCCACACTTTTAACATTTTTGTGTTGAATTTAAGGCAACCTCTATGTGCCTGCTAGTGAAATTGTAATGTTTGTAAAGTGTTTTTAATGTTTAAGAGATCCTGGCATAGATGACCTTGTAATTTGCCATGTGATTCTAGTTTAAATGACTAATTAAGTGGTTGATTACAGACTAAAGCTTTAAAGTTGAAAGTTCTGAGAGAGGTTGGCTAAGTTTGTAAACAGCATTGAAAGATTTAAGAGAACTTTAGGGTCATGATATTTAAAAGCTTAATTTATTAGATTTATAAGAACTGCTTAGGTACTTGGGAAAGTTTTGCTTGTTAGTAAGCATTTGAAGTGCTTAAAAAGAAAATCGTATATATTACATTCATAAATGCGGTTTAGGCTGTTTAAGGGAACTTAATTGCCAAAATTGTAAAGTACCCCTTAAAAATTTATTAGATTTGTAGATAGAATAATAAGAATTGTAGTTTGAACTTAAAAGCTTAAAGGAAAAAAAAAAAAACCTTCATTACTTCAGTCTCCTGAATATTTATCTTAGAAACCAAGTAGCTGCAAACAGACTTTTATGTGCATAAAACCCGGCCTCAAGGACCCCAGACAACCCCCGCTGACTTCTTCCCGGGATTTGTTTGAACGGAGGCAGGGCGTGAGACGAGCGGAGAGGCCGGTGGCTGTGTGTGAAAGAGCCTTACTGGAGAGAATGAGGTGGGCGGCTATTGTGGTCCCAGACTCCCATCAGTCCAAACACCAGCTCTGCTCCCACCTTGTGGGCTGCTTAGGGGAACCAAAACATTTCCCTTACTGGTTTTAGCCGGTTGGAGTTGAGTCTCTACTGCTTCTAGCTAAAGAGACCTATCACTGGGGAAATGAAGAAAGGGGGCCATATTCATGGTCCTGTGGGTAGAATTCGGCTGTGTCATTTGAAAAATACCAAAAAACAAAAAAACCCAAAAAAACAAAAACAAACAAAACAAAACAAAAAAAACACCCCCAAACCACAACATATATTTAATATCTTGGTTCTCACATCTCCTTCCTGAGAGGAGGTTTCTGACCATCTTCCTGACTTGTGACGGTCTGGAAGCTTCACCCTGACCTCTCCTCTCTGGAGACCCCTCCCTTCACCAGAGCCAAGGAGGGGGGCGGCCCCAGTAGGAGCCAGAGCGCCAGGGTGCAGATCCTTCTTTTCCTCTCTTTTGTCCTTGGATCAGAAGATATGGGAGCTGGAGGAGGCAGAGTGATGTGAGAGAACCACTAGTCCCCGACTGTTGTTGTTGTTTTTTTCCTCTCAGTTCATTATGTGACTAGTTTCCAGATTTAGAAAGAAAACACTCTGGAAGAGTTATGAGTCTCTAATTAGGACTTGGAAACTGAACGGAGTATAGTTAGAAAAAGATACCTGTGTCCTGACTTCAACAGTTAAGGGACGAGGGTGCCACTAATTGAAATTAGGAACTCAGGGGAGCAGATTTGGGGGGCGGGGAAGAGGTTTGGTTTAAGGGGAGTTGGAGGTGCTGCGTGAAATCTTTTTGGGAGTGCCCTTTAGGCAAGGGCGTGCGTGGGTCTAGAAATGCAGGGAGTCAACAGGCATGCGGGTAGCAGGAAGTGGCATGAGTACTATTGAGTCCTCTCGCCTTTTCACTCTGCCTGGCTGTTGAGACGCGTCTCTGCTAAGCAGTACGCGGGGCACCGTATCCATCCAGGACTAAGCTTGGCTCGAGTAACACAAAACCAGCATGGAATGGTTCAAATAGCTGGGGATCCTTTCTTTCCTTTTCTTTCCTTTTCTTTCCTTTTCTTTTCTTTTCTTTTCTTTTCTTTTCTTTTCTTTTCTTTTCTTTTCTTTTCTTTTCTTTTCTTTTTCCCTTCCCTTCCCTTCCCTTCCCTTCCCTTCCCTTCCCTTCCCTTCCCTTCCCTTCCCTTCTCCTTTCCTTTCCTTTCCTTTCCTGGCTCGAGTAACACAAAACCAGCATGGAATGGTTCAAATAGCTAGGGATCCTTTCTTTTCTTTTCTTTTCTTTTCTTTTCTTTTCTTTCCTTTCCTTTTCTTTTCTTTTCTTTTCTTTTCTTTTCTTTTCTTTTCTTTTCTTTTCTTTTCTTTTCTTTTCTTTTCTTTTCTTTTCCCCTTCCCTTCCCTTCCCTTCCCTTCCCTTCCCTTCCCTTCTCCTTTCCTTTCCTTTCCTTTCCTTTCCTTTCCTTTCCTTTCCTTTCCTTTCCTTTTCTTTTTTTCAACATATGTTTCAATGAAAACAATTTACTGAGATATAACTGACCTCTAGCATTTCAGGTGTAGAACATAAGGATATATATAGTGAAACGATTATTTTAATTAGATTTCGTTAGCACCCATCACCACACGTAGGTACAGGTTTTCTGTTGTTGTTCCTTTCCTTTTAATGAAAAGGGCTTCTTTTCATTATTACCTAGTAAAGTACCCGGAAGGGGGCAGCTGCCGGCATGGCTCAATGACGTGAACGCTGGGGTGTCGGCCACTGTCTGGGCATTTCTCCCCTGGTCTCTAGGAGGTTGCCGCATCTTCTAGGCACAGAACCTGCATCCGCGCCAAAAGCAGGAGGCACATGCAGGTTCTAGTGTTTCCTTTTACGAAGAAAGAAACATTTTCCAGACCTTCTTATTCTGCCCATGGGCCTTCTGCTTATGTTCCACGGCATAGCGCTGCGTCACGTGGCTGCCTCTAGTTGTGAGAAGAGGCGGCAAATGTAAAGGGAATTCAGGCTTATTGTGGCTTCAGCCCACGAACTATAGTTCCCACCGTTAGGAGTTTACAGTTTCATGACTGAACTAGGAATCCAGAGCCCGGGCCCTTGACCATGGCGAACGCCCCTATTAGGCTGTTGACTTCACAATCTGCTTGACCTCCTGTGATTTATTTTCTTCCTCTCTCGAAACTTTCTCTGTAATCGGGAACTCATTTTCCAACGTCTACATTAAAGAAAAAAAAAAAAAAAGATACCGTTAATGCTGCCAATGTCGGATCTTCCCAAATATATAGTCTGATAGTCACAAAAGTCTCCAAACTATCCCTGCAGAATCTAAAAGTGGGAACTTTGACCCGACGGAGAAACTTTGCAAAGGGGAGTCCCTGTGGCTTTTACTAGGACTCTGGTAAACCCTGGTTGTGAAAGTCGTTTGGGGGACTATTTCAGGGAATTTGTAAGTAGGTAGGACACCTGGCCATGGGAGGCTTGTCTGGGCAAGGAGATGTTTGAGACTGGAACACTGTGCAATTTTGAATTCACCAGAAAGTTCCAGGTTCTGTCTTGTGCTACTCGGGCCAATGAGGTATCCTTCTTAAAACAATTGCCGGGCACCTGGGTGGCTCAGTCAGTTAAGTGTTTGACTTTGGCTTGGGTCATGATCTCAGGGTTTGTGAGCCCAAGCCCCATGTTGGGCTCTGTGCTGACAGCTCAGAGCCTGGAGCCTGCTTCAGATTCTGTGTCTCCCTCGCTCTCTGCCCCTCTCCCGCTCATACTCTGTCTCTGTCTGTCTGTCTCTCTCTCAAAAACAAATAAACATTAAAACGAGTTTTTAAAAAAATGGCAACATTGCAGCAATTAGGTGTCTTAGCACAGTTAGAAAAGAATAAAAGAAAAGCCTCACAAGAAAAGGAAGAAACACTTCTGTGGTTTCTTCAGTGCTGAGGATTGCTATTTTTAACATAAATAGGTCAATGCAGGACACTGGGGTGTAAAAGTTAAGTCCACATTGATGTTTGAGGGACACCTAAAATCAGAACCTCTGTCAGAAGAGCTTCGGTCTAGTGTTCAGATCTCTCTCTTGGTTTGACAGCTTCAGGGGGGCCTTGCTTTATAAAGAGCTGGGCTCCTAGAAAGAGACTTGATTCCACCAAGTTCTGAGCTGGAAGGTGAGTGCCACTCATATTGCCTACTGTCCATCAGAAACCATAAAGAAACGCTATCGTTACATGTAAACTTTATTAGTTATTACTTGGCTTCCAATTCGATTTTCTGTTTTGTTCGGTATAATCAATAACACCATTGATTTCCTGGTAGGAAGCTTACATATACATTCAGTTTTAAATCTATGTTCATTTAAGCTGCAATGAATGTTCTCCCCCAGATTTGCTTCCTGTATCAGACATTTAGACACCAATATTTTTCCACGGACTTTCCTTGTGTTTTTAGAAAGGCTTTCTTTTAATGGTCGATTGATGTTGAATTGGCAAAGGCTCCTAATGTTCTGAGCTTAAGATATCCTCAGCCTGTAACTTCTGTGGCATGTCGTTAATATTTCATAGGATCTGAACATGCTCTAGGAGCTTATTAACCCCATAATGAGATGGAGAATTTTATTCACTAAAATTCCAGGGTCTGTTCTCTGTGAGATTAATAGCAGTCACAAGACTTTTCCTGGGGCTCTGCGTGAAGTGGGGGGTCATGAATTGGGAGAAGAGTCCGTGAGTGGAACCACCGGGTGGGAAAGAAGGAGGGGCAGTCGGCATGGTGATGTAAAAAGAGAAAGTCAGACACACGGAAATACACACAGAGAGAAACACACACAAAGAGAATGCGTGTGGGAGAACCAATACTGTGGTCTTTTGGCAGGAGGATGCGTCCTTAGAAATTTTAGGATGTTTCACTGTGTAATGTGCTATTTATACTTGTGCACAACTCTTTCAAGAAAACCAAATATAAAGATTTAGATAATGTATCACGACTTCTGAGGTCAGATGTGTGTCATTCTGGGTGATGCATCCACGGACCCAGACTGACCTCGAGGCCACCCAGACCTATTTGGGTTTCATCCATGATTTCAGCCTCTTCGCCTCATGACCACCCCTTCCTGTCTGTTCTCCAGTTGCTGGGAAAAATTATTTCCTTAAAGTGGGGCATCCCCCAGCTGAATTGTGATTTGTCCTAGACAGCATGTGTATCTTGGGAAGGGGACCTTGAACTTGGAATCAGAAGTCCTAGTTTCCAATCCCAGCTGTGCCATTTACTAACTTCTCACCTGAGTTTTCTTACCTATAAATGAGGCTATGGGACAAGATTGTGAGAATTAAGTAAAATAATGTCTTTAAACGTTCCTTCCACCCGTGTCTGGCACATAATGAGTTTAATGGATCTCGCACGTGGATCAGTGGAGAATACCTAAATTATACCACCAGACTATTTTTACCCCAATCTTCCCATATGGGGTAGAAGTGAAGAGTCATTTCTATTACGAATATGATTTTCTAATCAAGGGCCATCTCTGGGGTCATCAATAAAAAAAAAATTCCAAATTAGTATCAACAGACTCATTATCCTCCCCCCCACCCCCTTAAACGCAAAACCAGTTAAATGTTGCTGAGTTTTGTACCAGAAGGAAAGTTACGGGGGAAAGATTGGGGGGATGATGTATCTGGTACTTTTGGCTCTGTGTGTATCTACAGCCAGCCCACTGTGAATTTTTGCTCCCCCATCATTAGGGCCAAGGGAAACCTTCCTCCCTGAGCTGTGAGGGCTCTGTTGGCAAGATGCTCAGTGCACATTATATACCGAGCAGTTGTAGTGAACAGCAGGTGGCTTCTGCCCGAGAGACTGAGCACATGGAGAAAGAGAGATGAAAAGGACCCATTATAGCATCTTGGGCTCGATTCGCAGAGCAAGGCATGCACATGCATGGCGTTCACAACCAAGGATCACTGTGAAAACAGCGGTTGCTGAGGAGACCCCCTCACCTCACTGCCCATGGACTCTTCAGCTCAGCGCTGCTAGCTTGTCTAAGGAATGTCAGGGATGGCATCCCCGTGCAGTCCCCGCAGCGAATGCCAAAAGGATACCCCAAAGGCTATCCCTTGGTCTCCATCCAAAACAATGACATCTCACTGATAATTAAAGCTGCATAACATTCTACGGTTCCCATCAGGGAGAGAAGCAGCCGAAGGCTTCTCCACTATCATTTCTTAAATTGATGGTGATTCCAGAAATAACCTTGGACACTGAAAAAAAAAAAAAACAAAACCCACGGTTGGGTACGAGCGTACAGAAGGAACTCAGAGGTAGCTGGGAAGGACGCTTTTCTTCTAATCCCCACAACGTCAGCCCACAGATCTTAAACAGGGCATCGTCCTTCTTTGTTGACTGAGCCAAACGAACACAGCCCCTTAGTTCTGCGGCACCTGAGTTCTGCCCTTGCCTTTTATATGATCAGGACCCTGAGGCCCAATGACTTGACTGAAGCCACATCAGATCAAGGTCAAGTGAAGGTCTCCCAGTTTTATACTACTGTTTTTTGTTTTTTGTTTTTGTTTTTGTTTCTTTGTCCCATTTAATGGAAATATGTGAGCCTTTGTAGGGACAAAGGCGAAGAAAGAAAACACTTTTGACTAAAGCTTTCTAAAACATTTTTTTTTTTAAGGAAAAGGTATGGATATTGCAATGCTGAGCACTTAGAGCTTCTAAAAAACTTCTGAGAACGGGCCACCTGGATACCTGATTTAAAAGGGGACCGCAGACTGGATGCTGCTACGTTTCAAACCTTGCTTTGGAATCAGAGACCGCTGATCGGCCCACTTGAGCTTTAACACAATGTCCTTTCTCCTCCCTCGTTTCAGTGAGGAGGGCTTGTTGCCAGTGGTACCCCCTTTCCTACAAAGCCCAGTTGATTTTTGTATATCTGTCAAATAAGAGGTGCAGTCTAGCAAATACTATACCGTTCGCATTTCTCTTTAATGAAGTATGTGGCTTGCATTAATATGGAAATAGATGCAGCCCTGAGGCACTTTTGAAGTTGTCAGGGCTGTTCTCATGTGACAAAGTTTTCATGTCTCCGATCGTTGTGCAGGGCTCCCTTGATTTTAAAATCTATGCTTACCTGATGTATTGTAATTATGGGATCAAAAATGACAGGGTGATGCTATTCCAAAGTTAAAATGATGATAATAATACCTTAGGTTAATATAGTGTCTTTCTTCTGGAAAAGTGAAAGAGTTTTTGCATATATTATCTCATGTGAGGTATTATTAGCCCCATTTTACAGATGGAGGGCCAGAAGCAGGTAGGTTACCTGACTTATCCAAGGTCAGCCAGGTGCTCTGGCCACTGAACCACCATAGCAGGAAGCATGAAAGGCCCATTTTCACTGCTGAGCTGCCTTAGTATTTAACATATGTCATTCAGAGCACATATCACTATGCCCTTCTCTTTGTGAATGACACTGTGGTGTCTAATCTTTTCTCCTTGGTCTTTGATAATCACCTCTATTCTTTCTTTCCTTCCTCCTTCCCAACCCCACCTTCCTTCCTTTCCTCCGTAAACATTACCCACTAGCTGGGCATTCTGTTAGATTCTACAAAGTTAAGGAGGGCTATGTTGTTCTTCCTGCCCTCCAGGAGCTCAAGGACTGGTAAGACAGCCAGAGAAACAAGCAGGCAAAATTATCACACGATGACATTAGTGTGCTTAGGGTGTCTCCCAAGGCAAGAGGCTTTTAACGATGACTTGGGGGGACAGAGGACCCACCCACGAACACTTTTAAAGACAAGGACCCTATATTCTTCCAATTTGTAAGTTTCCCACACCTACCTAGTGACATGCATATGCAGTGAAATATGAAAATTTATATTCTAAATCAGGCTCACGAGCTGTTAAGAAAATTAATTCTGTCTCGTACCTTGGCAAATAGACCCTTATAATAATCTGGAAGGCTGACTCCTTAGAGTTCGAAGCTGGCAGCATGGAGGGAGTGAGCCCTGCCCCAGCCCGTAACACTTAGCCTCCTTCCTTTCCCTTTTCTTCTCATCCCAGGATCTGGCTGCACCTGGACAGGCTCACGGCCACCTGTGTGGAGACCCACGTCCACATGTATAAGCTCCATCCAAACAGCTTGCAAACATCAACCAGTGGCTGAGAGGGGCACATCTGAGGGGATGGTGTGCCTTAGGAGGGTGGACCCTGAGAAGAAACCCACTTTCAGAACTGAAAGTGGGTTTAGGGCAGTTGGGCAGGGAATTCTGGAGTTCAGATTACCTGGCACATATTTTAGAAGAAGGGTGGAGTCTGAATGGGCACATCCCCTTGGTCTCACGGACTCCCCGCCCCACGTGAAGGGGTGTCACTCTAGGAGGACCAGAGCAGAGCCTCAGGCAGGTACACCCCTGCCAGAGTCTAAGAACAGTGCTATTGAATGGGCACTTCAGAGGGCAAGCCATGTGTCTTGCCACAGGCTCAAAATGCCTTTGAAGTCTTATAGCTTCATTTTAAGAAGTCACACAAAATTTGCTTCTCCCTAACCCATCTTCCTAATGGCAGGGGTGCCTGGGTGGCTCCGTCGGTTAAGCATCCGACTTCGGCTCAGGTCATGATCTCACAGTTTGTGAGTTGGAGCCCCACCACAGGGTCTGTGCTGACAGCTCGGAGCCCGGAGCCTGCTTCGGATTCTGTGTCTCCCTCTCTCTCTGCCCCTCCCCTGCTCACGCTCTGTCTCTCTCTCGAAAATGAATAAACATTAAAAAAATTAAAAATACTTAAAAAAATAATAATAACGTCAGATCCACGTTTTCGATTGCTTAGATCAAGACCTTTGGAGTCATCCTTGACCTTTTCCCTAATACCCCACTTCCATTGGGCAAATATTGGCACACACATCTGGATGCTCACCTTTTCTCACCACCCTCACTCCTACTGAAGTAGTCTAAGCTACCTTCATCCCTTGTCTAGACTCCTAACTGATTTTCCTACCTCCACCCTTGCCCCCATCCTTGCACCTCTTGCAGTCAGGGGAAGCCTCTTAGAATTCAAGGCAGATCAAGCCTATCTTCTGCTTACTATCCCGATGGATTTCCAGCCCATTCAGCATAAAAGCCGAACTCTGAACTTCTCACCTCCCGTATTACCTCCTACTGTTCCCCCCACCCCCCAGTCACTCAGCTTCTGCCACACTGGCCTCCTTATCGTTCCAGGAACCCATGAATCGCACCACCACCTCAGGGAGCTCCTTCTCGCTGCGCCCCCTGTTTAGAATACTCTTCTCCGAGATATTCGGTCACCTTCTCTCTCATTTCCTTCAGGTCTCATCTTGAATTCACCTTTCTAGGCAATCATATACCTAACCTGCACCACGATCGCATTCCCCACATCCTACTTCATTGCTTCCATTGTGCTCATCACAGAAAGCAGATGTCATAGACGTGTCTTTGTTTTTATATACATCTCACCACGTGCACATACCAGAATATAAGCCTCATGAGGACAGACACTTTGATCCGTCGAAGACTAGAACCACGTAAGCACACGGTGGCCACTCAATGCAGTCTTATTGTATGAATGAATTCATTCCAGATTCAGTTCTGAAATGTATCCATTATTGTTTTAAGATTAATTTTTTTTTTTACTTCCTTAAGTTAAAATGGAAGTGTTAGGGAAATGAGACTGTGATATTGATACTGGCAGGCATATTACCTCAAATCTCTAGATTGAAAGCAATGAAAGCTGGTGCTTAGGAAATGTTTGTTTTATCGAGGAGAGAATTATATTCACATTAGTGTTAATCTTGGCATATTGTCTATAAATCTGAACGTACCCATGTCCCATCTTCCATTCTCTTGGGTGTTGTGTTAAGTTAGCTGAAGTCAATTTGCCCTCTTATGATTGATTTACGTGGTCGGTGAACTTCCTCATGGTCACCTATGGCTTTCCTGATTGTCTTCCTCACTCTTGTCTGTGCTATATTCACATGTCCTTGCTTGTTATTTGGAAATGCTATCTAGTTTTGCCCTCCTAATATAACTACTTTCCATAAACCACCCATGAAACCCTAATCATTACTGTAGTCAAATCTTGTCTCTACAAATTGTAACCTCCTCAAGGTCAAGGGCTGCATCATGTTTTCTTTTTTGTTCTCACCTCACATGTCCTACATCAATCCTCCTCCCACCATAGTATCAAATGAATCATAGGTATGTGAATTGTTGCTCGATAAGTTAAAGTCGCAAAAAAAGGAAAAGAAACTACCTTTGTAACTTGAAACTTCCGGGAAGGCTGCACCCTAACACAAGTGGTCAATGGTGTCATCATATGGTTGTTGGTACCTTAAGCATGGTTCTTCTAAGATCCTACTGTTAACCCTCTTCATTATTTTTATAGACATCATGGGTTGCTAAACTTAGATCACTTAAAGCAGAGGAATGCAGACTATCCACACTTTTACTAATTTTTTTCTAAATGGATATATATTTATTATGGAGAATTTTTACAACATAAACAGGTGAAAGGAGAAAACAAAAGCCTTCATGGTCCACTCCCTAGGAATTGCCACGGCCAGCATGGTATCTGTGTCCTTCCTGTCTTTGCTTGATCATAATGTGCGTATCGCTTTGTTCCCGATCTTAAATTTTTTAAATTATTTACATGAGCAATAAGTCAGCCTCACTTTAGAAAATATAAATGCACAGACTCGAAAAGAAGGGGAGAATCACTTATAATCTCACCATTTAGAGATTTCCACTGTTAATATTTTAGTAATTATCCCTTCACAATTGTACCTATGCATGTTATGTTTCTACCAAAATACTAACATATGACGTTACAGTACTCTACAAACCTGTCATCGCTTAATAAATCGTGTCACTAAATGTTTTTTGTCATTATCATGATTTTGTAACTACATATTATCCTATCATATAGATGTACCAAAACTTGGTTTTTCATCTCCTAGTATTGAGCATATCTGTTTCTTCTTCTCCTTTTTCTTCTTCTTCTTCTTCTCCTTCTCCTTCTCCTCCTCCCCCTCCCCCTCCCCCTCCTCCTCCTCCTCCTCCTCCTCCTTCTCCTTCTCCTTCTCCTTCTCCTCCCCCTCCCCCTCCTCCTTCTTCTTCTTCTTCTTCTTCTTCTTCTTCTTCTTCTTCTTCTTCTTCTCTGAAGTGAACATCCATGTAAGAAAGCATTTGTGGACAGTCATGAATTTGTGGTTGTGAAATAGCAGGCACGAGAAACATCGATATTACTGGAGCTTTGTTTCAAAGTAGAATCTTCTCTGGACTTCTCTTTAACTTTTTCATGTTTTCTTGATCATGTTTCCACACAGAACGTGGACCTCCCCTATTGAATCTTTTCCCTTATAGAATATTCACCACATACAGCACACTCACACCTGATTGGTCCCTGCTATGTATAAGGCAGACACAACATCATCTTGAACATGGATCCAATTTTGATGCATGTTTTGGTTGTTGAACACACGAGAGCAATCTTGCTAAATCAAACGACGTCACCAACTTCCCCCATTCCGGTTCTCTGACGTGTACTCCTGTGAACTCTAAGACTGGAAATTAAACTGAATATGTTAAATTTATGAAAAGTACTTTTTGCTGGTCTTCAGTGCTACAGGTTTTCTTCCATCAACATTAGTTCGACGCTACAACCAATATGACCAGGAGATTGCAGCTAGCTCCTAGTATAGCTAATTTGCCAAGTCTCACACATGCATAAATAAACACTTATTGTAATTCTGACGTTTCATCCATGTTCACTCCTGGGGACAAGCCAACCAGAGTCTCAAGCAAAGAAACCAAAAACAACAGGGTTCCTTCCAAACTTGTTAGGAAAAAAAGGACAGAAATCAGTAAGAGCCCACGCTGTCTTGTACCTGGGTGCAGGTGAGATGTGTTTAGATTGATATACGTGGTGTCATTTTCTGGACCATTAAAAATCCTGTCACCTCCGGAATGAAATGCTGCAGTGATTTACCAGCAGATGACATAACATCGCACTATCATTTAGCAAGAGAAATGAGAAGCACAAGTATTGAACCGAACATATTTTTAAGTTTATCACCTTAAAAAATAAAGATATTCTGTGCAGGAGAAAACCTGTAAATTTATTCTCACCGATCAAGTTCTTCATCTAAATCATTTTGATTTAAATGACAAACTAAGCTTTGGGGGGATAAACAAGTGAATGAGAGAAAAGCTTTTACCAACAGGGCCAAGAGAATGCCTGGTAACAAATTGCAAGCTCTTTGATGTAGGTTTTCAAGGCCATTTAAGCGATTTAATTTTTTTTTTCCTGTTCTTAAGACTTCATTCACCTTTAGACTGAGCCAGAGGAAGAGGACGCCAGAACAATCAATTTTGTTTTTCTATTTCACATAAGCTTCTCTACGTGGCTGTAGAGGTAGCAAAGCCTCAGAAATAGCAGGAACTATCTGTGGCCCACCCAAACAAGTTAAAGCAAGCTGAACGTCCTGAGTCTTTCTCTTGTGACCTTGATGTGGTGATATACATGTAGCCTAAGCAAGAGAGAAGAGAATAGACTTTGAAGACTTTTTCTTAACATAAAAGGGACCCTTTATATTTTTTGTCATAATGAATCTAGTATTCAGTATTTAAAAAAAAAAAAAGATGGATGCAAAATTTTGTAATAAAGATCATCCAGAAATGTGTACAAATGGAGTCTGTCTCTATCCAGAAACCATTTGCAGAATCTGAAGCTTTTCACGATTAGTAAACATAGTCAAATATAATTTCTCATAACTACAGATGCTCCATTTAGGGTTAAAACTAGTTTTTAAAGTTTATATTAATTCTTTCTGCAGCACTGGCAAGTTTGGGAATAAGTAGCAGAAAATAGGTTGTATGAAACATACTTGAAGTCCCTAGATCTAAGAACACCTAGAAGGAATACATTAGTTGAAGATGAAAGAAGGAGTGAATTTATTTTGTGTTGTTCCAGAAAAAAAGTGAATGGGCCAGAATTCTTCAGGGGACTTTATCTTTTTTTTTTTTTTTTTTTTTTTTTTTTTAAAGTAAGCTTCATACCCAGTGTAGAGCCCAATGTGGGGCTTGAACTCACGACCCTGAGATCAAGAGTCGGATGCTTAACCACCTGAGCCACCCAGGGGCCCTGGGGACTTTACTTTCTTTAGCATAAACGCTGAAAATGTGATTTTTAAGGCACTGTGAAGTCCTTACTGTGTAAATGCTCCTTCTGTCATAGGCCTTTAGACCAGAGACCTACACCTACTGAATGATACTAACTTGGAGGCTGTGTATGCATAAGAAGACCCCATTCTCTTGGTTCCAACTAATTGCGCCAGGGGCCACATGTCTCAGATCCCCTTTCTCAAAGACCCAAAGCAAGGAACCTTACAGATGGCTGGGGACAGGGGAACTGGCTGTAAGATCGGAATCAGCCTAATGGTAAGTCAGTGTTCCTGGAGCCTGTCAGATGAATCCAGTCTGTGAAATAAGAAAGAAGTGGATGTTTAGGGCGAAAAACTGATAAGAGCCTAAAAGCCCAGAGAAAGTGATGGAGGAAAAAATAACCAGTGACATTCCAGATTCTGAACGTACAGAATTAGGTTAGCCAGGGTGATTCTTTCATGACCCCTGCTCACCCCCATTCTCTTTGTAAACTATTTTGAGTGGGCTTTCTATCCCATGAAGTCAAAAATCCCCAAAGAAACCCAGTGACTCAGACGCCTCCTCATTTCTTTCCCCTGTCCTCCAGATGCTAAAACTACGACAAATAAGAATAAGTTATAGAGCAATGGATCTCATTTAATGGTTCAACCTGTCCAGACTCAGAATTGCTGTCACGGAAAGTGTTGAGGCAGGCTTTGTAATCTTTGTTGCTTGTGTTTGTTCAATTTTGTTCAATTTATAATCTTTGCTTATAGTCAGAACAGTAGCTAAGTTTGGAAAACAAAAGTAATTCCCTAACTTTGTCTGCATGTGACTGTAGCAGGTATGTTGGGGATATAACTCTTGATGTAAAAGCTGTTTGACCCTGGGGAGTTTTCTAAACCCCTCAAAGCCCCGATTTTGTCACTTATGAGTTGGTTCCACGATCCCTTCTCTAAAACGATTGGATCAGAAATGTTTCAGATTTCAGAATCTTAAGATCTAGATAGTTCATGTGGTTTATACACTGTATTTTATGCAGAGGCCTCACTGAGGTTGTGCCAGTGCTTGATAATTATGCCATATCTACAATGAAATATTTGCCTATTCACACCAACAGGCATAAAGACTATAAGTAGGCCTCATATCAATTCAGATCAGATCTGGCCTTCAAGTGAGTTTGCCATAGACCCAATAAAACTTTTTTTGTGTTTCAGAACTTTCTGGATTCCAGGGTAATGGGCAGGGCTTGTGACCTACTGTATTTACCTCTTAGGGATGTTTTAAGGGTGGGATGTGACCACGCCTGTGCAGCAGTGGGATCATGTTCTTATCTGTTTTCCCACCCACTCCTGCTTTGGATTAGATTTAACGTTGACCCCAGGACCCAGCCTGTGTATCTACGGCCACCATTTGGCTCTCGTAGTTTATTTCTGTCCCCTCTTCCCTCCCCACCTTGAGGAACAATTCTGGTCCAGCCAAGCCCAAACTGACTATGGAAGAAGCTTCAATGACAGTCCCAAAACAGCTGAACTGTTTTAGAAAGGTACTGGGCACATAAGAAGTGTCCCGTGTCAACTGCCATCACAACTATTTCCACTACTATTGGTGACATCACTATTGTCTTTCTACCCCAGATGCCAGTACCTGGCATCGTTCCATTTTTAAGGAGAATTCGCATCCTGAGTGACTTTCTACTGTCGACACAAAAGCATAAAAAATGAAAGCTCTGGGAACAGTAAACAAATAACTTCCTTTACAAGTGAGAGTAGAGGTAAAAAAGAAATGAACATACAGATTTGCTTTCATGATCATCCTTATCTTGGCTGTCATCACACCATCACAATCTAATGATTACGGAAAGAGCACTGGCCATTGGGTCATCATCTTTGACTCTGAAACAGAACCACACACATGCATCCTCTTACAAGAGCTCTTGGAGCATTTTTAAACCTCTTAAAACACCTCAAGCTTTTCATGAAGGACAATCAAAACTTTAGCAGTGAGGGTCTTTCCTTTCTTTCTTACCCTAGTAGTTTCTTATACTTGGGAAATGAGGCACTGAAAAGCCCCAAACTCTTCCGCAGCCAAAGGAAGAACAAAGTGATGTCAGCTTTGAAGCCAATGCAGCTTCTATCTTTCTATCTCTGTTAGGTAACCTGGAAGGTCTGTGTGCTGCCCTTTCAACCATTTGAAATTGGAATTCTGATGAAAATTTCATTTTTCTACCTGTCCCCTCTCCTGGAACTAATTGCTAACTCCTCTTTTTTTTTTTTTTTTTTTTTTTTTTTTTTTTTGGCCATCACAACTGAACCAAAATCTAAAGCTTATAAGCATAGGATAGACCAGAAAAGGATAGTTAGGGAATTAAAAAAAAGGAGAAACAGAGAGTTCAAAATGATTCATCAACACTAACAAGATTGACTGAGGGCACTCAAGATTGGTAGAAAATTTTAAGAGCACAGTCACAAATGACAGTCTATGTAGGTGAGGCCAAACCTTCCTGTGCCAAAAAAAAAAAAAAAAGGTCTAATGTGTTGCATACCAACAAGAAAAGTATCTAAAAGCCAATTGATTTCATTTCATTAATGGTTAACAACCCCCCAAAGCATTGACGTGATAAGTTTTCCACAAATTTGCTTCTAAATAAAAAGAAGAATAATCAAATTTAGAAAGAAACAAATTGCCTTAGCCTGCCATTTTAAAACAGCACAAGTAATCTAATTAGCTAAATTTATTAGGAGTAAATGTGAATGAACTCAGAAATTGAATCTGGGGTCTAGCACTGGTACAGCCTTTGCATTCATACATCAGAGAGCAAAGCTAGATAAAAACTCTTTTTCTGCCCAAAGCCTGAACATACATTAAATTTTTTTTTAACTTTTATTCACTTTTAAGAGATAGAGAGAGATAAAGCATGAGCAGGGAAGGGGCAGAGAGAGGGAGACACAGAATCTGAAGCAGGCTCCAGGCTCTGAGCTGCCAGCACAGAGCCCGACGCGGGGCTTGAACTCACAAACTGCGAGATCATGACCTGAGCCGAAGTCGGACGCTCAACCGACTGAGCCACCCAAGCACCCCTAAAGCCTGAACATACATTAAACAAAACAGAGGATGATGTACAAATAAAAGAAATTTCTCTTGTTCCCATAACATCTCACACCAGAGTCAATAATATCTATTGGAAATAGCAAACCCATTTTTAGTGGGCTTAAGTTTCTACTTATGTCCTACAATTACTCATGGAATTAGGCCTACATAGATCTTACTAGTGTTTGGTAAGCATTTTGAAGTTCTCTAACTTGCCACTGTTGGTTCAGCCTTATGGTTTAAATCTTGGCTCAGTCGTGATTGTCCAGGATAAGAAGTTAGCTTTTTGCTATAAGAGAGGGTCAAGAAGAAGAAGGAAAATGATATTTCCGAGGCTGGATGGGCAGAAGTCTCTCTGCTCCTTTCATGTTTATAAGATAACTCTTCTTTGATTACTGGCTTTGTCCCATGTGCCCACACCACTGTCATTTAGGTGACAGGAAAAAGGAACTGACTTTAGTCCAGATTCTTTCTCTCTTCCTTCCTTCCTTCCCTTCTTCCTTCGTTCCTTCGTTCCTTCCTTTCTTTCTTTTCCTCTTTCTTTCTTTCGTTCTTTCTTTCTCTCTTTTAAGAGTGTGTGCTTGTGCATGTGTGTGGTTGAGGGGCAGAGGGAGAGAGAGAATCTTAAGCACACTCCATGCTCTGCATGGACCCTGATGAGGGGCTGATCCTATGACCCCGGGATCATGATCTGAGCCAAAATCAAGAGTCAGATGCTCAACTGACTGAGCAACCCAGGTGCCTCTAGGCCAGTTTCTTTTTTTTTTTTTTTTAATTTTTTTTTTAACATTTATTTATTTTTGAGACAGAGAGAGACAGAGCATGAACGGGGGAGGGGCAGAGAGCGAGGGAGACACAGAATCGGAAGCAGGCTCCAGGCTCTGAGCCATCAGCCCAGAGCCCGACTCGGGGCTCAAACTCATGGACCATGAGATCGTGACCTGAGCTGAAGTCGGACGCTTAACCAACTGAGCCACCCAGGCGCCCTAGGCCGGTTTCTTGATACACGAACTTCTTCCAACCCCCACAGCCTGGTGGGGTCACTATTATTGCCCCACTTTACAGATGAGGAAGCAGAGGCCTAGAGAATCCAGGTTAGTTAACCCAGTGTCATTCAGCTGGTTAATGATTGAATTAAGATTCATAGTCTTATTTGTCTAAGTTCAAAGACTGTTCTTAAAAGCTGTTTAACAAATACTTATTGGAATGGGTTACAGTCCAATTTTTACTTCCAATAACAACATCCGTAACCATTGGCTTTCTACTTTCAAATCCAGATTTGCTCTCTACACTTCGTTTATCTTCAGTACTGTCTTGGGTGTTGGTAGTAAGATCGTCATCTCTCTCACTTTCCGCACTAAGACCCAGAGACACAGTGAATGTAAGCAGCATATTTAAAATCAACCACACATTTATAAGTAACCACAGATCTCGGAACCCAGATGTGGGAGCTCAAATCACAAGCTTTGCACTACCCTCCACAGCCTCCTGTATCTCAGGAAAACGAGACTTGACTAAAGAGCCAAAGTCTATTTTCTGGCCTCTGACATCTCACTATGACCAGGTCTCTAACGCTGTGGCAATTGGAGAAGAAAAGTAACTATGTGGCAAGTGGCTGATTACTCATTTCAAATCAATAAGAGCCGGTCAGTCATTTGATGGCCTAATTGTTGATTTAGACAAAAAGTAGATTATAATTTGGGCAGCACAATGGCCATTTTTGCAGAACACGTGGGTATAATCATCCTAGCATGGAACAAAATTGCTACTGTAAATTTTCCTTTTGGTTTATTCTGTATCGCCTCTGGGTTACAATTTAATCCCACCTTTGCTCGGCCCCTCAGGGACACTGGGTCACTCTGCTGATTTACAGGGAAAGCGTTAAACCTCATTTTTCTTAAACTGAAAGACCAAAGCAGTCAGAGCAGAGACAACAGGGATGTGACAAGGCCACGAGGCAATTATGCGTCCCTCTCCGGGCGTACCTGCCTGAATGCTTATGTGAAATCCGGAAAGGACACTATGCCCTTCTTCTTGTGAAGTCTCTACTGATCACAGAAGCAGATTCAAATAATCTTTCCCGTTTTGCTCCTCTGGGCTGCTTGGCTTTGTAAACTGTCAGCAAAGCCGTCAAAGTGGGAAGCCGGATATTGCCATCTCTTAGGCGGATGCTGCCCAAATCTTGTCTGCGTGATGGCAGGCACAGAGGCCGGAGCAAACAGGAACAAACCGTGTTGCTGCAATATTCCTGAATTCCCCAGGCTAATTAGACCTTCACATTCTTTTATAACAGTGAAGCAAAAAACATCTACTTGGAGATTCCGTTAGAAGGCGTACACTTTCAAGACACGTGAAATTGCCCAGGTATTGCTGCGGGTAAAATGAAACCTTCCTCTCTGGATTTGAGATCATTAGCTTTCTGTTTTACAGCAAATCATCTGCTGTTCTTGCCTCCAACCAGAGATGCAGGGGAACCCGTCTCATCAGCCCCTGGGACAGCATTGCCTGCCACGATTGCTGATCACGCCGCATCACGGAAGTGAGGGCTTGCAGGGCAGGGAGGAGGAGGGAGAAGCAAAAACACTGGCCGCTTCGTGGGGAGTCGTTACCCTGCGCCTGGCCCGGGAAGAAAGAGCCAGATGCTCCGTTTTACTCTATCTTTCCAACAACCCTGTGGAACAGGTTGGACGGTTAAGCCCCCTTTTACAGATGGAGGAAACTGAGCCCTGCCCAACATCAGAGTGAGCGGTGAAAAATCTTTTGAATGCTGTATGCAGAGTAAGGTAAAAAGGTACCCAGCGGGTACAGATTTTCCTATTATTGATTGTGAAGGCTCGCTGGTTGAAGTGTAAATTGCCTCCCATGGAAACCACCTGCTCTGAATTTCACAGTATTTTAGGTGGGATCATTTCATTTCCTGCCTTTGCCTTCGTTTCTCTTAAAATTCATATGCAATAGAACAAATACAATGTAAAACTAAGAAATGATTTAAAAGCTTGCACGGATTACCCTGACTGGTATGACGCCATAACCCAACACATAACAGGCCAACGTGGTCAGAAAATATCATCTCCATAGGCAAATGTCATTCAGCAAGTATTTGAGTGACTACTTAAATGCCAGACTTGAGTTAGACGGTAGAGATTCACTGAGAAAGAGGTAGCATTCTCTTTTTGCAACGGACTTTATAGAGAAAACATACATTGGAAAGTATAGCACTACATATAAATAATTTTGTGTTTCTGAAGCTGAGATATGAAATGAAAAGGCCCTAAGGGTCCATTCTTGCCTTATATTCTTCCATTTAAAAGAGTGCAAAATATGAAATGCACAAAAAAAATTGCATAAGAACAATTTTAGAGGAATAAGAAATGGCCATCACAACCCTTAAGAAGTAGTTATTAAAGGGGCACCTGGGTGGCTCAGTTGGGTAAGCATCCAGCTCTTGGTTTTGGCTCAGGTCGTGATCTCACAGTTCATGGGATCGAGCCCCGTGTCGGGCTCTGCGCTGACAGAGTGAAGACTGCTTGGGATTCTCTCTTTCTTTCTCTCTCTCTCACCCCCCCCCTCGCCCCCGTTCCTCCCTCCCTCTAAATAAATAAATAAATGTAAAAAAGTAACTATTAAAAAGAAGTAATGAACAAATGAATAATAAGAAAAATAAGCTATAATATGATTAGCACCGATAAATAACAGCCATATGTCAGACTCTTCATTCTCAGCTTGATAGAATCCGTAACAGGATTCACAATAAGCAGCAACATTTTGTCGTGCATATACTGAGTGCACACTTGACTATCTCTGTAGAAAATACCTTTTACCAAGTGATGTTTTTTCTGGTACAACTTGGGTTCTGCTGTGAAGAACAGAGTTCAGTTATTGCCTCTTTTGGAAGGGAAAGAGTTAGGAAAAAGAGATAGAAGATAAGTGATTTCTGTTACCCACTGAGATAAACCCAAAGCATGGATCCATGCTCTTCAAGTGCTTCGTGGATTTTTAAATCATTTTACAAGACTTCACGGAGCACACCTCAATTTAGAAGAAGAGCCATGAGACCTCCAATTAGAAATATAATTAAATGTCATTTGGGGACTAATAACCAAAGCTCGAAACATTATCTGGGTTGATGATAGCAGGGAAGGGTTGAGGTTGCCCTGTTCAGCTTCTGGTCAGAAATGCCAGCTGGTCATTAGACTCCAGTAAATTTCACGCACCAATGTATTTATTGCTGCTATAAACTGAAAATATGAAAGGAAGAAAAGGTAGGGAGCTATTGATTGCATGATAGGCCTTGGAGGTTCAGTTTGCTAGCCATTACTCCTTGATAACAAATGTGCCTTTTGGTTTTACCGGATCAAACTGGTTTCACTGACTGCCAATCCTTTGTGAAGATGGGCATAAAATAAAAATACACATACAAAAAAAGGGTGTATCTGTTTATAAAGGTATGACTTTTTGCCCTGGGGCAGGGGTCAGACCCCCCAAACCTCGCTCCTAGTAAAGACCTGAGGGCATTTAGAACTTGGGATCTGGATCTTGGGAAATTTGGGTATTTTTGCTGTCCTGATTTCCCTGCAAAAGATGGGAATTCTAGACGAGCTCTTGAGCTAACAAACGCTTTAGCGGCAGTAGGTCTAGAAATGGTGCTCTCTGGGGGCAGATTTTTGAGAGAGATTTGTAACTTCTTTGTTTTACTTTTAGATTTTAGAAACACACAGGGAAATTACAACTTGCCTCTGGTAGATTTCCCTCTTAGGCTAGTGTCTTTTTTGCGTTCATGCTGGGCTCTAGTGCTTAAGCCCGAGCCGAGAATATACTGCTTCTCCACTGGTCTGCTCAGAACTCAGGAGCGAGAATGCATGGCAGGAGAATGATTACAGAAATCGGCGTAACTTGAGGTTCGAGTAGCATTGAAGAATATCATGTAAAAGAAACAAAAACAAAAACAAAAATACGACACTTATTTATAAATAAATGAAGCAAGCAAGCAAGCAAGCGCGGATTTAGGCGGCTGTGAGGCCAGGGAAGAATGTGGCTTTTGCATAAATAGGAAGAAACAGAAGAAGTTAGAAGATAAAGGAAGTGAGAGGAATTGAGCAGGTCAGCAGCTGTCTCACGGTTTTGCAGGGCCTATTTTGGCAAATCTGGCATATGCAGTCATGCGTCAAGCTGGACTTTGTGGGGAGTCCTATATTTACCAGGTAAATGACCAGATGTCTTTGCCAATGTGTAATAATTTCTGACGAAGGGATTTAAAATTCAGCCATGCCACCCAAAATAGGAAACTGGTTCTTCTTGCTTTAAAGGAAATTTATGGATAATTCAAGATAAGCCATCTGTGCACTAAGAAATACACATCCTACAGATGGTGAGAATTATAGGATACATAATACTGTTAATAATAGCATCATGTTCTGATGTATTGTATGAGAAATATATGTATATGTGTTCATCAGGTCCATTAAGGTGACATTTTATATTTATACACTGTAATTAGACTCCATCTCTGGAACAGGGCTGGGCACACAGTAGGCTATCAAAGAGTCTGGAGGGAAGGCAGGTTGGCGGGGGGATGAAGGGAAGGAAGGAAGGAAGGAAGGAAGGAAGGAAGGGAGGAAGGGAGGGAATGGAAGGGAAGGGAAGGGAGGGAAGGAAGGGAGGGAGGGAGGGAGGGAGAGAGGGAGGGAGGGAAGGGAAGGGAAGGGAAGGAAAGGGTAGGGGAAGGGAGGGGAGGGGAAGGGAGGGGAGGGAAGGGAAGGGAGGGAAGGAAAGGGAAGGGAAGGGAAGGGAAGAGAAGGGAAGGGAAAGGAAGAGAGGGAAGGAAGGAAGGAAGGAAGGAAGGAAGGAAGGAAGGAAGGAAGGACTAAGCTCTAGGGTTATCTTGTGGAGTATCTGTTATGTATATTGATTGAAATTAAATACCCTAGACCATGTAACTGAGTGAATTTGGGGCTGACTGTGATTTGATAGAAGGCAGGAAATCGAGGTAGATGTTTTTTGTAGCCAGGTCCTCTCCTCCCTTCATAATGTAACTCTGATATTTACCTATGTTCTCGTACCTCAGGGTCAAACGTGGGCAGAGATGAGGTTGTAGATGCAGACCCTTCCAGGGTGGGTATGGGCAGGAGCCAAGAGCTCTCATGCATCCTGAACTTGGAGTTACCTGAACTTATTTTGAAAAGAGGAGCCAATTCCTTCTTCCCATTGTGGCTGCCTCAGTATATGTATGGTAATTTTGATTTAAGTTTTTTTTTTTTTTAAATTTCTGTTTATTTTTGAGAGAGAGAGAGAGAAATAGAGAGAGGGAATGAGAGCAGAGGAGGGGCAGAGAGAGGAGACACAGAATCTGGAGCAGGCTCCAGGCTCTGAGCTGTCAGCACAGAGCCCAAGGCGGGGCTTGAACTCAAAAACCATGAGATGATGACCTGAGCCGAAGTCGGATGCTTAACCGACTGAGCCACCCAAGCACCCCTGATTTATTTTATATCATATTTTGACTAATTTTGTTTTAAATCCATGTGGCGTGCTGGAGCCAGCTGTGTGGCTACTTCTTAATTTTTCAGGAAATCTGTGAACCAGTTGTTGAACACAGCAATTATTAAAAATTAACTTACATAAACTTGCAATTAAACAAATTATATCTAAAAACAAAAGTAATGAACATTCAAACTCATTACCTCCAATTCGTGCATTCTACTATGCTCTGTGCCCTTGAGGTTATGTACTTCTCTCATATCTGTGTCGAGAAAACACTGTAAAATGGTAGACAACTGTGTTTATCTTCCCAACTCTTCATTCGTTCCGTGATGTCACATGGGCAGTTTGAAATTTGCCACGGTCGGAGTATTCACTTTACAGAAACCAGCAAATGCTCCACCTCGGGGTGGGGTGGAGGGTTTGGTGAGAGAGGTTGAACTTCTATCAGCACCCTACTGAGTAGACATCTTGTTTTTCATTGGGTCAGTATCTATCGCTTCCTATCTGTGGAACTGCTTCCTGCTTCTAGTAGATAACCACCCTTTTCCTCTTTAGGTAGTTTTAGGGAGGCTTCCAATTATACTACCCCATTCCTTGATCACAGATAAAAGAACATGACCTAGGTTTGGCAAGTCAAAATTACCCTGACCATAGTGATAAGAGATGAGCATGTGATCTAGGCCAAACCAGTCAGTACTTCCCTGAGGATTTTCTAGATGGATTCCGGGAAAACCAAGGTTTCTCCTTTTGTTGCGGAGGAGTTAAGCTGGGATGATGTAACCCTAAGGCTGCCTGTGGCCATGTTTCCCCCAATATCCGCATCACACATAAGAACCCAGTCCCCATTATGAGGGCCTGAAGCCAGCCACAGAGGACAGCAAAATCCCAAGGCAGAGGACAAGCTGGTGATAACATTGGGGTCCTCGGGACAAGACAGGCCTTTCATCCATATTATTTCCACTTAGGAAGGTCAACAAATTCCTGTTTTTGCTTAAGCTCCTTTGAATCGGGTTTCTGTCACTTGCAGCTGAAAGTCTGACGAATACAGTTGATTTGAGATTATCCACTTCTCTCTTGTTGCCTCTCTGTTTTTTTTGGTTCATCAATTATACATATGTATGGATTGTATGTTGATACTGTAAAATTGATCTATAGAAAAAAAAAGTCAATCTAGAAAACCAGATGCAGTCTTTCAGGAAATCCATAAATCTCTTTTAACCAGTACTTCCAAGGTTTTGCTGCCACCATGGGGATTGGGGTAATAAAATGCACAGGTTTATCACCTTTAAACTCAAAGTCTGCCAAGAAGAAACAGGATTCCAAGACTACAATTCATTAGTGTTGCTCTAGCAGAAGAGCTGTGTGATGGCGGGAATATCCCTTGAAATGAAATCCTCATGAAAGGACTGGTTGGTTCGCTGTCTTGATTAAGTTACAGAAGCTGAAGCCTGCCACATTACTTCCCAGCAGACCTGATTAAGTAATTGGTATAGAAAAGAAATAAAATAGAATAAAGAAAAATTGGAAAAAAAAAACTGAGGGAAAAGAAAAATGGGGTTGGAAAAGACCAGAAACTAGTTTAACTCCTTGTGCCTTAGTCCTGTCCTATTGGACAGGAATAGTGCCACACTGGGACCCAGGGTTGGCTCCTTCTGTTGGTATGTTGGGCACTTAGTAGGGGGAGTAGGCATGTCAGCCTTGGGGAAATTAAAAAAAGTTAAATGGTCAAGATGCCCCATGTTATGATGGTATGAAGTCTCTTTGCCCAGCCACCCTGATGCTTCTTGAATGGGTGATATGACACGGGCTTTGATGGCCATGATAGGAATTGTGTGTAGGCTCAATCACAGAGACCTCTAACAGAAGCATCCTGTGCCCAGTGCCCATGGTGTTACTAGTTTCTAACAGTGACTCCTCCCACCTAAGGGGAACAGCAGAGTTGTCTCCTCCAGACTCACTTACCACCATGATTTTAGTTATTAGACTTCACTACTTCTATTGAGGCTTTCAGACTTCCTAGAGATTCAGGGAACTAGTCATGAGACCCTTAATTTTTTATTTCCCCACTGAAACCAGCCACTTATTTCTGTCACTTACACTTAAGCTTCTTGACCGACTCACTGAGACAGCACAGCACCAAGGTCATGGTTAGGAAGGCAGTGATAAACATGAAGGCCAATGTGAGGAGTGGGGTTCAGAATGAAAGAGTAGGGAAATCATCAAAAATGAAGGTGTGATGTGTGTGTGTGGACTGTTTGGATATGCAGCTCAAGCAGAAAGCCCTGGGCAGCCTACTGAAATCCTACCTGCTTTAAAGAGTGGGTCCAATGGCTCAAAACTCCAGGCTACACTAAAATGCAGGAGGCTCAGACCTTTCCAGACAATAGAAATTAGAAAGTGGGAAGGTTTCGTAATGAATATGGTAATTTTTCCCAGAACTGGTATTTTAGTTGGAAATATGTAATTGTAGTAATACATCTGTTGAACTTCAAATGAGGCAGATAATAGGGTATAAAAGGTCATATTACTCATCATATACAATCTCTGTTCCAAAACACACTGCTCAGAGCAAAACTGTTCTAGAAGATATTATTCTATGTTTCCTATCTTAGAATATAAAAATATAAACAATTTGCATTTTGTTAAATGAACATTTTCTTGGAAAGCATCCATTCATCACCATCTCTCCTTGGATTATTTAAATTTGAGTGAATCGCCATCATAAAATAGAAATCACTTACTTATTTTTTTCTTATTAATATTTGACGCCTAACAGCACTTTTTCATCAGATAATGCTTTTTCCAAACGTTTATTCCTAATTAATTTCTTCAGTTTACCATATTCTTGCATCGGTTTACTCTCAATCTTTTTTTTACTATTACCTTCTTTTTGAAAATGATCATCTGGAGGCACCACTATTTCATCACCAGTTAGAGGATTTTTCTGCTTACCATTAATGGACTGTGGTCGTCTTTTTGAATTTTGCAGAGCAGGAGATAATGAAGGTGATGCAGATGGAACTGAGTCACCAGGCTTTGGGTGCCATGAGAGACCACATGGTCTGATGGGGAGTCATTTTCTCCAGGAAAGGGAGTGGCTCTTTGCCCTGATGACTTCCGTTCTGTCCTTGGATTGTAGGAAAGTATATGGGCTGGAAAGATTAAGTCACGAATAAGGTACAGCAACTTTTGGACAAGTAAGATCCTGTGTGGTTGACTGATCTGCTTTTGTCATCTGGGACCCTGGTCCCTTCTGGCTCCTTCCTTATCAGGACCACAAGTTTAAGAACAGTAAAACTCTCCCTGACTCCAGAATACCTACAGTTCAAAATCCGCCTGAGGAAAAAAATGATTCAGGGTGCTGGTGGTTAAGGACAAGAATGTTAATGGAATGGAATCCAGGCATTCTTTGAGAATAATCAGGGAAAGCAAATTATTTAGTAAGATTTCTTTGATTTAAAGAAAAGTTTTTTATGTGTTTATTTATTTTGAGAGAGAGAGAGAGCATGAGCAGGGGAGTGGCAGAGAGAGAGGAAGAGAGAGAATCCCAGCAGGCTCCGTGTTGCCAGTACAAAGCCTCAAGTGGGTCTCAAGCTCATGAACCATGCTGTCATGACCAAGATTCCAACGTGTAACTGACTGAACCACCCAGGTGCCCCAAGGTTTCTTTGATTTTCTCCTCCTCCTCATTCTGCCTTTCTGTTATACTACTTATGTGTTTTTCCGAACTTTGGAGTGCCAAGTGCCAAAACAATGGGCTCGCTGTGCTGTGGTTCTCCTGATTAAAACTCCAGTCTTAAAAGTCCCATGTTTCACCCTGTGGGTCCCATCAAGACCCCCACATTTGTGGTGATGTACAAAATATCACTTTCAACAATCAACTCATGGTAAAGTTATAAACCAAGTGTTTGTTCCCTAACACTAGCATTCAAATGAGGTTGACCATAATGAAATATTGTCAGATATATGAGCTCAAGGATTTTCTTTCCTACTTCTCATGTTCCAGGTCTGTTAAATAATTGATGTTCACAACTGAATGCACAGAGAACCCATGGATATTTATGTGGTTGAACCAAAAAGCTGAATATAGACCTTCCAAACATACGACAATGTATAATTTGGGGCCATCCGACATGAACTTAATACTGGAAAAGCAACTGATGTTTTGCTAAGAACGTAGACTTCAAATATGCTAGTATACTTCTAAATCAGAAGCAGAGTATTGAAACAGCCTTGGATCCATGCTCTCTGTGATTGCATTTACAACACCATTTACTGTAGAATCTATTGCAAAGGCCACCATTCTGAAATCGATTCCCAGCTTTAAGACAAAGAATTAGGTATCTCATAGCTGGGACAGTAGTAAAGGGTTGAAGTAACCACTGAAGAGGTTATTTTTCAGTCCTAATGTTACATATGTGAATGGAAAAAAAAAGCCTGTGCGTTTACTCATTTGCTTATTTACGTTATACTACCAGATACTCTCAGGGAAAGAGAGAGAAAGATGAATTATGAATTGTCTCTCAAAAGTAGGTAGGTAGGTAGATACACAGTCAGGTGGATGAGACAGACAAGGGCAATCATTGACCTCCATGTGGTCATTGAGATATGTGTTGGCTACTCTAAAGACAGTATAGCATAGTGGCTCATGGTCTAGATTTGGGCTCAAATTCTGACTTTTCCCCTTACCAACCGTGGTAGCTTGAGGCAACTTCCCTGAGCACTCTGGGAATTAATTTCTTCATCTGCGAAAGAGGAATCCTAGTAGTTTTCATCTTAATGAGTCTTTTTGAGGATGATGTTAGAACAGCTCTTCGCAGGGTGTGGTCTTCTTGAGGTGTGGTCCGGGGCCTCCCGAAGCCCTTGAGATCCTTTCAAGGGTTCTGCAAGAGCAAGACTATTTTCATAATAATGTGAAGACATATTTGCTTTTTTCACTCTCTTTTTCTAATAATAGTAAGCGTTTACATGCCTTTTCCTTCTTTTTCTTTCATGAGTGTACAATGGAGTTTTCAAGAGGCCATCTCAGGTGATAGCTCAACAGACTGAATGCAGAAGATACAAGAATCCAGATTTCTTCTATGAAGCCAGACAGTAAAGAGATTTACAGATGTGTAAACAAAATCACTTCTCACATTTTCTTGTTTTGAAACATGCATTATTTTTTCATTAGAAAGTATTTGCTAACATTTTACCATAATTTTCATCTGAAATTGATGATTTATCTCAGTCGTTATTTTTAAATGAATTAATGACTGTTTTGGGTATTTTCTCAGCTTTAATTTCTAGTGCTACAAATATTGATGGATATGACCTACATAAACAGAAGCCCTTTGGTGTCCTCAAGGGAGAATGTAAATGGGGCCAAACACCGAAAAGTTTGAGAATAACTAAATGAAATCATTGTCGGATACATAGAACGACCAGTGTGAGACCTAAAAGCTAGATTGTTTGTGATGGGGATTCTGTTGATGACTCAGTGGAAAAACAGTGGTCAAGGAAGCCAAAGGATTGAAACCTAAGATGAGTTTAGAATAGCTGGTCTAATCTGCATCTCTAGATTTAAGAGGTGGTGAGTAAATTAACCTGGACATTGGTCATATTTGCCAGATTTTTATCATGATAGAGTTACAAATGGAGGTGGGAGATTGTGCTGGCATGGAAGTAGCTGAACGTCGACTTGGAAAGACAAAACTTTTACATAGATAACTCACTGTCTAGGATTACAAAATAAGGGCTTGTATCAGTGGAGGAAGGAAGGGGTATTTGTGACGGGGTGTGATAAAAGTCAAAAAAGACCAGGAGGTGTGGGAAGAGTCATAGGAGGTTATCTTTGAAGGGACATGTGGTTATCCTTTGTAGCAAACGTTTTATTTTTATGTTTTAAAATTATACAAAGATTGCGTGAATAGGTTTTGTACTTAATTATTCTCACTGTCCTGAGTGGGAATTTTTTGTGGGGAGGGAGCTTGGGCAGTGAAGTTGAACCTTTAGCCCTCTACTCAATCATCCTCTTCTATCCTGAGATGATTTTCATAAACCGTTTGGTAAATATCTTTCCAGGCCTTTTTTAAAATTCATTAAAGAGAGAATAATAAAATCAAAACTTACAGCCCTTTCCAAATGCCAAGCGTAATTCTTTCCAGACCATACAATCTTTATACAACGCATAGAATCTTCACAGATCCCATAAAGCATTTATCATTATTGTTCCTCTTTACCAGCGGTGGTGAGGGGAGAATCTGAGGCACAGAGGCTAAGCACATTGCACGAGGTCACAGAACAAACTTCATTGAAACGGATAGACGTATATAGGTAGGAAGGTATATGGAAACACGGTGGATTTGTAAGTGTGTTTTTATATAAATGGGATTGTGTCATGCATGCCGCTGTATTATTTGCATCTTTCGCCTAAAATGGAAGCTCACTGTATTTGACTTAAAAGTTCCAAAGTCTTTGAAATGGGTGATCACACGATCAGCTACGTGAACATTTTCGGCCGCTGGGTTATAAGCATGAAGGTGTTCAATATTTCCCCATCCAAAGCCAATCTAATCTCCCTCTCAAGCCTTTTGATGGCATCTAGGCTTGATCTCTCGGTGATTCAGACAAGAACACACTCATTAAGTCCAACTTAAAAGTCCCATCTCCCTTCCTCACGTCCCCGTTGTGGGCCTGTACTGCCGAGGCTCCTGTCTCTGCCAGTTAGGACTGGGGTGGCGGGCAGAGGTGCTGGTGGTGGTCCAAAGGGGCAAATGTCACTTCACTTGCCTGGGAGCAGAGCCAGAACCAGTTGGTGTTTGGCCTCCTGTGTGGCAGCAACCGGACACTGACTTCATTAGGAGACATGCATGAGTTCTTCTGGGCCCTCAGGACCTCTGTGAGGGGCAGGTGGCTGCATCTGAGTGCTTTTCACTAAGCTAGAATCCTTAAAGCCCTCCTGATATGGGAAGGAAAGAACTGTACCGTCTTTTGTGAGCTTTCTGTGGAGGAGAAAAGGTCTCCAGTGAGAAACTGAAACGCCATGGGGTGCCTGGGTGGCTCAGTTGGTTAAGTATCGAACTCTTGATTTTGGATCAGCTCATGATCTCACAGTTCATTGGTTTGAGCCCTGCGTTGGGCTCTGTGCTGATGGGGTGAAACCTGGTTGGGATTCTCTCTTTCCCTCTCTCTCTTCCCCTCCCCTGCTTGTGCTCTCTCTCTTTCTCTCTCTCTCAAAATAAATAAATAAACTTAAAAAAAAAAGAAGCCCCTATCCCATGCAGGTTCTTGGCATGTG
Organism: Neofelis nebulosa; assembly: GCF_028018385.1. Classification (NCBI taxonomy): domain Eukaryota; kingdom Metazoa; phylum Chordata; class Mammalia; order Carnivora; family Felidae; genus Neofelis; species Neofelis nebulosa. Next base: position 16,292,181 of record NC_080783.1, read on the forward strand.
ACTTTACATGTGTAATGGGATTCCCAAACAAGAAATAATTAATACATATAGGAACCTAGAACGCTTGGAGGTCCAGAAGAGACAAATTCAAAAACGCTCTGTAGGTCTGTTCTCACAAGCCAGGGCACAATGTTGCCAAAGATGAGCTCATACTCAAAAATTACAACCACAAGAAGAAAACCACCATGAGAGTACAAATATGTCTGTATGTGCAACACACAAGAGAATGAGCCCCCAGAGAACTAAAACTACTACAACAATATGAAAGAGATGATGACATAAACCTTTAAATGATTAAAATGGGAAAAAAAACAATTAGAGAGTAAGAAAAATTAAAATGTAACTATATTTTTCTTTATCTTTTATGGAATTATTTTATATGTTTAGCTTCTTAATATACCTATACTTTATTTATTCAGAAGATATTTATTCAGAAAAGGGATCTGGCTTAGTTTTGCCAATGGGTATCTCTCTTCCCCAAATCAGTTTTTGAATAGTTTCCCTTTTCTTCACTGATTTTGAAATGCCAAGATGGTCATAATAAATTCTTAAATATTTCATATAGATGTGAATCTATTTTAAGATGCTTCTCCATTGTCTATTGCTATACCAACACACTCTTAATTAATGTAATTTTTTAGCATGTTTTGATGTTACTTGGGAAAAGTGATCTTTCACATTTCCTGCTCTGCATTTTTTCCAAATTAGTTTCTACCTTTTAAATTCTAGATCATGCATTCTCAATGGAAGCAATATCACCTTCAAGAAAGTGGGAATTAGGTGTTGGAGGGTGAGAGATCTTACTCTTTCTATGGTTAAGCACTTGATAGATAAACATATAGTACGTAGGTATGTTCTATGTGTATGGTATTAAAATTTCATGGGGGTGATTAGGAAAAAAATGTTAAAATGTCTCTTAAAGTGCTGATAATAATAACAACAATGATAATACAAAGATTATAAGGCACATTGCTAGGTGAACTTTGGAATTAGCTTGTCAATTTCTCCTGCCGATTTTTGCAAAAAAATTAACAAAAAAAAAAAAAGGCCTTGGAGACCAGAGAGATGACATGATTTGACCTAGGTCACATTGCAAATTAGGAGCAGATCTGGGATGAACACCCACTCTTGACTTTTACTCCTAGATTCTCTTCACTGTACAACCTATTCTGATTTATCTTGGCACCTTGAATATGAACCCTTTTTCAGGCCTTTGAGCAGGTTCTGTGCATCAGACAGCCCTCAGCATGTTGCCCATAACCCTTTGTCCTTAGTCCAGGGAGGATGCTTCTGCATATGCCAGTGGATGTCCATCGTCTGGCCCATTCCATTCTTTCCTCAATTCCATTTCCTTTCTTAGAGCCTGGCCGGTCAATGATGGCATCAGTTGGGACCCTCCAGTTAAGAGCAGAAATAAGTATGCCACCATGAAACCCTAGAGTCTGGGTTCCAGGCTCTACTAAAGTAGAAGCTCAGAGGAGTGGAAGATCTGCAGGCTATGTTGATCAGGAAAGGCTAAGAGATTGTAGGGGAGGAGAGAAGATGAAAACAACAAGGGAGAGAGAGCATGTCCATAAAAGAGAGGAAGCAAAACGTTGACAATTGCTGAAGATTGTTATCTCAAACCTTTCTCTACTTTTGCATAATAAGAAGTAAACAAAACAAAACAATTATTTCTCATCATGTCCAAGTGCTGTATTTTTTTTACCAGCTCACACCTCAACTCTATTTCTGCTGATCAGTGAAGCAAGGGGCATTATCCGTATTTTTTTTTCTTTGATCCATTTATCTCTACTACTTCTGATGCCTTCAGGGAAGGGAATAGCAGGACAAAACACTTAAGGAGAAAAAAAGCTCCTGTACTTAGCAGGTGGCATCTGTAATTCTCTCTGGCTATTGATTACAGTAATCCCTGATGGCTACAGAGCGCTCTCCAGCTGGTCTCTTACAATTCCAGCTAGGATCCCCAGCCAGATGTGACCAATGAGCTCTGCCTCCTAGTATTCTCCCTTGTGTAGTCCCCTCCCACATTGAATCAGGCCTGGCACTGAATACGAGAGAAATGATAGTATCTCGCTTCGAAGATTAGGTTCTAAAACACACTGCAAGCTTCCATCTCGGGCTCTCCTTGTCTCTCATTACTTGCTCCAAGGCAAGTTAGCCCTCATGTTGTAATAACCCTGTGAAGAGGCCAACATACTGAGGAACTGAAGCTGCTTTCTCACAGCCATGTGAGTGAGCTTGAATACGGAGCCTACAGCCCAGTCGAGCTTTCAGATGACTATAGCTTCAGCCTGCAGCTTGGGTACAACCTCATAAGAAACCTGAGCTGGAATCACCCAGCCAAGCTGCTCTCATGACTGTTAGAAATTGTGTGAAATATTAAATATTTGTTGTTTTACAGTGCTAAGTTTTGGGATAATTTGTTACACGGCCATAGATAACTAATACATTTCCTCTGTGCTGGCCCTAGCAGTACATACTTGGGGGTGCTTTATCCCTGAAAGCAGTCCTGTTGGGAATAGTCTTTTCATTATGTGTCTAACAGGATCCCATAAATGTCCACTGTCCAAAGAGAACCATGCATCCTTGCCCTGCCCTCTGGGAAAGTGTAGCTGACTTTGACCGTAGACTCCTCTCCTCACCTTGAAGTTACAAGGGGGCAGGCACCAGGCTCTGTAGCTTCAAACTTCAAGGAACAATAATCTTCCAAGAATTCTTTTGTGCTCTATTTTAGGATGGGCCTGTGTATTTGTTATTAGGGCTGTTGTAATAAATATCCACAAACTTAATGGCTTAAAATAACAGAAACTTATTGTCTTACATTTCTGAAGGCAGAAGACTAAAACCAAGTGTCCACAGGGCCACAATTCCTCCAAAGACTCTAGAGGAGGATCTTTTCTTTCTTCTTCCAGCTTCCGGTAGCTTCAGGAATTCCTTGGCTTATGGCTGCATAACTCAAATTTTTGCCTCCATGTTTACATTAATTCTCCTTTGTCAGAGTCTTTTCCTCTTCTATCTCTTATAAGAACAGTCATCATTAGATCTGAGGCCCACCTGGCTTATCCAGGATGAACCTTAATTATATCTGCAAACATGCTTTTTTCCAAATAAGGTCACATCCACCAGTTTTGAGGGGGAAGACAAATGCATCTTTTTAGGGGCTGCTATTCAACTATAGTCTGTGAGTTCCTTTATCTCAGTAGATACCAAGTGGCAAGGAATTAGTAATTACTCTTGGATTCCCTCTCATTTAGCTTGTTAATGACACTTCTCTCTTTCTCTCTCATTTTGGCTCAAGATGGATGTTGGGCTCAAGATAAAGTGACTGGGTAAGCTGGTTTACACCTCTTGACCCATGCAATTATTAAGAGCCATGCTTTCACTTTCAAAATGTCCCAGTTGGGATAAGTTACTTGAGCACCCACGTAAGGTTTTGGCCAACTTTTAGTAATTCTTGCAGATAGATGTCTAGAACCTTTCTTTAGAAACTTTGGACACTCGGTACCAAATAATCTAAGAAATAACAAAAAAGTTTTATTTAACATCCAATTACAGTTATTATTATTATTAATATTCATTTCCTGAATAGGAAAAATCCCCAGAGGTCTGGGGGTAATATAATCATATAGCATGTGTCGTGAGGAAGAAGAAAAGGGACAGAGAGTGAATATTTCCGTGGTTGCATTTTTACAAAGCAAGGCTGAAGAGACCTGGTCTGGAAATGTCATGAAGCATGGACAGAGTTCTCACCCTAGAGGTCTTCTAGAATTGGGGGCTATTAAAATAGTATTTATCAGTGTCTGATTCTACAAGGAAAGGATAGGATATTTGGCCCTTACTCCCAGATCCCTTACTCCAAATTACAGTGGGTTAAGAGCAGGCTCACATTGGGCACCTGGGTGGCTCAGTCGGTTAAACGTCCGACTTCAGCTCGGGTCGCAGTCTTGCAGCTCGTGAATTCAAGTCCCGCGTTGGGCTCTGTGCCGACAGCTCAGACCCTGGAGCCTGTTTCGGAATCTGTGTCTCCCTCTCTCTACCCCTCCCCGCCTCATGCTCCATCTCTCTCTCTCTGAAAAAAATAAATGAACATTAAAAAAAGAGAGAGAGAGCAGGCTCACATGTAGGGGGCAGGGAAAAAATCCCAACAGGTAAAGAATGAGGCTAGGTCAGCCAAAGCCACCATCTATGGTCAAACTGGCCTCATTGGGTTGATTAATTAATTCCCCTCATGATGTTGGGCATTGTATACCCAACTGCCAACATGGGTGGGGAAGCCCAGGTGAAAGGAAAATGAGCCTTGTCAATGTTCCCCAAAAGAGGGTTCTTTGCTTTCATTATTTGTTTACTCATTTGTATTTGTATACCAAACTTTTCATGCTCTGCTCTATTCTAGTGACTTAGGAAAGATTTGCTGGGCGGTACGTTCTCAGTTTCTTCCTATGTAAAGTGAAAGTGCTACCTATCTTCTATGCTTCTTAACCATTTGGGAGGATAATCACCTCTTCAACTGGCCAATTACTACTCACCCTCCAGATAGTAACTTAAATGTCAGTTCTTCTAATACTCTGTTCTGAAGATGACCTCACCCCACGCCTCCCAGGTTAGGATAGGTACTCAATTTATGTGTTTCTTTTGCCACAGGATAACCATACTTTATTAGAATTGCCTGTTGAATTGTGTAGCTTCTCTTCAGGAGAAGAGAATGGTCTCTATTTTGTTTGCTTGTTAATTTTTACCCATAGAATCTGACATGCAGCCAGTATCTGATTAATATTCGTTGAACGATTGGAAAAACTTGATGTATCGGTGGTTCTTACCCACTTTGGGGCACTTGAATAATGAATGAAATCTATGGACCTTTTTCTCAGAAAATTTCAAGGGATTCACAATTACCATCCAGTCTCAGTCATGGATTCTGGGTTAATAACCCGCAGGCTCATTGACTTGTCATCAAGTCTCTACCAGCCCTGACATTCTAAGATTCTATAAAATCAGAAGCCTCCAAACCTCCCAGAATATGGCCCTCAGGGACCATATGGCCCTCAGGGACCATCCCATGATGCAAGGGATGAAACAGAGTTCAACACAGCCACAGTGAACTATCACAAGGCTCTAATTATTAATGCCTGCATATAATAAAAGGTATTTTAGGAAAGGGAAGTGCAGAAGCATCAAGTCATGGGGGTTTTGAATTCGGAAGGACCTTACAGATCATCCAGCCAATCCCCTGTTCAAAGCAAGAATCCTTGCTATTCCAGGCCTGAGGAGAAAACACCCACCCTCCTCCTTGAATGCAACCAGATAAAAGGAACTCTCAACTTTTAAGCAAGATTTGAAAACTGGTGGCCCACAGCTTGTATTTAGCTTAGAATCCTCTCTCCCCGCCCCGACAATAATGTTTTAAAATTCAGAGAATTTCGTGTTAAAAAATCCGTATGTCTAGATTTCCCTATGAAACTGTAAGATTGAAAAACACTGGCTGCCCTTTGCCCCGTGGAAATATGGCTAGAGCTGAAGAGATCCCTAGTACTTGTCTCTCCAGATCACTACTATCTATCTGGACTACTCCTTCTACTTAGGTACTCCCTGGTCTGATTCGGTCTGTACCTTCCTCTGCCCTGCAGGCCAGGTTAGGCTGGAGGCGGAGCAGAGAGCCCTGGTTTGGAGCTTTTGCCAATTTCCATAGTGTATTACTCCCACCATGGTCAATTTCAAGCTAGCAATCTGATGTCAGTCCGCTAGATTTCTTAAAATTTAACAATTCTCTTTCATGAATCCGTACACGTTGGCAGAGTGACCTTAAAATGTTAGAAAAACCAAGGTCGCTTAAGTTGAACCAAACTTCACTTCCTGTAATTCCCACCTGCATTCTCACATCTTCTCTCTGCGTTAGTACAGAACACACTTCAAGCTTTATCATAAGGCACCCTTGCAATTATCTTTAAAGGAGGAACTATTACTCTTTACTATCAAAGCTGCAAAATCTGTCTCTTAATTTTGATAATTAAAGGAGATCATAAAAAAACTGATATGACATTAGAAAAACAAGGAAAAGGAAAACGCAAACATGATAAGCGTAGTAATCTCAGAGCAGTAGGATTATATGTGATTTTATTTTATTCCGTGTACTCTTGAGTATTTTCCAATGTTTCTACAATCAATATATATTGCTTATATCAATGTGCCTCCATCAGACGCTAAAGAAAAGTTGATCATCTCCATCTTACTATGTGTTTTGCATAGCCTGAAATAAACTACACTTTGTCAGATGGGAAGTGAAATGATCTTCAGATCACCAGTGTTTACTTAGGACGGCACATTGGTGAATGATTTGGTATAAGTTAACCATGTTAGCTAAATGTTTCTGTGAAGTAAGAAATATGGAAGATTGAAAATGAGGCTAGACACACGAGGAGAGCACCCTGGTATAGGACAAAAAGAACTAAAGTAGTTGGAAGAAGATAGTAAGTTGCATTTTTAAAGAGTCACTTTCTGTTTATCATATATTTTTCCTGATGAAAGAGTGGTACAGGAAATAGCTTATTCCCTCTATTTTGTCAACAACCTCTCAGTAGTAATAAGGTAAATTTCACCACACTGGCGAGGGTAACATTCAGGAAGTTTCAGCTATTTGGCCTTGAGTTCATAATATCTCCTAAGTGTCTAAAGCTGTTTTGCAAGTCAAACACATATACTCATTGGAGTCACACACACACACACACACACACACACACACACACACAATCGTTTCTGATTCTCTCCTAGCACTTCCTTTAAAATAATAATGTCTGCATAAATTCCTCAATAAGAAGAAAAGAAAATCTTTTCTTGTGTGATAGGCTGATGATGTCTGATTTATATAGCACTTGACAAATATTAATTCAATTAACAAATTCTCTGAATAGTTTTTTTAAAAAATCCCCAAAAGAAGTCAATTGTACCCACAATGAATATCTAGAAAACTGACTAATAAAAGTAGATTTTTTTTTACAAATAGAATAAATATACTTTTATAGCTAAAATAAATGGAATAGAATCAGTAGACCTGATTGTGATATTAAAGATAAGCTTGGTTTAAGTCAAATATGCAAGAAGTGGTGACCTAAAAGAAATCAAGCATAATGTTTATAAAATTTTTCTCCTTTTAGAAAATGCCTGTGTAATTACCCTGATGGGTTGAAATACACAAAATAAACTAACATCATCGAGTTCATTATGATTCTCAAAAGCACTAAAGCTCATTAGTCATATTCAGAGAGTTTTCAGGAACCACTTTACTTTTCTGAGAATTGGTCACTAAAGAGGAAGAATAAATTCTGCGCAATCTGTAGCTCGGGGTATTCAAACAGTCATGGAAAGAAAGTTCTTTATAAATTTTAGTTAAGAAACACATAAGGAATAATACAATTAAAATACCACCATTTGGCAGCCCTGAATGAAATAATAGGTTAGGTGAAGACTGGCAACATCTATGAAAACAGACAACCAGACATGACGAGCTCTCCATGCAACGCAAAATGAATTCATGAATAGGACAGAAGTATTACTACCTGAAAATGAAACCCAAACCTAGCTGAAACCTTAGATCAAAGTGCCAGTTTATGGGAAGTAAAAGGGGAGAGGAACATGGTAAGTAACACCATGAGGATGTGACCAGCAAAATCCAGAGTGTGGGAATTTTAAAGGGCAAATGACTTCGTTTCTTTTTTTTAAAGTTTATTTATTTATTTTGAGAGAGAGAACTGCAAGATCATGACCCTAGCCAAAACCGAGAGTCAGATGCTTAACTGACTGAGGAACCAGGCACCCCATGACTTAGTTTTTTTAACAAATACATGACAAAGAAAAAAGCTGGGGGGGGGGGAGCTTACAGATTTAAAACAAGCATTGCAGACAAGCCAAAGATGCGGACACTGATTCAAACGCTTCAAGTGTAAAACACTTGAGAGACGAGCAACAAAAATTATAATTCTCTGTGTATTTGATTATATTAGCAGCTCACTGTTATTTTTGATGTGATAATGGTATTGTGGTTATATATTTTTTTAAAAGAATATCTTTTTCAGATACAGACTGAAGTATTATGGGTGAAAGCATGTGCCCGGCATTTGATTCAAAATACTCTATGTGGACATGACGAGAGTATATGTCAAACACGAGGGGCCACGTGTTGATGGATGTTGAAGCTGGCTGACTGACATGTGTAGATGTGTTATATTTCTTTTCCTGTATGCTCTCCCCCTCCCCAGTCTCCATCCTCTCTCCACCCACAAAAGGGATTCCATTCCCTACCTTTCGCGGCTTCTTGCTCCCCAAGTTCAGCTCTCCGCACCGCCTACCTGCTGAATTCTGTGGTTCAGGTTGTGCGGATTGTTGTGTTACCCCTCCAATCGGTTTTCTAGGTGTGTAGGATGGTGTAGTATTGGTCTGGCTGCATTTCATGGACGCGAGACACACAAAAAGCTTCCATGCTGTTCCGCCATCTTGGTTCCTCTCCTAGGTGTGTTATATTTCTATCTCGATTAAGAATATGTTAGCAATTATAACAATGCTTCCTAACAAACAACTAGATGTGTCAGTAGCCTATAGCGATGAATATATATTGCTTATGGTTTTGAAATCAACTGTGAATTGTCTAAGTGGTACAATTTCTTTGGGTCAGGCTTATTCATGTGTCTGGTATTGGCTGGCTGTCAGCTGACCTAGGATGGCCATGGTTGGAGCACTGAGGTGACAGCTTTGTTTCACAAATCTCTCATTCTTCGGCAGGATAGACAGCCATGGTTTTATTGCACGGACAGAGCTGCAACAGGGCAAGTTAAACATGAAAAGCCTCTTGGGGCACCTGGCTGACTCAGTCATTTAAGCATCTGACTCTTGAGCTTGGTTCAGGTCATGATCTCATGGTTCCTGACGTCGAGCCCCGCATTGGACTCTGTTCTGATGGTCTGGAGCCTACTTAGGATTCTCTTTCTCCCTCTCTCTCTGCCCCTCTCTCTGCCCCTGCCCTGCTCTCACATACTCTGTCTCTCTGTCTCCCTCAAAATAAGTAAATAAATGTAAAAAACAAACAAACATGTAAGGCTTCTTGTGACCTAGGCTTGAAACTAGCTTCATTCTATTGGCCTCATCAAGTCACATGGCAAAGGGGAAGGGTACAACACAGTTATGTGTCAAAGGATCTGGACATGAGAAAAGGTAGAGAACTGAGACGAGTATATGCTTGGAACTTTCCATAATTAAAAGTTTGTGGGTTTTTTTTTAATTTTTAAAAAATATTCAGGGGCACCTGGGTGGCTCAGTCAGTTAAGCGACTGACCTCAGCGCAGGTCATGATCTCACGGTTCATGGGTTCAAGCCCCGTGTTGGGCTCTCTGCTGAGAGAGAGCTCAGAGCCTGGAACCTACTTTGTGTCTGTGTCTCCCTCTCTCTGCCCCTCACCCACTCGTACTCTGTCTCTCTGTGTCTCTCGAAAATAAATAAATGTTAAAAAAATGAAAAATAAAAATTAAAACATTCATTTATTTTTGAAAGAGAGATGCAAGCTAGGGAGGTGCAGAGAGAGAGGGAGACAGAGGGTCCAAAATAGCCTCCACACTGTCCGTGCAGAGCCTGATGCGGGGCTCAAATTCACAGAGTATGAGGTCATGACCTGAGCCGAACGAAGTCAGTTGCTCTACTGACTGAGCCACCCAGGTGCCCCTAAAAGTTTGTTTTAGTGGCTGTGTGCAAAGTAGACAAGAGCAACAACTGAATAAATAAAAACAGTATTTTGATATGAAAACAGTTTATGTGATGAATTCAGACGATTTTGCTCATTTTTTAACACACATCATTGATAGGAAAATAATACCTACTTCTGATCTTTGAAGAGATCATGGTTGTGAGAACACCTATAATTTTACTCTCAGATCAAATAAATTATTTGATTATGTGTGCTGTATCTCATTTAAAAAATAATGCAAGGTAAGTTACTATGAATGTGTTATCAGATAAACTGTCAGAATATTTTCGCAGCATTGCATGTGAAAGCAAAATACAAACCAACAGAAAGCTTGGAAACAATCTAAATGTGTAATTTATGCTATATGCATAAAAAGATGCCTTGCGTTCATTGACAATAAAGTTGTAGAAGTATACTTGATCATGATAATGTAGGCTCATTTTGTAAAACCATACGTAATTGTTTAGATTCACAGATTGTACAGACACCTAAATGTTAACAGTGCTTTTCCTTAAGGGCCAAGATTTTTTTTTTTCTTTTCACATTGTTTATAATAAATTTCTTTAAGCAAGACCATCTTCATGAAATCTAGGGTCTTTGACATACTGTTTGAGGAAATACGCGATGGAATCCAAGAATCATTGTTGTAAATGAAGCCATTAGCTATATCCACATGGGCATAATTAATTTACATGTTAAATTCTTAGTCTTGGTAATGATTGCTCAGTTGCTGACTGTTTATGCTACCTTGTTAGAAGATCCATGGAGTGAAAATAGTCAAATCAATTGCACATCGCCATGGCTTCATAACATGAGGTTTGCTAAAATGAGGAAAACCTGGACTTTCTCCAAAAACATGTTCCCGTAAGGCAAGACGGGATACGGACCTTGACTAGAACTATGTAGAGGTATCCATAGTGGAGAAGCCTTTGCCAGTATCAGGTCCAATCAAGGAGGCAAAAGGGAAAGACTCAAAAAATGAGTTGGATATGTTTTTTTTTTTTTTTAATTTGACTAGCCAAAGTCCGTATCTCGTGTGGCCTTAAGGGGAACAAGGGTCAATAAACGTTCAAAGTTCAAATAGTTGAACCTATTAAACATGGAATGATTTTTGTCGACCATTTTGAAGACAATAAAAATGACAACTCCTTATTTTTGTCTGTTGGCCATGTGTAGACAATTTGGGCTAAATATTCCAAGGCCTTCCTGTACCTATGGGCAGGAGGCTTGCCATTGGGTGCTTCTATGATTGAAATATTGTGGGATGTTTGAAGAAGGGAATGACCAACTTGCTCACGTGTCGAGTAAGCACCCGGAACTGGGTTTAATTGTTTGAGACGCAACTCATCACTGGGCTCTCCCTGAGATTACTAAGATTGTGTAATATAATGATGGGAAATATTCTGTTTTATATAACTTAGGTAAATGTGGTTTGCATGTCAAGCACACTATTAGTGTAGTGTCTCAATTTTTAGCAATCATGTAAGTAACGAGCTGCACGGTAACTATAACGGCAACAGGTGGCTATGTTTCAATTGCTGAAAGTCCTTTTGATAAGGTAAGTTAACAAAAAAAATGTTGAAATGGGATTCGGTTTTTTATTTGCATATATTGCAAAGAGGCAAGAGAATGTTCACTTTGCTTAGAAGAAAAAGAAAGGTAAGTGCTTTTGAAAACTAATAAGGCAAATTTACTAATTATTCTTACGAAAAAGTAACTGAAATATTGTGTGACTGTTTCTCCATTGATCATCTATGTTGTGTATTTTCAGCCGGAAGAAAGTGGTGGGAAGATAAATCCAGGGGATAGAAATCAAATCATTGAATTCTAACTTTGGTTTTAACTTTTATATACCCTGGCTTGTTCGAAAGTAGGGACCAACCTAGACCTTAGTTTTCCTACTTACAAGAAAAAGACAATATGTATTTAGAATATATTTTTCAGTTGGCGACAAGAAAGTCGTTGCAGATATACACACAAAGAAGATATTACTTGTAGTATTGCACCATTAAATACTTTTTTCTGTGCAAATTAAGAACATTTGGTTTCTAAGATATATCTTGTGAAATTGAATTATTTTTCACAGCTCTGGAGCCAAGATTTACCCAAGTTTCTCTCCATTTTTCCTCCACTTCATATTTCTGTTGTTCTGAGGGACACCTACCATCTGCCTGGTTTTGTTCTTGGCAGTGGAGATCAAAGATGAATGAGAAAGACAAGGTCACTGCTCAGTGGGATGGATGGACATCCTAAATGGAGACACAAGGAATGAGCAAACTCTTGAGTTAATTTCAAGTAGTCATAAGTCTATGAAGAAAAATCAGAGAGGGGAATGAATGAGTGTCGTCACACTCTTGAATATGGAGTGGTCAGAAAAGGCATCTCTGCAGAAGAGACGTGGGAACTGAACTATGAAGAGAAACCAATCACACGAGAGCTGCTGAAGAGTTTGTCAGGCAGCGGGAAGGAGTCAATGCTGGATCTAGAAGACCTGAAGTAGCCTGGTAGAGTGTCATGAAGTAGACCATGATAGGCAAGACCCAGTTGGTAGGGAGAGTTGGAATGGAATGGTAGGTATGGAGTTAGAGGGCTGGAGGTCGGCTTTCTGAGCGCAATAGAAGACAACTGAATGATGTTTAAGTAACAGGGATCAAGGATCAGATGGGCCCCATGAAACAATTTGCACAATGGATAATTTTCCATGTATTTCAGAAAAAAAATATATGTGAAGAGATGTTTTTTCCCATCATTTGGTAATATCAAGTAGCTGGAATAGCATTTGTGAACGAATTAATCTCTAAAACATTACTCAAATAGTCTCAATATAGTCTAGAAAATTTCCATCCCTTAAAAATCTCTCCACATTCCAGAAAATCATGCTTGCGCTTGTTAAAATGTACTTTATGATCCCAAAATGCTGGGTTAAAGCGTTTCTTTAAATGAGCTGCCATAAATTAGACTATCTGAATACTGCAGATTACTCCATAATTTGTTTTCTGCCAAATAGATAATGCATTCAGCACATCATATTTATTAGGGCTGCTAAACTTCTACCCTTTGCTCTCTAATTAGGCTTTTCTTGTTACTGTGTATTTCAGAAAATATGACTGTTCCATTCCTTAAACCTAATGAGCCCCAGCTGGGGCAGGATTAGAGTTGCATCGGGCAGGAGTGGGCTTACCCTTTGTTCACTTGTGTTCATTCAGATTATTCAGCCTTGGGGATCTGCAGCTGAATGGGAGGATCCTGCCAAGATGGGCATGGCCACCTTTGTGTCACATGCCTGCCATTCACTTAATTATGCCCTATTTGCCATGGCAGCAGAAGGATGTCTCAGTCAGCAACATCTGGAAGCTACTTGAGAAATGCCTTGTGAGTCAGTTATTCATTGTGAGATACATTCAGGGGTGGTTAAGCAGAGACCGACTTGGTTATTGGCAAGGCTTTCTGTCTTTTAAGACACAATTGGATTTTTCCTCTGTCGATGCCTGAAGCCACTTCTAATTTAAAACACGAAACTTCCAGGGATACCATTGTTGGGTTCTTCCTTATAGTTATAGTTCTTTTTTTCTTCATATAATAAAAGGTCATCAAATGGGCTTCATTGGGTTCAGAATGAGAAGAACACAAGGAAAGATTCTGGGAACCAGTTATATTCCATTTTTTGACCCAGGAAGGAGTTCAATTGAGTTCACTTTATATTTATTCATCAGGTCATACATATATGTTTTGTATACTTTTAGGTATATAGATTTATTTCACATTTTTTAAAAATGTGCTTTATTTGTATATGCAAATGTAGAATGCATCTCTGTTAAGACAAAGAACATATAAGAGATGTCCTCTTTTCCCCAGACTCAGGTCAAGGCTGATCCCCTTTAAATCTGCCGGTCACTTCATCCCCCAGTGACCCCATCATCTCAGATAGTTGGAGTATGGAGCATACACTCTCCTTTTCCCTATTAATTCTATTCATTCTTGTTCTGTTTGTTATTATTTTATGTGGACTCTTTTCTTCTTCCAAGTGAAGATTGGAAACTTCTTAAGGCACAGATCATCTCTTACGCTTTTTATCTTTGCTGAACACATTCTAGGTGTTCAAGAAACGCTTATTGATTAAACCTAGCAGATTTTAAATCGTTCTGTTGTCTTTTCTCAGTAATGGGACCTAAAGGTAACAAATAAGATCGAGATGCTTGTTCTGGTTTTGTTGCCAAGAAAAAAGGAGCAATATTGAGTAGCAGTCAATAATGTGGCCCCAGAGCCAGATAGGCCTGAATTTAGAATCCTATTCCAACGCTTGATAATTGTACACTTTAGGATGTACATCCTTGGGAGGATGAAGGTTGAGATTCTTACCTTAAAATGAAAAAAAAAAAAAAAGAGTACCTAGTTGATATTTTGTAAGGACGAAGCAAAGGTAATGCACACCTTGCACATTGTAAGCATTCTACAAATTTAAGTTATTATTACTGGCACAATCATTATTGCTGCTAGAACCCAAATAACTTTAGCATTAACCTGTAATCCAGTATTTATCTCTACCACGTAAACTTTGGCTCTAAAATTTGGAAGATCTCCAGTGCTGTTTAAAGTTTTAACCTGTCCGGTTCTGGCACATACTGAAAAATGAAATAGAATCAAATGTATAGCCATGTATTTACCCACTTGAATGGCATTTTTTAAATTGAGGGACACCATGAAAATCCAGTGTACTCACAGATGACCGCTTAGCACATGGAATTCTGTGTCATGTGGTCTGAATGGACCTCATCCAAGAGGACTTAGTTACCAAATCCACCAGAAGGATCTCATTATGTTACAGTTTCACCTATAACAAAATCTGTGTCCCTGATTCCAAGGGCAGCAAAACATCAGGGCTCCAAGGCAGTGATTTGTGTTGGCGTCTCTTTCCTCTTCGCGTGCCATATGAGATTAATTATACCCATCTATTTGCATTATGTATACTGTTTTACCACTTATACATTATAAGACAGAGCACTTTCAGTAATAAAAGCTACCACTTACTGAATCAGGGAGGAAGGTGGGGTAACACAGCCAAGCCCCAGGAATTTTACTCTAGGAAAGTAAATTTCAGCGGTCTGCCCCATCTGCCAGCATCCGCCACATGGACCATCCACTGCTCCAACATTCCAGCAAGAAACTGGGATTTCTCATCGCAACTCTTGATCCTTTTCCAGATGCTGAACTCTGACCATTCAGCAATTTTCTGCTTCTTACCACTTATGTGCACCATCAGCCAACTTCTCGGTGCCCTGTTTCCTTTGTTATCCAGCTTCACACCTTCGTGTCAACACGTATTATTTCTTCCCAGCTTAGACCCTCACCTTCTCTAATTAGCCTTTTCTTTGCGACCTACTCTATGGTGTACAGGCCAGCTTGGATGCAAGCTGAATTCCCTGCCGGGATCCGGCTCTATTTCTGGGAGACCTGAGGGGAAATTTGGTCCTTGCTGAAATTTATTTATATAAAGAATTCATCTTAAGGAATGGGAAAGTCAGCACCTAGACATTCTCGGCCATCAAAAGGAAGGAATAATCCTAAATCAAAGCACATTATTATTCATTCACACACTCATTCATTCAGAAGTTAGAGTGACCTTAGGGCATACCTCATCTAATAGCCTTGAAAGCATCCTTTTAGGTGTTAAAGTGGCCATCTAACTTCTGCTTAAACACCTGAAAGGTTAAACAACTAACTACTTAAGTATGTATCACTGTGGTTTCCACTCCCATTGTTTTATTAGTAGTAGAGGAAGTGTGTGGTGGAGAGAAAGGTGGATTTAGTGGCTGTTAGTGAAAAGAAGCAAGACCTCTCAAGTAGGTCACTGTGTCCCAGGGTCTAGCCTGCCTTGAAAGCTGTTTGTCATAAGGCTGTAGGAATCTCTTGACAGTGATGTCTCAATGCGCTGTGGAAACAAAGCTAACTAACCTCAATGCTCCTGAATCTCGGGCAGAAGCCAGAACAACAATGTGTTCATCTGCAGTGACATATTCAAAAGGGACAAGAAACAAAACATCTATTTGCATCACGCTCTCTCTCTGTTGTCATTTTTATGCAAAGGCAGATCCTAATCAGAAGTTACTTTATTAGTGAACCACAAGAAACCACCATTAGAAATCAGAAACATCACAAAGTTCACATGACCCGTGCATACTGCCTCTGTAGGCAGACCCCCATGGGAAGCCAAATTATAATCAGAAGTTGGGCACGGATTCAGAAGAGGGGATGGGAGGTGGATTGAAAGTCTGATGGTTGAAGCTAAGGTTTAATAGCAGAGGATAAGAGGGCTGGCTCTTCACGGCAGTGAGAATCCTGCCAGGGGAGCCCTGCAGATGTCGCCATGTCAGTGATGGCTTTGCTGACACCCAAAGTCTTGAGACTGAGAATCTCCCTTCGTGCTTCTTCGTGTCTGTGATTCCTTGGCTGAGTGCACTGCTCTTCGTTTGTTAGATATGTTAATGTTTTCAATCAGGTTATAGTCATTTCTGCAGGTCTCAGAGACATGGGGTCTCTTCATCAGGAAACTTCCCTGATATCAACCTAAATGTAGTTCTTTATTACACTGTCATAGCAGCTTGCACATTTCCTTTGAGAGCAAGTTTCCCAATTTGCAATAGCACCTTTACTTGTGTTCTTATTGTTCTGCTGCCTGTCTTCCACTGCAGCTTCTTAATTTGCCTATCTGCCATGCCATCCCTTATGTGTTGATCTTAAAGTTTAACTATCAGAAGGCAGTGTTTCCGAATTCCCAAGTTGAGTATCGGTCAGGGTGACAACAGTGAGCTCATCGACGTTGTCCCGACGTACCTGCAATACTGGTGTTCACTATTGTTGCTGGGTTTTTTTTTCAACCTTCCTGAAAATCTGTTTATTTATTACCATTCCTTGCTGGAACTCTTTGTCTGGCATCTATGACTCTATGCTATGATGGTTTTCTTTATAACGGTCTGTTCATTCTTTCTTCCTCCCAACCACCTTCAAAGCCAGGTATCCCTGAAGGTTTTAGCACTGCTATTCTTAGGTCTGGAAAAAATGATATTGTATGTATTGATTCGTGTTATTCCCGTTAGTTCATTGAATACATGGTTTTTGTCTATATACTGCTATATAGTTTTATATTCTATATCGTTTATATATACTACAATATAGTGACAATAAACTATGTATACTACTATATAGATTTGCCTATATACTTTTATATGCCAAACACTGAATTATAGGCTGCCTTCTAAAAACAGTGTGACAAGTGCCTGCCACCAAGTTGCTCACAATCCTATTGGTGAAAATAGCCACTCTGTTTTAAAATGCAGTGCATTGAGAGATGAGGTTTTTTGGGGTGATAGTGGGGTTCGTGTGGTCTAGAGCCGATGGCCAAGAAAGAATCCTTGAAGACGTGCAAAAAGGTGATTTTTATGTATTTATTTAAAAAACAGTTTTTAATGTTTGTTTATTTTTGAGACAGAGAGAGACAGAACATGAACTGGGGAGGGTCGGAGAGAGGGAGACACAGAATCTGAAGCAGGCTATAGGTTCTGAGCTGTCAGCACAGAACCCGACGTGGGGTTCGAACTCACAGACTGTGAGATCATGACCTGAGCCGAAATCGGATGCTTAACCGACTGAGCCACCCAGGCGCCCCAGAAAGGTGATTTTTATTAAAGCACGGGGACAGGACCCATGGGCAGGAAGAGCTGCCCCAGGGACCATGAGGAGAGACTGGTTACATACTACGGGGTTGGGGGTGGTAAAGTCCAAGGGAAGTTTCCAGTGAGATTTTCACGTGGTAAGAAGAATCACAGGCTACTGGAGGCCTACCTATTGTCAAGCGAAGGTTGTTTTTCCCTCTAGCAAAGCATTAGCATTGAGACAGTAGGGAGTTCCTGGAGAAATGTTTTAGTTTGGCAGCCCCAAGTATTTGTCAATGGGCTGCAGGAACTAAGGAAATTTAGTTCTATCTGCCTTGTTTTCCCACGTCACTATGGAGGAGTCACGGAGACTGGCGCCCTGCAGGACCATGAGCTCTATTAGTTCACCATTTGTTTTTCCCTTGTGCTTTGTTCTTGGGCATCCAGGGGTGCCCGAGGAATATCACACATATCCCACCTGGGGGGTGGGGGTGGGGTGTTTGCCACCTGTCAGCTTGCCTTATGCTCCCTCATCATTGAGGGGCACCTGGGTGGCTCAGTAGGTTAAGTATCCAACTTTGGCTCAGGTCATGATCTTGTGGTTCAAGGGTTCAAGCCCCTCATCGGGCTCTGTGCTGACAGGTCAGAGCCTGGAGCCTGCTTCAGATTCTTTGTCTCCTCTCTCTCTGCCCCCCCCCACCCCACTCACGCTCTGTCTCTCTCTCTCTCTCACACTCAAGAATAAATAAACATTAAAAAAGTAAAATATAGTATATTGGTACACTGTATGTTAGCTACCTTGGATTTAAATAAAACTTAAAAACTAAAACATTAAAACATTAATTAATTAATTAATTATGGCATATTGGGGCGCCTGGGTGGCTCAGTTGGTTAAGCATCCCACTCTTGATTTGGGCTCAGGTCATAGTCTCATGGTTCACGAGACTGAGGCCCGTGTGGGGATCCCCACAATAAGTGTGGAGCCTGCTTGGGATTCTCTCTCCCTCTCTCTCTCTGCCCCTCCTCCACTAGTGCTCTCTTGTTCTCTCTAAATAAATAAATAAACGTCAAAAAATAAAATAAAATATGGCGTATCAATAGACAATTTGAGGTACCGTAAGAATAACAGATGAGAATAAAATTGCCCTTCAAAGATAGGTTGGTACTCACAGTTCCTAAGAGAAGAAGGCAGTCCACTCCATGAAGGAATGGGGGGAGCTGTGGATTACAGCCTTTATTGTGCTTTCTTTGAGAAAAAAACTGGTGGAGTATGGTAAGCAGGGTAGTCTGAATAAATCCAGTGTGCTCTGGGATATATAGCCTGTCCTTGTTGTTCAGTACATGGCCCTGGGGTGCCTGGGGCTGGTGGAATGCAGCCCAGAGTATGCGATGTAAGAAGGAAGGTGATTGGGATGTGGGTTCTAGATGGGTTAGTTTGTGTTTGAAAAGTGTGCACACAGGTGAGTTGTTTATATCTTTAGGAATCTGTTAACCCTAGAAGGGATAGACTCTCCAAAGTTGGCAAGGTTCCAGATGTCAAAGCATCAGAATATAGAAAATTAAAAGTGTGGCTAACACACTGTAAAAGTCAGAAAAGGCTAGGTTATGATGCAGTAACACATGAGTACCAAAAAAAAAAAAAAAAAAAAAAAAAAGCCTACTGTGGGTGTGGTTAACTCTCTATGACCGCTGGCCCCCATGTTATAGCTAAATGATCCATGTTGCTTCCCATCATGACACTCTGCTGCCTTGATATAAGGTCTCCATGCTCATGGCAGAGAAGAGGGATTCTAAAGCACTGCATGGCCTAAGCTCCAAAAGGAGCACATTACACTTTGGCTCACAGTCTATTCTCTAGAAGCCATCATATGTCAGTGCCGGTGTACATGGGGGTCTTGGGTGGGATGCTGTTGCAGAGCTGGCCAGTAGGAAGTCAGGAATGGAGACTGGACTAAGCCTAAAAACATCAGGAGCAGCCTCAAGCACCTTTGAGTCAAGACCACATCAGAACGAGCCATGAGCCATGAGCCACAACAGACACTGACCCTAGGGCATCGGTAACAGAAGCTGTCGTCTCAAGGCCGGGTTAAGTGAGGTGCACCTCACCTGGAGGTCAGTGGGAGCCAGACGGAACTGAACGACAGCTCTAGAATGAAAGAACCCTCTGGAACTTCTCCTGTGGCCAAGGTGCCAGGTAGGGAGAAAAAGGGGCAGGGAAAGGGACACAAAGGGAAAGCAACTGACAAAACTGAGAATTTACCCTGAAGAGATTAAGCTAGCCCAGAAGAGACCAGGTATCAAGTCAGAAGTTAACCTACCCTGAAAGGGTATTTGTTTTTCCACTGCCAAGGTGAAATATGGGTTCTGAAACTAAGCTGGGTTCTTTGATTAAAAAATGAAAGAATGTTATATTTAGCACCCCCCAATTTATGACGGTCACATTGTAAAGCCCCTGTATGTCTCTAATTTGTTTTTTTAGCATTTATTCATTTTCGAAAGGCAGAGAGAGACAGAGCGCGAATGGGGGAGGGGCAGAGAGAGAGGGAGGCACAGAATCCGAATTGGGCTCCAGGCTCTGAGCTGTCAGCACAGAGCCGGACGCGGGGCTCGAACTCACGGACCGCGAGATCATAACCTGAGCCGAAGTCGGCCGCTCAACCGACGGAGCCACCCAGGCGCCCCTTAATTTTTATGTATTATGGATGAAGTGGCCATTTTTGCCCAGAACCAAAATTAGACTGTGAGTGGGGGTCCCCTATGTTTGTGTACATTAACCCTACCGTGCAGCCATTCACAAGCACTTGCCATTTTCATCTGGCAAACATATACTGACCATCAATTAAGCTTTAAGATCCGAAGGATATGATAGTGAACGGGATAAACATGTTCCCCGCAATTATAAAGCTTATGGTTTGCAAAGGGACATTTAAAAAAAAAATTGCTCAAGTAATAAATTAATTGCAGTTGCAATAAATGCTAGGGAGAAGGTCAGCAGGCTATAAGGTGATTAGCAAAGGAGTCGGTTACACATTTCTGCTTCTGACCTCTTTCTCCTGCCCTCTGTCTAGCAGGTCTTTGCCTTATTTCTGCTACTGAAATCCCCAGGAAACCTCCCACTCCAACTCAAATGTCCCTCTTGCTTGCCATTTCCCCCCCTCATCTCAATGAGAAGCACTCTTCCTTCTTTTTGCATCCAGTGATAACCTTGGTTACTATTTTCCTCATCCCACATTGAACTTAAGGGCTTATGTGAGAGGGTTTCAAAATATTTGTCTATGTGGCCCAATCCCTAAGGACAGGGACTGGACTCTTGCATACCTTTAGAAAACATCCTTATTCCTAGTGTCTCTGAAATAAAGATTCAAAATAAATATTTGCTGAATAAACCAATCATGTTCCTATCCAAATTAGACAATTCTGTGTCTTACGTATCAAAGATCCATTTCAGCAATGTTAATATTGTTTGTTGTTGAACTAATAGTATATGCCCAACATGGGCTATTCAAATAAAATGTGAAAAAATAAAAGGCAACTTCTTGTGTCTCGAAAAACACTAATAGTCGATGTATGTATAACACTGTAAAATTAAGATTTTTTTTTGTTTTTTTTCATGTTGTGTATTTTTTTAATTACAATTTTTTTTTAATGTTGATTTATTTTTGAGAGAGACAGAGACAGAGTGCGAGGGAGACTATGCAAAATCTGAAGCAGCTCCAGGCACTGAGCTGTTAGCACAGAGCCTGATGCAGGGCTCGAACCCGCAAGCCATGAGATCATGACTTGAGCCAAAGTCAGATGTTTAACCGACTGAGCCACCCAGTCGCCACTCATGTTGTGTATTTTAAAAGTTACATATACGTAAAGAATGTCAACAGACAGGATATAAAAAGATAAGCAGAGTCCTTCATTCCCTAGGCCCTCGTTCAATTTCTCTTCATCCAAAGGATCTAACTGAATTCTTAGAAACACCTTGTGAGTGGACATTAGTGCTGTCTTAATATTATGGGTAAGGGGCCCACGTGGCTTTTAGACCCTTCCTTTGTCCCAGTTCGCTCCTTGCACTAGTGCACTAGAGGTGATCTGACTGGTTTTGAAAGGAGGATTTTTATTCATTCGGCCACGTCTCTGTGAACCAGATACCGTGCTGGATATCGGGTCTGCGGTGATGAGCCCAAAGCAGATGCCGTCCCCAGTCCGTGATTATGACAGCTTAGCTTTGTGGTTTGGGGGTGTGTGTGAAATACCTAATGAGCATCCAAATGAGCACAGGCAAAGGCTGTCTGTACAGAACTTGCTGTGGCTGGGGGGGGGGGGGTCAGCCACGATTGCTCGAGTTTTGTCAAAGTCTCAAAGGCAGGCGGAGGCGAGCGGAGGCTTTAGAGTGAAGAAAAAGGAGGGCTCCAGATGTGCCCCAAGTGGAGGCTGCTGGCATGGGAAGCTAGACTAGAAGCAGGCTGACTAGAAGCGGGACATCCTATGTGGCTGGTAAGGGTACGTATTTGATTTTCTCCATTTGGTCCTAAGTTAGAAGCTGGGGCAAAAATTAAAGATGCTGTTACTTACTAATCAATGCCTGGCTGTTTGGGGCTGATTTCTACAGCCATTATTATTTGCCTTCTGGAACACTCCCTTCAGATAGTAGTTGACTTCTTGGATTGGTCACGGTAGATAGGCTTTCTTCTTGAGCTGGCTCCTGTAGACAGCTACAGACTTTCATTTATATATATATAACCTGGCCGTTGTCTGTATGTTCATTCTTTCAAGTGTATTTGAACAGTTTTTCTACTCCTCAGCCCAAAATAGGTGGTTTCTATAAGTACATTTCTAAGTGGTGAATGGGGCTTCCGCACACGTCTTTCCCAAAGAGCCAATGACCGGTAACTGCCCGTAATGGTCATCAGTATCTGATGGATGTAGCCTGTCACTCGATCCTCACTATGACCCTACAAGGTAGATGCTGTTAATGTTCCCATTTTATAGATGAGAAGACTGTGGTGCAGAGGAGTTAAGAAACTTGCCCAAAGTCCTCTAAACTGGAAATGCAGGAGGAGGGATTTTTCCTAAGTCAGTCTGACTCTAAACCTTCTGGTTTTAAGCAATGTATTTGTGTCTCTGCACTACTTTTCGCCTGATGACAGGAAATAACTGTGCCTTTCTCATAAAGTCAGAGTATGGTCATGGTCACCCACACTATCGCAGGGGTGAGGAACAGGGCCAGGACGGAGTATGAATGTCAAGTACGAACATGAAGGAGTTTTGCACAGCCACTCTGCGAAACAGATCCTATTTAAGCTCAGCTATTCATGGTCAAGGACACTTTTTTTTTTTAAATCCCTGACATTTCTGTGGTCTGAATGAGAGCATGTGTGTGTCAGTTCTAGGTGCCACATACATGTCAGCAGCACAGCATGGACCTTGCTTCCATCCCTGCCTTCCCTGTGCCCCTGTCCTCTGCTGCACCATGGCTCACAGAGTGTGCCCTGTATACTGGTACTTACTGTCATTTTGTACCTTTTTTGTTCATAATTATTTCTTTGCTTTCCAGGCATGGGAAGGGGTTGCCCGAGCACAAAACTTTGCACACAGTGGGTGTTCAGTACATTTGGCTGGTGTACTAGGGGGGGGGGGGGCGGAAAGAAAAACATTGCCAGAAAGGCAACTCCCTGGAGTCTGGGGGGAACTAAATTATAACCTAAGTCAATAATTTGCCCTTACAGGGCATTTTTTTATCCATTTGTAGCATGAGGAATACAATAATAAAAAAAAAAAATCTCTTCAGATATAACGTATAATATTGTTTCCAAATGATTTGCTCTTTTCTTTTTCTTACAATGAAAATTCTAACACTGTTGAGATGGTATAAATGTGTTGGTTTTTTAAGAGTAATCTCAAAAATGCCCAAGAAATTTTCTCAAGAATTTTTTCATTCTTTATTTATCTTAAAGCAGTGCTAATAAAGAAGCATAACTATTATCAGGGCGTGATTATATAGTAGGGTTTTGATGTCCTTGTTACGTTACAGTCTTACCCTTCCATTTATAAGAAAGGACAGGCAGGTTTATGACTCCAGTGTGACTAGGCAAAGCACTGGGGAATCTTCATTAAGTCTTACAAGGCAATGGTATCCTCCTTTAGTAAATGACTGCTTCTGTGTGCTGAGTAGTGTGATCCTTAAAGTTCCCACTGGAACCCAATTCTTAGCTCCGTTCTGGAAATACCACTAACTGACTGGGAAATCCTGATATGAAACGAGTGGATTGGTTAGATTTGGGGTGTTTCTCTGAACAACACCTTAATCTACAATTTTGTGGTATGTCTGGACTGGAAGTGGAGCCAGTCCATGGTGAGAAGGTAGCAAGAGTGTTTTCCCCAATATGCGAATCGGCATTGTGACCCATCTGCGGTGGGTGATGGGGTCTCTCTCACTCACTTACCTGTGCTTTTACTCATCCTCTTATGACCGAGGATCAACTTTGTATGGCAATTTCCCAAGGATCAGCCTACAGAGAAGTGCTCATTTGCCACTCAAGACATTACTTGAGTGGCAATCGTCATGAACACAAGTACCTAAGCTTATTCTTCATGCTGGACGGTGTGTTGGCTGTTCCACTCCAGGGCGTCCAAGCTGGCTCGGGCCACCTGCACACCAGACACCTGGTCCATTCTCATTTTAATCCCAATCCAGACAGGGCCAGCTTTTTGGTTCTGTTTCTCAACCCATTCTCAATTCCTGGCTCTTTCTCGAAATTTGGCATTGAGACTTTCTCCAACAGACTTTGGCTGTTTCTCTCACTCACATTGTGCTAGGAAATATAATAGAAAACCCATATTTAATGCTGCAACCATAGAGACCAGTCCTCATGCTCGCCATTTAAGAGCTGTGTCAACAGAAGCAGCCCCAAAAGTGTGGGGGAGGAGAGTATGCAGAGCTGGTGGGTCAAATTGAAGTATAAAGGTCAAAAAGAGTATTGAATTTCAATGGACAGCTCACTGTGGAAAATTAAAATATAATAATAAGGGTTGGATACTTATTTCCTTTAATGTTAAATTACAGCTGTGAAATTTTAAAACCTGTAACTAGCATTTTAATCAATGTGAGAAATTGGATGTAACCATTTCTAGACTAATCTGAAAATCCCCTAGTTTTAGAAAGGATACTTAGTCCGCCACAAGAAGTCTTTTTGCAAACGCTCTCAGAACCGACGTGTTACAAAATGGCACCTAAGCCTGGCATCTCTATCCAATGACAAGTGAAGTTTCATGTTGATAAAAGGTGGAAGAACTCATTTCCGATTGTTGACTCAGCACTTTGGGAATATAACACCAGTTCATTAATACACAATTAGCACAATCAGTCTCCATTCCATCACTTAAACCTACTGCCTGTGGAAGGTGACTGTGTCATTAGACCGACACTGTTGAGCCAAGGGACTCAGGCTACATTGAGCAACGCCAATCCTTCCTTCTCCTCCCCTCACCCGTGCCCTACTTCTTGAGAATTGAATTTTCACCTTAATAGAGGGAGCAAGCATTCAGAAGAATTTTCTCTAGAATGGGTAATATTCAGGGATTACACTGGCTGTCTTAACCCCGAGAGAACTTTTCATTTAAAGGGTCAAGATCGCCAAAGGATTAAATGGAGGAAAGAATACAAAAATGCTTTACTAAGTACAGATTTTATATGAAGAAAGAATGAATGCACATGTTCAGTTTGGGCATCACTGTTATGCAAATCTTGCTGGGATCCCAAGGTATTGCTCAAGTCTTCCACCTAGAAGAAGCTTACAATGGGTCCCAGCTCTTCTCTCCTTTCCGCTGACCTACAGAACCATGATTTGATATTTCACATGCATAGACTGGCACATGACATGATTATTTTCTCTCAAACCCCTGTGGGCTGTTATCATGTGTCTTCACAAAATAGGCCCCTGATGTGTGTAAATTAAGGGATTATGAAGAGACACATTTGTTGGGACAGCAAATGTCTAGACAGTCACCTCTGATGCATTCACGTTCCTCCAGCCCACCTCATTTCTGCCTTTGACTCAGTGACACCAACATCCCAGGGCAGTTGTGAGCATCACATTATAGATAGTGTATGTGGAAATTTATTGTGAACACTAAACAGCAAACTGACTGCAAATAATTAATGTGGCAGGGTAACAATGAAAAGTCCCGAACAGAATATGCCTGTACGTTAAATTTAGATGAAACATCAAACATCAGTTAGGTTGAGTAGGAAGGTAGATTTTCTGGGATTCAGAAAATCTGGGGTCAACTTCTCGATTTGCCATTGGCTTTGTGTCTAGTCTGAGCTTGATGCTTTTTCTCTTGTGAGATTAGGTAGTTGGACAGATTGACTTCTAAATTCTCTTCTGATTCTATAAGTAAACAAAATGTTGTAAGATTGGGCTTGCGATCATTTCATTTGCATAAAGGGTGGCAGAACAAACAAGAAGAGTATCTTGTAGGAAATCCATCATTTTCTTCGGTTCTGTTACGTTGGAAAAGAGAAGCAATTCATTAATGTGATCACTCTGACTCCAGTCTTGTTTCAGAAGGTTTCCATGAATAAACCACCACAATAAAATATATGTGATATTTATATACTTATGCGATAAGTATATATGTGATAAAAAGATGCCAACTTCTCAAATTGAAATATAATCTTTGATTATGAAATTCTTGTGATATTGGATTCCATCTATTGACATAAATTATTCCAAAATTATTTTTTAAGAGAGCCCTTGCTGGGTGTGTGCCTCCAAGGGAGATTCTTGGCAATAGAACAGGAATTAAGATTTTAGTGCACGGAATCTCTGTTAAATCTAAGGAGATATTTCATGAGTAAACTATGCAAAATCTCCTTGGTCTAGGAGCTTAGGGGAACGATAACATTTCAGACTGGGATGCTGAGAAGAAGCTTTACAGAAGAGTTTGATATAAGTTAGGATGTATTAAAGAATGTAAAACGTGCATTGAGTAGCGGATGCCAAGAATAATAGTGCATAGGTGAAAACATACAAAGGATGTTTTTCTGACAGTTAGCAAAGCAGGCAGAATGCAGAAGGTCAGACATGGTGGTGGTGGAAGATAAGGCTTGAAAAACAGGTTAGCCCTAACTGGGGATGGCATTGAGTGACATTGAATGGGTGAACTTCAAAGAATTGTATCCTTTAGGCAAGAAAGAGTACATTCAAAACTTTTTACAAAGACATTAATGGGATGAAGGCTTTTATTTGAAAAATATTTCTATCATTCATCAGAATGGGTTTAAAGAGGAGAAAGTGACAAGCAGAAAAATTAACACATTATTCCCAAGGTCCAAGTCTTCCCTGACACAGTCCTCAACTTGGTGGGTGGCAGTAGGAAATGGAAAAAAAGAAGAGAAGCAAAATATTGGAAGGATAAGATTGCAGGGAGAAGCAATAACTGAGGGGAAAAAGCAAATGCCTGTGAGGTTTTAGGTCTGGGAAACTGAGCAAATTAGCGGTACTTTTATAAAGAAGAGAAGGTACAGGAAAGCAAACATATTTTGAGACAGTGCATTTGGGTAGTGGAAATAGAGTTCAGGCAGAGTTAAGTTCGGGTAAAAGTGCCAGGAGGGGGGTTCTCTGAGAGTAGGTAGCACGGTGAGGACCTTATGGGGGGGGGGGTTGAGAGCTAAGCACACCTGCTTTGCATTCTCTAATGTGTCGACCTGGCCCTGGGGCAGCAGGCTTGGATTTTGGGGTCAGACCCCTCCAGGCTTTATCTACCAGCCCCACCACTTGCTGGCTATGTACGTGACCTTAGGCAACATACTTAACCACCTGTGCCACAGTTTCCCTCCTGTAAAGATAGACATTAATAGTGCCCTTCTGTTAGGATTGAGCAAACAAACCTATGTAAAGTGTTTGGGATGCTCTAAGCTATTTTAAATGAACTTTCTTACGACTTGATTTCCTCCTGTGTATATTTAGGATTGTAATAGTATTTATAGACCTACTGTCAGAATTAAATAGGAAAAAAAAAAGTACCCCAAACTGTCAACAAAACGACTAGTTGATGGTAAGGGCTCCCTTTTGAATAATCACTGAGTTCAATTATCCAATAAATGTCTATCATGTACCTACGACCCACCAGGCACTTTCCTGGTAACGGGGGACATGACAGTGGAGGAAATAGTGAAGACACTTTCATCCCACTGAGATGAGGTCAGCGATCTGATGTCATGTGAGAAAAGGAAAGCAGATTCAGGGCATTGAAAAGGATGTGAGTGGGCTTAGACAGAGTGGTAAGGAAAGACGTCCCCGGAAAGGTGACATTTGAGTAGAGTATTAGCTGAATGCAAGGAGGTGAAAGCGAAGCAGTGATCTACATGGGGTGTGGATGGGGGTGGGGAGAGGTCAGCGGAAGAGTTTTCCGACAGAGCCAACCACGCATGTGATGCATACCTTGGCATGGAGGACCTTGTAGCCCAGAGAACCCCTGGGCTTCCTGAGGCCAGGACACTGAGGAGGGAGTAGAGGGAAGTGAGATCTGGGGAGGGCAGTTCCTGGAGAACAGTGGGTCCAACAGAAGTAAAATGTCAGCTGTGTTTCTAATGCTATTAACGTTTCTAGTAGCTACATTTTTTTTTTTGCCAGAAACAGGTGCAATTAACTCAATGTATCTCACACACCATGTCAACACATAATCACTATAAAAAATACTAACCAGAAATGTGGGCTCTTTTTTCTTTCTTTCCTTCTTTGTCCTAAATCTTTCAGACCTGGTGGGCATTTTCCACTCACAGCACATGTGCGTTCAGACCAGCCACGTTTCAAGCGGTCAATTGTCAGATGTGGCCTGTGGCCTACCATCCTGGGTGGAACAAATGTAGTGCAGGGAGCGTTGAAGTTCATGGAAAGGAATCTGGGTTTCATTCTATAAGGAATAGGAACCCACTGAAGAGCTAGAGAGCTGGGGACAGTGTGTGTGTGTGTGTGTGTGTGGTCCAGGATAGGGGACAGGGGGATCATGATTTGATTTCATTTTTAGATTGTCACCCCATAGATGTTTCACCAGGTATAAATCTTACTTCACACACTTGGTTAAACAAGAAGCATCTCCTAGACGTCCTTCTTGGAAACCACATTGCGCCCAGTTCCAAACTCTTTTTGTTAGGTGGACAAGAAACTTACTTCCCCCAATTTTTGTGATGCCACTTCCTTTTTCTTCCTTCTTTTAATCTTTTTAACTCACGACTTCGGTATGGGTGGGGTGGTTGGAGGAGGCTAGGGAGTGCCGTGCCGAAGCCTGGAGTCCATCCCAAGCACCAGTCTACTCTGGTTGTTGCTGAGAGGCCCATTTCCAGAACCCAGGTATTCCCAGAAGTCTGTGGCTTCCATGCCACCTCTGGCACAGGTACCTGGCAGAGTGGGAGCCCGGTATCTGGTGCCCTGCCTGCTTAATGCACCTTGCAGTGTCCTGTCACGCTTTCCAAGTCGTTTTTAAGTTTATGAGACACGCTGATTTTCCTCTCCTTTCCAGGCCCAGTGACAAGTTTTTCCCACTGCTCTTTCTTTCTCCCCTCCCCAAAGAATACCTAGTCTGATCTTTTCAATCGCTCAGATTTCAAGAGAGACAGAAAGAAGGGTTGTCTTCCTCAGCTCTTGCTCTCCCACCCCCTGCCTCTTGAGTCTCTGAAGCCGAGCATATGAATGGGGTTGACTACCTGTTCGGAACAAATGGATGAGAAATAAAGGAAACAAATGCAAATTAACACCTCGGTGAATTACCTGCTCTTGCCGTTGCACAGAAGACCTTTAACTGGTGATTGAACATTTCTGAAATCTCTACACTGGATAGATTCACATCAACCAGAAGTGTGATCTATGTGTCGCTCTGCAATGGCATAAAAAGCAAAGAAATGATTGCTGAATAAATGATTCATGTCTGATTTTCTCCATGTCTACAATCTTGCTCCTTGAACCAATATCAGTGGTTCTTCTCTGCGAGTTAGAAATGCGGCCTCCCAGGCTCCACCACATCTCTCGGACTCAGAAGCCACATTTTAACAAGATCTCCGGGTGAGTGATGTGCACATTCAAGTGTGAGAAGCCCAGGTCTAAGACGCAGTGGTTCTAATTTGGAGCTTGGATTTGTAGTCAGCCAGTGGCTGGCTCTTCCTGATACATTAAGCCATCAAAGGTGATAACCAGGTGCCTGTAATGTGTAAGGTGCTGAGCTTAGGGACTGCAGGGATGCATCACAGTGTAAGACAGCCCTTGCCTTCAAGTTGGAAAGATAAGGTACAAACGCATGAAAAGCAAATGAGTATCTAACAGAGTACAGACAACAGCACGGTCAACAGGAATTTATAAGAGTCGGGCGTTTAGGGGATAGAGAGGATTTCAGCCAAGTTTGAAAGATGGGAAGGATTTATTGTTCCAAATTATAGAACTTTATTCTCTTTGTATTTAAGGTCACAGGGAGAAAAAAAAAAATCTCCCCTACTGAAACATTACAAGCCAGAGGCAGACCACACTTCTGAGAAAAGCAATCAAGAGTCTCTCTCTCTACACAAACCCAAGCATCCCATTAGAAAGACTCCATAAGTTGACAGTTTGCTGCCAGCTTTCTCTTTTCCTTGAGGCATGTTTGGTGGCAGAGTGTTGAAAAGAAATAACCTACAACACATTCCTATAAGTAGCAGCTTTCTGCCCTTGCAAATGAGAGGCACATCTCAAATGTCAGACCACGCCCATTGTTCCCAGCCAATGTGGGCGGTTTTCAGAGGTGCAAAATTGAAAATTCCATAAATACACGTATCATATTCTTTGCAAGCTGAAGTCTTCTACTTGCTTCAACAGAAAAATCCGAGAGGAATGCATGGCCCTGTTCTTCCTGATGAGACTGTTAGATGTGTGAGGGATAAGAGGTATTGGGTGATCACAGTGAGGGCCCCAAGGTTGGAAACACACAGCAGATCAGAGAAACATGCTATGGTTTGTCCCCATCTACGCTCCCTGTTTGTCTTCAGCATTAATAAAACTTAATGGAAAGCCCTACCTTTCGTTGAACTCATAATCTCATTTTAGCATTTTAATGATTATTCTTCATGATTTGTAGGGGCCACATTGCCCATAATGCACAATTAGAGGTAGCATGTCCTTTCCAGGGTCAATGGCTTTATGCAACTTTTGTAAATATGACCGGTGTGTTATACTTTTATTATTTGATTAGCTTTGGCAATCAGGAATTTAAGATATAATTGAATCATGTCAAGTACATTTACATTGCACATGTATCCAGGAAAAAAATGTGATGAGTACACCATAGGTTTAATTCAGGGTTATCTAATTGTTTTATCCTAAAATACAACTCCTCTCATCTCGCTGAACCCACACACTAAATTAGGGACTTCTGGCTGCCAGAATTCATTTGTGTTCTTGGATTTTCACTTTGAAAACTTCCAAAGGAGACCGGGAATCCTGCTGATAGCAGAGTAAGCCTCAGCTATGAAAGTCAAACTGGTGATAAATATGAAGAAAACCTTAATCAGTTTTAATGAATACAAATAGCATAATGCCTGGATCAGGGGAGTCCAGGGAAATGTTCAGCATGGTTCGTGGGTGGAATTCAACAATTTTTTAAACAGGGAGACGGTTGCAGAAAAGGGCCTCTGGTTGTGGTAAACAGTAATGGTGGAGAATTTATTCATGCTTACAGAATATGTCTTTCAAGGCATAGGCTTTAAAAAAACAACGACTTTCCTTATTCAAGGCAGCATGAACTTCCATTGAGCTGCAGAGTGGGTAACTGTCATTTGGAAAGAATGGCCAACCGAGCTCTGTCCCAGAAGGTAGTCCAAGCAAATGAGAGAAGCCGAGTGCACCCTGGTTAGGCAGGTTCTTGATCCAGACTCCCTGGGTGTGGATCCTGGTTTTTCCAATTTGTTCCAACACTAGAAGAAAGCCTCACTGTGTTGGATTTACTGAAAAGCAGTTATGTGTGTTTTCTTTAATTCTACCGGGCAAGTTACTCTGTCTCTCTGCGACCCTCTGTTCTCCTCTGTAAGAGGAGAATGTAATAACAATTCTGTACATTATTAGAAGAGTTTCTATATAATGTATGTAAATAAATATATATATACACATATGCATATATATATATATTTATTACATATAAATATAAATATCTTAGAAGAAGGCCTAGCATATAAACTACAAGCATCCGTGTTTGTTCTTATTGATGTGGTTGTAATTATAATAATAATTGTTATTGATGTTGAGTTGCAAATGTACTGGCATTACAGGAAAACAAATCAACAGCACGGCGCCACGGAACACAACTGTTTCTAAGTCTCTCACTTTCCTTAGAGTGTTAAAAACGTGGAGTGATTGCTTTTGGACTTTGAACTGCCAGCCATGGGTTAGAAATGCACAGGCTTAGCCGGTGGGAGAAATGGCAGTGCTGTAGATATTTGAGGAAGTTCCTTGAGAAGATGATGTCTAAACTGAGCTCTTAAGGAGGAAAGAAAGTTAGTTAAGCAAAGGCGGAGACAGAGGGCATGTGCAAAAGTCCAGAGGCAAGGGAAAGTATTGCTTTTTTACAGAGTACCAGTAGTTGAATTTCACTGGAAGTGGCAGCAGGGTGGTGGGAGAAGAGGCATGCAGAAAGCAGAGAGAAGGCTCTCAAGGGCTCCTAGGTCACGCCAAGGACTTTCCACTCATCCTCAGGACAATGGGAAGCAGGTGAGTGATTTTACAGAGGGAAGTAACAGCTAGCCATGATCAAATCTGTGCTCTTGAGCTATCATTCTGGCCACAATAGGAAATGGTTTGATGAAAATTAATACCGGAGGATTAGGGTCTCTTTAGAAGACCTTCATTGTAACTCAGACAAAAGATGTTGGTACCTTTAAATCAGCACAGTGGAGTGTCGCCGTAGGTTTACTTGAACTCAGCTATAGGCTTGAAGTGACAAAGTGAGAGGTGGGAATTGGAGAAAGCAGAAGACGTAGAGAAATAGCCTATTAAGTAACGCCAGCCATTCCATTCTGCCATTTGTCCCAGAGAGAGCCCAGACATCTCATCAAGTGAAATGTCCATCTAGGGTTCAAATATAAGTGCATTTTCATCCAATATGGCCCCCAAATGCAAACCAATGTCTTCATCTAGGGCTTAGCTGAAGAAACAACCATTTGTTCTGACACTAGAAAGAAAACTGTGTTAGATTTGCTGAGAAGCATATGTCTATCTCCACTGAGGCACCTTCCTGAGGAATTCTCAAGGGTAATCATAACTATACATGACTCACAGCCAGCCTCAACTGTTTAGAGCCTAATCCTTCCACGAGGTGTGACTTCCCTGCAGTGACAATGAGAACAGAAAAAAGGAGGAAGATTGGACAGATATTTAGTGGGTGGAAATGACAATACCTGTGGTAGCTTGAATGTGTACAAGGGGTCAGAAGGGGTCGAGATGGATGCCCAAGGTTCCTACTTGACAATAGGGTCCAATCCTCACCTTTCATTCCCTACTATTGCCAAAAAAAAAAAGTAAGGAATTATCCCTCTACACTCGTGAACTCTGGACTTTATAGGGACAAGCTGGGTTCACCCTTGAAGAATAATATCGGAAAAATCATGCTGTGGACTCACATCCTCTCTCCTTATGTGTGTACAGTGATAGGTTCGGATTTGAAGAAATAAGAAAGACAGACAAAATTGAAAAGCCGTGATCAGATTTCTCCAATGGTTAAGTCTGTGGAATTCCCAGAAATTAAGCTACCCAGACCCTGTAATCTACCCAGTAGATTCAAAGCAAGTAAACTCCCTGGAGCTAAAAGAAATATAGTTGCCATCTGACAGGTGAATAAGCAGAGTGGCGATGAAAGGAAGAAAACGAGGGATTAGTCTAAACTCTAGGGAGGTAAATAATTTCCAGGGTTGACAGACAGTCAAAGGCAATCCAGGAAGATAGATGAGCCAAGTCCAGTAAATTGTAGTGTAATCCTTGTGCCAGAGGCTGCTCTGACATGAATGACTGGTATATATTCTAGGAATTTATCACATTTCTTTGGCTAGAGCCTCCATCCAGAAATCTGCCTAAATGCACCCATGCTAGCTCCTAGAGAGGATGAGTGGGAGAGGATATTGGAAGGGTGATTTGGGGGATTTATTTGTCTGGGTTCTCTAGAGAAACAGAAACAATATGATAAGGGATTTATTATAAGGAATTAGTTAGGTTAGGGGGGCTGAGAAGTCCCAGGATCTGCAGTCGGCAAGCTGGAGGCCCAGGAGACCACTGGTACAGTTGCCGTCCGAGTCTGAGTCTGAAGGCAGGAGAAGAAAACCTTGCCTTCACGTTGAAGACCATCTGGCAGGAAGACAAAATTCTCTCTTACTCCTCCATTTTGGTTCTATTTAGACTTTCAATAGGTTAGATGAGGTTCACCTCACTAAGCCTACAGATTCAAATGTGCATCTCATCCAGGAACACCTTTACAGACGATAATGTTTAAGTAAGTCAAGTTGATACACAAAATTAGCCATCACAGGGCTTCAGGGCTCCACACTCTCGATTTAAATCGAATAAGTCTGATTGGACCCTCCCGGCGGGATATGACTTGAAGACAGGGCACTGCTTTTTTTTTTTTTTTTTAATATTTTTTCAACGTTTTTTATTTATTTTTGGGACAGAGAGAGACAGAGCATGAACGGGGGAGGGGCAGAGAGAGAGGGAGACACAGAATCGGAAACAGGCTCCAGGCTCCGAGCCATCAGCCCAGAGCCCGACGCGGGGCTCGAACTCACGGACCGCGAGATCGTGACCTGGCTGAAGTCGGACGCTTAACCGACTGCGCCACCCAGGCACCCCAGGGCACTGCTTTTAAAGGAAAGTTTTCTAGAGACTTCTAGAAGAGACTTCCTTTGAGACTTCTAGAGCTCAAGTCGCCAAAGCACTTACACTATTTGCTGACAAGAGTCCACCTCCCGCTTGCTTGTTTTCACAATCAGCTAGATGCACCTGCCCGTGGCGATCTTGTTCTCTTGTACAATGCCAACGCCGCGCAGTGCATTCAGTTGGACAAGGCTCGCCTTGCGTATTCCTTTGGGTTTCTCAGGTCCTGCAGGGCATCTTTCCTCCATGACCTGAGGCTTCTCCCCAGAGGTGTCAGTCCATCTCTTGGAACGAGTTTTTTTTGTTGTTGCAGAATTCACCCTTCAGTTCGCACTGTATTATGACACCATTACTTCTAATGATCCCATCACAACTAGAATCAAGGGCTTGTCTGCGGAAGGCTTGGGGTTGCCCTAAGCAGAATGCCAGCTCCTTCCTAGGTCTTCCTCTAGGGCTCCTACTAGAGGCAATGAGAGGAAGACAGAATGGGAGTCCAAGTCAAAAGACTTGCAGAGAAATCTTGGCCAGATTCTAATTTTTGCACCTCTTTGATTCCCATTTAGCATTGGGGCAACTCTTTATTTATTTTATTTATTTTTTTTTTTTAATTTTTTTTTCAACGTTTTTTTATTTATTTTTGGGACAGAGAGAGACAGAGCATGAATGGGGGAGGGGCAGAGAGAGAGGGAGACACAGAATCGGAAGCAGGCTCCAGGCTCTGAGCCATCAGCCCAGAGCCCGACGCGGGGCTCGAACTCACAGACTGCGAGATCGTGACCTGGCTGAAGTTGGACACTTAACTGACTGCGCCACCCAGGCGCCCCTGGGGCAACTCTTTAAATACCTAGATATTTAGGAACAGCAAGCATATACTCCACTAGGATAGTGTTTCACTTGGGTGAAAGTGAATGTAGCCACCCAAAGGAATGGCATTTTTTTTTTTAATGCTTTTTATTTGTTTTTGAGACAGAGACAGAGCATGAGCAGGGGAGGGGCAGAGAGAGAGAGAGAGAGAGAGAGACAGAATCCGAAGCAGGCTCCAGGCTCTGAGCTGTCAGCACAGAGCCCGACGCGGGGCTCGAACTCATGAGCTGTGAGATCATGACCTGAGCCAAAGTCGGACACCTAACTGACTGAACCACCCAGGCGCCCCAGGAATGGCATTTTTCAATAACACCATGAGTTTATCAAGTTTATGTTACAAAATAAATATGTGACTGTAGTAAATCAGGTGTTACTGTCGACCGTATTCTAGGAGAGGCCAGTGAGGCCAGGCACCGAAGGTGTAGGCCAAAGCCGTGGAAGAAATACTTAAAATAGAAAAGATGATATCTATAAACTTAATTTTTCCAGGGATGTGGGGAATGGCTGCCATCAATCAATTTTAATGGTAGATTTCTGTGGCCCTTCTGAACACCACTGAACTAGGTTATCAAGGTTTGCCAGAAAAGGGGAGGTAATTAGAAAAACGATAGAACTTTCTAATCCCATAAGGGTGGATGCTCTTGTCAAAAATAATCACTCTGCTGACCTGTACGAAAAGGTTTACCTGGACAGAGTGTATAGCCTAGAGTCCAGTTTTATTCCATGGCTGCTGTGGGATTGCTACCTCTTAATGTCATGTTCCGAACCACTGAATCCCTGTTGGGAAAAGCAGTCACATGCACTCAGGTTTTCCAACCTCTGAATGGTTGCATAAGAATTTGCCTTGGACCCTAAACATTCCCTTGGAGAGATAAAGAGCCCTCACGGCCTGGTTGGGAATATTTGTCCCTGTTTTGGACTTGATGGGTACCTCTCTGTTCTGCTTAAGTGTGTGCATAGGATGCCACTGGCCAACACCACTTGTATGTCTTCTCAGCGTGGAGGGAATGGGGTCCTTCACCTGCAGCCTAGAGGGCCGTGTGCACACCATTTCCCTGCATCGACTATACAGTGAGATCTGCTGGCCCATGGGGGACAGACAAGCTAGGGAAGCTGATCCGTCTGTTGCTTATGTGAGTAAAGCATCGTCCCATCCAGTGCCTGCGTGAGTCATGTCTTTCTCGGTGCCCTGCCACCTGCCAGCCATGCGGCGTGTTGGCATCCCGGGACTGTCGCCTCTGGTCGCAGGCATTGTTATGCTCTTTGCTATCCTGCGGGCAGTGAGACTCTGCCGCTTGAGGTGTAACAGGTCTCATTTGCTCAGACCTATTTCCTCCCAAAGCTAAGGAACAATCTAAGTTTGAAAAGAGTCTCTTCTGCGCTGCTGTCCCTGGCACTTCCCTGCCCTGGCCTCTGCGGTGAACTGCCAGGGGTCAGTTGTTGAGATCTGTTGGGGGCAGGGGGTCCTGAATATGCACCTCAGAGTTAGAGGGAGGGAAGGTCAGAGGATTCGTCTAACCACTCCAGCCACACTGGTGAAGGGCTCCCTGTGCCACCTGCTGCCGGAAGTGGAGAAACTCCGGAAGAGAGGAGTCTAGTGTCCAGCCGTGGTTTGAGTGACAGAGGAGTTAAGGCGGGTCACAGAGGTGTCTTGAGTTAATGCTTAATGTAGAAATGTGGACTGCGCAGAAGAGGCAAAGATTTTGTTTTCCTCCTAATCACTCATCATCTCACCACCAGAGAAAAACCACTGGCTAACCTCCTTACATCACTCCGACTAGGCATTTTTGTTCTAATTTCGCATTTCATAGCTTCTTTTTTAGTATACATGTTTCTATCTCCAGTATATTTTCATGTTGAGAAATACTCCTCTTGACATTTTTTTTTATATGGTTGAACGGCATTCTACTCTACAGAAGTGCTAAATAACATCTCTCACTTACATCGTTTTCTTACGGTTGGCTGTTTAGACTGTTCTTGATCTTTTGCCATTAAAACAAACAAACACAAACCCCTGCATAATGGTACACTTGTTCAATTACTTCTTTAGCATTAACACCAAGCAGTGAAATTTTTAGGTCAAAAGTGTAAAGTATATACATTTTAAGGCTTTTAGCCCCAATTAGCTTCCAGAGAAGTTATAACTACCCCCCACCAATGTATAAAAATCCCCATACTCGCCCCATTTGATGCTATTATGGTTTTCTGGCTTCTGGCACTCTAATACACGATTCTCTTTTACAATTAATTATTGTAAAATATTTTGGTTTTTTTTTTTGACTCTTGTATCCTTCTCTCTAGTGAATTTGAAAGTTTTCCCAGGTTTGTTGACGGTGTGTATGATTATTTTTGTGAATTGTTTATTCATGTCATTTCCCCATTTTGCTATCCAGAGCTTCATCATTTAAAAAAAATTAACTTGCAATTAATCTTTTCCATATAATAATGAAATTAAATTAAAATATGTATCTAGCTAAAATATGGAAGTAATCTAAGCATCCATCGACCGATGAATGGATAAAGATGTGGTATATATACACAATGAAATGTGTAAGAAGAATGAACTCTTGCCGCTTGTGACAACATAGGTGGCCTAGAGTGGAATAAGTGACATAAGACAGACAGAAAAACAAATACCACATGATTTCAATTTCAGTTATATGTGGTATCTAAAAACACAAAACAAACAACGACAAGAGAAACAGACTCATAAATGTAGAGAACAAACATTTGGTGGTTGCCAAAGGGGGAGGGGTGGGCAACATGGGTGAAGGGAATTAAGAGGTACAAACTTCCAGTTATAAAATTAGTCAGTCACAGGGGTGAAAAGTGCAGCACAGGGAATACAGTCAGTAATATTATCATAATACATTTATCATGGTGAGCGTTTCATAACGAATACAATTGCTAAATCACTGTGTTGTACACCTGAAACTAATTTAATATTTTTGTCAGCTATATTTCAAACAAAAAATTCAAAATAAGTGAATACATTGTCATATACAAGTTTCTGTTATTTGCTCATTAATGGGACTTTTTGACATTCAGATTTTAACTTTTGATGTAGTTGAATCTGTAAATACTTTATCTCAGGTACTCAAGCCTTTGCTTCAGAACCAAGTTTATTTACGAAGACATGATATGTATGATGTCACTTCTTATACCTAAGTGTCTTCCATTTTCAAAACCCTTATAAGTCTTTCTGAATTATATTTTTGGCTGCCTGGACCCAAGACCTATGATTTATCTTTAGTGAAATTTTATTACAGTGAGATTAGGGTATCTTCATTGATTGCAAACTGCTCTATTGAGCTAATATATGGATGGTGTGTGGGCCTATCCTCCCTACACAACCTCCTGTCCTCAGCTTTTATGGCATAAAATACAAAACAAGAAGGAATGAAACTTACTACAAACACAGAAGAATCCATACGCTGACTTCACATGTATTGATGCTAAAATAAATATAACATCCAAGTTGAATCTATCTTTAAAAATAACTTGAAGAGTGTAAATGGAAGTTCTGATAATGACATGAGAACCAAGAGACGGGGAAAAAAAATCCCATTATCTAGATAAGGTGTTACTTCAGTAAATGGACCATCTGGCTCTGAAACAGAATGTTTTTTTTTATAATGAAAAAACAATTGGCCAAGACAGGGTACGGATAATGACAAATCGGAAACATAGGGCACTAATACAAAGAATGGAGACCTTGTCAAGAACAAGTATCACAAGAAAGAGGACGTTCACCCTGTAGCTTTAGACAGACATGAATGACAAGTTCTTTTAAGATACCCTCTCACCTGAATTACACATTGCACAAACCCTTGTTGAGCCCAGCTAAGTGCTGTGGCTGAGGTACTAGGGGTTAAAGCATCAGCGATGTTGTGAGCCTTCCCACAGAGAAATAAAATCTAGTGAGAGAGACAGGTGGTAAAATAACCATACTACAGAGCTGAATGAGAAAACCAACAGAGAAATTCACAGCACAACATGGATGGGCTGTGCGATGTGCGATTGGGTGGTTGAGTCAGGGAAGGTTTAGTTGAGTAGGTGGTACTGGACCTGAGATTTGAGAAATGAAAGGGTTTTGAAAGGAGGAAAAAGAATTCTGCACTGAAATAGCATCTCAGAAGAAGGCAAAGGTATGTGAAAATGCACGTACCCTTTTGTTTAGGGTCTGTTGAGTAGTTTAGCGTGAGTAGAACAGAAGGCACATTGAGGCATACAACAGGAAAGAGAGCCAAATAAAGTTCAGCTATGACTCTTTTGAATGCATGTGATAGGATTCCAAATGAGACCAGCGTTAGCAACAGTGGAGTCAACAGAAGTATACGGAGTAATTTATTTCACGGACGGCGCAAATAACAGAGAGCACATGGGGATCTGCGAGCCTCAGAAACAATGAGAAACAGTTCCTTAACCATCAAGGCCACCTCATTCTTTTCTCTTTCCTCCCAGAAATGGTGGCCTTATACCTCTCTGATTGGCATGAATGCAGTGGCCCGCATGGTCATGAGTTTTACATTCTATGGTTTTGGACTTATTCACCCAGCTTGGGTCAGGTACCCACCTCAAACCAATCACCTTGGTCAGGGGCCGGGAAAGACACTTCCTGCAAGAAGAAGGGGTGTGTGTGGGGGGGGCTATGGAGCTATAGAGATAGTTAACACAAGTTTCTTCCGAGACTAGGTAATGACAACCCCACAATTAGTTGCAGGAGTCAGTTGGTTTCCTTGGTGTGCTAGGCTTCTTTAGATAAGTAGCTACCAATTCATGAAGGTGGCTTGTCACTAAACATTAAAAAATAGTCTTCTATGAAAAATGTGCCTGGTTTAGCTTGTAACTTAAATCATCACACGAGGGCTTTTCCTCGCGGCAACCGTCGTACTTTGGTTACACAGCGGAAATGCTATGTGCGAACTCCCTACTCGACTACGTAAGAATATTTGAAAAGCACGTACTTAGAGTCACATTTAATAAAATCAAGAATTTTTACTGCTTCGTCAAGACCATTCCTAAGTGAAACTGGCAGAGTTTTACTGCAAGCGTGTGGCAGAGAAGAATTCAACGTTTGATGCCTTAATTCATTTTGAGTTACCAGCCACCTTAGTCGCCATTTGCTTTTATACCATCATTGCAAAGGTCAACAGAGTGAAAAAGGTAAATAACGTATATTATTATGAAAATAATTTTGACCTCGACACCCTTCTGTGACACACTAATGGCATAAATGCTGTGGTATTGGTTTTAAGAGTGACTTGGTGGCATTACAAAGTCTGCAACCACAAACTGCCTCCACTGCTGGTCCCAGGAGGAGTCGTGAGTTCTGAAAGGAGGCTCCTCATAGCTCAGGATTCGCCTCTCTCAACCTTCCCAGCTCTCCCTTCTCACCAACAGATCTAACAAACTTATCCACAGGAACAGAGGGGCTAAGAGGAAACATTCCAAATTCGGATGATGTCAGCAAGGTCCTATTAACTATAATCTTGGACAAATTATCATCTCTGGTCTTGCTTCCGTGTTTGAATTTGTCAAATGGGGCAACCAGTTGGTTGTTTTGAAGATGAGCAGAGTTAAATAATACAAAGAACTCTTAGGAATATTGTAAGCTATCAGGAAATTGGTTGTTGCCATTGGTATTATTTAATAATTTACTCCTGTTAGTGAGATTTGCACATGAGACAGGATTGTGTTGGGCAATAGTATTGAATGTTCAACGATGGAATTTCAAGTGCAGTTAGCAAGCAGGTTGTTGTTGTTGTTGACTTTTAGGATCTTGTTTTGGGGGAGGAGAGAGTCTTCATGGCCCCTGAAGTCATCCAGGTAGTTCTAATTACTCGTATTAAATGACTCTGTTAATAAGCTCATTCTTAATGTTCAGCCAGCACTATACTCCCAGAGAATTCACGAGGAGGTAGTTATGTCTTTGTTCAGTTTTTATGCTCTACTAACATCGCTCTCCTAAATGGCTCACACGGCAATTTGCATATGGTCAAGGCCTGATAAGTGCATATAAACTACGGATCCTTACAAGAGAAAACATTCATTTGCCAGAGAACCGTTCCTTGGAAAAAAGAACTCTCCGACAGCAATATTTCCGGAGTTTCACTGAACAAACCAAACACAGTTTTTCAAAACAGAAAAGAAAACTTGAAACAGCGTGGGTCTTCTGGCTCTAACACCCAGCGGTACACACTTTGAGAAAGCTATCACTTCCCTCACCCCTTTGGAGACTGAAAGAGCAGCTGTTTGTTGAATTACAGAAATGAAAGCTTAGCAACGATTTCCCCACCAAGAGAAGTACAGCTTGTTCCATGTATCCATATTAGTTTCTTCTCTAGCAGCCAATGGCTGGTATAATTGCATTTTGAGAACTCTCTTGTAGAGAGAGATTCATAGTTTTTTGCTTATAAAAACCTATTTCTATTTTAAAATATAGACTCTCGGCAAGTGTCACCCTGAAGAATTGGGCCCTCCTAGACTATTTTGTTACATTTTAGGGGATAAAAAAGCATGCGGCAGTTACACTATTAAGCCACAGAAATGGGGCTGCCACTCGCAACCTCATTACTCAAGACTCTCTTTAGTTCAATTATACACCTCTACAGCTAAGGAAGATAGATGGAGGTCATTTGGGAGCTGTAAACCACAATGCCTTGAATGCAGAACTATGTTCTTAAACTGATTTACACCTTGTTCTCTAGTGTTCTACAGCGGGGGCTTGGATTGAAATGCAGGGGCCATGATTGAAAAGGCTTTTTCTTGGTTTTAGCATCACAGTCCACGCGGGCTGGCAATTATTACCTCCATTAAATGGCAAGGGACAATGAATGTCGCCTTCATTACTTCAGTAGTAGCAGCCAACCCCAACGCAACCCAAAGGGAAACGGGGTGGGGGGGGTGTTGGTCAGAATATCCCTTGGGGAAGGAGACATGACATTTACATCTCTGGTAAGTCTTAACTTGATTGTCTGAATCGGTCCAGCCAGAAAGGAATTGGGTAAGTGAAAGGAGCGATTTGCTTTTCCAGCAGTGACAAAAATACCGTCATGCTGCTCTGATTTCACTCACATGTATCTCTCAGTGCGAAAGACGTAAAGTGTCCTCGAGGAAGGTAATTAAACAAGGCAACTCCATATGAAACCGCACAGAGAAATGAAAGATCTTCATGAATTGA
The DNA here is from genome assembly GCF_028018385.1 of Neofelis nebulosa. Taxonomy (NCBI): domain Eukaryota; kingdom Metazoa; phylum Chordata; class Mammalia; order Carnivora; family Felidae; genus Neofelis; species Neofelis nebulosa. The sequence goes on from NC_080783.1 coordinate 16,334,475, forward strand.
AGGTAAGTGTGTTTAATGTCCTATAGCCATCCTCCTTGATGGCCCTGGTTGGACTCCTGCAGCTTCACCCCTAGCTTCTTCTTTAGTGTCATTTCAGACTGCTGTCGCTACCGAGAATTACGAAGTACATTGGCAAAACAATTAGCGAAAACAACCAAAAAACGTGCCTAGAAGAACATGATGTTCTTCTTTCCCTTCCCTTGTCTAAAGGTGGATGGGAGGATGTATCAAGACAGAGGACAGCGTGAACTGGGGAGGGACAGAGAGAGAGAGGGAGAGAGAGAATCTCAAGCCGGCTCCGTGCTGCCAGCACAGAGCCTGATGTGGGGCTCGAACTCACGAGACCGTGAGATCATGACCTGAGACAAAGTCGGCCGCTTAACCAACCGAGCCACCCAGGTGCCCACTGAGTTTATCTTAATGCCTCGCCAGAAATGAAACAACCTAGATTTTTCAGTTATACGTGATTCCATTGGGCATATATCCACAGTGCCAAAGTGTTTCATAAAAGTTCACTTCTGAATTACAAGCTATAAAGAATTTTATTCCCACAGATATATTTTCATTTGGAAAGGAATAGATCCTTTCAAGAACTTACTGGAGGCCAGTACAAAATCCATTCTGTTTCCTTCTCAGAAGAAAATAAGAATTGAATTCAAGTCATATACCTGGTCTTCTGCGACGTATTTTCTGTATGCAAGTTAATTTTAAGTTAGATGATTTTTTTTTTTTAATGAGATGGTATTTAAGAAATTCTTTAGACTCCTGACAGGCTTCAAAACAGTGGACTTACGAAACATTTCATTCACGTTTAAAGTTATCTCAGGCACACTGCTGAGCTGTAGAAGGTGTTCTTTAGGGCTAAACGTTGTATGGCCATCCTAATGGTGCCTTATAAAAGAGCCAAAACATTCTAGGGCTCTGTTCAGCCTTTGGGATTCAAGATATCTTATGGAATGAGTAGAAACTGAAATGAGAAAATGTTTCCCATTCTGCACATTTATTAGTTTGCCTTTGAAATTACACTACTGCTGTTAACAAAGACTCTACTCATTCCCTTTTTGAATACCTACAATATATCCACATTATCAGTCTTCCTTGTTGACCTCGTTCCTAAATCACACTTCTCCTCACACACTCTAGCTGTACTGGCCCTTCTGGTCCTCAGACACGGCAAGCTTGCCCCATTAAGTGCCCTCTGCTTGGCATACTATTTCCCCAAATATATGTAGGACTAGTTCCTGGTCACCTTTGGGCTGAGCTCAAGAGTCCCTCCAGATGGCTTCTGTGACCCACCTCTGTTCTGGGTCACTTCCTACCTCATTACCACATTTATTGTTATGTTCTGTGATGTCCATCTGAAATATTTTTATTTGTGTTATTTATCCATGTCTTACAGCATTAACAGGAGCTCCCTAAGTGTAAGAACCCTGTCTTCTTAATGACTGCCAAGTCTCCAGACCTTGGAATGGCACGCATGTAACGAACATTGCTTGGAATGGATGAATGATAAGTTTCAGAAACCTCGGGAAACTCAGAATTCTTAAGAAGGTGAATACTGTTGTATAGTTAAAAAAAACCCAAACTGAGAAATCGTTAGAAGTAACTTTGAAACTTTCCAGGAGTAATTGTTATATGGGAAAACAAGCTATAGAATAATTCATTTAGAAGAACATATTCCTTTGGTTAAAAAAAAGAAAGCAATACGTGCAATGTATTTACATGTAAGTTAGTATATAAACAACACAATTTAGAAAAAAAAATTATAAACAACAGTAATTATTTCTTGGAGAAGAAATTGCATGGGCTTCTGCTTTCTAAATTATACTTAGCCGTAATATTTTGATTTTTATAACAAATAATCATGTATTCAGCAAACAGCTAATGGCCATCTACACTGTTCAGGGACTATACTTGTTGCTAATCGGTATATTAATGATGAAAGCAAAGTCCCTACCTTCATGAGCTTCCATTGTATTGAGATAAATAGATCCAGTGAAGGAAATAAAGCCAAGCTGGGACAGAGAGAGAAAATAGGGAGAGGGCTACTCTTTTGGATAAGGTGGTCAGAAAAGACCTCCTGGATAAGGTGACTTTTGAGCAGAGACTTAAATGAGGTGTGTCTATTAGAAGAGTCTAGGTTATTCTGGAGTAACCAACAACCACAAAACTTCAGTGCTTACAATGACAACGGAGGGTTTGCTTCTCACTCACGCTGATGTCCGACATGGGCTGGTGAGTCATTGTGTGGTCGTCCTGGCCAACAAGGGCTTTGCCATCTTGTAGTGATACCATCTGGAGCCCATGTCCTATCCTGATCACGACAACAAGAGAACAGAGGGCTGCAGAGTCAAGCAACAGAAGTAGATTCAACTAAACCCTTCACTTAGAAGTCACATGTCCCTTGTGTTCACATGTCATTGGCCCATCATTAAAGTAATCTTCTGCGTACCTGGAAGCGAAAGAAAACTGGAGTTAGTGATCATTTGTGATGTGCACTGTAAAAAGTAAGCTGTGTCAATATCTGGAGGAAGAGTTTTCAAGGAAAGGAGACCCTGAGGTGTGTGTGCGCTTGTGTTCCCTGAAGGTAGGCGATGTAACTGAAGTTAAGAGAAGAAAAGATGAGTTTGAAGAAGTTGTCAAGGGGTGGATCATGTAGGTTCTTGCAGCTCATCATTATTATTCCAAGTACGATGGGAAACCACCGGGACAGAGTTGTGGATGTGCCTGATACTATCTGATTAATGAATCACTCCTGTTATCACAAAGAGACGGCAACAGAGCAACAGCAAACAAAGACAGGCTATCAAACTGAACAGATACGGAAGAGGACAGAAGATTCACTAATCAGCTGGATAAATAGAAAGAGACCCAAATGGTTTTAAGATGCACGCAGTTCCAAGGCTTTGACTGCACCTGGGTAAATCCCTCAGCTCTTTTTTTTTTTTTTTTTTAACACCAGCTGAAGCCCTAAAATGTCAAAAGACACAAAAAGAATATGAGCTCCTTTAATATGGAGAAACAAATTGATTATGCTCAGATGGCTCCTGCAGGGAGCAGGTGATAGGGTAGCTTTCAACGGAAGGTGCCCAGAAGCTGCTGCTGCTACCACTTAGGGAAAGAAACCCATGGGCCCTTTGAGAGGTTCTGCCCATTTTAACACAGGTGTTTTATAGTCTCTAGTTCCTTCTCAGTGTTGCTGGAGACTCTGGGTTCATGCGTGCCTTCTTGCTAGACTCAAGTAGCCAGAAACAGCCCTGGTGTGTTCAGTATGTTTCTGAGTGCTTCAGGTGAAGCAAAACTCAGTCTCCAGGGTCGCATTGCTGAACATCCTGTCCCACTAGCAGACCTTCAGGCTTGCTCTGGTCTGCAATGATTAAGTGAAATTGTAAAGGGCAGATAGTGCCATAGGAATATAAATTACCATGAATGGAAGACATCAGGCCTCCAGGCCTTGCAGGATATATGTGGTGTATTTAAAATAAAAGCAAGAAGTTAAGCTTTCAAAAAAAAAAAAAAAAAAAAAACTGGCTCAGAGGCAAGAAAAAATTCAACTTGTTTGTGGACTACAACACCTGGCTCTCTTCTTATTGGTACTTTCATCTATTTATTTCAACAAATAAGACACGCCCTCTTCTCCTTCCTAACCCTCCAGCCAAGGCATCGCCGAATCTTATAATTACCCCACTATATGTCGCACATCACACCATTCATTTTCATCTCTGCCTTCTGTCCTGCTCCCATCTTGGCCCAAAGCCCCATCATCTCCTGCCTGAACTTCAACTTTGCATCCTAACTGACCTCTGGCCTCCACTTCTCTGATTATGTCCGACTTCCATACGGTAGGTACGAATAATTTTTCTCATCCAAATCTGATCGTGTCTGCTTCTTTTCTTAACCTTTTCGTGCCTCCCTATTGTTTTCAGGTAAAAACCAGGATCTTGGTTCATAAGAAACTGATCCACAAACAGTTGCTTGGTCTAGCTCCTGATTATCTCCCCGCTACATGCCGTCCTACCACTCCTCCTCCACTAGTGAATTCTAGCCACACTGTTCCCCTTTCCCTCAAAAACACCAAGCCCCCTTCCCCCGTAAGGAGATGCATGACAGCTCTTCTCGAGGCCTAGAACAGTGTCTCTGTAACTTGCACTCAAGGATCGTGCGTGCACGTGCCCTCTCTTTCTCTCTCTTTTGCTTTCTCTCTTTTATTTATTTATTTATTTATTTATTTATTTATTTTTGCTTCTTTTTAGAGATAATGCTGTCTGTAAGGTAGCAATTCTTCGATCTTTTTGAGATTTGCTTTGGGGTATAATGTGTGCCCAATTTTTAGATATGTTCCAGGTGTGCTTTAAAAAAAAAAAAAAACAAACAAAAACATGTATCGGGATGCCTGGGTGGCTCAGTCGGTTAAGCGTCCAACTCTTGGTCTCATGGTCATGGGTTCAAGCCCCGCATCAGGTGCTGTGCTGGCAGTGTGGAGCCTGCTTGAGATTCTCTCTCTCCCTCTCTCTCTGCCCCTCTCCGATTTGTGCTATCTCTGTCTCTCTCAAAATGAATAAATAAACTTAAAGAAAATTTTTTAATATGTTCTCTGATGGTTGGATGTAGTATTCATAAACATTTATTCACAGGTGTATAAATTATATTACTAAATGATACAAATATTTAATTTAGCTTTATTATTACTGAAAATGCATGTTAAAATCTTCTGTGAGCATGAATCCATTTCTTCTTGTGATTCTCTCAGTTTGTCTTTAGTTTTTTGAGTCTGTGTTGTTAGTGGCATATGAATTGAGGATTTTCTTACAAAAGTGTCTTTTCAGCATTGGGTATTGCTTTACTATGTCTCTTATGTTTTTTGAAAAATTAGTGCCTTTTCCTTGAAGCTAATTTTTCATTGGAGGGTGATCTATCTCCTTTATGATTGCCTTTTTTTTTTTGAGAGAGTGTGCACAAGAGTGGCAGGGAGAGGGGCAGAGGAGCAGAGAGAGGATCTTATGCAGATTCCACACTGAGTGTGGGTCCCAACACAACTCAATCCCACAACTGTGAGATCATGACCTGAGCAGAAGTCAAGAGTGGGACATTCAACTGGCTGAGTCACCAGCCTAGGCCCGCTTTATGATTGCTTTTAAGATTGACCTTTACCTCTAGTATTTTGGAGTTTTAGTCTAAGTCTAGGTATGGATTACTAGTTGTTTGTCCTTCAGAGGAATTATTTTGCGTCCTTAACCTGAGGATTAATTTCTTTGGTCAAATGGGAAATCTTTCCTTTTTATCTTTGAAAATTACCTTTCTCATTTTCTCTACTCTTTTTTTCAGAAATGCTACTAATGGATACTAGACTTTTTTATTCTATCCTCTACTTACCTCTTTTTAAAAGTTTATTTATTTATTTTGAGAGAGAGAGAGCACATGTGCATGAGAGGGGGAGGGGTAGAAAGAGAGGGAGAGAGAATCCCAAGCAGGTGGCTGGCTGTCAGCTCTGACTCAGGGCTCAGTCCCATGAACCATGAGATCATGACCTGAGCTGAAATCAAGAGTCAAATTCTTAACTTACTGAGCCACCCAGGTACCCCTGTCCCCCTGTCCTACACACATATCTTAACTTCTTTAAAAAAAATTCCATTCCTTTATCTCTCTGAACTTCATTCTGTGAAAGTGTCACATCTACTTTCCAGTTTACTATTGCTTTCCTTAGTTTGTCTGACACTATGTTTAATCTATTTACGGAGCTTTTCATTCCAAAGACTTTGTGTTGTTGTTGTTTTTAATTTCTAGAAGTCTCGTTTGGTCTTTTGCTTAGAGTGCTCCATTAGGCTTTTGATTTTTTTATTGGTCTTTTCTTTCTTTATCCATTTTATTTTATTTTATTTTATTTTATTTTATTTTATTTTTTAAAGTTTATTTATTTTTGAGACAGAGAGAGAGCATGAACGGGGGAGGGTCAGAGAGAGAGGGAGACACAGAATCAGAAGCAGGCTCCAGGCTCTGAGCCATCAGCCCAGAGCCCGACGCGGGGGTCGAACTCACGGACCGCGAGATCGTGACCTGAGCTGAAGTCGGACGCTTAACCTACTGAGCCACCCAGGCGCCCCTCTTTATCCATTTTAAACATGCTTGTTTGATACTCCCCTGTGATTGTTTCATGTTATCTCAAGTTCATGAGATTCTAGTCTTGCTATTTATTGAGTCAGCTTTATAATTATTTCTTTCATAGCATAGCCCTTCCCCTGAAATATTCTTCATGACCTTTTTGGGGATCATATCTTGAGAAGAGTTTTAGTACTTCTTCCAGGAACCACCTTAGATAGTATTGTCTAAGCATCAATTTTTATATTACCAGACCACGAGGGTATGTAATAGCTAGGCAAACATAAACAATGTTTTTTGTTGTCTACATAAGCCAACGGGAATTTTTTTTTTCTTGCCCACCCTTCCATGAAGGGTACAGTTCTTTGAGGATTTTGGCTTTATGTGGGGGTATAGGTTCTGACTCTTTGCCTCGCACTGACCCACGAGCTGTTGACATAAAAACTCATGCCCCTAGACTACAAATCCTGTGGTTCTCACCTGTGTGCTCATTCTCAATGCAGCTTCACTGTAACTGCATTGCTAGTCGTTCTGGTATTCTCATATTCAATATTTCCCTGCCTTTCTAGCACTTTACAATTTCTCTTTCTTTAAATTCAGCTATATAGATATATATGAATGTTTATTATCTATGCTGCATTCACACGATATTGTGAAAATGAGGCAAATCATTGTAAACTGATATAGAATTATTTCCAGGATATATTGTTGAATAAAAGAACAAGGTACAAGAGAAAACACATACTCTGCCATGTTTTATGTAAGAAAGAAGATAAAATATAAATACATAAATAAATCTGTGTATGTGCATGCAGGCAGTTATTTTTTGCAGAAGAAACATAGGAAGGCTAAGTCAGATTCCAATTCAAAATGGTTTCAACTGGGGCGCCTGGGTGGCTCAGTCGGTTAAGCGGCCGACTTCGGCCCAGGTCATGATCTCGCGGTCCGTGAGTTCAAGCCCCGTGTCGGGCTCTGTGCTGACAGCTCAGAACCTGGAGCCTGTTTCAGATTCTGTGTCTCCCTCTCTCTGACCCTCCCCCATTCATGCTTTGTCTCTCTCTGTCTCAAAAATAAATAAACGCTAAAAAAAATTAAAAAAAAAAATGGTTTCAACTATGGGAGTAGGTAGGCACATGGAGGAAAGTTTAGGGATTAGAGTGAGATATCACCAGTATATGTTTTTATATATTTTGACCTTCAAAATTTGTAAGTGTTCTACATGTTCAAAAATAAGGGCATCTGGGTGGTTCTTGGCTAAGTGGCTGACTTGATTTCAGCTCAGGTCATGATCTCGTGGTTCACGGGCTCGAGCCCCATGTTGGGCTCCACACTGTCAGTGCAAAGCCTGCTTGGAATTCTCTCTCTCCCTCTCTCTCTCTGCACCCCTGTCACTCTGTCTCTCTCTCTCAAAATAAATACATAAAGTTTAAAAAAATTATAGTAAATAAAAAAGATATAAAATTTAATATATACAGAAACAAATGGAGCTACCTGTATGTTAAACTGATAATGTAATCACGCAGATAAAATTATTAACTTTTATAATTTTTACACACAATAATCTAATGTATACCCTTAATGAGCTACAGACAGTCTAAGGTGAAAAGGAACTGCAGAGAAATTTTGAAGTTTCATTAGAAAGGTTCTTTTTTTATATATTAATATTGGGGTAGTAAATATGAAACGAACTTGCATGAATTAGAAGACAAAACAAATGAGTACATACATTGATATTGTTAGAAATCAGCATTGTGACTATGGAGGAAGGAGATTTTGATGTGGAATGGAGAAAAATAAGAAAGAAACCTATAAAGCTGCATCTGAAAATCTCAGGATGAACCCATGATTTAGAACTCTGAATTCTTAGCTCTATCCATTGAAAGGGCCCAAGAAGGAGTGACATCCAGTAGGGACAAACACACTAACTGCCTGGGTCTTGCTTTCCAAATGACTTCCCCCCACTGTTCTATGCTTGTATGGATACAGAGAAAACTGAAAAAAATAGATACCAAAGGGTTTCAGTGACAACGGAGTGGAGACGGTGGGCAGTGAGCAGACGGAAAAACGGAAGGGAACATCTTCACACAGATTAACCTGTTGCCACGATCAGACACTACTTGTACAATTCAAAAATTCTAATGCAGTGAATAAAAACAATATACACAAAATGAAAAGAGAACCACATACGTGTCTTTTAAGCAAGAAAGCAAAATAAACCTTGCTCTATTTTTTTTTTTTTTTGTAATGTTTATTTATTTTTGAGAGAGACAGAGACAGAATGTGAGTTAGGGGCAGAGAGAGAGGGAGACCCAGTATCCGAAGCAGGCTCCAGTCTCCGAGCCATCAGCACAGAGCCTGATGCGGGGTTCGAACTCACGAGCTGTGAGATCATGACCTGAGCTGAAGTCGGACGCTCAACTGACTGAGCCACCTGGGCGCCCCAATATTGCTCTATGTTTTCTTTAAAAATTTTAATAGTATTAAAGAGGATGCTTGCTGTGATGAGCATGGGTGTTATATGTAAGTGATGAATCACTAAATTCTACCTCTGAAACTAATATTATACTGTATGTTAACTAACTGGATTTTATTTTTTTTAATGTTTATTTTATTATTTTTGAGAGAGAGAGACAGAGCGTGAGCGGGGGAGGGACAGAGAGCGAGGGGGACACAACAGAATCTGAAACAGGCTCCAGGCTCCGAGCTGTCAGCACAGAGCCCCACTCAGGCTTGAACTCAGACACGGCGAGATCATGACCTGAGCCAAAATCTGGCGCTTAATCAACTGAGCCACCCAGGCCCCTGAACGAACTGGATTTTAAATAAAAACTTGAAGCAAACAAAATAAATAAAAGCAAAATTAAATTTTTATTAAACGCATTTCAAACTAACGTTTGAAAATACGCCTAATGAGCTATTCCATGCCATTCAAAGACAGAAAGGCAATCTCCTGTACTCCTGCATCTCTGAAGTCATAAAAAGCCACATGCTGTGTACCTCTATATTTCTTTCTCTCTGTCCTACATATATCTAGAATTTATTGCTTTATGACGTCTAGTTGGGGTCCAATGTTATCTTCTTCTATATAGCTGGCACCATTTCTTAATTTTTTCTCTTAATACTTTCTTTAATAAATACATTCCTGAACCTTTCTTCCCATGAGCAGCCCAGCTCCCTGGGGAAAAGCTCTCTCTGATATTATGCTAGCTGCTTATTCGGTGCATGGATATTGTTGATACTGATACTCATATATTGGCTGGGAATAGTGTACCTGAGTATAGCTGCCCTCCAGGGGGGCTTTCACAGAGTTTTATTGCAGTTTAAACCTTTACCTATTTAAGTAACTTGTTCTTTCTCCAAAGAAGTGTACGAGTGTCTCTTTATCCTTGAGATTCAGCAATTGAAGAAGAATATACCAAGGGAAGTATCTTATGGATCTTTCTTGGCAAACCCTTTAAAACTGTAGGCTCAGTTCTTTTCAGCTCATAGAAATTTTCTATCACTAGTTTATACTTGGTCCCTCCTCCATCTGTTTATTGCTACCCTGCGTTTATCATTATATACGCGTGAGACCTCATCTGTCTATCTAGGAAGTCTCTTACATTTTCTGTCCCAATTTTGATCCCTTTGCATTTCAGTTCTAGAGCGTGAGAGATTTCTTCTACTTGACATTTTAGGAACATTGGCACAGTCCTCTTTTTTTTAAGCTCATTTATTATGTTTTTTAGTTCAAGACAATATTTGTCATCCCCCAAAGCCTTTTTTTGTGTTGGTCTTAAATCCACTCTACTGTTTTAATTGTTCAAGTTGTCAGCTGTCTCCTTAAACAGCTCAATTTTAGTAGGAGACTATTTATTTTCCGTTCCCTGGCTCTTGAGTGTTTTGTTTTGTTTTGTTTTCTTCTTTCTTCTCCATTGTGATCCTAAAATGTCAGATCTCCAGCTGCAAGGCAATGCTAAGAGGCAGTGGTCCTGTGGGCTAATGGTGCAACAGCCGACAGGTACAGTGTTTAGAATTCCTGATGTGATCTCAAGGCTCTCCTTGTATCTTGCATGGAGAGGACTCTACCCTTCTGCTCACTCCTCCTAAGCCCTTGTGGGCAAAAAAGGTCCAGCATAGTCCCATGGGCAGAAGGTAATTTCACTGAGAGTTCTTGGGACCCCCCCCCCCCCAATCCCACCCCGGCTCCAGGTGATTCTCAGGTGGCTGGTGATCTCCTCAGCTGGTTCCCAGGACCTGAGCAGAAAAGGAAATTTATGGCTTTTTATTGATGCTTTCCAACCTCACCTGACTGCTGGCCTCAGGAGTCACTTGCTGAGAAGAGACAGGTGAGTTGGAACGAAGTTGAAAGTAGAAAACAGGTGGAGACCCTTGTCTTCCCAGAACCCCTTGCCTCCTCCTGAATTTAGTTTGATGTTAAGTCATTTCTCTTCTCTGGAATCAATACCTCAACCCATTAATATTTTCATAAGCTTATTGGTCTGAGGGCAGTTGTCTTGTGTAAAGGTGACTACAATTAAAAGCATTGTCAGCATTATGAAAGGACAGTAAAGCAAATAAAATATGCTTGACCGTCAGTTGAACCTCTGTTTGGGAGAACAGTTACCAAAGTAATTTTTTTTTTTTTTTGGAGGGGAGAGAGAGGAGGAGGAGGAAGGAGGGAAAAGGAGAAGGAGGGACATTGTAATGACTCTTGATGTCCAGATGAAAAGAGCTTTGTAAATTTTTAAAATTATTTAACAACAGGCCCCTTATGCCCCTTTCTCTTACTTAACAAAACACTTCTAGAATTCATAAAGTAAGGGAAAAAAGAAAAATCCTCGATTTCTTTCCATAATCACACATACATTAATGCCTTTTTAAAAATATTCATGGGGGGGGGTGCCTGGGTGGCTAAGTCAGTTAAGCGTCCAATGCTTGATCTCGGCTCAGGTCATGATCTCACGGTTTGTGACATCGAGCCCTACGTGGGGCCCTGTGCAGATACTGAAGAGCCCATTGGGATTCTCTCTCTCCCTCTCTCTCTGGCTTCCCCCCGCTCCCCGTGCTCTTTCTCTCAAAATGAATAAACTTAACAAACGAAATAAATTTTCTTTTTGAAGTGGGAAAGTTTGGCTGTAAGTGGTGAAAACAGAATAAACCAAAATGAAATTTTCTACTTCTCTCTGATGGGTTAGAAAGAGGCACTAAAGTGGTATATATATATTTTATGGTTCATCATTTTAGGCTAGAAACATGAGCAGGTGCTTCCTGTATTAGTTTTCCGTTGCTGTGTAACAGATTAGCACAAATTTAAAGGCTTAGAACAACATGCATGTATTATCTCACAGTTTTTATGGGTCAGGAGTCTGGGTGCAGCTTAGCTGGGTCTTCTGCAAGCAGCAGTTGAAATGTTGGCTGGGGCTTTGTCTCATTCAAGGCTTGTCTGGGGAAGAATCCACTTCTCCACTCGTAATTTTGTTGGCAGCACTCAGTTCCTCGTGGCTGTAGGAAGGAGAGCTTCAGTTTTTTGCTGGCTATTGACTGGAGGTCACTCGCAACTTCTAGAGGCCACCCATAGTTCTGTGCCACGTGACCCTCTCCTTAGGGAGTTCACAACATGGCAACTTGCTCCTTCAGAGCCGCCAAAGGAGAAAATCTATCAGAACCAATCTGTTAGTGAACGTGATCGTGAGAGTAGCAACCCTTCACTTTTGGCATATACCATTCATTAAAAGCAGGGCATGGGTCCTGCCCAAACTCAAGGAGAGAGGCTTATACAAACCTAGGAGCATCAGGAACCCAGGAACCAGGAATCACAAAGAGTGGGGAGAGTTAGTTTACCGTCTGTCTATGATACCTCCTATATTATAAGGATTGATTTATTTGTATGCTTACTTCTTTTGGATTCTATAACTATACTAATATTGCATAGTAAGTGGTTAAGAGGTTAACTCATGTCTGGGTTCAAGTTTCAGGTTAAATATCTCCAACTTTATATGAACTCAGGTCATTTTCATAAACCTTTGTGTCTCAGTTCCCTCATCATTAAAATCAATATCTTAAGAATACCTACCTCATAGAGTTGCCGTAAGAATTAAATAATACTAATAATTTTAAAGCACTTAGTGCCTTAAATACGTTCCTGGCACATATTAACTGCTTGTAATACTTAATGAATATAAAACATAAATATATATAATAGGACACCTTTAAAGGTAATTTTAAAATAAATGCAAATAAATAAAGTTCTAATGAGTTCTTCCCATACTCTGGAAATGGTTTTATATGCCTCCTATGGTCCACAGACTCCACTTTGAAACCGCTGTATAAACTACCATGTAGACTATGGAATTCTGACAATAATCCCATTCATGAAGTAGAATAGACATCCATTTACATAAAATCACAGAATTCTAAAGCTGGAAGAAAGTTTAGGAACCATTTTCCCCAGCCTCTCCCGTTTTACAGATAAAGAATCAAAAATCCAGAGAGATTAAATGCTGTGCCAGAGGTTACATGGCTCCAGAGTACTGGAAGAAATAAAAGAAAGGATCTCCCACGGATCTCAAAGAAAGGAGCCATGAGATAAAAGACAGTCATACTTTATCCAGCCTAGAGTAAAAACAATCTATATACAATTCAACACTATCAGTATGTACCAGTATGTTCCTGCAAGTATCTTGCCAGTTTGGGGGATAGCCATTTCAGATATGCCGATGTCTGACTTTTGTATTAGATTTAAAAAAATCTTCCTTAGAAAACGCAGAAAACAAGTTGTGTTGAGTTGGTAGTTATGAGACATATTTGCTGGGGATAATTCCCATAAAAAAGAAGAATTAAATACTACTTAATCATAGTGGGATGATAGATAACATAGTAATATTATGTGAGTCCAATGGGCATTGTCAGATGATTGGAGTCCCCCATTTAGGGTCCTACTTAATTATACTTTCTATCATGGCAGAGGCTTTGGTGCCTTTTGTTAATCAGTATCACTCTAAACCACTATGGGATATTCAGCCAATCAGACCGCTCAATTACTGTGGTTGAATGTCCTGACCTCATGAATATGAATAGTGGATGTACACAATAGCGTAGTACTTTTAATGACAATGGAACTGCCAGGAGGGATGAAAGAAAGTGTGGATTTAAAAAAATAATTAAAATTGCAAAGAGAAAAATCATAATTAGCTGTGAGGATTACATATATTTGTCAAAATGTTTCTCACTTGCCTTTTGGACAAAGAGCCAGAGTGAGTCATTTTATACTTCATTTCCTCTCGATATGGATGTCCCAATTGCTGACAGCTGGACCGATCTTGCATTTCAATAATATAAAGATCCATGTAAATATTTGGAAAACGGAAGCAGAAGGACGAGGGTTCACACAAGCCCTTAAACCAAGTGTCATAAGGTTCAACTGTGGATATACAACTTGAATGGTGCCTCCTCATAGGTTGAAGTTCAAAGGCAGCACAATGCAAAGGGTGTCCGTCAAATCCTAGGAAACCAAACAACATTGTGAAGGAAGAGACCGTAGAAAACGTGTAACATTTAGTTGCCCGGTCCTCTTATTCCACGCTCGCTCCATCCAAAAAGTGCTCTGCTTTTGTTTACGGAGAGACAAAATATAGAGCAAAACGACACAGATTCAAATCATTTTAGAAAGGTAAAACAAAAGGAAATAAAGGAAGACACGGATAAAGTCAATGTGCATACGTACACCCCGTGACATTTTCCTTGGAGGGGGCTGGTGTGATCTGAATTCATTTGCAGAGTCCCAGAAGTTACAAGGACCGCATAAGACAGGCAAAGACTTCAGGAAGACATTCACTGATGACTCTGAAAATGATCTCTCTTAGCCGTGGCACCCATCCCCACCAATGAGTCTTCTATCCATCTCTCCCCGATTGTCGCACTTGTACGATGGAAAATAGGGCGTTGTACGCCGAACTTGCGCATCTTGAAAAAGATGCCGGGCTTCGGGAAATAGGTGCGAGTCAGGTGGAAACTGCCTGAGGCACAAGCCCTTGGCAAATGAGGATCTGGCAGTCAGGTTAGGTAACAACTAAATAAGGGAAAATGGATGAGGAAGACGCCGTTGGTACATACTTCAAAAGCGAGAGATTTGAATATCAAAGGCTTAAGAAAACCCCTTGGGAGAATCAATGAAGCTCTTGAATATTTCTGCAGAAATGACCTTCTATATCTCACTCTGAAAGTCAAATGTGAAAGATGTCTTACTGAGCCATTATATAATTTTATCAGAATAAAAGCACCAAATAATCAACACGAGGGCATGTTTTCTACTTGGCAGAAAGTATGTCAAATATTTGAGAAAATAAACTTTTAAAACTAAGTGTAATGGCACTGTTTTGAGATAAGATTTCTGTAATCCTCTCTACGCCTGCCAATCTTCCACCCCTACCACGACTCATCCCCCACCATGATCCTTTACTAGAGAATTCTGCTCTTTGATCTAAACGCTTCTTTTTTAGCATTAATTATTGCTAATAATAAGTGCCATATATGTGCTTCTAAGAGTGGAGCCCTATCTTCCAGTAGCAAAATCCAGGCACAAAGCGCAATCAGTTGTATGATTCATAGTGTGCCTGAGATTTAAAAAAGAGTCAGCTGCTCAGGTTTGAAAAGAGACATTTACTCCTGCTACCAAGCCTGGACCCACACAAGCAGGATACCGTGAGGTGTTAAAACAAAAACAAAAACAAAAAAACAATTCTTTTTCTTGTAACAAGCACGACTATGATTTCCATGGGGTTATGTTTTCACTGTAGCTCATGAGATAAGTGAATGGTTTCTCACCAGAGCCGAATTATTATGTAAGCAAGTTGTGTACCAGACTGATGTAGTTTTTGCTTCAGTGATCAGCATTTATATTTTTACATTTTTAAAAATTTTTAAAAAATATATCTTATTGTCGAGTGAGCTAACATACAGTGCCTACCTTGTGCTCTTGGCTTCAGGAGTAGATTCCCATGATTCCCTCGCTCACATACAACACCCAGTGCTCATAAGGAAACCATCCAAACCTTAGAGGAGGAAACAGACAACAACCTCTTTGACCGCAGCCACAGCAACTTCTTACTTGACACGTCTCTGAAGGCAAGGGAAATAAAAGCAAAAATGAACCATTGGGACCTCAATGACCAACATTTAGATAATCTTGTTTAATCCCAGAATGGAATTTAAGACTTTGTAAAGCAGTGTTTCCCAGAATGCGTTCCAGGAGCATTGCTTCCAAAAGCTTCTCTGGGACAAAATGGGGGTGGGGGAAACGGTCCATAATCAAACGAGTCTGAAAAAGAACAGATGGTATTCTTAGAGATTCCCTGAGCATGTGACGCTGCTAGGAATTTGGGTAAATGGCTATAGCATGGTTTCAACACCCCAGACTCTAGAGCTCAAGTGTCTGGGCTTTCCACTGGCTTTTCCACTTACCAGCTGTGAAGCATACTCTCCCCACCTCGGTGTCCTCATCTGCAAAACGGGAATAAAAATAACAGTACCTTCTTCATGGGGTTGCTATTTGGCTTAATTTTTTCATGCACGATGCCTGACACCAACAGCTGCTGCATAAGTAACAACTATAGATTTGTCCTGAAGAGTAGCTAGCTCAACATTATTGAATTCTGCATTCCATGGCATATTTGATCGCAGGAGCCTCCTTTCGTCCTTATAAAAAGCTATTAACGACTTATAACAGCTACTAACATGCTGAAAATTCCAGACTCTAGTTTGCAAATAGATGTGCATATCGCAATCACTTGTAAAACTTTTTCAAAAAGAAAAGACCCACCCTCCACCACCTCAAACCGAGATACTGATTCAATAATGTGCGATGGACTTAATTATTCGAATTGGAGAAAGTTTCCTAGGTGAGCCTGAAATGATTCTTAACCACTGTCGGGAGCAGTGGTTTTCAAGGTGTTCTTGCATCAGCATTACTGGGACTTGTTACAAATGCAAACTCTTGGTCCATCCTCCAGACCTAACAAGATTAGAAACTCTGTCGTGGGGACTGACGATCACCTCTGAGTGGTTCTCTTTAAGAGCCAATGATAAGGGGGAATGAGTAGAACTGACTGCCTTCAATCATTTTTCCATATGTTGAACTTCTTTCTGCTGATTTCAGAAAGATGTGATAAATTTCAGGTAGATTTCAGTGAGTCCTGACAGTATCCCCCTGAAAAGAAGGGTAGTTTTTCCATCTTGCCGATTAAATTCACAGCCAATGGTTTTAGAACTCAGTTGAGTTTGGATCAAAATTAGCATTGTCCCTACAAGGAGCTGCGTCTAAACAGAAGGTCACCTGGGGTGGTTTTGCACATTGTCAGCTTAGCCAGACTGGAACCCTTTTCTGGTATGGCTCTGGGTCAGGGCAGGCCACAAGAAAAACATGCATAAGGTTGAGAAAATCGATGTGAAGTAGCAGCCATCACTCTCTGAAGGTCCACGTAGGGTGTCAGGTGCTGTTAAAGCCCCTGGATGTTGTAACGTATGTTGGCCCGCCTTGCTGGCAGAGGCCAGGAGCTAGTCCCATAGCTGTTGTGTCCCAGAATCCCCTCCTAAGCTTCTCCAGGCCTGGGCCAGTCATGTGTGTAGCTCCTTGGTGAAGGTCTCAAGCTTCTTTTACAGGTCATCCACATCGCTGGGGTTAAAGATGGAGGTTCCAGTTTATTTCCACTCTCCTCTGCTTGACGGTCACTCTTTTTCCTCTTTGCCTGCCCTGCTGACCTGTGGTCACCTGAGCCCCCTCTAACTCAATTCAGAGACGGTTGCCATTCATATACCCCTTGAGCCGTCCCTTCAGGGTTGTTGGTTAGCGTCTTGTCCTTGATCCCCCAAAGCCCCATTCCAGAACGTGTGCTTCCTGCCTGACATCAGAACTGCGATGCAGAAGTGTGTACTGTGTGTGTACTGGCGTGCATTCTCTTGTGTAGAAGGTCCACACAACTCTAAGCAAAGAATTGTGTATCCTAAAAAGAGTTGCAACGAGATGAGCTATCTATAAACTTCCCTAAAGGCAGAAAGTTTATTCCTCCCTAGAGCAGGAGGGATAAATGGCTTCTGGCCCTATTGGTGGACTTGACAGTAACCCCGAGCTACGGTGCATGTTTACAATATGCCAGGGCTTACGCTAAATGCTTTGCAAGGATCGCCATTTAATCCCCACAATACTATCAGACTGACACATTCATCCCCCTCATTTCACAGGTGCCGAAACTGAGGCTCAGGAAGCTTCCATTGCTGACCAGCCTCTTGCATTTTTAAGAAGTTTTTGTGAGGTTTTGTCCCAACCAGATGAGCAGAGAAGAGTTCTGACTCACAGGAAACCACACTGCCTCAACTCCGTGTTCATTAAATAAACTTACCATGACTTGCCCATTCTTAGACTTTTTTTTCCTTATGACAATAGTAAAATATTTATTGGAAGAAAATTGGACAATTCAGACAAGTGTAAAGAAGTAAATAAAATCACCCAGAGTCCCATCAATTAGGTAATTTATGTAAAAATGGCTTTCTACTTCTTCTACTTCTATAAAGATAAAATCCATTTTTATAGGTTTTCTGCTCCTACCACTTTTCATTTTAAATACATGTCTGTTCCTATTAAACATAAGATGATTTCAGCTTAAGTTTTATGTAAGAATGGACTCTGGTGTGAATAGAACTGTCTAACATTTGAAATGCAGTCGTTTTGTTAATGGTTAACATGCCAAGAAAAGAGCTTAAGACACAATAAAAAAAAATGGCGGTGGTGGAATTTGCCTTTAATGGCCTCTGATCAGTTTTTACTTGCGTTCTGAAAAAAAAATCTTTTATACTCTTTTATGGAGATGCCACGAAGTCACTGAGATCAAGATTTACTGTTGTTAATATGCCCTTCAGTAATGCTAAATTCAAGTATGAAAGGCTTATGAGGCTCCTTCTGACATAAAACTCCGTGGGTTCCTGGACTCACCGTCATAAATGGTTCCTTTATGGGAGGAACTAACCAACAGGTCAGAGAGTGGCAACAAAGGGCAGGAAAAGATTTTTTTTTTTTTGGCACTTCTTTGTGTTTTCAAGTGATATAAAGATAAGTGGGTTCTAAGGGTATAGATCATCATTCATTGTGAGTTTCCACCTCTTAATATATAATCTTGCGAATGATGAACTCTGCGGTGTCATTGTGGCACTGTGCAATTATCTAATAGAAAAGTGAGAGCCGTTCTGCATTTTTTGAGTAGCACTCATCGGGTCAATTAATTAAATGAGTGCAGTGCCTTCGAGTGAGAGTTTCAGGTCCAAGCCAGGCTGTCTCATGACATCAGACTATAAGAAGCTAAAAAATGAAAGGAGACTGGGGGAAAGAAAAGGGAGGCCATTTTAAAGAAACTATTAAGATTATTCCACTTACATGAGGCACCTACAATTGCCAAACTCATAGAAGCAGAGAATACGATGATGGTCGCCAGGAGATGCGAGGAGGGGGAAATGGGGTGTTGTTCAATGGATATAAAGCTATAGTTACAAAGATCAGGATGTTCTAGAGCTAAGGTCTCCAACATAAAGCCTATAGTGAACAATATGGTGCTGTGCACTTAAAAACTTAAGAGAGTAGATCTCATGCCAAATGGCCTTAACACACACACACACACACACACACACACACACTCGCACACACACAGCAAAAGGACACCAGAAAGTTTTTTTTTTGGGGGGGGGGGTGATGGATATGCCTATTACCTTGTTTGTAAAGATGGGATCACAGGTGTATGCATGTCCAAACTTATCAAAATATATGCATTAAATACGTGCAACTTTTGTATATTAAGTATACCTCAATAAAGTTGAAGACCAAGAATTCTTATTCTCTGCACCTGGAGGTAAGAGTCATGTTAAGCCCATATTGGTTTGGCCAGTATGAATCCTTGAAACCCCTTCCTCATTACCATGTAGGTACTTTTTGAGCATCTCTCCGTTCAAGCTGACTTGGATCGTAGCGTCTGTATACAGTTGACCCTTGTGCAACCCAGGGGTCGGGGGTGCCGACTCCTGTACAGCCAACAATCTGCTGTAACTTTCAACTCCCCATAATCTGAACTACTGCTAATAGTCTACTGTCGACCGGAAGCCTTACCAGTAACATAAACAGTCAACTAACATACTTTGAATGTTATACGTCTTCCGTGTGGTATTCTTCCCATAAAGCAAACCAGAGAAGAGAAAACGTCATTTAAAATACCATAAGAAGCAGCAAATACTACTTCAGTACTGTTCTGCATTTATTGAAAAAAGCCTGAGTATAAGTGGACCCGCACAGCTCAAACCCATGTTGTTCAAGGGTCAACTGGTACTCTGAAAATAGAGCACTGTGAGTGTATATACTGTCTTCTTACCGATTTGGATTTCATGACACTGAAAGAGATACCTAGTTTTTTCTAGGTACTTCGCTCTTAGTGTAAGCTTCCTGTTTATGGGAAGTTCATCTGCGGCTACGATATTTGATGCTATAACAGGGAATTGATTTAGAGAATCCAATGCACACGTAATCTTTACCAAGCCAAGAAGCAGGAAGAGAAAACCCTGTATTAAAACAATGGGGCAAAACCCTTAAAGAGCATAATTTCAGGCCAAACACAAGAAAATATGATTCAAAGAAATTAGAAAAGCCAGATACAATTAGACATCGCATATTATTAACCCACATCCCCTCGGGAGGCCTTCGTACCACATGAGACCCATCAATTGAACGGACCCTAAGAGTCGGAAACCCGTACTGGTTCTGCACGTATTTGCTCCTCACCACCTCTGCCTCCAAGACTGTTTTCTTCTTGAGCTCTTTGTCTTTCTCATTATACCTTCCTCGAAGTAACATCTCGTCCTACAACCAACAGCAATAACAAAATCTTTCGCGAAGACTGTTCTGTTTAGGAACTTTTACTAAACATTCGAAAGGGTAGCATGAAGGCGTTATATTTTCTGCCCCTAAACTCTGCACCTTGTTTCTTGTTCCACCTCTCCTCTTTGTCCCATCCCCTCCCCTCCCCTCCCCTCTCCTCCCCTCCCCTCCTCCCTTCCCTTCCCTTCCCTTCCCTTCCCTTCCCTTGTCTTCTCTTCCCTTCCCTTTTCTTCTCTTCTCTTCTCTTCTCTTCTCTTCTCTTCTCTTCTCTTTTCTCTTCTCTTCTCTTCCCTTCCCTTCCCTTCCCTTCCCTTCCCTTCCCTTCCCTTCCCTTCTTCTCTTCTCTTCTCTTCTCTTCTCTTCTCTTCTCTTCTCCCCCCTTGGATGCTCAGTCTATTATGGGGAACACTTTTCCTGCCCTTTCAGAAACCTTGGCACACTGACACCAATGCCTCACATAGGGCAGCAAGTGGAAGGTAGAATAAAAGGGAAGGAAAGAGGCCCACCTTCTACCTTGTATCCCGATCAACGCATTTTTCAAGTGGGCCAGTTTTCTCTTGAAGATCATTTTTTATCGAGGCATATTTTATAGTCTATAAAATGCATCCATCTTAAGTACACAATGTGATGAATTTTGACCACTTTATCTGATGGTGCTTGAGTAACCATCCAACGGTTACTCAGCATGTATCAGTAGTTTGTTCCTTTTTATTATTAAATAGAACTCCACGGGGTGGATACATTATCCATTCTGCACTTGGACATTCAGGTTGTTTCCAGGGTTTTGTTCTGATGAACAAGCTGATCTGAACCTTCTTGAACAACCCCTTTTGTAGACGTGGTTTTACTTCTCTTGGGTCAACCAAGGGTATAATTGTTAGGTTATGGGGTCAGTATAAACTTAACTTTATAAGAAACTGCCCAGCAAGGTTTCAGAATAGCTTCAGCACTTTATGTTCACACCAGCAATCTAAGAGAGGCTAAGTGTTGCATATCCTCATGAGCACTTGGCATCGCAGTCTTTTCGATTCTGGTTATTTTAGTGGTGGGTGTATAGTTGTTGCCCACTGTGGTTTGTGGAGAAATTTCGATGCTAGCTCTTCAGGTAGTCAACATTTCTCCACCTTGTTACAAAAACCGTACCTGAAGTATTGCTAATCACTGCTTGATGTAATCCCATTATCTCCAGTTTTGTAAGCAAGTAATTCACCCCGGAATTTGCTTTTTCTCTGGAGTACATCAGTGCTTTTGTTCATGGTTCTGCAGTCACTAGTTACTTTTGAAACCAAAAGACCCACCTATACTTTTCCCTTCATCCAACAATGTTCAGCAGCTTATTTAAATATATATATATATATATATTTTTATAAAATCATTCTCTTGTAGAGACGTGTATGAAAATATTTATCAATGAAATTGGATGATAAACGGAATTTGTTTCAAAAATAACGTAAAGTGGGACAATGCTGTCTAGTGGTTAGGATATAGATAAAACAAAAGAAAACATAAATTCCTAATTGTGAATATGGGTTTAGGTACACGAGGTTCTCCTTTTATATATATTTGAATATGACTTCATGAAAGTTAAAACATGTCTTGAATTTTTTGTTGATCTCTGCTCCACCTTATTTCATCAGTAATTTGTGGTGGCTAATAAGCTATTGTTATAAGATGGGAAACTACAAGCAGATAAAAACCATGGATCACTAAAAACAGAAGGGCAAACAGAGAATTGAATGGACAACTGTGGCTGGAAGTGGCAGGAAGATGCAGTGAGGGACGATGGGCTACGTTACAAAGTAAATGAGCAAGTTGGGATACAGGTGAATAGCTTCCGCAGGCTCTCTCCAGCCAGCAGGTGGGGGACATTGTCTTGGGACTTGGGAGAGAGCCCTGGAAGAGGGGGATTGGAATTGGGGTAAGGAAGGGCAGCGGGGCATGGAATTGGAATCAGAATGCAGAAACGCAGAACCTAGAGTCTTACATCATGGATGTTGGGACACAACACGGGCTCCTATCTTCCTAGTGGATAAAGCCCAGGACCGAAATATGATCAGTCACATAATTTTCCATTTCACATGAGGGAAAAATCTATCTGGTCTCTAGAGAAAGCACAGTTTTTCCTAACACATAGTACTAAATATATATATATAGTTTTTTAACATGGGAATTGGCCTCAGGGATGCTGAGAGCTGGTTTAGCCAATGTGGAAAAACATTTTGAGCCCTCCAGCAAGGGCAGGTGGAGAAAAAACAAAAACAACACCGGGAGCTTCCCACAGCATATGCGTGCCTCTGAAACACCAGGGGCCTGGCTCCCCCAGGCCTCTGGCCAGTAATGTACCCAGGTCTCTTCACTACCCACTTGGGGTCCTGACTGGCTCTCAGTGATTAAGAAGGAATACTTTTTCTTCTCATTACCCCTGTTCTCTCTGCTGCACCTCTTTATTCTTATATTCTTGTCTGTGAAAACTCAAAAGAAGAAAAATAGCTGATAATTTTGTGCCTGGCTGAAAGGAATGTCTTCTCTCTCTTTGATTAATTGATCAGGCTCCTCTCCCATTAAGAATATACCTTCCCGGGCTGCCTGGGTGGCTCAGTCGGTTAAGCGTCCGACTTCGGCTCAGGTCATGATCTCAAAGCTTGTAAGTTTGAGCCCCACATCGGGCTCTGTGCTGACAGCTCAGAGCCTGGAGCCTCTTCAGATTCTGTGTCTCCCTCTCTCTCTGCTCCTTCCCTGCTCACGCTCTGTCTCTCTTTCTTTCTCAAAAAGAAATAAACCTTGAAAAACATTAAAAAAAAAAAAAGAATATACCTTCCTCAGTGGCCTTTAATGATTAATTTGAGTGAATAGAGAATTTAGATCTTTCTGGGTCTTTAGAAACCTCCTGTTTAATTTCTTCACTTCACAGATGAGGAAACTGAGGCCCAGAGAGGTTGAGTGAGTTTGCCCAAAGCTTCTAGCTGGCTACGGCTGACCCAGTCTCCTGGGTCCCAGGCTCAGGCTTGTCCCTGTGAAGAGACAAGCAGCCCCTCATCATTGCTTGCGGGTTCTCTGCAGGTTTAACCCCCTTGGTCGCGCAATACAGATGTTCTTTTTTTGGTTTTTAATTTTTTCAACATGTATTTATTTTTGAGAGGCAGAGAAAGGCAGAGCATGAGCAGGGGAGGGGGAGAGAGAGAGAGAGAGAGAGATACAGAATCTGAAGCAGGCTCCAGGCTCAGAGCTGTTTGTTAGCACAGAGCCCAATGCGGGTCTCGAACTCACAAACTGCGAGACCGTGACCCGAGCCGAAGTCAGACGCTCAACCGACTGAGCCACCAGGCGCCCCCAGATGCTCTTCTTTTTAAAGAGACTTGCTGTCTTTCACAGACCTTCACTTGTGTAAACACTTTCAAAGAGTTTGCAAAGCTGGGTAGAAAAACGATTGTAGCTCAAGCTTTGGCAGAAGCATTTGCTGTTTTCCATCTCTCCTCTGCGATTCCAGGGGCGAATTTCTTCACACAACACATGTCTCGGACTCTCTTACCTTTTTAAAAAACAAGGACACCCATCAACTTCACTGATGCTAAAACAGCTGGTCCCATCGCAGCGTCCCAGGCTTGCGGCCCTCATCAGGACATCACCCGGGAGAGGAAAGCATCTGCCAGGAGCAGAGAGAAGGGTGGCCGTGTTCTGTGTGCTGTGTGGAAGCTGCGGCAGTCCAGAAGGCCTGTGTATGGACTGAAATGTCCACAGGGTCCAGCCGGAAGCTTGGTGCTCATGCAGATTTCCAGCCCCCTGCCGTAGACTTTCTAGCCAAGGTGGGGAGACGCAAAGGAAGGGTTCTGGGGAGAAGTCTCTGAATTTGCGTTTCCAGGAGGCATGGGAGGAGACCCCGTTCCGGGCATAAACCTGGCTTCAATATTCCATCTATAGAAACAGGGAGGATGAGAGTACTTTCCTCACAGGAAATAATGTGAACCTGCCCTAGTATTTCTACATCAGGCCCTCTTCCAGGGGCTTTGCATGGCTTAATCAACAATCCAATGGGCTCCATATCATCTCTGCTTTACAGATAAAGAAACCGAGGCACAGAAAAGCTTTTTTAAGAAAGCTTGCTCGAGGCCATGCAGCTAGAAAGCCGCCTTGGTGGAACTGAGGGTAAGTAGTTTGAGCTGAGTCTTAGATTTAACCACCACTTTAAACCTTATCTTAATGTGTTACCAGCTGCGGTTGGGTCCTGCTTTCTGAGCAAAAATGTGTGCAAAACAAAATTCAGACTCACAAAAACAGAGCTGGGTTTTATTTCTTTTACTGACACAGTTTTTATGATTTTCTGGAAAGGGTCAACACAAATATTAGTAGTAAAATAACAGTCTTATTTTTATTTACTCTGATGAAGAATATCTCACATATTTATTTCTGAAATACTATAGTTAGGCTTTCACAAAAGAAATACATGGAATCGATCCCTAATAGAGGACTGACTTTTTTTTCCTCACCGAAAATTCTCACCCTAGATATTTAAAACATTCATTCGGAATCCCGTAACTTGAGATATAATCGCCAGTCAAATTATGGATAGTCCTGGGAAGCTGAATGGGTGGCCATCAACCCTTTGTATGTATAGACTTAATACCCTCTTGGTTTTGGTAATTTGGAAGAAGCGTCAGAGGCCTGGAGAACTTGTCAGTTTGCTGCGATAAAAATAACAGGCTTATTTAGAATAAAAATTAAAATTACAGTTGGGCGTATTTAGAACAGCGCCTCACTATTTCAACACACACTGATTGACCTACATTGTGCCAGGCCCGGAGGGTATAGCAGAGACCAAAGCAGACATAGTCTCTGCCCTCTTGGGATTTACATTTAGGGCCAGGGATTAGCATTAAACAAATAAGCACAGAAATGACTTTGAATGTGGAAGTGTTAGCAAGGCAAAGTAGATGGTGCTAGAAGGTCATATGGCAGAAGCTAGTTTAAATTGAGAAGGGATCATCGTGGAAGAGGTAAGTGTTTACCAGGAGTTGCAAAGGTCAATGTTTTGTGATGTAAGGAAGGTGTGGGACACGGGAGACTCTTACTGGAAGAGTGACTCAGAAGCAAGTCCCAAAGCCACGCAGGAAATTCTACACTTGCAAAGGTAGGGATTCAGCAAGGTCTCCCGAGCATACCCTCGCGAAAAAAGGCGTGTGTCTACCATATATAACCCAGTATGCACTGCGATATCAAGAACAGTCACCTGGCTTTGCGAGAAACCCATAAAGGACTGCAATTTCGCTCTTTGAAGCACCTTAGGACCTGCAATGAAGGAGCCAAATACATTTCGAAACAAATGAAGACCGGACGCTTGAATTGAGCAGAATACCACCCTCCAATAGCTTCAGAATTAAGACGTCCATATTCCTTCAAAACCTCCCCCAAATTTCTCCCTTCCGATTAGCATGGGAAAAAATAGCAAAATGATTTGGGGTTGGCAAGTCCGCTTTCTTAGACCCGTCTGGCGTGTTCTGTCCTGCTCCTTCCACCTGTCCAGGTAATTACTGCTATTGATGTGTGTGGATCCTTTCAGAATTCCTAGGTGTATGCAAGCAAATACGGAGATATTCCCGCTCACACGTACCCACAAGAGATCCTGTTATACAAACGGTCCTGCACGTTGCTTTTTTGGCTCTTATCAGTCTGTTTTGGAGATCGATTTCATCTTTACCTATTTGCACTCTTCTCCACAGCCTCAAACCAGTCCATTTTATGAATCTGTCTAATGTATTTTATCAGTACTCTCTTGATGGGCGTTCATATTGTTTCAGTTCTTTGGCTATTGCAACCATGGCACATGAATTACCTTAAAACTATCCATTAGTCTGCATGAGTGTATCTAGAGCATAAACCCTGTGAGGCTTAGGCACTGTCTACTTTTTCTAGATATTGCCAAATATCTCTGCGGTTCCGTTTGTTTGCCCGCAATTTTCCAACCAAGTGCTCTTTTAAACTTTTGGAATTTTGTTACTGTGATGGGTGAAAAAAAAATGGTATCCAGTATAGGATACTTCGTTCTTATTTTATCTTTATAAATATATAAATATATATAAATATATAAATATAAATATATATATATAAATATATAAATATTATATATAAATATATAAATATAAATAAATATATATAAATATATAAATATTATATATAAATATAAATAAATATATATAAATATATAAATATTATATATAAATATATAAATATATCTTTATAAATAAAATAAGCTTCATTCTTATTTTATCTTTAGTAAATTCAGGCAACCATTCGCATGTTTAAGAACCTTTTTTATTTTTATTTTACTTTATTTTTTTGGCCAGGTCATAGAATATTCCATTTTGAATGAAATCACTGGTCTTTTTTATAAAATCAAGGTTTTGTTTTGTAACATCTGCAAAATTAAGCAGCCTCTATGTTGTTGTTCTTATCCTTCCATAACTCTAAGCAACTGGGCTAACTTGCCTAAGCGAACTGCTTAAAATAACTCAAACTAAAAACAAGATCATTATGGAAATGAAGATAAACAATTCTCCAACTTGACATAAAATTCTTTTCGAGTTTTTAAATCAATTTGAACCGTGCCTCCTCTTTTGTGGTCACGGGCTTTTTAGAGCACAGCTTGAAGAGAGAAAAACGTATTTAACACATTTAAAGATTTTTTTTTTTTTAAACCGGAAAACTAGAAAAAGAAAGAGAGGGACTTTTGTACTCCATCTCTATTGTATAACTTGGATAACAATTGATCGTCTGAGTGTAATCAACACGTCATTTCCATCCCAGTTATGCTCAATGAAGGATTTGTTAAATGAATATGAAGTTCACACAGGATTAAATGAGTGACTGATCTTTACGGGGGTGATTATGTTGTGTAAGTAGCTGGACATTTGCCTATTTATTCTCTTGACTTTAATCTAGCCAGGAGTACGGATTCTTTTTTTTTTTTTTTTTTTTGGACAGAGAGAGACAGAGCATGAATGGGGGAGGGGCAGAGAGAGAGGGAGACCCAGAATCGGAAGCAGGATCCAGGCTCCGGGCCATCAGCCCAGAGCCCGACGCGGGGCTCGAACTCACGGACCGCGAGATCGTGACCTGGCTGAAGTCGGACGCTTAACCGACTGCGCCACCCAGGCGCCCCAAGGAGTACAGATTCTTAAAGTAAATGCACTATAAAAACCAGTTAGTCCTCATTTAATAGGTGATAAAAGTACAGACTTGTTCTCTTTCTTTACAGGCATGACTACTTTTTGTCTGTGATACATAAGACTTTGTTAGCAAAGTCAGGATTCTCCAGCTATTGAAAGGCTGATTTCAGCACCCCCTGGAAAGCATTCTTATTATCTCCTAACAGATTCCTCCTTTGGCCACTTTGACTTTCCCAGACATCCAATGCAAGTGCTCACAGTCTAACTTGGAAGCCCCAACTAATGGATAGATGTGTCTGTGGGGAAGCTTGGTTAACTCCCATCCATTGCCATCGACCTTGCCCGGCACAGCCCCCTGTATACACTCGAAGCACAATGGCTTTGCTTATCAGATTAATCAACAGATACTCTATCTTCAATCTTGATGCTTACAACTTTTCAGTTGTTTTATAGAATAGGTTTTCAGACTGTGGAGATTTTAGAGACAGCTATTGTAAAAATTGCTGCTACATCTGCCCTTTACCTCTCTTTAGGCTTTTCACCAGCCATCCATGAATTCTCAGAGATAATGAACTGTGGTTCTGTGCGTTCAATTCCTTAAGTGCCCCATGACGTATCGTCGAGGCTCATAGAGATGATGGCTACATCCAATTTACTTACAGAATCTTCTTATTTTATGGTGGCTTTTGATTCTCCAATCACAAGTGCCTCTTATTTTATATCATATGTGACCCTCTTTATTTAAAAAAAAAAGTCTATTAAAAAAAGCCTCCTAAATTATTGAGAATAGTCTGTCTTCTCAATGTTGTTGATTTAGAGACATTTAAAATGGGTAAACCACACAGTCATAAATACCCTCTGATTTGTTATACAAAGATAATAGAGGACGTTAAAAAGTTCAGTTGAACCCAAGCAGCTCATTACCATGTGCTGATGATAATGTCTATGTCTATGAAGAGATCTTGGGTTTTGAAAGCACAATGACCACCAGGAAAAAGCAGTCTGCCCCCTCCCCGTTCCCTATACTCCCTTCTTTTCTTTTTATCTATTTTACACCCTATACCCAGAGAACCCACTGCTGTTTCATTTACAGGGCCACTATAATTTTTCTTGACATGGCAATTACTTTTTAATCTGGTTAGCATAGACTGTAATGGAACCAAGTTGTAAAACATCCTTTCTTGTTATTCTTTTGTTTTGCTTTTAATTTATTGCCTTGATTTCAATCCCTTTTATAAACCCATTAAAACTCAATTACTCACTTTGAAGTCAATCACTAATCAATTCCATTTATTTTTGTATTAAGGGGAGTAGGGAGAGTAGTTACCCAGTATGTCTCAATTTCAATAAATTTTGTGATAGAAATCAGATTATTTTAGGGTTTGCTCTCGAGGCGGAGGGAGAATTCTACGCAAATAAAGAGAGAAGAGGCAAAATCCATAACCTGGTTGATGTTGTAGAAGGTAGAAAAAAATGAGTTATGTTCAGTATCTGAAACGGGCACTGACTTCATGAATTTAAATTGATTAGTGAAGGTAAATGAGGAACTGTCACTCTCTTACTGGCTGGGGTCTCCTTTATGAAACTGAATCTAGGAGCTCAAAGCTAGGAAGAAGAACATATTTTAATAACAGTTCACAATTTTAAAAATGCTTATGCACACATGAATTTCTTCATTTTTTTTCCAGTGTGACTTTTGAGATACGTAAGGGAAGGCATTAGTTTTTCCACTGGGTAGGTGATGGTATGAAGGCCCAGAAGAGATTCAAGCAATTTGCTTAACGTCTCATAGCTTGCAAATGGAAGACTGAGGCAAGTCCTAGATTTTGGTGCTTTGGTATATTTTATGCCATGCCATTCTGAACAGTGAAGTTTCCAGGGCTTGGAGCTATGTGTTTTACTTACAAACGGTGGCTCTCAAGATTGCTAAATGTATTTTTCCTATTAGATCGGATTCTATGAATCCATCTAGGTAGATGAAGGCACATGGGAATTCTATGACTATTCGGTTGTTGACAGTGGTGTACTAGTAAATCATTCTCAAAAAACAAAACAAAAAAAAGACAAAAAAACAAACAAACAAACCCAAACCCTGACTTGTAATATTTGCTGAGGGCACCTGCGTGGCTCAGTTGGTTAAATATCCAACTCTTGATTTCAGCTCGGGTCATCGCAGGGTTGTGGGATGGAGCCTTATGTCAGGGTTTGAACTGAGTGTGGAGCCTGCTTGAGATCTCCCTCCGCCCTCCCTCACTCTGCCCTCCACCCTGCTCATGCGCATGTGGGCGCGTGCTCTCTCGCTCTCTCTCTCATAAATAAATAAGTGTAATATTTGCTAGTCTCTGTGGTGTGAATACTATCACTGTGATTGGTTTCAAGCTTACCCAAAAGATGTCACTGAACTCAAAGTTGGGGAACACACCCACACCCACGTGGTTTTTCTAAACCCATATAAGCTAGCTCAACACGACACCTTGCCATTTCACTGTTACAAATGAGGCTACTCTGTCCCATAACGGCAGGTTCTACTGCTCTCAGGACAAGATGCATTATTTCACGAAATGTGGCACATACACGCAAAGTGTCAAATTTGGTCATTCAGCAAATATTTAAAGACTATCTATGACGTACAAGCTTCTACGTTGAGCACTGTGGTTGGAAAAAGGAGTAAGTAGGAACTGGTCTGCTTCCAAGAGTTTCACAGTCTAGTGAAGGTAAGAGGGATGTACACAATCAGCAGTTATTTCGGAAAAAGTCTACCACACGGGATGACGGAGTGCATCACAATAGTGCGTCAATGCCTTCTTCGGAGGAGAATTGGTGAAGAGAGAATCTATAGAAAAGTTAGTAGTTGCACTGAGAATTTAAAAATAAGCAGTTTTGCAACAAAGTTGAGAGAGTAAAGAGAATTTCCTGGCTTGAAGGGCGTATAAAAGCAAAGGACAAGTTCTAAACATGTTCAGTTTGTACAAACAGTGGGTTAGACAAAACCATGAACAAGGAAATTAGCCTCAAGGGACCGTCTTAGGATGGTGTTTCTCAGATTGTGGTCTGAGCCAACTAGCATGTGAATCACCTAGCAAATTTGTTAAAAGTGTATATATCTCAGGAACACATCCCAGGTCACATTCAGAACCTCTCTAGTTCACTCTACATAGAAAAGTTTGAGGACCAGTGTATCCAGAATAAAAAAAAAAAAAATCAAAAGAATTTGAGTAAGAAAATGTTATTTTAGAGAAAAAAGATTCTGTGAGTGTATGGAATCTAGGTAGATGAAAGAACATACTGGAATCCGGAGGACAGGCTGGATTAGGCAAGAGGTAAAGAGGGTTGAAACTAGCACGGAGGCCAGAGAAATAAAAAGAATCATTTAGATTGGAAAACTATTTTGGAGTTGGGTTCTCAACTTGAGTCCCTAGACACCCAGAGAGTACCCATATGGGACTTGTGGGGTCCGTTTATCCTAAAAATGTCCTATGAAATTTTGTACACTTGGGTGCATTATCCTATGGAGAGGGTTCATGCTTTCACAGATTCCCAAAAGGGTCTATAAATGACAGAAAGGTGGAAATCATTGTTTTAAAGGAAAAAAAAAAAACAGGCAGTGAAAGAGGTTTGATTAACTGGGTTGGAGGATAGGGAGGCTAAAGGATTGGGGGAAAAAAACAATAAAAAGTCCAATACGTCTCATTTTTCAGTTGGGAGATTTCAGCTGAGAGATTGATGATATTATTAATCAAAATAAGGGCAATGAGAAGAGTGAGCTGTGTTGAAAAATAAAGCAAGTTCTCTTTTATACAGAACAAACTTGGATATTTGCACTTCATCGATATAAAGATGCCCTTCAGGCTCGTAGAGATATCATAGGACACAGTGACAAATAATAATATTTTATTCAGTGCTAAATATTTATTGGGTGCTAAATATTTTATCAGGTGCTTGCTAAGCCCTTTATATACATTCTTATTTAATTCTTACAACAACCAATTAGTTATTATTATTCTAATTTTATAGAAGAATCATGGTTCAGAATATTAAGTGAATTTGCTAAGGTCATAAATCTGGTAAAAACCTTGGTCTCTTCCCAACTGGTTCCAGAGATGACATTCTGAGCTTTTCTCCTATGGCTGCCACCTGGGTATTCAGTAGGTGAAAATCAGGTCTATTTGAGCAAAGGGATAGTACATTTGTATGGGGATGAAGCTTAGCTACACTATCTACAGACTGGATTGTGTCCACACATTTAAGAACAGTTTTCTTTATAACTAAATAAGAAAGAGACCATTGCTATGGCAAGAGATGCTGGTGAGAATATCGTTAATCGACATGGGAATTATCCTAATTCTCCCAATTCTCTTGGAATCAATCTCTGCACCAAACCTAATACTCTTTCTCTACACTATTCACTTCTGCTCATGTTTATGTTACTATTAGGAAAGTCATTAATTTGATTTGAAAGTCCATAAATTAAAACTCAACTGCAGTCAACGTATTCCTTTAAAAGGTTCTATATGAGATTGTTTGAGCCATGTGATAGACATGCAATTTGAACATAACATTCAAAATAAGAAATTAGTGGAAACATGTACATATGTAAATGACCTGTGATATGTGTAAGGCAATATTTAATGCCAAAGTAGTTTTTCACTGCTTTCTATGGCGTTAGAGGTCAGAGAAGGGTGGTTCCAAGCATTTTATTCCCACTTCTTTAGTTAGATGGATTCCTTGGCTTAGAGTGAAAAGAATCAAGATAAAGCACAGTAGGACTCTGATTGTATGTTAACTTACTTTCTGGTTACCTAGCTCTGTCCTGTTGGGGTTGAGGGCAGAGAAAAGTTCTTGGTAGAAAAGGGGAGAGCTGAGAGCAGTCATTGGAAAGGAAGAGGAAGCCCGTCTGAGTTGCAGGGCACAATGCAAAAGAGTATTTTCATATTAGTGGTTAGGAATGAGAAATATGTAGAAGGTGGAAGAAGGCTGTGTCAGGACAGAGCAAGGGAGAGGTCTGGGGTCCCTATACCATCAACAGTGTTATAAGAACACAAAGCAACAGGCACGGATTTCTACATTTTCCTCTTTATTGATTTTATTTCTCAAAAAATATATACGCTGACACTGCTGTGATAAAACAAAAGATGCAATAAATCAGGCCCTTCGTCAAATCAATAACTTTTCATATTTGAAAGGACTTCTTCAGAAATACCATTTAGTCTCCTACCCAGCTTGGACAGAGTGAGAGCTAGTTTTTGTTTTTGATGTTGTTTTTCCAGTCCAGATTCTCTTTAGGGAAAACCTACAGGGAGTCTCTTCCGGGGAAAGAGACAGGAGGTCCTTCTTAAATCTTTGGAAGACTTCCTTCTATGGGTTATAACTGTCCCACTTCCGGCCTTGGAATCACTTTCAACAATGCCTGCTCCCCAAATCCTCCGTCACCACGCCTTTTAAAAGGCTCCCCAATTTGTCTTTGTCTTCCTCCCTCCTCTTCAATGATGATGAATGCAAGTCCCTGTTGCTGAGTACCTATTTCTCTAACTTTCCCCCAAACTGTGCCCTGCTTAATCAGTTTTGCACACCGAGGCTGCTTTCGTCATGAACTCCCCTCCCAAGACCCTACAGGAAACTCTATGGCTTGTGGCCGCAAGCCCAAATTCTTCTGTTGAGCTGTCAAGGTCCTTCATTCTGTTCCCATGACACTTCACCCATCTTATTTTTGACTCCCCTCTACTAACAACCTGTGTTTTGTCAGAAAGACCTTCTGCCTATTCTGCCGCATTCCTATCCTAATCCTACTGAGTCATGCCAACTGTTTATCTATTTGTGCTGCTCCCCACATTTAAAATTTCATTTCCTCATCGTGACATATTCAAATGCTGAGGCTCAAAGTCCAGTTCAACTGTTATCTCCTCAAGGAAGTATTCTCTGAGCGTGCCAACCTTCATTTTTCTCCTCTGAATTCTGAGAGTGCGCTTAACATCCACACCCCAGGACTCCTCTGGCTTGATCAGATGCTATTGTTTTTTCTCTCTGTCGTTGCTTTGAGTAAGTTAGCACTACGGTCCAAACGCCCCCTTAAGCTCTTCAATTACAGTAAAACTGCACACCACACGTCAGTATAATTTTCACAGGAAAGGACACTTAACAGGAGCTCAGAAAGTTCTTAATGCTTGACATACAATCCACAGATCCATAATTTAGACCTAATATAATTGATTCTCCTCAGTATGCAAAATCTGTCCTCATAGGAGACTTTCTGAAATTTTGTATTAGAACAGAAAGAACGTTTTTCTGGAGAGAAGCCCTCATGGACAGGAATTCGGCTGTCTAGTGTTCTGGAACATTCTTCTGATATGTCCACAAAAGCATACATTACCTAGGGAATTTTCTCCCCACCACGGCAATATTGAAGAACAAGAGTTGAGATCTTCTGTAACTCAATGGTGATGATATTCACTGGTGAATATCATCTCTTTTGCCTGTGATTATTTCCAATTCTACCCTAAGTACTACAGAGCCAGAGCAGTGATACATGGGGTCAATACTTGCTCAATTATTAATAGATTTGGGGGAAAAAAATCCTCACGAAAACACTAACTACGCTGTGCTATGAAAACGGCCAAAGGCCTGGAAGGTCAGAGTGGCTCTGCCCCGCATTCAAGTTTTCTGGCCACTTTGCTGGAGATTCTCCCTTTGATGAGCTTTTTACAGAATATCTGTGTACAGCTCTTAAAATAGCGATCCCAGGGGCAAAAGGAATATTTGGTTGGAAATGAGAGGCTAAACCTCTTCGTAGCTTTTCTGCTTTCTTTTGGAAACTTTTTCATTTAAATAAACAAATTAGACATTCTGAAATTCAAAGGCCCATACAATGAAAGCAGTCTCTGTTCATGATGGATGAGTCTGATGTTTAAAAAGAAGGCAAAAAAATGCAAAACAAGCTGCCACCCCTAGTTACAGAAGAAATAGATCACAGGTGACACTGGCTTCCCTTCCATCTGTGGGAGTTAAGGAATGCATTCAGAAAAGAATACATTTCACTCCAGGTATAACTGGTGGGAGGCTTCTGGGCTATGTTTTGTGTTATTCTTTTGAGAACATGTATACACCCCCTGAAATTCTAGCTCTTTAGAATATTTTTCAGCCCCAAACTCAAAACCAAGCTCGGATTTATTTATTATCACTAACTACCACATTTGTAATGTGTTTTCTAAATCCCCAGGCCCTAAAAGACAATGGTGGGTCACTTTGTTGAACACTCAAGTGTTTTAAGGGTAAAGAAGTCTTGCCGCGTTGCTTTTGAGTTCTGGAAATGGGTTAATTGTTTATTCGCCGCATCTGAGGAATGCAAAGGGGCACCTGGGTGGCTCAGTCAGTTAAGTGTCTGACCCTGGATTTCTGCTCGGGTCATGAGCTCACGGTTCGTGAGTTGGAGCCCTGTGTCGGGCTCTGCGCTGGCCGTGCAGAGCCTACTAGTGATTTTCTCTCTCTCTCCCTCTCTTTCTGCTCCTCCCCTGCGCCTCTCTCTCAAAATAAATAAATTAAAAAAAAAAAAAAGAATATGTAGGTCTGTAGGCTGCATATGTCTAGGTTACTGGTCTGAGATAGTGGTATTTGTGGCTAGTTCAGGGTGGGGTAGCACAGACACAGAGTGTATACAAAGACCTCCCTAGGGTAGTTGTTTACCCTCCCAAATACTCTGACATTATCTCAGGTGGACTGTGGCAGCTTCTAGCAAATTCTGAGTTGATGTCTTCACTTCCTGTCATCTACCCCTAGTAGGGTTGCAAGTAGGGCCTGGAGAACTGCCGCCATCTTTAAATAATCTTTACTTCTCCAGCCAGCCCATCTACTGCCAGATTGAACCTCCTAAAGACAATTTCTAACCAGCTGCTGCAAGATCAACCCCCCAGCCCTCCACTTCTATCAAATCCATATTGCCTACAAAAGCATTCGGGAGCCTCAACCATCTGACCCCGGGCCAATCTCACTTTGACTAGCTTAAGGGGAAATTACATTAGCATCACCTTACCACTGGCTGGCTTTCTAGATGCCCTGGGTTTTTATGTTCTCCTGTCTCTACTTTTTTTTTTTTTTTTTTTTCCTGGCTATTGTGCTGGAAGTTTTAGATTCAGATTCTGCTGCCAGCCTCTTAGGTACGGGAAAAACAGCATATTTGAAGGGAGACACGTGAATTTATTCAGGGATGGGAGTTTGTTCTGTTAGCAAGGGATTTCAACCTCAGCACTAATGATATTTCAGGCTGGATACTTCTTTGTGATGGAAAATTACCGTGGGCATAGTAGGGCATTTAGCAGTATCCCTGGCCTCTGCCGACTAAATGCTAGAAGCTACCCCTTCCCAAAGTGGTGACAATTAAAAATGTTTCCAGACACGGCCCAGTGCTACCCCTATTTTATTTCCAAGGCAGGGAAAAAAAATCAACCTACTAAGAATCACTATTAGAAATTTAAGAGACATATTATGTCCGCATAACTGTCCTAATACCTTGAACACAATTTTCTAAAAGGACATAGTTCCTGCCTCAAGGGCCTTATGAACTAGGGGGCAGACAGATATGTAAGGAACTCCCTGTAAAACATGTCCAAAACAAACGAATGTTGTGAAAGAAGCATAAACTCAAGGTTTGAGCCGTTAGAGGCACAGAAAGAAGGAGCCATCCAGATTTGGAGAGTGGAGGTTGCAATGCATGGAAAGGACAAAGAGACATTGGCCTCAGCCATCTGTCTGGAGATCAGAAAGGCAGCCTTTGGCTCCTGGCTAGCTCACCATTGAAAGCCAATTTCAATACAGTTGTCGCTAAGGGAAGATTTTCCGGAGACTGAACAGGTGAAAGTTTTTGCAGAGGAATTGAACTCTAAAAGAAGCAAGGGCAGAGAGGAAGAATGGAAATGGAAGGGTCCAGGAGAAATGTCAGACTTTGTAGAATC
Source organism: Neofelis nebulosa (assembly GCF_028018385.1). Taxonomy (NCBI): domain Eukaryota; kingdom Metazoa; phylum Chordata; class Mammalia; order Carnivora; family Felidae; genus Neofelis; species Neofelis nebulosa. The sequence goes on from NC_080783.1 coordinate 16,370,561, forward strand.
GTCATATTTTAAATTCCTTAACTCTTGTGTGAAAGCGATCATCCCTGCCCATTCTGGTAGTCCCTTTTGCTTTGCTTTCCTTTTCACTATTTCTCCTTCCTACAAAATGGTTTTTATATGCTCACAGTTCAGGTTCCTGAAGCCATTGATACAATCACGCCTTCCCCCAACACGCGCGTGCGCACACACACACACACACACGCCCCTTGAGGTTATCAGAGTGAATCTAAATTACTGAAACCTTCAGGTGAGCCATAGTGGTGGCCTTTCCTATTTTGTCACAGGCAAGGAGACAATCAACACTGAGTGTGCAGAGTGAGGACAGTTGGAAACTCAGTTTTAATGTGACTCCTCTATCCTTATCTATAAGAAATTGGAGAGGTAGTCAGTTTAACAATGGGGGCTAAAATACACTTGCGAGTGCATAGCAATGTATCTGGTTGTCAGGTGGGGATTAAAGAACAGGAAGCTGGAGAACATGCCATAATTGACAGGGCCCAGCCCAGGGTTTTTGAGGTCATGGCTACATGATACCAGCCTTTTATCCCACCCTGCTCAGAGAATGCAGAAAAAGCCAGGAAGGATGGAGCTAGTGTGATGCAAAACACAATCACTGTAAATATCTCAGCATGCGTCTTGCTGACAGTGGGAAGTCCAGCTCTGGAAGAAACACTGTCAGCAGTAGTATCTATTTATGTGAAGGATTAAGCTAGAAAATGCTTATTCTTGTTGATATTTTTAGTAGTTCTCTGAGAAATCTGAAACTGTTTTCTATATGCTTTTTTGCTTGTTTGGACTTTCATACTTATAACTGATTCTATCGAATGCATCCATAAGGTTTAGATTGAACAACAGACTTTTAATATCTAAATTAAATAGCAGTTGGGTGGTTAGAAATATTGGGGGGGGGGGCGGAATCCTGCCTCAAATGTTAGGAAACCTGAGTTTGAAACTCAGATATATCAACTATTAGATACTTGACCTTGACAAAGTCACGATTCTTATTTGTAATACTCAAGTATCATTCTTGTGGTCGTACTTCTCACAATTTCTATGAAGGTAAGATAAATTGATATATGTGAAAACATTTGGGAACTTTATGGCTAGAAAGGAAGGAGCCCACACGGTTCAATATTCTATTTTAAAGGCTTGACCAACTCAAAACACTCTTTTTTTTCAGCTTTATTGAAGTATAATCAACAAATAAAGCTACAATATATTTGAGGTGTACAATGTGATGATGCGATATACATATCCATTGTGAAAAGGTCCTCCCCATCAAGTTAATTAACACATTGACCCATCCATCACCTACCTCACATATTTACTTTTTTTTTTTCTTGGTGAGAAATTTAAATTCCACTTTCTTAGCAGAATTCAATTAGAAAATACGGTATTGTAAACCATGGCCACCAATGTTATACACTGGATCCTCAGACTTTATTCATATTATAACTGGAAGTTTGTGCCCTTTTACCAGCCTCTCCCCATTTCCCTCACCCCCCACCTGCCAAACACTTTTTAGTCTTTGTATCTGTGAATTCAATTTTTTAAAAACATTCCACATTTAAGTCATAGCATGCAGTATTTATCTTTCTCTATCTGGCTTATTTCACTTAGCATAATGTTCTCCAGGTTCATCCGCATTGCCATAAATGACAGGATTTTCTTCTTTTTTTAAGGCTAAATAATATTCCATTACACACACATCACATCCCCTTGACCCCGTTCATTTACTGGTGGACACTTACATTGTTACCATACCCTGGCTATTGTGAATAATACAGCAATGAACAGAAGAGTACAGATACCTCTTTCAGATGATGTCCACATCAAACGAAAAATCTCCTCAGCAAAGGAAACCATTAACAAAATGAACAGACAACCTATGGATTGGGAGAAAATATTTGTAGACCCAATATCTGATAAGGGGTTAATCTCCAAAACATATAAGGAATTCATAGCAATTGAAAGCAAAAGCAAAACAAAACAGAATACAGTTAATAAATGGGTAAAAACTTGAAGAAACATTTTTCCAAAGAAGACATACAGATGGCCAACAAGTACATAAAAAGGTGCTCAACATCCATCGTCATCAAAACCACCATGAGATACCACCTCACACCTCTTGAGATGGCGATTATCAAAAAGGCAAGCGATACCAAGTGTTCATGACGATGGGGATTAAAGGGATCCTTGTGCAGGTGGGATTGCAAATGGGTGCAGCCAATGTGGAAATCAATATGGAGGACCCTCAAGAAATTAAAAATAGAGCTATCATGTGAATCAGCAGTACCACTGCTGGGTATGCATCCAAAAGAATCAAAACTCTTTATAGTGAGATGAGAAATCTTTCTGACAGAGAAACTCTATCCGGGTCAATGGCCATCCCGTTACACACTGTGCGTGTATTTTTAGGTTGTGGTTTTTATTCACCTTACTCTATTGTCTTCACCGTATTTCTTGGAGAGAAGAGTGGGTAAGCAACTTCCTTTTCATTTGCGAAAAGCCTGGTTAATAGCAAAAGTGTCACCTCCAACGCAGATCTGCAACTTGGCTGATGGATCTTCACCGATGGGTGAAGCCAGTCTACCTAAGTGAGACCCTTTGGGGAGACTTATTGTTAGTAGATGCTCATGTTTCATGTGTTTCCTTTAAAGGGTAAACAGTAGCTACAGAGCTAGGGTAGTAACCCCATTTAATATGACTGAAAGGGTCAGTTCTGACACAGTTTTGTTAAACTGTTTGCGCCCCAACGATTTTTGAGAGTAATCTCTTAGAGCATTTAAATTTTGAATAAGCATGGGGCGCCTGGGTGGCGCAGTCGGTTAAGCGTCCGACTTCAGCCAGGTCACGATCTCGCAGTCCGTGAGTTCGAGCCCCGCGTCAGGCTCTGGGCTGACGGCTCGGAGCCTGGAGCCTGTTTCCGATTCTGTGTCTCCCTCTCTCTCTGCCCCTCCCCCGTTCATGCTCTGTCTGTCTCTCTCTGTCCCAAAAATAAATAAAAAACGTTGAAAAAAAAAATTAAAAAAAAATTTTGAATAAGCAAACTTCAAAATTATATATTATTTACTCATAATAATAGGGGAAGGAGGCACAGAGTGACAAAACTGGTTTGTAACACCGTAACAACGGATTGGGGTTTTTTTTTTGTTTCTTTGCCTGATTGATTGAGTGTTGTAGTTGTTTATATTTTCTTATAAGTGACTGAGGACATTTTTTTTTCCATTTTACTTTCCCATCAAAGGAGATTCCTACCATCAACCAACAAGATCCAGATGTAATTTCACTGCTGAGCAAGACATCTCTGCCACCTGAATTCCTATTGATTAGCATCTGATTTTGTTTGTCAGCAAAAAGAAAACCTTATTCTTTAATGGCATGTTTCAGTACATAACCAGCGGGTGTACGTCAGGGGGAGGGTGCAGACGGAGGGGTGTCTTTCAAAAGCTGATGAAAATATATTAGCGTGTATAATCATTTTTGCTCGCAACCATATAAATAACATCCATAATCTTAAAGCAGCCAACATCTTGCCCTGAAAATGAAAAGAATAGTTGGCTTGATGTTCTTTGGAATTGGAAGCTATCATGGGTTGGGATGGAGGAGACACTTTGCTGGCTCTGGGATCAGTGTCACTGTCCATACACCTCATGGGTTCCTCCTCCCTGGAGGGCTCAGAGGGGCCATACACAAGCCAGGCATTCTCTCCAGATGGGAAGAATGACAACTTCTAATGACCGAGTGTATAGGTGTTTTGGGAGATAGGTTTCTCACCAGAATAGTCTGAAGGGGATTTTTTTTTTTTTTTTTTTTTTTGCAATCAGAGTAGACCTAAAGTATTATAAGCACACCAAGACAGATTCCAGTTGCAGAATATCTCAGCATTTACCGAGAAGATTTTCACATGTTATTTCGTTTGATCATGACTACAATCCCATGAGGTAATTATTATTATCTGTACTTGAAAACTGGAGAAAGAAATCAAGACCCGGAGTGACTCAATGACTCATCCAATATTCTACAACTTGTAAATACAACTTGTTATAGACTTAAGGTTTGAGCCCATGCTTATGGCCCTAAGTTCAGTGTTCTGTCCAATACAACAGGCTTTCTATCTGGTTTTACTAAGGGAATATATATATATATTTTTTTCTTTTGGAGAGAGAGCACGCAAGCTGGGGCAGAGAGAGAGAGAGAGAGAGAGAGAGAGAGATCTTTAGGCAGGCTCTGCACTCAGCACAGAGCCCAACAAGGGGTTGGATCCCATGACCCTGGGATCATGACCTGAGCTGAAATCAAAAGTTGGCTACTCAACTGACTGAGCCACTCAGGCACCCCAAGGGAATATATTTTCTACACTTTTCAGGAAAAACCTTAATTTCCCATGGGTAAGATTTTTTTTTCTCTTAATGAGGACGTTTTATCACTCATCATATAAAATTTCAATAATTTATGAATGCAAATAATATATTACTTAAGCATCATAAGGAAAAAGCATAAGGAGTCATTGTTAATATTACAACTAACCCATACACAGCTGTTACTTAAAAAGCTTGATTTCTTTGTCAAATGGATATGCTTCTGTCATATTAACCTGTGTGTCCTTACATGACAGGGAAGCAAAAAGGTGCACAAAATACTTAAGTAATATAGAAAAAAAATTCCAGGAATGACTTCAACGAAATAGATGTTCTTTTTTTTTTTAATTTTTTTTTTAACGTTTATTTATTTTTGAGACAGAGAGAGACAGAGCATGAATGGGGGAGGGTCAGAGAGAGGGAGACACAAAATCTGAAACAGGCTCCAGGCTCTGAGCTGTCAGCACAGAGCCCGACGCGGGGCTCGAACTCACGGAGCGCGAGATCATGACCTGAGCCGAAGTCGGCCGCTTCACCGACTGAGCCACCCAGGCGCCCCGATGAAATAGATGTTCTTAAGTGATTGACCAAAGACCTCTCAAGGGTTCTTTTCAACTCCCCATGCAGTTGAGGGTATTTCCAGTCAATTGTAGCCCTGGAGGAATGAAGAGGCCAGAACGCCCACACAGGGCTAAAATAAAATACAGAGTAACAAGAGGAAAATAGAGAAATTGGCATCAAAATGTGGGACCATCCAGGCTGTACAAGTGCGAGATTTCTGACAGACCCCACCTGCTCTCAAGTGGTAGTAAGAATTTAGTTAGCTGAATATCAGCAAGCTATCTCCTTCAAGCCAATGAAATCCTATTTCATATAGCCTATCAGGAAGCACAGTTCAATAGGGAAAAGATTTTTGTCACAGAATTTTTACAAATGGAATTTTAACTCTGACAGCATGCAGGAGACTCTCATCTTGGCTCTTCAACCCGACTCCTACTCAGATAATCTTTCCCAATAATCGGGTCACTTACTGTCCATTAAGACGATATCCTCTTAACAAATTCAGACATCTCCAAGCCACACCCGTTCTCTGTAGCTCCTGCTGGAATTTCACAGTGCCCTGCCCATGATCTCGAATGATCTGCCTTTCTTGGCCTGTTCCCTCAGAGACCCTATTTCACTAGATACCCTTCTCCTGCTGCCCACCCCACTAGTCACGTGCCTAGCTTACACTTTTTCATTTTTTGACTCCTTCTTCCCATATCCTTGCCTCTGCATCTAATGTTTTCTCCCTCTACTTTGCCCCTGAAGTTGATGTCTTGCTGGCTTTAAGGCAGCATAAACATGGTGGCAAAGCACCTGTGGCAGTTTCAAAGAGGTGGCTAATTAAAATTTTCAAGTGTCTTCTCTTGATTTAAAGAATCAGCTAAGGTTCTGGGTGTAATATTGATAGCAGGGAAGTTCTTCCTAATTAGAAAACCAAGAAGTTATATATATATATGTATATGTTACTATATGTATGTATTTGTATAAATATAAAAATAAAAATAAATATGAAACAAAAATATATATATACTTCTCTGTATAATTATAATGTATACATATAATAAAGTTAGAGTGGAATACAGAGAAGGGAAAAGGGAGAGATAGAGAGAGCTACATTAGGTACCTAGGAAGGTATTAAAAAACAGAGTATAAAAAAGATCTTTCCCTAGAAGATCACTCAGTCTTACTGACTTGCACTTCAGTATTATGTTTTGAACTTTTTTCCATATAAATTTCATGTTTGTATTTCCGTGAAGCCCTCATTGAAAATGTTATTATACACCTCAAATGTGTCTCCTACTAATACAATATGAAAAATATTTTTGGCATGGAGTCTTGGGAATAAAAACAAAATAAAATACAAATTTTCTTTTTTTTCTTTTTTTTTTAATTTTTAATGTTTATTTATTTTTTCGGGGTGGGGGGAGGGGTAGAGAGAGAGGGAGACACAGAATCCGAAGCAGGCTCCGGGCTCTGAGCTGTCAGCACAGAGCCCGATGTGGGGTTCGAACTCACAAACTGTGAGATCATGACCTGAGCTGAAGTTGGATGCTCAACTGGCTGAGCCACCCAGGCGCCTCTAAAATAAAAATTTTCTAAAGACAACCGCCAATTTATGTAACCTGTCACGTCTCCATCTTCAATTTGGCTGTTAGGATGCATAGACCCAAATATTGTGATTAATTACAACACACATTTACACTATGGTTAGCATATGTGTGTCCTCTTTTTCACAACTGTGTTTTCCTCTTTTTTTTATTTATTTGTTTATTTTGAGAGAGAGAGAGCACATGCACGCGCACAGCATGAGTGTGGGAGGGCAGAGAGAGAGGGGGGGGAGAAAGAGAATTCCAAGCAGGCTCCCTGCTGTCAGCATACAGAACCCCGACTCTACTCGGGGCTCAATCTCACAAATCACGAGATCATGACTTTAGCCGAAATTAAGAACTCAGATGCTTAACCATCGGTGCTACCCAGGCACTCCTGTCTTTTTCTTTATTTCAAGCAGCTTAAAATCACTTTCAGAGGAATCAAAGTATAACTAAATTGAATAAATGGATTGAAAGTGTGCCTTCAAGGAGAAGAAAAATATCAATTAAGGGAAAGCGTTTATTACGGGATGAGTATGTATATATTGAGAAAATGTAGATATAGTACATTATAAAAATGGAAGGAGAACAGAGAGAAGCAAAGCTTTTAATTGTTAGCAATAATTATATTGGTGGTGATAGTATGAACATTATTACTTAGAGACCATGTATGTGACGTGGAATAAAGGTAATGAATAATTACGGAATGTTCTCTTTCTATAACCTTCAGTGTCCAAGGGAACCAGGTCGTTTGGTGTGGAAGAAGAAAAACATGTATGAAGAGGTTAAGTGAAAAATCTCTGTAGTTTTCCATTTGAAATGGAATTGAATTCAATAGAATTCCAATCCAAAATCCCGGCAGAATTTTTTTTGAGGAAATTGATAAGCTAATTCTAATGCATTTCCATTTGAACTGGAATTGAATTCAATAGAATTCCAATCCAAAATCCCAGCACAATTTTTTTTGAGGAAATTGATAAGCTAATTTTCAAATGCATGTGGTAATACAAAGGAACGAAAATAGAACAATTTTGAAAAAGAGTAAAGTTAGACAACTTACATTACTTGATTTCAAGACTTACTCTGAGCTATAGTAATCAAGCCAGTGCAGTAATAGCAAAAGGAGAACGGTGTTATATCAGAGGAGTGGAATAGAATCCAGAAATAAGCACACATATATATGGATTAATTGATCCTTTTCAAAGTTGAAAAGGTAATTCAGTGCAGAAAGGATAGTTTTTTTCAGCAGACGCTGTCAGAACAATTGGATACCCATGTACAAATACAAACCGTGATCCGTATCTTACTCCATATATAAAAAATTTACTCGTGGTCACTTCGGCAGCACATATACTAAAATTGGAACGATACAGAGATGATTAGCATGGCCCCTGTGCAAGGATGACATGCAGATTCGTGAAGCTTCCATATTTTTACAAATAATCCAGTGACGAAATGGGCAGAAGACATGAATAGACACTTCTCCAAAGAAGACATCCAGATGGCCAATAGGCACATGAAAAGATGCTCAACATCGCTCTTCATCAGGGAAATACAAGTCAAAACCACACTCAGATATCACCTCACGCCGGTCAGAGTGGCTAAAATGAACAAATCAGGAGACTATAGATGCTGGCGAGGATGTGGAGAAACGGGAACCCCCTTGCACTGGTGGTGGGAAAGCAAACTGGTGCAGCTGCTCTGGAAAACAGTGTGGGGGTTCCTCAAAAAATTAAAAATAGATCTATCCTATGACCCAGCAATAGCACTGCTAGGAATTGACCCAAGGGATACAGGAGTGCTGATGCATAGGGGCAATTGTACCCCAATATTCATGGCAGCACTTTCAACAATAGCCAAATTATGGAAAGAGCTTAAATGTCCATCAACCTGATGAATGGATAAAGAAATTGTGGTTTATATACACAAAGGAATACTACTTGGCAATGAGAAAGAATGAAATATGGCCTTTTGAAGCAACGTGGATGGGACTGGAGAGTGTGATGCTAAGTGAAATAAGTCATACAGAGAGAGACAGATACCATATGTTTTCACTCTTATGTGGATCCTGAGAAACTTAACAGAAGACCATGGGGGAGGGGAAGGGGGAAAAAAGTTACAGAGAGGGAAGGAGGCAAACCATAAGAGACTCTTAAAAACTGAGAAATAAACTGAGGGTTGATGAGGGGTGGGGGAGAGGGGAAAGTGGGTGACGGGCATTGAGGAGGGCACCTGTTGGGATGAGCCCTGGGTGTTGTATGGAAACCAATTTGACAATAAATTTCATATTAAAAAAATTTACTCAAAACAGATCATAGACTCCATGTGAAATCTAAAACTGTAAAAGTTCTAGAAGGAAGCAAAGGAGAAAAATCTTGGTTCTGCCGTGTCTTTATAGCCCCTCCAGAAATGAGGGAGATTTTAGTCTATTTATATCGTCTCCTGAAATTCGCTGGATGTCGGATCCACAGGTAGAAGGAAATGGTGTTTCTGGGGGCACCTTGTGACTGTGGGGACCCTGTGGTCTAAAATAGTTCCAGAGTGCTTCAGCTTTTATGACCCAGCTGCGGCAGGTGTAATATAGCCGTTGATTTGGCACAGTGGAGAACATCATATATTCTCTAGCTTTTCCCATTTGTGCAAATGGCCCTACTGGGCCTAAACGGCCATTTGGATGGAGCCAGCCTACTTTCTGTCCTGTGAGTGAGAGGGAAGAGTTCCTCTTGCCCCATGATGGAAGAAACGTGTGGCGTTCCTCACTCCCTTTCTCGCCGATGATTTGTTTTGCAGCCTCTCCCCTGGTAGCGTCCTGCAGCATCTGTTCCTTGTCTTTGCTGTGTATATGTCTCCTTTTTATCTTGGCAGACAAGGCAATTTCTTTGAAATAAAGGCCCCTTCTCTGTAGCAAGTGACCTTGAGACATTCGGCGCTATCATTTCCCAGCTGTATTAGTGACTCCAAATTCAATTTCAAGGTTCTTGAAAGCTTTCCCTTGTCCACCTTGTGCTCACTTGCCTTCGTTTAAGTGTCCTCCAAGGCAATTGCTTTGGGATCCTTGTATCCATTTTAGCATGTGTCTAACTTAGCCAAAGAGAATGGCAGCAAGCGTGGCTTCAATGCCTGGGGCCTGGCAGCGATCAGGGCATCACAGTTGGGGCCTCTGTCATGTCTTTGGATGCTGTGAATAGCCAGTAATGAGAAGAGAGGGAAATGTCAGGCTAGGACCTCAGGGTCCAGATCATGCAAATCACTTAACAATATATAGTTGAGACTCAATTACTCACAGTATATGGGACTATGAGTGCTTTTCCAACAGTCAACTTGAATAATAAGCAATTATAAGCATATTTTAAAATGCAGATGCTTGCTTCTGATTGATGGGTGGGATGGTGTACATGGTGATGCCATTGAAACAGGCTATTTATGGTTGTCATCAATTATGTTGGTGTTCGTCAAGGAACAGCCTTCTGAAACTTAGCTTCCTCGTTTGTAAAATTTATGTCTAAGGCATTTTTCAAATCAGGCCTGCTGGGCCACCTGCTTAGTGAGTATTCAGAAATATATTTGATTCAGTTGTCCATGATTTCTCATCTTTTGTCCCATAAATCCTATCCAAAAACAAACAAACAAACAAAAAAAAAACAAACCAGAGAAATGTGTTCCATCTCTAGTGCTCAAGATCGTTGAGTGGTTTTGGCTGCCTGAGTTGTGAAGGATTCTGAAACTGCACTTGGGATCACCTAGGCACAGGATGGAGGTGATCCCAATTATATTCTCACTTCCCACGTCTGGTCCATTTTACCCCTCTCCTCCATCTTTCTCCCTCTTGGTAGAGTTCAGATTTCCTGAATGAAAGCTATCCCCCCGCCTCCCCTCTGGTAACCAGCAGTTGGCTCTCCAAAGTTAAGAGTCTGTTTCTTGGCTTTCCTCTCTCTCTCTTCTTTTTCCTCTTTGCTCCTTTGTTTTGTTTCCTAAATTCCACATATGAGTGACATCATATGGTATTTGTCTTTCTCTGACTGACCTAAGCAGAATACTCTCTATCTTAGCAGAATACTCTCTATCTCCATCCATGTCATTGCAAATGGAAGGATTTTATTGTTTAGGGCTGAATAATATCCCATTGTGTGTGTGTGTGTGTGTGTGTGTGTGTGTGTGCGCGCGCGCGCGTATATACATACATACATACAAACATACATATACCACATCTTCTTTATCCATTCACCAATCCACGGACACTTGGTCTGTTTCCATGATTTGGCTATTGTAAATAATGTTGCTATAAACATCGAGATGCATATATCCCTTTAAGTTAGTGATATTTTATTCTTTGGGGAAAGGTCTAGTAGTGCAATTGCTGGATTGTAGGGTGGGTCTGTTTTTAACTTTTTGAGGAAACTCCATACCATTTTCCACCGTGGCTGCACCAGTTTGCATTCCCATCAACCGTGCAGGAGGGTTCCTCTTTCACCACACCCTCGCCAACACCTGTTGCTTCTCGTATTTTTGACTTTAGCCACTCTGACAGGTGTGAAGGGATACCTTACTGCGGTTTTGATTTGCATTTCCCTGACGAGGAGTGATACTGAGCATCTTTTCATGTGTCTATTGGCCATCTCTGTCTTCTTTGGAAAAAGTCTGTTCATTTCGTCTGTGGGAGGGGAGGGTTTCGGTATTCCCTAGACAAATACACAGGGTGGGTGTTGGGTGGACGAAGGTGAAATGGAGCAGTGAGTCCTAAGGCATCCCAGGCTGGTATAGGCTTGGCCCTACACTTCTCCGTCCCTATGCCTTCCAGGGTTTATTCTATCCCATTCTAGTAGCTCTGCTAGTAAGGGTGGGGAAGAGACCTATTTCCAGATGTCAAGATACCTCAGGGTTATGGGTAAGTTCCTAAACTTACCTTTAAATATGGAGATTACTAAAAAATAAGGCAGACCCCATTATGAGGTTCTTCAAAGAGTCTTGCGAAACATTGATATGTGTCATGAGAAAGTATCTATATGTATTTTCACACCTAAATAAGCAATTCCCTTTAGCTGTGGGTCCAGTGTCTGAAATTAAGCAAAGTGCAGAGCAGACGGTCAATAAATACCACTGAATGGATACGATTATTCAATATTGGTGATATTTTTAAATGTTATTTTCTTAGAGTCATAGAATTTCAGAAATTCAAGAGGGCTTGGGGTTTATCCCGCCCAGAGCCTTTATTTTTAAGTTAAAAAAAACTCAGAGAGCGAATCTTGTTTGTAGGTCTTGATAGCATAACACGAATTTACTGTTGACTCTGAACAACACAAGGGTTTAGGGGTGCCGATACCGTGTGCGGTCAAAAATCCATAAAAATGACTGCTTGAAGGGATATCCTAAGTGTAACAATCCTATCACTTCAATATATTTGGTATATAAAAGTCAGAAGCGCTGGAATGAAGGCATTAGTGAGTTATTTTTGTTTAAACTCTCTGCATTTTCCCTAGAGATTCTGCCTTCTGTCAAGATTAAGTTGCCCAGGCCTTAATATTTGTTGTGAAATAAATGGCTTTGATCTCGCAGATGCCATGGAGACAGAGGGTGGAAGAGCCCCATTACTCAGGAAGAAAACAAATTTCATGGGCTGTAGGCATACATTCTGCATGTCAAGCCAGATACAGTAGTCATTCTCAAAACAGAAATGAAGGACCCGCAGAGAAATGGCTTCCCTAAGAGGCAGTTCATCATGGAAAGCATGACAGATCAACCTCCACATGGTCAAACTGGGCTTTACTGATTCGAGGCCAATCTGTCCGGGGAACCGTGAGACGTTCATGTGTACCACCAGCTTTCTTCTTAGACACATTTCTGTGCGTCAACGAGGCGCAGCTATCTAAGGCCAGAACCAGATCTTTTCCTTTCCCCCCAGCCTGGGATACAGTGAGTACTCAACAGAAGAGTTCAGAATGAACCGATCTATAACAAAGAGAACCACAGTCTCGGCCGGTGGTTCTCAACCGAGGCCAATTTGACAAGGCCTGGAGATATTTTTTAGTTGTTGCAACTCAGAGCAAGGAGGTTATGGGCTATTAGTGTCCAGTGAGAGGGGCCCGAGGATGCCACTAATATCCCACAATGTGCAGGACAGGGCCACAGCAAAAACGTATCTGGTCCAAATTGCCAATAGGGCTGAGGTTCGGAAACTCTGGCGGGGGCCATTATAAGGACAAAGTTGTTTCTCACCTTCTTAGCTCTTCTCTCCACTGAAGGTAGCTCCACGTGCTTAACACCCAATTCCGCACAGAGGAGAGTGGGTGATTTCTCAGGCTGGTGAGACCTGGCTGAGGACCTGGGAATGAGAAGACCAGCCCTTCCTTACCCCTTTTGAGGATGATCAGCCCACAGGCTCCTGCTCTGTTTCTCCACACCACAAGCTTCCTAGTTCAGACCCCAAGAAAGCCTGCCCAGCCTGGGCCTGAGGGAATGAGTCCAACTTGGCATTTCAGTATCAGGGGGCCCATTGTTCTTCCTGACTTAACACACGTCATAAACCTCGCACTTGATTCAGAATTCAGACGGGAAAAAAACCAGTCTATGGCCATCCCAGTTTCCCCACTAAATCATGTTTGCTATTCATTAAGACGTGTGAGTTGTTCCATTAGGAATATCCTGTGCTATTCCATCCTGGAAAATTGTGGGTATTTTCTCAGTGGACACTCCCTTCCAGGTACAGGCCCTGCTCAGACAGGTGCAGTGAAACACTCTCGCTGCCAGGAAAAGACCCTTAAATTATTTGGAAGCACAGGGCTTGAAGGTATGTTTGAAGTCATTGTCCAGCCAGCCCTGCTGTGACAGTGTCCTCACAGACATAAGCCACAGGGAAGTGAAGTTTTCTGATTAATGACTGGATGGGTTGGGCGAAGTAGAGACTATGGCCCTCAGGGACAAGGTGGTGATATTCTCTCAGGCTACACAGATACAGAGGGTGGCAGAGAACCAACCTTTTCTAGGACGTGGCCGTGCACGTCCTCGCTGTACTGACAGCAGAGGGTGTAACTTTTCAGGACACGATCTAGGCCTGAGAGATTTTGTTCACTCTATCACTCTTCTATAATAATGAGACTTACAAAAAAAAAAAAAGCATCTGAAAATGCTCCCACCAAAAAGGGCAGAGAAAAACGACTCTAGTGATTTTGAATTCTCACAGCTCGGTTCCCCGAAGACACATTTGTTTTTATTTTTAGTGCTTTCCCTATAGCATCATTGATTATATCTGATTCATAATTAACTTAGAAAATATGAGGAAGGCTTGCGATTTCCATTTAACACTTAGATTTAGGAAAGAGAATACCGATGATTTTGTTTGCTTATGTGAGTATATCTCAGTGAACTTGGAGCAGACATCAGTTTTACGTTACCCTTTCTACCACATGGAATAAAAACAGACCAATTTATTCTGTAGGAAGTCTTCCCCTAGTCATTACTGTTAATTTGTTTTGCAGCTTCCGTTCTTTCTTTCAGTTGGTAAGACTAAGCTAGGATTGGGGCGCCTGGGTAGCTCAGTCGGTTAAGCGTCCGACTTGGGCTCAGGTCATGATCTCGCGACCCGTGGGTTCGAGCCCCGTGTCGGGCTCTGTGCTGATGGCTCAGAGCCTGGAGCCTGTTTCGGATTCTGTGTCTCCCTCTTTCTCTGACCCTCCCCTGTTCATGCTCTCTCTCTCTTTCTGTCTCAAAAATAAATAAATGTTAAAAAAATTTTTTTAAAAAGATAAAGCTAGCATCATCAACGTCCCCAGCGTCATCAGGACCACGGTCACAGCTCTTATTACTTGAGTACCTACTTTGTATCCCACATTGTGCTGGGTTCTTTACGCAGCATCTCTTCAAAACCTTACAATAATCCCATGCAATGGGCATTTTATTCTAGATTTTACAGATAAGGAAATGGAATCTCAGAGACGTTACGTAGTTTGCTCAAGGTCACATTACTATGAGGGACGGAGTCAGATTCAATTGAGGTTTGTCTGACGCTCGTATGGGGAATCCAGGCACAGGATCATCTCAGTCAGGCACAGAGCGATTCAACCAGTATCAGTTTTTGAATGCCCTGTGCCAGCCACAGCGAGGAATAATCAGATGGCAACTGCAAAGTAGCCTGGCCTCAAGGAATGCCATGAACAAGGAGGTGGAGGATAGCAGGTATGGCAGTCACTAGCAATGTTTCTCGAAGTTTTTACCAATGGGGCAGAAAAGATGACTGAAGTACTGTGTTAAGTTCTACAATATGTATCACATTCTTCTCCACAGTATATCCATGCTGTATTAACATAAAAATACATTTAAGAACTGCTTACCATTGACTAGGGGTGCCTTGGTGGCTCGGTCGGTTAGGCGTCTGACTTCCACCTAGGTCATGATCCCGCGAGTTCAAACCCCACTGCAGACTGTGTGCTGACAGCTCAGAGCCTGGAGCCTGTTTCAGATTCTGTGTCTCCCTCCTTCCCTCTCTCTCTCTCTCTCTTTCTCTCTCTCTGCCCCTCTCCTACTTGCACCCTGTCTCTCTCTCTCTCAAATATAAATAAACACTAAAAAAAAAAAAAAAGGTTTTTAATTACTTACCATTGACTAGAAAGGGTGGTCCCAGGAGATGGAGAATTTTCTCCTTGTGATTTCAGGTACCCTTGGCACATCGCACAGCAGTCAAGTTCTATATGGTGAGTCATCAAAATGGACACCCAGGAGAACAGATCATTTTGAACACAGGCAGACTTGCGACTGATATTTCAGTTCAAAGGCAGTCTTGCAGGAGTTTTCTCTCAGCATTTTTATTCTATCCCAGGTCAACTGATTAGACGAGGCCCACCCACGTTAGAGCAATCTACTTTACTCAAATTTATCTTTTTAAAAGTTTTTTTTAACGTTTATTTATTTTGGAGAGAAAGAGACAGAGCATGAGTGGGAGAGGGGCAGAGAAAGAGGGAGACACAGAATTGGAAGCAGGCGCCAGGCTTTGAGCTGTCAGCACAGAGTCCAACGTGGGGCTCGAACTCACGAGCAGTGAGATCATGACCTGAGCTGAAGTCTGACATTCAACTGACTTGAGCCACCCAGGCGCCCCTGCTTTCCTCAAAATTAAATGTTAACCTCATCCAGAAACACCCTCAAGGATAAAACACCCAGAATAATATTTGATCAAATATCTGTCCACCTCATGGTCTAATCAAGTTGACACATAAAATTAACAATCACAAAGCAAAACAAAAAAAAAAAGCAAATTGACAATCACAAAGCACAACAAAAAAAAAAATGAAAATAAAAAATGAAAAATATCAAAATATCTTAAAATAAAAGCCGATTAACAATCACAAAGCAAAACAAAAAAATGAAAATAAAAAATGAAAAATATCAAGATATCTTAAAATAATAAAAGCTTTCATTTTTTTAAAAGTGAAAAAAAAAATATCTGTAGATTAAGAGAAAGTAAATCTGGACCTGATATAGATAATAAGATCCCGGACTTGGAGCTTGATGCTATGATTGGATAAGAGTTTGGAGGTCTTGGGATGGGGGTGGGTGTATTTTTCAAGGAGAAGGGACGTGAATAATCGTGATGAGTGTGGACAGTACTAGGTTAAATGATTAGCTTCAGCTTTTCACTCCCTTCTGCATCCATATTGCCATATGACTTTGTAGCTCTTTCAAGTAGACTCAAAGGACCCCCTCTGCTCCCTGTCTTTGGCCTTGACCATCGGCCTTTTCTTTAGCAATGGGATATTCACAAATATGACACAAACAGAGGCCTGAAATCTGCTCTTGCTGATGACCGGCACGCTGCCCGTACCTTCACACCAGCCCCAGCTGAACCCAGCGTCAGTCACTTGACTCAACTGATCTTCAAAGATACGAATGAGAATCATACAGAGATAGTGTCACGTCTTCGAGGCATAAGACCGAGTGCTTCTGTGGTGTGCCCTGTGCTAGCTACTGCCACGAGTAATGGCAGCTACAGGGTTCCTTCCAGATTGTTGTTAGCCATTGAATTTTGGGCCACCTAGTTTCGCAGAAAGCTAACTGATCCTACTAAGTTAAAATACTGTTCTTTTATTCCATAAATATAGGAGTACATACTCCATATCAGGAACATCTGGGAAATGGTTGTAAATAAGATGGACGTGTTACCTGCTCTCCAAGAGCTTATAGTCATGAATCTGTCGTTCTTTGTGTGAAAGAGAAAAAGAATTCTTCCACGTTGAAAATAATCGCCCTCCACTATCTACTGCTTTTAAAATTCAACTCAGGTCTTGGAAGTATTCATGGTCATAACGATTCGGGAAAAGGCTACGGTTCCAGAAACTAGACAATGTGCAGAGTTTTGGCGTTTTGGTTTTGTTTTCGTTTTCTGCAAATCAGAGCAGTATAATCGGGAAATACGTTGGCTGAATGTGATAAATAGCACAGTGGGTTTCTGGGCGTATAAATCTGAGTGTGTGTGAGTGTGTGTGTGTGTGTGTGTGTGTGCATATGCATATAGAGAATCTCAATAAGTGGCATCATCTACTAATTTATTCAACTGGAAAACCTGTGTTACCTCTGACTCGTCTTTTCCCCAATGTTCCTAAATGTTCCTGGAATATGTGAATGTCTCTCTCATAGTGTCATCCTAACCAAGTCATTACCATCTGCTCCTGGATTATGAGACAATAGCGTATTACCAGGTCTCTCTGTCTTTGCTCAGTCTGCTGTCCTTGTTCCTTCTGCACCAGAGAGATTTATTAAAACTGTGAAACCGGCCTTTCACTCCCTTGCATTGATGCCTTTTGATGTTTTCCTATTCCTGGAGAACGAGGTC
This sequence comes from Neofelis nebulosa, assembly GCF_028018385.1. Lineage (NCBI taxonomy): Eukaryota > Metazoa > Chordata > Mammalia > Carnivora > Felidae > Neofelis > Neofelis nebulosa. Next base: position 16,387,876 of record NC_080783.1, read on the forward strand.
CAAGTTTCCTAAGACACAAAACAAGACCTTTCCTTATCTCACCTTTGCTACCTCACTTCCTACTACTCTCCCCTTCAGACCCATCCACCAGGAAGTAGACACATCGTTAGGATGGGAATTGGTTGGTGCTGCCTCTTGGCATCCTGTAAGGACACGTCCGCAAATGCTGTGCCTTAGGAATCTCAGGTGCCTCACTTCCTCGAGGGATCTCCACCTTGCCCTGCATGCTGTGTGACGTGTTCCACTCCTTGGCTCCTACTATTTCCCTTGCCAGAATATCATTCTCACCTTCCTTTTCCCATCAACACGCATTCGTATATTTTAGACTTGCCTTCACCTGGCATTTTGGGGGAAGCATTCCTTGACCCCCAGGTAGTGGGAGTTTACTCATAGCCTCTATGCTCCCATAGGGGGTTTACTTCTATTTTAGTTCTTAGCTTTATCAGGTCACAACTGTTTATTTACCCCGCCCCTTGACTCGAAAATCTCTTAAGATGGAATATTTTGTCCCTCATCTTTGTAGCATACAATGCTAGGCCAGTCATTCTTCAAACTCTCCCTCTCCCTAGTCTCCCATACGTAACCCATCACTAAATTATGTGGCCGTTACCCCCAAACATTTTTCAAGCCCGGCTACGTTTGTTCATCTCCATCCAAACCACAAAGCTAATATCATGTCTTACCTGCACCGTTATAGTAGCTTCTTACTGGCCTTCTTGTGTGCCGTAGCACACCCTCACCCCCACCGCACCCCCCTCATTCATTTTTTCATCGTAGCCAAGGTAATCATCTTTGCAAAATGCAAATGCGATCTTATGCCTCCAAACTTTAAAGGCTTCTTATTATTCTTAGGACGAGACTCATATCCTCAGATTGCCCTAAAGCACCCCCTGCATGGTCTGGCCACGTTTGACCTCGACAGCTAATCGCACGGAACTTGTGCCATTGTTTTTTTAGAGTCCAGGTTTCTTTCAGTTCTAAAACATTCCGTGCAGTCCTCTAACGAATGGTCTGGACACAGGTAGGTCTCACTGCTTGGAATGTTTTACCCGCTCCATTATTTCACCAAATTAACAGTTCCTCTTCCTCAGGTGAGTCCAGGAGTCACTAATCCAAGCCTTCTTGATGACTCAATCTAGGTCAAGCTCTCTGCTATTCATTTCCTAGTTCTATGTTCCATTCCTTCAAAATAGTCCTCTCAGTTCATATGTTTCATGTTTCCAGGCAATTGTTTTTGTTTAACGGCATCTAATTTTCTTGGTGCTCAGAAAAAAAACAAAAACATTTTATTATAGAAATTTTCAAGCACGCACAAAGTAGAGAAAATATAATGCACCGCATTTCTTCCTCCTGCTTTAACAATTAACAACCTATGCATCTTTTATCTCTTCTGTCTTTTATACTGCCCTACTTCCTCCCCAAATATCATAACTTGCCCTTAAATCCCTTAGTCTATATCTCTGGACAATAAAAACCGTTTTTTAAAAAACCCACAAAACACTTTCACACTCTCACACTGCCAAAAATTAACGAGTGTCCTAAAATCATCAGCTAGCCTGTCAGTGTTCAAATACTGTATAAGATTTTGATTTAAGTTTTGACTTCCCATCATATCGGAGACAGAAACAATCAGTCTGCCACACTGCTTGCCACATAGCAGACAGTCAAAATATAGCTGAGTAAGTGACTGACTGAATGAATTATTACTTAATGAACTGGACACCGGAGTTCAAGGAGACCTGGGGAGCAAGACCGGAAAATGGCCAGTTAACTATGCATCTACCACTTTCCTTACTCCATCTGGGCCAGACCTCCTCTTCAGGTGGCATTCTTGGGTCTTGGGGCAAGATGGTACACTGTCACGAGGGATTTTCCTTTTTTCCTTCCCCTTGTTCCCTTTCCCGGTCCCAAAGAGCACTGGACGCCTACAAGTGCCCACTAGTCAACCGGGCTGAACTGGGCATGGCAGGGGTTGGTGTTTGATCAGGAGGCTTCGTGTTTCTGCGCAGACACTCGATCACTGGCTGAGTGTGCTATGAAGTACCCCAAGGTTTATGTGATGTCACCACTGGGGAAGAGAGCTGTTAGAGTCAGATTTGATCAAAGGGAAAGCAAACCTTTGATGCTTGTTACTTCTATTTTCTTTTCTTTTTAAAATACGCAGTTGATATGATATTTTTACACAAATAGTACTTAACCTTAGTTGCAATGTTTCACTCTTTTGTGAGAAGTTTTCTATGTTATTATAAACCCTTTGCATTATCTTTTACTCCATAATATTCCATGAAGTGGCATTTCCAAACTTTATTCAGCGAATATTTCAGTTGCTTCCAATTCTGAACTATTATAAATAATGATTTGATAAACAACTTTGTACGCAAAGCTTTTTCTGCATCAAATTTTCTTAGGGTAGATTCCCAGAAGTAGAATGACTAGGTCAAAGAATACAAACAATTTAAAAGTTTATGTATGCACATTACCAAATTGCTTAGAAAGCATGTTGTTTGCTTATAACATTAGTTTGCCTTTAAATTTAATTTAATTTTGAAGTAACTTTTATTATTTTTCTATTGCCTAGATGGTGCATATTCATTATAGGAAAAACTAGACAACACAGATATGTAGCAAGAAGGAAGCAAAGAGCATGAACTACTCCAGTACTCAGAGTTAACCCCAGTATCTTACTGCATAGACTTCCAGATCTTTCTTTATGCATAGAAACAATGAGATTATGTTTTGCATATATATCATTCGGCTCTATAAAGTCTCAAGGAAGAAACATCATAGATGACTATTGATAACAAGGATATGTTTCAGGGGTAACACAGGGTCCTGGATGGTGAGGGAAGTCAAATCGAGAAGCAGACCAGGGCTTTCTCTTTGTACATCTAATCCCAGTTCAGTAAATGCTTTTAGCATTTTTACTTCCTGAAAAAGAGATTCAGTTGGGCTTTTTGGTGTCCTCCAGATAGAACACTTGTTTTTCTTTCCCCAAAACTTTATTATTATTTTTTTTTTAAATAAACCACCCAGTGCTCACCCCCACAAGTATCCTCCTTAATGCCGTTCACTCATTTGGCCCATCCCCCCACCCACCTCTCCTCCAGCAACCCTCAGTTCGTTCCCTGTATTTAAGAGTCTCTTATGGATTGTTTCCATCTCTGTTTTTATCTTACTCTATTTTCCCTTCCCTCCTCCTATCTTCATCTGTTCTGTTTCTTAAATTCCACATATGAGTGAAATCATATGATACTTGTCTTTCTCTGACTGACTTATTTCACTTAGCATAATACATTCTAGTTCCAACCACGTTGTTTCAAATGGCAAGATTTCATTTTTTTGGATCACTGAGTAATATTCCACTGTATATCTACACCACATCTCTTTCTCCACTCATCAGTTGATGGACATTTGGGCTCTTTCCATACTTTGGCTATTGTCAATAGTGCTGCTATAAACATTAGGGTACCTGTGCCCTTTCGAATCAGCATTTTTGTCTCCTTTGGATAAATACCTAGTAGTGCAACTGCTGGGTCATAGGGTAGTTCTATTTTAACTTTTTGAGGAACCTCCATACTGTTTTCCGGAGTGGCTTCACCAGTTTGCATTCCCACCAACAGTGCAAAAGGGTTCGTCTTTCCAGATGGAACACTTCTGCCTCACTGTTGGGGAGTGCTCACCTCAAGCCATCTCTAAGCAGCTGTGTTCTCTCATACCCATATCCATTTATCTTGTGCTCTTGTATGGAGCCTTCCATCAACTGTGGAGAGAGTTGCGTGACTGGTTCTTCTCCCATCAGGCAATTTATGATGCAAATAACTAAGTCAAGCCACTTTTCTGGAAGTGCAGGATCTCCGGAGGATGTCCATTTTTGAACTGTCATTCATATTGGTGTCAGTATAATATAACACTAAACGTCAACCCTGGCTTCTAGCCTTCTATGGGAGGAGTGTGCCGGATATGAATGATCCAGTCCCTTGCAACTGGATACGAGGCTGCTTCCAAATTGGGGCCATAGATTTTTAATAACAGAGAATCTTTGTAAACAAATTCTTTTTGGTTTCTTTCTATCCTATAAATGTTTGTCCATCTCTTTGATTTTAACCCTTATAAGTCATTTCTTTTCTTCTGCTTTTTTTTAAATTTACTTAGAGAAAGAGAGAGAGAGAGAGAGAGAGAGAGAGAGAGAAGAGAGTGGGGAGGGGCAAAGGGAGAAGAAGAGAGAGAATCCCATGCAGGCTCCTTGCTGTCCATGCAGAGCTCAATGTGGGGCTCAATGTCACGAACCATGAGATCATGACCCGAGCCCAAATCAAGAGTTCATAAATAGCAAACTCAGCCACCCAGGCACCCTTGCTGTCATTTTTAAAAAAATTGAAGTATGGTTGTACGTCATGTTATTTTAGGTGTATATCTTAAACTAATGTAAAGTTTTTGTTTTTAAATTAGAAAGTTTGGCCTATTCACATGGATTTTAATAAGCAAACATATATTATCTGTTTTCTTTTTAAAATGAACCTCTCTTTTTAAATACAGCAATTTATATAAACAAAAAAAAATAAATTCACCCATTTCTCTCACCCTTACTTTCTGTCTATGTGGTTTGTTGTTTCCTTGTGCATCCTTGATTATGTTGTTCCTTTTAATCTTATTTATTATGTCACTTGAGTTTTACTTGGAAATAATACAGTCTCTGATTTGGAAGAATACATTTCATTTTTCTGCTAGCTATCTTTAAAAAAAATCTATGCTTCCCTAAAAAATGAGAAGTAGAACCTTCTAATGTTTCTCCTAGAGGCTCATACATTTAGAAAAAATGTAATTCTTCTGCCTCTTGAACTTACCAACCAGATTTTTATAGGAATAAACTGATCATGATGTGTAAATAAGCACATTTTATTCCTCCTTACTCAAGAAATTCAAGAAAATGTAAAATCCCAAGAATTTTAATGTCTTCACTAAGTTTTATAGTGAATCATTACTTCTACATAAGTTATGATGTGTTGACTTTATTTATCATCATCATTTTATATACCTTCCTTATTCTTTAGTGCATTATTTTTATTAACTTATTAGTCAGCTCTAGTGTTTCTTCACTTAATTTGATTAGTAAAGCTACGCGGCTACTATATTTTCTCAAGGCTTGCTCGTCTCAGAATACGAGGATTTCTTGGTTTGATTTTATAGTATCTGAACGGTTTTTCTGTACTAGTCAGTCAGCTACCTGTGGCCCCACTTCCTTCTAGAATTAAACTTTTATGGAAACCCAGTCTTCTCTGGCCGTACTTCTCCCCCTTTTCATGACTCAGTGTTAGAAGGAATTATATTGATCCTATTATGTATTCGATCATTTCGAGAGATTGGTTTCTCTTTCTTATTAGTGGGTTCCACAGAGGCATGTAATCTCTTTCCTCAGGTTGGTCCTTCAGAGTCTTTTAACACCTTGTGATTTTTTTTTCTGCATTACTAATTTATGAATCTGAGTGTGGATGCATGAGTATATATCAGCGTGGGGTGGAGGTTGTCTTTATAGATCCAGTTCTAGGAGCTTAGATGGCTTCCCTCATAGAGTCTGTAAGACTCAGATAAGGGGAAAAGGAGCATTTACGTGTGTAGTATGTGTTTCTGTTCGTTATTGTGCCATTTTGTTTGTGTATGTGTGCAGTTATGTCTTTGAATCGGTGTTTAAGTTATGTATACAGATGAAATGATCCTACAGTTGGAGGCAGACCTGTCAGGACCTATTATTAAGATGTAGGGGTTTTTTCCCCTCATTTTTTTTTTTTTTTACGAGAGAGAGAGGAGCAGAGGGAGTGAAAGAATCCCCAAGTAAGCTCCATGCTCAGTGCAGAGCCCGACGCAGGCCTTGACCCCACGACCATGAGATTATGACCTGAGCTGAAATCAAGAGTCAGATGTTCAACCGACTGAGCCACTCAGAGGAGCCCCTCCTCCATGCTTTTGTGGCATTCTGAGCTCTTCTGGGGGCACTCTTCTGAATCTTTTCTCTCATTCTGTCTTCTAGCTAAGCTGTTTCCACATCAACTTTATGTTGTTACAGACTTAAACTTATTTTTTTTTCCAATTTTTTAATGTTTATTCATTTTTGAGAGAGACAGAGAAACAGAGTGTGAGCAGGGGAGGGACAGACAGAGAGAGGGAGACACAGAATCTGAAGCAGGCCCCGGGCTCCGAGCTGTCGAGAGGTCAGCACAGAGCCTGTCGCAGGGCTCAAACCCATGAGAAGCGAGATCATGGCCTGAGCCGAAGTTGGACGTTTAACCGACTGAGCCACCCAGGCGCCCCTAGATTTAAACCTATTAATCTTCCAATAAAAACATAACTAACTTTCTTATCTTGCTTAGGAAGGTCCCCTTCACTTCAACGTTTAACAAATATTTGCCTATATTTTCCTCTGATATTTAAAAAAAAATTTTTTTTTTTAATGTTTATTTTTGGCAGACAGAGAGACAGAGCATGAGCGGGGGAGGGGCAGACAGAGAGGGAGACACAGACTTGGAAGCAGGCTCCGGGCTCTGAGCTGGCAGCACAGAGCCCAAAGCGGGGCTCGAACCCACAGACCGTGAGATCATGATCTGGGCCGAAGTCGGACGCTCAATTGACTGAACCACCCAGGCGCCCCGTGGGGAACTATTTACCTTTGAGAGAGAGAGAGAGACAGAGAGACAGAGAGAGCAGGGGAGGAACAGAGACAGAGGGAGACCCAGAATCCGAAGCAGGCCCCAGGCTCCGAGATTTCAGCACGGAACCCGACGCGGGGCTCGAACTCACAGACCGAGAGATCGTGACCTGAGCCGAAGTCGGAAGCTCAACCGACTGAGCCACCCAGGCGCCCCCCCCCGCCTCTGGTATTTTAAATTTACACAGATATTCAAGCCTTCTCTGAGTTATTTTTGTGTATCTTATGAGATGGAAGCCCTTCATTAGTTTCTCTCAGACAGCTAGCCAGTTGTTTCCATGCTGTATTGAATAATCCTTCCTTTTTCCATTGGCCTGTGGTGTTACCTCTGCCCATATACATCTCCATATGGACATGCCTTTATTTCTGTGCTTGAGATTTCAGTGATACCTAATGATATCTAGATTTCAATGAAATATTTTGCTGATGAGATGCCCGCATCAAACTCTTGATTATACTTGCTTTTAATGCAGAGAATTATTAAGTTTTCTTGTAAAGTAAAGCTAGTCTTCTGGGACACCTAGGCGGCTCAGTTGTTAAGCATCCGACTCTTGATTTCGGTTCAGGTGGTGATCCCAGGGTCGTGGGATCAAGCCCTGCACTGGGCTCCAAGCTGAGCATGGAACCTGCTTGAGATTCTCTCTCTTGGGGCCCCTGGGTGGGTCAGTCAGTTAAGTGACTTCAAAGCGACTTTGGCTTGGGTCATGATCTCACGGTTTGTGAGTTCAAACCCCGCGTTGGGCTCTGTATTGACAGCTCAGAGCCTGGAGCCTGCTTCGGATTCTGTCTCCCTCTCCCTCTGCCCCTCCCCTGCTTGCACTCTGTCTCTGTCTGTCTCTCTCTCTCTCTCAAAATAAATAACCATTAAAATAAGTAAAAAAAAAAGAGATTCTCTCCCTCTCCCTCCACCCTTGCCGCTCTTCCCCACTTGTGGCAGTCTCTGTCTCTCTCTAAAATTAAAAAAAGAAAAAAACTTCTCTCCCTATTTTAAAAAGCAAAAAATAAAGTAAAGCTAGGTTTTTTTTTTTTACAAAAATTCATTTTTATTTATTTATTTTTTTTTAATTTTTTTTTTTCAACGTTTTTAATTTATTTTTGGGACAGAGACAGACAGAGCATGAACGGGGGAGGGGCAGAGAGAGAGGGAGACACAGAAGCGGAAACAGGCTCCAGGCTCCGAGCCATCAGCCCAGAGCCCGACGCGGGGCTCGAACTCATGGACCGCGAGATCGTGACCTGGCTGAAGTCGGACGCTTCACCGACTGCGCCACCCAGGCGCCCCAAACATTCATTTTTAATATGGGATTTATTATCATTATTCAGCCAAATTTTACTCTACATATTGCATCATTTTTTCATATGTTGTCTTTCTCCATCTTAAGTTCTTGATCTGACTCATTTTTCATGAAGCGGAAGTAATTCCCCGGTCTTTAGCAAGAATTCTTTGGCGGTATACTTTCTGAAGTTCCACCTATCTGAAAATATTCTCCCTCCCTCCACAGGTGAAGGACATCCTCACTGGTTACAGAAATCTTGGGATTCACAAGTTTATGCTTCCAGCTTCCAGGTTTACAAATACGTGATATGTTTACAAATCTGGCATGTCTCTGATTTTCTTTTTTATGTAACCTTGTTTTCTTTCTTTCTCTCTTTCTCTTCCTTCCTTCCTCTTTCTTTCTTTCTTTCTTTCTTTCTTTCTTTCTTTCTTTCTTTCTTTCTTTCTTCTTCCTTTCCCTTTCTGCCTACAAAGAGGGTCAGATCTGGCCAGCTGCTTCTTTCTGTAAATAAAGTTTTATTGGGACCCAGCTACAACCATCCATTTCCGCATTGTCTAACGACCGCACAGGCAACAAGGCACAGTTGAATGGTCGCCACAGGGACCATATGGTCCACAAAACCTAAACTATTTACAATCTGGCCCTCTACAGGAAAAATTTGCTGACTCCTTTCTTTAACCTAACTCACGGAACAGACCTCGCAGAACAGATCTCCAGTGATGGCATTTCAGACCCGACCCAACTGCGACGTGATGGACTTTTTGGAGCTTGGCGATCTTAGGGCGGTGCTTCTCACCCCACGCCCAAATATGGGAGACCAAGCTTGTAAACCCTCCTCTGAAAGGGTGAACAAGCCAGACATCTGATGCCCAGATGGGTCTGTACCAAGTGTAATTCCAAGCAGCCTGCAGGTGCCAATTTCATTCTCTGGGAGTGAGGTGGGCGCCAGGCAGAGAGAAGAGGATGACCTTTCTGAATGGCTTTATAAATTCCGTGGCAGATCCAGCTGTCGCGTTATCGAAGCTGCTTATTGCCTGAGAGCAACACTTCCTTCAGGGCAGTGCAATCTTGCTAGTGGAAGACGTTTAATTTATAAGCAGTCTAATTTCATTTTCTCTGTTTGGACAATCTGTAATTTGGTGCTAGACAGAAGCCCTTCGAAGAGCTTTGTTGTCTTAGCTGACAATTACATGGCTTTAAGTTGCCCCAGCTCAGAGGCCCGGCACTCACACTTACGTGGCAGATTTATGTTCTTTTTTTCCTTTAGGTGCTATTTCCAATCAGCACTTGGGCGATAGCAATTTAGGCAGACAAGGTAGCTCGTCTAATTCTACTTATGCCAAATTATGTTCGGTACAAGGGAGCAGAACATTTTAAGTCATAGAATCCAAAATCTACAGATTCTTTTAGAGCTCCTAATTGGGGAAGGTAACATATTCAGGAACACCCTGGGACTCTGGCAGAGCTAATTCGTCTCACCAGAAGGAGCAATTATTATCAAAGACCAGTGTGCCTGGCTCACTCCACATAGGACCAGGCTCACAGAAAGGAATCAGGCTTTTTTAGAATACTGCATTATTCTAAATTTGCTTTCTGTTCCATCTACGAGAATTTAACTTTCGTAAACCACAGAGCAAGCAACACAAGTTTCAAGACCATTCTAGAGTTCACTGTGTTCATATGTGTCTAGAAATAGTCCAACAGTCTTAGCAGAGGGAAAAATCAAACCCATCTGTTTTGGAGACTCAAAAAAGCTCTCCTTTTCCATCACTCAGTGTTTTGAATTGAGCTCTGGAAAAGCAAGTTCATATGGGTCAAGTCAGGCACTGCAAGGTCCTTATTTCTTCTCTGTCTAGCAAACACTGGCATAGCACTTGCTGGACTGACAGGCTCTGTGGTAAGCACTTGAAAAGTTAAACTTTTAATCTTCACAATAGCCCTATTAGAACAGGTAGTATTATTAAAATCCACTTTGATGAGAACACAGAGACATGAAGCGGTTAAATAATTTGTCCAGGATCATGGAAATAGGAAAAGCCAGGAACAGGATTTATACTCAACAAGCCTGGATCGCAAAGCCCAAGATTTCATCCACTCAACCCACGCTGCCATCGTGCCCTCTCCACCGGCATCGCCAGCCACAAGAGAGAACTACTCAAGTCTCATGGCTTCCGGGAAGCATCCTTGACTCACCCTGAGCCACCAACGGCAAGCTCTCCCACCACAGAACTCCTACAGCATTTATCTGCTTCTCCAAACCTCCACTGAGGATACTTGTCTTGGAAATAACATTTCAGAGGTATGCTATAAATCTTACATTCTAAATTTCTTGGGGAGAGTGTGAGCTCAGCACTGTGCTCACTGAATACTTAGTACTGACTTCTGCATTGATCCCTATTGTTCTTAGAATAATTGAGACCCTGTGGATATTTTATTTACTAAAAATGGAGGTGTCCTTTTAAGGTGAGTTGTACGGGAGGCGGATTGCTGGATAGCATTACAGCTGTCTCCCAGCGAGATGAAGAGCTCTCACTCAGTCCATGGTGATCTGAGGGCTGTGGCCCCCACTATTTTTGAGTGGACATTTGTAGTTCTTATTCTCTGTTGATAAACCAAATTCCACAGTTTATAATAATCTTTCCCCTCCCTAGCATGAACTAAAATTGCACGTGTTCAAGGTTGGTGTATGAAAAGAAAGTCACTTAGCTATAGAGAGACTTGCTCATCAACCAGTTTTCCTTTCAATGCAGCATGGTGGTCTCTCTTTTTTTCACAATATGACTGCATTTAACTCCCACAGCCTGTGATGTAATCATTATTGGGACCACTTTGCAGAAGAGAAAACTGAGAACACTAATTGTGTGGTGGTTATTCGCAAATACTACTTTGAGACTCGCGAAGATCTCGGGATCCAATTCTGGAGACTACCAAGATTTTCTTGCAGTTAGCAACCTATAGACTGATTCTGTCTTGAAAAGACCACACCTTTTCAAACACATTGATGGCAGTGGAACTTTCTGTAAAACGAAATGTACACGGAACCAAAACACAAAGCAAACAAACAAACAAAAAAAGGCAGAGCTCCTCAACTTGGCCTCTAGGACTTTATAGGTCTGAAAAGTACTGCTATAGGTCAAGGATAGCTAAGGGTTTTCTGTGTTATTGGTTAGAAAGGATACAGGCAGGAGCAGGGAGTGGGCAGACTGCATTTTTGATAGCTTTGTGAGTATGTACCTTTTGATTTTCATTGAATACTTTCACATGCAAAGGTGCCAAGAGCAGAATTTGTTGAAGTTGCTTAGAATTCCACTTAGATTGTTACTTAAACATCGATTTAGTTCTACTCAAAGCAGATTTTTTACAAAGCAGAGACATGAATTCATACTCTCTTATTTCACTGGGAGGACATTTTCATATGAATTAATGGTAGTCTGAAGGATCTCTGTCTACCAGGATGGCTCCATACGTTCATAGTTTGAAATACCTTTTCATCTCCTTGGCTCCAAACATTTCACTAAGACTGATGGAAAGCAGAAAGGGGGCAGAAGGGTAGCAATGAATAGAGCTGAAATCCCTGTCCTGATGGGTTCCATTGCTGGAAGCTAACAGTAGTAGCTGAGAGTGCAACTTAGGAAGGGTAGTAGGGACTAAAATAACAAAATGGAGAATTAAAACTCAGTGCCCAAAGATAAGAGTTGGGTTTTAACAAGGTTTGCAGACTTGTTAAAATAGACCAAGGGGGGTTGGGGGTTGAAATGCTGCCCAAATGAGTTCTGGGCTTAGGGCTTTAAAAGAAGCTGTGTAGTAGTTATTTGCAAATACTACTTTGAGACTCATGAAGATCTCAGGACCCAATTCTGGAGACTATCAAGATTTTCTTGTAGTTAGCAACTTATAGATTGATTCTGTCATAGACCACACCTTTTCAAACACATTGATGGCAGTGGAACTTGGGTGCCTAGGTGGCTCCGTCCATTGAATGATTCGATTTTGGCTCAGGTCATGATCTTGTGGTTCATGAGTTCGAGCCCCACACCGGGCTCTGTGATGATAGCTCAGAGCCTGGAGCCTGCTTCAGATTCTGTGTCTCCCTCTTTCTCTGCTCCTCCTCTGCTGTCTCTCTCTCTCTCTCTCTCTCAAAAATAAATAAACATTAAAAAACAGTTTAAAGGAAGCTGTGTCCTGACATTTGTACAAACAACCAGCAATGAGGCAGCTCATGGCACTGGATCTGTGACATCTCGATGCCACTGCAGAACAGGTACTCCTAATTGCATAGTAAGGCATGTTTTGAAATCAGAGACAAAATGCCTCAGTGCAGAAAAGTCAAAATTATGAAAGTGATAAAGGCATAGAAATAGAAAAACAAAAATAAAACAGAAATTAACATTTCCCTGAAAATGAACCTGCAAAGCCGACTTTCATGCTGAAGAAGAAAACTAATGCTATGAAAGACAATAATATTGACAGAGGTTTTCTATTCTGTTCCATGAGTTTCTCAGTCCCTCTCTTTGCCAATATCAAACGCTCTTGATTATATGTTTTACCATATGTATACATTTTACCATATAGGACAAGTTCCCAATCTCTTACTATTTTTCTTCAAAATTGTGTTGGTTTTGACCCTTAGCTATTCCGTCGTACTTACTAGATAAGCTTGCCACATTCCATTCCAATCATGTTGGGATACTTATTGGAATTGAATGGAATTTAGAAAGCATTTATATTTTTACAAAGATATAAATGAGATTTGCTTACATATGAAGCTGGACTATTTATGAGGCTATTCAAGTCTTTCTGTAAATGCTTTGTAATTTTCTTCGAAAAGTTCTTGGACATATAGTTTTTTTTTGCTATTGTGAATTAGACTTTAAACATAACATTATAGATTAGTTGCTACTGTTGTGTACTTTACCTTACATGAATGACCACTGAGTTGACAAAGAATTCTTGGGAGCTGTAACAGAGACTAGGAGACGATGAACTAATATGGTCATAGTGCCAAGGAGAAAAAAATGGCCAACTTAGAATTTTATGTTCTGCTAGACTGACATTCAAAAGAGAAAAATAAAAGAGATGCTCTTCAGAGTACAAAGGCTATGAGAATTTACCACCTACAGATCCCTGCCAAAATACAGATTAAAAATTATGGCTTATTTTAGCAGAAAAAAAATAACCCAGTGAAAAAGTGGAGGAAGCAAAACCATAGGAGATTGGTAGATTGGTTTTTTTTCCTTATTGTTCTTCAGCTTCATTATCATGTTTCTAGGTGTGGATTTATCTACATTTATCCTGCTGAATATGCAAAATATACTTTGTTCTGAGATCCTTTCTTTTCTTAATTCTGGAAAATTCTCAGTTATTATCCTTCCACATTTTCTCTTTTTTTTTCTTTGAAACTTTTTTTAGAGTACCCTAGAAAATGCAAACATGCTATATTTTTGGCAGATGTCATTCCTTTGCCTTCTCCTTTTAAGCGTCTTTGACATGGTCACTTTAAAATTCTTTATCAGACAGTTTCTCAAAATTGGTTTAATTTGGAGTGAATCAATAAAATAAAGACAAATGACCAGATAGTGAAACGGGCAAAGGTTATATGCAAAATAAATAAATAAATAAATAAATAAATCACAGGATAAGAAATCTAAATGGCCAAATAAACATACAAATGTTTGCTCTCATTATAAAAATAATGAAAACACTCACATAGCATTTACTGATGCCAAGCACCATTCTAAACCCTTTATCTTAACTCATTAAAACGTCAAAAACTCCTATTTTTTGATGAAAAGGGAACATAGAAATGGAAAGACTAAGTAACCTGCTTAAAGATAAACATGGGGTAGTGACCTGGGATAAACCCAGGCAGAATGGTTGGCTTAGAGCTGTGCTATCCAATATGGTAGCCATGAGCTATGTGTAGTTATCTAATTCAAATTAAAATTAGTCAACATTAAATAAAATAAAACATTCAGGTCCTCCATTGCACTGGCTACATTTCAAGTGCTCAGTAGCCACATGTGGCTACATGCTTTACCATACTGGAAGGAGCAGGTATAGACAATTTCCATGATGCAGCATCACTGAGAAGGGAAACTGAACCTCAGTTTTTCTTCCTGCCAAGTAAGACTGCTTATGGGCTTTACTTTCTTAAATTTTTACAATGTGAAATATACATTTATATTCTTCTCTGAGCCTTCTACTCCTTTCTATTCCTCCCCATGTGGACTAATGAAATTAACTAGGCAGCCTCTGCCAGATTTGATGACAAAGTCCGTTTCTCTACAGTAGACATGAGCCCAGGGATTCAGGGGAGCTGTGTGATGCCTAAGCTCCCACTTCTGGCATTTCAGGATAAAGTCTCATCATCTGGTACCTGAGGCGTCTCTTACTTTCAACCTGTAAGAGCCTACTAAACTTAGAATACTTGGTCTTCCATTTCAAGCTGGTGCTCACACATTCACTACTCATTATTTTTAAAAATGTTAAATATATATATATTTATATTAAAAGAAAATATTAAAAAACATAAACTGTTGTCAATTCTGGTTATTCAGAACCTAGATGTTTGTTATATTATGTTTCGTACCGCTCTGTAATTTGTAAATTTTCCCTTCAGAAAATAAATATTATGAGAAAAATGTTGTAATACCCATTTTACAGATATGACTCACGAGCCCCCAGAGAAATCAAATAACCCACGCAAAGTCATAAAGCAAATAAGTGATTTGAGAAATGGGGTCTCACCTGGGCGCCTGGGTGGCTCAGTCGGTTGGGCATCTGGCTTCGGCTCAGGTCACGATCTCACAGTCCGTGAGTTCGAGCCTTGCACTGGGCTCTGTGCTGACAGCTCAGAGCCTGAAGCCTGCTTTGGGTTCTGTGTCTCCCTCTCCCTCTGCCTCTCTCTCTCTCGCCCTCTCTCAAAATAAATAAACGTTAAAAAATAAAGGGTTCTTACCTTTCTCAGAGCCAAATTAGCTAGCTACCCCACAACTGAAAGCTCCTAGAGTCAGTAATTTATTTCTTCTTTGCTGCCACGTAGAAATAGCCTGGTTTTACTCTGCCTTTGGAGAGCCTGGAAAAAAGGAAATGCATGATTTCCTCTGGGACTGAAAGGTGATGGGTCTCTCAGAGGACAAGTGCCTCATGATGGGCTGGTGCATGGTAGTCACACTGTAAAGATTTGTTGGGTTGAACTAAACCGAACTAAATTCAATTGAACTGAGCTCAAAGAAGAGGGGTGGGGATTCCCCTTCCCGAACATCTTGGGTGAAACAGCAATCACTTCTCCAAGGCTGGTAGAATCCAGGCATCCACAAGTACAATGTAGCTACAGTGTTTATAGCTGAGGTGAGTTATGCCTGTTGAGTAAACCAGTCATCTTTCTAATTTCATAAACAGCGATGGAACTCAGGAAAAAGAAAGAAAAGACTCAGGACGATTTGTCACTGAAAATTTATTTCCCTGGTTTTGCTTCTGTTTTTGTTTTACTAATAACTTCTTTACATCTGGGAACAAATGTGTCAAAGCATTTATTAGAATGGATTCTTTCATTTTGTTCAAAACAACTTGAGGAAATATTTTTTAGATGTCTAGAAAAGACATCGTAGGTAACTTTGGAATTAGCATCAGAAAATCCTTTCTTTTATTACAATCTTCCAGTATTTGCTGGTTTGTCCTTCACTCTCTATGTACATGTTGCCTTTAACATGTCACTTTGCCAGGTGACAACTGCCCTAAAGAGGCCAGGTTCCCACAGCAATATGTCAGAAACGATAAGCTTTTTTTTTTTTTTTTCGTTGCACACAGCTAAACTAGGACTTTTAAACATGAAGCTTTCCAGTCTATTACATGCTTACAAACCTTTGTTTTGCTGTCACTCGGGGGGAAAAAGTGTACAAATCAATTGGGCCAGGGTTGGTTTTTTTTTCTTTGAATTAACTAGTGAAACCTTTTTCTTCTCTATTCCTTTTACTTACACGACTTGTAGTGTCTTAATTCCTACTAATGGTTCCAGCCAACTGTACCGCGTGGTCCTCCAAGTTGCAGGAGGCACAATGCTTTGGGATCAAATCAATCATAGCTCTACAAACGAGAACAAACTACGGAACTCATGCTAAAATAGCAAAGCAAATTGTCCCTACTTTTAATAATGCAGCTTTGCGCACGGAGCACATAATGGCCTTTAAATTAAGAAATTAGTTACATTTCCTTGATAGCTCACATTCTTATTAGCATGATTGGCATGCTTTCTTGGCCTCCGTCTAATTATTCATAAAATGTCATCTTATACGAGAGGTCTCATTCCCCATTTAATTTTTCAGTTTTTTAAAAAATATTATTATTATTACTAGCATTGTTATTATCGGCAGCATTATTAAATGGCATATGCCCAGTTTTTGTGTAAAAGGAAGAAAAAGAAATGAAAAGATCTTTTCTGTGAGATGGAAACTGGTAATTACGCTCCGCTAAGCACATCACGGACGCCCAGCTGGCACAATTAAAGAAATAGCTGATCAGTTACAGTTATTGATTCTGCTAACATGTTTGTTCACGGTTGCTTCTTGTCTAATTAGTTTTTTCTGCTTTCTTAGTCTAAAAGCATACCTTTCCAGATAGGGCTATTTTCAAACATTAGTGAGCAAGACTTCCTTCGGTGGCCTTCTAGGGTTTGTTTGTTTGTTTGTTTGTTTCTTTGACACGCACAGTTGGCGTATTCATTTGTTCATTCGGCAATGAAAACTAGACTTTTCTCTGAATTCCTTCTTGAATTTCAAACCTGGATTTTACATGCTTCTCCTTTTAAATGCATATCCGCGTCGCGTTGCTACAGCCACGTTTGAAGCTGTTGTCATCGCCCATGACGTGCGACTAGGGCCGCTGCGCAAACCGGGACAAACTGAAAACACCTCCAAGATGTCGCGGGTCCTATTTGGCGAGGCTTGGGGGAAACGATTATTCTGTCTTCTGCCAAAAGGAAATCTCTAACTCACTGTAATTTCCATTTCCTTAACGTGGACTCTACCGGAACAGCGAAAATGTTTTCGCTGTTAACAAACCGCAGGCAACCTGCGTCAATTTCCAGGAACAAAAGCTCACGGTCTGGGTCCCGGAAAACTGACCCACCGAACGCAGCGCTGCGGCAGGAGCGAGGGCTTGCGGTAGAGACGCGCTGCCTTTGTCAAAGTTGCGGAAGTAGAGCCTGAAAACACGACACCAGATGCTGGTGTGAAACGGAGGCAGAGCGTCCCTGGCCCAGCAGAGTCGTTTACCAATAAATCCCGCCCTGACTCTGTGGTCCTGCTCTGTAGAAATGGCAGCTGTCACGAAGCCCAGGGACGCTGGTGTGCCGTCAACGTTTTAATCACTTCATGGGCACGAAAAAAAAAAATGTTGCTCTTTTTTTAAGACTGCTATTTTTTCTTTTTTCAAGACTGCTATTTTTTCTTTTTTCCCAATGCAAAGTTTAGGAGCAAATGCGTTTGTTTACCTAAGCATTAAAATTGAGACAGAAAAAAAGTTGAGTCTTTCGGTAAGAATTCCTACTCTCTGGGTAAAATAGGATGAGACCCATCCATTTTCATCTGGTGTTTTTACTGGTAATTGCTGATTTAGTTGGTCCTGTTGCTATAAACCTTTCAAACCATGGAGGATGAGCCAATTTTCCTTCTTCAACAAAAGAGCATCTTGCAGATTATAATATTCCATTAACTTTACAGTTTTTTAGCACCACATCGAGGCCTTGGGACACTTTGATTCAAACGATAGAAAATTAATTTTCACTTTTTTATTACATTTGCCATGGAACCCTACTGATGACATTGCTGCTGTGGCATAAAAATGACACAAGAAATTATGAATTTTATTTCCTTCAGGGAAAAGAAAGCGGACAATTAAAAGCTTTACCGTTCCCTGTATCCATCCTCAAAGTTCACAGAAGACTGACATTTGGGGGTGGGGGGAAAGAAAAGGAAAATGCAAGACAAGACAAAAGAAAGAAGGAAAATACGAAAAATGTTAAGCTTTTACAAGTTCTGTTCAAATCATTAGATTTGGGTGTAACACATGATATCGAGTAAGAATAAGAATGAATTATAGCAACTCAAATAGAAAAAAAAATCCTACAACAGAGGCAGACTTTAAACATGGTAATGAAACCCAACTATGGCTCTTGGGGCAAACCCAGCCCACTACCTGCTTTCCTAAATAAAGTTTTATTGAAACGCAGTCGCATTCAACCTCCATTTACGTACTATCTAGGTTGCTTTTGCATTAAAATAGCAGTCCTGGAGCACCTGGGTGACTCAGTCGATTAAGCAGCCAACTTCGGCTCAGGTCATGATCTCGCGGTCCGTGAGTTCGAGGCCCACGTCAGGCTCTGTGCTGACAGCTCAGAGCCTGGAGCCTGCTTCGGATTCTGTGTCTCCCTCTCTCTGACCCTCCCCTGTTCATGCTCTGTCTCTCTCTGTCTCAAAAATAAATAAACGTTAAAAAAAAAAATTAAAAAAAAAAAAATAGCAGTCCTTAGTAGCCAGGACAGAGAATATGGCCCTCAAAGCCTAAAATAGTTACTATCTGCTTTGTACAGAAAATGTTTGCCAACTTTGGGCATTTTATCCTTTAAAAAGATAACAGAAATAATGTAGGAACTCCCTTGTTTGTTAGTTCTTTTTTTCTGGCACAAAAATAATCAGTTTAGTTGTTGTTGTTGTAATGATTTATAATTCCAGGTCCTTTCCGAAAGGGAATCCCAAAGGAAATCCAGTGAGAATCAAAGTCTAAAGGAAAACTGGAACTTTGGAGCACTCTTCAAGAAATAAATGTGCTGCTACAGTTCATTTACTCAGATATTTAGAAGGCACTGAGCCAAATAGGAGATCCTGTCTGCACACTTTTTATTCAGTGTATTACAAATCGGTAATTTGTGGAGCCCGCTTGGGATTCTTTCTTTCCCTCTCTCTCTCTCTCTCTCTCTCTCTCTCTCTCTCTGACCCTCCCTCGCTTGCTCACTCTCTCAAAATAAATAAATAAACTTAAAAAAAATTAAACAAAACAAAACCCGAAAAAAGAAATCGGTAATGCTTTAGCTTCCGTAATGTTGCTCAAAGTCGCTCGTTTCCCTACTAATTTTTTCCATAGCTTCTGTCACTATCTGGCTTACCTCCTTTACATCTGTTTAACTCCATCGCCTCCACTGAGCCACAGAGTTCATGTCCCACTATTCTGTCCCTCAGGATCAGTTTACCTTTTTCATCACCAGCCCCTATAAATCTCTGCCTCCCCGTTTCCCACCCTCATTTCTACCTCAAGCATTTAGTCATTGGAGACTCTCTTCTTCCCATTCAAAACTCTTTCAAAAAGGGAGGGTCCACACTGAGGTCACTAGGGTATGGGAACCGATCAGATGAAGACCACTCTCCCTCTGTGCAAACTTGCTTGATTTTTATCATAGGAGATACAGCAACGGCACCTATCAATACTTCAAGCTTCTGAGAGTGGGAAACCCACCCTGGGGGATATCGTTTCTAGAGGGCAGTCTGTGACGGTCGGGGTGAGGCGTGGCCTCTGAACCTGAGGCTTGGATCATCGTCTTTACGCTGCTGAAGGTATGTGACCAAGCTTCTGCCCACATCTAAGACTTCTGGCCAACCATGTGCTTTCTCCACTATGCTTGCTCTGAGCCCACCATGTCCCTTCATTAGGTGGCATCGGGGACCAAATTCTCCAATAAATTGCGAATTCCCTGAGGGCAACGGGTGTTTCACACTCACCACTGTATCTCCAGCACGTGGCACAACGTTGGGTCTGAAACCCAGGCTCACTGAATATTTGAATACGTGAGCATATTCTGCTGCACGAAATGCCCCCATAACTGTCCTCTTGACTCAGAGTAAAAGCCAAAGTCCTCACCAGGGTCCCCAGGTCCCAACATGGTCTGGTTCTCATTTTCTTTCATTTTCTTTCTGACTCACCCTTTGCTCTGTCCTCGAGTGACTCAGTTTTTCTTGCTGCCACCTCAGGGCCTTTGTACGTCTTGTTTCTTCTGTCCGGTCATACCCATGGCTTACCACCTTCATTTCTTTCGAGTTTCCCCTCAAATGGCATTCTTTCCCGTAACCCTCCGTCCTCTTAAGCCTGCTTTATTTTTTTTTCCCCACATACTTGTCACCTTCTAAGATGATACATAATATGCCTTCTTATTTTTCTTGCTTTGTACCTCTCTCCATTAAAACATGAACTCCACAAAAGCAGGGGATTTATCGGTGTTCCTTGTGATTGTCTTCCCAGGACGTAGGACAGAGCCTAGGACACAGCGGGCACTCGGTGAGTCTTTTTTGAATGAATTTTTTTCAAGCATGTGAGCAAGCAGCATTCCTCCCTCCATCTTCCCACCTTGACTCTGCGTTGTAAATACGCACAATGGCTAACTTATAAAAATGTGCTTCTTTCCTTGCTCCCCACCGCCCCCCTCCCACACACTGTGTTTTCTATTCCATGAGCTTCATTTCACCTTCGGCTGAAATCTTCTCAAATTAAAACACACAAACAACACAACACCTTATTCCACAACAACAACAACAAACACCTTATTCCTCCCATCCCCAACTCCATATGCATTAAGACCCTTGTTACAACGGACTCCTTCAAACCCACGCAGTATCACTGCCCTGCTGCTTGAAAAACCACAGGATCTACACCCCAAGTGGTCGTCTTGGCCCATCCCACCGGGTCCCAGATGGCCCAGATTTTCCAGACAGCAAATCTAATATATGTGGAGTCAACAGGCCACGGTGTCCTATGCCTACAGAGGAGAGAACCTCTACAGAGTGATCATCATATATCTGGATGACTCCGTGCTCTTTCCACGTACTATCCAGTGTGCAAAACGGATATTCACGGAAAAATTAATTCTTTTATTTCTGCAATTTTGAATGTGTAAATATTTTTTTAAAACTTGTTTAATGTTATTTATTTTTGAGAGAAAGAGAGAGAGAGACAGAGCGCAAGCAGGGGAGGGGCAGAGAGTGAGGGAGACACAGAATCTGAAGCAGGCTCTGGGCTCCGAGCTGCCGGCACAGAGCCCGACATGGGGCTCGGACCCACAAATGGCGAGATCGTGACCTGAGCCGAAGTCAGACGTTTAACGGACTGAGCCACCCAGGCGCCCCAATTTTTAAATATTTTTTAATGTTTATTTTATTTTTGAGAGACAGAGAGACAGAGCGCGAGCAGGGGATGGGTAGAGAGAGAGAGAGAGAGAGAGAGAGGGAGAGAGACAGAATCAGAAGCAGGCTCCAGGCTCTGAGCTATCAGCACAGGGCCCGAAGTGGGCTTGAACTCATAAACTGTGAGATCATGACCTGAGCCGAAGTCGGAGGCTTAACCAACTGAGCCACCCAGGCAACCCTGCAATTTTTGATTTTCAAGCAAAATTACAGTGTGTGCTTTTCCGTAACAAAATATAAGATGTGGCATTCCCTGAATAAGCTTTGAGTCTCATAGTCGATAGGTAATTTTAAATTGAATTAAGCTAATTCAGCTCTTATTTATGATATCAACTTATTTATTTTTCAGTTGGGGAAAAAAAATATGACCACCTTACCAGGGTGGCTGATGATTAAAAAAAAAAAAAAAAAACCACAAAAGCATAAATGATTAAAAGGTGATGGGAGCTTCCTCTGGGGAGTGTGGGAACTGAAATCTGCATTAGGGTCTGGGGTGACTGTGCCCACTGCCCTCCCGCAGAATCTGTCCCTTTGTCGCACTTCTGTATCTGCTTTTGTTTCCTTCTACTGCAACCTTACTGTTGTCCTGCCTTCCCTGCCCTTATATCCCCTCCGCTGCTCCAAATACCCTTCTCATCAGCTGGTCCGTGATGGCAGGACAGGTGAGGCACAATGATGAAGGCAAAGGAGGAGGACGGTTGGCCCTAATTCCACCGTCACAGCCGTGAACCAGTGTCCCCATCCCCGCCTTCCCTGCTGTCCACCACCACAGTGCCTTCTCATCTCAGTCCTGGTTCCCTCCTTTTCCCCCGTGTCTGCTCCCGGTGTCTCAGGATGCCTCTCATACTACACGTCTCATTCCAGAGTTCCTACCATGGTTCTGTATTCAGAGAGTAAGGAGTTTTTAACGCAAGCCATGGATCTCCTTTGGCCATAGGAGCCCCACCCCCAACCTCAGTAGCTTCAGACCTACAACCAACACATGCAAGCTGAATGGCGTGAGAAGAAACCTCTGCTCTCACTTGCAGGCCTGCGGTAAAGAATAGGAGTGTTCCCCATATTCACCTTGGCCCTAGTAATGCACTTCCCCCCAGGGACGTTGTCATGCCCGGTGACTGGAGCGTTCAGTACCATAGAGCAGAAGAGCCTCAGTAAGTACGTGAGAATGGGGATAGGTGGATCGTGGCCACACCCAGCCACCAAGTTCAGAAGGGAAGAGAGAAACTTCGCAACCGTTGGAAGCTTT
Source organism: Neofelis nebulosa (assembly GCF_028018385.1). Taxonomy (NCBI): domain Eukaryota; kingdom Metazoa; phylum Chordata; class Mammalia; order Carnivora; family Felidae; genus Neofelis; species Neofelis nebulosa. The sequence goes on from NC_080783.1 coordinate 16,410,325, forward strand.
TTCTTTAGCTTTACTGAAATATAATTGACATATAGTATTGTGTTCGTTTAAGGTGTATGTGTGATAATTTGACACACGTATCTATCGTGAGATTAGTACCACCGTAGGGTTAGATGTCTCCTCCATCACTCACATAACTACTGTGTGTGTGTGTGTGTGTGTGTGTGTGTGTGTTGTGATAAAAAGCATTTAAGGGGCGCTTGGGTGGTGCAGTGGGTCAAGTGCCTGACTCTTGAGCTTGGCTACGGGTCATGATCTCAGGGTTTGTGAGTTCGAGCCCCGCATTGGGTTCTGCACTGACGGTGCAGAGCCCGCTTGGGATTCCATCTCCCTTTCTCTCTGTCCCTCCCCTGCTTGTGTTTTCTCTCCAAACAAATAAGTAAACATTAAATTTTTTTTTTAAACTTTAAGGTTTACTCTCAGCAATTTTCAAGTACATAGTACAGTATTGTTAACTATAATCACGACGCTGTGCGTTAGATCCCCAGAACTTACTCGTGTTGTAACTGGAAGTTTAAGCCCTTTGACCAACATCTATTGACCAACACCTATTTGACCAACACCTATTTCCCCATTTCCCCCACCATGCAGGCATGGCAGCTACCATTCTACTCTGTTTCCGTGTTTGGATTTTTAGATTCCACATATAAGTGAGATCATATAGTATTTGTCTCTCTCTGTGGTCACAAATGGTAGGATTCCCTCCTTTTTTACGGCTGAATAATATTCTTGATGGAGGTGTTATCACTGTTAGCTTCCTTCTTGGAACTGTTCTTGCTGTATCCTCTACGTTTTGATGGATGGTGTTTTCAATTTTGTGTGTTTCCAGATATGTTTTGGTTTCCCTTCTGATTTCTTCTTTGACTCATTCGTTGTGCAAGAGTGTATTGTTTACGTCACACCTGTTGCGAATTTTCCAGTTTCCCTGCTGTTATTGATTTCTACTTTCATACCAATGTAGTCAGGAAAGATACTTGACATGACTTCAATCTTCTTAAATTTGCGAACACTTGTTTTGCTAACACTCTGTTCTAGAGTGCTCCATATGCACTTGAGAAGAATATGTATTCTTCTGCGGTTGGATTCACATATCTTTTTATCTTTTTGTGCACTTTCACTTTGAGCTTGTGTGTGTGTCCTAGAAGTTAAAATGATGGGAGAGTTTAATCCATACGTTTAGAATAATTATTGATAGGTATGGGCTTATCAGTGTGATTTTTTAAATTAATTTATTTTTGAAAGAAAGAGAGAGAGAGAGAGAGAGAGAGAGAGAGAGAAAGGACAGAGGAGAAAGAGAGGGAAAGGGGCAGAGAAAGGGAGAGAGAGAATCCAAAGCAGACTATGCACTGTCAGTCCAAAGCCCAACACACCAACCATGAGATTGTAACCTGAACTGAAATCAAGAGTTGGACACTCAACCGACTGAGCCACCCAGGCACCCTTTACCAATGTGATCTTATTAATTATTTTCTGACCCGTGTTCCTTCCTTCCTATATTGATGTCTTTCTTTGAGAATTGATATTTTCCATGATGGTATGTTTTGATTCTCTTCTTTTTATCTTTTGTGCATCCACTATATATTTTTTTGCTTTGTGGTTACTATGAGGCTTGCATAAAACATCGTAACAGATATAGCTCTCTATTTTATGTTCATAACAACTTTGATCACATACGAAAGCAAAGCAAAGCAAAACAAAACAAAACAAAACAAAACAAAACAAAACGAAAACCACTACCCACTTACTCCATTCTTTTATGTAGTTTATGTCAGAATTTCCTTCTTTTTGTATCACATACTCATTGAAAATTATTGTTGCTATCGTTATTTTTAATACTCTTATTCTTTAATCTTTATGCTTGAGTTAAGCAGTTAGCACATCCAACATATTACAGTATTAAAGTATCCTGAATTTGATTATATACTTCCCCTTACTGCTATAACGTTTCTGCTGAGAAATCTGCTGATAGCTTTCTGGGAGTTTCTTTGTAAGTTGCAAGCTTCTTTTTCTCTTGCTTCTTTAAAGATTGCCTCTTTGTCTTTGATTGTTGACAGTTTTGCTGTACGTATCTTGGAGAAGATCTCTTTAAGTTAGTTTTTGGTGAGCTTATGAGCCTTGTGAACTTGGACGTTGAAATCTCTCCCCAAATTTGGGAAATTCATAGCCATTTTATCTTTAAATAAGCTTTCTTCCCCTTTCTCTCTTTCTTTGTCTTCTGGAAATCCAATAATTTGCAGATTGTTTCTTTAGAAGGTTTCCTATAGACCACAGATGCTTTCTTCACTCCTTTTTCATCCTTTTCTCTTTGTTGTCTTCTTGGGTAATTTTAAAGGTCCTGTCCTCTAATTCACAGATTCTTTCTTCTGTTTGAACCACATGGCTATTGATGCTGTCTACTGCATTTTTCTGTATTTTATTCATTGTAATCTTCAGCTCCAGAATTTCCATTTGGTCCTTTTTCACAATTTCTTTTTGTTAAACTTCTCCTTTGGTTCATGTATTCTTTTCCTGATTTCATTTCATAGTCTTGCTCTGTTTTCTTGTAGATCATTGAGCTATTTTGAATCCTTGATGGGGTAAATCACAGATCTCCAAGGCGTTAGAGTCGGTTCCTAGAAAACTTATCGTGTCCCTCTGTATTGCTAGGTTTCCTTGACTTTTTATGGGCTTTGAAGTCTTGCCTTGCTATCTTCACTTTTGAAGTGGCACTCACCTCCTCCAGTCTTTGCTGACTGACTTCAGGAGAGACATACCTCCCATCAGCACTGCTAGGGATCCTGAGACTCTCAGACCTTCTACAGATATAACTGTTCCACACTTCTTGCTCTCTTACGGCAGAATTCTTACATTTGTATGCCCTCTCTAGATCCTGCAGGGCCAAGCCATATGTCCATACCCTCTGTTTTGGTTTTCCAAGGAGATTCTCTCCCAGGCCCACAGATTCAGACTGGCTTTCTGTACATGCTTATTAGCCGCCTGCAAAATCTCACTCCTGCTGCCCTCTGGAGCATGCACAGGCAATCCACCACAGAGTGAAGGCAGGTGTGTGGATGAGGCACATGGAATGCTGTGGGTGCCAGTGGGCCAGGTGGGGGTATCTGCGGGCAAGACATCACCGGTGGCTCATAGACAGGCCTCCTGATTGAGTCCTGATGTGCTCAGAATGATCCTTGTCCCCTACATATGTTTTGTTCTGAGTCCCAGGTGCTGTTCCTCCAGTCTGTCATGTTGCCTAGCCATGCAGCTCATGACTCAGTGCTCTGGATGTGGCAAGAGGGAAATGGGCCCCTTTGGCAGGGTCCCACAAGGCTAGGGAAGCCAGGAACTCACTCACATGCCATCATTTTCCCCCACAGAAGAAATCAAGGCTCTCTTGTCATCAAGCTATACTTCTCTGGGGGAGGAGGAATGCAGGAAAGTTAAACATTTGCTCTCACCCTCTCCAAGGCATCCAATCTTATTATTTTTCTTTTCTACAATGGCATGCTAGAACTTTTGTGCTGGGCTCTGGGACTTCCACAAAACCTCTCTCCTCTGTGAGTGATTATCTCCAGGGAGTGTCAGACCATGGTTGGGAGGGGCGGGAGCCAGTCTTTGGGGCACTTTGGGTCCACAACCAAGACTGAAGTCTATATGCCTATTACCTGATGCATAGGTGGGTGAGAATTCTCCCAGGTCCCTTGATGTATGGCTGCTGACAGAACTAAAGTAACATGGGGCTGTAGTCAAGCCCTTGGAGGTACAGAACTGTTTGCTGGTCTAGTGCTGGGACCATGGTTGACAAGTCAGCTACCTAAGTGCAGATCTGTCTTCTAAAAACAGCTCTCCTCATTTGTCGACTACACCGGGTTTCCCAGTCTCCTATCTGGATCCCTCAGCTCCCGCAAAAACACTTTTGCCCATGGATCAATGCCAAATTGTTGCTGTTGAGGGCAAGACATGAATGAGGGATATCTTATTTGGCCCATGCCACTCTCTGGGAACTTTAAAAGTTGTCAAAAATGTACAGCCCAGTTGAAAACTGTCAGCCTGAATTCCATGATAAAACTTCCTTTACCTTTGGTTAAGCTTCATCTGTGTAGATATTTACACTCCAACAGGTAACTAATCTACCTTCCATACCAGTTTGGCCTAAACTACGTCCTCCAAATTCTAATGTCGAAATCTTAATCCCAAGTACCTCAGAATGTGACTATATTTAGAGATAAGATCTCTAAAGGTGTCATTAAGTTAAAATGAGGTCACTAAGGTGGGCTCTAATTAGACATGACTTGTATCCTCATAACAAGAAGAGAAGGACACAGATACACATAGAGGGGAGACCACATAAAGACACACAGAGAAGATGGCCAACTACAAGCCAAGGAGGGAGGCCTCTAGATAAAAAACAAAACAAAACAAAACAAAACCAACTCTGCTGTGCTGATCCCTTGATCTCTGGAATTGGGAGAAAACAAATTCTTGTGGTTTAAGCCACTTAGTCCATGGTAGTTATTACAGGAGCCCTTTTAAACGAATACAACACCCTCCTATACACTGTCAGTGGTTTGCAAATGACATGGCCCTAAGTGACAATTTAAATACGTCTAACTTTGTTTCCATGTGAATATTTTGTGCAAACTCTTAATCCATTAGGGAAACACTTTTGAAATGCTTTCTCTGTTGAGGACTGCTACCTAGAAGGGATATCAAGTGCTTTTCAGATCCCATTTTTGTAATTTTAAAGACATACACTAGAGGTACCTACCTGAGAAATCTTTCTAATTTCTAAATTCAGGGATTAGAGATCTGTCAATTCTGGCAGTGGCAGAGACTGCTATCGTTCTTTCTCCCCTTCTTCCACTATAATAGAGGCTTTAGAGAGGCAAAGCCAGCACCAAACTAAGAGTGTATATCCCAGTAAGGAAGGTTTGGCCATAAAGCTAAGATCTGGCTAATGAGATGTGACTTGAAATATATATCCTTTGAGACATATCAAGAGAGTAGAAAAAAAACATGCCCTTCTTTTCCTTACTTTTACCCTTGAGTCCAAGTGGAGAAATGGTGATGAGTGGAAATGATGACTACCTTGGGGACAAAAGCAATGCCTGCAGGATCGCAGATATTGAGATGGAAGAAGTTTGGTCCCCAACACAGCCGAGCTACTCAACATCCTGAGCTGTTCAGACTGCTATGTGAGAAAGATATAATTTCTACCACCTTTAAGCCACTGCATTTTGGAATTCTTATTATAGTAAACTAGATTGTATCTTGACTAATACAAGGGGAACTGTGAAAGAAGAAAGCAGGTAAAGATCTGGAAAAAAGTGCAAGTTCCTCACGTATATGATTTATCCCTGCATTAATAGTTAAAATCCATACTTTTCTACAAATCAATAAGGAAAAGACAGATGACCAGGTAGGAAAAAGGAGCAAGTTACTTGAAAAGGCGCTTCCCAAAGAAGCTATCCATATGGACCACAAACATGTGCAAGGGTGTTCCGTCTCATTAGTTATGAAAAACAATACTACCTCGAGACCTCTGGAATGGCTAAAATCAAAACCATTGGTGACACCAGGTGTTGGTGAAGATGTGAAGAAACTGGAATTTCCTATGTTGTTTGCTGATGGGAGGGTAAATGGAGCAGTCATTCTGAAAACCATTTGGCAGGTGTTTACCGCCAAGAGTTGATCGCGTCCCACCACTTATAACACCTAAAGAAATGTGTACGTGTATTTCCCAAAAGATATCTAGTAGAATGTTCATAACAGCATTGTTCATCCCAGCCCCAAATTGGAAACATGCGAATGTCTCCCAGTAATAGAGTAGATGAATAAATCGTGGCATATGCATACAATGGAATAGCATACGGAAATTATACCAGACAAGCCACTGCTACACAAAGCAATATGGATAAATATTGCAAATGTGTTGTTGAGTCACAGGAGCCCGTACACACAAGTAGAGAAACTCTCTGACCTAGGGCTTCCGGCCAATGAGAATCCTGGGTTCTAGTAAATCCTGGCCCGTTCTTCTCTGTTTGCTTCCTGATTCCTTCGTGACATCAACACACAAACACAACTTGAATGAGGATATTCAGGACTTAAAACAAAGACATATTCTTCTTCCTAATCTAGGCTAGCCAATTAAAATAGAAGGAAAGGCTAACTGATACATGATCATAAAAGGGTAAAACTTCAGAAGTAGGAATTTATAAGACGGGAACGCATGAGTTTTAGATTACAAAGCAAAGGGCATAAATTTCCAGTATCTGAGTGCATTACTTGAAGCTGAGATTCATCAAGGAAGGGTTGTAATTGACTGACAAGAGGTGAGATGGGCAGAGAAAAGCGTTGGTAATAGGAATAGAGAAGAAAGCCCTTATTAAAAAGTCATCTGAGGGGCACCTGGGTGCATCAGTCAGTTGAGCATCCGACTTCAGCTCAGGTCATGATCACATGGTTTGTGAGTTTGAGCCCTGCATCTGGCTCGTTGTTGTCAGCACAGAGCCCACTTCGGATCTTCTCTCCCCACCCCCCCCCCCAATCTCTCTGCCTCTTCCCTGCTTGTTCTCTCTCTCTCTCTCTCAAAAATAAATCTTTTTTTAAAAAAAGAAGTAATCTGAATATGGAGTACCTGGGTGGCTCAGTCAGCTAAGCGTCCAACTTCAACTGAGGTCATAATTTCATGGTTCCTGAGTTCAAGCCCCACATCGGGCTCTCTGCCATCAGCACAGAGCATGCTTGGGATCCTCTGTTGCCCTCTCTTACTGTCTCTCCCCTGCTGGCACATGCTTCTCTCTCTCTCTCTCTCTCTCTCTCTCTCTCTCTCTCTCTCTCTCTCTGTGTCTCAAAAATAAATAAACACTAAAAAAGAAAAAAGATGTAATCTGAATATATGGCAGAAAGAGGCTGTGTTTAGAAAACTAGGCTTTGGAGCCAGCCAGCTCCAGGTTCAAATCAGAGCAATTTCCTATGCGTGTAACTTTGGGCAAATTAGCTCTCTAAGCCCCCATTTGCAAAATGGGAGAATGTTTGTTTCCACCTTCCAGTGATTTGGGGAGGATTAATGACTCCACAGAGCACCTGGCATGTACATAATGCTCTGTTAATTTAAGGTCTAATTATTTCTATAATTACTGAAATTTTACTATTATTATTAACACATGCACAGTTTAGGAGGGATATCGTCATTAAACTATATGATTCTTCATAATTCTGGCTTACATGGTTTATAAAGTGCTCCTATGCTCAATATCACTGAACCTTGGGAAGACTTCATATTTAGAAGATTTACTAACCGAGAGTCGTTGTCCTTAAAACATTTTCACAGGCCATATTCTGATTGTCCTTGTCTACACATACGTTGTGAGTGCCCTTTAGAGGTCCCCAGTCTTAATATGCAAATATAAAACTGAAAAATGCCATTTAGCCTTTGTTTATCATATCATATGGTTGTTTGAGGCTCCTTATGTCTCTGTGACTCTATGCCACACACACTAATTGAAAAGAAAAGCAAGGATAGTTACCCGCATCATTCAAAGAGCAAACATTTGCTGGAAATAATTAAAAGAAAAACTTTCTTGAATTACGTTTTCTATGATACAGCTCACCAAGGAGCTGTTCAACTTAGCAATTTCTTCTATTCGTGCCCCTTTTCTATGCCTTCTAACTCTGCCTTTACTTGCTTTCATAAAATGATATTTAGCGTTTGCATAAATGGGCCTCTAAAATATGGAAATCTTGTTTATAGACATGGCCTTGTAGAGAAATACCTGAGCTAATGCTCCCAGTCAACTGTTATTAGGAACAAAGAGCTCTCTGGCTTGCTACAAATTGGAATTCCTAATCTTACCCCCAAAGAAAGGTGTACGTTCTTTATGGCAGTCTGAATTTATAGACTGTTTTGGATTCTCACATTTGTATAGTCATTTGCATAGAACAGAAAACATATTACATAACAAGTCAGTCAAGCTAAATTATAGGCAGTTCTTTTCAATCAGGCCACTGCAGTTCTGCGTTGCTCAGTTCAGCTCCCGGCTCCCACTGTTCAAATGTTGCCATGGTGACCAATTTTTGTCATGTATATTCCCAGATCCCATGCGGCCTCCTTATTCATAGCACTTTGCCATCACTACAGCGACCGCTAGCTGCTGTCTTATTATCTAATCTCCCCTTAGTAATACATATCACCTTTAAACTACCTGGGTGAATTCTTGAAACCTGAGTATAAATGATATGTTACAGAAACCAGAAAATAAATTCACATTAGATAACGTTATAATGATAATAACAAATAAATAAGACTCCTTAAGCCAGCCATAAGCAGGGGCTTTGTGAATTCACTCCCTTACCATTGCCTCGCTGTGTCACCGTCCATGTCACTGGAGCACCCATCTGATTCTTTCACGACAAATGGAATAACAAGATTGCAGAACTGTTGAGCTGAATTTGATCAACCATGTTGCAATTCGTCTGACTGTTGAGCTTTTTGCTGTTATGACAGCTGAAAAACACAAATTATCAGCATATTGGAAGAAGAAGCCGAGAGGTGCAGAGAGAGTCTAATTTATCCACATGCCTAAAAAGACAAGGTCGTCTGGCTAAACCAAATGTCACCCCTTTTTCCTTTTTAAATATTGTAGGCTGACTGTCTTTCGAGTAAAAACACAACCTTAAAAAGAATCACAAGAAACCAGATCAAAGACATAAATAGAACAAAATATGCACAAGAGATCTCCTCCAAGATCAAAGATGTGAACGGAATTGCCATGAATAAGAAGTGTAGAGCTCACCAGAACAGAATGTCTTCAGCATACATAGAATTCTACCAAAAAGAGAAAGAAGAAGAAGAAGAAGAAGGAGAAGAAGAAGAGGAGGAGGAGGGGAAGGGAGAAAAAAAGTCTCTGGGAAATCAGGCCCTCTGCAAAGCAAGTAAGATGTCTTTATTTTTCCCTTTGCAGTAAGCAGAATTTCTATGTCGTTTCACTGAAATGACCGAATACAGAGCAGTGTAATCTGAAGGAAGGAAGCATAAGAGACCCTTTCCTTTCTGGGGGCTAAGCATCTTTCATGTTGTTTTTTTTTTTTTCTTTTTTCTGTCAAAATCCACTCCCAAAACTTCAATCTTTAAATGTGTTTCACTGTAAATCAACCCGGTACAGAGAGTTTTCAAGGGTGTGAAATATTGAGGTAGTAACATTCGAGAGAGCAGCTTTGCTTGTGAAAATGAAGTAATTAATTTAATGCATATGGGAAAAAAGAAAAAAAAAAGTAAAGGGAGTTCCCTTTATTAAATATTTATCACTGGAGCCCTGGTGGATGCCACTCAGAAAAGCAATCATTAGAGATGGGACATTGATTGAAGTGAATATTAAGTAGCACTCTACACTAAATAACGGTTGCTGATTTCTTGGAAGAAAAGTTCTTGGGCTTCTTAGCTACTTCTCTTTGAGTGTCTTACAGCATGTGCTTAATTTTAAGTAATTCAGTCTTTTAAAAATGTGTCTCTGTCCCTGACCTTATAGAACTTTCATCTCATTCAAGTCAATGAACCCAACTCTTTTCTACCCTCTGTAGGCACAGGGTGCAGGAGAAAGAGGGACAGGGAGCTTGAAACAGTGAGGGAGAGCGGCTAGTTATCCGAATGCAAACTCATGCCTGCAGAAGGAGGAAAAATAACAAATTAATAATCCATGATTCTATTTAGCCTACTAGGGGGAGGACAAATTTATGATTCAAGGTAAACTTTGATCAGATATGTTAGCGCTGAAGGTAAATTTTCTGAACTTGATTCTTTAAAGCAAAAAAAATTCACGAGGCAATATATTTCCTAATGATATTTAGTCTGAAATATGTACATTAACATATACATTCTTTTTTACCCTTAGAAGATAAATATAATAATTGCAAATATATTTTTTAAGTAGGCTTTCCACTCAACATGGGGCTTGAACTCACGACCCTGAGATCAAGACCCACATGCTTTACTGATGGAGCCAGCCCGGTGCCCCCCTTTTTAAAAAACTCATGCGATTTTGGAGCAATCTCTTTCTATGAGGCTCCTGTCCCCAACAAATGTGCCTGAATTCATGTTGAGACAATTTCTTATACTGTCGTATCATTGCAAAGAGCAGGATTTTCATATTATTCTAGATCCTGAGTATCATCGGACTTCTATTCTGACTAAAGTCTTTACATGCCTTGTACTCCTGAAGAAGTAATTCTCTTCCTGCAGTATCTGGAATTTCTAAGAGGACTCCTTCCTCCCTCCATCTAGGCACGTTAACGTGACTATGGGCAGGCTGTTTTGGAGGAATTTGATTGACTCCATGGGCAGGGACGTTAGACATGCCAGGATAAGGTTTTTTAAAAAATGGACGCTGTCTCACAGCCAAAAAGTACAATGTTATATTGACAGTTTGGGGCCCTTTTCTTCACAAGCAGCAAAGTGGTCTGGTAAAATGGAATAGCATTCCTTTGAGTGATGCTCACTTTAGAGTAGTGGTTCTTAACCAGAGGCAATCTTCCCTCCCTCACCAGGGGATACCTGGCAATGCTTGGAAGCATTTTTGATTGTCACAATAGGGTGAGGTGCTCTGGTGGCATCACGGAGGTGGAGACCAGAGACAACGCTTAACGTCCCGCAATGCAGTTCCCATGACTTATCCTTGGATTTCATGGGAACATTTTTACCAAGAGATGAAGTTTATGCTTTCCTTAAGGGCAACCAAATCACAATTTTTCTCAGGTAACCATCATGTATTCATGATCCATTTACAGCAACGGTGCTTATGATGCTTCCAATTCATGTATTGAAATTTTAAACTTTTATTAATATTCAGCTTGAGGTTTGAATTCATAATTTAGCACCCTGGCTTAAGCCTATACGTTTTGTTGGAATGAAGTGATTCTCCACCCTGTTGTTTCTCTTTCGCATCCCTCTCGCGATTAGGGTCTGACGCCCAGAAATGGCTTGGCAGCTTTACAGACAACACTTCCACACTTTTCCATACGTGGGAACTTTTGGGACATGATACGTGATTGCCTTGGAAATTATTTGATGTTGACGAATTAGGTCCTTTCCAAAAAAGAGAAGTGATTTTCAGCCACCTTGAGGCGCCATTTTCTCCTGTTACACAAAGCTAGACTTCTGGCGATCTTCTCAGAAAGCTCAAATAGTTTTCTTGAATGAGGGACTCGCTATGGTGGGGATTCCCGAAAAAAATAATACGCTCTTTTCTAGTCTTTTTGACTCATAGAGTCCTGCTGGTTCAAGTCAGAATTCTAGATGATTTGAAGTTGATAAAGGAGGCTTAGAGCTTATCTGTGCAGCCATCCCGTTAGAATGCAGCACCTTCTTGTAGATGTTTCGTACTTCGGTGGAGGAAATGGCCCTGGACGCCATTATGGTGCCAGAAACCAGCACTGATCCACACATTGTGGCCGGATCCACAGCACAGTAGGTCACCAAGTCGTTTGGTGACGTGCAACGTATTCGTCACTGGTCATTGATTTCTAAGAATTCTAATGAAAAAGGATCAAGCAAGTTGGTTATTTGAAAACTTCCTTTTACCAGTTGTGAGGCTGCCCTTGAGCTTTAGGCTACCTTCCTTTAGCAATGTTCTATAATCTTCGGTTTTCATACAATTAGTCAAAGATATGTGTTGAGTATCCACCGCCAAATATATATGTAAAGTCTATATTTTTGCTAGGCTTATCTCTGGTTGTCGAAGTATTCTCTTGAAAAGCAAAACGACAAAAAAACTACACAACTTTTTACTTTTCTCAAAGTCAGTGCTTTCCAAAATGTCCTCAGCATAAAAATGATGTGAATTGCTTATTAAAAGAAAAGACACTTCATTCCACCCAGACCTCTCTGGGAAGACCCTAAAAATCTATATTTTTGAATAGCACCCAGGGAGCCATATGATTTGGTAATTTGGGAGACAGTGCCATAGGAGAACGCACATATTTGGAAACCACAAAAGACACCATATTAAATTATAAATGGATTGAGTAGCTGCCCTTCAAAAGGTTGTGTGATGCATATACAATACTTCGGCAAGTGTCTGTATCATTTCACAAGGTGAGCCTTCCAAAGCCATTAGCCTTTTCAGCCACTTGTATTTAGTATATCCTTTCATCTTTTTACTTCGGTGTTTGACCACATTCCTGTCTCTTTTTCACTAACTCTCCTATTTTGGTTCCTTTCTTCCCTCTCCTTTTAACTGAGTGTGCCTCCTGATACTGACTTTCCCAAGAGTCCTTTAATTCTTTATCTGTGCACACAGGAGCCCTTCCTGGGAATTCTAGCATTCCGTTGATAACTATCAAGGTACGCTCCTTGATCCTACTCTCTAGACCCAATTAACCTGGAACCTGGAGCCTGAGACTGATTATTTAAAATTTATCTACAATTTCCAGGCATCCGTGTGGCTTTCACCCTCCAGAACTAATGTCACTTCAATCCACAAATATTTAAATGCTAGTTGGGAGTGTTCCATTTGAGTGGTCTAAACCACCCACACGTTGCACCTGACGTGGGGGATATGTTGAACCTGAGAGCACCCAGATGACATATTGACTTCTTTCTACGATTCAGAAGGAATCCCTGTGCTCATTCGCTGGCTTATCCATAACTACAGCTTGTATTCTCTTTTATAGAATGCTTGGAACAATTGTAAGAAAAGAACAGGAAAGACTGTGTGCATAACCAATCTGTTCCTTTCTACATTACTCATCCTCGCAGACTCTCTTAAGTAAAAAAAATATTTGCTGCATCAATGAGACATGCAGTCTATGTCATTGAGCTAAAGAAAGAAAGAAGCAGCTATTACTCTCGACTCTATCAACTCATGTACGTTTCACTTCTGCATCTAATATGAATACTGTTGGGCTGAATTTTGCACTTGAGAGATCACTCCACCTTTTGTCGGGAGTTCATGCGTGTATACAGATGGCTTTACGCACAAAGAGAATATGTTTGTCTCTCAGACGAAGACGCGAATTCTGAAGTGGGTGGAAAACACACTCGTGTGTATTTTGTCTACCGAGTCTCTCCGTCTAGACCTTAATGAGTTCTATCCGCGGCACCTCTGGAAATTCCGAAATGGCCACAGTCGCTACCAGTCCTCTGGTGTTAACAGAGGTCAAAGTGCCCAAAGACATCATTTCAAGTCTTAATTGAATGCTAGCAACTGAACCATGAGCAGGATCCCTGAAGAATGGTCAAGTCCTCTGTGGGCTTCACACAATGGGAATGTGTGGGTAGATGCCATCTGTAGCTCCGGGGTGGGGAAACAAAAGGGCATTTGAAGAAGAGGGGATTGCTTACAGATATGATATAATGGGAAAGATCTGAAAGTCATCCATCATGCCCGTGACACACATCACACCCAACAACAGCCAAAAGCCACGAGATGTCACACACCGCCTGCAGCGTGTCAGGCCTTCTGGCATCAGCACTTTTGTGCACCCTGCCACCTGCCCTCTCTGGCTGTGCTGCGTGGGGAGGCCCAAGAATGCCTCTGCCCGCCCCCCACCCCAACGTTTGCTAACGCGGCTTTAGCCTCACAGGCACCCCCCACCCCCCGGGCGCTCGGGACACATTCATCCCGTGACAGGGAGTGACAATCAGAGCCGAACAGGGATGCCAACGCTACCGGATGTTGCCGAAGCTCCTAAATTGGGTTAGCCCAACCACGCTGCTCTGAGACGGTCAGAACAAGGTGGCCCAGGCGGGGACACAGGGCCGCTCGGAAGCTCCCCTGCGGACAGCGGCTCAGCGGCACGGAGATTAGGCCGAAGCTTCCCTCCGCTTCTTTCCGTTTTCCGTACAGGGCTTGCTTGAAAGTAATCATCTCGGAATATCAAATGCAGACTGGGTTAAGATGAGCAAGAAAAATATATAAGCTATGTTTTCGCATCACTGTGTGACAGCAACCTGTCACATCCAAGGGTTGTTCTTTAATTTTAAAGGAACACATGGCGTGCACACACACACACACACACACACACACGCACGCACACAAAACATCAGAACGAGTTGTAATTAAATTTGTATTACGTTCTCTGGCTTTCACTTCTGTGGACTCTTTTTATCTCATCTTCCCAATGAAATGGCAGGGTCTCCAAGTGCAGGGGCCGTGGGTAATGGTGCCCTTTGGCCCTCACGGGGCTTAAGTCAATATTAGACACACACTAGTTGCTCGATGGCTAATCAGTCGGTTTCAAACGGGTTTGTTGTGGCTTTTGTTTGTAATATTTCCAAAGGCTAAAGAAGAACACTGAAGACAGCACGCAGCGTGAAAAAAAAAAAAAAAACACACCAAGGTGGGAAATTATTAGCTGGGACCAGGTTAAAGAAATATAAAGCCAAGCAGTTACATTTTATCACTTGAATGGAGGATATTACTGGCCTGAAATTCCTAGGCTTGTTCACAATGATTTTACAGGCTAATATCCTAAATATTGTGCCAACATTTCACGTTCTAGGCTTGTTTATGCCCCAGTATAAATAGCCCACTTGCGGTGCATTTAGGTGTCTCTGTTACTAATTCATAGTGACCCATAAAAACTACAATAAAGGACAGTTCTCCAGAGCAATAACTTGTTGGGGTGCAAAATAATTGGGACACTGGGACTCTTGCTGACTGAATGGGTTGTAGTGTTTGGAAACAACCTTAGGAAAATAGCAACCATACCCTGAAGCCAGCCCTTCAACTTTATCTGGGAAAATCCATATAATTTGGGCATCGCGTACTGTTTTCACCCCTATTCCAATATCCTTTGAATATGTCCAGATCTTTCTAGATCTTATCTAATCGTGTTTCTTCTAACATCTTGTGAATCTTTACCATACATGCAAGGAGAGTTCATTTATATTGAGGTCAGGTAATTGTATCCATTCCTTGAATATATTCTCTTGTTTGAGTTCCAGAACTTGGTACCATTTCAATGTGGTATTGCATCCAAAACAACTTATATTTTGGGCACTGATGCGATAAAAATATTGCATATTTATCATGTGTAGTCGTTGTCAAGAGGACCTGATGGCAATGACAGATTCTTACTCTGTTTGATGGCAACTTTCCATTGAACTCCAATTTATAAATTGTGGACGAAAATGTGGGGTGGGAGAAGTAACAGAACTAAATCAAGCACGTGATTGTCAGTAATTCTTACGAACAAGTTGATGTGTTGAACACACCGAAGGCAGCGTGTCTGACCCAATTCTTAAACTACAGGTCAAACCAAAAATATGAACCTGAGCACAGAAAGGATTTCCTTAATGTATATTTCCTATAAATAATGTTTCCTTGTTAGATTTAATCTATAATTGAAGTAACTAGATTCACTGTAAACAAGAGGTTGTGGTAAAAGGAATTAATCAGTATTTTAAATATCTGTGCCTTTCTTGTTGGGATGAGCACTGGGTGTTGTATGTAAGCCAATTTGACAATAAATTATATTAAAAAAAATCTGTGCCTTTTTGATCAGGCACCTGGAGACTGACATTCCAGGTTTTCTGCATAGAGAAAATGAATAGATTCATATATATATATATATATATATATATATATATATATATTCATTACGCATACAACGAGAAGATATTCCATCTAGGCATGTATCACCTTATCTGAGTGGCCTTCCCTGATATCTTATTCCTGTAGCAGCCATGGTCCCCCACTTCTGGCTGCGACTCCCCTTATCATTTATGACGTTACGTGATTTGCACATTTGCC
The DNA here is from genome assembly GCF_028018385.1 of Neofelis nebulosa. Taxonomy (NCBI): domain Eukaryota; kingdom Metazoa; phylum Chordata; class Mammalia; order Carnivora; family Felidae; genus Neofelis; species Neofelis nebulosa. The sequence goes on from NC_080783.1 coordinate 16,426,053, forward strand.
TTGTTCTCCCTCTCCCCCCCACTGGTTTACCTCTAGGGCGACAGAGACTTTGCTACTTTGGTCCCTACAGGATTCCTAGCACTGCACAGTGTCAGTGCCTGACCCTCAAAAAGTACGTGCAAACGTTTGAATATGTATGAAATACACGTGTTCTTTTAGAAGCAGATGAATGAAGGACACCAAGACGGCTACGCGTGTGTGTGATTAGGATCTTAGAGTGTCAGTTGTAATATAAAATATTTCATTCAAATTGAGCGCTTCACCCAGAATGGTTTAGTAGGCATCGCACAAATAATCTTTTTCAGTAAAGCATTTTCAATAAGTGCTTTTTTGGAGAGCAAATGAAAAGGGAGTGTGAAAGAAGGTTAGAGACAAAACATAGCAAAGCTTTATGATTAACATTTCTGAGATCCTTAAGGTAGTAATCCATAACTCAAGAAATGAAGGCCCATAAAATCAGTTAAATGAAACCACGTTCGGTATGTTGTATTCGATACTTAGATTTTCTGCATTTTAATGTTTCTTTATTTTTTGAGAGAGACACACAGCACAAGTGGGGGAGGGACAGAGAGAGAAGGAGACACAGAATCCGAAGCACGCTCCAGTCTCCCAGCTGTCAGCACAGAGCCTGATGCGGGGCTTGAACTCATAAGCTGTGAGATCATGACCTGAGCCGAAGTCGGGCGCTCAACCGACTGAGCCACCCAGGCGCCCCGATTTTCTGAATTTTATATAATGTTTATGTTTGCCAGAAAGGATACATTATTTATGTTTATGTTAGGTGTGCTGATGGTAAGTAACTACAGTGATGAATGGGGAGATTTTCCTAATCACAGAGAGTAGCATATAAACCGTTTTAAAAGTTTCCAAGAATGTGCATAATTTTAGAATAATTTATAATAAATTAAAAACAATGTACAAATCTTGTATGCGGCAAGCACCTTTAATTCTTGTTAGCTCTAAATGTGTGGATAGATGGAAATGTTAATAAAAAAAGGAAGTAAGTTCCGTAATAAAAGATTTAGGCTGTTGAAAAGTTTTTCTTCTAGGAGACTTGAGATGATACTTGGGACAAACTCGACAAAAATGGGGGGGATTCCAAGAACTTAAGAATTTACACTTCTTGCCAATTGTCTAAGATATTTCCCTTCAGCTTACTACTAACCACCATGGGTGCCTGACTTCAAAAACCAAATAACTCAGACATTTGGCAGGAGACCAAATTTATCAGTACCGTACCCAAGGATAATGTGTTTTGAACATTGTGTACAATGTAATTCTAGAATTCTCTCCTTGAGAGAAGACCGAAAAAGCATGATATTTATGTTCTAGCTCTTGCCTTTCTGTAAGGAAAATTATTTATTTGTTTTTTGCAAAAATTAATAGACATTTACATGAGTCAAACAGCAAAAAGTCCCAAAGGTATGTTGCCAATAACCCCCTTCCCTTACAAAGTTTTTTGGAGTTGGTTCCCCAGTTTCACCAAGAAGCAAATTTGTATTGTTTTTCGTTTTACATCTTGGTCTTGGGAGTTTCGAGGAACAGGTGTTTATAGGCCAATGTTCATCCCAGAAGTTAAGGATCAAACTAAGGCCCGTGATTTTTTTCCCCAATACATTGACCTTTCCATTGTATTCAATGGCACCTGCCTGCCTGCCTGATGGAAAACTTTTCTCTATGATTTTGTATCTGAAAAAGGGAAATTCTTTCATCAATCTCGCCCTTCTCCCCCACCCCAGGTACATTGGTTCTCCTGTAGTCATCAGCACCAAAGCTCTTTAAAGACTAAGCCAGATTCATCACCACTATCTCTTCTACGCACTCTTTGATTTTGTGAAATCCCATTTCTACACCACGACCATCACCCCCCATACACACACACACACACACACACACACACACATACACAGATTTCAGTGTAATTTCTCTTTCCAGAATCACTGTGACCCGCACGACATCCTAATCAACAGTGTCTAACACGCTGGCAGCTCCCCAGGCTCTCCCTCCCTCCCCCCCGCCCCCCCCAGCCCTCCCCCCCCTCCGCCCCCCCCAGCCCTCCCCCCCCCCCTCCGCCTCCAAGCAGCTCCTTCCTTGGGGATTCTCTTCTTGCTCAACCTGGCTTCCTTCTCCTGGCCTTAAGATACTCCTTGTTCCCTTCATTGGTATTCTTTCTTCTTTCCTTTCTTGTTTATTCTAGAGCCTCTGCCTTTTATTTTATTTTGCATGTCTGTCTGCCTGTATTTTGTATGTATTGTCTCTTTGTTTTAAACCTTCTCTTCAGATATCCTGTCCACTGTTGCTTCTTTGCAAGATAATACAAACCATCTTCCCTTTGGGCTCTTATCTCTCCCTGGAATTTCAATTAAGGCACTCCCCAGGGCTCCTGGGTATTTTACCTGATTGTCCCACCACTACCTCAAAGTCCACTAACCTCCCGTTCTGTTTCCTAAATCAGTGCAGGTTCCGAACGGAGGGTGATTTCGCTTGCTGCCTCCTTTCTCCCCCAGAACACTGCAGGCAACATTTAGCAATGTCTGCAGACATTGCCACACTGAGCAGGGGTGCTGCGGGCCTCTAAGTGGGTAGAGACCAAGGGTGATGCTAAACATCCTGCAGGGCACAGGACAGTGCCACAGCAAAGAATTTTCTGGCCCCAAAGATGAATAGCATCCAGGCTGAAACTCTGTCCTCATTTATCACAGAAAGGAGGACTTTTCTGTCACCTACTCGCTTTGGCAGAATGAACTGGATTTAATCCTGGGTTGTCCTTCTTTTCTGCTTTCTTCATGCTGCTCACTCCATTTAATATCCAGAGTCTCACTTGGGTTTTTTCCTTGGAAATTTCTGTCCAGTGATTATTTCCTTGATTCCTACTACTGCTGTCCTTACATGCGTGCACTTGGGTAAAAATATATACGCTTCACTGGTCTCAGTAGCTCAAGTTTCTTCTCCCTCCCATCCTGACATGCTGCTGCTAAATTAAATGCCTTCAGATACTGTTTTCCTCACATCAGCCATGTTCAATGGCACCTTTCTGGAGCCTCGCTCTTTTAGGATTCTTTGGCAGTTGGACCCTTACCACACCTCCCTCCTATAGGCCATATGCGAACCTTCCATTCTGGCCAAGTTGGCCTACTCATTTCATTTCTGTCCTAAATGTCATAACCAAGTCAATAATTCCACTACGTTAGTTGTTCTTTTCGATAACAAAATAGTTGATTAGTTACCCTCATTAATAAAAATTGGTTTATTGTTTTGAAGTTTCCATGGCAGACATCTTGGAATATATCTAAGGCTTCTGGAACCAAGCTAACTGGGAATCAGGTCTTGTCCCTGTCGCTTGCGAGGTTGGGCCAGTAACCACATTTCATCACCCGTAAAATGGGCTAGCAAGAATGCCTGGCACATAGGGTTGCTGCATAATTTAGAATAGTCCCCAGTATCTAATAAGCACTAGATAATTATTCACTCTTATTCCAAAAGAAAAGTGTTATATTATTTCCTTCATAAACCCACATTTGAAGACTAAGCTAGACTCATCATCACTATCTCTTCACCACCATTTACCCACTCTGATTTTGTGAAATCTCATTGCTACACCACGACCATCACCCCCCGCGCGCGCACAGACACACACACACACACACACACACACACACTTCAATGTAATTTCTCTTTCCATCATATTACTGATGCAGCGTGTTAATAATATTGTTGTCACTACTGGTGTGATAGCTAAAGCCACGCACCCTCCAATGCACTAAATTGTTTGATCAGTTGTGGAGAATTTTCCAGAAATACCATCCACCAGATATTTAAGTGTCTTGTTTTTCTGAGAGGCCCCGAAAGATTCTGGAAACATGAAAACGGCTACCAGATGCAAAACCTCAATATACTCACTATTCCCATATCCGAGACGTTCTCCTTGTTGCCAGGGTTATCGAGTTTCTGAAGTTCAGTATTCAACTTGTTCACTATTAATTAATATGGGGCTCTGATCTACTTGGGGAAACTGTAAAAAGCAATTAAGAGCAAACCAGACCCAAGAATAAAGCATCGGCTTTCTTTCTCCTTTTTATCTTTTCCCAGAGTTTCAATGTTTTTCGGGGTAGCTCCCCCTGGGTGGGTTGGGAGGCAGAACAATTCGTAAGAATTTATTTTGAAATCGGTGGGGCTGACGGAATCTGCGTTCCTCCCTAAACCCTGTGCCTGCCTTGTAAAGTTGCTGTTGTCAATCCCGTTCTTTCCTCTCCTTCCCCTGGGTGGTCTCTCTCCCCTGAGTGATGGTAGGAAGCGGGGAAAGCCAAACAAATGGGGCAACGTGGATGTGTAACCACACGACATTATTGCCTGGTGTAGAGGCTCCCGACAGCCATTCTCTTTTGCAACTGGACTCCTTCCTTCTTGCGATCCCTTCCATGCAGTCCCAGGCTCTCCCCAGCTCCTCTCTCAACCACCACCCCCTTAAGTGGAGCTCGCAGAACAAGTGAGGATCTGCCTGTAATTACTGCTTAATTCATTTGCATGTGGATGTTCTCATTATAATGTCATTAGCATGGGGAGGGAGTCTGGTTGCCAGAGCAACCAGGAGTGGGGCAGGTGCAGTTCAGCCTCAAATGGATTCTCGGTTCTGTTCGGTCAAACTCCACCTGTATTCCTGGCTCTTATCGCTCTGGTGGTTGCCAGAATGAAAACATTCCGCAGCTTTCCCCTCTTTATTTTGGCTGTGTCTCTGGAATTTCTTGGTAACCTGTTCTGCCTGGTTTTTACTGAGAACTCCCTTCATTTTAACTAGCCATGCTCCGGGACTTAAGCTCCTAGTCTTTGCTGCCCAGGGCAGTAGCTGTTCCCGCATGTAGTTTTGAGCCCTTTAAACCGGATCAATCAGAACTGAGGCGTGCTGTAGGCGTCCTATATACAAAGGTCGTCAAAGACAATACAAAAAAAAAAAAAAAAAAAGAGTGTAAATTAGCCCCATACATTTCTTAATTTTGAGTACCTATTGAAATGGAAAGATTTCAGATACGTGGGGTTACATTAAAAATATATATAATTAAAGTTCATTTTACCTAGCTCTTTTTATTTTAAAAGTTCAGCGCCAAAACATTTCAGGTAACAGAGGTGTCTCACATATATGGTCTATATTATATTTGTATGGGCAGCCCTGTCCTTGATCATAGATTCCTCTTCCAGGTCTTTGACAAATACTGCCTCCTTGATCTTTACATAATTTACAATAGCAGTCATCCCATGCAAAACTTCCAGCCTGAATTCTTTCTGGAAGGCCAAGCAATTTGTTTATTTTAGCTATCATTTCACGAATGCTCTTAGAGGTGAAGGGATTCTATTTTCTCAGCAGGATTTTCCTCTTCAAGCCACGCTGATAAATGGTTAACCGGGTTCTGCAGGAGTCTTTCCTTGCAGGTCACTGCTTCACAGAACATCAGATAGAGAAAAACCCCAGTTGTAAGAAAGTTTCCTTTCTCACATTGACAAGAAATCTGTTTCCTTGTAAAAGCTACCCGCTGATCTCATTTCTGCCCTTGGAACAAAATAGAGTAAAGGTTCTCCTCTTCCACATGACAGCCCTCCATTTCCTTGAAGACAGCTGTCATGGTCTGCTAAGCTAAGCTTCTCTTTGTTAAACATGACCCACTCTCCTCAACAATTTCTCACAAGTCATGGCCTCAAGGCTCAAGCATCCTTGCTGCCCTCCTCCGGATTTTGGTCATTTGTCAACGTCCCTGTAAAAATGTGGAATCCAAAAAAGCACATCCAGCTCCAGATGTGGTACACGCTACGTAGAAGACAGTAGGACTGTACCTTCCATCGCTTCATCTGGACGCGGGAACTTGGTTTATTTAGCCCCAAGATTGCGTTTGTTTTATCACCTCTTCTCCTTCATGGCGGACACGTGTTGAGCTTTCCATCCACCATACCTAACAGATCTTTTCTTCACATAAACTGGTATGAAGTCATAATTTTTTTTTTATCACAGACTTATAGAATTGATTTTTAAAAATCTAAACCCAAGGCTTTATGTTGATCTCAGTAAATTTCACGTTGGGGCTTTCTTCCACTGTTTCAGTAGACCGAGATCATTTAAAACCGGATTCCTGCTCCGTAAATTAGCTGTTCTCACTTGTGTACCCAAGACATGGTAAGCTGGCTTCTGATTTCATCTTAATCACTGATAAATGTGTTAAATTGGACAGAGCCATCTTGTCCATTACGATATGAGAAATCCTGTGAACTATCTTTCTAAAATAAAGATACACTGTGGTGTTATCTGATCAAACTATTCCACCAGAAAAGAAGAGTCGTCAACACAATTTATTGTGTACCTACTATGCGCCAGAAGTTTGTGAGGCACTGAGGTGTGACTTGAGTTTAGTGAAACAATTCTAGTTTTTAAAAGTTTTTAAAAGTTACTTATTTAGAGGGGGTGGAAGGGGAGAGAGGGAACCTCAGGCAGGCTCCACACTCTCAGTGCGGAGCCAGATGTGGGGATCAAACTCACTAACTGTGAGATCACGACCTTAGCAGAAATCAAGAGTTGGTTACAAGTCTGTTACAAGAGTTGGATGCTCATCCGACTGAGCCACCCAGGCACCCCTAATGAAACAATTCTAATGCCTAGCGATCCTCTCTTCCATCCCTATATGTTCCCAAGTTGTATTTTTAACAACTTGTTAGGACTGTTAGGATATTTTGCCAGAGATCATTGTTAATCTTACTGGTTTTTCATTTTTGTAGTCTAGCCTTTTCACTTTGCAAATAGCAGAATGCCATAGGTCGCTTGACACTTTTTTCGTATCCCATTCATTCTCAGGGTGTCTTAAAGATGATCGACCATGACTCCACAATCATACCTGTAAGTTATTTTGTTTTTCAGGGGAAGAACTGAATGGCACTCGAAGATTTATAGTTACTTGAAGTTGCTCTCTCTTTTCTTTTCCCCTGTCCTGGGGAGGCTATCTGCTTTCATTATCACTGTAGCCGAGCACCTAACACAAGGCGTAAATGTTGGCTGCTTAAATTTTCAATCTTTGTTCCTTCCTTTTCCATTTTGAAAGCCTATCTCTTCATTTCAGCGAAAAAGAAAGAAAATTAAGCTAACTAGGTCTTTTGTCTTCTCTTTTGTTATGAATATTAAAACATCTTTCCTCAGGCATGACCAACAAATCTGTCTCTTATTCATTTTCCAAAGGCAAAAGGTACACCTCTTCTATTTTTAATGTTTATTTATTTATTTTTGAGAGAGAGAGAGAGAGAGAGAGAGTACGTGCATGTGAGTGGGGGAGGGGCAGAGAGAGAGGGAGACAGAATTCCAAGCAGACTCCTCGCTGTCAGGGCAAAGCCGGACGTGGGCCTGGAACCCAGGCACCTTGAGATCATGACCTGAGATGAAGTCTGACGCTCAAGGACTGAGCCACCCAGACGCCCCACCTCTTTTTTTTTTTTTTTTTTTTTTTTAATGTGGAATTTTCGTGAAGATAATGACACTAGATTCCAAGAGGCTCTCTTGGTTTCTATTCCTGGGTTTACTAGTGGATCATCTAGAGGTTTTGTAAACTTCTTTTCCCCTTTTGTACTATGTTGCTAACTTACAAAGTTGTGAAAACGTGGTCAATGAAAATGAACCCTTTATCAAAATCATCATCAGATTTCTACAGAAACAAATTTCCGATTTAGGGCTGATCCTTTATTTTTTTGTGTTTGTAGCTTCTGAAGATGCTTACAAGCTCTTGACGTTAACACGCTTTATTGAATGGACCGATAAAATCTAATTAAACTCATTATGCACTTAATTCCAAGCTCAGTGTTTACGTCATTACCTGTATTTTGTATATTGTACATGCCGCAGCGGTTGGCAAAAGTTGTATGGCGAGAATGGTCTAATGTCACACGTGGAACTCTTGTAGAGTGACGCTACAGGGTCCCAGAGGAAAAGTTCTAACATAGGTGCTTTTGGAGAAGAGGATGATCACTCGTTACTATCTATGTTGCCAAAAGGTAAGTGATTATGTATAATTGGATGAATCTTGAAAGGTACTGTAACCTATGAGTTCAGTGTTCTGCATCTATAAATGTTACATCCACACTTGGATTGTATCTACTCCCGTAATGAGAAGGCAAAGTCTGAAAGAATTTGATTAATTCAGTCAAAATTATCATATCAATCATTGGGGTATTTTAGAAGAAAGTTTTAAGTGCCCGAATTATGGAAATAATTACTTTATTTCTCCATTCCCTTTTACTTTGTGCATATGAAAAGATAATCTGATAGACTACTTTTTTTTTTTCTTTTCTCCTTAGAAAAAGACAGCATTTAAAATTAGGAACCACCCAATATAATCTCTGAAAACCTGGCACAATTTTGCATCTGGCTTCTTTTGATAAAGATTATCTTCTCATTTTTGCAGTAATTTTTCCAAAGCAGAGAGCATCTTTTTCCACAATTATTTGTCAGTATAATGCAGATTAAAAACTGAAGCATAATATTGTAGATTCTTTCCTTCTAGCATTGCAAAAACGGCCTTGAATTGAATTGGATTATACTGGCTTACTTAACTCTGTTAAAATCAGTAAACATAAAAGAAACTAGATACTGATGTTAATTTTACTCATGTCTCAGGTTTACAATAACCTCAAATTATTTTGTTTGATTTTGTTTCTCCACCAATAATTTAGTTTAATTTATCACTATACAAAATCTGAATAGGTTATCAAAGTATTGAAATATATAGTTCTCTCAGGAAACCTGTGATTCTGAGATTGTCCTTGTTTTTGTACTCAGCGGAAGATTTTGTACAACCTGCAAGAAAATTTTCTAACCAAAAGATAGCAATGGATTGACTAATTAAAAATGCATCCATCTGTTGCCTTGCTTTTTGAAACATGCAGATCTGAGTGGGCTGTTTTATTTATGAAGACCCTCTAACTCTGAGAGTTATGAATTCATAAGCTTGCATTCATAAACACAATAAAAGGTTAACACGATAACAGAAGTTAACTACATGGAACATTTCATATATTTCTCTCACACGCTTGAGTTTTTAAATGTGTCATTTTGGAAAACGGAGCTTTTTAATGTAAAATCCAAAATAGGTTTTAAGTATTCTCCTTACAGAATTTGTACAGAAATTAAAAGGATTTACACACAGAAACATTAAGTTTCATACAACCCACTCAATGTTTGCTTTGTTCATGAATAGTAGATAATTATTTGGAAGTGATTGAATATGAAGCTTTATTCTTCCCCAAGGAAAAAGTGTGGAAGTTGCTAGAACTGAGATCATATTATTTTAGAGTTGAAAGGAACCATCTTGATGATCTAGATTGGAAACCGAGGCTCACAGGGAGGCAACACTTCTCCAACATCCAACAGTCCAGGACTTTTGCTTTCTAATATGGCATTCCTTTTATTGTTTGACATGTGTTTGCAGCCCCTTTAGCTAAATCGTTTGATTTCCATACTCTGCTTTTTTATATCATAAACAGAATCCACATTCCACGAATTAAGAATTGGTCATCTGTGTTTGAGAAAGAGCCGTTTTGACTGATATCTATATTTCCATGTAAATTTCAGGTCTAGGAGAAAAAGTTATGGCTCATACTTTGTGACAGTCAGGCAAAAAAGCAGTTTGCGCATGTGCACACACATTCTGCAATAGAAGAAGACTAATGTACAGATTATCTAAATCTAAAAACAGATTAATATCTACAAGAGATGGGACATGGGAGGAAGGCAATCCATTATGGACCACCAGTGAGTCCAACTCTGAATTTAAGACTAGTAACAAATCAAAATATAATCATAGGCAGAGAAATAGTTGTCAGGCTCTTTAAAAACATCTCCTAAGGGCGCCTGGGTGGCTTAATCAGTTGAGCGTCCAACTTCGGCTCAGATCACGATCTTAAGGTTCATAGGTTCGAGCCCCATGTCAGGCTCTCTACTGACAGCTCCGAGCCTGGAGCCTGCTTTAGATTCTGTGTCTCCCTCTCTCTCTGCTCCGCGCCCCCCTCCCTGCTCATGCTCTCTCTTTCTCTCTCAGAAATAATAAACATTAAAAAATATAAAAAAATCCTCTGGACAATTAAATTGTAAAAATATAGTGGAATTAAAAAAAAATGGCTTACCACAATTATTTAGCCCCTCACTCACTGAACACCAAATTAAGATACAATACTATTAACAAAAAAACAATTATTTTGTGCCTGGTCCTCTGTTTATGGCAGTAGGTGGAGTATCTCACTTATTCCCTATAACGATCCCGAAGTAGGCACAATTATTAACCCCACTTTACAGATTAAGAAACTGAGACTCTCACTAGGGCATGTATTTCTCTACTAGAATGTGGAAAATGTAGACAGAATGATTCTGTTTGAGATGAAGAGCAGAAAACATGAGAGCTGAGATGAGGTTGAATGCCAGATGGACAGTTAGTGTCCTTTAAGTAAATGGCACCTTCTCTTGCTTTAGCTATAAAGTGCATCATTTAAATTTGGGTCTCAGTGATGTTAGAAATCACATGCCATTGTCAATCAAATGGTCAAAACCTCCCATGTCGAGTCTGTATATGGCTTTGCTACACCATACCATGAAGAAATAGATTTTTGTGCAATGCCTAATTCTGACAATATTTTCAAAAGGTCAATGAATTCTAAGTTAACTTTGACTTCCGGAAAAAAGTGAGAACAAGGGGAAATGACTTTAAAGCATCAGTTTCTCTAAATCTCATCTTAATCAGCAATTCGAATCTTCTAAACCATCTAACTTTTAAGCGTACTTGCTAACACATAGCTAAGCTATTTGCGTTTGTTTGGGGTTTTATTCCTCTCTTTGTTGAGGGCAAATAATCCGCTGGCAAAAAAGGCAATGTTAGTGGCTTTTGGGGACAATCTTCAAGCTCCTAAAATCAAAAGTTGACTGCGGAGACAATGGGGAATGTAATTAGATACTCTGTTTACAGAAGTGGGCATATTTGTCCAATATGGTACAACATAAGGCCATTCATTTTGGTGTGGCAACAAGCAAGTAATTGTGTGAAAATCTACATTTATTCCCCAAATGGCTATAATGAATGGGCCTCATAAGGAGAGTCAATGCAAATCTCACGTGGTCACACAAAAGAAGCAAACCTTCAAAAGTTTTGGGGAAGTTTTTACCATCAGCTAGCTCAATTTTATTTCATAGATTAATTATACCCTGATTTAATTATGAATACACATATAGAAAAACACCCCTCCATGCACAGTATGACTACCTACTGAAATTCATCTTTTATGGTTATTACTTCCAAATTAAATACACTGAACATAAAAGGAAAAATGTATGCTTTTCTATGGTGAAGAAAGAATTAAGGAGAAATTCAATATTAGGGACTTAAAAGAGAAAATCAATAACTTATTTTGAGGTTTAAAGAAGCAATTTTATACAGATGCCGATTTTTAAGGAGTTTATTTTTTTCCTTAACAATCCACCGTCCTTCCCCCCTTCCCCATATAAATTGCTTTTATTTTGAGTTAGAAGGTGAGATAGGATCACACGAAGGTCTGTTCTTTAGGGATAATGACCTTAGTGGAGTACCAAGAGTCTTTCTGGGTTTGTGTGAGTTCGTGCACACACATGTACGTGTGTGTGTGTGTGTGTGTGTGTGTGTGTGTGTGTGTGTGTGATATTTGTACAGATAACCTCCTGGTACGCTTCATATTGAAATATACCAAATCAACCCAAACTGAATTCTAAAGACCAATATTATTTTGGGCATCATCTTACTAAGAAGACAATTTACTAAAAGCTTTCTTTCTACCTGCAACCAAGTGTAATTTATTGGGGGTTTCCAGAGCTTTAAAATATTAATTCCCAGTATTACTTCATTTGTTCTCACCGATTTCATCATTTTGAAACTTGATCAACCGTCAAAAAAGTTGAACTCTAAGTGATATTACATTTAAATTATGCATGTGTATTTTATCAGAACATGAAGAGCAAAACACATTACAGAATGATATACAGGTAAATTATCCTTGAAAAAGATCTATGTAAACTGAGAACAATCAATAATAAGGCTTTGATTTTAAAAGTTAAAGGCTGCTCTCTTTGCCACTCTTCTGCTGTGTGTGTATATAATTTCCCAGAATTCTTTACATTTAAACTGGTTTTGTTTTTTATACTAAGTACCAGAGAGTCACTGATTTTGAAGATTAACTGTGTTCAGGCAAAAAAGGAAAAAAAAGAAAAGAAAAAAGAAAAATCACAAAATTGTTTTCTTGGTAATTATTGGCTTTACACTTGATAGGTTTAAGGCACTGGTGAATCAAACATTTGCCGAACATTCCCCATGGATTTGCCAAGCATCTGTGTTAACATCCCAAATAAACTCCAGGGTTATAAAGTTATTGACTCAGGTTTATTGGTTATACTCTTGCCTCTGAACAACTGCGGCTTATCTTCTGCCTGCTAGAAGACAAACCCAAATGTTACAAGCAGCAATGCTCCCAGACAGCAAAACAATTTATATGTAGGATGGGAAATTCTAATATTCAAATTTATATCATCACACTTTTTAGTTTTATATCTTCTTACCTCCAATAAAACAAAAATAAGAACACATTAAAAGTAGAACTTGAATGTAGCTAGTACAAAAAGTAAAATGTAATACATGACGATGTTGTACGATGTTACAGTGTATAAAATATTTTGGAAGACATACACCTTAGTGGAAACAGAGGCAACTATATTTCATTTCTCGAGACAAGGTGAAAATTAATCTGTTTACTTTTAGAGAATGTCAGGGCTCCCAGTGATTTTAACATAAACCTGGAACATTTTGTTTAAAGATCCTGCAACTTCAGCGGATTGAGAAAATGATGTCAAATTTAAGAGACTCTTATAACCAGAATGCCGATGGCACCAAATAAAAACAGAGTAATTAAAATAAGGCCCTCATCTTAATTCAGGCTCTCTTTCTAGAGATCAAAATTTGAATTTGTGCTAATGATCTATCTGGCTTTTCAGGGAAGTAATCTGCTGTACAAATAGAAATGTCTCCAAAGTGTGGCTTTGTATTATAGGATGCGACCTCCTCCCAATATTAAGACGTTAAACGGTGCAGGATGCAATCCACACGAAGCCATATGCAGAACGTTCCTCCAGCTACTCTCCAATTAGCAAAAATAAATATACCCAGGCAATTTTTATGCAGAGATGTCAGTACTTACAAGTCGGCTAAGAATCGGTCAATCCAAGACGGGGAAGCTAGACACATGTGATCAGTCACACTAGGAGAGAAACTAGGTCTATTCTTGGATTCCGACCCCTGATAAAATTCAGCAAGGGTGCTTTATTCTTTGCATCAACAAGCCTTGGAATGCTTGCCCTCCCAGGGTGCTTTCACATCACGTTGGTGCTGGGCTACAGATGTGGGGGTTTGGTATATGTGTTTGTATTTTTGCGTGTGTTTGAGAAAGCCTTTTCTGAAGGGCTGTGGGCCAAAACTCCCCCACTGGTACTTTGCCACCCCCAGTTTTCCAAGAAGAATTGGTTATATCCCCCCCCCCCCCAACCCTTTTCTATCTAAATGTGGTGCTGGGCCTCAGGAGGCCTTGGTGCACAAAGCTTCCATCGAAGACTGTCACTTGACTGACAGCAAAAAGGTTGCAGGAAGATGGACAGCTGGGTGTAGGTGGACATGGGAAAAAAAAGACAGCCGAACAGATTAAATCAGAACACAGCAAGAGCAAGGTTCTAAATCACAGACCTGTCCAGACAGAGAAGGCTGTAGGAGTTTTAAAACCAGCTAATCTTATTTTTAATCGAAGTCAGGTTTTTGAAACAGCACCCAAGTTTATAAATAAATCTGCAACACATAAATACATATTGTAAAGGGGCACAAGAAGTAAATTGCTGAAGACAGCTGGAAGTGGAGAGGCCCAAAGCATCCTAAATTGTCCTATTACTTTTGCAGCGGTTTCTGCAATGCAAATTTAGATTCGTGTGTCGCTTCACCAGGGTGGCCTGCTAAGCGGTGTGGACACAAGGAGGCATTTATCAAAGTATTTTAAACGATAACAATCCGAGGGAAAACTGTAAAAGTTTCAGATTAGAGCATAATGAGAGGAAATGGGGCCCAGCTTTACTGAGCTGCAGTCAATTGATCATTTGATGCAAGAGACTTGATTGATTTCCTGCCAATGTTCAATTACCTCTATAAGTGTCCAATGTAATATAAATAGGCCGGTTGAAATTGCAGAGATAGGACCTCACTCGTAAAGTTAAAATATGTTGGAATCTCCCTCATAACCACCTGTGCATGTTTTGATTCAAAAAAAAAAATTCTAATGTTTATTTATTTTTGAGAGCGAGAAAGAGAGAGAAGAGAGGGAGGGAACAAGCACATGAGAGGAGGAGGGGAAGAAAGAAGGAGACACAAAATCTGGAAGCGGGCTCCAGACTCCGAGCTGTCAGCACAGAGCCCAAGGCGGGCCTTGAACTCCCAAGCCGTGAGATCATAACCTGAGCTGAAGTCGGTGCTTCACCAACTGAGCCACCCAGGGGCTCCTGAACTGATATACTTTAGATGTCACTTTGAGTCAAATGATCCACTACTAACTGAATTCTTTTTACCCCCCTGCTTCAAATAAAACTCATTTTTTGTCTGAATTTACCCCAGTCTATTTGTGCAGATAGAGTCAAGGTCTAAGAAAGGGTGGTCCTACCTATAACTTAGGGGCAGAGGGCTGCTTAGTACGTTTAAAGTTGTGTGATGCAGGTTTATGCATACACTCCTGAGCTGGCATTTATTTTATAGACATTCTTCATTGTTTTCAACATTAGACATCCAGAATGCCCCCAAATAACGCTACCTGAACCGAACCCTGTTCATGAATCTCACCCTTGTATTTCTTTATATAGGGAATGTATTTGTGTTCCATTGATTTTAATAAGGTTTCATTAATTTACAGTGGAATTCCCATAGTATGTGATGCAGAAAAGAGCATATGCTATGTTTTCTCGGAGTGTTGACGGAGTTTCCTCTTAGCCCCTTTGCATAAACAGTCAAGAGGCCTAATCTTTTTTAAAGGAAAGACTTTCCCTATTTACGGTTTGGCATAAATGATTGGGTTACAAAAATGATACATAAATATAATTTCAAAAGTAACATTTCCTCTATAAATACACTTTTAAGTTTCCATTATCTGAGCAAGCATTTACAGGATTTATGTTGTACATAAGGAAATGCATTATGTGTCATTTTAGACGTTGTCAGAATATTCGGAGATCTTTGGAAATTATAAAACAAATGTTTGGGACATAAAATACTCTGTAAATGCTTTAGACTATCACGGGGAAAAGAAAAGTTAGGTTTCCAAACTTACATTCTCATTATGCAGTAAATCATAAAGTATGTTCATGGTTATGTTCTTTTTCCTACAACATTTCATTGCAATTACACATTGTTTTTCAGGGGGGGAAAAAAAGAGGGCTGTTACAGGACTTCCATAAATTGGTTCTCTAACTAGATAATTATTTCTCTGGTAAAAATGGCTTTAAAAAATTGTACCAGTTTCTGTTATCCACGTATATATTATCATTAATATTTCATCATAAAACAACTATGATTTCAAGCGTTTTCAATGATCATAAATCAATATAACTATTAAATATCGAAGTATTTAATCACTGTAACTTGAAGCCTTATGTTGGCATTTTGAGTTACACTGAGTGGACACCATTTCATAGGTGTTCTTTGAAGGTTTCCAAGTAAACGGCATTTTCTGTTTCTTTGCGAGCAAGGATTTCATGCAAAATACAAAGTAAAATAGTTTCAATGTTTAACTCCTGTTCCCAATGCAGCCAAAACCCGATGCAAATGATCTCCTCCAAATTCTCTTGAACAAAGGTTCATTTTCTCCACAAAATGTTCAGTTCTTGGGATCGAGAGCTGTCCCAGGACTGAACTGAGTGTCTTTCTCTCTCTCCACCACCCTTTTAGGAGTCCTGAGGATGACAGAATGTTCCTGATGGTATCCGCTCAGCCCCCACATCCCCATGTGGTAGGTATCACGCATCATCAGGGCTGAGAAGAAACCTCTGTTGACAAATGTTTGTTAAAGCTGTATTAGACTTCGGGTCCAGTGCCAAAGTTTCAGAAAAGCCTTCTTCCTGGAGAACTCCTTGTCTGTTTCCTTCTCAGTGACTCAGAAAGGCCTTTTTCTGTGTCCTGCCCTCACTCTTCTGACTGGTCAGGACCTGAGCTCTGGGGCCATTTTTCTCACTCAGGTGTTAAGGGCTCACAAGAGTCCTGCCTTCTTATTTGCATCAGAGTTAACATCAAAGTCTCGGTATCAAAGGATGAAATCTCCAAAAGGGTTTTCTGGGAGCTTTAGGAGGCCCACCAAATGTTGTTTCAGGATACCTTATTTCAGGCGGTAGCTTGTGGTCAGGAGTGCCTTCTTGGCTATGTCATCAGACAGAGCATCGGTTATTCATGATCGCAGATATTTTGATTTGGTGGTGGGCGTTGGGTTCCCCACACCTGTTTCACTTAATTGTTTTTGAAACGATTAAATTTGGAGATAAGTGTAATCCTTAGGCTCAAATCCAACTGTACCATCTAGGAATGTGGGTTGAATGTGAGCTGTAACAAATCAACAAGGAAAGAAAGGAAGAACTGAGAAGTTATTCCACTCCCGGCTCCAGGAGGTGTTGAAATACAACACTCCCCTCTCAGGGAGCCTAAGATGTAAATCACAATGCCTACTTTCCTCACGGAAGGGGAGCTTCAAGCTGAATAAATGATTGCCCACTTAACAACATTAAATTATTAATATTAAATTGATGATATAACATGATTCATATTAAGTTATTAACTATGAAAAAGTTATTAGTAAAATATTATTTGAGAGTAATAATAACTGTCTACCGCACGTGAGAGACCACACCGGGTACTCTACAAAATTCACTCAATTTTTAGAAGAATCACATAACCTAGATGCAATTCACACATGAGAAAACCATGTCTCAGAGAGGTTAAATGCCTTTCCCTAAGACACACAGCTACTAACAGATCAGCTAGAGGTCTGTCTTGAAAACCCTGCTTCTGGCAATGACAGGGAGTCATTGCAGTACTGGTGGGGGGGGTCCCTGGATAAAAAGACTGATGCCCAGGGGCGACTGGGTGGCTCACTCAATTAAGCATCAACTCCTGATTTCAGCTCGGATCATGATCTCAGGGATCATGAGCGAAGCCCCGTGTCGGGCTCTACGCTGACAGCTCAGAGACTGCTTGGGATTTTCTCTCTCCCTCTCTCTTTGCCCCTATCCCCCTTGTGCGCTTCCTCTCTCTTTCTCTCTCTCTCTCTCCCTCCCTCTCTCAAAAATAAATAAACATTAAAAAAAAGTGATATCCAAGGAGGTCCAACAAAACTAGCTTTAAAGAAATCTGGCAGTGTTCAGTAAAAGGCCGAGTGGATTCATCTTCTTGGTGTTATCCTCTCTCTAGCGTTTATGTATTTTTGTCTTTGCTTACTTGTCCAGAGGTCAAAGGTCCTTTTGTTACCACTTTGGTGAAATCCGCCCCTCCACTTAGAGGTGGAAACTCTGGGATACTTGGCACTTTTTTAAAAGGTCTTTGCAAATTAAAAAGTAGCTCAAGTCTTTGTGGTATAGGCACTGTACAGGAGGGAAAAAATGTATCCAAATTTTTGAAATACTGGATCACTATATTCATCACGCTTATAAGCACATATATTTTGACATGTCTTTTAATGGGTTCAAAATACTCTCGAATTCTTTTTTATTTTTTAATTTTTTAATTTTTTAATTTTAGAGACAGCATGAGTGGGGAAGAGGGGCAGAGGGGGAGAGAGAGAGAGAGAGAGAGAGAGAGAGAGAGAGAGAGAGAATCTCAAACAGGTTAAATACTCAGCACTGAGCCCCATGCGAGGCTTAATCCCCCCCACCCTGGGATCACAACCTGGGCCAAAATCAAGAGTCAGATGCCGAATTGACTGAGCCACCCAGACACCCCAATACTCTTGAATTCTTACAGCATTTAGGAGGCTTGTTTTATTCTAAAGCCTAGCGAATTTATTTTAAAAGATGGTAGTTTTAGGTACTTTTTGAGATTATGGTATTCTTTTGTATGCTCCTAACCCCAGTGGATTATTGATTTGTTGAAAATTCTTGTGTCTTCCAGTAAAGTGGTTCCAGGCTGACGACAGACTGGACCATCATCTCTTATTCCACTTTTGCCCGATTTGGGGGCAGGAATCATGCCTCTTAGGTTAGAGACCTTTTCCTCTAAGTAGAGGCAGTGAACAGACTCTTCCGCGGTTCATTTCTGATATTCATGCCAGAAATTCTTTACAGAGGAAGGTACAGTTCAGTTTTCCAAGATAGCATTTCCCACTTCTTGGTCTTTCAGGTTACTGGGTTGCTTTGGGGTCTGAAAAAGGAAAATGAGAAGAAAAAAAGGGGGAGTCACTGAATGTACCCCAGCAAACGGAGCCTCGCTTTCAGGCAGTCGGGGCTGGAAAGACCATGTTCAAAATTCAGTGCACGTATCCCAGGAGGAGAAAAACGGTGCGTGTTCTAGAAATGTTACTGTTTTTAGGAAGGCAGGCAGTCCATTCTCCATTCCAACCACAGGTACACGCAAAACGAAAACTAACTAAAACTTAAACTCTTGCGGAGAGGCAGAGGCAACCGGCAACTGTTGTTTCAAAACGTTAATCGCTCTTTCCTCTTTCCAGTGGCTGTGCCAAATGGCCGGGACCAAATTCACCTTTCTTTTTCTATAAAACCCAGGGAAACACAACAAAGCATCTAGAAGTGAATCCCTTAAAGGGACTCCGTGTAGTTGTTTAAATAATTGATACATACACATAAGGGTACATCCTCCCGTCTGCATCTCCCCCCCCCCCCTTACTTGCGTGAAAACAGTAGCTACAATAACTGACATCCACGTCCTCAGACTGTGACATTGCGGGTCTTTCACCGAGAAGCCAAAATACCTGGGGCCCGTGCAAGCTGTCCCTCTAGGCCACCCACCCGCACAGCTGCGGCCCTCGGCCTCGCCCAGCGTGCTCAAATAAAACTTGCCCATCTCCTCAGCCCGCTGCGGAGTTTGCAAGGGTGCAGCTCTCCAGCCACCGAGGAGACACGATGCGCTGCGGTGGCCGACGACCCGAAACCGCAGCCGGGACCCCCTCGTTCCTCCACACCGCCCTCCCCTCCCCCCCTTGTTTGATCTAGGATTCCTTTTTATGTTTTTCAGGGACAGAAGCGACTCCAGCAACCTTGGGGGTGTTGGTTATGAGTTTCTCCTTGAAACGCGTTCTGATTCCATTTTCCGTAACCCAGCTGGCGAGAAGCACGGCCCCTGGGTCCTCGGCACCCCGGCCGGCCACCACACCGCAGGAGCGGTCGGGGTGCGCGGGACGTGGGCGGGCGGTTGAAAAGACAGCCCGCGGACACACCTCCACCCCGCGGGTTGCAGGTTGCGGGTCTTTGTCGGCTCGCCTTTCCGCGGGGGCCGCGCACTCCCGCGCCTGGCCGGCAGGTGGCGCGGTTGCCTCATGATGAGCCGCTGCCTGCGCGGGGAAAGGCCTGCCACCTCCCCGCGCTCGCCCACCCGCTGGGACCCAGGCTCCGGAGAAAATCCCGGTCCTACCCTGGAGGTTGACAGAGGAGGCGCGGCCTGGGGGAGGGAAGAAGGAGGCTTCAACGGGAACCGGGGTCCCTTTAAAGGTCCGGAGGAACGCACCGAGTCGCGTCGGGGGGCCCGTCCCGGGGCCGCCCGCTGCGTTACAGTCGCCGGGCGGCGCTCGGATGGTTGCGCCCGCAGCCGGGACATCTGGGAACAGACCGAGGCCCAAAAGTGGGGCCTGCGTTCCCCCAAAGGTCGACAGTGACACGGGCGGGCCGGGGCAGGGGCAGCTGCGAGGATTTGCGCCGCCTCTGCAGCCCTCCACCGGCCCCCGGGCGCGGAGAGCGGTGCGGAGCAGCTGCCGGCAGCCGTCGGAGCGCAGAGCTGCAGCGGCCGCGCCAGGCAGCCTCCGCGTCCCCACCTGCGTGGTCTGGGCAGCAGCAGGCACCCCCGCTCCCGCTTGAAGCCCTTCGCTTGTGCCCCGGCGCTCCGGACTGACCAGGCCTGGTCCCAGGGACGACCCCCGGGTAACACGCAGTCGGTTCCCTGCAGCTCAGGCCAGGCCCTCCCCGGGCGTCCTGCGGCGATGGGAAGTCCTGTCCCGGCCAGGGCGAGACCCGCTGCGTGAACGCCAGGTGCAACCAGAGGGCTCTTCTCCGTTGCTCAGAAGTCACTGGTTCCGTCTCTGGAGACGGTGACTGAGCCTTGCCTCCCGCCGGGAGCTGCCCTGGACGTTGGGGACCGATCGGGTCTCTGCTGTCCAGGCAGCTGGGGAACCAGGGAAGAGAGAGATAATCAAGCCACAGAACTCCCCCAAAGAGCATTCATCTGGAGACGCGCCGTAAAGACACAAACGGGGCAGGGTAGCAGAGGGTGCCAGGGGCTGTGCGCCAGCCCGGGCGCTCGAGACGCGAACACTCCGACCCTCAGAAAAAAGCGACAGCAAATCGGCAGGGTCAACTTTATACTTATTTTATTGCAGTAAAAGAACCTTTTCCTCCATCTCAAACCGCCCGTGGCGGGGGGAGAGGGGGTTGCCAATCTTCATCGGATCCCCCCCACCGCGCCCCCCACCCCCAGTCGATTCAGTTTTCGGAGCTCCTTCCATTGCTCAGGGGCTGGAACCCTGAGGCGACGTCCAGGGACCAGGCCGTCTCCCTCCGGCGGGGGCGCGAACCTGGCAGAGCTGGGGCCCCGAGGCCCCGGGAGACAGCGCGCCCCGCGGAGCCCGGAGGGGGCGGGGCCTAGGGGCGGGCTCTGCTCAGTGGGGCGGGGCCGGGCCGCCCCGTCTGCGCCACTATTGGCCGCGGGCCCCGGACTGGCGGCTGAACGTCACGGGCTGGGCCCACCCCCTTGGCAATGTCTTCAGCCTGCTGCACTCCTAACTTAAGCATTTATTCCACTGGGATAGAAGCGGCAGGAGCAGCGTTGGCACCGGCGAACCATGGCTGGGATTTTCTATTTCGTCCTCTTTTCGTTTCTCTTTGGGATTTGCGACGCTGTCACCGGTTCCAGGGTGTACCCCGCGAATGAAGGTAAGAGCGAGGCGGTCCTTCTGCGGTCCCGGGCAGAGAGGTGGATCTGCGGGCGAATGATCCCCGGGAGCGCGAGGCCGGAGGGGGTGAGGGGATCCTGGCGTGAGTGGCGCACCCCCACTTCGGAGAAGGGGACCAGGACGAGGGGATCCGCGAGGAGGAGGGGGGAAGCTGCCGGGCAGCCTGCCCCGGGAGGTGACCGTGCATTCGGCGGAGCTACCCAAGTTTGTAGCGAAAGGACAAAGTTTATCAGCATCCGCCAGCGAGGCGAGCTCCAGGCGCCCCCGGGGATACACGGGAGCTAACGCCAGGATTGGGAAAAAAAAAAAAAAAAAAAAAAAAATGGACCTACCACCGTTCCCAAACCATCCCCGGTCAAGGGGGGACGCAAGCCTGGAACCAAGTGAGTGCTTGGTGCTCCAGGGTTCTTGCGAAAGCCTTGGAGCTCAGGTTTCTGCAAAGTTTCCCGAGCCCTGGGCTTCTCAGGACCCGGCTGCGGGGCCTCAGCTGCACAGCGGTCGTGGCGCCGCTCGCAGGTCGCCAGTGACCTGATTTCTGTAGCGCCCGGCGTCAGACACCTTTCTCCCCGCTGGGCCGCGCGCTCCGGGTGCGCGATCGCTGGCCTAAGGGTGCCCATGCTCTTCAGATAACCCCGCAGACCCCGGGAGCCCGCTGGCAAGTTAAACGTACTAGTTTTCGGGTTTTGCCCCCAGAACTATACACTGGGTTAGTTTGGATGGAATGTGCGAGACCGACCGGACCCGTCTGGGTGTATTTTCCGCGCGTCTCTTCGGACGTGCTGGAAAGATTGTATCCGTGTAGGAGAGGTGGAGGTTGATCATTTAGTTTCTGATGATCTCAGAGAAAGGCGAATTGAATGCGTGTGTGTGTGTGTGTGTGTGTGTGTGTGTTTGCGCGCGCGCACAAATGCGTGTGTGTGGGTGCGCGGGTGCCCGCGTGGACGCGGACGATTGTGTGTGCCTATACGTGAGTGTCCTGATTGTGTGCGCCTGTGTTCGGTGCTGCTTGTGTTCAAGTCAGCGTGCATCTAGCCTTGCACCCGTCTTGTCGACTCTTGCACACACATCCCCGCCCCCCCGCTGCCTCCCCCAGCCATCTATCCATCCATCCATCCATCCATCTATTCATCCGTACATCTCTCCAGAATCCGTCCACGCGTCCCTGCGCAATCTATCATTTTTCCTGTTCCGAAGGAGGGAGCCAAAAACCAACTTAGCCTTGGCTGGGCATCCGGTACCCAGGAGCTCGCCAGACGGAGGCGAGGTTCGGAGAGATTCGCACACCTGCCGGCAGACACTGTTTGGAGGAAAGGAGCGCCCTCCCACCCTCCCGATCTCCTCCCTTCTTCCTTACTGGCTTCTGGTGCCATCGTGGTCGCTGAGGCCCCTCCATCCCCAGGGTCATTCCTTTTAGGGGAAGCATGGATCTCGCTTTCTCTTGACTACTTCGCACACTTGTTAGGACGTCCCTCAAGACCTCTCTGGCACCAGACGTAACAGAGATTTTTTTTTTCTTTTTTCTTTCCTCTTTTTTTTTTTTTCTTTTTCTTTACCCTTTCCTTGTTTTTTCTTTTGGAGGCAAAACTTGGGAGCGCTAGACAAAAACGGTGTTGATGGAGCTGTAGACTGATGTAGAAGGAAGGGGGGTGGTATCTCCCCTCCCCCCTCCGGCCGCTCCTCCCCCTTAAAAATTAATTCATTTTGTTGCTTTTTATTCCCATCACGTTTCCTTTTCTCCCTTTTACCCTCCCTTTCTACTCCCTCCCTTTTTTTGTAAATTGGGTCTTATTGTTCCCTTTGTGTCCCTAATCCACCTTACATAAATCCAAATGGATGTAGCGGGCTTTTCTCTAGGGACCCAGAAGAGGGAATGAGGAGGGGGGGGGGCGCAACTCCGGGCGGGAGCGACCCAGGGCAGGGCTCTACATTTTAAAATAATTAAGAGACCCTAGGAATTCTGGCTCCTCGGGAAAACCGGGAGAACGCGCTGATTTGAAGCCCTTTGACTTGGGGATGAAACAGGGAAGGTGGGCAGAATTCAGGGGCCTGGCGGTGAGATGGTGAATCGGAGGGCCCAGGAGCAAGGTTGCGGGCTCCCTATTCCCACCCCTCCCCCAGCCTAAAGAGCCAGTCTCACTGATCAAATTAATAACCCAGGGGTTCCTTTGAGATGGGCCTTTCGACCCCCAGGCCTGCAGATCTCGGTGGGAAAGGGAATGTGGAGAGGTTAAGAATCCATTGTGTCCTTTTCAGTGTCCTCGGTGCCTAGGACAGTTCCAGCCTGGGTAGGGTGTAGCAGCTCTGTGGCCTTCCCACCCCCGCATCCCCCACCCTCTTAGGTGCAGCACAAGGACACTAAATCTGTTAGACAGCACTCCCTCACCTAAAATTCAAACCAGTGATGTCCTTCTAGGCTGAGGTGAAGTCTCTGCTTGTCCTCCAAAAGACCTGGGGAAGAGAATATTCCAGTGTGTTTGCATTTTAATTCTACAGGTCTGCCATTACCCCTCTCTGAAACTTCCATATTTAAAAAAAAAAAAGGAGCGGATACCACATCCGGGGCCTCTGTCTTTGGTGGGGGAGGGAGAAAAGAAATGATAGAGCCTTTTCATGACCCTTTGAGTACTCTCTGTTAGAATTCACTTGACGATGAGTTATGTGGTCATCTGAAACTTGCAAAAACAAATAACTCTAGTTGATACCAGACAGAGATGAATGCAGGTTTTGCTCTGGAGTGTAACTGCCCTACATAGATATATTTATTTTTTGAATTGTACTTGAGATTCTCTATTCATCCTTTTTCGAAAATGAATCAACTCAGTCCTGGGATGGAATTTTAAACGCTAAGCAAGTTAAATAAATAAGAACGTGCAGATTTAAAGAGGGGAGAAGATCAAGTAAGTAATGATTATTTACATAAGTGAGACCAAGTTTAGGTTTTGATCAGAGTTGGATATGCACACCCTCAGCACATATGGAAACGCTCAGGCAAATGGTTTTTGTAGTATTGGGTTTTTTTGCCATTGGAAATTAATCCATTTTTTTTTCTTTGTTTTCTTGCAGTTACCTTATTGGATTCCAGGTCTGTTCAGGGAGAACTTGGGTGGATAGCGAGCCCTCTGGAAGGAGGGGTAAGTTCCGAGTTGCTCTCTGATCCAAAGGGTAAAAAGGAGTGATTAGCAACTTTCTGAGAGTCCTAATGGCTTGATTCTTGTTGATTGTGGTGAGGGGGTCAGATTTCCACCATGGCCTATGAAGTGAATTACGCTTTGTTGGAGAAATCCTATACTCCCTTTGGATGGCTCTGTCATAGAAGAAGTAGAAACCAAAAGGGCAGAAAGGGGTTTCAAAATTAGGAGATTGGTGGAGGCATAGACTTAGATGCCTATTTAAAACTAAAATACCCTCAAGAAATACAATCCAGGGACCAAATTAGAATTCGTGCCTATTAATGTGATGGCCGTGAAGTCCTGACAGGGTTCATTTTAGAGCAATTGTTCTGTTTCCAGATGAGGAAAATGCATAAGTAAAGATACCAGGGAGAAAACATTTTCTGATTGCAGCAGGTACAGGTTTAGTTCTATGTGTAAGCAACAGGGCGGGGGTGGGGGTGGGGGGTGATGGGGATGGTCCTTACCTTGCTATCTGCAGCTCTCTTGCACACAAAGAGAAAGACCTATGAACTTGTGCCAGAGGCACAATATATGCAGAAACAAACAAACAAATGAACGAACCAAAACAACAACAACAACAACAAGCTTTTGAATTGTTGGTGCTGAATGTGGAAAGTTTAAATATTTGGAATCTTGAATCTTTGGGAAAGGGGAAGCTAGAAGATAAAGTATGAGAGAGTTAATCACTGTTCATTTCTTCTCAAATTTGCCATCCCAGCCTCCTGAAGATTTAAGACCACAGTTAGGTCAATGGCCACATCTTTCCCCCCTCCGCCCTTCAGAACAGGTCAGAATGCATCAGCTTTGGAAAGAAATCCATTTAGCATGTTAACTCTGGCTTCTGCCAAATTTAAAGTAATTCTCAAATCCTTTAAAAATTAAGTAGATCATTCTACTTTTATATGCTTGATAATCTATGACAGAGTCAGTTGATTAAAAACAATGGAGGTGAAAGAGAGGGAGTGTTTAGCAGGCGAAGGCCCTAAGGCCAGCTCCCGGTATGGTGCCTCACACCACCTGTCCATTGAATCAACAATAAAGGATGAAAAAAGTAAAGATTCACAGAAACTTGTAAAAGGTGGGCTTCAAAAATAAGGCAAGAAAGTAGTAAAGCAAATGGAGACTCTTAGGCGGTCTTTTTCCAAAAGAGGTCGTGTAATCCACATGAAATAAACCGGAGGTCGCCTTGCCTTCCTGTTTATCCGCCTGAACTTGACTGCACTTGGTTGGATCTCTGCTGAAAAATTCTAGTCGGGCCTCAAAACCATTTTTTTAAAGGGAGGGAGAATGATTGGCAGGCCTCTGGCAGTGTAGACAGGCTGTATTCACTGCTGATTGCAGGCAATTGCCCTCATCCTTTGAATGCGAAGAAAGGTACAGCTTTATCTTGTGAGAGTCAGCCTCTTGTTAATCCTATACCCTGGAAAGGTCACTGATTCAGGGAGGCTTTCCCATGCTGTACCAGGAGGATAGCTCTGTAGGTTGACTGTATTAGAACAAAACTGAGGATGGAACGCATCAGTACTTTGAAAATTTAATGAGCCTTATTTTCTTACTGGCCACTCTCAAGTTTGAAGGGAGAAGGCATCGAATATGATTTTGGACCTGCCTTGCTACACTAAATATACATGTGATCTGTTTAAAAGCAAGGAATGACACATTTCTGAGTACAGCCTATGGTCTATCTAGTTTCTGGAAAGCTTTTACCGCAACTTAATATGCTGTAGACATCCCACATCCTGCACCCACCCCCCAACTGCTGAAAGAACACCTGCTCACTTTTTCTAAACACAAAACTTCTTTCGGTCGTCTTGAAGTCTCTTAAAATAATACTGTGCGTATATAGCTGATTGTGTACAACCCAGAACTTTTTATGGACCTAATGTGGACTTCTGAATGCAGAATGTAGTTGTTGTTTGTTTTTTTTTTCCCCCTCTCCTTAAGTATTAGCGGTGTAACATTTTAGATATTATTGCAAGGGGCTGGAAATGACATTTTGTTTATGTATAATAGAATTAGTCATTCCAAAATATATAGTAGCCATTGAGAGATTATGTGCCGAATTATAAAGTCTCATTAATCTGTAGATCTTGTAATTTAAGAAGACTTTTTCAGGCTTAGAATGAAGGTATGAATTGGATTATCTACCAAGTATGGATGGATTGGCTTTAAAAAGTTCTTTCTGGGGCGCCTGGGTGGCGCAGTTGGTTAAGCGTCCGACTTCATCCAGGTCACGATCTCACGGTCCGTGAGTTCGAGCCCCGCGTCAGGCTCTGGGCTGATGGCTCGGAGCCTGGAGCCTGTTTCCGATTCTGTGTCTCCCTCTCTCTCTGCCCCTCCCCCATTCATGCTGTGTCTCTCTCTGTCCAAAAATAAATAAAAAACGTTGAAAAAAAAAAAGTTAAAAAAAAAAAAAGTTCTTTCTAGCTAAACATAAAAGCACATTTGTATCTTTTGGTTATTCTGAAATTTCTACCTGTAGGGAGAACGGCTTATATCTTTCTTGGCTGGAAATTCGGGATCACGGTTTGGTCAATAAGTGTTGTCCTCTATTTGTTGTTATTGTTATTTTTAAACAGGAAGGGAAAACTTAACAATACCACAAAGTCAGATATGAAATATAGTCAGAGACAACTCCCTGTTCTCTTTTTTTCTGTAAGAACAACTAAGCAGAACATAGAATAATTGAAAGGAATGGCTCCTGATGGCAACATTGTAGCAAAAACCTAATTTCTTGGCAGCGGCCCTTTAAAGGAGTATATTGAGTTTCTGATACTGATTGTAAAATACAAAACTAAGGCCGAGATTTGTCATTGTTCTGGTGAATTGATCAATGTGTTTAGACAATTAAGGTCAGGCTGGAAAATTCACATTAGACCCAAACTATCCTGTATGAACTCTATGGAGATATCCCTGTGTGCTTTCATTTACATTGATAAATGTGTTTTTCCATATTCCCTTTGTTCTGAGATGAGAAGCATGCTGAGTAGGGTTTTTTTGAAGGTGGAGATCTATTTTTGGATTTACATGAATTTCCCCAAATAAGTAAATTACTGGTGATTTATTGCTTAGCGGATAAAAAGAAATTTTAATCACCACAGGGCACTTATCCCTCCCCGTTCCAACTTTCATAATGGTCGCAGATGAAAGGGATACAGAATTTTATGCAGTGTGGCCCTTCACAGAGTAACATTTCCATCCATTAATAGTTTTCCAATGCACAGATGGAAAACCCGTTAAAAGATACATTATGGTTGTACGTACTTCATTGGATTGAATGGAGCTTTAAGTGGAGCTATTATGGAATATGAATTTTTTTTAAACTATCTTTTTTTCTTCTAATTATATTCATGTGTTAGATACTTAAGCTGATTTATACCAGATCTATATAAATGCATCACTGTAGATATTAGGGAAGAATTGGAGGCTTCCTGCTAGCCCTCTAGGAGCCCCCAATCTTGTTACTCTTAGGATTATTTTTAAAAGCTGTGGCAAGAGTGCAATTACGACTCTAGTCACAGTGAGTTCAGACTGTCCCACCAGTAGAATCTTTATGTGAGGAAGTCGATTGCAAAGAAAACCCTAAAAGCCTTCTTTAATTTTCTTGGGCTTTCAATCATAGATACCACCTACTATTTTATTTTCAATGTCCTCAGAATATTTGGAAGAGGCATATGTGCGTTCTTGTTTCCTTACGGGTATGTGTTTTAAAAATAGGAATATGTATATAAAAATCAGAGTATACATAATTCATTGAATCCATTGCTCTGGAAAGGTGTCTCATTGTTATGAATGACAGTGGATTTGAGAAATCCAACCATAAAGTTTGCTCTCTGTCTTCCCAGGATTACCAAAACCAGAAGAGTGAGATTTTCTTTACCTCTTTAAAGAATAGGGACGGTGCCAAAAAAAAAAAAAAAAAAAATCGACTGACATTTTTTTTTTTAGGTATTAGAGAGCAAAGTTCTGACAGGAGCACCACTAATTAACTGATAATTGTCTTCCTTTGGCAAGCTTCTTTCTTCCTGCTCTTAATTTGCAGGTCTCTGCTCAGTTGTTGAAACAATACACATACTAGTTTTTCATTTATGAGTAAATTTGAACTGTTGCCACTTGAAATTGTAGCTGTTGTAATAGGTGAATTTGAGGTTGTTGGACCACCACAAGGAACTGCTAGTGAACTCATAAGCAATAAATCTACCAATGCCTCTGGATTTTAGGCAAAAGAATGAAACAACCACAACACACACACACACACACACACACACACACACACACAAACCAGAAAACAAAAAATAAAAAAAATACTTCCCCAATAAAATGTTGTCTTGTCTCCCATAAGACGTTTCATTAGTGAGGGTTGATGCTCAGGAGTTTGCTTCCTCACTGGAACAAAAATCATCACTGTCCTGCGAGGGTAAAACGGAATTGACAAATCACAGTATGATGACATTTTGTAATTGATACATTTCCTCTGGATCTTTGCAGTGGGAGGAAGTGAGTATAATGGATGAAAAAAATACACCAATCCGAACCTACCAAGTGTGCAATGTGATGGAACCCAGTCAGAATAACTGGCTACGAACTGATTGGATCACCCGAGAAGGGGCTCAGAGGGTGTACATTGAGATCAAGTTCACCTTGAGAGACTGCAACAGTCTTCCGGGTGTCATGGGGACTTGCAAGGAGACGTTTAACCTGTACTACTATGAATCGGACAATGACAAAGAGCGTTTCATCCGAGAGAGCCAGTTTGCCAAGATTGACACCATTGCGGCCGACGAGAGCTTCACCCAAGTGGACATTGGTGACAGAATCATGAAGCTGAACACTGAGATCCGGGATGTAGGGCCACTGAGCAAAAAAGGGTTTTACCTGGCTTTTCAGGATGTGGGGGCCTGCATTGCCCTGGTGTCGGTCCGCGTGTTCTATAAGAAGTGTCCGCTCACCGTTCGCAACCTGGCCCAATTTCCAGACACCATCACAGGGGCTGATACGTCTTCCCTGGTGGAAGTTCGAGGCTCCTGTGTCAACAACTCAGAAGAAAAGGATGTGCCAAAAATGTACTGTGGGGCAGATGGTGAGTGGCTGGTACCCATTGGCAACTGCCTATGCAATGCTGGGCATGAAGAGTGGAATGGAGAATGCCAAGGTAAGGAGAGCCATATTGTACTTTTCATTAGGGCTTAGTGCACGTAATTAAATCAGAGATGAGACTAAATGGAGTAAAGCCAGTAATTAGCAGCCCCTGTGGGATGTGGTGGGACAGAGGGGTCTAATGAGTAAGTGCTATAGCTCCAGGTGGCAAGGCTAAGACATTTCTAATACTGACAAAATAAATGATGCTGTGTAATCAGCAGAAGGCCAAACACATTTGCTAACAGGCACTTAGATCTGAACTGGCTTGATGTGCCCTCTGAAATGTAAATGAACAAGTGGAAGAAACAGACTCGATTGATCTTTACTTTAAGCAGGCAGACACGTTTTCAAGCCATAGTTTTGCTGTCTACAGACCTGGGAAAATGGCAGCAATGGTTAAATATCTCTCGTCGCGTATGTATGTACAGGAACGACTTAACTGTGACATTAGGATTGCATTCTTGCAATTCCCTCCCACTGATTAAAATCGAGCTGTGTGAAGAAAGTCCAGTTTTTCCTGTCTCATGGGCCAGTGTAGACGAGTGGAGTGGAGTATAGACAAAATGGAGTGACAAGGTTTCAAGTACACTCTGTTCCACCGAGCACCCATTGATAGGGTCTGCAAGTGACATTAATCTTGATGAAAGACCTCTTGATTTCCCCGAGGAGGTGATAAAGAGCTAATGAGAGGCTTACTTGATCTGTATGGTCGGAAGCCATAGTAAATTGTGATCCATTTTGGTTATTGAGTTTTTGAAGAAATCGAGACTTTTTTCTATCACGTTAATTACTACTTATCATATTACCAAGACGATTTTCTTTGCTGAAGTTTAGTGTATGCAATTCTTCCTTCCCTTATTTCTCCTTCCTGGGGTGTTTTTGTAAAAGAGTTTTCTTTGCAGCGGCTTTGTTTCTGAGCAGGGGGATGAAAAAAGTTCATATTTAGATGGATTGCTCATGTTGTGTGTGGATTAAGGCTTAAAAAACTCAGTCATGCCTAGTGTTGTTATTTTTGCTTGATGTTTTATTTTTAGTGGTTATCAATAGTCTGCTGCCACCAATCTTATGGTTACTGCTAAACAGTGTAACTCTGGTCCCGACTATGGAACGGATCCGATTAATCTTTTCTCAGGGTGACTGTTGAGCTGTAGACTGATTGCCACATGGTTCATCTGATTTGGTGATTAAAGACCCCGCAATAACTGACTGCCAAACAATTTGTCTGGCATTTCAACCATCTTAATGACAGGGTGGGATTAGCCATGGGACAATCCACTTGACTGACTGGAAATCAACAGTTATAACCTCAAGAAAGTTGCATTTTTGGTAATTTGATGTCATAGGTTATGCATTTTTCCCCTTTATACTTTATGCTGTTTTAAAGTGGCACTCCTGCTTTGCTAGTTATTTCTAGGAGCAGCTAACAAGGAATGTTGTAAATCCATCGTAAATAAAACAATGAAGGCTGGCTACCTTTTCTATTGACCCAGAGTGAAAAGGTAAACTTGTAAATTTGAAAACTTTTAGGTTGGTTGTTAAAGTTGTTTGTTTGTTTACAACGATTAATTTCTCGGTCACTGTGTTGGCTCTTGACTTAGCAGCTACTAGATCGGCTCTACCAAATTGAAACCCTGAAGTATATTCTGGTAGGAGTATTAGAACATATATGAGAGCATTGTTATTGGCACCTAGATTGCAATCATCATAGCAGGAACAGTGACGTGAACAGGACAATGACACCGCATCACATCTAGAGTAAATTATTCTGCCTCTTCGATTTTTGTAACACAGGACTTGCATGCCTTCCCATGTCAAGATTCTTATATATATTTAAAAGAAAACAAAACAAAACACCGTTGTCTTCCATTTCCTGCTCTGGCATTAGGAATCTCTGTATCTAATGTCATTGATTTTCAATTGTCACAGAGCCCAGTAACTCATACATTGCTACCCTGTGAAAGTCCTTGACAGTTTTACAGCCCAAATTAGAAGAAGAAGAGAAAAAGATGGAGGGGGAAGTGAATGTAAAGGCAATTGAACATTTTAGTGGTTTGCTTTATGGAAATAATCTTGGGAATCCAGTTAATCATATGGTTCATGGAAAGGGTGGGGCTCGGTGTTTTAGGTCCAGTCCATTTCTAAGCAAACTGTTCCTAACACAAGGCCAGATATTTAATGGAAGGGGAGGTGGAGGCCTTCTTTTTTTTTTTTTTTTTCCTTTTGAATCTTTATTGTTTTCACTCTGGTATTTTCTTTGCTGCTCATAAAATGATTAACTCTTTCAAGAAGACATTTTTGACCAAAATCTTGCACGTTGTTTGTTTGTTTGTTTTTAATACCACCAGGGAGGACTTGCTGATGAATTTAGGGAGGAAGGAAAAACTTGAATGGCAAGATTCTTCAGATCCAAACTTGAGTGAAACTTTTTAAAGATGACTCAAGCCCGTAAAAATCTTAACAGTAATAAAAATAGTCGTCTCCATCCTTGACGTCATTACTGGGACGCATCCAGGTAGAGCAGAAAGAGCACTGAGACAAAGAAATGTGTCTCAGTGTGGTCACTTAACGGTGTGACCTTGAGCCCGTTTCTTAAGCCCTCTGAGCTTTGTTTCTTCATCTGTAAAATGGGTTGACGATAACTCTACTTAGCTTGTAGTCCTCGACGAGGACACAGTGATGTAGGAGTAGTAAAAGTCACCTTTTAGACCATAAAACATTAAGCCCATGTTAATGCTAGCAAGTTTTTGATCACTTGCTCTTCCCAAAGCTGTGGACGTTTAAGGGTATTGAGTTGGAAAAGTAAAAGAGAAACTCAATCTCCCAGCCACTCGGGGACGTCAAGGCTAAAGATAGGAAGGAAGCAGGGCCCTTGCCTTAACCAACAATAATGTGTATTTTCACACTTCATGTTGAAAATGATATCTGGAGGGTGTCATTTGATCTCTCCCCTGCAGGAAAGAGAGCTGTCCTTTGAGTGAGAGGAAAGTGATTTGGGGGCGGGACAAGAAAGACCAGGCTTGCAAAGAGAGCTTTAGGAGGGATATAAAGGGGGAACTGGCAGTCTTCAGAACTCTGGCAACAGGTTCCTCCCCAATTGTCTTTCCAGTGGGCCTACTGTTGCAGGCCCACTAAAGCAGGTGAAAGGTCACCCGCTTCCTCATCCATCTTCCCTGGGGTCCAGGGGGTCAGAGTGAAGACGGATTCAGGTCTTACATGTTTGACAAAGGATCCTTGGACAAAAATGGCCGGGGGGGGGGTGCCCGGGGGGTGCTGTTGTTTGAATCTAAGCCTCGTCATCTGCCGGAGTCCTCAAGGGACTTTGGGAACAGAACGACACTTCCTCTTGGCGTTCTTACCCCCAAGCAGTCCATGCTCATGGAGTCCTCCAGGGACGCTGGGGACAGTTGGGGACAGAACGACACTTCCTCCTCCGGGAGAACCTACCCCTGGCTGGCTTCAGCAGTGGTGTGAACTTGCCTCGTGATTGGCCGCAGAGGACAAGTAAGTTCTAGTTTGTCTGGTGGCCGGGTCTCCTCAGGCTGTTGGAAGAAGGAAAAGAAAATATACACCTTGGACCACCCCCCACCTCCCCGCAGAGCCCCACATGTACCCCCCCATTGAGGAAATGGTCCAGATGTTTTATACCTTTGTCTGCATTCCTTCAGAAACATTAAGCAGAGGAAGAGAGGAGAGGATTCTTTATTAATATAGTCTTTGCTTAATTAAAAAGCTGAAAAATGAAAGGAAAGTCACAGATTTACTCTTTGTGAAATATTAATGAGAGATATTTTAGAGAGTATATATAAAAATAATACTAATAAAAAAAGTCTTTTTTTTTTTTTTTCTGGAGTCACTCTTAAAGTCAAAGAATCACAACTGTGACAAAGTTAAACTACATAGGAATCAAGCCTTGCTGAAATACACGGTTTTGCTGTAGGTTGTTTGGGTTCATATATATCTATCTAGGACCTCTATTATCTGTTATTAAAATGTGATGCCTTCGTATCAGCAAAAGGGATCATTAAAAGCTCTTCTGAGAGACAGCAAGATAGAAACGCTTTGATGGCCCTAACAGAAATATTTCAGATTTGTGCTCTGAAAAGTGGGAGAGAGTTATGTTAACAAAAAAAAAAAAAAAAAAAAAAAAAAAAAAAAAAGACAACGAAGAAGAAATTACTTTGCTTTCTTACTATGCTGTAGAAAGAGTTTAGGAGAAAGAGGTATGGGAAAGGAAGCATTACGAATATAGTTCAGAGAAATGTTGCTCCATATCCTTTCCACCTTTGAAATTTTTCTTCTACCTTTGAATCAGGTCTTTAAGAATCAATTACTTGAATCACATGGCTGCTTTTATCTTCAGCTTTGAAGCCTGGCTGTGATCACTGAAAGACGCAATTCTTTATATAAAAGAGCAGGGTTTAATTATTGTCCTCTTTCTGTGATACTTTTTCTTAAATCTTCCCTTCTTCGTGTGACCAGGGTTCTTTTGTAAGTGTGAAATCATGGAGTGGTCTCTATTTTGGGCTCACCGGAGCATCACATAGGAAATTATCTCAGTTAGGGACTTTTGAATCTGCTATTTCAGAGTTGATGACTTATTTTAGCCTCACCGAGCTTTCTCGTACCTTTCAAAAAAAAATGAATTAAGACATCGTTATTCTGTTAAGACTTGAGTCTTTGGAAAAAAAAAAGACTGTGCAAATGGCTTTTCAGTTACTACTGTGTAAAACAGAGGTGGTCCTGCGAGAAGTTTGACTTTCTTATCATTGAACTTTGCTACTCGGGGTTTTGGGTTTGCTTTTTCGTTTTGTCATTTAATTGAAGAATGTAACATTACCAAAGAACTATATGCCTCAAACTCTTCAACTTTTTATGAGTGACCACTCTTTATAATTTGGCAGGCAGCCCAAATGTCATCTATCTTCATGTATTTACAAAATTAACAGAAATAGAATCATACCCTCAATTATCATCTTGTTTTTTACGACGCTTGACTATTTATCATGGACATTACTCCGTGTTAGAGGATATGACTTCTCTTCATCCTTCATGATGGATAATTAACATTCTGAAGTATGAACATCCGACATTATACGTAATTTTTCCCTTGTTGATAGATATTTGGGATTTGAGTTTTTCCCGGTAATATTTTTGTGGCATAACCAGACAAGTGACACCAGTAATGAATACGGAACATAGTGGGATCTCATTAAATGTTCATTGAATGAATGAGTTCCTTAGTTCCACCCAAGGAACTGTGGCCTGCTTCATATTAAATGCTTAGTTGGTGGAGTAATGTTTCATGGGGTCAGCATGCTGTATCAAAATCTTTGCATGTGACTAAATGTATTAATGAGGTCCTTGTTCATAATTCCTACTTCAGTTGGGTCTTCTCTTTTCATCGTGTTTATGAATCGTCTCTATGCCTGAACATTCACAAATCTCTGCAGCTCATGGGTTAACATAATTCTTAGTATAAAATGGCTAAGACCTGGTTTTGGAGTTTGAGACTTGGGTTTAGTTTCTAATGGTGCTACTTAACCAGTTGTGTGATCACGGACATTAACTTGACCTCCAGTTCACGTTTGCAAATTGGCGGCAACGGTATGTTACTATGTACGATATGCACCCGTAAGCATGTTTGGAGAAAAGGGTTTCATGCAGCGTCTAGAATCATTAAGCACTTGGTCAGGGGAAGCTGTTACTGTTAATTTTATTGTTGTTAGATACAAATGGGTTGAAGGGATGGGTTATTTGACCAGTGTCTGTCCAACACTGAAAGCAATTCATTTAGGTTCCAGAGTAGAAGTTTGTTTTTGTTTCTCTTTGGCGGGGGAGGGGGGGAGGATGTCACATAAGCAAGGGTAGGAGGTGACATGAAATGATGCATCTTACGTGCATTGATTTAGATCCTCTGTTCCTCCCATCATTGTACCAGGGTAGTGGTTCTCAAAGTATGTTCTAGCTGGATTCCCCAAGACCCTTTCTTGTAATCTGCAGGGTCAAAACTTTCTTAATTAATACTGAACTATCATTTGCCTTTTACCTCTTTTTCTTTCATGAGTGGAGTTTTCTAGAGGCTTTTCTATATGTGATAGATATTGAATTGAATGCAGTGGCAAATATGAGAGTCCAGCTGTCCATGTTAAAGAAATTTGCAAAACAAACAAATAAATAAATAAATGTAAAACAGTGTCACTCTCATCACTAATTTCGTTTTGGGGAAATATAGTTACTTTTTCATTAACATGTAATTTGCGTAAACATGGTTTAAAAACCATTTTCTTTAACTTTTTTTTTTAATGCTTATTTATTCTTGAGAGGGAGGGGGACAGAGCACAAGTGAGGGAGGGGCAGAGAAAGAGGGAAACACAGAATCCTAAACAGGCTCCAGGCTCTGAGCTATCAGCACAGAGCCTGACCGGGGCTCGAACTCACCAACCGGGAGATCATGACTGGAGCCGAAGTCAGAAGCCCAAATGACTGAGCCACCCAGGCTCCCCGGTTTTTAGAATGGATTAAGAAATAATTTTCAAGTCCCTCAATTTCAATTTCTATCGATAGCTTTAAGTCGTGCAAACAAGAGCATTTTGGCATCCTCAATATTTTTAGAAGTGTGAAGGGGTCGTGAGACGATCAGCCGTTTAGTTTCCCTGACAGTATGTAGAATGCACCCTTCTGCCTTGCTGCAGACACGTTGAAAATGAAAAGGAAATAGGAAAGTTCTGAAAGCTTCCAGAATCTGCGAGATGAAGGTAGCTTAGAAGAATGGCCTTTTATTTATTCAACCCTTTAGATGTTTCTATCAACTTAGACAGCAATTTGTAGCTTTTAGCCCTTTAAAGCTGCTTATCTGTGTCCAATAAGGTGGCTCAGCGCTCTTTAGTTTTATTGTCCTTGTGAGGAGGCACGATTAATGAAGGCCTCAGCTGTCCCCTGGACCCGGAGAGACTGTGGGGCATAAAACCTTTCTCATTGTGGGCCTTACAGCTGGTACCTCTGAGCTGTTTTGGGGGGAGGAGAGCAGGTGAGGTCACCCAGTTCCATGATCTGACGGGTAATTAATAGTCCCATGACTAAATGGACATTTTATGAATATTCAGGGTCTGTTTCGGCCTCTTGGGAAACAATCCTGTCGGAACCGCTTACAACTCCCTTTGGAGCCGCCGAGGGTTTTGTGGGTGAATGCGGGTCGTCAGCTGTCGGCCCAGGGTTGCTTTTCCAGGCTGCCCAGTCTTCATTTGCATTTTCTGTATGCGCCCTCATGCAAAACAGCACACCCATTTCCCCCCTCTCACAAAGGCGGTGAGGGCTTCCTTTGGAAACTCCAGCCGAAATCTCCTTCTGTTTATGCAGAACCCACTGATTTAGACACCATGCAAATGAATTCGGTTTTGATTTGAATGCTTCCAGAGATTGGGGGCGGGGGCAGAGAGTGCACTGTTTGCACTGGGCTCTTTCTATGCTCCCCTCCCCCGCCCAGGGTGGCTGCTTCTCACTCCCCGGCCCCTTGCCCCTTGCAAAACAACCCGGCTCCTGCTGCTCATTTTTTTTTTTTCTGACCTTTGGAAAGTAACCTAGTGTTGGTGAAGCCTTTAGCTTGTCTGTGTAGTGACAGCTTCAGCTGGAATCTTGCCGTTCTTTCTGAGTGCACAATTCAGATTATGCTAGGAATGTTTAGAAGTGTCCCAACAAAGGGCTGGAAAAAAAATTGTAAAGTAAAAAGATAAAATTCTTTGAAAAGCAATTGTCAGATCTCAGGAAGTTCCAGAAATAGGCTTTAGGTCACTGGTGGGCTGGAATCCATTCATTCCTTCAACAAATAGACACTGAAGGCATATAACTTGCAGACCACTGTTGGTATTTTCATCTGTTTCTACATAGATGAATGAGTCCATCAGGCTTTGTACCTAGAGTCGCAATTAAAATCCCATGTCTGATTTTATCTTCAACTTGTCCCAGATAAGTTTCCTTACAAGGTGTATTGACTGTGTTCTGTTCCGTATTTCATATGTGCATTCACGGGGGGTTGAATGTCGCCTGTCCAATTCCTGTCTTCCCATCCCACCCAGTGTCTCCAAACTGACTTAACCTTTGCTTTATTCTCCTAGAAGGGCAATGCAAGCACCTTGCGTGTATAACCCAACGAGCTTCACCCTGCTTGAAAGCAGCACTATCTTCCGTAGGCTGTGATCATATGCATCCTGTAAAGTAGAAGAAGAGGACTTTGCATGAAATGTTTTTGAAGTTCAATTAGTTGTGAGTTCGAGCTAATTTCACAGGGCAGAAAACGGGCATAGCCAGACTTCGCAGTGCAATTAAGTGGAGGCAGGGTCAGCTAAAACAACATCGAAATATGGAAGAGCTTTGGTTGAGCTCCACATGGTCTGACAAAGTTTGATGATGCCGTTCAAAGTCCATTTGGGATGGATTATTAGGATTAAAGAACAGCAGAAGGCTCTGTACTTCGTGTGTTCTCTGGTGTCATTAGTGGATGAGAAAATTCAGCTGCTTATCTGGCTCTTGTTTCTAAGGATGGATTTAAACAGACCCACACTTCTTAAAGGTGATCTTACTAACCTCTTCTTAATAAGTTACAGATCCCAAATTGCTCAAAATCCTTAAAATACCATTTGAAGTGAGTTGATTGATAATTATCATTTCCCCTACGTGTACAGATATTTTCCGCAGCAGTACAAAGCTAAAGTACAGTTTCTTAATTACCCAGATAATCCTGTTTGCTTGTATTTTTAAACTATGAAGTGCTGGGTAATTATTCAATTCTTAATAGAAGGCAAATGGCAATGTAAACAATAATTAGGATGTTAGACAGACTAATGCGCTTCAAAGCAAATTGGATTTTTTTCATACTGTTCAGCATGATGTCCCATAAAGCTAACAATTTAGAAGCAAGACAGAAAAGGTTCCATTTTGTTCATATTTTATGGCGTTATCTCTTCACGGCTTGTTTTTGTGAATAGCAGTTTGCCCCAATGAAGCTGGCTGTGCCCACGCCAAATGTTTCCGTAACAATCGCTTCCCTGCTGTTTGACATTTGGCTGTGTTCTCCCAGGGCTCCAGATTGGTCCTTTGTCTGCTTCAGATCCCAGGGGTCAGAGGTTAACAGAATACTGATTTCCTCCCATAATACCATGGCAGGTAAATATGGGCCAACCTCATGATCAGTTAAGACACAGCTCAGTGAGGAATGCTTTTCTCATGGGCTTTTGTCCTGAAGAACTTCCCTGATTTAAGACGCCAAGTTTCCCAGCTATCGTTTTCCACAGCGGATCCTTCATCAGGAGCACCGCCGCCTTTTATGTGGCATTTTCCATTGATAACCATTCACAACTCAACAATGTATCCCCAGAAATACCTGACCTGGAAACTATGAGCAAATCATCGCGTTCAATGAATTAATTTCACAAACTTAATATGGTAACACTTTGCGGTCGTGTCTTGTCGTCTTATCTGCACTGCATGTTTCATTGATGAAATAATGAACTGATAACAAAGACTGTAGCCAAAGATACTTTAATAATGGTGCTATTATTCCCTCCGCCTTTTTCTTGTCTGGCCCTAATGGAGTGTCACCGGTTAGAGGTGTAATTAAATGAACGATCAATTTTATTTTCCATTTTTATCATGTATGGAGACATCCAAGCATTCACCAATATAATGTTATTAATGTTTTACATCAGTTTAATGATAAAAGTCCTATTTCTTTTTCTCCCAAGGATTCATGCGGGCTATACGATAGACTACTTCTTAACTGGTTGTGATGCACACACAGGCTTTAGAAGTTTAAAATCTGTTTTTAAACTTCCAAACTTTTTGTTACCATCAATGAGTTTTAGACCACCTTTCCATATATGACCTATCCCATTTCTTTTTTTTTTTTTAATGTTTACTTATTTTTGACAGAGGGAGACAGAGCAAGAGCAGGGGAGGGGCAGAGAAAGAGGGGAGACACAGAACCTGAAGCAGGCTCGAAGCTCTGAGCGGTCAGCACAGAGCCCAACACGGGGCTCGAACTCACAGACCGCGAGATCATGACCTGAGCAGAAGTCAGACGCTCAACTGACTGAGCCACCCATAAGCCCCTGACCTATCCCATTTCTAATTGGCCAGCCTCCTTCATGTTGCACTGTGAACTTGAGGCTTGGGCTCATTTGTTTTCAGTTCTAAATGTCTGAAAAAGACATCTCCACTTTGAGAAAACGGTTTCCTTTTGAAGGGTCCAGCTTGGCAATGACTGTAGCAGCCCCCAGGCAAGTTAGCATGTTAAAAGAATGGATCAATACCTTTCTGGCTCCTCCACCCTTCTTACTCTCCTCCAAGGGGGAAGAGTTTTGAAGAACCCTGGGAGGCCCTTGACAGATATGCCAGGAGATTTCAAGAGGATCGTTCATTGCTGAGTTGGGAACATTGACAGCTTGATCTAGTGCCCAGACTGATTCTTCGCTGGTCATTTGAAAACGGATGCAGGAGGAATTGACAGCTTCGGGAAAGCTGTAGCAGTTCATGTAATTATGGAGAGGATTAGAAGAGAAGTGTTGGGAGAAATGACAGAGAAGTAAGGGCACGAGTTGACCGGACTCACCTTTGGCCAACCGTTAGAGCACTGCCTTTTGTAACATTTAGCCTGCGTGTAGAGGAGCCATTTATATAGATTTGTTTTCTTTTTTTAAAGGTTGTGCAAATCTATGCGTACAAAAAAAAAAAAAAAGCGACTGATTTTTGAGAGTGGACTGGTAGGTAATTAACAGCACAATGCTTCCAGTACTTAAGATGCAAAGGTGGCTAATTAACTAATGGGAGAAATTGAGATGTCATTACTCTGTTTTCTAAGGAGGTGCCAACAGAGAGGTACAGCCTAAAGTAAAACTTGAACGTTCAAGTTTCCATTTGCAAAGTTGTCTTTGGGAACTCCCGGTCTGTATCCTAGACTTTTTGTCTTTGTTTTTCATTTGTATGTTATTTTATTTGCTTATTTATTTATTTTAACATACGGTGTTTTATTAGTTTCAGGTTTACGGCGCGGTAATTCAGCAATTCTGTATCCTAGGGTTTTAAATTAATGGTGATGCAAGACTCCAGTAAACCAATATAAAAGTGTGGTTTTATGTGAAAGGAACTCATGTTGATGGGAAAATGAGAACGTTATCTTTGCATGAATGAAAAGAAGCATTAAAAAAAAAAAAAAAAAAGGTTGGAAACACGCCGCCAGAGAGTCACAAACGGTCTTACATTCTGGAAGTTCTCCACAGGGCGGAAAGGGCTACTGTACTTAGCTAAAATAAACCAAGTACATAATTTTTCCTAATCTTTATGACGGACTCTGGGACTCTCCTTCACAAAACCTTGTAGCTATGACTATGTCAGTAATGTGTAAATGGGTACTTGATACGGTAAGAATCTTGCACTACGATTTCACATTTCAGCAGTTGTTCTGGAATTGTTTTGGTTCTGCTTTTTTGTTTTTTTTTTTTTTAAGTTCATTGTTAGATCTTTTCTTTTTCTTCTCCTAGGGAGACGTAAAGTCATTCTTTTGCAACTTTAAAAAATAGGTATCCTCAAAAGGAAGCCCTCCCTGAGGAAAGGGTTGTTGACTTCTGCTATGGATAATGACTGAAAAACACAAACCTATTGAGTTTTTCCAATATTTTCCATTAGGTCTTCTTGCTGGTTATCACTGATCTACAGGAAAGCTATTGATTTTTGTATGTTTATCTTCCATCCAATCTTTTTATTGAACTGTCTTGTGAATACTAATAGGTTTTCAGTTAATTCTCTAGAGTTTTCTAGAGAACTAATAGTTTTGACTGCGTGAAATTATATAGTTTTTCTTTTTTTCTAAACATGAAACCCCTTATTTCTGACTTTTATCTTATGACATCGGTCAGAATTTTCAGGCCAGTAATAAATGATAGTATCAGTTGTGGCTGTCTTTATTTTATGCCCAATTTCAGTGAGCATCATTTACGAATGCTATGGGATATTTTTTTTCTTAATATCCTATTCCCAATATTGAAACACTTCTTAAAAAGAAGGAATTTTAAATGTGGTTAAATTACTTCGAGTATCACTTTTAGTTATGTGGCTTTTTTGACTTGTTGTGTTTATAAGATTAACTATATTCAGCTTTTCTGAAAATGGTCCATAAATTCTCTTTGCATTTGTGGGGGGAACAAACCTATTAGGTGGCAGTAAATTTTGATAAAAAGCTTTTTGAATTCCATTTTTTAATTGAAAATGGTGGATAAGAGCCAAAGCTTTGGAATAAGAATTTAATTTTAATCTCAGCTTTTTTGGGGGCGCCTGGGTGGCTCAGTCGGTTGAGCGTCCAACTTTGGCTCCTGTCATGATCTCGCCGTCTCTGAGTTCGAGCCCCGCCTCAGGCTCTGGGCTGATGGCTCGGGAGCCTGGAGCCTGCTTTAGATGCTGCGTCTCCCTCTCTCTCTGCCCCTCCCCTGTTCATGCTCTGTCCCTCTCTGTCTCAAAAATAAATAAACATTAAAAAAAATTAGTCTCAGCTTTTTCACTTACAATGTGACTATGGGCTAGCTACTTTAGCTTCCGTTTTCTCCTCTGTTGTATGGGGATGATGATACCTACCCCACGGGTATACTTAGGATTAAATAATATGCATAACGTGTGGGACAATGTACATAAGTTTCACTTGGGAGATGGTATCTATTCAGTGGTCAATAAAATGTGGAAAGTTTTATTATTAGTTTATCTTGAATCTTTAGGAAATATCCAACTGCTATTAGCCTATATATTCTCTCTCCTTGTTTCTCTCTCTTTCCAACTATATGTCATTCTTTCTCTCTCTCATCTTATTCTTTTTCATTGTTATTTTTTTTTAAGTTTTATTTATTTATTTTGAGAGAGAGAAAGCACAAGCAGGGGAGGGGCAGAGAAAGGGGGAGAGGGAGAATCCCAAGCAGGCTCCACATTGTTAGCGTGGAGCCAGACTCAGGGCTCGAACTCACGAACTGTGACATCATGACTTGAGCTGAAACCAAGAGTCAGATGCTTAAACTGACTGAGCCCCCCAGGCGCCCCTCTCTCTTATTTTATTCTTAGCAGGTTTTGGTATTATAGTCGATTCATAAAGTTAATTTTGATAGTTTTCCATTTTTTATTGGCATCGCAGAAAGTTAATGTGTGTGAGAATTAGCTTTTCTCTGCGAGTTTGAAACCTTTCACCATTAAGGCTGGCTCTCGACTGTGCTCTTATGATTTGGGCACTTTTCTGTATATTTGCTAGAATTCAATAAAAAGTGCGACAACCCCATAAAGGAAGCCGGCTCTGGGACTTTGTTCGATTGTCTTTCAAATCACATGGATGGCTTTTCAACCCTAACAGAATAGACATCCTCTTTGACTTTGATTCGGGCCTTTCCCAGCCTCCGTTGACTTTAGGAAGAAAGCAAAGACGTCACGTTGCTCTCATCCCTAATTTCATTATTGAGCTTTTGTGTTACTTGTGCAGATCTTAAATGTATAAGGTGAAGAGAACGGGGTCGTTAAACCTAGAGTTAGTGCAGTGGCATGGTTGAGCCACTCATTAATCAGGAGCCTGGCTGTGAAGGAGAATCTAGCTGAGAAAATATTTAATATCCCATTGGGGAAAGCTGCATTTCACTGTGGGCCAATGTGGCTGCGGCCCCTCTGAGCTGTGGTACTTTGCTCCCCTTTTTTATTGAGAGAGAAAGACAGAACGTGAAATGACAGACCCACTGTTACAGGAACATCTGGTGTCCCTCAGAGCCACAACTTTGACATAATCATTTGTAAATATTTTCTATCGGTTTTGAGGAAGGGCAAGTTTCATTTTTCATTTAACCAAGCAGACAAATTATTTTGTAGGCTGCAACAGGCAGAACGAAGGCCAGAGGACAGATGTTGCCTCGATAGAAGGAAGAACTATCTAGTAATTTGAACTAGGCAGGAGTGGAGTACGATGTCTTTGGAGGCGATGAGCTCCATATCTTCGGACGTGTTCGCACTGGCTTGATGACCCCAAGGCATCTAACAAGTTAGAGACTAGAGACCCTGTGTTTCTCAGAAGGGACACCGTTGTCCTTCTGGGCAGGACAGTTTCTTCCTTGAGTACTCCATCAAGCGTTGCAGGTCTGTCCTGTGCCCACTGGGCAAGCATGTTACTCAGCATTTGGTATCCTGAGTCGTCCCCAGGCATGAAATGCCTGTGGCGTCCTTTGTCCCTGTGACAGGCCCAAACCTCCCCTCATATTTCCAAATACCCTGAGCATGCATACTAATCTCAGTTGGAAACTTCTGGACCAGACTAGAAGATCTAAGATTCTAAGATGTTTGGACATTTGGTACCCTGCTTTAAATATTTCCTTTAGGGTAAGTAACCGGGGTCTAGGATCTCGTAGCAGAAAGATGGAAAAGCTTTTCAAAGAATACTTGCTATTAACCTCTCTGCTTTAATTTTTCTTCAGTTTAACTGAACACCATAACGTCTTAAAATCACTATAACGTTTTCCCAGTAGGCACCAATTAAAAGAGATGGGGAATGTCTTTTGGAAGAAATTACTAACACTTTATAAAAGCATCCATAGCAATGACCAGCAACCAAGTGCTCTACTAGGTTTAATTTATGAAGTCCCAGAACAGCCTTAAA
This sequence comes from Neofelis nebulosa, assembly GCF_028018385.1. NCBI lineage: Eukaryota > Metazoa > Chordata > Mammalia > Carnivora > Felidae > Neofelis > Neofelis nebulosa. The sequence goes on from NC_080783.1 coordinate 16,470,237, forward strand.
AGGCTATTTGTTATTGTTATTATGCCCATTTTACAGCTGGGAAAGCTGAGGCATGGGAAGGTGCCTGAGGTCACGTAGACTACCCAAGCCGATTTGAAATCAGACAGACTGGCTGTAGCCTCCACACTTGCCAACTCTCCACCATACTTTCCCTACGTAAGGACTGTTAGAAAGAAGGGAAACTATCCCCAAGTTAACAGTATGGGATCACCTTCTATTCTAACAAGGTAAGAAGAATATTTAAAATGCCTGGGTTATAGACTTATGTAAACAGTGCCCTGTGTTTACTCCCAAGATTGTCAAACATTCATCTGCCAATGGGTGGCCTTTGTGTTATTCGAAGGGCCCTACAAAGAGCAAATTGTGACTTTGCAGTTATTAAGGCTGAAGACCTTGCCACAGAGCGTGTTACTGAGCGAATTGTGCTTATTTTGACTCTATCACAGCAGCGAGCAGAGTTATAAGTATAGACCCAAGTTTACACAAGACAGAGCATCATCTCATCCTAACAGGAGCACAGCCCATGCAAATGAGAGCTTTTTGACTTCTGAAATGCTGTATAATAAATCCAGGGAGATTTACAAGGAAAATCAACCTGCAGAGGAGGGTGAACTTTTAATTATATAGATGTTGGGCACGTGCATGTCAGCCGGTGTAGGCAGAGTATTTACTTGTGAATGTGTGCAGCAAAAAAATGGCAATGAAAGCATGCAGGAGGCAATACCTTTCTATAAGAAAGGGGAAAGAGGAAAAAAAGATGGGGAAACAATTGCAAATGGTGGCATAGTGTTTCCACCCCCCCCCCAACATACCTTATCTTGGACACATTCCAAGACCCCCAGTGGATGCCTGAAACAGCAGATAGTACCAAACCCTATATATACTATGCTTTTTTTCCCCTATACATACCTACCTATGACAAAGTTTAATTTATAAATTAGACTCGGCAAGAGATTAACAACATAACTAATAATAAAACAGAACAATTATTGGGGTGCCTGGGTGGCGCCGTCGGTGGAGCGTCCGACTTCAGCCAGGTCACGACCTCGCGGTCCGTGCGTTCGAGCCCCGCGTCGGGCTCTGGGCCGATGGCTCGGAGCCTGGAGCCTGTTTCCGATGCTGTGTGTCTCCCTCTCTCTCTCTGCCCCTTCCGCGTTCATGCTCTGTCTCTCTCTGTCCCCAAAATAAATAAAAAACGTTGAAAAAAAAATTAAAAAAAAAAAATAAAACAGAACAATTATAACAATATGCCGTAATGAAAGTTGGGGGAATGTGGTCGGTCTCTCAAAAATCTTAATGCACTGTACTCAGCCTTCATCGAGTGATGGTGTGAGATGATCAATGCCTACACAACGAGATGAAATGAGGCGAGTGATGTAGGCACTGTGATGCAGCGTTAGGCTGCTACTGACCTTCTTATGACAGAAGGGAAATCGTCGGCTTCTGGACGGTGGTTGACTATGGGTAACTGAAACCACAGAAAGTGAACCGGGGGTAAGGGGGACTCCTGGGGGACTCCTGTATTTGTCAATTCCTTTAGCCCCCCCAGCAACATCCACTGACCCCCTACTGTGCTGCTACCTTGTGCTTTCAGTGGAAATGGCTCACCTTTCAGCACCTAAAAGCAGTTACATCCTGAATTGTTATGTAACTCACAAAAAATCTTGTTTCTTTTTCCCTTTCTTTCTCTTTTTCTCTCTCTTTCTCTCTCTCTCTCTTTCTCTCTCTTTCTCTCTCTCTCTTTCTTTTTTTAGATCAAGCCATTTAGAATCAGGTGTTCTCTTGCTTGCAATGCAGCCCTAATTAGTAAAGGAGGTCATTACTTTAGCATGGCGATTACTTTAACATACTAGTTTTCTCTGCACAAACATCACACGTAGAAAACATAATGTGTTTGCCCAGGCTGAGTAGTTGCCTACCCAAAAGCTTTCTTTATAGTCCTTTAAGCAACAGAAACATCTTGGATGGCTCGTGGTCCTCCCTTCTTATCCTGATGGCATGATGCACTAGGTTGGATTCTGTTGCTGAGAAAGACAAAGAGAAACCATGTTCCATACAGTTGCTTAATGAAGTGGGACATCTGTCTTCCTAAGAGTGGAGAACGTTCGGGGCTCCTGGGTGGCTCAGTTGGTTAAGCATCTGACTCTTGATTTCGGCTCAGGTCATGATCTTGCGGTTTGTGAAATCCAGCCCCACCTTGGGGGCAGCGCGGAGCTTGCTTGGGATTCTTTCTTTCCCTCTCTTTCTGCCCCTCACCCACCTCCCCCCCAGATAATTAAATAAACATTAAAAAAAAGGAGTGGGAAATGTTCAAGCTGTAAAGACCTTAGGAATCTCATTTTTAGATCATGCTTCTCATTTTACAGATGAAGAAACTGAGGCTCAAATTAATAAAGTATATAATAGATGAATAAGGACAGGCTCCTGAAGTCTGACATTGTAGAGTCCTGCCTTTTTGTCCCGCTAAAGGGAGTATAAAACTCAGAAAAGATGTGAGCCACCAAAGCTACTCCTCCGTTTCGAGAAAAGATCAAACTTCGTCCTGGATTGCATTCATTGGGGTTTCAGCAAACTGTTTCCCCCCATATAAAGTTGGCCTTCTTGGATATACTATTCCTCTCTCTGTCCACATCAGGACATACTGAACTCTCCATGCTTTCTACGCACTGCTTCCTTCACGAAAGAGTTCACAGTCTGAGGGAGCAGGCGGCTTTGTAAAACTGTTTATAATCTTTGATAAGTGAAAAAAGCCCGGTGAGGTCCTGGAGGAGGGAAGGCTGAATATCATTGCAGAGGAGGTGTGAAGGAATGTTTTTGGAAAATTAAACAGAGTATTGAGCAGCAGAGGATTTCAACTGCAAACATTTCTTAAGCATCTACTGGGGCCAGGCAATGGGAGGCGAAAATTCATATGGCATGAAACCCCCTCATGGATACAGCGACCAGTGGGAGGAGTTTTGTGAAAGGGAAAATTTTGAGTAACTTCTAAGTTTTAGGCTTGGTCCTTCAGTGCATGGTGATTTCATTCTGGGATAAAAAAAAAAAAAAATCCTAGAGGATGTGGTTATGGTTTTAAAGATTTTTTTAAGTTTAGTTTTTTATTTTGAGAAAGAGAGAACGAAGGCATAAGGGGGGGAGGGACAGATAGAGAGGAAGAGAGAGAATCCCAAGCAGGCCCCGCACTGCCGGCTCAGAGCTCAACGTGGGGCTGGAACTCACGACCGTGGGTGAGATGGTGAGATCATGCCCTGAGCCAAGCTCAAGAGTCAGACGCTTAACCGACTGAGCCACCCAGGCGCCCCAAGGATGTGGTAATTTTTAAGGGAGGGTGGCTTGGTGTGGCAGGATGAAGCCTTAGTTTATACTCGTGGAGGGATGAATGGATGAAAGTGTTGGTCCAAGAAAGGAGGACAATCACATTTTTCTTTGCTTTTCAATTCTGAATTTGACTTTGTAGAAAAACAGCTTTTCGGAGGCTTTTGTTTCATACCCTTTGGGAAATACCTTAGGCTGCTTGGGTTGCCGTGAGAGAATACCATCAACAAGGAGTCTTAAACAACAGAAATGGATTTTCTTACAGTACTAGAGGCCAGAAGTCCGAGATGAAGGTACCGTCAGGGTTGATTCTCTTCCTGGCTGTAGACAGTCGCCTTTTCTTTGTGTCCTCACATGGCCTTTGTGTGTGTGTGTGTGTGTGTGTGTGTGTGTGTGTGTGTTGGGCAAGAGATTCTCTTAAAGGATACCAGTCTTGTGGGATTAGGGCCTCGCCCTTATGACCTCATTTAACCTTAATTATCTCCCTAAAGACCTATCTCCAAATATAGTCACGCTAGGGGTTCGGGCTTCCACATATGAATCCTTAGAGGACACTTTTCATTCCATCACAGGAGATGAAACATGTCTCCAGCCTGTTCTGTAAAACACATGTGACCATGTGGCAGTCTGTTACAATGTTTCTGTCACCTTGTCTCAGAGTTTATTTTATATATCCATCTATGCCTATGTGGATTTCTCCGGAAAACAATGCAGCTTGGTGGCCTAGAACTAGGGACCTAGTGACCAGGGTTCTATGGTTACAAATCAAGTAATCTCTCCAAGCCCTTGTATTCCTCATCCATGAAATGAAAATACTGTTACTTTGAATTTTGCAGTGTAATTCATATGATCCATATATAGTATGTGTTACATTTATTATACATGTATTATGTCTTTGGTTAAAGAATATAGTAATTTTTAAAATTTTAGCTGATTGGTACTTCACCAGACTCTGACATAGCTTTCTCATGAATTGTGTGCTGGCTTTATTATGTGCATAGCTGTCAGGTATAGCATAGAAAACACCACTTACTGGGGTGTCTAAATATGGTTTTAAGCCATGTTCAAGGGAACTGATGAATCACAGGTTATCAAAGTCGGGAAAAAAAATCGCAAGAAATCCACAAGTTGTTTGCAGAAAAAAGCAGTAACATAAGCAAGTAAAAAAAAAAAAAAAAGACTGGCAACATCGTCTATAATGTCGCCACATGAGAATCATGCTTTAGCATTTTAGTTCCTATGCTTTCAGACTTTTTTTTTTGATATCTACAGCATATACACACACTAAGATTTATTGATCATGTAGCATGACCATTAAATCCTTCCAGATCAAGAAAGAAGAGTTTTCTCTTGCTTGGACATAGGACAGTTTCTTCAGCCAGCTGCCTACTTGAGTTGGACATGTGTTGCTTTCTGTTTGGTGCTTTTGGATACCATCGCCCTGAATATCATCACAGCAAAATCTCAAAATCGAGCCTGAATTATTTTCTCATAATCGTTGGTTTGAAACACTGTGCAGTTTTAAGGGTTTTGACACCTCGTGAAAAAGGCTCAGATTTGAGATGCTGCTTACCTGAGCTTGAAACAAACAGTGAGGAATGGGGCACCTCTAGGGACATTATATGTTAATTTCCAAGCAAAACTCATTATCAGAAGTGGGAGATAGCTTTACTTATTCCACTTGCCTGTGAGAAAACTTTTTTTTTTTTTTTGCCTACAAAGCCTTTCTTTTCATGCTAAAAATCAATTACTTCTGCTTGTTTTAAACAAATGTGGGATTCTTTGTCTACCTGTGACAGCTGTTGGCAGTTACCGTTTAATGTAAAGGATAACCTTTCATATAAAGGATTATATAGTTTAGTCACCAGATGCAAATTATTGCCTATAAATCTACTGTAAGTTTTTTCTTCTCCTCGCTAAGGAGCATCATTGCTCTTAAAACCCAGAGAAATGCTGCCTTTCAAGAAGACATTGTTAAAGAGAGCTTGATGGAGCTGATTGTCTTTATGTAATCGCTTAGACAATGTTGCGTTACAGTTTTACAGAATGCCTTCAGGGTTTCACCGGCTGGAAAGGAAAAAGACTTCATGGACAGTGCGTGGACTGTAAAATACACACGTAGAAACCAGGAGTTCAAATCCCTGTAGGACTGGCTGATTTCCCCTTCTTTAGAAGTTAAATGCATTGATTGCTGTGTAATCAATTGTTTCTGTGACCTTAAAATTCATCTCATTACACTTCGGAGCTTGAACACCTTTAAACTAGGTCATCCAAGAGCCTCTGCTAGCATTCCTGCAGTTATCTCCGGGGACCCACTTTTTCACTATGAAATATTAATTATCCAGTTCAATTTTGCACCTTCCCCATTTTGAAACAAACGAAGCACCTTGCAAGTTATTTTTCCAGTTGCGTGGACGGAATATGGAAACTGTTTCATCGGTTCTTTCCCACCTTCTCCTAATCCTCTTGGCCTTCTCTTTCTCAGTGAGAGGATCCTACACATGTTGGCCCTAATCTGGAGGAACTTGCCATTTGGAAATAGCGCTGAGTCTCCACGGACAATGAAACCATGAATGCGTTTCTTCGGACCTAACACATTCATTCTGCTTCCTGCAGCTAACCTCTTAGCAATATGAAATATAGAGCCATGTTCCTATTGTTTTTTCTACTGAATGAATTAGCACATCTTATTCACGAAACCATTACTGTTCATTGTAGAGCGTTTCGAAAATGCAGAGATACATTTTCACACGCCGAGTAAACTTGAAGTCCTATTCGGGAATATCCTGGTATCTGTCCTCTCTGGCTTCACGCTGGACATGTCTAAAGACAGAATGATTTTATTCTGCTTACGTGGTGGGACTTGTCTTTTCCTCTCACCTGGCAGGGCAGACCAAGGAAGTGGTTCATTGCTGACCTCAGAATCACCTACTTGCCGGGTGGGGATTCATTTTGCTGCTGCAGACTGCATTCCTGTCTTGCTTGGGGTGAATATTGGCATCGGCATGCCTGTGGTGTTACGGCTTCCCACACACTTTATTGGCCCAGAAACTGTAACTACTCCTGTCTCTTTCCAGCTCAGCATTCCAGGCCCCTACTGGGACCGGCACCTTTGGCTGTAATCCCAAAATCCTCTATGAATGAGTCGGCCGTTCCCTTCCCCTAGGCTGCTGCCACCCTGTTTCCCAATCTCACAGAATCTTACTCTGAATAATCAGGAGCTTGAATGTGGATCGCCTACCTGACTTCCAATATGATACCTTCTTGGCTCCCCCCTGCCCCCCGCCCCCGCCGCCCCCAGCTGCTTCTGTTCTCTACCCTCTCGATCAGAGTCTTGAGAGTTTGACATTGTCCCAAATCAAGACTTGGCTTCCGCAAGATTTGGGACAGTAATTTGGCCCTACATCTGTTTCTGTACACTTAGTGCTTCTGGATTCCAGTTACCCCCTATCTCCTTCTGCCTATGTCGGTGAGGTTTCTACAAGCCTGGACAGCCAACCCATCAAAGATAAGCCGTTAAGCCCTCTGCCCCAGAAAGTGTTTAAGCCGAAACTAGAGGGAGTCTTTAGGAAGAGGAGCTTCAGCGAGTATCCTTCGCTGCAAAGGAAGACTGGAATAATGAACTCTGGTCCCTTATAATTTTAAGGTTATTATAATTCAATAGGACTTGCCCCTCCCACTCACAGATTCAACAAAAACTCTCTCGTTATTTCCCCCATCCTGTGCGGACCAGGACCGGTTGGTACACAGTTGGTGTTATGCCCACCGACTAGAAGACCAAGTTTTAAAAAGGTCAGATCAACACAAAAAGAGGAAGAATAATAAGGTGACCAAACATAACCTGTTTGGTAACTTCAGTTGCGTTGGGCAAATTCAACCACGGGTCACCTTCTGTCAGATGTGAAGACAACTGTGGAAAATGACTCTGTTCACTGACTACAGGTATCACTAGTTGGATGTGTATTTGCTTTGTCTTGCACGCAGAAACTTAAGTAATCCCAAGAGCGGCAGCTGGATGTTTTGCTGTGAACAGAGAGAATTTATGGAATTAAGAAAAGTGTCTTGTAAAAATAGACAAGCGCTAATAAATGAGGTAGTTTTGGGGCGTGATGACAAATCTGTCCTCCTCTACCTGCTCCCCTCCTCCGGACCTACCCGGCCTTCATTATAGACGCTGGATATACAATTACAGTAGGAGATGGATATACCGGAATTGTAAATATTACTAAACGTGAGAGCTGATCACAGATACTCGTACTTTGAAACAACTGGTCCTCACCTATGGCCCTTTAGGGAAAGGTGGTCCGAGCTCTTTCTAAACGGTTCCTCCACTGCATTCAGCTGCTGGGATTTTCCACGGTTCAACCTGCCCCGCATCCTGCCTGTCGTAGTGGAACACATTCCTCAAGGCACTGTCGAAGAAGCGCTTTCTTCTCCCTTGGAACTGTCTTTCGGAACACCAAAATACGTCGGTGGGTGTTTTGAGTACATTACGTCATGTAACTTATGTTTTCTTTTTTTTTTTTTTTTTTTAAATTTTTTTTTTTTTTAACGTTTATTTATTTTTGAGACAGAGACAGACAGAGCATGAACGGGGGAGGGGCAGAGAGAGAGGGAGACACAGAACTGGAAGCAGGCTCCAGGCTCCGAGCCATCAGCCCAGAGCCCGACGCGGGGCTCGAACTCACGGTCCGTGAGATCGTGACCTGAGCCGAAGTCGGATGCTCAACCAACTGAGCCACCCAGGCGCCCCGTAACTTATGTTTTCTATCGACACGTTCTGACTTTTCAGGGCACAGCGTATGACTTAGTAGATGAGCTCCCTGCACCTTATTAACAGTTTGACTTCAGGCAAGTCCATTTGTTGCTCTGTGCTTAGTTCACTCGCCTGTAAAACGTAGATCGTAACGATACCTAGCCTATCACGTTGTTGTGGAGACTGGACATGTAAACACTCTCAGAGCACCCGAATCATGCCTGGAACATGTAGTCACTCAAACATAATATTGGCTATTATTACTATTTATTACTCCTGGGTTGTTGTGGCCCTGTGTTCGGGGAACAACTCATATAACTACATATAGCTGTATACAGTTCAGTGCCAGAATCTTCGTTCTTCCAGGATAAATCTATATTCCATTTATCTTTGTGTCTTCTCTAGTGCCTGAAACAGTGTAGGTATGTAGGGGGTCCTATTTTGTCCAGGCACTCTGTATGTGAGTTTTGAAATGAATGAATAAATACATGTGGAAAGGAAAAAAAAATGTCATTGTGATTTTGTTTATTTATAAACAGTCCATTGATTTTTTGAAGCACAGTCAGAGCATGCATCATGCGTTTTCAGTAACAAACCAGTATTTGTCGCCGTCTTGTTACGATCCTGGAGATGTCGTCAATTTAAAGAGTGTAATTGAGGCTGAATTTTCCGTGGGTTTATTTACTAGATCAAAGAGTGACTTCAACTTTCAGGACTTATTTTATTTGCCAGCATAAACTCATGGGTTTCGTCAAGCGCCAAGAAAAGAAGTTAATCATCTGAATTATGTGGATTCTGGCAAATCACTCTTTCTTTCTTGGTGGGGGGGGGGAGGGGGAGGCTTTGAGCCTTTATCTCCCTTCAGCAAATCCAACTGATTTTATAATAGTAAGAATAAAACTCTAGTAATTAATCTAATAGCTCCAGGCTGCTAATCATTCCGGAAAAGTGACATTCCCCAGAATATACTGGTTACCCTTATTCCGTGTCGTTGATATATAATTCAATTGATTTTCACACTTTTTACATTCCAAAATGAAATACAGCTTTTCTCATGTCACCAGGTTGGAATTCTTTGACAAGGCATTAACATGCCAAAAATAATATTACACACAAGAATAATGCAGAGATAAATTACAGGTAGAGCTGTATCCCTAAGGAGATTTTCATTTGTGTCTTAGAACAGAAGACTTACAACCTTACCACACATCTATTTCATGCCAGTATGTTTTAGGCTCTGGTTCAATTCAATAAATAACTAATTTTGTGCTTGCTGTATGCCCAGTACTCAGTTTCACTGAGCAGAATGCTTGCACAAAAGTCTGTGTGAGTCTGGAGTGCAATTTTTTTTTTTTTTTTTTTTTTTTAAGAGCAAATACAGAGTCTTTCATGCAAATGAATCCCTGAAAGTGGTCACCTTGATGGTTTTCTAGAATCTTTACAGTGCCACCACGACTTTGGAACCTTTTTGGAACTGCCTTTTTCAAACGGTCTAATGCCTTCTTTTCAAACGTGCTTAGCATTGGGCAATTTTGCTTTTGAAGGTGGATTTAATTTTTGGAAATCGTAGACAGGGTTGTCGATCAGTGAAAAGATCAAGCGTGCCGTGTAATTTTGCTTTCTTTCGAATCAAGAACGAGGCATGATTGCAAAGTAACAAACTCTTTTCTTTTTTTTTTTATTTTTTTTTCAACGTTTTTTATTTATTTTTGGGACAGAGAGAGACAGAGCATGAACGGGGGAGGGGCAGAGAGAGAGGGAGACACAGAATTGGAAACAGGCTCCAGGCTCCGAGCCATCAGCCCAGATCCTGATGCGGGGCTCGAACTCACAGACCGCGAGATCGTGACCTGGCTGAAGTCGGACGCTTAGCCGACTGCGCCACCCAGGCGCCCCAACAAACTCTTTTCGAGAGTAACTTTTGACTTGCTTTGAACGCAGCTTCACAAGAAGTATATTTGGAAAGTTGGTGGCATCAGTGGAATCAGGATGTGGTAGGTCTGTGGCATTTTTAGATTTATCTGTCAACCACAATGCAATGTGCGTGAAGGCGGGGCCTCCTTGGTTCCCGCCGAATCCTCCCGGCCTAGAGCTGAGCCTGACGCGTCGTTGCTATTGAAATGTATGACCCAGTGAATGAAAGCGTGCATGAGTGTTCACAGCAGTTCACAAATGCGTGCAAAGGTTCGTGGCGTATAGTGGTCTATCTTTTTTTACTTTCTGGCATTAATTCAAATCATTTGTTGGGCTGCCTGGGTGGCTTCATCGATTAAGCGTCTGACTTTGGCTCAGGTCATGATCTCATGGTTCGTGGGTTCAAGCCCTGCGTGGGGCTCTGTGCTGACTGCTCAGAGCCTGGGGCCTGCTTCGGATTCTGTGCCTCCCTCTCTCTCTGCCCCTGCCCCGCTCACGCTCTGTCTCTATCCGTCAAAAATAACTAAACGTTAACAAAATTATAAATCATTTGTGTGGAGGTCACTGTGCACCTACCTGGCGAGAACTGGGGTCTCTACTAAGCATTTGACTTTCCGTATTTCCTTGTAGCCCCACAACCTGGTGAAGGGTTGACTGTTACTATCTTCTCATCAACGAGGAAATTTAGGCTCAGACAAGGAGAGCAATTTGCGCAAAGTTACAGTTAGTAAATGGAAAGTCTGGATTCAACCCGAGAAGTCTGGCTACTGACTTCACATCTTAACCAAGATTCTTTGCTTCCTTTCAGTGTATCTTTGTTTTTCTGATTTGATACATGTTCTCACATTTCAGTCATCGTAAACTGGGGATATAATAACCCCCTTTCAGAGATAAGGGAATTAGCCAAAATATGGCTTATAGAGTGATTTCTTAATTTCAGAATTAGTGGAAATTTGGGGACATAGCTTTCAAGAAAGTCACAGTTAGGGGCACCTGGGGGGCTCAGTTGGTTACGTCTCCGACTAGGGCTCAGGTCATGGTCTCACGGTTCGTGGGTTCAAGCCCCACCTTGAGCTCTGTGCTGACAGGTCAGAGCCTGGAGCCTGCTTCGGATTCTGTCTCCCTCGCTCCCTGCCCCTCCTGCACTTATGCTCTGTCTCTCTCTCTCTCTCTCTCTCAAAAATTAATAAACATTAAAAAACAATTAGGGACGCCTGAGTGGCTCAGTCCATTGAGCGTCCAACTTCGGCTCAGGTCATGATCTCACGGTCCGTGAGTTTGAGCCCCGCGTTGGGCTCTGTGCTGACAGCTCAGAGCCTGGAGCCTCCTTCGGATTCTGTGTCTCCCTGTCTCTCTGCCCCTCCCCCACTCATGCTCTGTCTCTCTCTCAAAAATAAATAAACATTAAAAAAATTTTTTAATTAAAAAAAAAAAGAAAGTCAAAGCTCTACTGTAAACCTTCTTACGGAAAGTACTCTGATGGTCAGACGTCAATAAAAGCGTAAGCACTAGAACATTTATTAAAAACAATTTCTCATCTGAAGTCCAAGCTCCCAGAAGGCTTACGCTCTGCCTGAGAAAGAGTCCTTCAGTGTGAAAAGACGTTGAGTTTCCAATTTCTTCTGAAAATATCCAGTTATCTGACCGTGGATAAATTCCTTAGCTTTCTCACATCAGTTTCCCCATCAAGAAAATAATTAACTGGGATAAGTCGTCTGCAAAATACCTTTTAGCTCTTCAGTGTCCAAACGTGTGAGAGGATAGTAAATCTTGTTTCCTTAGAGATTGGAAGGAACCATCCACGTTGACTGGAGTTATCTGGGAAGGCTTCCAAGCAAGAGAGGAACTCAATAAAATGTGGGTAAATAAAGAGGACGGAAGAGGAATGGGCGTCCCTGAGCCGGGAACAGTGTTGTCTTCCTCAGAGGCTGAGGAGACTGGATTTGGGGAAGACTTTGAAGGGGAGCGGAGGGGTTTGTTCTCTGGCTCTGGCTCATTCCTCAAATACTCATTGATTGCCTGCTCTCTTCTGGCTATTGAGAGCCATTGATCTCGGTAGAGTCTAGATATTTCATCCAACTGAAGGGAAGGTGCCACCGATAGCAAGATTTGTAATGTTTACCAAAATCTTTGTTCTGCCACTTTAGGTATGCAGAAGAAAGATAAGGAAACCCTCAGAGTAAAGTTGACCTGAAGGTTATGGCATCATTTAAGCAAAAGGGGAAAATAACAAATCAGCTGTTGGAAAAGTAAAAGAAAAAAAAAAAATGCTCTCGGTTTGGTGTGATTGATGCTTTATTACCTTGTAGATGGGTAGTTCAGGGCACTAAGCAAATGATGATGTTTATTTAGATTTGGAATTTGGAACTGTCCTAGAAGGTCGGCCCATGGTTGTTACTTTGCATAGTTGTAAGAAGGGCATAATACTCTGTGGAGGATGATGGCTTTTTGGGCTTTCCCCCTGATGATGAACCCCGAGTGTTCTCAAAACGAACCCTTGTTTTGTACGTTAGAATCATTTGGGGTGTTTGCTATAAATACACATTTTTTTTTTAGTTTTTTTTTTTTTTTTAATGTTTTTATGTATTTTTGAGACAGAGAGAGACAGAGCATGAGCAGGGGAGGGGTAGAGAGAGAGGGAACACAGAATCCAAAGCAGGCTCCAGGCTCTGAGCCGTCAGCACAGAGAGAGCCCGACGCGGGGCTCAAACTCACGGACTGTGAGTTCATGACCTGAGCCGAAGTCGGACGCTTAACCGACCGAGCCACCCAGGCGCCCCTATAAATACACATTTTTAAGGACTCAACACAAGAGTTTTGAGTTTGTGACCTGAATTTTTAACAAGCCCCCAGGTGGTTCTGGTAGGTGGAAGAATAGAATTTGGACTCCACTGTGAGCCCCTCTGCTCCCCACACCGAGAAGCATGGTTGACACGGAGGTGAAAGTGAGTTGCTGGCCCCCTTGCCACCAAGTACAAGATTGAAGGGAGGTAATCGTGTTGCTTGTTTCTGTTTAACTTGGTAGGAATAGAAAGGCCTGTGGATCCAAGAGAGTGCAGGACCAGCACCTATCTAGGCCAATCAGATCAATCCCAGACAGGTAGAATTCAGCCGGTTCCACGTATGTTTCGATTGGGTGCTCTGAATAACGTTCTTTCCAGTTAATTAAAAAACAAATAAAAATAAAACTCAGGTAGATGCTTAAGGGAGAAGCAGTTCTGTCTGCTGGAGCGACACGAGTGCTTCTTTTCTAAAAACTTGTTTTAATGTTTATTTAGTTTTAAGAGACAGAGAGCAAGCGGGAGAGGGGCAGAGAAAGAGGGAGACACAGAATCCGAAGCGGGCTCCAGGCTCTGAGCTGTCAGCACAGAGTCCGAGGTGGTTCTCGAACTCACAGACCGCGAGATCAGACAGAAGTAAGACAGGGGCGCTTAACTGTCTGATCCACCCAGGCACCCCAGGGCTTCTTTTCTATGGAAACTGTTTCTGGAGGGGAGGAGGAGTAATCTGTACAGATCCACAGAAGTAAAAGGCTATCCACTTGGGTTATAGGCATAAAATTATTGCAAATCAACTAAACAGTTATCAACTAAATAGCAGAAAAAAGAAGACCCAGGCAAATTATCAACTACTAAGACTTTCAGAGCGAACGCGGGGACTAGGGATTCTAGGGGAATCACGGCTTGTGGGTTGTTTGTTCTCTTCTCTCTAAAAACTGGGGAAATCCCTCCCCCCGCCACCCCCCCCCCCCCCCCACACTGTTGCCAAACCGGGGAGGAAGGTCGTTTCAGGCCCTCAGGCACCTGCAAGACGTAAATGTTCCAGGAGGGAGGTCCTTCCCAGTGTTAGAAGTCGGAGCTTTTGTAGATAAAAGGTATCAGAATTTTCTTGAGTTAAGCAAGCATTTGGTTAAAAAGAAACCTTGTTGGGAGCAGGGCTGGATGTAGATTATTAGCCAAGAAGACCAATAAATGGAAGTAGAATCCAGGCCAGCATCAGAGCTGGGAACGGAGCAATTTCCCAAGTCGCTTGTGGGTGGCTGGATCACCGGTGATGTGTTTATTTCTTGGAAGTCTGTTTTGCATAAATTCATTCTGTGGTAAGCGGGATGCAGGCTTTTCTCCTTGTGGGCCATTCTCAAATCTTCCTTTTAGTTATCCTTGTAAAGAAATTAGGTAAAATGGGGTCTGCTGCTATCCTTCAAGGGAAGCATTTGGACTGACGTTTGCCGTCGAGTCTCCGCTTTCCGGATTAGAGACTGAATAGTCAGCAGTAGAGAGCAGTGGGTGCCCTCCTTAGGACTCTTGTGAACGTACATTTTACTCACTTAGGGCGGAGACACATGTGGTGACACAGAGGTGTGGGAAAAGGCGGTCCCACCGAGGGGCTTTTGCCCTAACACCTCTGGGGTGGCTCTCACGTTGGCAGAGTCTGGAAAGTGATAGCCCTGTGGAAGGCTGTTCTGATTTTCGTAGAGGAGAGAGTGTCCCTCCCGACACCTACCTCAAAGGCATGTTTTTGACGTAGCTGTCACAAAACTAATTGCCAGGATGTGTTTGAAATCATACTGATTTTTTTTTTTTTTTTTTTTTTTGGAAGGGACACGGCCCCAGGTGCCATCGTTATTGCATATATTTTGAAACGCCATAACCTGGAACTCGTTCAGTGTGCTTTCCTCTGTGTCTGGAAGCTGTGTTGACTTTAGGAGTCACAGATGGGTGTAGACCGGGGTTTCAACATTTTTCTCTCAGGGACACACCTTTGAATTTATGCTCTGAACACAGTGTCTTCCTCCCTCAACCATCAACTCCCTTCGTCATGCGCACATCTGTATTCTTCACCGATACAGATGTGGGGGCAGGGAAAGGATTACCTCCATTTCCCCATTCCAGCGTTCTAACAAGGAGCCACAAGCAGGAAAGGAGAAACCAAGTCAAAGGCAGACCAGACCAGGCTCATGATTGGTGGTAACCCATTTCGAGCGCAAAGATGCCAGTATTTGGAGATGTAGAGGGTTGGGTCAGTAATGGGTTTATTATAATGCGTGCACATTGTTGAATGTAACTTTGTCATGGGTTCTACGCCAAGGTTGTTTGTGTGGCTCAGAGACATTTGACAACTTTGACATGACTACTTTGAGTGTTTGCTTATCCCCTGGAAGCTCACAAAATGGCTCAAAATGGTTCCTGGAGCAGGAACTGGAAATTAATATTCTACCCTTATAATAATGAGGGATTTAGTTCATTCATGCGCCTACTTAGCAAATTAAAGTGGCCAATAACTAGATTGTTAAATCTTTTTTTTTTTTAATTTTTTTTAACGTTTATTTATTTTTGAGACAGGGAGAAACAGAGCATGAATGGGAGAGGGTCAGAGAGAGAGGGAGACACAGAATCTGAAACAGGCTCCAGGCTCTGAGCTGTCAGCACAGAGCCCAACGCGGGGCTCAAACTCACGGACAGTGAGATCATGACCTGAGCCGAAGTCGGCCGCTTAACCGACTGAGCCACCCAGGCGCCCCAAGATTGTTAAATCTTAACTGTTCAGCTTTTCTTATCTTGCAATAGGATAAATAAATAAATAAGGTACTTCGTATATTATAATAAATAATCAAATAATTAATTTTTTTTGGAGAGAAACAGAGCACATGTTGGGGGGAGGGGCGGGGGAGAGAGAGAGAGAGAGAGAGAGAGAGAGAGAGAGAGAGAGAATCCTTACTGAGCTAGAGTTTGAGCTCTTAAGAGCTCCAATCAAGAGTCTGAGGATCAACCTACTAAGCCACCCAGGTGCCCCACAATAGGATAAATTTAAATATCTTTGTGACAGTTGATCCATGGTTGAAATTAACTTTGCAAACATCCCAGTGTATTTGCTTTGTCTCAGTCAGCCCCCTTCGAAAGAGCACCGGTCACTCCCTTGATGAAGTAAAGGGGTCAGTGATGCATTTAGAATTTCTCACTGCTGACGCATTTTCATTGGGAAATTCAGCACGTGGTATCTCTTCATTCATTTCTCCGTTCTTTCAAGCAAACATTTGTATTTGAAGTCTCTGAAAATCCAGCCATGACCTTTACCCAAAGAAAAATTCTGACTGGGTTTGAGTAGCTGTAATGTAAAAAATAAAATAGACATTTAGATAAAATATTTTTGTCTGTATCTAGAAACACAGCAATTGTTTAGCCCAGGTTTGGCATGACACAGATAGATGGATGTAACTTATCCTATTTATATTACCTTTGTTCTTAAAACAAAACAAAAATCGCTTTTCGTGCACATCAAAGAAGGAAAGGGATATCATCCAGAATCAGCCCTGAGTTGGAAGGCAAAAGGACTTATTTGTACAGGAAGTAAATTTGCATATTTTTCCTTTCTCTCGTGGTTCAGTCTTGAATTAGAATATCTTTTTGTTTTTCTACTTCCATTTGTGATTGCTATGAAATCCTTGCCTGAGGAGTGCCAGGAATTTTGTAAAAATTATAGACGGCAAAAGTTAGTCGAAAGAGGGTTTTGAGTCCCAGGCAAGCTGACTCTCAGCTCAAAAAGTACGTATGGCTTCTGCAAGCAGAAACAGGTCTAATGCTTTGAAGAATGTGAGAAATGATCAGTATTTTGGAGGCATTGAAGTGGTTAATCTATTAATCTATACTGGAGTAATAAATCTGCCCGTGTAAACATTTTCCAACTGGATTTTCATGTTTAGTTGATTTCAGAGAGGAAGTTTAAAAGTGTTTCTAATTTTGCCGTTTCAATACTAAGCATGGTCAGAAGCCCTTCTTGGACTTTTCTGGTAATTCTTCTTGCCTGACCTTGCTTTCTCGAGTGGTCTTAGGACATTGATTTGCTGCAATTGAAATAGTAGTATTCTTTTCTCTTTTTCTTAAATGCTTCTTTTTATTGAGGTATAAGTGACAACATTACATTAGTTTCAGGTATACAAAATAGTGGTTCGATATTTGAATTTTTTTTTTTCTAATGTTTATTTATTACTGAGAGACAGAGAGAGACAGAGCGTGAGCAGGGGAGGGGCAGAGGGAGGAGGAGACACAGAATTGGAAGCCGGCTCCAGGCTCTGCGCTGTGAGCACAGAGCCCGACGTGGGGCTCGAACTCGTCACCTGCGAGATCATGACCTGAGTGGAAGTCGGATGCTCAACCAAGTGTTGCAAAATGTGTTGCAAAATGATCACCACAATGAGTCCAGTTAACATCCGATTCTTTTCTCAACCTGACTCTAGCTGGGTGCACTGGGATGAACGAGTGACTGTAAATTAGCCTTAGTAAATTAATTCCCAGGCCCTTGAGGTGTCAACTGTGTCTTCAGCCACTTCCAGCCGGTATTTGAAGGACTTCCAGGGTACTTGGCATTGGGGGGGCAGGCGGCAGTGCTTAAAGAATCAGATTTACCCACCATACAGGGGAGTCGTGGAATCTGGGCAGAGGGGAGTATGTGCTGCCTTTTTTTCAAGTTCATTTATTTATTTTGAGACAGAGAGCAAGCAGGCGGGAGGGGCAGAGAGAGAACCCCAGGCAGGCTCTGCACTGACAGGTATGGGGCTCGAACCCACGAAACGTGGGATCATGACCTGAGCCCAAGTCAAGAGTGGACGCCTAACCGACTGAGCCACCCAAGCGCCCCAGGACGTGCTGCTTTTTGACAACAAAAGGAACTGCCTTCCTGCAGACCGCAATGTCCTGCGGTAATTCTTCCCTTCCTGGCTCCATGGGGCTGTGGACACACCCAGTGGGGCTGGAAAACAGAATTCCCTGTGTGTCCCGTTCCCGCATCATACACACCAAGCCGTCAGCCCACATATTCAAGGATTCCTAGCATAGCAGCCTTTCCTGCTGGTTGAGCTGTTCCACCGAAGGATGTGCAGGGTCCTCGTGTCCCCAGGTAGCCCCGCAGGGTTCTTCTGCTGGTGGCAGAATCACTCTAGTGCCATACCGGGCACAGGTAGGTGCCCAAACCTGAGTTTGCGAGCCCACCGTGGTAACCTGCTGCTACATTGTTCCATTCTAGAATTTGCTTCCCGATGGGCTCAAACGCTTCACGTTAGGACGTTAGGGAATGTCGACTGCCATCTCTTCTGTAATGGACAATGTTAAGACGAAGGCGATTGAAAGTAACAGTGTGATCACATCCTTTCTCTTCCTGTTCTGATGGGTGAGTCAGTCTCCTGGCCTTCGTGTTTACACAGATCCTCAATAACAAATAACAGCTGATGGCAACTTGCTGTGGCATGTACAATAAGGAAAGGAATTAAATTACGTCTTAAAAGACATGGCCTTGGTCCCCAATTTTTTTTTTTAAAGAGGAAGAAGGAAGGGAGGGAGGTAGCGAGGGCCTTGTGCTAATAACCAGTTTGGGCAACACTGGTCCCTCTTTCAAGCCTAATGAGGTCCCATTCCCCCAAGGATTTTGATTTATTACCTGTTCCTTCTGGCCTGTGTGCCTTTGGTGTTTATTATTTTGATATTCAGTTAGCATAACACTGGACATCATTTCACTTCCTGAATCCGTTTTTCTCCCCTTTCACGAGCTTGGTTTTGCGGTAGGTCGGATTTCCTCGTGTGAAAACAACACTCACATTAAAACACCTTTTCTGTTTCCAGTGCTCTGTCTTCACGTTGAGGAAAATATACTCGAGGGTTTGTCCAACTGAAGGAAAAAAAAAAAGGGCGCTCGATTTGGGTGTCAAAGCTCCAAGTGTCGCGCCTACAAACCTTTACCGTTCATGCCACGTTCAGGGACGTTACCGCAGAGCCATGAAACATTAAAATTTGCTCTAAGACTAGGCTTAAAGATAGCGTGTGATGATCTTGGAGATGAATTTGAGTCAGAGATTTGATACCGGGGGGGATCTCCGAGCGGTAGGTCAAAAAAATTAGCTCTGCCTACAGGATAATCAACTCCTCATCCCAGATCCAGAGACCGTCTGCAAACTTGTCTTAGAAGATAGGCATTCTCTGGTTGGCACAAGTCAGGGTGTTCAGAGGCGGAAAGGATTGCCGGCCCTCGGGGAGGGGTGGCTGTTTCCCAGAAGTCATGGTCCCCGTGTGGAGAGAGGGAGCCTTCTGGTCAGTTTCCCCTGTGCTCTGTGGATGGTGGTGACCGCCTTCACCCCCAGCTCCCCGTGGCTCCCTCGGACCCGGCAAAAGTGACCCTCGGTGACCGCTGTCCCTTTCTGTCCTTCCTCAAGAGACTCCTCATTTTAGTGTTTTCTTTGCTTAGTGATTTTTTAGATAATTTTCTCCTGCCAAAGCAGCAGAATATATACTAATTGCAGAAAATTTAGAAAGCATAAAGAAAGTACTGGCGTGGAGTGAACAAAATGACCCATGAGCTTATCACTCAGACAGAACCATTGTTAATATACTGTATATATTCTTGAGGTATCTCTTTTTCCTTTTTTTTTTTGGCAAATGAATAGAATTTTTTTTAAAATTTTTTTTTAATGTTTTTATTTATTTTTGCGACAGAGAGAGACAGAACATGAGCAGGGGAGGGCCAGAGAGAGAGGGAAGACACAGAATCGGAAGCAGGCTCCAGGCTCTGAGCTGTCAGCACAGAGCCCGACGCGGGGCTCGAACCCACAGACTGTGAGATCATGACCTGAGCCGAAGTCGGACGCTCAACTGACGAGCCACCCAGGCGCCCCTGAATAGAATTTTTTTAAACTCATTGTTTTTTGCTTTAAAAAAAAATTTTTTTTTTAATGTTTATTCATTTTTTGAGAGACAGAGCGTGAGTGGGGGAGGAGCAGAGAGAGAGGGAGACATAGAATCTGAAACAGGCTCCAGGCTCTGAGCTGTCAGCAAGGAGCCCGACACGGGGCTCAAACTCACAGACCGTGAGATCTGAGTTGAAGTCAGATGGATACTTAACCGACTGAGCCACCCAGGCGCCCCTGTTTGTGTTTTTGCTTTTTTAAAGAGAAAAGAGGGAGTGTGAGAGCTGGGGAGAGGAGCAGAGCGGGAGGGAGAGAGAGAATCCCAAGCAGGCTCTATGTTCAGCACAGAGCCCCACTCGGGGCTCGATCTCTTGACCCTGGGATCATGACCTGAGCCGAAATCAAGAGTTGGACGCTCAGCCGACCGGGCCACCCGGGCACCCCTGTACTGTCTGCTTTTAATTTATTTGAGACTGCATGTTCTTCTTTATTATTGATTTATTGATTTATCTGTGTGTGAGAGAGAGCATGTGCATGAGTAGGGTGTGCAGAGAGGGTAAGAGGGTGAGAAAGAGAGAGAGAGAGAGAGAGAGAGAGAGAGAGAGAGAGAGAGAGAGAGAGAATATCTTATGCAGGCTCCATGCTCGGCATGGAGCCCAACACGGGCTCGATCCCACAACTCTGTTGATCATGACCTGAGCCGAAATCGAGAGCTGGACGCTCAACCGACTGAGCCACCCAGGCGTCCCCGAGACTGGACATTCTAATTTGATTCTCTGTTTATTTCGGAGGGCTGTATCTGACAGAGGCTAAGAGCATGCCTTTAGTGACACGACTGCTTAAAACTATTTTAAATTCCGGGGTCTAGCACATATGGGGAAGGCACCAAAGAGCATAGGAGCAGCAAGCTAGATAGAAAAGGAAAGCCGTGAGAGGTGTGGCTGCCACCTCGGAGGGGGTGACACAGGAGCAGCACTGGATTTCTTCTAATCAGATCAGGTTCCTGCTCTGCTGGCTGGACAACCTCGCTGAAGCTGTTTCCTAATCCAGGAAATGGGAGAACTCCTACTTTTCTGCATTGTGTTGACGATTCAGTTTATTAAATGAGGTACTGTTTATGAAAGTGATCTGTCAATCAGCCCAGCAAGAAGCAGCTTAATAACATTATAATTGAAAAAGGTGTTCAGGTTTGACCTTGTGGGCTCGGGGGGGATATGGACAGAGTGAGCAAAGGTGGCTGGAAGCTGCATATGGGCAGGCAGGTAAAAACAAAGATTGTCTGTTTGATTTTTGTTGTTGTTGTTAATGCATCCATGTAGTTGATGTGTGCTTTCTGTTAAGGTGGTCATCCAGCCTGAAATTGGGATTATTTTATTTGCTATTTCATGCCGGGCGCTCTCTCTTCTTTAGCCTGTTTATTTTTAACTGGATGGGTACATTCTCCTCTAAAGCTAATATGTTTACTCTCTCACCTAAGAGACTCTTATCAGACATTTACTAGGGATTACAGGCTTCTATATCAGGAATCTTCCTGGATTTACACAAGAGTGAACAGGACAGGCATAGCTCTGTGTTTTAAACAACAGATAAGGTTTTGGAGAAGGGAGGGGAGGAGAAATGGGGAGTCCTGTTGGGTGGAGATGAGGCCTGGGCAAGATACATAAACAACTTTAATACGCGAAAGAATTTCTTTGTCTCTGCTCATGAGCCTCAGAAGCGGGAGGACTATTAAAAGGAAGGGTTGGGGCGCCTGGGTGGCTCGGTCGGTTAAGCGTCCGACTTCGGCTCAAGTCACGATCTCACGGTCCGTGAGTTCGAGCCCCACGTCGGGCTCTGGGCTGACTGCTCAGAGCCTGGAACCTGTTTCAGATTCTGTGTCTCCCTCTCTCTCTGCCCCTCCCCTGTTCATGCTCTGTCTCTCTGTCTCAAAAATAAATAAACGTTAAAAAAAAAATTAAAAAAAAAAAATAAAAGGAAGGGTTGGCAGGGCAGCACCGAGAACCCTGAAGTCGGACAGCCTCAGTGTAAACCCTGCCATACCTATTCCTTAGCCAGATGCCGGGCACCTCAACTTCACCTTTTTTGTGCTCCCATTTCCTCTTTGGTAAAAAGGTAATGAAAATAGTACCTGCCTCATAGGGCCGTTGTGGGGGCAATGTAAGCCATTAATATCTGCGGGACTGGGGCACCGGGGTGGTGCAGTCAGGTAAGCGTCCGACTCTTGACCTTGGCTCAAGGGTTCGAGCCCCCAGGCGGGCTCTGCGCTGATGGTATGGAGCCCGCTTGGGATCCTGTCTCTCCTTTTCTCTGCCCCTTCCCTGCTTGTATGTGCACGCGCGCGCGCACTCTCTCTCCAAAGAAATAAATACACTTAAAAAAACCATCTGCAGGACTGACCCGTGCCTACTTTGAGCGGAATCCTTATGTAGGGTTTGTGAAGGTGGTCCTGCGAAAGAATGGGCTTCTAGATATTATGACTCTGAGCAGACCCATGAGGATCTCTTGTCTGGGCTGGGGGCCACCACACCTGGCTGTAAATATCTAGGTGGGAATGAGGGTGGAGTGATACGGCTTCACATCATGCTATGACCCCTCCATCCCATGGGGCTGAGTCATTGTTCTAAATCTGGAGATTGTGAAGGTCTGTCCAGGGCAACTTTGGAAGAATGTGTCTATTCATTTCCGCTACCTCTTTCCAGGGTCATGTTTTGCATTTCTCCCTTTCTCTCTCTGTTTTCCCATGAGGCACCGGGCAGGTGCACATGGACGTTAGTCAGAGATGCTTGTCATGGAGGAATAGAACATATTTATTAATATAAATCCTTTGAACCAAGAGTAGTGGGCGGTGGTGAATTTACTGGACTTCCACACTGTTCTAGTTTATTCTTTTGTGTTGTTCTAAGACAGATTAGTAGACTGGACTTGAAGAACGCTTCTCAATTTAAACACATGTGTGTGTGTGTGTGTGTGTGTGTGTGTGAATTTTTCTTGACCGTGGACCCTAGTCCCTGAGCACCTAGAGGAAAGACAGATACTCGGGAGGCATGCTTGTGTTTTACGCCCTGGTTCTGGAATTATACTGCTTTGTCCAGACACTGATTCCAAAACCCAGTAGCCATGTGCTCTCAACCAGCTGATTGACCCTTCTTGCCTCAGTTTCCTTAGTTTAAAATAGAGGTAATGTATTTCCTCATTTGTAAGATCATCTGAAGTATTTATAAGAGTGTTAAGCGCTGAGCTATAACCATCCGATAAACATTAGCTGTAATTATTTTTGGGATGTGGTAAAGCTCACTTTGCCTCCTGCTTTGGCCATTTAACTGGTTGGCACCTTCGCTGGACCTTTGTTTTGTCGTGGTGAAAATCAAATAGGAAAAAGCAGGGTCTAATTCAGAGTTGCAGATGGGATCGTAGGCAATAGCCCGCCCTACTGGGGACACGGAGCCTGAAACTACTCAATAGGATTTTTCTTCCTTGCCCACCCCGAACCTCTTTTCTTGGCAACACCTTTTCAGGGAAATCCTTATTTCAGGAGGAACCCATTCTATGTGGAGGGTATAGGATCCACATTTACATTTCCCGGGGAGGACCTCAGGGCCACCTAATGGCAGTACATTTTGAGTGCTAGGCCAAGTCCTGTGTGGCCCGTCTCTCATTGGTCTTCACATAACGTCCCCATTTCCCCGAGGAGACACAACTGAGGGTTAAGTCCCCCACATCACTGTACAGGGCAGCTCCCTCGTGCCATTCCAGCCTGACGTCGGCCGCTGGCCTCACTGCCCCCGATGGAAGGCGGCTCAGGTGTCGCCAGTGAGCATCCCCATAGCTGGAACTAATGGAACTACACAGAAGACATATCCCTTCCTACCCCCTCCCCCCCCTACCCCCCCCCCCCCGCCCCGGGTCTTGTTTCACTTGAAAGCTCATTTAGTGAGCATATGATGATTCGTTTTCCTTCACAGCTCTAATATCCAGACCACGAGTCAGAAAATTAACCTTTTAACTTAATATATACGTGGTACATTGAGGCCGGTGCCGGTTTGCATCCGCCTAAGTGGTAAGTTTCAGGGGGCTTAATGGACGTCAGGGGGAGGGGGACCGATGGCGGCAAGCTTTGCCCTGAGGCCTTGGTGAATGCCGCCTCGCTTGACCGATCAGTCTAGTTGCCATCATCAATGTTTATCACATTCTTTTATGAGATAGAAATTTCTATCATGGGCATGTAATTTCGTGACTATTGAAAATCGTCAACTCTTTCAGAAGGTTATAAAATTATATATTTATGGATGTAGGAAATTTGCCCTCCTTTTTTTTTTTTTCCCCCCTCTCCCTAGCATTTATCCCAGGTAAATGAGACAAGAGATAAGCACCCTTTGGGGAACTTAAAGCGTTATAAAAATACATAAGGTTGTTATTTTAAAAACGGCATTCTCAACTCTGACTTGAACCAACACCTACCTTAAATATGAGCGTGTTTATTTTTAATTTATTGGCAGTAGCCATAAAATGCGATCTCATCAAATCTGGATTTTTGGATGCGAGTGAAGATCTCTTATGTGGTGACTGATCCGGGTGGTAGTAATCTGAATTGATACTTGAGATGTTGCAAGTATTCAGAAGTTTAAGTACAGATTTCTTTTTTTTTTTTAATTTTTAAAGTTTATTTATTTATTTTGAGAAAGAGAGAGAGTGCAGGCAGAGAGAGAGGGAGAGGAAGAATCCCAAGCAGACTCTACACCATCAGTACAGCGCTGGATCAGGGGCTCGAATCCCCATGCTGTGAGATCATGATCTGAACTGAAATCAAGAGTCAGACGCTTAACCCCGTGAGCCACCCAGACACCCCACAAGTTTCTTATATGTTGTGTCTTCTTGTCTTAAGTCAAGCCATCAGGATATACAGCTGGTCTTAAGCCAAATGGTTTTGAATTGCGCGGGTCCACTGACACGTGGAGTTTTTTCAATAAATACAGTACAGTGCTGTAAATATGTTTTCTCTTCCTTACGATTTTCTTAATTTATTTTTAATTTTTCAAAAATTTAGTTTGGAGAGAGAGAATGCATATGCGAGCAGGGGACTGGTGGAGGGTGAGGGAGAGAGAATCTTAAGCAGACTTCACGCCCAGCATGGAGCCCAACATGAGGCTTGATCCCACGACCCTGGGATTATCATGTGAGCTGAAATCAAGCCACCCAGGAGCTCCCCTTGTGATTTTCTTAATAACATTTTCTTCTCTCTAGCTTCTTTTATTGTAAGAATCCATAATACATATAACATACACCATATGTGTTAATTGACCTTTATGTTATTGGTAAGGTTACCAGTCAACAGTAGGATATCAGCAGTTACATTTTTAGGGCAGGGGGAGCAGTGCCCCCCCCCAACCCTCACGTTGTTCAAGGGTCAACTGTATTTAAAGTTTATGTAGATAATTGAGCCTTTGGGAAATTCTGAAAGGTCAGCATCTAGGACCGTATTTCCTTATCTTTTCTAGTTTTCCTTTCCATTTAACACAGGTAATGACAATTGTACTTCCCAGGTAATGTTCGTTCTCATATCAGACTGGTTATAAGCCTAACGTGGTGGGTCATAATGACTTCTAGATATACCACGAGTCAGCATGGACTAAACATTGCCCCGCACTTTCATTCTCGATTTGGCAAAAATACCTGCAAAGATAGGGAGGAAAGATCATTTAATTTACCACTTGCCTTATTGAGTATAGTGCATAGGTGATCATACTTTTTCTAGTTTCTCAAGGTTTGCTTTTCTTTCTTTTAGCCAGAAGCCTACCGTTGAGGTCCACTCGGGCAGAATCTGATGGGTTTCATGCTCCCCTGTGGATTGTGGAGTACGGATACTAAGGAGTGAGGGTGGTAACTGTCAAGGGGCAGAACACAGGAATGTCCAGAAGCCTCTTGCTCTAGAGTCATTCTCTTTGCCTCTGGCCTCCAGTCTACCACATAGTAAACATTTCACTGCCCTCTACAAGCCAAGCATTGTTTGGGTGTCTCATTTTTCTCAGTTGAAATGCATCTTATTTTTTATTGCCCCTTCAAAACACTTCTAACCACCTACCATTGTTTACATACTTTGAGTATTTCATTTTATTTTATTTTATTTTATTTTATTTTATTTTATTTTATTTTATTTTATTGTATGTATGTCTGTGTTATTCTCTTTCCCCACCAAATTGACAAGGAATTTTTATTTATTCCTAGCAACATAGAACACTCACTGATACACGCTAGATGTGTAAAAGTATTTATTCAGTAAGTTGGTTAATCCGTAAATTCACTGATTTAACTCACACTTCTTAGAGTTTGACCTCTCAAACTCTAAGTTAAAGTAGCAAAAGTGTGTTTCCGAGCCCCAGGAACTTTGCTGCTCATATTACTCAGGCTATTAACCAGGTTCTCAAATTCTAGATGGTCCTAGGCAGTTTTTTTAAAAAGTAATGGTTAGGATTTAATTTTTTTTTTTAATTTTTTTTTCAACGTTTTTTATTTATTTTTGGGACAGAGAGAGACAGAGCATGAACGGGGGAGGGGCAGAGAGAGAGGGAGACACAGAATTGGAAACAGGCTCCAGGCTCCGAGCCGTCAGCCCAGAGCCTGACGCGGGGCTCGAACTCACGGACCGCGAGATCGTGACCTGGCTGAAGTCGGACGCTTAACCGACTGCGCCACCCAGGCGCCCCAGGATTTAATTTTTATTATCACTTTTAATTTATAGCAAGGGGAGTAGTGGCTTCTAAGTAAAGATATTAAGAATGCGATTGAACTCTCAGAAGGGAAGATGCGAGGAAAATGGAACACGAGTAAATGAAGCGGGGAAAGACCCTGTTTGAACCATGTTCTTGGGTGGGTGTTTATTGGATATTTTGGGGGGGCGGGGTTAATTCCAGTAGCTTCCCTGAGCTTTATTGTAATAGCAGTCTGTCGTCTTTATATAATTTCTAGGTTAGTCATTGCCTAGGGGTTGTCAGCTAACTTTTGGATTCATTGTGGTTGATCAGCTGAACCATTCCCGCAGTTAAGCTTCTACCCGCACCACGTGTTCTCAAAGGTTACAAACACCTCTGACGTTGACAATCCCAGCCTCTTGCTAGACCTCATCCTCCCTGACACCTTCCTTGACTGTTTGAAATTCTAATTTTTTACTTCCTTCATGTTTCCTCCACGATGAATATATATAGCATTTGACCTGTGGCACTGGACACTGAAATTCTCAGGTGATTTGCATGCACGGTGGGTACAACTGACAGTGGCCGTGTCGAGAGCACACAGGGAGGGTTAAATGAGGTCCCATGTTTAAAGGGCAAGTTGGAGGTGAAGTTGGCTGCTTGAAGTTAGGCAAGTTTCTGGTGGTGCTCAGGAAATTCTAGTGTCCTTCTGACTCTTTGGTCTCCTGTATGCCTTGCCTTTGCAATTCCTTTTTCTCCAATTGCCTTTGAAATCTGGCATTTCTAATTCTTTCCTGAACTCTTTCTGAACCTGCAGCTCTTCCACTCCTGTGAGTTTTGTGTGCTTCCCGGATGTTTGTCACATCTCTGTCTCCAGTCGCACTGACCTCCACACCTGTCTTTCCAGTTGCTTCCTCGACATCTCAACGCAAACGTCTCAGAGTCAGTGACCGCCTAACTGACTCCACGCCCTTCCTTCCAAACCTGACTCCTCTTCCCTAGGCCCTGTTTTGGTTATAAATATCTCTACTCTCTCAGGCATTTGGCCTAGAGACCTTCAAACCAATTTCAGTCCAATTTTTGTGTATTCTGAGACATCTAATGGGAAGGGAGATACTGCTGTTGGTTTGGTGTTGGAGAGGACTTTCTTCCTTTCCTCATTCAAGGGCAAGTTGGAGGTGAAGTTGGCTGCTTGAAGTTAGGCAATAGCTGCTTGATTGACATTCACAGTAGGAGGTCACGGTCTGAGGGGATGAGAATAGGGAAGGAATTATTGCAAGATGTCCTTGGGTTAACACTGGGGACCAAGCCACACCTCACTGTGTGTGGAATGACCAGACTCCCACGATCTTTACTTTTCAACCACCTGCAGATACCATTAGGGCTCGTAAAATGCAAATAGATTTTTAAAGAGTCATTGAATACGTAGTAACCTTTTTCATTGTATAATATGTCAGATAATGCATACTGACAGTGCAACTCTCAGAATGTTAGGATGTCATATTATGAAACATGGATGCAAGGGTGATTGGCTTTCTTCCCTTCGTTCGGGCACCAGCACATAGGAAAAAAAAAAATCAGAGCTTACAGGAACTTTCAAACGTAAGATTTGGGGGAGAGAAATTGAAATTGGAAACCTTGAAGGGCGCCTGGGTGGCTCAGTCGGTTGGGCGTCCGACTTCGGCTCAGGTCATGATTTCACGGTTCGTGGGTTCGAGCCCCGTGTCGGGCTCTGTGCTGCCAGCTCGGAGCCTGGAGCTTGCTTCGGATTCTGTGTCTCCCTCTCTCTCTGCCCCTCCCCCACTCATGTTCTGTCTCTCTCTCTCTCTCCAAAATGAATAATAAACATTAAAAAATTAAAAAAAAAAAAAGAAACTGAAAACCTTGAAACACTTGAATAGTGAGTTTCGGATTCATACTTCCTGAAAACACATCTGTTATATTCAGGATAAGATACTAAGCTCTGTGTGTGTGTGTGTGTGTGTGTGTGTGTGTGTGTGTGTGATGTGACTATGTCTA
Organism: Neofelis nebulosa; assembly: GCF_028018385.1. Taxonomy (NCBI): domain Eukaryota; kingdom Metazoa; phylum Chordata; class Mammalia; order Carnivora; family Felidae; genus Neofelis; species Neofelis nebulosa. The sequence continues at coordinate 16,498,597 of NC_080783.1, forward strand.
GGATAAGTCTTATCCTCTGAGTTTATCAGTTGCTTGCTGGATCATAAGGGAAATAAATAAATGTGCAAATCAGCATAAAGGTGCTGTGTACGCAAAAATAAACTTGAGTTCTGATTCCTGAAAGCAGCAATGCTTGATAGAAGAGGCGATGGTTGGTTTTAGGCTTTGAAGAGAGGTTAAGATTTTCTTATTTGTAAGTGAGTGGGACTGCATGGACCATTCAAGTAACATCAGACGGTCCGCAGTCTGGTTTGATTGCGTGTAGGATATTTGAGGAACAAATTAACAAATTAGGGCAGGATGTTGGGGCTCTTGGGTTTCTGTACTCTTCTGTTTGACTTTCATGGTATATACAACGGGGCGCGTGAAAGATTTTAAACAGGCTCGTCACCATGAGCGTGAACATTATGTTTTAGTTATTATGTGAAAGGAGTATAGAAAAATTAGCCTTGGGGTGCCTGGGTTGCTTGGTTGAGCGTCCGACTCTTGATGTCCACTTAGGTCATGATCGCATGGGTCGTGGGTTCGAGCCCCACTGTCGGTCTGCATGCTGACAGTGCAGAACCTGCTTAGGATTCTCTCTCTCCCTCTCTCTCTCTGCCCCTTCCCAATGTGCTCTCTCTCTCTCTCTCTCTCCTTCAAAATAAATAAACTTAAAAAAATCTATAAAAATTAAGTCAAATTAATGGCGAGTAAAGACAAGGGGAGACGAAACAAAAGAGGTGAGGATAGAGAGAAAAACTGAGAAACGACAGAGGAAGAAACATAATCTTCCAAGAAATGGAAAAGGCATGACTGGGACTCTAGATTGTGCTGGAGGTAACCTGCTTTTGTTTATTCGGACTGTGAGTTTAAAATGTTCCCTTTGCCTTACATTTGAGAGGTTGATTTGGTGGTTCCCCCACTACGTACAGGTCTTTCAAAGTTCCGTTATCCATAAAACTTGACAAGGCTCCCTTCCTAAAGGACAGTTGTAGGACTAGCTTTGAGTGCCAGCAGGGGTAATACCTTCGGGGACCAGAGTCTCCTGGGGAGGATGCGTTTATAGCCGAACAGAAGAGAGAAGTTCTTTCGGATTAGCCTGAAGAACTGCAGAAAAGGGAATGAGTTTTCTCCATGTCAATTGTCCCTTCCTCTTCTCCTCTTCTCTCTTTCCCTCAGTCTTGCTTTCAGCCACCAGCTGTTTTCCACCTTATAGTGCTCTGGGATTAACTTCAGCTCTGCTGCCCATGACTCAAGGTCCAAACACCCCTTTCCAGAAACAATGCCTTACTTACAGTTACAGTGAGGAAATCTGTGTTACCTTTGTGGCCACAGGACCCGGATAATCTTAGTATTTACTAGTCTCAAAGCACAGATCTTGTTTTGTTATTTTCTACCCCTTTGATGCCTTCACAAATTTATGTAAAACTACATTTACAGGCACCCTAGCTGTTATACTGCACTATGATTTGTTGAAAACGTGGCTGCTTTGTTAGTAAAGGAACCTTTGCCAAGAGCATTGTGTGTGGGAGAGTGTGACTAACTAGGCAAAGGGACTTATCTCTTATCCTATCTGTCTCAGCTCTCCGGGCTGCCTTTGATATGACTTATTTCTTCCCCCACCAGCCCCAACCCCTCCAGCCTTTCCTGCTATCATTCCTCCCCAAGTTATTCATATCTAAATATTTTCGCTTTTCAGAACTAATCTGTTCTCTGGATTCATTTTCTGTTGGGTGATCTGAACCACGCTTTTCCTACTTCCCTGAGTGACGGGTACTCACAAACAGAGAGCATTAAAATCCTGCCTACCCTGCTCCTCTGCCCTCTAAACATTAGCAGCAGCCCTTCTTGCCTTCTCGTGTTAGGATCGTCTTGTTCCCCTTTTGGCAACTTTTCAACGGAGCCTGTAATGCTGCGAGGCTGTTTGAGGGGAAATCTCAATCCCAATGGCCAAGAAACACAGAAACAGGAAAGCGAACCCGAAAGGAGCTCTGTGAAGTCACGGCCAAGAGTTGGACTGGGCTGCCTTCTGGGTCCAAACTTCTAGAGGTGGTCATCAAAGTTCAGATGCTAAAGAAGCCATTTATTCATCCATCTATTCACTCTATAAACATATACCAAGCTGCTAACATTACAAGCTACTGTCCTCAGTATCAGAGCTCTCATAGTAAACAGGATGGGCATATTGGCTGCCGTTGAGCTCCAGGGGAAGATGTGTTCTATGGGGGAAATGGACAGTAAACCTCTAAATACACAGTTCATTACTTAATTACAGTTGTGCCGAAGGAGGGGGTATAAAGAGGGTCTGTAAGAGAGAGACATTCTCATGGGAAGTTTCCTCATTTCTTTTTTTTTTTTTTAACTTTTTAAAATTTTATTTTTGAGACAGAGAGAGACAGAGCATGAACGGGGGAGGGGCAGAGAGGGAGACACAGAATCTGAAGGGGGCTCCAGGCTCTGAGCCGTCAGCACAGAGCCCCATGCGGGGCTCGAACTCACGGAGCGCGAGATCATGACCTGAGCCGAAGTCGGCCGCTTAACCGACCGAGCCACCCAGGCACCCCATCCTCATTTCTTACAAGCTGAAGATACGGACCATTTTACACTGAAGAATAAGGACTGAGTTCCATGACCGTAGGGGTAATCAATGGAAATGGGCATGAATGGTACTGGATCTGAACAAATCTACTTTGATTTTTCAGCCTTCCTGGTAACCAGCCAGCTAGTCTCCCAATTAGGTCACCAGCAGTTCTGTGCGGAAACAGGAAAGCGAGGTCCTCACTTGCAAAACACCAGCTCACGGCCCACACCAAGAGCTACCGAATGTCAGCTGGGAACCTCATAAACTTCATCTACTTCTGCTGCTGTTGACAGGGTCTTGTCAGCTGCACTCTTGCTTCCGGTTTGAATCACGCTCAGGAATCTGACCCCTAGGCCGGCGGCTGTCAGTGGGTGCGGTCCTGTGGCCGCCATCCGGGTGTGGCCTGCCATAAGCGGCCTGAACGCCGGGCCTGGTGACCAGCTCCTAAAGGCTGTTGTGTTAGCAAATGCACGAGGTGCTTGGTAATGAACGGTGGAAGTGATGGCCCGGTCTGCTCAGGTGGACCTAGACATGACTCATATGGAAGGATGGAGCCAAGGGGAAACTCCAAAGTTCCTCCTTAGGTCATTTGTTTGGTGTCTTAAGTCCACTGCAAGGAACACCTTGTGACCGTGGGGAGAGCGAACTGAGCACCTCCGTGGCTTACTCGGAACCCAGCTATTAAGCCCAGCTCCACTGTCTCCCCCTCCCCTAGGTGACCATCACGTCTCTCGGGCCCCAGTAGCCTCCCTCGGGTCCCTGTTCCACCAGCAGTCAAACGATCTTTTGAACGTTTGCAGCAAACCGCGTTGCCGTGTTGAGAACAACCTTGAAACTGTGCGCTGAGTTTACGTCTTATAGTGCGGACCCCCCTGGACTCGGAACTTGGTCTCAGCGCTCTTGAAGCGTTGCCCAGAGACGGTGCTAGTCTTTCCATCCCTCTAATACCCACTCAGCACAGGGCCACCGCAACGTTTTCTTTTTCCTTGAATGCTTCTCCATGTAAAGTTTCACATGCGTTGACGCCCGTTTAGCTCAGCGCCCCACTCACTGGTCCCCTATGAAGGGCGGTTCCTCAACACCTGTTCTCAGCCCCTCCCCACCTCACGCTTCCACATCACACGTGTCGTTCTCCTGTTAAGTGACACCCTGCCACTCGAATGTCCGCAGCTGAAAGCACAGACCTTCTCAGTCCTCCTCCTGAGCCAGGTGCGTGTAAGTGATCGACAATATATGGAGACTGAGTGAACCCTGACACCAGAAAGAAAAGACATTTCTTTCCTCCATTCTCTTTTCTTTGACTTTAATAAGTGGCGAAAAGAACACAAGAGACCCTCAGAAATCTCTGCCAAGACAGGTAAAGAGAAGGTTCGCTAAAGAGTTGAGAGTTAGGGGGCGCCCGGGTGGCTCAGTCGATCGAGCATGCGATTCTTGACTTTGGCTCAGGTTGTGATCTCCAGGGGCGTGAGATCGAGCCCCGTGTTGGGCTCCATGCTGAGCTTCGAGCCTGCTTGGGATTTTCTCTCTCTCTCTCTCTCTCTCTCTCCCCCTGTGCCGATCTCCTCTGTGCTCTCTCTCTCTCTCTCTCTAAAACGAAGCGAAACGAAACAAAACAAAACAAAACAAAAAATTAATGAAAAAAAAAAAGTTCAATGTTATGAATTTATTGGAGGGAAAAAAAAGGTTGTTTGTGTGAGGCAGTAAATCAGACCCTTGCCCCTGGTTCTGCAGCTGGTAAGTGGCAGAGCTTAGATCCGGAGTTCCATGGATGAGCCTGCACCAGTCCCAGAAGGGAGAAGTCTGGTGTCCTTACAAGAAACCAAGGCCCGGGGTGGCTCAGTCGGTTAAGCGGCCGACTTCGGCTCAGGTCATGATCTCGCGGTTCGTGAGTTCGAGCCACGCGTCGGGTCCTGGGCTGACGGCTCAGAGCCTGGAGCCCGTTTCGGATTCTGTGTCTCCCTCTCTCTCTGCCCCTCCCCCGCTCATGCTCTGTCTCTCTCGCTCCCAAAAATGAATAAGTGTTAAAAATAAATAAATTTTAAGAAACCGAGGCCCGGAGATCTTAAGCTGGTAAATGTTGGGACCGGGATCCAGGTCGGCTGTCTCCAGAGCCTGGCCTCCTGGCAGGTGTGCTGTCTGCATTCACTTCCTGCACTTCTAGGTAAGCGTGGAGTGGATTCTTGGTTGTGTTTTTGACATACCATGTGTAACCTTGACATAGCCTTGAGGAAAAAGAGCTTCATTTTGTTCATGCAAATGATCATTCACCTGCCAATTTTTTTTAATGCCTTCCTCCCTTCCCCCCCTCCCCTGCCAGGCTGGGGAAGTATTTATGACTTCATCATTCTTTCTTTCTTTTTCTTTTTCTTTTTTTTTTTTTTCACCTCCCTTCGAATCCAAGCCTCCTTCAGGATGATTCAGCCTCAGGGCTAGGAAAAAAGTGTTTCATATCCTAATACGTAAAATGCAGGTCCTCTCTTGGTCACAGCATTCTAGACACAAAAGTGATTTACTTTTGATGGCTGCTTGGAAGGACTTGCTAATGATTTTTCATTGCTTTGTGCTATATAGGAAGGAAGAGTTATTAGCAAAGAGATTAAACCATTTTCGTATACCTAGATGGAGGTCTTGTAAATCGAATCCTAGAAAAAGTTTTCAATTTCCTATGCTGTACGTAGTCATGTTTGAAGGTTGGTCTAGAAGTTTGTTTTGGATGAGTAAAGGTTTTTGTACATCTGAGATGAGTTTAGTTTATGTTAGTGACAGACGTGGTTCTTTCGTGTTTGATAATCAGCGTGATTTGTCCTCCATATTTCTTCAAATGGGTCACCATTCACTTTCCTCCCATCTGTATTTTGCAAAGGAGGGGAAGTTCTACTTTTTCTTCCTTCATGACCCAACCCTGTGGGAACATGTCAGCATCATGGTCTCATTTTTGTTTGTATTAATTGTATTAATATCAATTTTCATCACGGTTGCTCACGTTTGATATCTGGGAGGAGACACAGACGCACGAGCAGATTATGACTTGGTATTTCCCCTGACATCCCTCTTTGTGATTTATAATTTATAACTGGGAAAGATTTACCGACCAAACTGATAATCCTTCCCAGCAAAAGATAAACACACTTGTTAAATCATCAGTGGACGTCAGATGCACTTGAAAGGGACGAAGAATTCACCTGCAAGCACTTTTGGCATCTTGCTCTTTCCCACGGATCCAGACTGATGACAGAGAAAGCTGAGGCTGCCAAAGCACTTTCCCCGGGAGCACCTCCCAGAGCCCCTGGGGGGTGGGACCAGCCCGACCTGCCCTGCCATCCTGAGGATCTAGAGATCAGCCCTTTGTGCTTTACCACAGGAGATCAAATGAAGGCACGGATGTGTGTGTCCTAGTGCTGTGGATCTGTGGAGTCCAGATCCGTGAATGCACAGGTCCCCTGACCCCATCTTGTTCATATGGTTCTTTAGGAAGCTCACCTGTAAACCCCCAACAAGGTACCAGGCCATCCTTGTCCAGGCAGGTGCATGTGGGCTCTCCAAGTCACCCTGCACATTCCTGCTAGCAATTGAAACTGATTTCTCAGGACGCGGGTCTGTCGACCGGATGTCTTCAGAAGGCATTGAATAAATGATCAAATGCTCCTCGCCTGCATGAGTGTAACTGAGTCAGTGGGAGAGAATGCGTGGGTTATACACTATTTTGTATAGTAGCAAACGCATCACTGTTATCTCATGTCTGGTTCTCCCATTCTTGCTCTCATCTCTTAGATTGCTACTATACTGCACCAAAAACAGACGGTGCAGATTCCCCATAAATTTCACTTGGTCTAGACTAGCACTCTTCTGGGAGCTCCTTGGGAATTTTTATTTTGTTCTCCTCAGACATAAGCAGTGTCGGAATGGTCAAACACATAGAATATTAAATGTTGGCCGATAGTTCTGAGAAATCATTAATCCACTACCTGCAGTGCCAAAAGCAGACGTTTAACCTGATCGTATCCGTTAGACATGAATCACTCTCTTTTTGTTAGGAGTACTCAGAATTCGAAAATTCTCTTTCAAAAATTCCCAGTCATGTTCAAAAGGCAAACAGCACAGGAACTCACGATCGAAACCCTCAGCAGAGCATCGTGAATGCCTTGCTAATAACTGACATGGGGAAGTCAGTCTTTTAAAGCTATTTTTTGTGTTGCTGTTTTTGAGATCCTCGGGCCCCATCAACATAACAAAAAGGAAGAAGGGGCGCCAAGCAGCTATCACCGTGCTGTTATCCCCGCGCGGCGGAAATCATGATTTGTGACAACCCGGGCTGTAAAGTCGTTGCAGTGACAATGACGAGCAACGCTGCTGAAGTTAATCAAATAATTATTTAACACGTGTTTCTCTTGATCTGGCCCTGCCTTCAGACCATATTTCATTCTTTCCCAGTCTTCTTTACCACCTTGACTTTTAAATGCAGCAAATGAGCACGTATAGGATGTACGTGGAGTTAATGAGGAAACCACTTCTGTCTCCAGTCGGGCTCTGAGCTCCCTCAAAAGAGAGTCCTTGTCGCAGTCAGCTTACTGGATGCCGGGAGCACCCGCTGCGGTTGGCAGTCACTGTCCTTTTTGAACTTCTGGGGTAGCTTCCTGGCTTAAACTCTTTCTCGGAGTATTCCACACAGGGGTCGCTTACTCTTTCAGATGCCATTTTTCTACTCCATTCCTTCCACAAGCAGATGGCCCGGGTTAGGTGCACAGGGAAGGACCCCATAGTAGTCTGCGGGCACTTCTGCTAGAGAACATTCCTTAAGATGTGAGAGTGAGCAGGGGCGCCTGGGCGGCTCAGTCGGTTGAGCGAACGACTTTGGCTCAGGTCGTGATCTCACGGTCGGTGGGTTCGAGCCCCGCGTCGGGCTCTGTGCTGGCAGCTCAGAGCCTGGAGCCTGTTTCCAGTTCTGTGTCTCCCCCTCTCTCTGCCCCTCCCCCATGCACACTCTGTCTCTCTCTGTCTCTTGAAAATAAATAAATGTTAAAAAAAAAAAAAAAAAGATGTGAGGGTGAGCAGTGGTCTGTTCTGTTCCTGAAGGCAACAGCTTCACATTTCTCTCAACTTTTATTTTTTATTTTTTATGAAATACATCTTATTTTCTTTTATTTGTGCTTTAGTATTTTTTTTTTTTTTACTTTTTCTTTATTTTTGAGAGAGAGAGAACGAGAGAAAAACAGCACGAGTGGGGGAGAGGCAGAGAAATAGGGAGGCACAGAATCTGAAGCAGGCTCCAGGCTCTGAGAGCCCGACGCGGGCTCGAACTCACAGACCGCGAGATGATGACCTGAGCCGAAGTCAGACGCTTAACTGACGGAGCCACCCAGGTGCCCCTTCTGTCACCTTTTAGAGCCTAGTACGTGTTCCATAAATATTCACTATCGTTATTACAGTTACTGTTACTCTGTAAAGGTTTAATAAATGTTTGCTAAAACATGAGTGGCCCAGTGAACAAATAAATGCACATGCTTCCTAGTGGGGCAGCTTTCTACATGTCGATGCTAATCACACAGACTCAGTATTAAATTCAGATGCGGTAGTGTTAGGTGTGGAAGATAAGACGGCTGCTTCCTTTATTCAGTGCCTTGACCTGGTATTTGTAATCAGTGGATATGTAATGAGCCACCACCAGTCTTTATGGACCCAAATATCAAAGGGTGAAAGAGACAATAGCAACTCATCAAAAAACCTGGCCCTCTCTGAAATGTCACGGGTAATCAAGTTCCATGTTAATGGCTTTAGATATGGATAGTACATCACTCTGAGTGATGTACTATCCACGGTGAGGATTGATAGTTTATATGGCAGGACTTAATCGAAATCTTTCCAAAGTATTCCCTTCAATTTTCAGTAATTTATGTTCAAATTCAAGGCAGAGATTAGGTGTTTTTAAAAACATGATTAAACGCTTTTTGCCTTTAGCTCATCTTAAAGTATTGTTTGTTCTTGATCGTCTTTCTTTATAGGGTGGTCATTTGTGTTTTTAGTAACCATCTGTTTCTTTTCTTCATACAGATTTTAACATATTAGAAAAGCCGATAAGCTTACATTTTGTCATAATCTTAAAATATTTTTAAGTCATTCAATTAAGTTCTGCTCCATATACGTGAACATTATGTCTTCAAATAGAATAGATAAATCGAAAACAAATATCAAATTAACATTTCTTCAATCTCGAAGTTTACTTACGAAAGTCATGGTCGTGGATATGTAAAATTTAGGTATGAGATAAAGGGAAAAAATACAAAATTTGTAGAGTTTAGGGATTAGATTGTTTCCCTGAGTTAACTGTTTTTCAAGTCAATGTTAAAATCCCTTACTTTTTTTTTCACATAGAAAATTTTCAGTGCCCTATGCGGAAGAAGAAGAACAAGGCTTAGAGTAAGTGTAGGCAATCTTTTATCTAACAAACTACACATTAAAAAAGAAATTATTCGGGGTGCCTGGGTAGCTCAGTTGGTTAAGCATCCCACTTCAGCTCAGGTCATGATCTCATGGTTGGTGGGTTCAAGCCCCGCGTTGGGCTTTGTGCTGAGCCTGGAGCCTGGAACCTGCTTCGGATTCTGTGTGTGTGTCTCTCTCTCTGCCCCTCTCTCTGCCCCTCCCCCACTCATGCTCTGTTTCTGTCTCAAAAATAAATAAACATAAAAAAAAAAGAAATTATTGCAATTCCAGTAATAATCACAAATAGTAATTTGCTGTGCTGCCTTCTACTTTGAAATTGTCATCCCTTATCAAGCCGATGTAATTTGTTTCTAACAGTGCTCTATCGTGATCCATTACAAATTCATAGTAACTCTATCTTAGAATTGTCCTGATTCAATAAATAAAAGTTTCTAACGGCACTGTAATCAAACCTGGTAGCAACCTCGGGGTTTTTAGAACAAACGGAATAGATTATGTCTTTTTCAAAAGTCCCAAAGCCGCCCTTCACTTTATCTATCAGTCAAGTAACTTACATCTGTATTTGGAAGCCTGATTGCCTTTGTTGGAGCCTTTAAAAATTCCCCCACGAGGGAGAGCCCCAGGCGTACCAGCCGAAAGTTGCAGGTACAGAGATGACAGGCAGAAATCTTCATTCCCATCACTAACTTTACACAATAAGGAGGAGGGTTGTGTAGAGTTTCTGACAATGCAGTGAGGTCTTGTCAACGTGCGGAGTCTGCTAATTAATTCCAATGTTTAATCGAACTGTGTCTACTTCGGACCTTCTGTTGTTCAAGTTGACTCCCTCCAAATTCACCAAAAGAGAAATAGCTCCTTCCATAATTAGATTGTCTATTTCCCAGGCAAGCAGGGAAAATAATAAGTTATTTCTCCACTGCATTCTTCTTGTTTGCGTTCAATAATTTTTTATGGAGTTAATTTAAATTGAGCAAGCTTTATGTGAACTTCCTTCCAGAGGATTTACTGCATCTTACATGAAACCCGTCTACATCTGACATTTTAGAATTACCCACCTATTTATGAGATCATACTGCATTCTCTTCTTGAAAGAGCAACTCAATTTTCAGCATAGATTTTTCGTTCATTGTTTTTTCCTTCCATCTGTTTTTATGAAAGCTAGCTCCCAAGTCAGAGTGGAAACAATAGAAGGAGATGGAATGGAGAGAATGGGACAGGATTGTGGCTAGCTAGAAGAGAAGGTCTGGATCATAAACTATCAGTGGAAAGAAGAAACCTTGAATCCCCTCCCCCACCCCCACCCCCACCCCCCACCGGTAATCTATTTCATTCTAAAAATATGTTTACATATTTTTAATACAAAAGAAATTTTTACCTGATACCTGCGGTCACTAAATAAGCTGCAGACGCTATGAACTGGAACTCACTCTAAAGTTTTCTTTTTTAAAAAAAATTTTTTTTTTAATGTTTATTTATTTTTGAGACAGAGAGAGACAGAGCATGAACGGGGGAGGGTCAGAGAGAGGGAGACACAGAATCGGAAACGGGCTCCAGGCTCTGAGCTGTCAGCACAGAGCCCGACGCGGGGCTCGAGCTCACGGACCGCGAGATCATGACCCGAGCCGAAGTCGGCCGCCCAACCGACTGAGCCACCCAGGCGCCCCTCTAAAGTTTTCTATATCACGTTAGCAGGGGAAATGAAACAATTACGAGTAAGTTATCTTGCGATGATTTAGAAATTGTGTCCAGGACTATGTAAAATGCGTGGGTTATCCACACTGTCCTCAGTTGCAGGCCAGCCACATAACACTGCAGCCCTAACAAATCACCCTTTTAATGAGCAGCTAATACAGGCCAGACACCAAACTTCACCCCTATCCGTTGTCTTCATTTCATCATGACATCAGCCCCGCGCAGGAGAAAGTCGAAGTCCGAGGACTTAGTCTGTTCTAGTTCACATATCAAATAGATGGCAGGACTAAGAAGCGAATACGGGTCTAGAGGACTCTAGACCGAAGTGCTGGCCTTTCTCATTCTGTCCCCTGCTGCCCCTGCTGCAGACTCTTTTGGGGTCTAAAAAGAAGTCAGACAATGAGTAGAAATGTTAGAGAAAAAAGTAACCAGTGACTGGTTTCTGTACTACTTTTTGCTTTGGTCATTCTTTACTTTTACTTAACAATCTTTTTGTTGATGATTATGAAGCATCTCTGCCCTAAATATCTTAAGTTCCTGAAACGGATGTCCAGTCTATTCCTTTATAAACTTGATTGAGATAACCAAAATGAAATATTTTCCTTTTATCTGAAACTTTCTGTTTTAACCACCTCCCCTAAAGCCATTTCAAAATAATACCCTGGGGGTAGTGAGGACCCAAAGTCACTAAAATCAGGTCAGAGCCTTTACGATTCGTTCAGCTTTTATGTATTATTCAGGTGCTCAGTACAGGCTTGTACCTCGGCATGGATGGGACAAACTTGATTCCCATCTGGCCTTTCAGAACGAGAACCGCTGTCTTTCAGAAAGTGTTTTCTCCAGTGTATATTAAAAAAATCTCTATATAATTGTTCCATTATTTAATCACTTAAAAAACAAAACACAACACTTGGTTTTGCCATCGTGAATGTAGTATCCAGATAACAGAAGAGTGTTCTGAAATCAAATAAACAGGAATTAAACATGCCATTTAATAGTTTTGAAGCACAATGTCAAAAGAAAGGGGCGATTCATAGTACAGGTATTAGGGGACAATTACTTATTGGAGACAGTGCTAGTTTAGTAAGTGTCCTTTAGATTTTTGGATTAATCCATTTTTTTTTTAAAGATTTAAAAAAAATTTTAAGTAATCACTACACCCAGCGTGGGGCTGGCACTCACCACCCTGAGATCAAGAGTCCCATGCTCTACTGACTGAGCCATCCAGGCGTGTCGGATTAATCCATTTTTTATGAAAACATTCTACAAAAGGATCTGTTCTATAATGTTGGGGTTTATTACAAAGTGCAATTATACTGGTTTGAAGAATAATTTCGATTTCCTATGGAAGTCTTTCATTCTTTCAGTTTCAAAAAATGTCACATTTCTGGCACATTCTCTCCCACCCCCCAAACCCAATTACTCTCCCCCTGATAATAATGAGGCCCAGTTGTCATTCCTTGTAGCGTTTGGGTCCTAGAAAAAGGATGAGATGGTTTTACCTAATTTGAGATGAACTGTCCTTTGACATTGTTACTGAGAGATGGGTCTGTTTGTTTACTGTTGGGCAGTGATTTTCTTTTTTTCCTTTTAATTTTTTTTTTAATGTTTATTTATTTTTGAGACAGAGAGGGACAGAGCATGAGCAGGGAAGGGGCAGAGAGAGAGGGAGACACAGAATGTAAAGCAGGCTCCAGGCTCCGAGCTGTCAGCACAGAGCCCGACGCGGGGCTCGAACTCACGAACTGTGAGATCGTGACCTGAGCCGAAGTCGGACGCTTAACCGACTGAGCCACCCAGGCGCCCCTGGGCAGTGGTTTTCAAAGTGTGGTGCCCGGACCACAGTGTCATCAACCTGGAAATTTGTAGGAAATGCAAATTCTCGGGCCCCATCAAACAATCCAAAACTTGGACTGGAGTCCAGCAATTAATCTTTATACGAGACCTGCAAATCATTCTGGTGGATGTTAAAGTCTGAGAGTGACTGCTCCCGGGAATAGAAGCTGGGCATCCTTGCCAAATTTGGCCTACTTTAGTTTTATTTGTGCTATGATTTTAGCGGCACAAAGAGCAAAGGTGAGTGTCATTCTTTTATTGTGTAGAGGAAAACAATTTGAGCTCAGGATTCCCAGGAAATAAAACCTGAAAACAATAGAAAGTGAAAGTCAATCAGAATGTCTAATTGCAAAAATGTATAGCATCTAAGAGATACTGTCCCCCAAATCAGGTTAAACGTCATTTAACCAAGGGAATCATTTTATTTTTATTTTATTTTTATTTTTTTTTCAATATATGAAATTTATTGTCAAATTGGTTTCCATACAACACCCAGTGCTCATCCCAAAAGGTGCCCTCCTCAATACCCATCCCCCACCCTCCCCTCCCTCCCACCCCCCATCAACCCTCAGTTTGTTCTCAGTTTTTAATAGTCTCTTATGCTTTGGCTCTCTCCCACTCTAACCTCTTTTTTTTTTTTTTTTTATCAAGGGAATCATTTTAAAAGTGGATTTAGTTAATACTACTACTGAGTCAGGTCAGTCTTCCAGGAAGGTGGTTGATGGAAAGTTTATTCTTCTTCTGCAGCAATAGTAACAAAGGGTTTTTTATGAAGCTTCACCATTCAGAACTAACGGAGGCCCTGTAGGGTAACAGAGACCACAGAACCTTGGATTCCAGACCTAGTCCTGGAATGCTCTAGAAGGAACTACCATCGAAGATGAGTATGTTGGACTAGATCAAGTGTCAGCAAAGCAGTGCCCTCAGGCCTACCACCTGTTTTTGTATGGTCTGAGAGCCAAAAATGTTTTTTACAGATGACATTTGCAATCAATTCCATAATAGGGGACACTGTCTTTGATACCTAAGTAAGTGAAATGTTATCTTTCCAGATAAGAATTTCATTCTTGGGACGCCTGGGTGGCTCAAGCCATTAAGCATCCCACTTTGGCTCAGGTCACGATCTTAGAGTTCATGAGTTCGAGCCCCGCATCGGGCTCTATACGGACAGCTCAGAGCCTGGAGCCTGCTTCTGATTCTCTGTCTTCTTCTCTCTCTGCCTCTAGCCTGCTCACCCTCTGTCGCTCTCTTAAAACGAAACCTTAAAAAAAAAGAATTTCATCCTTACCAACAGTAAATCTGTATTTTTTAAAAAATGACTTAATTATTACTATTTTATTTTGAATCCCATTAATAAAAAAATAAAGAAAATGTGTTAGAATTTTATCTTGCAATAGAAATACCTTCTTGATATTCTTAATCTTCCCCTTGGCCTGCAAAACCTAAATTATGTGCTGTTTGGCTCTTTACAGAAATGTTTGCCAATCCCTGGACCAGTTGATTTTTAAGGTTCCTTCAAAAAACTCAAATGTTCAGTTACTCTCAGTGCGTATCAGTAAAACCAGTGTTGAGCTGTGTTTTCCTCTTCGGGAGTGAAATCTGATCAGATGGGCCCCCAAACAGAGCCCCATATCTCTCGCCGTCCTCCCCCATGAGCGCATTAATTCAGTCCACACCGCCTAGGTTAGAAAATCAACCCTGCTTGGGACAAATCCTTAACTTTGTTTGCCTCAGTTTTCCCATCTATGCAGTGGGAAAACAGTTCATGCTCAGGGCTTTCCCGAAGATGGCTGGGGCTTGCGTTGTTATAAACACCGCAAAGCGGAAACCTTATTTGACAGATTGTTTTCCTTTCCCATCAATTTTTCTTACATCATTCATATAATAGTCTAGCAAGTAAACGGTTAATCAGAGAACTGAGTTTGATAATGCCCTTTAAAAGTGACTCTGATATTTCTCAGGTAGATTTCCTAAACCCACCAGACCTCCTACTGTGGAGCCAGTCAGTACGCCGAGGGCAGTGTCCCCATAGAACCTATTTGGAAGTGTGTGCGGAATAGCATGCCTACACGAAGAGGCTGGAGGGACCCATGGGCTCTCCCCAGCGCCATCTGTTCCCTGGAGACTAGTTTGCGTATAAGGTTCAAGTTTCCTGGGCGCCTTGGTGGCTCAGTGGGTTGGCTCGGGTGGTGATCTCGCTGTTAGTTAAGTTCCAGCCCTTGGTGAGTTCGCCTCTGCCTTGGGCTCTCAGTGCAGAACCCACTGGGGATCCCCTTTCTCCCTCTCTCTCTCTCCCTCTCACTCTCCCTCTCTCTCTCTCTCTGACTCTGTCTCTCTCCCAAAAATGAATAAACTTAAAACAAAACAAGACAAAACAAAACAAAAAGCCAAGGTTCAAATTTCCCCCAGAGAGCCACTGCTAAAATTTCAGCCTTGACCTTCAGGACACTCTGTATTAAAATGCAAATTTGTTACCTAGGAAGGTAATTTTTAACCCTTTTGTGCCTATTTATGAGTACTTGAGCCAAAATTAGGTTTTTCAAATTAGCTAGGTGCCTGAGAGCAGCGCTTAAATAGAAACTGACCCGATTCTCTGATTCTCTGAGGTGGGCTTAGGCTAAGCCTTATAAAGGTGCTGGGGTGACTGTGACGCGTGCCCCAGCACTTTCTGCGCTCAGCCTTTACGAGAGTCCCTGTGCGCATGCGTGCAGCCACAGGCGCCTTACTATGAGGGACTTTGAGAGTAGCACTGTCCAACAGAAACAGATTGCAAGCCTCTCAGATAATTTCAAGTTTAGTAGCCACATGAAAAAAAAAAAAAGGTGAGATCCACCATGCGAAATTAATTTTAATGGTACATTTTTCTGACTTGCTATACCCCCCTGCATTATTGCTTCAATATGTAATCAATATAAAAACTATTCATAAGAGACTTTGCTTTTTCGGCCCTAAGCCTTTGGCATCCAGCGTGTATTTAACACTTAGAGCCTGCTTTGGACCAGATCAGTAGCTGCCTATGGCCTAAAGCCGTCGTACCGGCCAGTGCAGCGCTGAGAGCCTTTAGAAACTGCTTCGCAGGTTGCAGAGCATAGCACTGGTTGTGAAAACAACCCCTGGATGGTCTGGGGGCACAAGTGGAAGCTGGGACCATCCTCAGTTCTTTCGTACTCTGTTCCATCTGTGTCGGATTTTTGCTGACGGTCAGTGTTCACCCTGTGTAACCGCATAACAGCTTTCATCAGCACACCAGCCAGGGTTAGATACTGACTTCCACTTAATTGTGTGACCTCAGGCAAGTTACTTGCAACCCTCAGTTTCTTCACCTGCAAAACGCAAATAGTGATAAAGTCTCAAGCTCAACGGATCCTTGTGAGGGTGAAATGAAACGATGCCTATGAACACCTTAAGTGCTTGATGTATCATCACAGGTGCTGTTACTGTTAGATATTCTTAACAACCAGAATGGTTTCAAAATGAACTGTGAAGACAGTCTTCATTTCTCTGAGAAGGGGGAAAACGACCACCCCATCTATATACAATGGTTTTAAAGAGGGGGTTTAACTAGCTCCTTGAATTTGGCATTGCACCTCGTGGCAATCATCTGTGCACCGAGAAATCCTGACGGTACTGCATCATCTTAAGAACATTTTGGTTTTGTGTTCCACCGGAAATTATGATGTGTAAGTATTCCACAGGGAAACTTCTGTAGAAGACTATCCTTAACATGCAACCTGTTATGGCACTGGGTGAGCCAATGAAAGAAAAGAAGAGAGTTTTGCTTTCTCTTCTTGTCCTCACTTGTCTTCTCCTTTTGTTTAGAGTCAGCAGAAAGAGCTCATTACAGCAAAACTAAAGGAAGTGAATTCAGAGTTTTCACTGCACACGTGGACTCCTCCTCCCACAATGACGTATCTGAAAGGCCAAATAAGGCGCTCCTTCCTGACCGTACTCCAGCAAGGGGGCAGAAGGAATTACACGGGCTCTTGGGTGTAGAGTGTACAATTCGACTCACTCCTAACTTGCTTCCCAAGCCCCGGCCATAAAAAAAAATACAGTGGAATAGTTCTCACCTCTGGGAGAATGAAGGAAAAGCACAACACATGTCAATGCTTGTTAGACCACATACACCTTTCGTGGGGATTTTGTTTGGAATGAAAGATGTAGTGACATTTTTAAAATGCAAACAGGTGGTGAATAAATATGGGATCTGCTTCCACATTCATGCACCAAATGCTAGACGACCGTGAACCACAAGAGCAAAGAAACGTACCTAACCATCAATTTACTAGGTCATTTTGAACGTAGGCAGCACAGTGGCCGCGTGCATGAAAAGCCACTCCTGTATTTTGAGAGAGCCTTTCTAAGAATGCTGGAACATTAATAACATGGTCTTAATGCAGTTGAAGACAAAGGAATGTGTTAAGGGCGGCAAGAGTGGCCGAGAATAGCACAACGACAATGTGGTATTTTTCCCTTGCGCTTGTAAAAGCAAGAGGAAAAGAGAGTAAAAATAGTCAGTGCGTTTAAAAAACGACAGCCCTCAATTTTCCAAATGGGTATAAAACTCCGTATGCCACAAATGAATTCACATACACCTAACTCTTGCTAACGCATTCCTACCAGCTTCAAGGAAACGGAGACAAACTATAAACTCGCGATCTCATTGTTCCCTGAAATTAACATAAATATACAACTAATTTTTGAACTTTAGGAAATTCAAGACATCCTCTCATTTGACTTCTGTGAACTCTGAGTTTAATTTTTTAACTGGAAGTAGTCTGATCAGAATAGAAGTTGACGAAATAGCAATAGTCTGTTTTTCTCTTCCTTACAACTTTCTCGACGTGCTGTTTTTGTGTTGCGGTGAATAAATCACAGGCCAATTTTTCTTGTCACTCTTCCACTTCCATTGTGAGTTTTTAGGTGTTGCCGCCTGATGAAGTGGAGGTGCATAAGGATCATCAAGAACATGGAGAATTAAAAAAAATTTTTTTTTTTTTTTAATTTTTTCAACGTTTTTTATTTATTTTTGGGACAGAGAGAGACAGAGCATGAACGGGGGAGGGGCAGAGAGAGAGGGAGACACAGAATCAGAAACAGGCTCCAGGCTCCGAGCCGTCAGCCCAGAGCCCGACGCGGGGCTCGAACTCACGGACCGCGAGATCGTGACCTGGCTGAAGTCGGACGCTTAACCGACTGCGCCACCCAGGCTCCCCCCCAAAAATTTTTTTTTAATGTTACTTAGTTTTGGGAGAGAGAGAGGGAGAAAGAGAGAGAGAGACAGAGACAGAGAGAGAGAGAAAACAACCAGGGGAGGGGCAGAGAGAGTGGGAGACAGAGAATCAGAAACAGGCTCCAGGCTCTGAAGCTGTCAGCACAGAACCTGATGCAGGGCTCGAACTCACGAAACCACGAGATCACGACCCGAGCCCAAGTCCCACCCTTAACTGACGGAGCCACCCAGGCGCGCCAGGAACATGGAGGATTTCAATCCACTCTCCAGATGCGGAAAAATAAAGCAATTTATGCCTTCTCCTCAGTCCTAGCTCTACCAAGCCTGGCACCACGTTTCCACAACTGGCCTTTGTTGGCTGTGACTCAGTAACCCCCAGGACCCAGTGGATTTGTTTCTGAGTTCCGGGACTCGCTGTGTTTGATGTGGGAAGGGCAAGCTTGACCCTCAGTGCATCTTTCTCCCCAAGCTGGTGTTTCTGATTTTAGTCGAAACCCTAGGGCCATCTTAAGCATGACCAAAAAGCACCTTGCATATTGAACCATCCCTAATTATGTGATGGGTATAGACTTGAGACACATAAATCTCAGTCATCGGAGCAACCTGTTTTTCTAAGATTCTCCGGTCCAGTGAGAGACGAAAGCAAATAAGGGAGAGATTGATCTCCTAGTGCTTTTTATTGTCGGTGCTCCACACATCATAAAGTTTTGGCTTGTTAAAGGAAATTCCATAAACAACTTCAGTTAATAATAGTGAAATAACCGTGTGCCTTTCTGGAGCTTCTGCTAAACTCCCTTTCCGCTTGCCATTACCAGAGCATGATTAAGAAAATACCAACAGGCTGTTCAAAGGGGAGGAATAGACTCCAACTGGGAGCCGTACAGATGCTTGAGGGATGAGTAATGAGACAAGGGAACGTGGCCATATCTCCTCAGAGAATCACGCAGTTGTGCGGATCTCTTTTTTTTTGTCTCCTCATTCGAGTGAAACCCGCTGGGTTTCTGGCGTGGTCCGTCTCCTTTCGTGGCCAGGCTGATGGCAAATGCCTAACGGGTTCTTCTCCCAGCTGGTATTTTTGATAGTTTAGGAACATCTTAAGGACGAGATAAATGGACAACATTGAAAGCAAATCGTACTGGAAAGGTGGTGGGTATCTGTCACCTTTTTTTTTTTAAGCCTCTGGTTGCCCGAAACAACTTTATTTTTCATGGCTTTGTCGCTGTGGGTTTACTACTGATGGTGTTGGTCAATTTTTATTCCAAGTGGAGACAGATTTGGGAGGTGATGGTGAAGGGCAGAGGGGAGAAACAGAGGGGGGGGGGGAGCAAGGCCCTATTAATTATTTTTTATTGTGAGGTTTCCCAGAATTATAGAGATTTTCCACATTAGGAAAAGCTGCCATTGGTGTCAGTGTGATGTTTGCGAAGATGAAGTCATGGAAAGCATGTCAGGTGCATAAAGAACTATATGGCCCATGTTCTCTGCAGCAGCCACTTAGGGTGTGTGAGCATAGGGAGGCAGGGGGGTGTTGAAAAAATAGAGAGAGGGAAAAACAAGAGGGTTTTATTAATCTGAAAATGAACATAAAATATCGGCTGATCTTAAAAAAAAAAAAAAAAATCTTAGTGTGTTATAGTCCAGAATCTATGGTCGGTACTTTATATTACTTTCCCTTGAAATCGTGACCCATGTCTTACCAACTCTTTTCTTTTATGCCTCGTTGCCTTTGTTGGCCTTTTGCTTTGGTGCCCTCTGTACCGGTAATTAGGAAATCATCACCGATAATTTTTCTGTGAGCGTTTGGATACGCTTCCGACTGTTGGTTCAAGACCACGCTCTCAGATTCCGTAGCATGTAGCCAAGAGCGTAGGTTTGGGGGAGAGAACACTTGCGTCCAAGCTGGTCCCTGACCTTTACCTGACGCGTGGTCTGCCACCAAGAATGGACTTTTCAAAGCCAGCATCCCAAATTTCCAAGGGAGGGCTGATAACAGTACGTGTGTGCAAGCTGTTCATCGGGATTGGACACCATCCTGCATGTAAGCAGCGTACCTGCACGCAAGAAGCCTTGCAGGAAACATACCTGCAATTTGACGGATACCGCTGGTTTTAAGAAAATGTCTCCCGTCGGGCTCCTTGCCACCTGGCCGGGAATGTAATGACCTTTGAAGAATGACTGTAACCGATTAATGTTTTTCGTTGCTTTACCTGCGTCTCAAGCCAGGTGATCACTAGCGATTCACAGAAACGTCCCCCTCCTGCTGGGTCAAGGAGGTGACGTTTCGCTCTGCTCTGTTAGTGGTGGCTTATATTGGTGTGTGTTTCCTTCTTTCCCGTAGCCTGCAAAATTGGCTATTACAAGGCCCTCTCCACGGATGCCACCTGTGCCAAGTGCCCGCCCCACAGCTACTCTGTCTGGGAAGGAGCCACATCGTGCACCTGTGACCGAGGCTTTTTCAGAGCCGACAACGACGCGGCCGCTATGCCCTGCACCCGTAAGTTGCGTGCTTCTGTCTCGTTTCTTCGATGCCAACGGCTGCCGTTCCCGCCTGGCTGGGTCTTCTCCCAAGATGACCAGGCAGGGGGCAGGTTAGATGGACTGTGAAATCTTTTGTTACTCAAAGCAGGAGGAATGCTTATGAAAAGGAAGGATCCGTCTCGCTGTCCGGGTCGCCTTCAAAACGCACAGCTGACCACAGGCCACTTTCTGGAGCAGTGATGGAGCTCTCAGGGGTTGTCCGGCAGTGCGATTAGAGCTGAGATTGGAATTTATACATGGCTCCTACCGTCTCCTTCGGGAGTCTTGGGGAAGCCTGACAGCTGCGGGGGAGACAGGTCCCGGGCAGGGTTCCGGGGACGGGATCACGTGTGGGCTGTGGTTTCAGTTTGGGCACTGAGGTCATGGCTTGCATTGTCATTACCCTTCTTCCCTCTTTCCTCATAGTTTTGTGTTCATAACATTTAGGCCCGGGTCCTAATAAATGCCTGTTTAATGATAGGCACTCAATACATGCCGGGCTAATGAATGGATGGGGTTGGCCCCTTGGTATGCAGAGGAACAGAGGAGGCTGTTCTCCCACTTTCTGTGGACCGAGCTGCTAGTGTTGCCATTGCTTCCACCAGCACTGTGGGCTTCGCAGACCCTGCCGTGGCTGTGACCTTGACCAGAATAAGCAGCGGGGGGGGGGGGGGGGGGGGGGCGGGCAGGCGTTCCACTCATGGTGCTTCCATCGCGTGAGTCAGTGTGTCGAGGGACAGAGCCAGGCACGCAGGGTTCGCACATGTTCTGTCTTTGTTTCCAACATCCCTCCCTCCCCACAGTTAAGAGCAGGTTGACAGTTTAGTCTCCTAAGTTTCGTCTCCGGTTCCTCATCTGTAGAATGGAGTTAAAAATAGTACCTCCGTCATTGTTGTTGGTATTTAGCACCGTCCTGTGGGCCATGTTAGCATAGAAATGCAAAAAGGTGACGCTACTCAGTATATTTTAGCTTTTACTGTGTTTATGGCTGTTACTGTTTTGTTCCCTATTACAAATTCCATCTTGGCTGGCCTGGAGCCAACATCCCTCCAGATAGAAGTATTTTCTGGCTGTGAGGCCATTGTCTGGTTAAGTCAAGTATCAGCCTTAAAAGGAGTGGGAAGAGATTCCAGATCCATCCTAAATTTGGACTGAGATTACCGGACCCTCCAGAGTTTCTTTTATAAACGACGGCAGCAAGAACCATTTCACAGAGGCGCCTGAGTGGCTCAGTCAGTTGAACGTCTGACTTGCTTTCGGCTTAGGTCATGATCCAGTGTCGGGCTCTGGGCTGAACGTGGAGCCTGCTTGAGATTCTATCTCTCCTTCTCCCTCTGCCCCTCCCCTGCTCACACACGTGAGCTTCCTCTCTCTATCTCTCTGTCTCTCAAAAAAAAAAATAATAACAAGAAGAACGGGGTGCCTGGGTGGTTCAGTCGGTTAAGCATCTGACTCTGGATTTCAGCTCTGGTTATGATCTTATGGTTCTGTGAGTTCAAGCCCTGCACTGAGCTCTGCGCTGGCAGTGTGGAGCCTCCTTGGGGTTCTGTCTCTCTTTCCCTCTCTCTCTCTGCCCCTCCCCAGCTTGCCCTCTCTTCTCTCTCTCAAAGTAAATAAATAAAAAACAAAACAAAACAAAAAAAACAAGAAGAATCATTTTATGATACCCAGGTAATGTATCAGACACTTTCAATACACCTCATCACAGGGCTCATAGTAAACCAAATCTATAAAATAGGCATTATTTTCAGTTTATGCACGACGTAATTGCCAGCTCAGAGATGTTAAGAAGGAGCCCAGGACCCCACCCCAGCTTGGTGCACAACCAGAAGACTGACATTTTTCTTATCACAGGCAGGCTCTCTTGCCCACTCCCCCCTGGGGTCGAACTCAAACTCCCTCTTGAGGGAAGGAGAATACGAGGGCCAGCCTTGGGTGTAAGCGTAAATGGGCAAAGACTTCCTCGTTTTCTTTTTGTGTTCCTTCCCTAGACTAAGTACTTTCTCTAGATGGCCATGATGTTTGATAAGCTCAAGTCCCAGGCTTTTTCTTTTTCCAACCTGAGTATCCTCATCCCGTGTTCCACTCTGTGGGATTAGGTAAACACTCCTCCTCTGACCACACCGGCTGCCAACAGTTCCCTGGGTGTGGGGTTTTAGGGCACCAGTACACTCAAAGGGCAGTATTGGGGCCAGACCATGTGATGGCTGCCTTCATGCAGTCTATCTTTCCATACAGATAGAGCCTTCCCCAGCCTGCAGCCCGACTGTGTTAAGAACCTCATAAAATTCATCTTTGATGGCAAGATGGTCTGGCTCTTGCCTCCAGGCATTTTCAGTCTCATGATTCCGATCTGTCACCAGCATTCTAGGACCATGGGCCCATCACGTAACTACTGCAGCTTCCTACATGGGAGCAGCTTAGGGAGACCCCAGAGGTCACCACCTGCCTGAGTTACTGGAATGCTTTCCCGTGTGTGTAAGTGTGGTAGCCGAGCCCTTGGAATTTTATGTTTGCGTAGGCATAAATTGTTGGCTGTATCTTGAGGATCCAAATGAGAAAAAGAAAATATGGGTTTTAGCAATTGGGGGGCATCAAAAAGTTTCAGAGCTAAAGTAACTTTTGCATTTGTCGGCGATTGCTTTCAATAACGTGAACAAAGGAACACTGGCAGCTTTTTGTGTCACTGATAAAAGACCCATGAAAATACCGACGCAATATGTGATCTTTTTCCCTCCGGTCCATCCTCTTAGTACTCCGCCTACACTTTACTGACTCAAGCTCTTTGTGTTATTCTAAGTTTATTGCGTCCCTCTGACTCGAGCTAGGAGGAAGCACGGTGCTGTTAACACCACAAAGTTCTGAGGTTGTTCAACCCCTCGACGCCGCTTACCCATCGGTCAGCTGGGATTCTCATGATCTGCCTGTCGGGTTGTTTTGAGAATTAAACAAGAAAATATTTGTAAAGGTCTGGCACATGGTAGGGATCTAACAAATGTTTGGTCCCTTCTTGGGTCCCCAGCTGGTCACTTCCTCCCCCAAACCACGTCCACACCACACTCCCAGCGCGTCTGACTGCCTCTCTATGGTGCTTTTCTCACTTGACCGTGCAATTGAATTGCCCAGTGGCCGCACTAGACTCCAGAATCTCTGGGGATAAGATTCAGGCATCAGCATTTTCAAAAGCTGCCCCCGTAATTGCATTGTAAACACAAAGTTGAGCCCACTTCTCTACAGAGTTTATTTTTAAGTGTTTTTTTTTTTTAATTTAATAAACATTAACTACATAAGACTCTGAAGACCTCCTTGGAGACAAGGATAATTGGGGGGGGGGGGGGTGACCATATTTTGCTAATAGGTTTACTAGTAAATTAAGCAGCAGAATTATAGTCTCTTCTACTTTACAGCTCACTTTAGATTTTTCCCTTCCTGCACTGTCCCATACTGTAGCCACTAGGCACATACGACTCTTTAAATTTAAAATTCAGTTTCCAATTTATGCTGTGCCATATTTCAAGGGCTCCCTAGCCGCATGGGGCCAGTGGTGACCATACTGGACAGCTCCTCTGTGGAGTATTTTTGCCATCGCAGAATGTCCTGGACGGCACTTAGTAGGCATTTCAATAGAGAAGACAGTGGGAGTTTCTCAAAGAACCTCCTGTTATCAAATAACCCACAGAATGAAGCCCTTCCCCCTTGCCTCGCCCCCCCCCCCCCCCCAGCTTTATCGGATTCTTTTGACAAGATGTGGGGGAGAGAAAGGAACATAAACATCAGGGATCCTTTCAAACCGACTCCAGCCTTTAATCAGTTCTTACCAGTTGGTTAAGCCAGGTGACAAAGCCAATTCCCTTGTGCTGACAGCCATGATAATCAGGCACCTTCTTTGTTCATTATGCTATCTTTAACTCCAGCATTCCCATGCAGCCCTGCATTTAGTGATCGCTCACTGTGACGGCACGCTAATGAAGAAATAAAACACACTATCTGAGCCTCATTCGTCTAGCCAAAGAGAGACTCTGCTCCACTGGTTTGTAAAATCAGGTTTTTGTTCACTCGGGGAACGATTAGACCAGGGGAACACAAGCAGCATCGGCTAATTTAGAAGGAAACACCTAAGAAGGTCTTCATACCATGCACGCTGCTTGAGAACTTCAAAGGATTAAATGGCCAATAAACACTATCTTTAGGAGTGCCTCTCTTGGCGCTTCCGGTTAAGGTTAGCATAAATGGCCGCCTGTGGGATAGGCTGTATTTCCGTGGAAGCATCACGAATATTTTCGAGAAAATAATCCACACCCCGGTTAGAACAGAGAGTTAGAAGCAATGCTTCTTAAATATCAATGCACGTAGGAAGCACCCGGAAGTCACTAGGGGTTAGCAGGAGAAGTCGGGCCTGATAGGCTGCATTTGTGACAAATTCCCAGCTATTGCTGGTCGGTGGACCATCTTCGGGTGGTAAGGATTTAGATCCTTCCTGATGGATGGCAGGAGACAGGAGGCCCTCTTTTCCGTGGCTGTAACTGTCAGGCCTATTCTTCAGCTCAGTGGTGACTCTAGGAAGATAATTTCAAGGGTGGGGGACATTCTCCCTTGATGGAAATTGAATCCTTCCTTTGTCTCCCAGAAGAAAACCCAACCTGGTTTGGAGTTACATCATCAAATACACTCACCATGGAGCTTTGTTTGTTTGTTTGTTTGTATTTTCTTCCACAGTCCCCCCCAGGTTACTGCCTCAGAGTGGAAATGTCAATGTTCACCTCAGACACGGGTATCAGTCAAGAAAGGTGACAGGGTTTTTGTGACTGCCAGCAACACAGACTCCCATACCTGTCTACACACAAGGATGCCGTTCAAGCTGATGAAGAAATTTTGATCTCGTGAATCATTTCTTAGAGGGAATTTGAATGTGATTTTTATTAAAGAGATACATGTCATTTAACTCGACTGATAACCAGCCCCTCCCCTCCAGATCTCTTTCACCTCCCTCTTACCTTTCTCTGTAGTCAGGAATGTGGTCTGACAGTCAGCAGTGGTGGGAGAAGGCAACTACATGCCTGTGCAGGAAGACTTTTGATTACCTTAGTTATTTAGTTGCTTGTTCAGTGATGATAGTGAGAAAGGTCTTTCCCTCCCTGGGAGACCGAACCTATATCATATTTAAGGCGACTTGCCAACCCCTTACTGTGTTGCAAAATGTACTAGACAAAAATGCCTTCTAGAAGAAGTAAATTGGCTTCGGATATCTGGGAAGGAAAAGCTAATTTGTTATTTTGCCACCTTGACTTCTGAACACCATTACCAGAATGGTTTTCTGTACGTTTCAGTTGGAAATCTGTCCTTGTGCTTTGGGGTGCTCTTTGTTTCACTTGTTGGATGAAACTTATTAGAGCCTCCTGATTGGAGCACTCTGTGAAATAAGAGATCATGATTTTGGATTGCCAACTTGAGGGGTCTTCACAAATCTGTCTCCAAGTCAACGGCCTTGAATGATTCAGTCAGCTGTGCCAAACAAACAAAGAGTGATTGATTGATCCTCAGACGTGGCCTAAAATACTCCACATTTGCAGCTTTTGAGACAATTTATACTGGAGGAGCTTAGAGCTAATGAGGGCAAATTTCCCAAGGTCTATGACGAAAGGTCCTGATTTGAAAACGCTGGTCTGCAGGCTTAGGTTATTGAGAAACTGAAATAGCTTAGCCCCAAACAGCGAACATCACTCACTTTGTTTCTACGTTTGCCTTTTCTAATTGAATGTAGTGCACCACTGTATTTCCTCCAGAAAGTGTATTGTTTTAAAATTACCATTTCAGGTCTATTACTCAAAGCCCTCACTTCTAATGCCTTCTGACAGTTATCAACATAATGAACCATAATGAAATGATGAGCAATTTTCAGTGGAAACCCAATGTGGATCCCAGTGGTGCTGTGTGACTGTGTTGTTAAAACTTGAATGCAAATTAAAATAACATCGTCCTTACTTGTTTCCAAGGTCAGGAGAAGAGAGACCCTTTTTTTTTCTTTTTTAAGCGCTTTAATTTTGGAAATCTCACATCCATTTTCAAACAAGCCCTTGAAGGTGCCACTGATGTTCGGTTCAGTTCTCTGCCCCAAAGATTTACATGCTTAACAGTCTGGCTAAGGGATTTGGGGAGGGATGTCTAGCATGAGTCTTTGATGTATAAACCATAGCATAAAAGGCAGCCTTCGGTTTTAAGTAAGCTACATTTTTTTCCCCCACCCAAAAGCATGTATCTTTTTGCTCTAGGGCTTCCAATAACTAACAATATAATGGTGGAAGGCAGGACATTCTATGAAATTGATCAATGAGAGTGTAGTCAGCGGTCGTGAAAGACCCGTTGGTTGTAGGAGTGAAAACAAAAGCCAAAGATTCCTACAGTTTCGTTAATAAGTGTTGCAGGAGATCCGTTCGTTGATCTCTGATCATATCCCAGTTTATCGGCCATGTAATCAATCATTTTTGTGAAGCTATTTTTACGGAAATTCTTGGATCTGAAATTTACAGGGGAATTTGTTGCTTCATGTCATTTATCGAATTTGTGGAATGAGAGTACAATTTCATGCTACATTCCGTTTGTCGCGGGATAAAAACTCAGATTGAGACACCAACTCTCCCGCTGCCAGATTCTGTGACAGGGACTTTAGTTCGCAACATATGGTCATGCCGCCTGGTAATCAGTTGTTAAGCCAATTAATATGCCTGTCCTCGGACCATACCCAACAGATAAGAACAATCAAAGAAATTTTGATGATTCGGATGCAGTCTTCAACAGGTAAATGAACCTGTTGGCTTATTTGGGTAGATCTCAGTGGTTCAGAGTCTGGTATTGGTAATGAGTAACCCACATCCTTGCCTCTCCCTTTCTGATTGCCTTTCGGCATTTTGACTACCAGTAGAGAAAAAAAGCACCTCTGGAGAGGCCAGGAGTGTGATTCTTGTCCAAAGACGATTAGGGCTACAGGGGGAAAGATCACCAAGTAGTGCTTATTGGAAGAGGATGGATGCATCCCAGTCTGACCACTTGCCATTGGGCTGTTTATAAAATTTGAAAAAGCTTCAGGATATTTAATAAGGATCAAGTGTCCTCTCCTCGAACTGTGTGTTTTAAAACAATGCTGTTTTAGCCTTCTCTTTCCCCTCCCGCCTACTTCTCATTTTATACAGATCAACAGTCCAATGTGGACATTGTATAGGGATTACTAGTACAACGTGGATTCAACTGGAACGTGCATAGGTTTGAGGAACACTGATGTGATATATGCCCAAGTGAACGACTTGAATAATCTCTGCCAATGCCATTTAGCCAGCTTATTGCAATTTTTCCACCACCATGAATGAGTAAGAGTGGCTTGTTATCAATCGAGCCCTGTCATTTCTGGATCGCATTTTTGACACTAGTCATGGAAGTCATACAGTGGTTGTGCCCAGCATGCTTCTGTGAAACAGGGTCAATTATACACTGTGCTGAGGTCCCCTGGGGTGAGAACTGGATACCTTCTTTGCTCTCAGTATTTTGATTTTCCTCCCATAGTTGACTCTTATTCTACACGTGATCTACAGCTCAACAGAAGATGAACTCAGAGAAGAGTTTCATTGCATCGATCTGATTGCCCCCCGCCCCTCGTGTGACCTTCTCCCTGCGCCCCCGCCCCCCTCACCCCAGGGAAAAAGCCTTTAACAGAAACTCCTAATTGCCCTCTTGAGTGGAAGTTAGGACCAGAGAGAGAGGTTAACTCAACGAAGACAAAAGCACCATCTAGGAAGTCATGGCAGCACATTTCAGCCTTAAGGACAGGCAACTAGAAGAAACGTGATTCTGGGAGGAAGTGAGAAAGTGAGGAATGGTCCACAAAAAGCTCAGAGTTGTGCTTTCTTTTTTCTTTTCTTTTTCTCCCCCCCCCCCCTTTGGATTGCTTGTATCTTTGTGACAGGGGCCATTATAGCCCCAGAATCAGACTTTCTGATCACAGTACCTTTGCGCATTTGGATCGTATTCATTTGGGTGACTTGCGAAACTTTTCTTATCTTCGGTTTGGTCATCAGATTGCCGAGGCTGATCGATGCCCTTTGTCAGATTTTATTATGAGGATGAAATAAGATAAAGTATGAAAAACCAGCTTGCAAGAAATGTAAATTAATTCACAGCCTGGCTACTTTTATTTATTTATTTAAAAAAAATTTTTAACGTTTATTTATTTTTGAAACAGAGACAGAGCATGAACAGGGGAGGGGCAGAGAGAGAGGGAGGCACAGAATCGGAAGCAGGCTCCAGGCTCTGAGCCATCAGCCCAGAGCCCAACGCGGGGCTCGAACTCACGAACTGTGAGATCGTGACCTGAGCTGAAGTTGGATACTTAACGGACTGAGCCACCCAGGTGCCCTTAGCCTGGCTACTTTTAAAGCGAACTGCTCAAAATTTTGAAGAAATGGAACAAAGCGCCTTGCTCTGTCTTTCTCACTGTGGCCTCCTCATGACTAATGGAGAGTTTCCTTTTAAAGCACTTGAGCCATAAACTAGTCGTCCTCAAATAAATAAACCGAAACCTCCGTGAGCCCAGTAAAGACAAAGGTGTCTGGAGAGGACGATGTGAGAATAGATATGCCAGAAAAAGAGGCAGGGGCAGAATTGCAGCAAGAAGTTACCTTGACAGGAAGCCAAGAATGTTTCACGGAGCAACAAGTGGTTGGTGCATCCAAATGGTTCTATTTGTTAATGACGGGCAGTTACGCTTTGGCTCTACTCATCGTTGAAACACAGAAACTGCACTGTTCATCTATCTCAGAAGAGGTGTCCCCGAACAGCAGTCTTTATGTAAACTGACCCACAGCCGCAGGGACTGAGAGAAAGCGATTAACAGTGGCAACATATACAACTGTCGGGGGGAGGAAGCCTGGGCTTCGTTTCAGGCAAAACTTACATACACCCCAACTGTTGACTCTGTGTTCTAGCCTGTCTTTCAGCCGGAGAGAGATTAACACGGGCTTATCTGAAGGGGTGGAAGGTTTTACGGCTAAGGCACTGAAGTATCATTGACAGTCCAAAAGTTGGACATGATTAATGAAGCCTTATGAAGTGGAACTCGAGACCCACGGCCCCTCTTCCTCAGAAGAGACGTCTTGTACTTGTTGCCTTGGCATTTTTGTAGGGTGACAGTCGCAGCATTTGAAGACATTGATCATTTAAGAGTCAGGCTTCTGCCCATGCTCCCGGGGGATGTTTCTTTCCACGTCCAGAATTAATTTCGTGGCTCAGGCGTGGAATTTTAAAATGGTGATTAAAAATCCGTTAAGTATTAGATGTCTGTGAGGGTTCTGGAAACCACTCTTGACGTGAGCCCAGCTACTTTGTTCTCCTATCAGCTATCTCCTTGCTTTGGCTGCAGGCTTGCATTTCAAACTTCTAGCCTGTGATTGCCTTTTTTTTTTTTTTTTTTTGGAATATCCTATTTTATTTTATTTTATTTATTTTAAGCAATGTGGTATTTTATTTATTTTTTTAATTTTTTTTATAGAGAAAGTGAGAGCACAGGAGGAGGGCAGAGGGAGAGAGAGAATCTTAAATAAGCTTCACGCTCAGTGCAGAGGGTGATGTGGGCTCAATCCCCTGACTCTGGGATCATGACCTGAGCCTAAATCAAGAGTCAGACACTCAACTGACTGAGCCAACCAAGTGCCCCTATTTTTTTTTTTTTTAATTTTAGAGGGGAAGGGTGAGAAATGCAGAAGGAGAAAGAGAATTTTAAGCAGGCTCCACACTCAGTGCAGAGCCCAATGTGGGGCTTGATCCCACACCGTGGGATCATGACCTGAACAAAAATCAAGAGTCGACGCTCAACCAACAGAGCCATCCATACACCCCTGGAATATGCTTTTGCAACATACACCAGTGCTGTAGTGGTGACACCTTTGATGAGTGAGCTGGACTGGGTTCAGGAACCGTCATTAATTCGTTTATTTATTCAGTAGATACTTAATGAATATCTATTAATAAATTTGGCACCTTCCTAAGGGCCGGGGATACTCTCATGAACCAGAAAAAAATATTTCTGTTCTAATTGGAATATGAATAATAAATAGGATGATCAAAAATTCTCACAAGAAGGAAAAAGATGATGTGATAGAATGCAGTGGAGGAAACGGAAGCGTTTCATTTTGCGTGGAGGGAGAAGGGAGGAGGGAGGACCTGAGCTGGGCCCCCTGAGGGGTAAGGAGGCAGCTATTGGAAAAGCCAGGGGAGAGAATTGCAGGTGGAACTACCAAGTCTAAAACATATGAGCTGCGTGTCTCGAGTTGTGCTAATAATGGGAATTTTCAACTTGACTTTTTCCCCCTAGCCTTACAATCTGTTAGCATTTTAACAATTGTTATAAGACATTGCGGATTTTGGGTTTATATAGCATATTATACCTTGCATCCATATAGATTTATAAACCTTCGGCAGAACACACTTCTAGCTGCAGTGGTGACAGTATCCTTTTTGGTTTCCAACTTTTTCTGACGTTCCAATTGCTACCTCTAACATTGAAAAAAAAAAGCATTTTATCTGGCTTGTGGGTTGGGGGTGGGGTACGTAGAGAGCACTTAGCTTGACATTGACTTTCCTTGGGATGGTTTACACCAAGCTCCTCCTTCGCATCGGAGGCATTTATGACTTTAGGTTCAGTGTTGGCTGATCCCTTTTCAATGACTTATTAATAAGTAAGGCTCATACAGATTTCATGTGGATATGTTAACATTGGGTTCTCCTACATGGGGCTACTTTAAATCCTGACGTAAGCCAGTGTGTTCGCTAAACTACTCGGGAATTATACTTTTGCCTAATGCACAGGAGAGAAGAACTAAGATTTGTAGAGTTACTAGAATGTTCTTTTATACTTGGAATGTTGCCCTTCTTGAATGTCACATTCACTCAACTTCTCTAGATAGAGTATGCTTTATTTCTGGAAGGTTGTCTTTTCCCAGAAGAGAGTACATGATGGGTTAAGGGAGATCAAGATTCCTTTTATGATATAATATGATATGATATTTTATTATATGATATGATAGTCCTTTGCTTTTGCTATAATTTGGCTAAGGTTTCTTTGGGACTTCATATTGTCAAACTCCTGTCAACCAAATGCAACCTGACATCCCACTAGAAAATAATAATTACCCATTGTAGCACCTTTCACAAGTACCTGCTGTGCAATCGAGAAAGTATTTCACACCAGCGAAGCAAATGGATGTTCATTCAATTTATTCACAGTGGCAGGAAATACCGTGGCCATTGCTTTCAGAGCACCGAGAAACTCAAGAAATAGGCCATAATATTGCACATATTTTATTTCTTCCTGAGTCCATGAAGGTAGATGTAACTTCAACCTTAGCAGCCAGGGCTGTAGGAAGATATAAATCAGGGGTTCTTGGACTGAGCTCCCTAGAGAGTTTCAGGGTATGTTTGAAGTCCCTAGCATTAATGTGCCAAATTGTGAGGATTCTAACGAGCATCTTTTTGAAGGGAGGGTGCACTTCTCCCAACAATCTCTTTGTAGCCGGGGCTGGTAAACTACGGCCCGAAGGCTGAATTCACCTGCCCCGGTTTTTGAAAATAAAATTTTCTTGAGATGCAGTCACATCCATTTGTTTAGGTGATGTCTATGGCTGTTTTCGAGGTACAGTGAAAACTTGAGTAGTAGCTACAGAGAACGAGTGGCCCATAAAACCTGAAATACTGACTAGCTATCTGGTCCTTTACAGAGAAAGTTTTGTTGAATACTGTTGTAATGGATTTGTAAGTTAAAGATTATTGCATTTGACCTTTGGTCCTGGTAGCAGAGTTATTATCTATGCCACTAACCTATATTTCAAACACGAAGGACATTCTAAACATGAGACGTTTAAAAGAGTTTAACATTCTAGCTCCATTCGTGGAGGGTCTTATATACATGAATTCCAAAGAAGTTAAAAAAAAATGTAAAGGAAGTACATTTATTTCCCCTTACTGACACTCCAGCATTTGATTTGTATTTAAAAATGTCTTAATGTTGATGGTCAACATAAAATGTACAGGAAACTGTGGTTCTACAAAGGCTACTAAGGAAAATGCCAGCCTACCTTTGAAAATGTAAAACTTAACTTTCTTCAGGTATAAAATTGCCCACGGCTTCTGAACCAAATAAACCATCGGCTGGAACCAAGATGGAGAAGGAAAGTCGTAATAACCAGTCCTAAATGAACAAAACTTTGATTGAGGGAGCTCACATATTTTTTTTTTTAATTTATCTTTTTAAGATTTTGTTTTTAAGTGATCTCTACACTCAACGTGGGCTTCGAACTTACAACCCCTGAGATCAAGAGTTGCATGATCTACCGGGCCAGCCAGGCACCCCATGGAGTCCACATTTTAAGCTCCCAGCCATGCTGGGCTGGTAATGGAGATATAAAAAATGAGAGTGAGTCCAGGGCCTGCACTATACCTCCTCCTGCTCACATCATCTGTATTTAGCTTCCTTTAGTCTTTTCCTTCCCCCTGATTTCCTGCCCTTTCCTTCTTCAGGTATCCAGGAAAGCATCAAACTGAGTCTGATTTGTCTTTCCCTTTGTCTTCTAGAGCAGGCAACAAACAATAAGCATGTGAATGAGTCCACAATCCCTCCCAACGGAAGTAATCACTAAGATATGATATACAGCCCAACTTCCTTTTTGCAAAGTATTTTTAAAGTGTAGAACAGGGGGACTTGAATTAAACGAGGTATATTGAGATACCCCTCTCCAGGGCTTACTGCTAATGAGTCTTCTGTGTGTAAGAACTGACTCCCAGCTTTAGCTCAGGGAGGGCTGTATTAATTCACACCCTGTAGGGAGGGGGCCTCAGGTGCATTGCAGGACTTTGTTAGTTTGCCATCCAGCCATTCATTCATTCGTCAACTCCTCAAACGTTTACTGTGCTTATTCTGAAGTGGGAATCAGAGTAGTAGACACTGGGAAATGATGACGACATCAGCTCTCTTGGGGAGTACATAGACCGGTGATAGAAACAGATAACGCAGCGTATGTCTGAACAGCAAGACCCCATCACATGGTCCAAAGTTAGACAGAGAAATAAATGTGACCTGTACGGTGGGACGATGCCATAAGCAAGATTGCTGCCAGTACTACATAAAGGCTAGTAGTGGGTAGTTTTGGAAAGGATAAAAGGACAAGACCCTGTAACGTATAATGACCTATAAGCTACCTGAGGCTAGGTACTTAGTAGGTGCCATCTCAATATGGAGACTAGAAAATTTAAACAAAGAGTATGATTACCGTGTTTTGTTACAGATCTCATATTTGTAATTGGAGACTTGCTTGCAAGTTGACCTGTTTCTGGTGAGACAGGCAAAATCCCTTGTCAGAAACTTAATGGTTCCCAAATATCCAGATACACTACTTACTTTACGTAAACAGAAGACAAGATCATCTGAGTTACATTTTTTTTTTTTTTTCCCCTCCTGGATGCCTTGTATTTACTGAGACAGCCCATGTTACTCAGAACGCTATTTTCTTTTCATTATAGCCATCTCTACAGTTAATTGTGTTAAGGTGCTGCTATTAACATTAGGTATTACTGTTGGATCTGGATGGACTTTTGGGTTGTATTAAAGCATATACTTTCTTGTCTTGAGAATACTTTCTTTTCTGAGGAAAAGAGGGCACCTCCTTATAAATGGAAATATACTTACCATCTTTCAATGGACATGAGTTTAAAAAAAAAGGAAAGAAAGAAAACCACGATCCTGCAAACAAAATACAACCACCGTTATGATTTTAATTTATAAAGCATGCACTCTTTCCCAGGCCTTTGCAGAACACCGTGATTATCGTACTGGGTGGGCATTTTTCTATCTGCCACCCCCCCCCCCCAGAAAAACCCACAGAATAAAACTCTACCATAGTCCAATTTTTAAGCCCATATAACATCACTCCCTACGGCAGCAAAACAAAACATATGCAGTACAATTCACCAAACCATTCATGGAGGCATCATTGAACTTGAACTTGCCTAGTCCTCTGTCTTCCCGTTAGCATCCACCGCAGGGTCTTTAAGAATCGTTGCCCAAAGAAGCCTGTTCCAGGCCACCACTTGTTTGGGGCCCAGCCCTCCATTTTGAAATCCTGCAGCATCTTTTTTTTTTTTTGTTTTTTTGTTTTTGTTTTTGTTTTTCTTTCTTTCCCATGGGGCAGTGTTATATCTCTGAGTCCTGTGACCATTTAGTTTTCTGCTCCATTTCTTCTCTGTTTAGACACTGCCATGCCCCGTCCTACATACTAATTACTGACTTTTTGCTTCTGCATTGCTTGATTCATTGTGTCACATTTTCCCATGTGAAAGTGGATCAGGAACCTTGGCAAGGTGGTTAATGGATTTAAGAGTCAGTCGTATTTAACCCTGGAAGTCATAGCAAAATAAGAACCAGTGGCTGACCCATTTTATAAACCAAGCTGTGGTAAGTTTTAGCTGCAGACTACTAGTGGATTTCACCATGGTGGCAAGCATCCATAAAATTTGAACAGGATAGAGGACACACCCTCCCTTTTTACCTTTACCTCTTAAACTTTGGCCGAAACTACTGCTTTTGTTGTTATTACACCTCTATGGGGAGCCACATAACGGAGTGGAAATAACCCCGGAGTGGGAGTTAGGACTTTTGGATTTTAGTCCGACTCTGTCACTAATGAAATTGCATGGAATTTCAGTGTCGTCAGGTCCACATACTGGATCTCAATTCCCTCGTCTTTTTAAAATGAGGTTATTTGTTTGGCCAAATCATCTTTAACTTCCTGTCTGTCTCTGTTCACGTATTCAGAAACCACTTATTTACCTTCATTATATTCCAGTCACTAAGCTAAGGACCATAGCTATAAATATGAAACCTAAGCAAGAAAGAAATTCGTATTTTCCTTCTGCAGACTTCTGTGGGGGTACTCTTACTTTTAAGAACAAATTTTACGACACTGGAAGGGGCCTAGATCTCAAAATTAAGAGAGGCTGTTGATAATTAGTCTCGAGGGGGAGATTGGGAAGCCCTGGATTAACCCTTTTTCAGCATTACCACCAAGATCCTTTAGCAATCCAACAGCATGAGCTGAGTAATAAATATTGGGTATGACTCCTTATTAGTAGGTTGCCTCGTTTGATTTTGTCCCCGTGGTTACTTTGGAACAACGCAGTCCATTGTGGTTGACTAGATAAAGCTTCTTCCCGGTTCACACAGGCCTCCAGTTAACTTCCTTTTCCTGAGGAACATGGTCACATTTCCCTTAAAGCAGTTCATCGCAAATACATTAGAATAGATAGAGTGAGCCAGAAACCTGAAATCTCCATTAAAACTCACTCTGGTTCTTTTCTTGGAAGACCAAAATGGGGAAGAGAAAGGAAGAGAGGACTTTCCACACGTCCCTTTGAGGAGGTGTTTTGCATCAGAGTGGGGCAGATATCTTTCCAGCCTTTGGTACTGGCTCAGTCCAGGAATATCCCCTCCCTTCTCCCACCCAGATTCTTCTCCTTGAAGGCAGTTTGCGTTGCAACTCTTTGGCACGTAAAGACTAATCTCCGGCAAGAAACAAGAGGGTTCGTCATGGCTCGCTAGTCTTATTATTATTATTATTATTTTTTATTGCTATCTTTAAAACCAACCACTATGTTGTTTGCGGTCAGTTGTTCTGTTTCCAAACAGCCGCCACTACCGTTCATGTTTCACAAACTCTTTGATGTCAGTGGGAATGAGTCAGCTCAAAAGGGCCTGGGCCAGCCTTGGCTAGCTGAAGGGCAGGACGTGGGGCCTGAGAGCCTTTGCACGATCCCTGCCGCAAGTTGGGATCTCCCAACGACCCTACCTTTGACATCGCTGCAACCAGGTTACACGAGTTCCTTCTAATTACCTATGACGAGCTTAACTCCCAACTGCCCGTGCTGGGCTGGAGAGGCGT
The DNA here is from genome assembly GCF_028018385.1 of Neofelis nebulosa. Lineage (NCBI taxonomy): Eukaryota > Metazoa > Chordata > Mammalia > Carnivora > Felidae > Neofelis > Neofelis nebulosa. Next base: position 16,534,847 of record NC_080783.1, read on the forward strand.
GTCTATACGATTCGGTTAATTTTATTCCGCATGGAGGACGCGCTGTACTTAGGAATCCCGATTTCTCTTCAGAAGTGGCACCTACCTCTTACTCTACCAGGGTCCCACACTAGCCCTGGGAACTTGAATCACGCTCATATGTGCCTGTTTGCAGATGGTGAGATAAAAACCAGATAAGTTCTACTTTTTCTGCCGCTTCAAAGAGAAGCCTGGACTTGGAGCGTGTTTGATGTCAATGTCGAGATGCACGCCGTCTCAGGACAGCAGTCGGTGTTACCGATGTAGCAGCTTTCTTTCACGGCGTGCTTTTTTTTTAAAGATTTTTCTTTTTTTTTTTTTTCCCTCGCTGGCTTGATTGGCTTTCTGCTTTCTTTGCCACATGGGCCCACCTTACTCCCCATCGCTGCAGAGAATACTAGAAACTCACAGAGATTCCAAAAGGATAGTTTAAGTTCTTGGTGTGATAATGTATGTGTGTGTGTGTGTTATTATTTTTTTTTCCTTCTCCAGGCCCACCATCTGCTCCCCTCAACTTGATCTCAAACGTCAATGAGACATCCGTGAACTTGGAATGGAGCAGCCCTCAGAACACAGGTGGTCGCCAGGACATCTCCTACAATGTGGTGTGCAAGAGATGTGGGGCTGGTGATTCCAGCAAGTGCCGACCCTGTGGAAGTGGGGTCCACTATACCCCCCAGCAGAACGGCCTGAAGACCACCAAAGTTTCCATCACTGACCTCCTGGCTCACACCAATTACACATTCGAAATCTGGGCCGTGAATGGGGTGTCCAAGTATAACCCCAGCCCGGACCAGTCGGTGTCTGTCACCGTGACAACCAACCAAGCAGGTAGGAATCCGATCTACTTTATGGTATGATATAAATAGAGAGAGGGGGCGCTCGGCTGGCTCGGTCGGTTGAGTGTCTGACTTTGGCTCGGGTTGTGATATCGTAGTCCGTGGGTTTGAGCCCCTCATCGGGCTGTGTGCTGACACCTCAGAGCCTGGAGCCTGCTTCCGATTCTGTGTCTCCCTCTCTCTCTGCCCGTTCCCCATTCTCTCTCTCTCCCTCTCTCTCACAAATAAAAAAAATTTCAAAAGTTTAAAAAATAAAAAATAAATAAATGTACAGAGATAAAGGGCTTATGGAGGTATCCATGAATTAACTTAGACTTAATTCTACAATTAAACTGGAACCCCATGGATCTGATTATAAACCTGCGAGCTGCCTTGTAATACAAAAGATTCTTAGAAGAATGATCATTCGTTCCACCAATACTGTTTTGGACACCCAACTGCATAGCATGCCCTATGCTAAGTGGTGACGATCACATGAGATTAAAAGACGCTGTCTGATTGAAAGGGGATGACAGTCGGTGAGATGGGTCACTCCATGCTGGACTTCTCTTGTCAGGGATTCATATCAGCCATTTTGATCACAAGGCCCATGGTTGGACATCAGAGCATTTAACAGATTATTTTGGCTTATAAAATTGCTTTTTTTTTTTTTTTTTTTTAAATTTTTTTTTCAACGTTTTTTATTTATTTTTGGGACAGAGAGAGACAGAGCATGAACGGGGGAGGGGCAGAGAAAGAGGGAGACACAGAATCGGAAACAGGCTCCAGGCTCCGAGCCATCAGCCCAGAGCCTGACGCGGGGCTCGAACTCACGGACCGCGAGATCGTGACCTGGCTGAAGTCGGACGCTTAACCGACTGCGCCACCCAGGCGCCCCATAAAATTGCTTTTTACCAATGCAGAGCACCATAGTGGCATGTGCTGTCTTTTCCAACAAAAGCATCAGGGGCTATGTTTTGATCTTGTTTGAATTAAAAAAAAAAAAAAATGTATACCGACCTCTACTAGAGTCATCAGGTAAATCTGTGGATGGTGAAGAGATTAATGGGCAGCTCTCTCTGTGTGGTTTGGCAGAATTTTCCTCAAAATACATAGTAGGTTTGCAGCCCCTTTGCTAGGTGAATCCATAATTGACACGTGGGGGGAGAGTGCATTTACCCCATTTTCGGCATCACTTTCCTCTTCTAATTCAGCCGACTTGAAGACATTCTCTGTTCATGAAGAGTTTCTGCTGAGTTCATTGCAGAACTGTTACAAAGTCTCGAATATCTATAAAATGTTTCAAAGAGCAAAGCCGAATCTGGGTTTGTAAATTGCAGCTCCTGACCCACTGGTTCCCGCTCATCCCTTGCAAACGTTTTCACGCTTTCTCCAACTGATTTTCCATCCTGGGTCTCTGCCACCTGCTTCACATTGCTGGCTCCCTGTTATTTATTTCTGGTGAGTTAAAGGGGAATAAGAAAAAAAAAAAAAAAAGAGCGATAGCTTATCCTTTCATGAGGCCCTTAAGAACAACAAACTTCGCCCGAAAAGGATTGTAAATTGCCAAGCAGTCCTATCACCTCTTACTGTACTTCCCTCTCAAATGAATGTTTCAGTAAGTGCACTCAATAGTTAAGTAAAATATATCTGTATTAATTGATCCTGTAGTGAAAAGTATTCCAGGGTCCCACTCCAAAGCCATTATTTTTCCCCTTGCCCTGAACTCTCTAGAATAAATACAAAGTTACGACTCGGGTGGGGGTTTTAAACTGGGGCTCGAATGGCGAATCTTACCGGAAAGTAGCTTCAAGTGTACAGATGTGACCCGTCTTGTAAAATACGTGGTGTGAACAGATCGTCTGGTTTTGCTCTGGTCTTTTATTTCTGCGCTTTCGGGTGTTGAACACGGTTAGTGGTGATCCGCTTTATTTTTCTACAAAGACTGGTGTGATTTAGGAGGTTTTGATAGCATCGCAAGTACTCTGTCTTTGCCAGCTTTTTATTGGTTCTTTTTTGGAAATATTGCCCGTGGATCCTGGGGAACATATTGGTGCTACTGCTGTCTCTGAGTTAGACGGGGCCAGCCTCTCTGCGCCCGCTGGGGAATCTGGTTTATGATTCAATCAATATTCTTATGTTCGGCCTGACGTCCGTGTCCTCAGACACGTCGCTACTTTGTGTTCTTAACTGATTTAAAAGTAAGAAGGGACTTTTTGAGGCCTCAGCTGTACAAGGTGAAGTCATTCTCTTTGGCCGAGAATAGCCATTGGGAGACATGCTGAGGACAGGCTTGGCTCCCACAGATTTTGTAGGGGGACCCTTATGACTCTCTGTATACGTAAGAATGCGGGCCAAGGGATTATGTCAGCTCCTACCAGGCCAGAAGGCCCAAGGAGTGCAAAGAAGGCAGGCTAAAAAGCCTCCGAAAGAAGAAAACGTGCAAAAACAATACGAGAGAGGGAGGGGAAGAAAGTCTAAGTTTTATTAAAAATGTAGGTGTAATTCTTTTCGATCTAGCAGAAGGGGGTGGGGGGAACGGAGGATTCCTCTGACACAGTGAGGTTTTCTCTGCTGTGGTGAGCAGACCCGCCGGGCGGTTTGCTGAACAGGACAAACTTCCAGCTCCCTCTTTTAATTTTCATGACGGGTAATGCTGGGAAGCTGTTCAAAATTAAAAATAAATCTTTCAATAAGGAGACCTCCTATGTGGCCAGCCAGAAAGCTTTCACTTAGCAGAGAGTTGTGTATGTGCGAAGCACTGCCTCATTACAGGATCTGGAGTTCCCTAATTCGATATCAGCGGAATAGTTTATCTTTGATTAACAAACCCTTTCTTCATAGTAGGGCAAATTAATAACGCAGGCCAAAATTCTGGGTGAATGTGGCAACCGTAGACTCTATCAAACCTCCCCTAAGCGTATTTACGTACACACAATTATATTGTAATTGCAGTCATTCCTATCATTTCATTAAACTCAATTCCTTAGGGACCCCTGTAGGCAATGATGGCTCATTCTGTAAGGAATCCATAGAATAAATGCATATTAGCATTTACCACCTGAAAGCCCCAGTTTAGGGGCTCGCCTGTTCTGCCTTGTTTTCACAGGGTTCTTTCTCTCATCAGTTCCTTATTCAACAAACACTACAGGCCTTCCTTAGATACCTGGTTTTGTCACCAGGACCTCTGAGACGCTCAGAGCTGAACAGGTTCAGGAAGGTGGCCTGACTCACCCGAGGTAACGTCAGGGCCAGTACCTGAAACCAGCGAGCACCCTCCCTGCTCCTGAAAGGACAAAGTTGCTTTCTTTTACCATTATTGGATAATTAATAGCATCCCTGTATCCAGCCTGGCATTCTCCCCTTTTAGGCGACCAGTATCTGGGCACCAGAAAGGTAGGTCTGACCGGCCTTTGATCCTTTAGTTGTGGAATGTGGTGTGAATGGGCTGGTGTTCTCACATGGTTATTTAAATCATTCTCACCCAGGTCCTATTGTTGGGGTCTTAAGAAGTAACTAACAAGATGCTCTTCCTCCCCTCCTGAATTCAAACCCAATTGACACTGGGGACCAGACCCCTGGAGCTCAGGATGTCAGCTTTATTGCCGACCATCTGATTGAAGGATGTGAGCTTTATTTCCGGGGCCAAAAGGGCTGGCTCTTAAAGACACTTGCCCAGTGTCACCCAGAGATGGTCTGGCTCAGCTGGCTGACGGCAGGCTCCCTGAAGGATCAAGCCTGTGCCCCCGAGGTTGTCCACTCTGTGCAGGTGGGAGGGTGTCAGACAGCAGATTTCCGTGAGAGAATTCATCCCCACCCCCACCCCATGCCAAGAGTGGGAAGGAGAAGCCGGGAAGAGGGTGAGGGTGGGAAGCTCCCTCGGGAGTCCCCCGGTAGGAGAAGAACAGACCAGGAAAAGACAACTCCTCCCTCCCGACACTTCCCTGCATTACAGTCCAAAAGGAACAAAGTGAGATTCCCTGGGAAAACTGAACCTGTCCCTTCCTCCGTCAAACATCCTGTGGCAACTGTTACGTGTTTTGTTTAGGAGAAGATGGTTCTGGTGTTTATGAAAAGGGAATACGAAGACGGCCGGGTGATTTGTTTTCTAAATGGCTTTCCTTTGGTTTACTTTTACTCAAGTGGACCATCTCGGGCAAATGAATACAGGATGTGTCGCCAGGAGAGAGAGAGGCTGTAGAAAGGAAACAAGGGTTTTTCCTTTTCCTGGCCAAGCAACCGAGCTGTGAACCTTTTTGCAAAAAAACATGCTGAAATGGCAGCCAGCAGTAGATCTGAAGATCTCAGAGTCAGCTTGCACCGTTTCACACACCCCCCCCCGAAGCCCCCCACCCCTGTCTTTCAGTTCTGCGGCCGAATGGTACTCAAGGTTGTTTCGTCTGTTGTTCATTGTTAGGAACTGCTATGGGTAATATTCATTCCCTCCTAACCCCCAGTTGCACCTGGGACGGTGAGCTGTGGCACGTTTATTTATTTGATTGTTTCTTTGTTTCTTTAAGTATAAACTCTACACCCAACACGGGGCTCAAACTCACGACGCCCCGACCGAGGTCAAGAGTCTTTATGCTCTACAGACTGAGCCGGCCAGGCGCCCCAGTGATCACACCTCTGATTTTTCCTTTGCATGAGATACTCTTCTAAATCCTTGACGATGAAATGGCATCTGGTAACCTCTTGTCAGCACAGCTGCAGTGTCCCTGTGACAAACATCTTTAACACACTGAGTTTGGAGGAGTTCAGATATTTGGTGGATTGCATAATTATTTGAACCTAGCTGATCTCTAAGATCTTTTCTAATTCCAAAAGTCTGTGATTCCGAGAATATAGCCATGAGTTATGGGCATGAAGAAGTCGGGCTTATTCCCACAGGATGTTCGGGAATGGGCTCCCAAGGCAATTCCAAGGATGGGGGAAATTCCAAAAAATGCTTCCGCAGAATCAGCAGGGTGCACCTGAATCCTGCCTTCTCTCTACCCCTCCAAACTCACACCTACCAAGGTATTTCCTTGGAAGGGCAACACAGTAAGCTAGCTGCCTCTCGAGTATGGTTCTTCCATACGCCGCCCTGGACATTTGGCAATGCCTGGAGATCTTTCTGGCTGTCACGGGTGGGAGTGCCATTACAGTTCGTGGGTGAAAGCCAGGGATGCTGCTAAGCACCCCATCATGCGTAGGACCGCCCTCACGATGAAGAATTATCTAGTTCGAAATGCCCATGGTGCCAAGACGGAAAAACGCTAGTGATATACATTTGAAAAGGAAATTTCATGACTTCATAGAAATTCCGACTTTCCAAGGGTTCCATCGCCAGCCTGTCTCTGCTTGGTTCCACTGCTCCATGCCAGGAACATAATCCTTCCAACGCTGCTCTTAGAGGGTTATAAACAGCCCTTTGGGGGCCCTTGTGAAAGAATCCCAGTTGCCTTGCCATTGCATGAACTGGTGCTCCTTGTCATACTAGCCTTGTTCTCTAGGATGGACAATCAAGAAGACCGAAAAGGCAAAACAGAAACAAAAACAAAACCCACCACATCACCAATAAAATGACAGGACACCTCGACGTTAATGCCACCGCACAGTCCATAGCAGATACTCAAGTCCTGTTTGTCACTTAACACGTTTATTTATAGCCAAAAACAATCAATGAATTCTTTCTCGAGTAGTGATAAATTTAATAAAACCAAAATAATGAGTAGAGAAAAGAAAATAACTGAGTACAAGAGGCATACTGTCTTTTATGACTCAACTGGCAAGTTCCCATTCTTTCTTTCTCTGTCATCTTTTAATTAGACAGATTATGTTATTTGAGTAGGATAATGGAGAACGGTGGGAATTCTCATCCCCACTGGGTATAATTGCTACCTGTCTTCTACCTGGTAAGGGGGAGGCTTCAAGGACACGGTGGGAGAAACAGGAACATCTTAGAGCAATTGAGCTAGGAAATGTGCTCCAGGAATGGTGGCGCCAGACTTTGTGGGGTCTGAGGCTTAGACAATTTTTGTGCGATTTCAAGCACAAAAATCAAGCGCAAATATCAAATGAAGGACAGAGCTTTGGAAAGGACCTGTGCAAACTTCTTTCGCTTCAGTGTGTATAATTCTGCCCCCGACTAGGGTGACATGAACACAGATGTCAGGTAATGGGGCCATTGTGGGATGGCAACCAAGGGTAGGAAGGAATAGGAAGAAGGGAGAGACATCAGGAAGGCCAGTTTGGTCTGGTGTGAAAAGGCCTTGGAGAGCAAAGTCGTTCTGGAATGGTGCTGGCCACAGTTAGGCGTGAGGGGCAGCATGGGAGTGGCCTCAAGTGTGGTTCGCAATCAAAGTAACAGGCAGAAAGCACACCCCTGGCGACTTGGAGAATGGTGATGGAATATTAAGCCAAATAGGACGTGACCAGAATCGACGCTTTTCTGTAAGTTTGAGAAGTGAGAGGAGCAAGGGGGAAGTTCTGTTGATATTTTTGAAGCACAGATGTCTGACTTTTCTGTTAGTGCCCTTGAGGTTGGCAAACCAAAACCCAGGGGCCAAATCTCCATCGTCTCCCAGGTGGTGTATATAACCCACTAAAAATGGTTTTTCTATTTCAAAAGGGTTGAAAATAACCAAAAGAAGAAGAATATTTTGCAACACTGGGAAATTATATAAAATTCAATTTTCTGTGTTCGTAAAGAAGTTTTGCAGGAACGAAGCCCCACTCATTCGTTGGCGGACTGTCTGAGACGGCTTTCACGGGGCAAGAGCAGGGCTGGGTAGTTTCAAGAGAGGGAGTGGCCCATACCGCGTGTATATTAACCATCTCACTCTTTGTGGGAAAAGGTTTGCCGATTCCTGCTCTGGAGTACTAAATCGAGAAAGAGGACCAGTCAGGAAGGAGGTTGAGAAGGTGTTGACATGCTGGTGTCATTTGTCAGAAACCACCCTGGTCAAGGTTGTGGTGGATTAACATTGAGATTAATCTCACATTCGAGACAATTTTCCTAATTGGCAAGACCCCTTCCATTTGGGGTCTTGGTTTGGGCTCCATAAACAAGATCTCAGGGAATCAGGTAGAATTTCAAGCATACCTTCACTCTCCTGTACCACAGACCTTTTTCCCAGTGACCCTTAGGTTTAAATGTATAATGTAGAACCTGCTTGAGTGTTCTGATCAGGCGATGTTCAGTTTTCTCGAAAATATGCATTCTGAGCACTGTTGGGTTGCTAGATGCTGACAGCGGTTTCCTTCTTAAATAGTCATAGACGCTGTCTTATACCTTGGCCCTTCGTGGAGATGATCTCTCATTTGCCTTTGATCTCTTGTAAATCATGTTCTATTTTTCTTACTCCTAAGAAAGAGGAAAAACACGCAATGAAACTAGTTGAATGTTAAGTCGGAAATCTTTCTGAAGACCCATTTTTAAAATTCTTTAAACAAGCTGTAGAGCAATTCTGTTGAGAGATTTTGCTGGGAAGTTGTTTGCGAGTCCTCGGTGGTTGGTATGTAATCCTTAGGACTTCTGAGTGGAAGCTGGTTAGAGTCCTTTCTGTGCATGAGTAATTACAGGCCCGAACCAGGCACACAATGGGCTTCAGAGAAGCCGGGCTATGGTTTTCTCATTAACAGCCCGGATCCTCCTATGGGCTCCTGGTTTACATCACAATGCCTAGGAAATGTACATTTTATTTTTTTATTAAAAAAAAATTTTTTTTTTTAATGCTTATTTGTTTTTGAGACAGAGAGGGACAGAGCATGAATGGGGGAAGGTCAGAGAGAGGGAGACACAGAATCTGAAACAGGCTGCAGGCTCTGAGCTGTCAGCACAGAGCCCGACGCGGGGCTCGAACTCACGGACTGTGAGATCATGACTTGAGCCGAAGTGGGATGTTTAACTGACTGAGCCACCCAGGTGCCCAGGAAATGTACATTTTAAAACATGCAGCACATTTTTATTTTTTTTAAGAAAGGGAACAGTCGCTTGATTCTAATGTTATACATAAAATAATTTCATGTCTATTGAATATTGTTGCCGCCTTTATAATTATTAAACATACTCACTAATTGTGATCATAATTAACAATAAAACAAACTTGGGGCGCCTGGGTGGCTCAGTCCGTTGGGCATCCGGCTTCGGCTCAGGTCATGATCTCACGGTCCGTGAGTTCGAGCCCCGTGTCGGGCTCTGTGCTGACAGCTCAGAGCCTGGAGCCTGCTTCGGATCTGTGTCTCCCTTTCTCTCTCGTACCTCTGTCTCTGTCTCTTAAAAAATGAATAAATGTTAAAAAAAATTTAAAGAGAGGATAAAACAAACCAGGAGATGTATAGTGGTACACAGCTTCTTTTGTGTGGCACCAGGGTCCATGAATTTATACTAAGGGTGGGTGCCACAAGTCCTGATGGGGAGAAAGAAAAATAAAAGAACCTACTAAATTATCCAGCTTCCAGGCTGACTGAACAGCATAGACAAATAGTGTGTATTGAGCCTACTAGTAATTACTGTATATATAAAAATTGCATTGCATTTTAAAAAAGGTATTGGTACAGTTGACCCTCAGACACTGCAGGGGTGAAGGACATCAACCCCTATACTGTCAAATGTCCACATACAACTTTTGACTCCCCAGAAGTTGACTACTAATAGCCTACTGGTGGCCAGAAGCCTTCCAATAACATAAACAAGCGATTAACACTTATTTTGTCTGTTATGTATCTTATATGCTATACTCTTACGATAAAGTAAGCTAGGGAAAAGTAAATGTTATTAAGGAATTCATAAGGAAGGGAAGATACATTTATAGGACAGTCTTGTATGGAAAACAATCCACATGTAAGTGAACCTTCTCAGTTCAAACCCATGCTGTTCAACAGTCAACTGGTTTCCCTCTAAGAAAATGAAAGTTTTATTTACACCCAAGACTGAGGACACCTTTTTTCCCCACGCCCATCCCTTCACTCTTACATAAATGTCCATATTCACATACACGTGTTTGTGTGTGTGTGTGTGTGTGTGTGTGTGTGTGTGTGAAGGGAAATCCATTCTCCGGCATTCACCCTAAACACTTGACGTCCTCATTCTGATTCGTTTTTCATTTCTCAGTGCTGTGCTTATTACTTCGAACACGAATACCGCCTTTGCACCCTCTGGAGAAGCCATCAAGAGATTTGAAAAATAAGTTCCTGGCTGAGATGAGAAATGAACAGCGCAGGACTAGCCAAGGTTTTAGGTGGGCTTCTACATTGATGAGGTATCACTCCAACTGGCTCAATTAATGACTACCTCCTCCGAGGAGCTAGGAGAGACCCTAGAGTCTAGTTTGCATTGAACATTAATAAAAAGATCCAGAGAAACTTTATCAAACCTCCCATTAGCCCCCTACTAATATCTTTAAAGGGTTTTTTCCTTTAAACACCAGGAAAACCAAGAGCTGTGCTGCAGGACTAATCTTGCATGGAAAGATCTTAAATCTACAGGGACTCATTAAAATGTGTGTCCAGATTACCCCCGCCGTACAGAGCCTTCTCCGCACATCAGTGTCTGCATGCTGTTTTCACGTGGGTGTACAGCAAGAGAGTATTCCAGATGTTGTCTTCAGGTGAAGACTTGGGAAGATTTTCTTTTTCTTTCTTTCTTTTTTTAGGTTTTACATTTTAATCTGTCAAGATAAGCAAGCCTTAACTCTATCCATCAGTGTTAAAAATAGCTTTAAAAAAAAATTCATTTATTTTGAGAGACAGACAGAGAGAGCACAAGTGGGGAAGGGGCAGAGTGAGAGAATCCCGAGCAGGCTCTGCATTGCCAGCACAAAGCCCGAAGTGGGGCTCAAACCCATGAAGCTGTGAGATCGTGACCCGGGCCGAAACCGAGAGTCAGACGCTTAACTGTCTGAGCCACCCGGGCGCCCTAAAAATAGCTCTTTTTAAAAAGGTCTTCCCCCAGCATCCACCTTTTGCGCCCAACACACACAGGCGTACTTCTTCCTCCTTGGCCTGTGCCTGAAGAATGAAAAAGATTCCATGGGCTGCCCCAGAACCACAGTGACAGAAAAGAGAGGTGTGTCACACATCAGTGTGGCCACTTCCCTAGGGACCACCCTGGCTTCGTTGGAAAATGTCACTAATGATTGGATCTCATGTGTGAAGACTGGTACCCGGAGCGCTGTGGGAATTTGGCTGATCGGTCAGCAAAATGGCCATCAATACAGGCACAGAACTGAAGAAACAGAACCTTGCATTAAATTCCTTCTTCCTCTATTCTGATAAGTTGGTCAGCTCGTGCTAAAGGAACTCTTTGTGGCTCTCCTGAACCATCTGGGTTTTTTTTTGTTTTTTGTTTTTGTGTTTTTGTTTTTTGTTTTTGTTTTTGTTTTTTAATTACAAGGCACGAGGACTACCTTTCTAAAACCCAATCTACCCAAAATATCTTCTGGGCAAATGACAATGATTTGAAATATCTGTTTTATTTTGTGATCCCTCTTGGACGGAGAGGGAGAGGGAGGAAGGAGAGGGTGGGCCACTTCTTTTTGCCTGGCATCTTCCAAATGATAAGCTCTGTGTATGAATTTCTCAGGCAGTGTGATGCTCACTGTCAAAAAAAAAAGCCTCTTTAATGAAGGCTCTGGGGTGGATGATTTTTAAAAACTTCTTATCTAGGAACCTTTTGATGGTGATGTGTGCATCCCAACAAGACAAAAATGTGACTGCGACTTCTCAGTGGGTATTAAATAGGGACTGCCACCAATGAGCTCACTTGGGTGAGATCCATCGATTAGCACAAGCACTGAATGGGGCAAGCTCACGATGGCTCCCCGGAGGGTTGCTATTTTCTAGATAACGTACTGCAAGCCATCAATCTGCCTCTTGAATCAACCCTAATTTATTTTTTTAGCATACGAGGGTGTATTTTGAGCATAGAAAGTGTCCAGGTGGGCAGAGAGCACAGCTTCCACATTCCTGCATCAAAGCCAGAGGCACACATACAAACAGGCTAGAGATTTTGAATATGCAACTAGCTGAAAGCTTATTCAAGTGTTCCCTCCACTTTCCAAGATGATCAACGACCATTTTTTTTTTTCCATCTGAAAAATTGACATGATCTGAAGAGTTGTTGGTGTAGCCCTTATTTGCACGGAAACTCACTGAATCCTACAGGGCTCTAGCAGAGCCCGATTTGGGGAATCTTCCCAGGAGGACGCTTTAGGAGACTTGAGAATTCGCGAAACTAACATCAGCTCGTTTCTCCCCATTTTAACATCGGGGCGGTGATTATCATTACAGTATGTAATTGGGATTCTTGTTGCTTTGTTTTCCACCGAAAGCAGGGAGTACAAACATGGCAGAATAGCAGCCTGTGACAATTAGTGTCATAGAACTTAAAAAGCATAAATTGTGTTCGCAGCCCTCATCGCAGACACCAATGGCGAGTAGCCATCTAATTCAGGTGTGGCTCGAAGAGGCTGGTGACATATTTAAAGAATCTTTGTGTAATATAAGAGGGTATTGTCTGGGGAAGAATGACAGACGAGAAGCCCTTTAAATCTCACTGTAAACTCTTCAAGAGTATAACCTTCATTGTACGCGTGCTTCGGATGATGGCTTTTTCTCTTTCTCTCCATCCTCTCTCTTCCCTTCCTGTTTCGGAAGGACATGAATAGTTTCGGGAAAGTGCCTGGAGTGTGCTGGTGCCCTGCTCCACTGTCTTTCTTGGAGACCATGCTGTGGGACTCTTTCTAGGTGATGTGTTGTTCTAATGAGGTCCTTTTGGGATTTACAGATTGACTCCTGGGTGGGGCCAGTAATACTGAATTTCACACCTCAGCAAGTTCTGTTAAAGAGGGGTCCCGGTGAGATGCTGTGAAACCTCCTAGTTAAAAAAGAAGAAGAGAAGAAAGAAAACAAAATTCAAGCCCTGAAACAATGAGAGATTTCCTAATTCATTCTTTGTTATTCTTTAAGACCGCAAAAGTTATCTTGAATTCTCAGACACAGATCCCGTTGGAGACATCTATTGGCCTTAATCACATTTTAAAATTGAATAGGTCCGCTGTTTCAGCTTCGGTCTTATAATGCCTGTAGGAGTTTAAACTATCTGGCACATACAATTTAGTTTCTGGCTGATACCCCAATATTTAAAAAAAAACAAAAACATTAATTCTATGGTTGCAAATTCCCAAGCTTAAAATTCCTTCTCATAAATTATGCTCCTTTCTCTAACCTCGATCATAGCTTTTATGACAATTGCCAAAAAGATAGGGTTTCAAATATGAGGGCTGTAAGAATATCATTTCGTGGCCCTAGTTTTGAGAGCATAGCATGTGGTGACCATTTGTGTATGAAGCATTTTCCAAATGTGCTGGTTGTAATTTAACCCAAAGGTCTCTGTCGCTTCTCTCCACTTACCAGTCACTTTGTGCTTGTCTCTGTAGCGACCGAGAAACTGGGCAGGAAAGATCTGGCTACAAGGAAACAAAGCTTTCCCTAAGTAGTACTAAAAACCAGCTCCTCAGCATTCATTCTATGGCTTATGGATATTGGCCCCTGAATATTTGATTTCCCTGTATTCAGACCTTTCCCAGACTTCCGTGTATGAAGCCAACTGGGAATAAAATGGAGAGTCTCAGGGTTGGATTTCTTCCCGTATCTCTCTCCCTCCCTCCCTCTCAATCTCTGTCTCTCAATCTCTCTGTCTCTTCCACCTGCAACACTCTACTTTATCATCCATGGCCATCATTTCTCATCATTTAGCCCTCGTTGTTTAAGCCAAGCAACATTTGGACTTGGAAAAATTCCAAGTAGCACAGAACACATAGATTCGCGACCAAAATTGTATTGAAATGTACCCTCTGCCTATCTATCTTACCCTGTCAGTGATAATCTGTAGCTTATAATTTCATGCTCCACTTTATTCTTTGTCAAATATTTTTCATTTGTGTGTGTGTGTGTGTGTGTGTTTGTGTGTGTGTGTGTGTGTGTTTGTTCCTGCTCTGTCCATGTGTTTTGAACTGCAATTAGAGAAAAGGACATTGAGTTATTACCCAGTAGTTTTGGATTTTAAAATGACCATGGTTGGTGAGGATGCTTACTATTTAAGGAGCTAATATCCTCAATTTTAGATTACCATAGCTTGCTTTTTTTTTTTTTTTTTTTTTTTTAGCAGCTCATGTGGTCTTTTTAAATGACCATTAGGAAAAATAGGTATCCTATTCCAATTGTATATGTGCTGGGGAATTGGATGGCTCAGGAGATGACTAATGGGACTCTAGACCTTTCCGTCTTTAGGTCACCTCCTTGAATCTGGACTACATCATAAGTGGTCCAAGTCCTGACCATCTGGCAGCCATTGAGTGGCTGTGGTAATGAAATTGGTCTCAGTCCAGGTCTTAGTCGACAGGTGTTCACATCGTAAGTGACACTAATTGACTTCCTACTCTTTCAATTTGGAAGACGGTGGACTGTCACTGAGCCGGTGATGGGGAAGGAGTTATTCATGATATATTCAGAGTCCAGCGAAAGCCAAGGAATTCAGGGCCTTGAGCTGGCACCAACCTGGCACCTCACAAATATTGTACTTGTCTCTTATGGGTTCCATTAGCCTCAGAAATTAAAAAAAAAAAAAAAAGTAGCAATCTAATTTCAAAAGATTTACAATAACTCAGAATGGCTAATGCTGCTTTTCTGTAGGTCTAGGAACCTCGTCTGTTGAGGCTTTTCTCTTCCTCTCGTATTATGGTGATTGGATGCCTCCTATGAAGATTCTATGTAAGGAAGAAAGAAAGAAAATTGCATTCTGGGCCTCTATGATAATATCAGGCAGACTCTTTGTTTCTATTCTTTCAATTTTTTCTTTGTTTTGGGGTTGATCACCAGGTCACCCAGTCGTAACACATGCTATGGAGAATGTGGTAAGTCTGTCTTCAACGCTCTTGTGAAATGAAGACCAAGGTGGAGAAGTAACTTTGAGACCTTTTATTAACAATATATTTCAGTACACAGGGTTCCGAGGCTTCATCCAGCACATACTCTTTCCATTGTTCCAGGTGTCTGAGTCCAGAATAAGCTACCGTTTATTCACTCTCACTCGGGGCCTTGACCTGAGGGTAATTTGGCCTGACTTGGAGGCCAGGTATTATTCGTATTATTAGGAGCACTAGCATGACTAGTAGTGATGCTAATTAGTACTGGTAGTACTAGGAGTAGTAAAATTTTATTCCCTGAAGTTTATCGAATAACTTTTTTTTTTTTTTTAACTACACACATTATTTGGATGTCCCCGTAGCAAGGGGCAAAGAAAGCCACACTCCTGAATCAGTTATCGCACTTACAAAGTCAAGATGACAACAGTCACAGTGGATCTGTTTATTGAAACAGACGACTCTTTTGGTGGAATGATCAATGTCTTACCTCTTTCTGAAAGGCTTTCCAGGGGTAGGAAATCATCGGGCATCTGATATAAAGTAATGAACAAGGCCTTCTATTGGTCAGTTTCTGGAGCAGGCTTTTAAGCATGTCTGCCTGTAAATGTAGAAACCTGAGTGTGGAAAGTAAAAGGCGAGAGCAAAAGATTTACTGGGCGCATCTATCTTCCTGGCTTTTAGAGTCTTTGTGATTAATACATCTTTAATAGGGGACTGATCTAGATGCTTCGCATGTCAGAAAGCTGAATGTTACAGCATTGTCTCCTTGGTTCCAAACACAGCAGGACGATTAGCAGCTGTCTGAGTAACAAAGACAACCTGAAGCCCAGAGCACAGCTTTTATTTTCCAGATTTGGAAGGCTCGAAGCTCTCCAAGAGCCGAGTTGACAGCTCGAGGAACAGAAGCCTTGATTCAGAGCAGCTAACCCTTTGCTACTCTCTATGCTGTATTTCTGCTCAGCAGAACAGAACCTTTCCTTTCCACCATCCTCCGGATTCCAGAATAAGTTTGGCAGACGTTGTTGGGCATGGAGGGGCTCACGTTGCCCAAGGCTCGTCCTCCTGTCTCATCAAGACACATCCAGACTCATTGCAACTAAGAGCTTTTCCTTGATACTTTTCAACCTCCTGAGAAGCAGTGAGAAGGTTCATCTTCCTAGCGGCATTCAGAGAAAACAAAATATCGAATTTTTTACTCTTGCTAAACTTTGCCCATTCCCTTATCTTAAAACGGTTGCCTTGCTCAGGCAAATTCTTACAAATTGCCTTCCAGTAGAAAGACTTGTTTTTCTATTTGCCTCAAACTGGCATTCGTACTTAACAGGAAATACACACTGAATCCTGCCATGTTTCTGTTGGCAAATGTTGGGCTACCCTTATTGGAACCTGCCAACAAGTTTCTTAGTAAGCAAATAGAAAGTAAAACAAGTCACTGTCAGAGGAAACAGAATACACACTTGAACTACAGCAGAGACACTCGGTGCCCCTAAGCCATCCCGTTATTCTGGGGGATACGTGCCTCGGTTCCAAGTTGAGCTTTTACTCACTTGTGATTCTACAACTAGTGGTATGGCTATACAGGTAGTAATGCTAATTTAAGATGGTAATTTTTATTTTATTTTATTTTTTATGTTTTTAATGTTTATTTCTTTTTGAGGGGGAGAGAGAGCGCGAGCAGGAGAGGGGAAGACAGAGAGGGAGACACAGAATCCGAAGCAGCCTCCAGGCTCTAAGCTGTCAGCGCAGGGCCCGACCCGGGGCTCGAACTTGGGAACCACGAGATCAGGCGCCCCTAAGATAATAATTTTTAGGAAGTAAGGGGTGCCTGGGTGGCTCAGTCGGTTAGGCATCCGACTTCAGCTCAGGTCATGATCCCGTGGTTTGTGAGTTCCAGGCTCACGTCGGGCTCTGTGCTGACAGCTGATCTTCTGTCTCCCTCTCTCTCTGCCCCTCGTGCACGTGCAGGCAGGCTTTCTCTCTCTCTCTCTCTCTCTCTCTCTCTCTCTCAAAAATAAATAAACCTTAAAAAATAGTAAAACAAGCATTTAATTAATACATTTTCTTTACTATAGAAAGCAGGGATTGCTGTACGGCTCAAATATGAAACAGAACGATTAACTCGTTACAAAAGTCCTAAGTTGCAAAAACTTAGATCTTTCATGACACCTTTAGACCTTTACCCCAAAGATTAACTAAACATTTTGGATGGGTCTAGTATTAATTTTCGTATTTCATCCCTGATACCCTTAGTTAACGCTTTTCTTTGTCTTTTATAGCCTTTTGATTATGAAATATACACACATACAGAAGAGTGGATGAAACATAAACATATAGTCAATGAATTATCCCAAAGCGAACACCTGTGCCGCCATAAACCAGGGCAAAGAATAGAATGTCGCCAACCTTCCACAGGCTTGCCCCGTACTCCCTCCACCTTCCCTAGCTTCACATACTGTTGTTTTATTTTGCAATTGAATTTTTCCATTTTAGACAATTCTTCCCTTAGCCCTCTAAGTAGTTCTCTTATGAGGTGATCCATCTGTAAAAGCTTTAAGCTTTGTCTAGACAAAGAGGTCATGTCTAAATTACCTCTGGATTTCTGGCAAGCAGGAATGCACATCGGTGGCCCTGTACCTGACTGACGTAGAGCAGACCTAAGATTTGCTCTGTTGCTGACGCTGCTGCAGGACAGCAAGCCATTTAACGTTCAGATCTCTCATTTCTTACCAGTGCAAGGAGGGGAGAGACCAGAGGCCTTTTGTGGCTCAGGGATTGAAAACTGTGGGCTCCGGGACCAGACTTGTGAATTCACCGTTTATATGCTGTCACTTGGGGCAAGCTCTTCAAACCCTCTGTGCCTTCGTTTCCTGATCTGTAAAAGGAGAACAATAATACCTGCCTCATAGGGTTTTCGTGAGGGTGATAGGATTAACTTATTCAAGGCCTTTGAGACAGTGCTGGGCACATAGTAGTTACTCAATAAATGCTCACTTGTTGAGCGTGTGTTTACAGGCGCGTGATACGGTAGGAGGATTGTATGCTTTTGAGGCAGGCACTCTTGGGCTTAAAAATTTCATTTTTAGCGCTGGTCTGATCACCGAACTTCCATGTATTACCTAAGTTTGCAGATATGCATTCAAAGGGGATAATTATAAGCGCTTCCGAGGAGATGCAAGCATGAAGCGATGTTACCGTTGTGCCCAAGGGCCTCACCGAGGAGACCAGTATTTGCTCATTTGCCCATTCTTCTCTGTTTTCCTCCAATTCACGTGGCCCAGGCCACACCAGCTGGTCACTAGGCAACGGAGAGGAACCCTTTTCTGAAAAGAAAACTCAACCGAGCCATCTGGAGAACACCACTGTCTTTCCCCGTTTAACGTTAAGACGAGCTCAGCGGAATCTTTGAGCCCAGGAATGTGGGACTCTGCTGAATCCACTCACGGGTAAAAGACCCGTGGCCGATCGTGTCCCTGCAAACCTGCATCTTCTATTCCGGGCAGGGCCGACCTCAGGGCCGCGCTCGCCAGAGGAGTGTGTCGATATCTGCTCACGGTGCATGCTCATAGGTGCATCCCCAAGAGGGGACCTGAAGGCCATTCAGGCAGCTTTAGACCACCGCTCAATCTTCTGTAGCCAGAATACACTACACTTTAGTTAGTTATTATATGAAAACGGTATTCGAAAAATGCCTTTTTTTTCTTTTTGCCAAATGGCTACACTTTACCTGAATGAATATCTGCTGTAACCCCAAATGTCAGTGAGTAGGTTAACTGACATTTAAAATTATTTCTTAGGGGCGCCTGGGTGGCTCTGTCGGTTAAGCGTCCGACTTCGGCTCAGGTCATGATCTCCCGGTCCCTGAGTTTGGGCCCCACGTCGGGCTCTGTGCTGACAGCTCGCAGCCTGGAGCCTGCTTTTCGATTCTGTGTCTCCCTCTCTCTCTGACCCTTTCCCATTCATGCTCTGTCCCTGTCTCAAAAATAAATAAACATTAAAATTATTTCTTGCCCAAGTTACATCCAGCGGGTGGTGATGAGGGAGGGGTTGGTGGGAGAGCTTTCAAGACGGACGTGGGCATCAACATCCAGCGGGCAGACTGTAAGTTAGAGAGGATGGAGGAACCAAAGACGCGGGCCTAGAAGAGGAATAGTCACTTAAACCCACATTCCCTTGCTGAAATTCAGTCACGTGAGCCATCTGACATGTAAGGGAAATGTAGCCCGTCTGAGCAGCTCCATCCCAGAACAGTTATTTATTCTTTTTTAAAAAGTTTTTGAAATTTATTTATTTTGAGAGACAGGGAGAGTGAGCAGGGGAAGGAGAGAGAGAGAGAGGGAGGGAGGAAGGGAGAGAGAATCCCAACCAGGCACTATCAGTGCAGAGCCTGATGCAGGGGTTGAACTCACGAACCGTGAGATCATGACCTGAGCTGAAACCAAGAGTCGGACGCTTAACCGACTGAGCCCCCCAGGCGCCCCCAGAAACAGTTATTTAGGGGAGGGGGGCTCTCGTCTTTTGGGCAGTTAGCCACAGAGGTTAATCCCAACACCTTCACCTTTCTTCTGCAGATACTTAACACGAAAGGGAAGAATATCACATTCCATCATTTAAAATATGGTTAATAGCTCCCTATAAAAGGTTTTTCTAAGATCACCTGCCACCCATTCCTCTGGAAAACTAAGTAAAGTAAGAGTCTGAGCTTAATGTTTTGTAAAGTCTTACTCTTGGATCACTTAGTGAAAGCACCAGGAGTCTCCCAAAATGAGATTCTGAAAATCGTTGTAAGCATGGGTCTGTTGTATCTTTTGGTAAGTGTGGTGCCCTGCTTTACTTTATACAGTATTTGTTTAAAATAGACTCTTTGTACTGACCTTGGAAAGAAACCACCTTCTGGAAAAAAAATGCACCCCTCATATATTTTAAGTGTATGCTTAATTAATATTAATACATCCATATTTAAATATAAATGAGCTTCATTTAATCCAGAGTCTTCTAAAGGCTTCAATCGAGAATTTGGTTCTAGATCTTTTGTTGAATAGGAAAATAATTCAGTATCGATTTTGGAATCATCAACTTTTTTGGTACCTTTTTTTTTTTAATTTCTTTGATATTTTTTTATTTCTGAGACAGAGAGAGACAGAGCATGAGTGGGGGAGACGCAGAGAGAGAGGGAGACACAGAATCCGAAGCAGGCTCCAGGCTCTGAGCTGTCAGCACAGAGCCCGACGCGGGGCTCGAACTCACAAACCATGAGATCGTGACCTGAAACGAAGTCGGTCGCTCAACCGACTGAGCCACCCAGGCGCCCCTTGGTACCTTTAAAAAAAAAACAAAACAATTTTACAGATTTATTTCTTGACTATGATAGAATGTGCTTAGGTGCTTATTAATGGCACAGCAGCTAAAAGCTGTGGGGTGCAGAGTGGCGTTCTTACATTGGTGATGTATCGAGGAGGGTGGACAGGAATGCAGTCTTAATGACTTTTACCTAAAAAATAACCGAGGGCTAACCCAGCTGGTTGAGTGTATTGCAAACGAAATCATGTGTATATGAAAACACTGCGGGCGCCTGGGTGGCTCAGGACCATTCCATTCTTGCATAGTCTCAAGTTCCTGAGCTCGAGCCCCACATAGGGTTGTGCGCTGAGGGCACTGGATTCTGAGTCTCCTCTCTGCTCCTCCCCGGCTTGTGCTCTCTCTCTCTCTCTATCTCTTTCAAAGGAAATGAAAAAACTTAAAAAAAATAAAATAAAATGAAACACGGCACACCGCAGTGATAATAGTAAAAAAACAAAAACAAAAACAAAATTACAGTGTTGTTCAATGCCATTGGTCGTACAAAGCTCAGAGGAGAAATCCTTCCCTCCCTTTGGTGGGATGTGAAGAAAGCAATTAATATTAGCACGAGAGTTCTTAGCATTGCTGTGACGACAAAACCCTTAATCACAAGGATATCATTAGTGTTCTGGAGCATTTAATTTTGATGCCTGACAGCGTTTTAAAATGCACAAACCTTTGATAAAGAGCAAATCAGAGCTGCAGTGTTGAAATGAGAAAGAAAGGGGGGAACAAAAACCACCTTAAGCTCCAAGTAATTAAATTTAAATATGCCATTTGCATTAAGCAGAGATATGTATAAACTTCGGGTTTATTTTTCCTATCCGTGAAAGACCCCTTGAGTAAACATCATCCCTTTACATTCAGATCCTGGGGAGGGGGAACCCCGCTGTGGTTAAGAAGTCCTTTTCCCTCTAAGCACTGGGCATTGTTGTACCACTGACATCCTTGGCTTTTGGTTTCTTGACTTTCATAAAAGGCTGTTTTCACTCTTCCTTGCCTGCAGGCTGGAGACCTTTCACTGCATCTGTTTATTTCCTGCCTTCCTCCCTCCGCCCTCCTAATTTGGGCCAGTAGTGAAATGCAGTCGATCTCTTTCAGTGCTTTCACCCTCCCCCCCCCCCCCCCCCCACTCCAAGTCCTCGGAACTGTTTTTAAGAACTGTTTTTAATTCATCGCTCCTGATACTGGACCCAAGGAAACAGTTTGATGGCCCGCAGTGATTCACAGCAACTCCTTCCTGCCTTTCTTTGCTCCTTATCTTTTTTTTTTTTCTCCTCTCCATCCTATTTGGGTGTCAGAAGTACCAAACTGCTGCAGTAAAATGACTTGTAGGTGTTTAATGGCAAGTCATTGAGGAAGCGAATAAAAGAAAATTGTAGCACTCGCGTCGGTGGGAAGCAAGGAGAACTGCTGAGCTTTGAACCAAAGAAAGTTAAATTTGCCATTTGCTTAAAAAGGAGCCTCCTCTGTTTGACATCAAAGCATCTCCTGTAATTCTTCCTTGTGAAATGTACCACCGTTAGAGAGTCATGATAGAGCCTCCGAATCTGTGCTGTTTCTGTCTATCAAAAACACACAAGGAGATAAAACCCACATGTGCTTTCTGCGTGCATGGGGCCAGGTCTCCCACCAAGCGTAACCACAGGTACATAGCAAATGGGGATTCTATTCAGAAAGCATTCTCAGTTTCCCAGGGATATGTGGAATTCTGAATACAGAATTATTTGAAGGGGGGCGGTGATAATTTATGTTGGCTTTCTAGTAGAAAGCTCAGATCATTCAACTTTCAAGCTTTGGTGAGTTTTTTTTTTTTTTCTTTCTTTCATCCTCAATGGTTTTTGGTCCATCTTTAAAAAAATGATATTTTACTACCATTTTACTTGTTTTCCATTTTACTTGTTTTCAATGAGTGTGCGGAAAGATATCTGTTCCACATGCTTAATGTTGCTGCCCTTAACCTGATTACATAGGGTTCTGTACTCTATTACCCTGACACTTCATCAGTGATGTCCTTTTGGTGGGATTTTGGGGATCCACGTAGTACCTAATGGCTTCTTCTGGCAAGGATGGACTTTGTTTACATTAGCGCATCTTTGGAGATAACTCTGGTCTTACAAAACAAGAGAGATGCTTAGGGCCCTTTCTGGATTCAGGATTATGACTTGGTGGGAGAGATTTCACCACCACGGTACCTTTGTGGTTAGGAGAACTATTTACATACCCTCCGGATATAGAGGTGAAATCCAGAGAGGACTGTCAACACCTCCGTCAACCAAAAGAACAAATCCCTCAAAATGCTGTCTGTAACAGGTGCAGTGAAATCTAGTTTTAATGTCAACTCACATTTGAATGACATTTTACAACCTGTGTGCTTGAAAGAAGTTCAGAAGCATCTCATATCTCTTAGAAAACAGAGACCCCTTTTATAATTAGAATTGTCCTTTGCTTTAGTCCTAATTGTCAATAGCTTAGTTAACTTAAATAGCAGAACCAGACCCACAAAAGGTCATCTGAAACAGGTGCAGATAAAAAGTTGTTTTAGGAATGACTTACTTCTGGTACTTTATATTTAGAAAACATTTCAGTGTCTACAAAGATTTTTTTAAGCTCTATTTTCACAATTAGTTCACTTTTATTCGTTTGACAAATTTATAGAGCACTCACTGTGTGCCAGACACGGTCTTGAATAGTTTGGATATAGATATGAACAAGGGAAAGCTCTACTTTTGTGGAGTGTACATTCTCGTAACTCACATGCTCTATCTGAGAGGAAGGTGGCTCAGAAATGGGAGAATGGAGTGAAGGAAGTTTGAGCGACTTGCCCAAGACGGCAGCTGGTAAATTTCAAACCCAGAATTTTGCCCCCAATCCTTCTAGAAGTCATTGGTCTTCCCACCAAATTAGTAAAGCAAAGAATACTTGTAAGTATATGAATCAAATATATTTTCATCTTTATCTCATTTCACATGTCCTAGATGAGCCCTCCGTGCTCACAGAGTCAGAGTGCTAAGTGTTTTCTTGAAATTTCCAGTCATATTTGGAGCAGGTACACCTCTATTCAGCCATCTTTCACCTTTCTGCCTCTTGTTTGTCCCTCCGAATCTTGACCGTGTTTCACCAACCTTACTCCAAATCCTTCCAGAGTTCTTTCTGCAATTTGCAATGCCCTCCTGCCTATTCTGGCTTCTCATCTCAGCCACTATCTTTATTTAGCCAGATAGCGCTTAACTGTCTAAACATAAATGCCTCCTTAGCTCTTTGGATTTTAAGTTCTTCGAGCAGAGGCTTAAAGGGCATTTGTCGAATGACTGAACGGTTATGTCAGCGCGATTTGTAAGCGAAAAGGAAAGGAAATAGAGAATATGGTTTGGATTAAAAACTACTGAATACCCTTGAGATTAATAGGATGTGGTCTCAGGTGACAGACAGCATCTCAGGACAGGAAAGTGGACATCTGTCGGTCATTGGAAATACTGCTCCTAACACTTGAAAATTAAGGACTTAATTGAATTAAGTCACAAACCTTTCTTTCAAACTACCCCAGAGTAGTTCTTGCCTTTGTGATGTTCACATCCATCAGTCATCTTTCTCAACCATGTTACTGTTGATTAGCATGACCAGCTGTCCTAGTTGTGTGTTATTCCAAAATTCTAGCCACGGAAGAATTCTTCCTTATGTCCGGGGGCACAAAACTTTCCTTAAAGCAAACATCTGTTTTATGAGGGAAGTCTGTGGGTAGGTAGGACTGCTTCCAACCTAAGACGTGTCTTTTTCTTCAGCTGAGGATACTTTCATCAGCCTTCCGCTTCCTCCCGACTTTTCCTCTGACTCTTCAGCAGGTGTATTGCGTGTCTAAAGCCACAGTGGGATAAGGAAGCGCCCACCTCACCTCGTACTTCTCTCTGTCACTATGGGAGAATCTGGAAAAGAAGAGGTTACCAAGAACTGTCTCCTCTTGAGTTCTAGAAAATGGGTGTCTTCTCTGTGAGACTATCATAAAAATTTCCTTTGGCTCCTGGGTGGCTCAGTCAGCTGGGCGTCGGACTTCGGCTCAGATCATGATCTGCGGTCTGTGAGTTCGAGCCCCGCACCGGGCTCTGTGCTGACAGCTCAGAGCCTGGAGCCTGCTTCGGATTCTGGGTCTTCCTGTCTCTCTGCCTCTCTCTCTCTTTCTCTCTCTCTCTCTCTCAAAATAAATAAACTTAAAAAACAAGCTGATGGATAAGATGGGTCTTAATTTGATACCAAGGACTGGATTTGATTCCGATTTGTCTGCCCCTTCCTAGCTTTTCCTTGTTCTCTTGGTGCTCACTAAGTATGTGCTTAGTGGATGAGTTAGTCAGTACTGAGGAAAAACTATGTGTCCACGGTTTTCAGAATGTAAGCCAGAGAACTGAGAGGCAAGCAGGACCTTTTTTCTGCTTGGTGTTTTATTTTATTTTTTTAAGTTTATTATTTTTTTAATTTATTTTAAGAGAGAAAGAGAAAGAATGAGGGAGGGAGGGGGAGAGAGGGAGAGAGAGAGAGAGAGAGAGAGAGAGAGAGAGAGAGAGAGAGAATCCCAATCAGGCTCTGCACTGACAGCACGGAGCCTGACATGGAGCTCAAACAGACGAACCTTGAGATCGTGACCCGACCTGACACCAGCAGTGGACACTCAACTGACTTGAGTCACCCAGCCACCCCCTGCTTGGTGTTTTTATGTTGACCCAAATTTCCCCTATGGTGAGGGGCCCTCTTTGGAACTAAGGCACCGATTTGTTATCTTTGAGGGAGGAGAGTGTTCAATCTGTTATTCTATTAGGAGATCGTCTTGCAAATTTGTTAGCAGAGGACAGAGCCCTGGGGTGTCTGGACCCGGGATCCGAAACCTTTCTAATTGAGAAGGACTCGACAGGATTTACCAAAATGTGGAAACATCCCAATGGTGGCGTCAGAGATCATGCTAGTGAAAGTCCACGTGGACCATTCTGTAATACTGAGTTGCCCTGTGTGAAAGTTTGTTTCTTCCCAGTTCTCTCTCAGTGCTCCAGTGACTCCAAGGCCAGAATCTCAACCTGGTGCGGGGATTATCCTTAATGCGTCTCTCACCCGGGGCTAATCTCTATTTTTGGTAAGGCACGGAGAGGAGGCAAGAATGTCCAGCCAACCTTGATAGCATTGTTTATTTCCATATTCACTTTTATGGCTACCCACTATTAACTGCCAGTGATAACAAGATTTCATGTATATCGGGAATGGGGCTTTCTTTTTAAGTACATCTCGAGTCAATAGAGGGTGTTGGCTCAAGAAAAATATCGCTGAAAGCACAGTACCCGTTGCAGAGGGATGCGGCAGCAGCTACGTGGACGGCATGAGAAAACGAGCTCGGGGACCATTGGGGTAGGAGAACGATCGGGAAGTGCCATTGCCAACTGCCTCATCTGGGGAAGCGAGCTGCAGCCGGGCCCACGTGGCAGGCGATGGCTTCCAGATGTGGAGTTGGAGGCTGGATTGGAAGCAGGGTAGGAAGGGCCAGGGAAGAACCCCCTACGTGGCTTACCACGTGGCGCGGCTCCAGATTGCCTCTTTCCTCCAGAGCGGCAGTGCGGTGAAGCCCAGAGTTTTCCAGACTGGCGTTCTTTGTGCCAGCGAAGGTAAGACGCTCTCCTCCGGGGAAGGAAGGGCTGCCCTGTTAGACTGCTGTGCGGTTGCACGTTTTAGTTGGTGTATTTCCTCAATCTCACTTGGCGACGGAATGCCTTTGTCGCTGCGGCCTGGTACACAGGCTTTCCTGAACACGCCCGTTCAGAAAGACTGCAGACATGACAGCCACACGGCATAATACCTTTCGGGAATTAGAAGGACGCTGCATTTCTCTTTCTGTCTCGTTTTCTCCCGTTTTTACGACAGCCGAGTCAGAGCGCGCACTGTTGGTGTATTTGCACATTTGTGCGCACGGATTCTCCGCCTCGAGCCGCATTAGGGATATTCTATTAGTGCACGTGATTGCGCTGTGAACTCCCTGCCTGCGATGTGGTGAGCACTTCGGTTGCGTGCATATTCCCCTTCAGAAACCCTGCCGCCCCAACTTCTAAAATGGGAATCAGGTTCATGGCCCACGTGCAGCAGTTTAGCGGTAACCCAACCAGAGAGAAACCCAGCTCAGTTCGTCAGTGCGCCCCAAGGGCAGCCGGGCAATGCTTTCCCGAGGAATCTGCCACTTATCAGGATCTGACCCAGGCCGTTTCTGAGAGAAAGTCCATTTTATAACTTTACGATCCCCCCCCGCCCCCCCCCCCCCCCCACCGCTTTCTTTCTAAAGTCCTTGCTTTTCTGTTTCACTTTCCAATCCCGAACAGCGGAGTTTAAAGAGCCCCTTTTTATGGAGTGTATGCTAAAGTGCTCTGTTAGGCAATGTATTTATTACCTGGAGTGAAATAGCTTTTCACAGCCGGGCAGCTTTCTTAGCCTTCTTGCCATCTCCGTATTTCAGAGAGTCACTCCTGGCATTTTGCGGGACAATGGTTCCGTGTCAACCGGGAAGGAGCGAGAGAGAGAGAGCGGGAAAACGTGCGTGTGCGTCTGTGTGTGTTGGGGGAGGGAAGCCTAATGCCGCTAATGAGCACATTTCCGGTTTTCATTTTCTTCAGATGTTCAGTGGCTTCCATATGGCTGCGGCACACAGCTCTCTGTTCATCCAGTTGGGTATTGTTACTAACCTTGGGGTTGCCTTTGATGGAGGACATGTGTATCCACTGTATCTCTCACTTGTGTTTATGCCTGAGATTCAGTCTGGAATAGCTTCGGGGGAGAAGGAGAGGGAGAGAGAAATAGGGCAGGGTGGGTGCGTGTGCCCGCGCGCGCGTGGGGACGCGCACGCGCCCTCTTGAAGCACCCCTAGGGGAGATGCCAGGCTGCCCAATCCAGGCCTCCGGAGAGGTGCTCCCTGCTGGATTAACTTGAGCTGGAAGGTTCCCTTGTGGGATGATGGCATCTCCGGTTGCTTTCCTTTCCATCAAGATACCTGTCAGATATGGTCAAGCGTGTTTGAAGTTAGCCCCAGTTCATTTTTAGTGACAATTTATTTTCACTTGTTCTCTTGTTTCCTCCGAGTTAGGGTTTGGCAGTCGTGTGTGTGCTGGGAAAGAGTAGGACACTATGATGTTGTTCCCCAGGGGCCATTGTTTGATGTCTGTTTTCGCGTTTTCCCCCGATTTGGTAACAAACAAGAATATGCATTCAATTTGGGAAGACCCCCCCTAATCTCTGGTTGTACAGACCAGCTTTGTTAGGTAAGATTACAGATTTCATGAATGCCCCTCTTCTCCCTGTAATGGCACATTTGTGTCATTGTCAGTCACAGCAGAGCTCGACAACAGTGGGCTGGAGATGTGACCGTCACAAGGAAGAAGAGGGCAGCCTGGTTTTAAAGATCTCCAAATACCCCCTCCCCCCCCCCCCCCCCCCGACAACACACCCAGTAGAGGACCGTTTTTGTGTCTGTTTTCGGGGAATGAAGAAAGTTTGCTACTCAACAGGCAAAAGCAAGATCTCAGCTTCTGTAAAAATAGCTGCAAAACGTCACACATGTGCAGAGAGAACATCGTCGCTTTATTTGGGTTCATCATAATTTGCATCATCGTGCCACACTGCAAACGTAGCTACAATGGAGCAGTACTTTTATCTATATTGGAAAGGATATAGATTCTTTGCATTTCCTACAGTACTCCGGGAAGAGTTGCAAATTCTCCTGCTGGTATAAAATTAAAGATCTGTAAGATGACTCTGGAGGTGGGCTGAGGTGCAGTTTTACTCAGCTCAAGAGGAGCTCTTCCAGTGCCTTTCCTGGCTTGCCAAAATGAAGAAGCAGGAGGCGTTCTCTGTACCTCCAGGCTTTTGTGAGACGTGGCTGCAAGCTCTGTGGAGGTGACGCCACAGGCCTGTGGACCGACCAGCCTCTTACTTCAGAGGTTACCTTTCTAAGACAAACCATATGCCACAGTATTGAAGAGAACCATACGACTGGTACGCCTTTGTCCTGGGATGGAGTGAAACGGGGACCGGGGGGGTGTGGGGGGGGAACGACAAGACAATCCTTGACACTCTTCTTAAGTAGAATGAAATTATTGATTGAGACCGCCATTTTCTTCCCCGTTAAAGCAACATGTCTCTTGTTTTCGCTTGTTTGTTTGTTTTCCCAATAGCACCATCATCCATAGCTTTGGTCCAGGCTAAAGAAGTTACAAGGTACAGTGTTGCTCTGGCTTGGCTGGAACCAGATAGACCCAACGGGGTGATCTTGGAGTATGAAGTCAAGTATTACGAGAAGGTATTACTTGGATGAGCAAGCTTCCTTCCTTCCTTCTTTCTCTTCCTTCCCTCCCTCCCTCCCTCCCTTTCTCCCTTCCCTCCTTTCTTCCTTTGTCTCTCTAGTTTTTAGCCAGTTGTAAATGCTGAGTACCAGTGAATTTCAAGACCAAATGCATTTTGTTCCCTAATCGAATCCAATTATGAATTTTATGTATTAAATCCGTTATCTTGAAAAATAGGAAAAATACATTGTGTTCTAATATAACCATTTTTTTTTCTTTCGAGTAATGGGAATCAAGATAGCGAAGAAGTTCTTATATATAAGCCTTCTATCAGTGAGAGTGACTCATAAAAGTCGAAATAATGATCTGTTTAAGTAGATCACTGCTATTCAGAATCAAGGTGTGGGTTTTGATGACTTTTAATAGAAAATCGGGGAAGGAAAATTACATTTTTCAGCCTCTTAAAGTTATAGAAAGACATTATTTTTACAAATAACTTGTCTCTCATAAAGGACAGGATTCTGAAGAGAGCTATTTGCATTCACGATTGTCTAGAAAATGAACAATTGACTTCTCTTTCTTTTTAAAGATAATCACTTATTGGCTTCCTTATTAAAAGCAGAAAAGGGACAGGATTTATTTTTCACTGAAACCAGATTACAACATTTTTGACATTTTCTAGACAGAAAATAGAAAAAAACAAGAGAACTTCTTACAGCTATTTCTCTTAAATTGTCAACTGTGGAGTGAGAAAAGCCACCAACCATCGTCTGATGTTCTTTTCAAAAAAGATTATAAGTAAAGGTCTGGATATGGTCAGCGTCAATGGTGATCATACCTGAACTCCACGTGTCTTTCCACATCCAACATGTAACAGTGGTACTTCCCACATCAAAGAGAATATAAGGTTTAGAGAGTTTATCAATCTCTACTTTCAACTTCTGAGTGCCCTGGCCTGGTTCCTTTAAAATTGGGCCTAGAATAGGTGAGGGATTTATTTAGCACCTTCCCCAATTTTATCGTCCCCATGATGCAGGATCAGAATGAGCGAAGCTACCGGATCGTCCGGACGGCTGCCAGAAACACGGATATCAAAGGCCTGAATCCTCTGACTTCCTACGTGTTCCATGTACGAGCCAGGACAGCAGCCGGCTATGGAGACTTCAGTGAGCCCCTAGAGGTCACGACCAACACAGGTATCAGCTGCTGAGGCCCTTTTTCACAGTCTAGGTGAAATCACATTACAGTGAAATCCAAGGAGCTGTACCTCATTTTTGGTCAGGCACACATTCTGTTGCAACGAACACTGCTTGGAAATAAGATGTCTGTAACTTGGAAAATCCCATGCTATTTAGAAAAGAGCATTTTTCGTATTATCTAACCTGTCTTTTTGTATGATTGAAAATGTTTTCTTCTTCTTCTTTATTTTTTTATTTTTTTTATTTTGAGTCTTCTATAAATGATGAAAGACGGGGCTGCTAAGTAGACCGATTGAGCCTTGCATAGCTCTCTTACATTAAGATAGGAAGTTTTCTCCCTGGGAAGAGTAAAGAAGGGGCCCTTTCCCCCCACCCCTTTTATTTCTTTCTAGGAATCTGTTTTAACCAAGTCAGGTCGGTTTTTTTTTAAAAGCCTCTTTGGACCAATATATCAAATCTTTCAACATTGTGAGTTGGACCATCTAATTGATTGAATGGAAAATGTTAACAAAGGACATGCCCGATGAATAAGCAGTTTCCATAAGATGGCTCCCCCTATGTAATTAACCAACCAAAGTTGAGCTTACTTGAGAAGGAGACGGTAGAGAAGAATTTTCAACGTCAGTTCTCGAAAGTAATTTTATTCACAAGTTGTGAAATAAAATATGAATATAAAAACAGAAGAGGAAGTACTCTAGAATTGAATCTGAAGGGGTATGACATTTTGGGGGGATATTCCTGGAAGGCTTCAAAGAGGACATGACTTTTGGGCTGGGCAACAGTAAGCAGGGTTTTGATAGATTTGGGGTGAGGGGTGGGTAAGTATTCAAAACTGCTTGTCGGTTTTGAAATTTCCAAGTGTGCTTCTCACTAAGGAACGCATCAGATCATTACATAAGCGTTAGGGCTGAAACTAGAAACGGAAAGAAGAAAAAACAACGGGCGGTAATGTTTACCAGGGGATTTAAGAAGAATCTTCCGGTTGAAGTTCTTCATGCAGTTATACAGAGAACGTCTTCATCCCATTAAAGCTCTCTTAGAAATCCCATTGTGTAAGCACTTACCGAAGGGCAAGAGAGGCTCTGCGCGGTCCACATGGCTTCAGCACTTTGGAACTCGAGCCCCAGGCAGACAGACGTTCTAGCTCCTCGGACCTTCCCAGAGGTGATTGTTGTGTCACTGTCTTTGCCAGTGCCCTCCCGGATCATCGGAGATGGGGCTAACTCCACAGTCCTCCTGGTCTCCGTCTCAGGCAGTGTGGTGCTGGTGGTCATTCTCATTGCGGCTTTTGTCATCAGCAGGAGGTAAGCACTTAAGCCACTCACTGCCCACCCCACCCCCCATCTCGGGTTTTTATGAGGGAGCTTTTTGTCTCCTCCCCACAAAGCCGGGGCTTTTGATTAACATCATAAACAGGGCATGTGCGGTGGCCAGCTCCTTGCTCTTGGCTTTGATCTCCCCACGTCCCTGCTGGAGCTGTTGGCTGTGACTGGTGGCAGCTGAGAGTCCTGGAAAGACCCAGCTAATTCCTGGAAACCCAGCCGAGAAGCAAGCCAATGAGAGATTTCTAGATACTCTGAGCTGTAAGGTGTTACATTTATACCTCTCTTAAGCTCGGACTTAACTGCCAAAGGCAAAAAAGAAACCGTATAAAACGTGGGTCCAAAATTTGAGCCCTACCATTGGTCAGCTCTATTACTTAAACTCTTTCCGTCTTTTTTTCCCCTTTTATAAAGTAGGGCTAGAGGATCTTAGAAGATCTGCCCGTAAGAGTTACTGACAGAATTTTGATGGGTAAAGTAGAGAAGTCAGCACACAGTAGGTGCTTCAACGTGAGTTCGGTGAATAATAATTGCAACCAAAGCAAATAATTGGGCTCCGCGTGCAATCTTCCTTCAGGAAAGGCCATCAACAAGGAGAACCGTTAAGCATGCTGTGGGCATTGCACTGTTTTTGGAGATCAATCTGAAACAGCAGATTACTTATTCTTCTGTGAAAGTCTACAAACTAACTTGATACTTGAAAAACAATCTAGAAAAGAGAGGGAGAAATGAAGATGACCAGGCAGCCGATGTTTTTGATTATTGCGCTCCCCAGAGGCTCTCGAGGGATGCGGGGGGGGTGGGGGGGGGAAGGGACGGCCACTTAGCTCCAATGTGTGCCCACTTCTAGGCTTCTCCAACCTTCACTCCCCTATGCTGTCCACCATTTCACAAGGTGGAGCTTTTGGCAAAACAAATTTAAAAAATTAAAAAAAAAAAAGCAGAACCTGGGGATGTCAAAAACGATCATCTTAAACATAACCGCTTTCATGTAATAGAAGAGGAAAATGATCTCAGAAAGGCGCAGTACTGGTCTAGGATCATTGCGTTGCCTTAATAGGAGACCCACTGTTGGCTTACCCAGCAGCCATGCTCGGCTCCCTGGCTAGGGTCTGTTGTATCCTGTCTCTCTCTGCCTCTGCTGTTGGTGAACTAACCCGGTGATATCACGACAATGCCTCTGGCCGTTGCCACTGGCCTGAGCAAGCCATGGTGCTTTTTTCTCACTTTGTGATACTTTATAATTAGGGTGATGACTGTATATCCTAATTTGCCCGGATGGTCTCAGTTGTCACATGTATTTATTAATATCATGCCTCCTCTCCCACTGTCCCGAATGTCCGGTATTGTAGAAATGAATCACGGTCACTCTCCTACAGTATGGAACAAGAACTCATCGTGAGCAGGCACCACCTACATTTGTCATTGTGTTTGTTCTTTTCGGTGCCAAGTCCATAGCAGCATGTTTGATTAGAGCCGTGAGTTCCATCCCGAAGAACCACGAACCACTTACTCCTTTTGCTCTGTTACACACATGAAACATACATAGACGTGCCTGTCGCACCCATATATTGCTATATCTCAGTCTTTGGAAACTTCAATTTGGCCTAAACAGAATTTGACTTTTATTCTCTAAGATTTTTTTAAAAAAATGTTTATTTTTGAGAGAGAGAGAGAGCATGCAAGCAGGGGAAGGGGGATCTGAAGCAGGCTCTGCACTGGGCAGCAGCCAGTCCAACGCTGGGCTCTAACTCACAGACCGCGCGATCATGACCTGAGCCAAAGTCGGACGCTCAACCGACTGAGCCACCCGAGTGCCCCCAGAATTTGAATTCCAGATGGACTTACCTTTTCTGGCATTTGATTGTGGAAGTCAATCAGGATGAACCTCTTGCTTGTCCATTGCCTTTGGGTCTTGCGTATGTCCACATGGCGGGCACGCAAACACACGGGCAACTGTGTGCAATAGTCTATATCCATTTCTGATGGTGGGATGGGGGGGGTTTATGAAAATCACATGGGCTCTTGCTTTCATTATCACACATTTCCGCCTCTGAAAATTTGACGGTGCATCGCAATAATTTTTAGCAGAAAGGAAAGACATTTAAAAGTCTCAAACTACGAAAAAATTCTTAATTTCCTCCACCTCAAAATAACATTTGGCTAAAATTCAGCACCATGTGATGCTCGGAACCATCTGAGAGGATACTCGTTTGCAGAAAGTGGGTCTTGTCTTGTGTCTCAACCTCCTCTTTGATGTTGATGGGAGCCTTCGTCTATGCGACCAGTGTTTCTTTAGCGTTACCTTTGTCTTTTCAAGTTACCTTAACGATACCAATGCAACGGGAATATTTAGGAAGAAGTCACCCCATCTTAAGTTTCTTCCGGATGTTCTGCTTTGACGAAAAGAAAGGAAAAGCGCATGAAAATGTCATGCAGGAAGACAGGCTTATTAAAAGCTTGGAGCTATAGAACATAGAATCGCAAACTTGATGACTTGGTTTCCGTGCTGCCTTTATTGATCATTTTATTCTTTAGGACAGAATGGATAGGAGGATGCATCGGATTTCCAATTATGAGTCCCCACCTTCGAGAATTGAGCCTGTCGAGTTACCCAGCGATGATTCTTGTCCCTTCTCCCCCATTAAAAAAAAAATGTCACTTCCCAAGGCTGATAAACACTGCTTGGTGATTGGTCCTCAATGGATCACTTTTTAGAAAATGAAATGTCAACCCCTTGCCCTCCTATTGATTCTTCTTTAGTGTCGGCCATAAAGCTGTCACGGGAAAGCCGCCTGGAGCCAGGTAGCTGACAGGCTTTGCACCCACTGATGCACACTCAGCTGCTTGTCCTCCGCACGCAAGCTGTGTGTTCTGTCACGCCGCAGTACAGATGTTTCAATGCGACAAGAACAGGTGAAGAGGGAGGAGACGGGTAGTGCGGACAGAAGTCTGGTCCGTGCTTTCAGTGCGAAAGGTGGTAAGCGGCACCCCCAAATGATCTCGCCGACCAGTCTGGAAACCAACCCATGGAATATCCTGGCTGGGAAATGATAGGGCTGCTGCTTAACGTTTTAGAGCCACAGAATGTTGATGGCGGAGTCAGTGCCAGAGACGGAGAGACCCCCTTTTAAGGTGATCCCCCTCCAACGGAGGCCCACATGATGCCATGTGAGATTTTTTTTTTTTAAGAAGTAGAGGGCAGGGACCCACACAGCAAGAAAAGTTTCAGCCCTTCTGATCACCTCAAAGAAAAATCTGTCTGGTGCTAATTTGTCATTGAGGAAAGAGGAAACGGCCTCAGGCTCACAGCTGGTATCTTGCTAGAATTTTTTTTTTTTCTTGATAGCAATTGTTTCATTTACTATATTTCTTTTCTACTGAGAAGCCTGAGCTGTAGGCGAGCCAGGGT
The DNA here is from genome assembly GCF_028018385.1 of Neofelis nebulosa. Lineage (NCBI taxonomy): Eukaryota > Metazoa > Chordata > Mammalia > Carnivora > Felidae > Neofelis > Neofelis nebulosa. The sequence continues at coordinate 16,569,160 of NC_080783.1, forward strand.
AATCTCCATTTCTTTCTCAATGAGAAGATCCCCTTTTTCCTTTCGGCCAACTTGCGTGTATAAACCATTCAGGGAGCTCAGGGAAAGCATCAAACTCCCACATTTATAAACTTTATTTACATATTTGAAATGATACGCCGAGTATGTTGGCTTAAGACGTATGTTTTTACCACCCACGTGATCTTAAGCTAATTACCTTACATTTTTTTAGAAGCGTCTACGGTCCGTGTGCCCTTCGGCCCTTGAGTTGTAATTAGAAGACTGTGTCAGCTTTGTGGGCACACGCTGTCCTTGCTGCGGGGCCGTTTACGTGCCGTTCGCCTTGTATCTATGCGATGCTGTCCCTAGAAAGTTTATCCCAAACCACACGTGTGCGTTCTCTCAGAAGCATGACACCGTGTCCCCATACTGCTGCAGGTATTTATTTGTGGTCTCCGCAGTGGAACCACTTTATTGCTAGCTAAAGTGATTTTTGAAAGGACTGTTAACAATGACATCATAAAATGCAGCGAGAAGGTCATAACCTCCGGGACTGATGATGGAATGTGTTACGTTTCTCTGATCCCTGCTCCTTTATTCGTGTCTTCATCAGGTTATCCCAAATACTATTAATCTGGGTTGCTTTAGGCCAGTGTGCCCTTCCCCCAAATAATATTTGATTATTCGAGAAAAAACTTCTCAGAAGGGGCTAGAATACAAGATGAGTCTCTCCTTTCTCTTTTGGTGATCAGAGGCAAGTATTGCCTGATAACCAGGCATGGAGGTTTTTATACTGACTTTCTAATGATGGCTGGTTCTACTGGGTTATTGTTATGTCCATTCATATTGGGGTATACTGACTGTCCCCTTTTTATTAGAATTAAAGAAAAAAACAAGTGAATTGATTTTAAGAAAATAAATGAGGTGGTTGCAGCAAGATTTCTGAAAACATATATACCCGTGGCTCTGGTACAAGAAACTACTTAATTCTAACACTGGCATCTTCTGTATTAGGGTCTCGAGGCCTGGCGAGGAGGTTAAACAATTAACTAAACCAAGGTCCCACAGCTACTTAGTCGCCTGATCAGGACAGGAATCCATCTTCCCTGGCTTCCAATACTGGCATAGATTATTTTCATGTCCTCTGAACTGAAAAAAACTGACCTACGTCAAAAGCCCACGCGGATGGCCCGAGCGGACCCCGATTTCAGGAGTCTCGGGGCTGATGGGAGCAGTCGCAGTCTGTGAATTAATGTGCACGCCTAACGCACACCGTAAAGTCAGACTTGGCACGTTGATTTTGTCTTCGAATGAAGACTACGATTTTCCACTTTGGAGCTAACTGTTCGCGTAATGCTGAGCCAGTTCCCATTCCGTCTGTATCTATCTTGCCTGGTGTCCTAATTGGAATATTATGATCACATAAGAATGAATGCACTCAAATGTTAGCCTCAATTGGCTCTGATGGAGTCATGTAAATTCATACAATGAGGGGGCAGATGGTACTCTGGGAACATTTCTAAACAACTTGCGTGCAATTGTACGGTTCAATTCCAACCATTTCAAAATGTTGCTCATGAAGAACATTTAGACATCATTTGGTGCAAGAACAATGACAGCTTAAGGAAGGGGAAAAAGAAGGATGGCCTCTATGAATCTTCATGGGTGATGCCATTAAATGCTGCAAAGGGTCCTCCTGGAGCCGTGCTGGTTATTACATTGCTTTATCTTCTTTAATCTGCACTTTAGCTGAATAAATTACTTACCTTTTACTAATTAGTTTTGGAACAGTGAACCACATCAATCAAATCCATCCACTTGATCAGGGAAGTTAGTATTTTAATAAAAGCAGGGTTTTCCTGTGCTGGGCCCCTGCCACGCTCCCCCTCCAAGGTTTTGTTTGTTTTATTGAATAGTCAAGGTGCCAGAAGGACACATTGGTTGGGAGGGCAGTGCTTGGGGCTCACGCTGTTCCTCAACAATGCCTGCTAATACCCTGATTCCGCCCCCCTTTTGACAGAGGGCTGGGGAGGGCTCAGCTCTGCCTCCCAGCTCCACCTGAAGGGGAGGCTTTCCTCTCCCTCCTGCAGATGAAAGGTCCCGGCTTCCTTCTGGAGCATTCACTAACAAACCCCTCCCCCCCCCACCCCACCCTGTTACAATCAGATTGCCCAAATCCCAGGAATTAGAAAATCTTCAGCAACAAAGGATTCCTTCTGCCATTCAGGTGATCGGCCTTGGATGTCAGTTTAGAGTTAGCACTTCTTTAGGCTGTGTGGTTTCCTCCAGCCTGGCCAACCCAACTTCAGCGGGCTTTCCTGGAACACTAACGTACACTTTGTCCAACCCTGAGCCAAGGAAAAAGAGTCATCAGGTGACAAAGATGGATCCTGACTTGGGCATTTCCATTTCCAGTGTATCATGGAAAAGCTAATCAGGCTACCATTCGTCTTTGAACAGTAATTTCTTGTGTTTCTTTCCCAGCATTTTCTGGACTCCTCGGGGGTTCTCTCCTCCAAGGAACACTGCAAGTCAAGAAGTTTCTTTAAGACTACACTTTCCCCTCTAATTTACTTCCTCCTTCTATGTTTAGAAGTCTGAGGAGGGGGTGGGCGTGGCCACCTTATAATTAATGATCCCTGCCATTTTGCATTTCCTCTGGCTTTGCACATATTTAATGGAGGTGCTTGATGTAAAACAGATAACTGCACTCCTGGACAGCTGGAGGCCGTTGTTTCTATTGGGATATTTCAGGGTCTTTTTGACCGACTCGCTGGCCATTTAAAGTTGGTACCAAAGCTCTCCTCTGCTCTATGCATTGTTTTGCTTCTTTAAAGGAAAGACATTCAAATCAGTATTGGAAATCTTAAGTGGTTCGAGAGATACACTTGTAATTTTAGATCATGCTTTTAGGGACGCTGATAAGATACAATCGCACAGACTGGCAGGACCCTATCACACCCCTGGGACCTCGCCACGCGTTTCCCTGACATAAAATCTTGTTTTCATAGTCCCTGACCTAACACTTCTATTTCCTTTAAAAGGGGAAGGGGGTGGGGAGGGGCCGAGGGGACTACATCTCCCATCCAGACGCTTGGTTTCGGGACATTTCGACGTGTTGTGTTTCCTTGATGAAGCAATGGCTTTTCAAAGCAGTGGAATCCAACTTAAGTGGATATACTGATATAAAATACAGTATTACTTACAATAACTCTCATCAGATATCTTGATATAACTTCATCTCCACTACGAGGGGCATGTGAAATAGTGAGAGGATCAGGGGAGACGCACTCCTGTCCTTGCTAAGAGGGTTGTGGGTGAATCACTTGCCCCATGTGCTGTGGAACTGAGCATGTCTGTCTGGCTGCCTACTTCCCTGGGGTTGTCGTGAAGATAGGATTCAATAATAGACACGATGGCTCTTTAAAAAGTTGAAAGCAAAGTAAAAATGCAAGAATTCTACACGCTTGGCAGTTAACTCTAGTGACTGAGGTCTCTGTTTACCAAGCTGCTTCCTGCTTTGTAAACAGTTAGGGGAGGGGACGATAATGTGTCCGGAACACTCTGAAAAGTGAAATGCGGTGTACAAGTGGAAGGTGGTGTTACTTGCAGGGAAATGACAACACACAGAGAGACATCTGCAGGCCCTGAGGGCCCGATCGCAGAGCTGGATCCTGCACCAAGGACAATCAGGAGCTGATGGGGGACCGTGATGGGACTGCATCTCCGGTTATCCAGTTCGGCCCCGTTAGGTTCTCTGCTGTTCTCTCTTTTACACGATCATCCCACCCTTCTCTACTTGCTCAAAGTTCAGGGGTTCAGGGGTCCAGACTCTGATAGGACCACACTGCCGAGATGCTTTATGGCCTCAGTTTCCTCATTGTAAGAAATCTGGACTTACCTTGTCTGTAAAGGTCCTAGAAACTAGGAGATGATTATAAACTCCAGTGAACTCCAGTGCACTTTACATTTGGGACAGAAACACAAATGCACACATCTTATTCACTTATTTGACCTCATCGTCCCCCAAACTTTAGAAATCCGTTGTACCAACTGAGTTGAGCTTTTGATTCATTTCAGTGATATACACACATACACATATATATACACACATGCATGCATATAAAACGTATCAAAATTATTGATTCAAGATTTATACGTATTCAAGATTTCTGACTCCCAAGACTTTTGTAACACCCAAAGCTCATTTCTTTAGGACATTTAGAGCAGAATACCAAATGTGAGACCGTACGCCATTTTTTTGGAAAGAGATTTCGGCTACAAATGGAAACTTCTCGTTTTTACTCTTTCAAGTTTCCTACAAACTCTTAAGGAACGTGATCAAGTAGAAAGTGCAAATATTTACCTTTTAAATTTTCATTAATAATTTAGGAGTTTGTAAGCAGCATCTGAAACCAATAACCACAAAAGTATTGTTTTAAGAATATCATATAATATGATAATGAGGTTTTTGTCAATAACCACAAAACTATTGTTTTAAGAATATCATATAATATGATAATGAGTTTTTCTGGTAGTGGTTTTTGTGGTTGTAGCAACAGGACTTACTATTACTTATCACATACTGAACATTATCGCCATTTGATTTGTGCATAATTCACCCATGGAAACTTATTTTACTTTGGAATATGTATGGGAAAACTAGCCAATAAACTTATCATCTATCTTCAATAAAAGAAATTGATTCTGGAGATTTGAAATTATATTATAAAATATTTGTTTTATCACCTTAGTTTCTAACATTGTGGGTAAGAGCAGAGACTCTGGGGGCACCTGTTTAGTGCAGTTGGTTAAACGTCCAACTCTTGATTTTGGTTCAAGTCATGATCTCACATTGGTGACATCAAGTTCTGCTGAGGGCTCCACGGCCCTCAGCTTAAGATTGTCTCTCTCCCCTCCCCCACTAATGATTTCTCTCTCTCTCTCAAAAAAAAAGACAGAGACACAATCAGTTCTGATTGTGTTTGAAACCATTATTCACCAGCAAACTTTCCATAAACCTCGGTTTACTTGCCTGTGAAATGTGCACAGCATTTTTATCTGCCTGACTTCTATATAGTATGGTAGCAAAGAACTTATCTTGTGGCTTACTACTTTTGAAAATAATGGTGTGTGTGTTTTTTTTAATTTTTAATAGACGGAGTAAATACAGTAAAGCTAAACAAGAAGCAGATGAAGAGAAACATTTGAATCAAGGTACAAAAATTGAATTAATACATTTTATTTTTAAACTCTGTCTCGTGTTTTCAGTTTAGAAATGCCTGCATTAAATTCATGTGGCTATCGGTATTATAGTTCTTTCATAGAATTATCTAAGTAACGTACTTATTTCCCCCTGAAATAAGTGATTTGGGATTGTTTCGAGTGAGGTTAAAGATGGGGGTTGGGGAAATTTCCTTTCGATTCTTCTTATTCCTTATTTTACTGTCTACCCTGAAAAAGTATCAGTCTTGCTGGTCATTTGTGTAGCTGGGTGACAAGGCTTAACAGGTGACAATTTTTCTCATCTTTGTAAGATACAGTTTTTGGAGAGGAAAAGAACAAGGAACGAACAGTAATCGCTCTACCCCCAACAATATGTGCTGTGGCATTCAGGACTACTAATATCTCTTTAGTGGGTTCTGCTTATTCGGGGGTGGAAGAATAAATTCAGAGAACTGGCCCTAGAATGACTTGACGAGATAGAAGGTTCCTAAGATCCAATAGAACGTTTTGAGATGATGGCGTTGTCCTCTACCTGCCCTGTCCAACACATTAGCCAGTAGCCACGTGCACTATTGAATACTTGAAAAGTAGCAAGTGTGAATGAGGAAGCACATTTTTAATTTCTTTGATTTTAAGTAATTTACATGTAAATAGCAAGGTGTGGCTAATAAGTGCCCTATTGGACAGCAGCACAGGGAGGTGGAAGGAAGAGACAAACTAGGGGTAGGAAGAATCATCTTGAGAAAGATTTTCTTGGCTACAGCATATAAAACAATAAAGGCTATGGAATGTCTGACAACCTTCCATTTAGTCACCTTATTTTCTTTCTAAAACCATATTTTTAAAATTTGCATGTGGTATATATATTTTTAAAAAACATGACTTTTTTTTTTTTTTAATTTAAATGAGATGATGAGGACAAGACTGATAGTTCTGGAAAATCAAGGAGATTAGGCCAACCAGTGCCGTACACCCTTTCTGTGCCCCAAAGCCCTAAGAGCTCTGGCAGGGAAAGGAGAGGTCCCAGTAATTACTGATGCTTCTTGTCCCAGCAGCCCTGAATTTCGGCTGCGAGTTGTCTGTGGGGTTTGGCTGAATGACACTTCCTGATATTCCAACCATTCACAACTAGGCTATAACGTTTTCTCCAACTGCAGCTTTCGGATGACCTTCAGTGTCTTTACTTACAACACCTTCTTCCCAAAGCAGAATAAATGTGGAAGCCCAATACAGAGTGTATATTCTCCAGTCAGCTAGCTAGCATTGTCCCTCTTATCTATTTTAACCTAGCTTTCATCTTCATTTGTTAATTATCGGTCACGTGCTTAATTGGTCCAGATATTGGGCACCGTGTAAACATGGCCGATTAAGAAAGGAAGTTCCCATTATCTTCCCTGAGCAAATATAGGTGCAGATGGTGGGTGGGACACGAGCCACCGATTTGCACAAAGGTATTCAGCTAACACATTCCAAATTTTTTTGTAGAGATTCTCTTTTCCTCCATGGGATGGGTTGTTTTTAAAATTTCCTCCTTGAAGGGTGAAGACATTCCAGGAAGTCCGTAGAGCTGTGGCCTCTTAAAGTAGCTAACAATTCTTTGTTTACCCACTAATGAAAACCAGAGCAAGAGTTTAAACATCTCTGTATGTCTATTGCTAAGTATGTTTGTCATGCTAAGAAAACTTCCTCTGCGAAATAGTTTCAGACGCGGACAACTTAAGTTCGTTAGTGGTTTCTGAGAAGTATTCTGCCAACCTGTCACGTGTTTATTACTTAGGTGTTAGAACTTACGTGGACCCCTTTACCTATGAAGATCCCAACCAAGCAGTTCGAGAATTTGCCAAAGAAATTGACGCATCCTGCATTAAGATTGAAAAAGTCATAGGAGTTGGTAGGTGTTTGAGTGTCTCTCTAATAAGCAAGCCTATTTTCTTTGTGGATATTAAATATACCTATGCGGATTATACAAACGTGTACGAACATATCGCGTGTACAGGTATATATGTAAATAGCTGTGTACGTGAAATTCCCTTGATCTATGTAAAACATTAGAGTGCCTGGCATGTAAGTAGCACGCAACAAATGTTAGCTCTTACTTTCATCTTGAATGTGTTTCTGGCCCATCGTTGATTCGTTTTCTCTCCCAAAGGTGAATTTGGTGAAGTATGCAGTGGGCGTCTCAAAGTGCCTGGCAAGAGAGAGATCTGTGTGGCCATCAAGACCCTGAAAGCTGGTTATACAGATAAACAGAGGAGAGACTTCCTGAGTGAGGCCAGCATCATGGGACAGTTTGACCACCCGAATATAATTCACTTGGAAGGCGTTGTCACCAAATGTACGTGGGGCGCTCCTTTTACAAAGCCAAGTTAGAAGTTCCTGGCAAATGAAACACACATTTTCTTTCCAGGGAAATGACAGATGGAGCAGACCCACTGATTGCTAATGGGAGGAAATCAGCGCAGGACAAGTCATTAATCTTGCAGTCAGCTCTCAATGGGTCTATGGTTTAGGCTGATACCCTATTTCCAAGGCAGCTTGTGTGAGATCTTAGGGAAATTAATATTGCAGATTTTTGGTATGCCTCGCCATCTTTCAAACCTTTGCTAGACCAAACTGATTGTCACAGGGTAGGCGCAAGCAGATGGTAAGCAAAATAAAATTTAAGTACTTTTCGTATGAAACACAACAAAAGCTCGCCACGCCTCGTGCTCGAACCTTCAGTTCCAGATGCAGGGAGTGAATCTTGGAAGTCTATTTACAGCAACACCTGGTTGAACCTTCCTTTTTCAGCCCATTAGCATTCGCGGAGCCTGCGAACCACGCTTCAGTTAAAATACGACCCAGTGCAACAGATGCGTTTTGTGAAGCAAACCCTGAATACATCTGTAAGGCTGGCTAAGACCCATTTTTAAGGCACCACATGGACAGTGAGCTGAAGCGGTTACTACTGAAGGGTGGCTCTGTTCCAGGAGCCGCAGTACCTACTATTTCATTACACAGCAAAGATCTTATAAGCCCCGGGGCTGTGTCTCCAGGAAGGCCAAGGTTCCTCTCACTTGATTCAAGGTGCCTGTGAGAAGCACCCTCAGTGAACACGTGCAGAGTGGGTAAAAGGGAGCCGTGGGGAGAGAAGAGTAGGTTAAGAGAGTAAAACTTTGGCCATTAGCTCTGGGGTAGAGCAGAAAGTAAGACCCAAGAGCACATCATCTTTTAAGAAGAGACAATAAGGAGGTTCCTAAAAAGTGAGAGAAAGTGTGCCTTCATTCAGAGGTCCTCCTCAAGCTTAAACGTCCATCAGAATTCTGGAAAACGTGTTCAAACAGTTTCCTGGAGCAGGTTTTATTCCTCAGGTGGGGTGGGGCCCATGCGTTCACATTTCTAAAGATCTGGAAGGTGAGGCAAAGGCTTCAGGACCCCGGACTTGGAGACTGCCGTGTCCACACCACTGCTAGGAAAGCATGTGGTCGTGACCAGTTAGTTGCTCACGATTTCAGTTTCCTCGTCTACAAAATAGAGATAGAAAATAGAACTTGCCAAAGAAGGTTATTTTGGATGAAAGACTTCCCGTGTTTAGCATAATGCTCGCCAAATTTAAACAACAGAAAACTTCCCTCAGTGTTAAATGGTAACGCTATGTCTTAAGAAGTACACCTTTCCCCATCATCAGAATCCCTCAAAAACGGAACCTTGGAGCCAAGGGTATATGATTTCCCACCTAAGGCGAAGGCTATGATTAGCACAGAATACCTCTCTTTGCTTTTTAAGATTAGTTTTACAGACAGGATATTTTTCTGTTGCCCGTTGGCCTTCAGAGCTGCCCAGAGCCCTTCACTACCTTAATTGAAAGATAACATTCTGTTTAAATACTTCTGCAGGGGTCCAGTTTCTCAAAAGGAGGCTCTGTTCAGCTTGGGGTGTTTTTCCGGCTGCAGACAGTGATTTTCGTAGCACCTCTGCGGAAGAGAGAAGAACCAGGGGATCTCTGTATTAAAGTCCCACCGCGCCTCTAAAACCCATAGCTATTACAGCTGTAACTGTTATAAACGACTGGATGCATTTGCATAATGCAGTTGTCACTGAGTGAAAATGATTTAAAATTTCCACCAGAGGAATTGGCCCCTTCCCCCACTCCACCCCCCTACCCCCCCCCCCCATGTCCCTGCCTGTTTCAGGGGAGGAACCACCTTCCCTCCGTGAGCCCAGCTGAGCCCCATTTTATAAGCCCCTCTGCTTACGGAGACATTCATCTTTATTTCTCTTGGAAAGCTCATAAAGATTCTGACAAATGGATACTTTTAATAAACAGAAGAAGGAATGTAGAAAAATCGTGAAGACCTGCCAACAATCAGAGGAGGGAGGCGCGAGGGCACAAAGGTGATGCGGGAGCGTGTGAATTCATTACCAGCAGTTACTTGAAGAACTTTTTTTTTTTTTTTTTTTTTTTTTTTTTTTTTTTAAATTTTTTTTTTAACGTTTATCTATTTTTGAGACAGAGAGAGAGACACAGCATGAACAGGGGAGGGGCAGAGAGAGAGGGAGACACAGAATCGGAAGCAGGCTCCAGGCTCTGAGCCATCAGCCCAGAGCCCGACGCGGGGCTCGAACTCGCAGACCGCGAGATCGTGACCTGAGCTGAAGTCGGATGCTTAACCGACTGAGCCACCCAGGCGCCCCTTGAAGAACTTTTTAAACTGATGGGGAGATGATACATTCCCTCCACCACCCCTCCGCCCGCAACTCTCTTCTGGGGCTTCTACTCTCTTGTCCACACCTCCAGAGGGATCTGGTGAGGTAGAAGTAGGTGTTAATGCAAGAGAGTCTATCTCACTCATTGGTTGACGAAGTATCTTTTGATTGAGTTGGGTTCATTACCACTCACTTGGATGCATTTGGTCTGTCTGTGGCCGCAGATGTAGAGGGTAAATGAATCTAAGACAGAGAGCTTCGGGGCACCTGGGTGGCTCAGTGGGTTAAGCATCGACTCTTGATTTCGGCTCAGGTCATGACCTCAGGGTTTGTGGGATCGAGTCCCCCACCGGGCTCAAGCACCGAGCCTGCCTAGGAGTCTCTCTCTCTGCCTCTCCCCACACCCTCTGTATTTTCTCTCTCTCTCTCTGTCAGAATAAATTAATAAAATTAACTTATTACAAATTTATTTAATAATTTATAAAATAAGTAAAGCAAAGAGCTTCCTATTTATTATATTGAGGGAGGACAGAAAAGGTGTTCAGAGACGACTCCCTCCAGCTGAGGGGAAAGACCAGAAGTGGTTTTCCTCACCCTTTGATCGAAGCCACGACTTGCCCTTTTTCTGCCAGATTTCTTTCATTCATCACTGAAAATAAACTCTCCATGGTATCATTTCCTCATCCAAAAGTTTTACCTCGGAAAGATTGCTTAGACATGATACCAAAAACACAATAAAAAAAAAAAAATGATTGGGGTTCCTGGATGGCTTAATTTCATCTCAGGTCATGATCTCAGGGTTGGTGAGTTTGAGCCTCCCGTCAGGCTCTATACTGTCTGTGAGGAGCCTGCTTGGGATTCTCTGTCTCCCTCTCATCCTGCCCCTCTTCCCTTCTCTCTCTTATAAGTTTAATAAGTAAATAAACTTTAAGGTAAAAACATTAAAAATAAGTGATTTTAAAAAATGATAACTTGGACTGTTATGAGATTGAAAATTTCTGTTCTTCCTAATTTTTGCCTCTGAAATAAAGACATTTCCCCCCTCTGCACATCAGAAGAGAGTGTATTCTGGGTGGGAAAGGTATTAAGTTAGGATGGTTACAGGAACTTTCCAGCAGTGACCTACCCCAGTCCATTTTCCCTGACTGAATGTCTAAGTCCAAACCGTCCACAAGTATAGCAATGAAAGTGAAGATTTTTGATTTATCAAACGAGCATTTTATTTTCCTCCCGGAGAATCTTTTATGTTCTCTTTGCTTTAACCTTTCCTTTAGTACAATATTGAGGATTTACGTCCCCACCCCAATTCCCTCCCACAAACACTATTTAAAAAGAAGGAGTTTCAGATCTTGAGTCCATTGCCAGCCATGAAGAAACTAAAGAATGATTCTTATTTCCTAAGTTCCTCAGAAAGAAAACTAAAGTAAAATAAAAGTATTGTCCCCCCCCCTTCTCCCAAACCTTAAATTCATTTTATTCTCTTTGCTAAAAACAAACACACACACACACACACACACACACACAAACAGGTGAAGGGGGAGCAAGGATATTCTAGTGCTGAATTAACTTGTCTCCGTTGAAATAATTTCCTGCAGCTCTTCTCTGATTTTTGTTTTTTGTTGTTGTTGTTGTTGCTGTTGTTGCTGCTGCTGAAGTTGTCCGCTTAAAGGACCAAATAGGATAATTTTTTTATAGATAGGAAAGGGAAAAGAAAGGAGATACCTCCCGATCTGAGTAAGGTGGCGTTGGGGCGGGGGTGGGGGAGGGGTGGGGAGGAGAGGGGTTAATATTGTGCATGCTTGAGCTTTAAGATGTGTCTGAGTAATGAAGTATCCTGCGTAGTTACTGCTCTTAGAAACTTGAGTTTCTCTAAATAAGTAAAAAAGTTTCTCTGTCCATTGATTCCTTTGGCATCACACAAGTGGCTCTTCTGGGGACAAAATAAATTAATTATCCTAAAGATTTTTTTCGCCTTTAAACAGGCCGGCCCATTTATCTTCTTCCCCTTTTGCTCGAGAGAGCAATTATCCATTCATGTGCTCCCTGGATACCGGAGGCCACTTTAGTTAAAGACCTTGTCAACAGGCCACCCAAAGGGTTAACCTTCCAGATGGAATTTAAACCTACCCGTCCTTTTAATATTTCATTCCTAGCTCCCCACAGCTGAGGCATAAGCTTGGCTTGTTTTAATTAAATTAGATCGCACAAGACAGGTGTCTTGGCAGTAAAATTGTGCACAGCCCATTTTTATCTCATTAACTGCAGTGCTCATCAAGGGTTTGTGTTTTTCTTTCTGAAAACTCTAGGTAAACCAGTAATGATCATAACAGAGTACATGGAGAATGGCTCCTTGGATGCATTCCTCAGGGTACGTGACTACTTTATATTAAACCCAAGAATGTCGGTATTTAGAAAACTCTAACAGACTCCTTGTGTCCATTCTGTTTAGTTGTATTCATGGAATTTTTTAATGGGGCAAGGGAAGAAGAGGAGAAATAGAGAATGATGTGATTTTTAAAGGCTATTAAATAATCCATGTTCAATGAGGGTGGTATTTGATTTATTCTTGCATTGTGGGGCTATGTGAGCCGTAGATTCATTACAGTTGGATAATTTCCATCTACCACAGGAAGCAAACCCAGTTCTTAGGATACACTCTACTAGTGAATTAGTGACTTCGGTCAGAAAGGTCCGGAAATAGTGTGGCATTTCACTGCATGCTTGATACAGAAATCAAAAAAGATCTAAGTAATAATAAATGCTTTGGTGAAAATTAATTTGGCCTAATGCTAATGAGATTTTTCCTCATTCCTTTCCTATGCAGAAGAATGATGGCAGATTTACTGTCATTCAGCTGGTGGGCATGCTTCGTGGCATTGGGTCCGGGATGAAGTATTTATCGGATATGAGCTACGTGCATCGAGATCTGGCTGCCCGGAATATTCTGGTAAATAGCAACTTGGTCTGCAAAGTGTCTGATTTTGGCATGTCCCGAGTACTTGAGGATGATCCGGAAGCAGCTTACACCACCAGGGTAAGGAGGATTTGCGACCTCTGGGTTTTGAGTCTGATGAAACTGTTCCTCTTTTCTCACTTTGATGTTTAAGCCCTTTGTGATTTTGTAAGTTTCCTCATCCTTCAGAGCCTCTTCATATCCACGCATTCATTTTCAAGCTGTATTTCTGAGAGGGATTTTGAAACCGCCTTAAGATGTGTGACTGCTTTAAAAACTGCAAACTAGAGCTTTGAGTAATTATTGTATTTATTACACTTAATTTTTCTTCTTTTCCTTCCTTCCTTCCTTCCTTCTTGTTTTCGATTTTCCATTTGATTCTTTTCTATTATTAAAAAGTCTTCTTATTTTAAACAAGGTAGAGCAGTGTTTCTAGTTGGTTGGCCACTGAGTCTGAGGATGTGTATACAGCATTTATAAATCATTTACACTGTGCAAGGAGTTTTCAACTTTAATGGCCTTTGTTTTACTCCTGGTAGATAGGCCGGATTAGGGCACAGTTAAGAGTTATCAGTATACAGTTAATGGCTATCCTCTCTTAGCTGGACAATCTGAGTATAAGATACTAATGGAAGAAACAGAATCCTAAAAGTGTTTGGCCATTAGGGCTGGGCACTGCTGAAATCAACGGAAAGCAGACATTTTCCTCCTTTGATGCTCACTTTGCATTTACAATCCTAAGCATTGTTTTTGTTTGTTTGGTTGGTTGGTGGGTGGGTGGGTTTCTTTTTTTTCCCTGGTAGTGTTCTATGGCCGTGGCTCTAGCTTTGAATCTTACACATATATCCACTTTTGAATTCTAAGTCCATTCGGGGCGCCTGGGTGGCGCAGTCGGTTAAGCGTCCGACTTCAGCCAGGTCATGATCTCGCGGTCCGTGAGTTCGAGCCCCGCGTCAGGCTCTGGGCTGATGGCTCGGAGCCTGGAGCCTGTTTCCGATTCTGTGTCTCCCTCTCTCTCTGCCCCTCCCCCGTTCATGCTCTGTCTCTCTCTGTCCCAAAAATAAATAAAAAACGTTGAAAAAAAAAAAAAATTTTGAATTCTAAGTCCATTCATGTAAGAAAGAATGTATCTTTGTGAATACTGAAGATCTTGTATTTTTACCAGTTATTTGGAGAGGAAGATTAAAGGAGGCTTTGAGAATGATACATTTACGTAGATTAAACCTTAGCCAACTAGTTAAGGAAGCTGGAAGGCAGCACAAGCGTCCTTCTGTATAGAACAAGTAGAAATGTAACACGCTGGGTTTTCAGTGTTTCAGTCACACTGCAGTGAATCAATGTAATTTCTAGTACTGTTTAGTGTCTTGTTTAGTAGCCCCAGTAAAGCAAGCTTTCAAATGATGTTCTCTGGAACCGCTGGAGTCTCAAGTTAAGTTGTGTTAATTTCCCCAGATGGAACCTTAGGCAATTTGAAACTTGATTAAAAACACCTTTCACCTAAGTGTAATAACCAAACAATAGACATTTGGGGCAAAGAAAAAAAAAAATCAAGCACCAATTTTAAACTTTTTCTGGGTAATAGTCAGTTCCTTTGCCACGTTTGCAGGTGCCCTCCTTCCATTAAAGTCAGTAATGACATTAGCATCTGCTACTTGTCTTCCTCTAAGAGCCTGTGTAATGTATTATCTTCTAACCATGTTAAGCATCTTTCTCATGCTATATAAAAGTAGGATGGCAGTGTGGAGGATAGAAAATTTCGTATTTAACTTCCTTAGTTCATGACTCCAGAAGCAATGTTAAATATCGCCATTGTGCTGCTGGGTGAGAGAATTCAGCAAGAAGTCAAAGTGAGCGTCAGCTACGCATCCACTGATATACCGTAATAACATATGCATGTTGTAAATCCTGCGATTTCCTTTCTCCTACAATATCGCCTGAAGCAGAACTCAAATAGGTAGGCTCTTTAAAAAATAATTAAACAGATTACTTGTTCACTTCCCTGTGACCAAAGAAAACACATGAGAAGTGTCTCAACTTAGAAGACTAGTTAAAATAAACAAGTCTCTTATTATTGTTTGGAGAGCTATCTCAGGAATGCTGTTGTCCTGCTTGGCAAACAGTAAGAACATTCAGGGACTAAAATGGCACATCAGTGATGTACTTAGGGAATAACTTATGGCTCGAATGTTCACAGGGTGGCAAGATTCCTATCCGGTGGACCGCGCCAGAAGCAATTGCCTATCGTAAATTCACATCAGCGAGTGATGTATGGAGCTATGGAATCGTTATGTGGGAAGTTATGTCATATGGAGAGAGACCCTACTGGGATATGTCCAATCAAGACGTGAGTCTTTATGTTCTGAAATATATGTCTCTGCATTGAGATTCAGGAAGGATTGCATCAGTGTATGATGGAGTAGGCTTGAGCTTGAAATGATACATGAAACTCAAGATTCTCAATACAAATGTGTGTAATAATCTAGTTAAACCTCACAGTCATGGATTTCAAGGGCCAAAATTACGTCGCCTAAATGGGGGTAGTATGAGAGACCAACTCAGATCTATATTTTTATCTCTAAATTTATAGATTTATATTCGATAGCTTTATCCTTTACGTGATTAATGCTCCAATCCACAGTGGCATACAATTCTACTTTGATTTCTAGGAAAATACAAGGATATATGAAAAACGCAAATTTCACATGTGAAAAAATGGACACCAAGGGTTTATCTGAAGAGAACTAGTGAATATTTTAAAGCTGGCATAGTTGTAATTAGAGCTTGCCCCTTGAGGACTCTAAAATAAAGCTTCACTAAATGACCCTTTGTAAATTATGCACATCCCTTTAAATGTGCCATCTGGACTACTTCGTAAGGGAGTATCCACAATGCCTGCAATTTCAGAAAAGCATTCAATAATGACACTAATAAGATTCCAGAGTAATAGAATTTAATTACAAACATCTCCAGTGAAAAAGAAGGAAAAAAACAAAAAAGCAAAAAACTTGGACCAAGGGGTCTTCCCAGAACACTTGTTAGTTATACGTGTGAAGTAAAATATTAGCACACAGGGCTGACAAAGGCGTGGCCTTCAATTTCTCAGTAAAAATTACAGCTTAGAAAAAAATCTCCTTTTCAAAAATTTTCTCTGATGTGGAATGCTACCTGACCATCTGCTTTGTCCTGAAACAGCAAGAAGTTGCACAGCCTTGGCTATTAGGTGAAGAACTCGAGAAATCGGATGCTGGTTGCCTTATCGATAAAATAATGGTCAGAGCAATAGAGAAACTAACGCACTCCACGGCGAGGGGCGCAAAAAAGAATTCGCTAGCCAGATTAAGAGGAGTGATGGTGTTGACATTGTGTTATCTGTTAAGTTATACAGAAAAGTTCATAGCAGATAGGAAGAAGGCCAGCAGCTAGCATAACTAGTAGGTAATTGCAGGCTGGAAAAAACTACAGAAGTGAGGGGTGTGTAATGTGTTGTTTGATGTGATTGTGCTACAGACACCTTCCTGTACCTACCTTGTAACAACATTTGTTTTTGGATTAGAGACTTGACGGAAGGACAAAAACAACCTAAATGAGCAAGTAATGCATACCTTGACTCCTTTAACGATGTGATACTTAAACTCTCTTTCAGTTGGCGGTCGTGACCAAATGCTCAGAAGAGCAGCGACTCTCAAGATCCTGTCTGTTTCCCTGCCCTGAATATTTTCAGACCCACGGTTTTGGCAGTTTCTATATTACGTTAAAATAACTTTTATTGTTTTAAACTTTGCAGTTGTCTGGTTTTCTCCGCGAGGAGCATTTGAAGCCATTTCTCTCCCGCAGATCATGTCGACCTGTCGTTCCCGCGTGTTTGTCTCCATTGGGTTCTGCGTAGGACAGGAATCGATAGGAAATGTAACCAGGAAATCACTTTCATGAGTAGAATTCATTTGGCATATGGTGAATGGACTCAAAATAACTGTCGCAAATATGGCAAACTTACCAAGTTTTTTGTTTGTTTTACTCTTCAGCCCCCCCAAAAGCATTCAGCAGTAAACTGAGAAAATATGCTTTGTTAACCCACAAGCCATCTTCCAAGCTGGCAGTGGAGAGGGAGCTAATGAAAGAGTATTAAGCAGTCTGAGGGTTCATAACAAATTGTGTTATCCTGGCGTTAGCCCAATATTTCTCTCCTTCTCATCAATTCAATGTAAAATGTTGTCATCAAGTCTAGAGTCAACACCATGCACCTGGGAAGATAAAAGGAAGTCAGAAGATCAAACTGACTTCATGTAATTGCCAGAAATAAAGAGACTAATGTTTAGTAAGATAGCATGTAGAAGTCTACTCTAGGAGGAGTAGTAAATAATACGAATACAACAGGATGTTGGCAAAAATACGCGGGAGAAAAAGGATCAGGGGGCTTAATAAATCACAAGAGGACTGTCAAACTGTGTGCCAGCTGAAAAGACAATAATCATACTGATGCATAGAAACTGGACCCAGCTGAATTAACTGTTTGCTGTGGGAGGCCAGTTGTTGAACAGGAAATATAAACCCCACTGTGGGGTGAATCCAGCGTGGCCACTGAGATGGCTAGAGCTCTGGGTGTTTCATTAGCAGCTACCCATTTTGATAGAAACCAAACGAAACTGATTTAAAATGAATAAAACTTTTTAAAAAATCTCCAGACCAAAAAAAAAAAAAAAAAAAGACTTAGAATTTCATCGGATTCCCATAAATGATGCTAATGTGTAGCCAAGAAATTATTAAATACTCCCCCTCCTTAAATTTGGCATGAGTCCTATGATATTACATTACTGGGATTCATACCCTAAAGATGGGGGGCTTTGCAAAAGGCCGATAAGAAAACTACTGTAATACCTGTGAAGACAGATGCAAAAATTTTGAATTAGAAGAAAGACTGTTAGAGAGTTAACTCATGTCTTATTAAGCAGGGAGAACTCTGGGCAATGAGACAATTACCGTCTACCATTATAACTTCTTTCCTTAGATGTGGAGAGGTCCCCTTCAGAATGTGAATGCTCGAAAAGAATTTTTTTCTTTTTTGATTTTCTTTGCTACTACTTTTTTTTTTTTAATCCACTTACTAACACCTTTTAACAGGGCCAACTGTCAGACAACTGAGACCCAAGAATGTGATGTAACGTTGGTATATTGGTGTATTTTGGTTTTCCAAAAGGAAAAATGGTTGGCCATGTGGAGGGTTTGAGGAGAGTGCTATTTTAGAGAGAGGGAGTGTCTTCTGGATTGGGAGGTCTGGAAGGAGGGCTCCTGTACTGACTGACCCATGAGCTGTCTGTGCAAGAGGATACAGACTTAAAATGATACAATGAGACGTTCATCTTGGACGCAACTATGAATGCTTCTGAAGGAAGATCTGTAAGGCGAGGCTAGAGTGTCCTTCGTTACGAGGGCTCAGAGGATGCTGGATAGCAGGAGGAGGAGGGCGGTCACCATGTGATCTCCGAGAGCCAGCCCAACACCAGGCTGTTGATCTGATTGTGTTCTAACCACTTCAGAATACTGATGCATTCTTCACTTTAGAATTTCAGATTGGCATTGCCTGTCATCTGAGAACAGCTCATGGCAACAGCTGGCTTCCCTGTCCCGTTGCCAGCAACACTCAGGTCCAGCTTTGGCTTCTGCAAAGAAATTGGTGCTGTTCCCATGCTCGAGCTTGCCGGCAGCTGAACGTCCAGGGGATCTTGTGGGTCAGGAGGATGGACCTCTGACAGCAGCTTCCCCTGGCCGCTTAATATATAGTGTTCTGTTTTCTCTGATAGGTGATTAAAGCCATCGAGGAAGGCTACCGGCTACCTCCTCCAATGGACTGCCCCATTGCACTCCATCAACTGATGCTAGACTGCTGGCAGAAGGAGAGAAGTGATAGGCCGAAATTTGGGCAGATTGTCAACATGTTGGACAAACTCATCCGCAACCCCAACAGCTTGAAGAGGACGGGGACCGAGAGCTCCAGGTCGGCCATGCCTTCTTAATAGTGATGTATGATATAATACATTAGAGGTGGCAGGCGAGCGGTGGCTCACTTTTAATTTCTGCCTTTTAGTCAGAGGCCACTGCACAGCTCTCTGCAGCCTGGGTGGCTTCTGTCTCAGTTAATGGAGTATTTATGGTAGTTTTGTTCACCATTTCGCAGAGCCTAACACCTGTCGGGCCTCAAAAAGTAGTACGAAAACAAACCTAAAAACAATTAAAAAACCCAGCAACAAATGGCTAAAGTGCTTACTTTATTATGCTGGACCTGAACATTTAGGAAGAAAGATAAAATGTACTTTGGGAAGACATTCAGGTCACTAGATGCTATACTTGGGGAAGGGAAAGGAACACTGGATTAGTAAAAAATGAGGAATAGAGGACAGCTCTTCATGCACTGTTTTTAAATTTTTTGTTTAACATTTATTTATTTTTGAGAGACAGAGAGAGATAGAGCATGAGCGGGGGAGGGGCAGAGAGAGAGAAGGAGACACAGAATCTGAAGCAGGCTCCAGGCTCCGAGCTGTCAGCACAGAGCCCGATACGGGGCTCGAACCCACAAACTGGGGGATCGTGACCTGAGCCAAAGTCGGATGCTCAACCGACTGAGCCACCCAGGCGCCCCTCTTTAGGCACTGTTTTAGGTTGACTTCTAAAGGGTTATAGGCGCATACAAGCTTACAAAGCACAAAATTCATTCGGTTTCAGTTCCTAACATTTCTCTTTACTGAGTCTTTCAAGAGTAGAAGGAAGCAGGACCAAAATAGAAACTGATCGAGTTGCAAAGCATATGGCTGAATGTTTGAGAAGGGTTTTAAAAATGAATATAATTGAACCATCTGTAAAATAGGTAGTTGTTCCATTGGAAAGGGCAAAAGGAAGAAGCGTGATCAGTCCAGAAAGAAGATCCCAGATACTCCCGAGTGCTCTTAATTCAATAGGAACTTTTCAACCTGAAGACGGAGCCTCTCTGGTGTTAAGATTCCGGATACCTCGATAGCGGTCCCACCCCAAAGAGTATAGACCGCCCTTGGTAGTTAAATGATTTAAATGAAGACTAGCATAAGATAATCAGCTGCTTCGAGCCTGCAAGAAGTAAGGTATCTACTCACCTCCAAATCTGCAATTCTCCAAGGCTCCTCTTTCATCATGACGCTGAGTTAAAAATTGGAGGATATTTTTTTTCCCACAATGTCCAAGACCTTCCAGTCTCGGTCAGTGCAGGGAGCTCCCCCTCCAGTCTTCTGCAGACTTAGCCTAATGGTTGCGGAAGAGAAAGTATATACGCTGATTATTTCAATGCACGAAGAATCTGGAACAAGCAGCAGAGACACCCTCTGTTCTCTTCTGGGCTTTCAGATCCCTTGGCATTTGCCACAGCCCGAGTTTAATGATCAAGCTCTTCTGAAAGAACACTTAGGATGGCCTAAGTTCACAACTTATTTCTGCCACTTGATAGCCAAGTGACCTAAAAAAAAAAAAAAAAAAAAAAAAATTTTTTTCCCCTAGCATCTCCAGGCTACTTTTTGTTCTTCAATTCTCCGATATCCAGATCAATTCTGGCCTCTTCTATTCCAAGGTGAATTTCCTCCAGCTTTTAGGTCTCCAGCTCCGGATCCCATGAATTTTGTCTGAAGGTCCTAAGGCTGGTTCATTGGTATTTGGTGCTTCTGCTGGCATAAACTCTTCGGCCACTGATATTGCATAATGTGTGCTTTGTACAATTATGCAGAACAAATTGAGAACAGAGTTATTGGATATACTTTTTAGAATTCTAAATTCTTCTCATTGATGGTACTTCGGTAGCTTTGATGCTGATTACTGCTTGCTGATAATGGGATGTAGTATAACATTGTATGTGATTCAGCACAAAATTAGGCAGATGTCATGGTGTTCCACAGAGAGCACAAAGACTTCCAGAGCAAGCTTGCACATAATCCTTAGAGTTCATTGATAGTGAATGAGGTTATTTTCATCCTAAGGTCATTTTGACCTTGTCGGGTACCTAGAGCCTACATGTTGCCCTATTCATGCTCTAGGCTTAAAGTTAGAAACGCAAACTATTGGTCTTGTCTAATGATGAATATTATTGATAAACATGAACACTAATGTCTAAAATTCTATGTGATGTTACTTGTTATTGGGGGAAGAGTTAAATCTTGATTATTCTTGTCATAAAAATTCACACAATTTTACTCAGAAAATTAGACTTAATTGAAATAACGGACATAAAAATTCACAGTGGCAAGCTACGATTTGGACGCAAAACTGATTGATAAAACAAGTCTTGTTTAAAATAGTTACATAAGAAAGAATTTGTGCAAACCAAAATAACAGGTAAAAATTATAAAATAAACAATGGAATTAGATTAATTTTGTCATGCAGAAAATTAATCAAGGCATTATACCGACTTAATTTTGTTTTCACAAGAGAATATATTCTTTTTGGCTAAAAATTCAGTAATGATGATATTCCTATTCAAACATTTCTATTTAAGCAACGCAGCCTCAGGAGGAAAATTAGGTCAGAATGTGAAGATCAACCCCATTCTATAATTTCTAGGGAAACGGGAGCTCCAGGAAATATAATAAACAAGTAGCCGTGTTCCTCTACAGGTGATTAAAGGTGGTATAAAATACCTGGTGAAGGTCTACCCAATAATTATTAAGTAGTTTGATGACAAAGAGGACTATGTTTCTCTTGACAATAATTATTGTATTATCAGTATCACGAGGAATGGCAAAATTCCCGCCTTGAACTGTAGTCACTCTTGACAATGACCTAACGTAAGACACCTGGCCTGAGAAATGCGTAAACTAAGAAATAAGTTCATAAAAAGTGCCTAGAGTTCATTGAAATGATTATTTAAGAGCCCCAGCAAGGGAAGACGAGAAGCGCATTCCGTAATCCACGCGGTGATCAAAGTGGCCATTCTTCCTTCCCGTCTTGGCACACGTGGTGGTCAGGCATGGGCTGATTAAAGAGGGCATTAACTCCCTGCTGTCCCCAAGTTTGTTTGAATGCACTGAGCCTGCCTTGCAGACCTGGCTGGGCGCACGCTGGACTTGAACTCTTGCTGTTTTCTCCGCTCCATCAAGTCTGGCGAGTTGCAAGCTCACAGTGTTTTGTTTTTTTTTTTTGTTTTTTTGTTTTACTCCTACTTCACTAGGGTTTGCATAGCTGCTGTCCTGAGGTATGTAATAGTGCTGGCAGGAATTTCCCTCTTCCTGCAAAGACTCAACGGGTATCAGCCACAAGGTCTCCCCCAATCTTTCCCCCCAGGCTGAGATGTGAAAAGACTGGGATGATCCTTAGTATCCCAAGAGGTCCCCATGAAACAAATGTGGGAAGTGGAATCAAGGGCAGAGAGGGCGATTGATACATGTTTTAGTGACTTTGTGAGATGAGGGGCAAAAAAAAAAAAAAAAAAAAAATCACACGATGACATTTGACAACAGGCAGTCCTCTAAAAAGCCCGTCCTTGGCATTTCAATGCCAAGTATCTTAGGCAATCTGACTTCTGAGTCTTGCTGTCTCGCTGATGGTTCTCGTCTGTCCACACTTTCTCGTTCCACCGCCAGACCTAACACCGCCTTGTTGGATCCGAGCTCTCCCGAATTCTCCACCGTGGTATCCGTTGGCGACTGGCTCCAGGCCATTAAAATGGACCGGTATAAGGATAACTTCACGGCTGCCGGCTATACCACACTAGAGGCTGTAGTACACATGAACCAGGAGTAAGTACTCAGCGATGTAACACCAAAGGGTAAATCTAGATTTAATAGTATTTGCCGTTCTTGCTTTGAGCTGCATTATCATCCTACTCATTAAAAAAAAAAAAGAAGAAAGAAAGAAAGAAAGAAAAAAACTGGAATGCCTTTCATTTTGATCGCGTGTAATTTTTGCACAGCCTCTCGAGCACCTACATTGTTGCATTAAATCGCTTAATTAGACATTAGAACATACCTGCCTTGTTGTGCCGTATGAGCTGTGGCTGATTCCAATGTGTGTCTGCATGAAGCCCCGAAACGAGATTCTCGGCCCTCATGCCTTTTTCTCTCCCTCTCACTTCTCCCCCTACATCCAGTGACCTGGCAAGAATCGGCATCACAGCCGTCACACATCAGAATAAGATTCTGAGCAGCGTCCAGGCGATGAGAACCCAAATGCAGCAGATACACGGCCGAATGGTTCCTGTCTGAGCCAGCGCTGTCGAATAAACTCAGAACTCTTGAAATTAGTTTACCTCATCCATGCACTTTAATTGAAGAACTGCACTTTTTTTAACTCCGTCTTCGCCCTCTGAAATGAAAGGAAAAGTGAAATACCTGCAGCGTCGCCCGGTGTACAGATTTTGCTGAGATCGCGGGGCTTACGGAAATGACAGACCGTCGCTTGAATCGAGACCTGGAACCCATTGTGTCTCAGAAGTACTCCGTCCGTCACCAGTTTGTAAAATACACGTACCTGTATAAATAGAACACCACCTCCGGGTTTTGATGAGTCTTTGCTGACAGACACTGAGCTTCTCTGAGACATCCTTGATCCTCTCTCCATTTGGAATTACAACTACAGTATTTTGTTTGTGGTGTAAATGACCGTCCTCTTGCTCTCACCGGAATGAATACCATGCCCAGGAACATTTGGGAAGGACTCAGTCGTAGCTTCTAAGGCTTGGTTCTTACCACGGAAAACAACCTAGGTGAAGACCGCGTAGCTCATCGGGCCACCTGGTGGCTTATGGTGACCTGAAAGTCATCATAAGGGGCTGGAAAGAAAAGGAAAGTGGATTTTAAAAAATAAAAATAATAAGAATGATAATAATAAAACCCAAACACCTCCCCCTCACTGGACAAACAAGGTCTGTTTCTTTGGGCCTGAGGCTGCGCCATATAAAGTCGTATTTTGGGACTCTACAAACTTCTTGTAACTACCTTATGGATAGTGGACCGTGACAATCTTGAATAGGGAACTTTCACACTTCCCTCCTTTAAAGAAGCAAACCCAGACCTACAAGGTAAGGCAAAAGAATCCGCAATGGATCTTTCTCCAGTGAAAACTCTTTTTTTTTTTTTTTTTTTCCTTTTAACTCGATCCAACTTGAAACACCAACCAACAAATATTCTTTCATGACTGTCAGGCAGTTAGGGGTTCTTTCAGGATGTTAGTCCTCTCTTGACTGTGGGAGTAGAGACCGGTATGGAAGCCAGTAGGTTCTTCCCTGTTGTTCCTTCGGGAAGAAGTGAAATAGGAACCATATGAAGTCAGGTTTGGGAACATGGCACCTAGACCCCCGCTGGCTCTCTCTCACACTGAGTTCCTTTTACCCTTTGGTGCCCGTCATTCAGGCCACAAACACTTCCTGTCTTTGGGGTGCCAAGTAATCACCTCTAATCTGGGATCATGCCTCATTCTTTGGAGACTTTGCTGCAGTTGAGAAATCCTGGAAGGTCCGTCCATTATTCTTATTTTCTGCCCTGCTCCTGTAGCCCCGGCACCAGACAGGGTCAGCCAGGGAGGATTTACCTCGAAGTCAGGAGTGAGACTTGGAACTTACCTTGATGTCCTCGCTATTAGAATGTGACCTACCGGAAAACATGGCTTCTCATCCGTAAAGGCCGTGAGCCTTAGATCCTTCTATTTTAATCCCGGAATTTTCCTCGTGAAACGTGAATTAAATGGCTTTGTTTATTGTCAGAAACAAACGACCTAACTCTTTTTGCCTGGACAGATTTTAACTTCTTAAATGCTTCCATTTGCACTACTTTTAAACAAAAACTTGGTTGATTTTAACGACCTTCCTCCCCCCGCCCCCCCACCCTTGGTTTTATGCTGAAAGCTATTTCTTATAGAGCAAAAGGCATGTTCAATCTGATGCTGTCAAATCATGACAGTTTAGTAAAAACCTTTTTGCGACGCTGGTTGTAAAAGCTTTTCTCTTCAGAAGGAATGTGAAATTTCTTTCTTTCTTTCTTTCTTTTTAAACTACTCCAACAATTTCTGTTTTATCACTTTTGCTGAACCCTAAGAGTTCTGGATATTCATGTTCAAAGTTGACAATGTAGGTGGGGTTTTTTGCTTGCTGTAAAAAAAATAAAAAACATGTATATGTTTATTTTTTTCCTTCAGGGAATCTGTGGAGTGTTTTGTTTTCAATCTCCACGGTGCAATTGAAATAAGATGGCATTATGACATTATCTTATAAGTCAAAAGAGTGTTTCCTTTCATACACTGAATAATTAGAAGTCTTGCTTTCTTCGAGGCAGCAGCTTAAGACTTGAGCTATTTTTTCTAAATGCTGAACATACTCAAAGCAGAACGTTTCTTAAGAGAGAACGTGTCAGCTCTAAGATACCCTAACGAGTTAATGCTGGACACTGTGCGGCCGTCGTCGCGTTGTTTTCTCAGCACGTGTCTGTGTACGTGAACTCATCAGGCAAGGATTGCAAGGTGGGACGTGAAATCTTACGACGTTCAAAGGTTGCCTTCTGAATCTTCATTTTAACACAGCGTAAGAGGTAGAGTCCAGGCCAGTGGAAAGGCCAACAGAGGGCTTTCCGAGTGCCCACAATATCCGGTAGCTGTAAAAGTGAAACCTCACTGCTTCTGCGAAGTTACACATTCTAGAAGAGAAACAGGAGGACAGTGGGAAGGTTGCATTGTTTCCCAGGGCACGGAGCCAGGCTCTGGCGTCCAGACAGCTACGGATTTGAAAGCCAGCTGAGATGTTGACACTGGGAAATTCACTCCATGTTTCTTTATAACTGAGATCCTCCACCTGTAAATTAGAGATGATGATACTTCAATAATAACACCTTTCCTAACACACGGCGTTGTCGTAAGCGTACGTGACACGCTCTTATGCAGAACGCGCTGGACTTCACGGAAGGAAGGTGCACTCTTCCTCCTCCAAGGTTTTCCGAGTGCTACTCATCCCTCTTTCACTCGGGAACCCAAATGTTGCATTGCAACATGCTGGAGTGAGGTGAAATGAAGTTCAGTGGTAGGAGCCGTGCCCGCGAAGCTGCTTCACCTTAAATGGATTCGTGAGAATGTGATTTAAACGTGTGTCTGTACAAAAGGTACACCTACCTTTGTAGACCTACCAAATACTCCTTTGTCACTTAGCCTTGAAATTTGTGACATTGTTTTATAATTGAAAAAAAAAAAATGAAACGCACAAGTCAGATCCCGTTGTAACGAATGGAACTGGATGGTAAAGACACTTCGATGCCTTCATAACGGATTCAGAGGAACAATGCTTTGTTTATTTAGATGCAGTGAAAGTCACATCTTTCCCTCATGATGCCACATAGACCACATGCTTTGGTCTTTGTCCAAACACTTCCCCATGATAAAGAGGTTGTCTCCATTCAAAGGAGCTAACGTTTATTTTTCTCCACCCTAGAATATTCTGGCATCAGCTAGATACAATCCTTCATATTTCCTACCCTTGTCACTTCAAACATCCAACCCTTTTCACATACACAGTGAGTCCCCAAATAGCCCACTTCCTATTACAAACTATTTTCATAACATGTATTTATATCCAGGCATTTAGTGAAGAAGAGGGTTGGGGAACTGAAAGGGAACAAAGGTGTTTTGGGACTCCTTTTTCTCCTCTAAGAGTGGAATTTCTAGCAGTACAACAAAATCACCTTCCAAAAGTGTGCCTATCCATATGGTGTTGGTTGTGTTCCAACAGTCTTAAGGTCATACTCCTGTTCTCCTTGTCCTGCATGTAAATACATGCCTGCCTGATTAAGTCTCTGCACAGTCAGGTTTCAGGAACTACATTTGATAGACGTACTAATTTCCAGAGAAGACACAGTTGGAAAAGTAGATCCAAATCCTTCTCTTTCTTTCTTTCCCCCCCCATAATTGTCAAAATGAATGATGTTGACAAGAGGCTTCTTGCAGGGAGGGCTTGCTAGTTATAACCGTACCCACATGTATAATTTTAAGTTGCTTAAGAAGTAATCTCTCTCTGAGTATTTTATAAGAAAACTTTATTTCTCTCTCTCCAAATAGACTAAAGTGTTCTCTACAAGACCAAATCATGGCTATTGACCTCAAAGAAACTAACCTGGATTTATATCTCACACACGACAAACACGCATAGGTACAAAACCAGCATGTAAATGATTGGTTTAATAAAACGAGCTAAACTGTCTTTGAAGATACGTTCCGGCCTTAATCCTTGCTCTCTCAATACCTGAGGTCATTCGCTGCCAAACATGGCCGTTGTGGTGGAAGACACAGTCCCCAAAGCTACCTTGATTGTCAATTGTCACAAAAGAAAGAAGAGGAACTGCTTATTCGAGTTTGTGTTGATAATTGTGAGGACAGTGGAGAGCCACGATGATTCCATTGCATCGTGCTGATCTGCCCAGTGCTAGACTGATGGGGCAGTCGTGACTGATTAGTTCTTGGTGGGCTTGAGCCCCCAAAACCTTTCTCACTGGCACACCAAATGTTTCCCTGTGCCACGGCCCAAAGGGTCCCTCTCTGTGCCTGGTCCATGCAACTCATATGAATCCTTTACCAGATACTCTCCTTCATTAGAAGTTCCTTTGTAAGAAAAACGTTCAGTGATTTTTATTTCTTCGTTTGCATTTTTGCCAATCATGTCGTTGAATAATGGCGGATCGTGGTGTTTCCAGATCTGTTGCCACGACACACAATTTCCCTCTTTGGAAATACTGGGAGCTAGTATCCGGGGCTTTACCTGTAGCACAGTTTGCCTTTCACATCATTTTACCTTTCTCCTCTTACACAAATGAATCATCACAAGTCAGAATTTTCATCTCACAGAGGCTGTTTGCACAGTGGATAAGGCATGGCTATAGCCTCAGACTGTGTGGGTTCGAATCCCCGCTTTGCTCCTTCACCATGTGTGACATGACCATGAGCAGATTGCTCGGCTCTGCTGCGATTCAACGGCCTCATCCATGTGATAGGAGGAAGACTAGTCCCTTCCCCCAGTTGTTATAATTGAGCTACTAATAAACACTTTTGTTATTGTTGTTACTATAGTGGTCCTGTTTCAGAGGAGGAAAGCAGGAATTCATGCTCTCCCTCCTGAGCTGCTTCTTACTGAGCCACACCGACCCTTACGTGCTTTGTTCTTGCCCGTAACCTTGGCTGACAACCGGCTGGCCGTATTGGTTGATGTTTTGTCTAAAATCTTGCTCCTTTCTCTACAGGGAGTAGATTCTGCTATCTTGGCCTCACAGCCCTTCCTGTCTATCACAAAGCCCACAGAAGAAAACAGAACACGCCCTCCTCAGTCCCTTCGAGATGTGTTTCTTCTGCTTCCCCTCTGCCAGTTCTGGAGCAAAGACCCTGATGAAACAACACCCGTACCTGAAAAGAACAAATGGCTGACGTTCCGATCTCCTTTCCCAGTGAAAGAAACAGCAAATGTGCGAGGCTCAGCACCTGTTCTCCCGTTGCACTGAGGAACGGACTGCCTCGCAGCACCAACTCCGCAGAGCCCTTGTTCCTAAACTCCTTGTGGTTTTATTTATATGTATTTCCGTATCTCATTCCTGTGCGTCACTGCTGCATTGGTGCGGCAGCAAGTGACCCAAGGCTACAGGTCTTACGACGGACACCAGGTTGGGTGCCACTACGCAAAACAAAGCCAGTTCCCATGAGCTGCCTATGATATGCATTGCTGAAGTCACATTTTACCCAGGGTGTGCCATTGCAGTGATATAAATATATTTTTTTCCTAGACTAAATATGAGCTGACTATCTCTTTTGATGTGTGTACATAGGTGTGAGTGTGCGTGTGCGCGGGTGTGTGTGCACGCGTGAGCGTCTAACCTCATGCTTAGACCTGCCTGCGAATGTTGTGGAATGCTACACCCGGAGAGGGCTGGCTTTTCCACCAGTCCTGAGATTACGAGCCACGTGCGACAGTGGGCCTGGAGACCGCACCCGTCCCCTTAGAAAGACAGCCCGGAAGTGTTCAATGCCCTGTATCTAGAAGTGTGTTTCGTAACTGCCACACTAACCTTAATAAGTAATTCGACAGCTTTGGATGGAGGCATTTTCACCTTAGCAGGGGGGTAATTTTAGAATATAAATCCATGCGGGTGACGACCCATCGTCGAGATCATTAATGTGGACTGAACTTCCCATCTGAATCACCAATTTCTTGATGGAGAGAGAGAGAAGGGGATGGAATTTGTCTGGTGACCTCAAGTGGAATAGAAGTAGCCTTTGTTTTCCTGCATAAATGGACTCGTTGAATGCGAACAAATATATGCAACCCATGCGCTTTCGGAGATGAACGTAGACGCGTGTGTCAGCTTTGAGATGATGTGTCCCGGATTAATACTTTGTCTCTCAATGTCACAGAAAAATACATGCCAGTGACTCTTGAGGTTGGCATAGTTGGGATTAAATGTCCTCAAGTGATTTCGGGTTCCCAGTTTAGAGGATGAGTTCTACAATTAATTCATATGCAGCTAACTCCTATGGCCCTTAGCCTTCTGGAATCTGAGGTCCAGTGTGTGAAGATTCAGTTCTGATAGGACACGTGTACCAAACTCCAGCCAACATACTGCCATTTTTTCATAATCTGAGTGGCTGCCTTGCGTATTCTCAGCTACGGTTGCAGAAACTGTGGCCATTTACATAAGCTATAACATCAAATCAGGGAAAAATGGGAAAAAAAAAAAAAGATTCCGAACCCTATGCTATTGAAGAAGTAGAGAAAATCATCAATAAATATTTATTACATTCTGACAGGGTGTGTGGCATTGTATTCGCATAGCTATGCCAGAGTGACAAAGTGAATTCACCCCTTTTCGGGGACTTTACTATATTTTTAAAGGGATGTGCCTATGCATTGATGCCTGAAAAATATGTATAAAGAAATGAGGTTGAATCTCTGAGCTGGTCATCTTTCCCCAGAGGTCAGGGCAGGAGGCCAACTTCAGGGACTGGATTAGCCCCATAAGTGAGTGCTGGCCTAGTGAGTTCAGATGCTGAATCTTGCTCAGATCTTCCATTAGGGCAGCATTAAGCTGTTCCCCTGCACCAAATCGAGTAGCTTCACCATGTGTCTGCCGGCCCCAAATTATTTTTAACAGTCATGGATGAAACGTTCTGGTGTGTTCAAAGAGTTATTTTGGAGACAGGTTGTGTTCACGACACTACTGGTGTGTATGTTTTGAGAACTCTCGTATTCGATCTGTGAAGGATATGTGTATTAATCCATACACGCTTATAGCCTCAATGTTGGTCCGAAGACACGCAAATTCTGACCAGTCAAGGAAAGTTCTAGAAGCAATATTTTCACTTAACATTCTCCAAACATCAAGCGTTGATACACACTGAAGAGTGCATTTATTTTTTGTATCACTCCAAGTATGTTGGAATATGCAAGGACTGTGGTTAAAATTAGAATGTATAAGGCCTATTATAATTTAGTTCATACCATAAAGGAAATTAACAGAACATTGCTTGGTTCATACATGTTCCAAAATTTGAGCGCTCTCTTGAGTTAGACATAGATTTTTCTATTTTGTTTTATTTTGTCAAGGTATTTTTCTTCCCTTCATGAACTTTAGGTACACATAACTTATGTCATTTATTTATGGTCTTTTATACCTAGTTTGTAAAATTGT
Source organism: Neofelis nebulosa (assembly GCF_028018385.1). Lineage (NCBI taxonomy): Eukaryota > Metazoa > Chordata > Mammalia > Carnivora > Felidae > Neofelis > Neofelis nebulosa. Next base: position 16,599,656 of record NC_080783.1, read on the forward strand.
AAAATAGCAAACTAAATGCAAAGAGTTTGCATTTGAAAATAATAAAGTAGTTGCCGTATACAGACCTGGAATCTAGTTGTCTCTTTTCAATAATTTGCCAACATGCATGCTGTTTCTAAATCCATGAATTCTTGGTTGTCCTTTGGTTAGCCCACAAGATCTTAAGTTCCAGTTGAGTGTGCTTAGAGGATAAAAAACGTTGACTTCCACATGGCCCTGGCCCTTGAGAACCACACATTAGCAAATCGGACTTAGGTTCTATGAGTTTTGCACCTATCCCAATGTAGTTAAGACAATGAAGTTTGGTTGGAATTTAGTGTCCCCTCCTACCGTGCAATCTAGGGTGAATTTCTTAACTTCCTGGGCCCATTTTCTTGTTTGTAGAGTGGCAGTTATAATATCACAAACTTTTATAAAGACTAAATATATTAGAACGTTAGCACAGTGTCTAACCAGATGATCTAGCCAGAGCTCAGCAAATGGTAATTACAGTAGTCCTCCTTTCATCTGTGGTCTCAGTGACCAACGGTCCACCATGGCCTGGGCACAGATGACCCAACTTCTGGTGTAGCATCAGGAGGTCAATGGTAACTTAATATTATGTCAGTGCCTGTGTCATTCAGCTCACTTCGTCACCTAGGTATTTTATAATCTCAACATCATCACAAGAAGAAGGGTGAGTATACTACAGTAAGATACTTCGAGAGAGGGCGCCTGGGTGGCTCAGCCGATTGAGCGGCCGACTTCGGCTCAGGTCACGATCTCACAGTTCGTGGGTTCGAGCCCCGCGTCGGGCTCTGTGCTGACGGCTCGGAGCCTGGAGCCTGCTTCGGATTCTGTGTCTCCCTCTCTCTCTCTGGCCCTCCCCCGCTCATGTTCTGTCTCTCTCTCTCCCCAAAATAAATAAACACTAAAAGAAAAAAATTTATTAGAAAACAAGATATTTTGAGAGAATGAGAGACCATATCCATATAACTCTTGTTACTGTATATATAATGTCATTCTATTTTAGTATTAGTTATTGTTAATATCTTACTGTGCCTTATTTATAAATTAAACTTTTAGGGACCTGGGTGGCTCAGTCAGTTGAGCGTCCAACTTTTGATGTCAGCTGTGGTCATGATCTCACGGTTGGTGAGACTGAGCCTCTTGTTAGGCTCTGCGCTGACAGCATGAAGCCTGCTAGGGATTCTCTCGCTCTCTCTCTCCCTCTCTCCCTCCCCCTCCCTCTGTCTCTCCCCCGTTTGTTCGTGTTCCCTCTCTCTCAAAATAAATAAATAAACATTTAAAAAACTTTCTCATAGGCCTGTATGCATCAGAAAGAAAAACATCATAGATATGGAGTTTGATGTTATCTATGGTTTCAGATGTCCACTGGGGGTTCTCAGAATGTATCTCCCATGGATAAGAGGGGACTACAGTAGTCTCAAGAGCATTTTTAGTGATATAACCTGTCTTCTGTAACATCCTCAGTTCTATACCCTCTCTAACGTCTTTGCTACTGATCCAAGTGACCAGCTACCCATCCTTACCACAAGCTTTTATTCCTGGATCCTTGAGAGTGCATTGGGGTCCAAGAGTATCCCTAAAAGATGGTCCCAATGTTAATAGTGACATGTCTATGTGTGTTTTCATGGGGAGAAAGCCCATCAATTTCATCAACTTCTACATGAATGTGGCATACAAAAATAATAAGGGCCATGGTTTTAAGGGTGAATGCTCTCCTCATTACACCATTTCATTAAACAAACTATCAATTGGCTGAGCCCCTGTTAATTGAAAATCAGTCCCAAGACTTATTACAATGTATTAATGAAAGCCCTTAAGAGCAGCTGGCTTCAGAGAACGAGAGCATGCTGTTTAGTGTTATCAGAGACATTTTAAAACAGATCTTGAAATAAAAAGAATCTGGGGTATGTAAAACAGGTTATTTTGTGTTTCTTTCTTAGTTAAGTATCTCTCGAGATTCAGCTGTATTAACATGTAGTCAATAAGATATTTGTGAGACTGACTGGGCTTGGTATTTTCTGTCCCACTTGTTTAACAAGACAGAAAGTCAACTGTATTGGAAATATATCTATATCTATAAATATATGGAGAGAGACGTTTTACGGGGACTCGGCTCATGGATTTATGAAAAGCTGAGAAGTTCCATGATCTGCAAACTGGAGACCCAGGGAATTCAGTAGGGTAGCTCCGTTCAACTCCAACAGCCTAAGCACCAGCCACACCAAAGGCGTAAATCCCAATCTGTGGGCAGGAAAAGATGAGATGTTCTATCTCAGAGAGTTAAGGCAGAAAACAAGAGGGGAATGCTGCCTTTCTCTGCCTATCATTCTATCCAGGCCCTCAACATATTGGATGATGCCCACCCACACCGGACAGGGCATTCTATTGAATCTGCCAATTTAAGTTCTATTCTCAACCAGAAACACCCTCACAGACACATCCAGAAATAATGTTTAATTTGGACCCCCCCACCCCCCCCATGACCAGTCAGGTGGACACGTAATTAGCCATCTCAGTGACCCATATTCTCCCCTAGGTTTTCTAGAATGAGCTGGCAGAATGGTATCAAAATTGCCACATGTCACCTGAAAAATAATTTTGAGATTGATTTCAGTGTCGTGTCATATGAGACGTTTGTATTATTTAGCGTCATGAAGGCTAGCTTCTGTAATAAATGGCCCCAGATTTTCAGGGCTTAACACACTCCAGTGTTGTTTCTAGCAAACATCATCATAGCCTGATGAGGATCCAGAGGATCTTTCTGGCAACTTTGCAAACAGTGACGTGGATCCAAGCTCCTTTCCTGCTATGAGGCTGCCATTTCAATCTGTGGCATCTAAGGACACCACCTAAGAGAATGTAGATGATTGTTGTATGGCCAGGCTTGGAAAGGGCTTGTATTTCTACTTCTCTTATCTTATTGGCCAAAACATCACATGGGCCTAAGCTACTGTTTGGAGGCCAGAAATAAGAATCTTGTGTGCACAGGAAGAGGAATTAAATCAGCTGAGCAGCTAGCCAGTCTCTACCACAAGTACAAAGGAGCACCGTGCACCAACGGGAGGTCAGGGAAGGCTTCCTGGGGAAGTCAAGTGCACCTATAAGCGTTGTTTGATTTTCTCCCATAAATGTGTCTAATGCTCATTTCCCCAGAAATGCAGAGAAGCGTGAGCAATGTTCAGACTTGCCATCACATTTGCCTTCTTGTCCTCGTCTACCCAGATACTTCAGCGATAACATTTTTCTTTCTATAACACAGATCGCTATGCTTTCTCCAGTCACAGCCTTCTGTTTATATACAAAAGTTTCTGCCTTTTCAGGTTTTTAATTGCCTTAGCCACTCAGTGCTCCTAGGATGAGGCAAGGGGGTGGGGAACATAGAAAAACCCCTAATCCTGGGCAAGCGATTTGCAGCATTATTTTTCCTCTGAATAACGATACAACTAGATACAACTAGAATGTGCAAAACCATAACACCTGAACCCCTGGACATTGATCGGATGGGCAAGACCTTAATTAAAGTCCTTCCTGAAGCATCCTAAGAACTGGAGCTAAAGCTCAGGCTTACAGGGTTCCATCCCCTTTAGTATTTTTGAACACTTACCTACATGCCAGACATGGATTATGCTCTGTTTCAATGCAACTGCCTGTGTCTGAGATGTAGGGCTTCATGCGTTCATTTCATGGTTGAAAAATACTAACGTCCAGATCGGTCAGACAATTAGTTCAAGGCCACCTTGCTGATAGGGCTGGAATTTGGGATTTAAACACAAGTAGTTGGACTCCAGCAATTTGCTTGTAACTTCTACATCACCCTGACCCAGGTATGATAAACTCAATCCGATTGAGCAGCTTTCCAGGCGGGTATGTTCCAGCTTGATATTGATGCCACAAGCCATTGTTAGCAGGTAAGCGTGCCTTCTTCTTTTAAAATATTTATTTATTTTGAGAGAGGGAGAGAGAGTGAGAGAGAGAGAGAGAGAGAGATAATGCAAGTAGAAGAGGGGCAGAGAGAGGGGGGAAGACAATCCTGAGCAGGCTTCACGCTGTTAGCACAGAGCCTGACCCAGAGCTCGAACTCACAGACCATGAAATCATGACCTGAGCTGAAACCAAGCGTCCGGTGCTTAACCGACTGAGCCACTCAGGCGCCCCCCCTTGGTGCCAGTACATTCTTTCGTAAGCACTGTTTTCCCCTTCTGTTGCCAGGTGACTTATTTTTGATCGGTTTGTCATGTTGATTTTTTTTTTTTCTTTTGGTAAGCTCTAGTTGAAAGAAACTGTAACTGAAATACAGTGTTCACCTTACGCACTGTGTTTTGTAAGAATTGATCTCCAAAGTCTACTGTTCACTTAAAAGCAGAGTGTCGTCTATTATCACTAAAATACGACTAGCTGAAACGGAGTGGGGGAGGAGGTAGTGATTTTCTGTAATCATCACGTTTGTGTTCCAGGCATAAAAATCATGGACGGTGGCACTTCTCAAGAGCCATTCTTCACTTTGATGACAGTGTGTGACAGAGAGGCTGACCATTAACCAAATAGAAACAAAAGACGGCCCCACGCACAAGAGAAAAATGAACGAAAGTGGAGCCTGAGCAGCACGTAATCACAAAGTACGCAGATTTAACATGAACTCCACCTTGGCTGCCCACTCCCTCTGGCGACCTTGAGCAAATCACTTCATCTCCCCGAAACTGAGTTTACTCACCTTTGAAACGAGAGGAAGAATTCTCTACTTGGTCAGGGTCTTGCAAGAATTCAGTGTCATCAATTCTGTAAGAAGCAGGAGCTGCAAACATGGGTGTCTACGCAAGCCAGTTAGGTCACGCGAATGTCGGTGCAGTCCAAATGTACCACGAGAGTATATGGTTTTTTTTTGTTTTTTTTTAATTTTTTAATGTTTGTTTATTTTTGAGCAAGAAAGAGAGCCAGAGCACGAGCCGGGGAGGGGCAGAGAGAGAGGGAGACACAGAATGCAAAGCAGGCTCCAGCCTCCGAATGGTCAGCACAGAGCCCAACGCGGGGCTCGAACTCACGAACCGTGAGATCGTGACCTGAGCCAAAATGGGACGCTTTACCCACTGAGCCACCCAGGTGCCCTGAGAAAAAAACGCATATTTTGATAAAACATTAGACGGGTAAGACGTTCACGAATATTATTCAGTGGATGGTACAGGTTGGGGCAAGAAGGGTTCTACAGCCAATTAAGATGGGGAAACCGTGATGCATCCCATCACCCTCTTTTGGAGATTCATAAAGCACATTGGCACATTGAGGGCTTTGAGAAGTCCTGCTGTGGAGAAACTGGTTTTGCCAATTTAACGTAGCATTTTCCAAACACATTTGAAAACAAAACCCCTCTTCATGTCTTGTTGGAACGAAGTCCTCTGTCTATCCTTTGGGATTTCAGATGAGGACTAAAGGAGAGAAAAGCAAAGGGATGCACCCCCTGAAGTACAGATTTTAGCTCAAGTTTCCTGATCCCCAACCCACCACGCATTCTACCTTCACCACCCAAGGCACACTCCAAGTACGTGCTTGCACCGGACTCATGACCAGGGCTGACTTCTTCTAGTCCTAGTAAAGAACCAAAGAGCTTTTGGCAAAGCAAAAATGCACAACACGCTTCAGTCACCAACCTAAGACGTGTAGCTACACTGTGGGCTCTGGCCTCAGTTAGTTCACCCTTCCCTTTGGAGGAAGTGCCTTCAGCCATGGACGGCTCCCCGTTGAATGGGTAATAGACCCCTGACATATCTTGTTTCTGGCGATCGCCCTGAACATAATTCTTTGTTTACAGTGCTGTTGTAGAAAACTTGATGAATACTTAGGAGAAAATAGAATTAGGACCTAAGGACCCAGTTAAAATCAACTTAGTAGAACATAGTCATTGCTTTGTGTAGAGCTGGAAAAGATAGCCATGAGAGAAAGTGGCTTAAACATACACCAGAGAAACTATATATTATACACATAATATGTAAGAGGCAATTATGGCCTAGTAATCTGCAGTATGTCACTACCTAGCAATCAGATTGACGGATTCTAATGAGACCCATGTTGTTTGTAATCAGACTGGCATTGCTTATTCAGAGCTCTATTCCGTAAGATGCACTTTTAAATGGCTCAGATTGCACCAGATGCTATAAGAAATAGCGTTCCGTTTTATTCCATTACCAGCATTTTTCCCTCTTCCAATTAGCATAATTTAAAATCAGCCCGAGGCAAAATGTGCCGGGCTGAAAAGTTGCGAAGAAGTTCAAGAAATACTTGAAAGGAAAAAGGCAAAAAGACACACATGCACAACAATTTTTTTTTTTTTTTTAAATTTGGGCAAAAGAACATTACAATGAATAGACCTCTTATTCTTTCAATTGCTCAGAATTTATTTCTGTGACTTATGGAAATACTAGAATCTCTCAGGGGGCTAATTGCCCTGGAGGTCGCTCTTGCTTATGCATTATCTTGTGGATGACAGAATCACCACCTCATTTACCATTCAGTCAAGGTTTAATTGAGTTCATTTTGTTTTTCCCCTCCTCAAAATGGCCAGGAACTTAGAGAATCAAAACAAATTTTCATTTGCAAAATGAGAAGATCCTTGTAAATTGCCTCTTTATAAGTTAGGTCCCGACTGTTTATAAAATATATGAAGTTAAAACTTAGGCTAACGTACTACACAATTTTCCCTGATGTCATCTGCCGCGATAGTAAAAGCAGAGCTAGCTTGTTAAATAAGGATAGGCATCTGATGTTAAAAGACTCATTTTTTAATGATTTGCCTCCCCGGGGGCAACTTCCTCATAATGAGGTATAAACTCCCCAGGTATAAACTCCGGTAGTTCGCATGGCATTCACTCCCCCTGGGGTCTCCTCCTGATAGCACCTAACAGATATCTGTTGAGGATCCAGGTTTTCTCTTGGTGTCATTAGGGTGGGACTGACCCATCCCTAGCTACATTATACTCGTGGGTCTGAACCAGAGTAAACCTCTGAACCAATGGCTGCTCCAGAGAGGTCCATTCAGGGTGAAACTTGAGACTTCTTACCCATAGTATGGGAAGCAATCCTTTTTGAACTGCCCCCCCCCCCCCACACACACACATGAACAAAAAAGGGCAACTTTTGCTCTGGCAGCCATTTTGGAATCATGAGATCTCCAACTAATGAAGACACATAGATGAAGAGAATCTCAAAGAAACAGAGCCGTATCCAAGGGTGTACTGGAGCCGGTTTGTACCCACCAGCTCCCGAGAGCTGATTGTTAAAGTTGTAGGATGCGTGTGAGGCGCCTGGCCGGCTCAGTCAGTAGAGCATGTGAGCTCAAGCCTCCCGTTGGGCATAGAGCTTGCACCTGGCCACTGTGGTAGTGTTTACACCATAATCATGGGCAAACACTGAAAGTGAGGGCTGCTGTTTCTTTTTCTCCTTCTCTCTTTCCTCCTTTTTCTTCCTCCTCCTCCTCCTTCCTTTCTCCCCCCAAGAGCTGGTTGTCAAACATTTCCCAGCTTTCCACTAGCTGTGCCTCTGACTGAACCGTGCCTGAGGCTTGGCCTGCTTCTGCGCTTTTCCTATCGGAAGCCCAGAAATCTCCTCCATTGTTTACGTCAGTTTGACCCAGAGGATTTTTGTGACTGTTAACCCAAACCATAACCCACCATTGTCTGCAACCTTCTCCGTAACAAAAGTCTTAATGAAGACTTTGCCAAGGACCAAGAACTCTGCTAAGTGTGAATCTGCTTCGCTCAAACAAACCATCCGCTTGCACAGAGAAGATGCCTTGATGGTTTCTAACACACCCGTGAAGAGACTAAACCTTGGAGTACAAGTGTCACTTATCCAAGTTTCAAAGAGACCTATTTACAATTTTCCAGATACACCAAGGCTTGCCACACTTCAGTGCCTTACCTATGCTGTTTCCTCTCTTTATATACCTTGTCGACCTAGTTAATGCCTACTCGTTTTTCAGGATCCTGAGTCAGCGCCTAATGGAGTACTTCTTTATCCTATGAGTCTGAGTCACTAAGTCACTTCTCCTATCACCCCTTGCCTACCTTGTCTAGAGTGCTTTTAGCAATGCAGAGTGCTTATTGATTTTCTTGTCGGTTCCCCTACTAGTCTATACGATCCACAGAATCTTGGAAATAATAGAAAAAAATCTTTAATTTTCTTGTCTATATCTTCATGCATTAGGCATGCCTGCCACATTATAGGTTCTCAATCACTGCTGGCCGGGTTACTTGCATGGATGAATTAACAAAGCCTCATGATTTGTTTTTACTACATTGAAATTCAAGGAAAGAAGAAATACTCTGTCATTACCCTTAGTACATATCCTCACGCTAAATATGTGAATCATCCAAAAGCTATTAAAACTCCTTGACCTCTTGGTTTTCTTCATTTTTTCTCATCTTGAGTATCGTCACCTTTATCACCATGAATCGTCTGCCCGGGTGTCGGGCAAATGGAAGAGCGTGTTGAGGGCTGTTAGAAAGATGATTGGGTTTTGTATCAAATAGACAGGATACGAATTCCAGTTCCGCTCTCTACTGCCTAAGTCTTAAGCAAATTACATGCTTTCCTCATATGTAAAATAGGAATGGTCTAACATTTAAGGTCGCCACGTGGACGTAAATCATTGGTACATGGCCAGGTGCATGGTAATAGGCACTTAAGAAATGGTAGCTCTTTACTTTCATGTCGTACAAGCTTAGCCATATTTTGCTTTATTTTTTTCCTAAGAACTATCACTTGAGATTTAGTATCTGATGTCCGTTTACTTCGTTTGGATGTTTCAAACTAGCGTTTCATCCTACTAATCCAACTGTGATTAACAATAGCCACAAACACTGCTCTATACCCCCATGAGGACTGGAGGCAAAAACAGTTTTTTCAAGCTGAAACCCTATCACTTACAGGTTTCTAAGAAGTTTCTTATTTTCAGGGTCAGGCTATGATTTGTCTTTGGATCCCTTCAATCTGTTTCCCTTTTTATTAGATCCATGCACACCCACCCGCACACACACACACAGAGCACCGAAACTTGCTCACAGGAAATCAGAACGTGAGGCCAGACCATGACAGAAATGATATACAAATTGCCATATTTTCGTGTTTTAATTTGGAAGACATACTTTGGGGAAGGAAAAAAAAAACTGGGCTAGTCTTAGCAACTGGGAGTGAGTGACTCTTGTCCTACATGTGGTGTTGAAATTGAATATGCCAGACTTTGGGAAATATCCTTTGGACTCTCGTGAATGCCACGTCTGAACTATGACACCAGGTCACATGCATCGGGTGGCAACTTTGCCCTGGATGGAAGGTTGATCACTGTCAGTCCTCCTGAAAGGAGGAAGTTCCAGGGCTGGACAGAAGCTCCCCCTGGGACTAGCAGAGAGGACATTTTCTTCCTTAAGGCCTTAAGTGGTGAAATAAAGTTGAGCCATGGGAGTGTTTAGAGTATTTGAGTGGTGAGAAGGATTGGGTCGCTGCACAAAGAAACAAGCTGGAGACAGGCAGAGTGTTGACCAAATTAAGGAGATCTAATGAGAAATCTGGGAACGGGGATGGTTGCGGTTGGGAGTTATTCCCTGTCACCCTAAACTTCAATTCATTTGGGGTAAACCACATCTTCCCTAATCCTTTTCCAACTGTGATATGGGGAATTGGGTGAGCCGTAAGTTCACTGTTAGACCAGGGAGGAGGCAGTAGGGTTTGTTGTGAAAAGTACCTGCCCAGAAGAGGTGTGCTATCATGAGTATTTCAGCAGCACAGGAAAACCAAAAGGAACCTGGAAGATTTGTTCTGGATGACACGGGAGACAGGATGCTGGGAAACACTTAGAAAACTTCGAGAAGGCTATTAACCAGGAGTCGGCTGGGAAGAGATGAGATCCACCTGCCTCCAAAGATGATGCTCTTCCTAAAATACTATCGTGCTTCTTGAAGAACAGAGCTGGAGAGGGATGCGGTTCACTGGTTGACTTCCTACAGCATGTCCACAAAGCAGACCTGTGAAAACATTGCCTTTTCTTCGTTTCCGAGCTCTTTTGGTATAAGATGCCCATCGTTATTGTTATCTGTCCAACCGCCTTGATGGAGGAGTGGGACGTAAGGGAAATTTGTATTTTCATGAGAACCAGTAACATTTCACACCTTAAGTAAGACTTTTAACTCTCTGATCGATGACCTGAAATTGATTTTCCCCTAGCTATTCACCAACATGATAGGAAATCTACTTAGTGTAATAGGTACTCTCTGCTTGATGTTGTTGGAAAATAATACCGTGCAGTTTAGAAGATACTAGATCTAGCCCGAACTCTGCTACAAAGAGCTATGTAAGTGGGAATATGTCACTCCTGACTCTTTGTTCTAAAACCAGGACTTGGACTTCCCAATCTTTACTATCTTCCAGCTCAAAAAGGCAGTATATGTTTTAAATGTCTTGGTTCCTAGATATGAGTTTCTGAAGGCAAGAGTGTTTATATACAGTCACAGAAAAGAAGGGCAGCACTGATATTTAGCAGATTCCCTGGTACTGTTGTGGCAGTTGTTATGATATTTAAGTACTTTCAGGTTATCTGGTGCATGGTTCGTGTTCTAAGACACCCTGACTGGTCCCTGTTGCCTGAGCTGTCCCAATTATCACCCATGCAGCCCTGCAATCACTGAATGCATGTATTTCATAGAAATTTATTTTTTGAAAGGTTTAAAAATATCTTCACACATATAAAGCAATAAAAATTCTGAATAGAGACTTGGGCCATAAAAAACAAAACAAAACAAACAAACAAACAAATCACTGATGATAGAAAGATAGAGAGCAAGACAGAGAGAGGAAAGAAAGATCACCACCCAACCAACCCAAAGCTTGACCGGAAAACTTAACGCCGTACTAGTCGTGGATGGTCTCTTATGTCATTCTGTGTCTTTTCTTTCTTTTTTCTCCCTCCTTCCTTTTTCCTTCTTCTTCTTTTTTTTCATCGGAGACTTCAAGGGAAGAAATTTCTATTTTTAGATTTTTCCTGAACCTGTTACCTAGGATTGTCAATAGAACAGAGCTTTGACTAGTTAGATATCTTTTATCAAGAAATTAGATTTCCAGTACTTTGAGAATGGAAACACACGGAAAGAAGAAAAACATTTCTTGTGCCATTAAGTGAACTCAAAGTGCTTCTTTTATTCTTTCCTCTATGCTAAAATGAACAAAATATTCTGTGGTATTTTGGATGGGAGAGAGAGTGGGACACTCACAATGCAAGGTATTTTACTGATCCACAGCCAGTGCTCCTTGCAAAAGGTAATCTAATAATCCTCTATTCCATTTAAGGCCTATAGGAGCTCGTACCTTTCTAGACATTTTAAATGATTTGTCCAATGACCCTGCAAGACCTTCTGATCCAAGCACTGTTATCACTCGTGCTCGATGGAAATTTCGGCGGGCCGAAGTCGACGGAGATCTTGGATGCTAACATATGCCCTGCTGGTGTGTGATTTTCTTTTTTATCTGCCAGCCACCTTGTCCAAAAGGGTCCCCCCAAGTCGCAAGCCCATGTCTGGGAGAGTTTGTTCTTCCGATTGACGCAAGTAACTTTCAGAAAGCTCTAGGAGGTTCTTTGAGGATCTATTGCTATTCTTGACAGAGTTTTGTAGTTGATTGCTTTGAAGCCCACTTATCTTGCCTAGCTGATTGAAGATGTTGCTGATGTGCTTTTTTAATTAGTTCGTGAAGTGGGTGGAGTTGGAGCAAAGTCAATTTCATCTTGCTAAAATCCAATCAATGCTAGTTGACTGAATGACTTTAGTTTATTTAGCTGATTGACCCTGGACTTCTTCAGAAGTTGTTTTCTCTTATTTTCAATTTTGATGATTAAAAAAATGATTTAATTACAGAAGTCACTTCTATGTCACTTAATATGTTGGCATGGAATTTACCCCCCCTTCCACCTTACGTATAACTCATAAGGCGCACTGTGAAGTCCTGCCGAATTCCATAATATTTGCTGTTCCCCACTGTAAAAAAAACGACACGCTTTCGTCTGTGGATTTTTCATTTCTTTACTGTGCAGACAACTATTTATTGAAGGAAAAGATTGCTCAGTCCTTTGCAAAATATTTACAATGTGCTCACTTTTGTTGAGATTCACTTTAGGGTTTTTTTTGTAAGGCCGTGTTTTGCAAATCCTTTCACTGGTTACACTTTTTCTTCTTGAAGGAATGAATAGAAAAACAGAGGTTCCCATTTATTTGGAGAAGAATTATTGTGACTGCCTGCCTGGGCATCAAGCTGAAACGCTTACAAAACCACTTCACATCCCAGACAACAACCAACCAAATTTTGTTTCTGTCAAAATAATAGAAACAAATGGTTCCAAAGCAGGATGCTGCTTGTAAACATTTTCATCAGAATCAAGCACTGTGGCTGTTAAAATTCATCTAAATTAAATGTGTGTTTCTGAAACAAATGCCTTCTTTGTGAAAGATTTGCCAGCAAAGATACCTCTAACCCTGCAGGGTGAGGTCACATATATGAAAATCCTATGATTCATGAGAGCCTAATTAAACAGAGAAAACTCTAGTAAACTTCTCTCTATAGGAAAGGTGCTTTTTTAAGGTGGTAGTGAAAAGTTGTTCTGAAGTTTTAAATCCAAATGTTATTTTAAAGAAATTCTACAAGCTGACTCACAAAGAACAAGGACAGCTAAGTATCAAATGTACCAAGATACCTGACTTGAGTCCCAAACTGGACTTAGGTCCTTCTTTCATTTTGATTACTTTGGTCCTGGAGTGTCTGAAGGGGACAGAGCGTGTGCCAAAACATTGGAAGGGACAGATTAGTGTCTACCCACCCCCCTGGCACCCCTGAGAGACTAACTTTCAGATCACAGAAGAAGTTATAAACTGGCTATTGCCACATAAGATCTGCATACGTGCCACTGTAAAATGCCACTCACATTTCAAGCTTCCGTGTGTGTCATACACACTAACATCCTTTTAACAAAAACACGTTACATGACTGAGCTCAAGAGCCAGAGGTAGGGACGTACCTTCCATCCACCATGAGGTCAAAGCAAGCCACATGGCGGAGATGAACATCAACGGGTAGGGGGCATATTCTCCTGTCATGAGGGAGGGGGAAGTGCGTAAATTTTTCCTGAACAGTATTGTCATCTACCACAGGTGGTAAAGCCGGAAAGTAAAAGACACGTGTTCATGAAATATTTATGAGTTTCAGGGTCCAAACAGTGCCATAGATTATCGTGCAGCTTTGGTACTCCTAGCGTTTAGAGAAGCCATCAGTGGAGACCTGATGTGTGGTGAAGCAGTATTTCTCTTCTTGGGGTCTCTTGCCTACAGTCAGGGACCAGTTACCTCGGTACAATGCTGGAGCAGGGGAGCAGGAGAGCACTTAATGCTGAGGACACATGAGATGTTACTACCCCTGGGGAATCCGAAAAACACCTGGGTAGGGGAGAGTTTCAGGGGTGCTCAGTGCCTGAACAAGCAGGATAATTGGTACAGATTAATTTGTATTCATTGCCTTTGAACGGTGTGTTCCATAGATCACGTGGGAGATTGGATCCATTTTCTAGGTAGTTCTAAAATAGAGCCCCACAGAAGTCATATCCATATTGTGAAGATGAAAAGAACATGTTTGGCCTGAAACGACATGTTTAGATCTAAGACAGACTAGAAAGCTTATTTTTAGACACATAATGAAATGGGTATGTGCATCCACTGGGGGTTTTAGTCAACAAACAATTGAACAATTTTAAACAACGGAAGAAGTTTGAAAGTACGCAATATAGTTTTGTCGTCTTATCCTAAAAAGATACACAGCTTCTATTTGTAAAAGGAACTCATGATCCTACCTGCTCCTTCACCTGCCATCCTCTCCCTACGAACACATAACATATGCACATTGTCGCATCACAGTATGTAAAAATATGAACGTGGGATCTTTGCTATTCTCCCTTCGAAAGGTGGAGTATAATTTTCCTCCTTTGCAGTGTACAATGGAGTTAATGACCTGTTTTCTAACAATATAGAAGTAGCAGTGTGTGTCTTCTGAGACTCAGTCATAAAAGGTATTGCGGCTTCCTCTTCTTCTCACCATTGGATTCTTTCCTTTGGACAAAGTCAGTTGCCCTTGGTGAAGACAGACAGCATATGAAGAGGTCCCTTGGTGAGGAACTGAAGACTCTTGCCGGCAGCCATGTGGTTGAGCCAACTTAGAAGCAGATCCTATAGCCCCAGTCAAGCCTTCAGATGACCATGGTCTTGACTACAGTTTCATCAGAGACTCTGAGGCAGAAATACCCACCTCTCTCTGATTGTGATCCATAGAACCTGTGTGATCCACAGAATCTAACTGGGTAAAAAAGAATGTAAGCCCATTACATTAGGGGGACTGATAGGTGTGTTAAAGTCAATAGAGTGGAAGTCCCAATAAAGATCAAAGAATTGTTGGAATGGGAAGGTGTTAGAATATGTGAATTAGAAAGACAGAGCAGATGTTCAGAGAGTACAATGCTTCAAGTCAAGATAGTGGAAGTAATATAATTTTGGATATGGAGATTATGAGATCTAGGTTGTTAAGATCATGAGAGTTGATGGCTAAGGTGAAGTGAAGGAAAGATTGTTGGAAATGAGAAGCTGAAGTGATGAATGGATTATCTCGTTAGATGTTGAAGCTGCCAAGAGTGATGACAGGGGCAGGATTAATTTTGGCAAGAAAGGCAGTGAGCTGGGTGCTAATATTTTCAATATATGTGGAGGCCTAATTGAATACTTATTACACGAGTAAAACAAGGAGGGTTAGTTGATGGTGCTACCTGATAGATGTGGCTCAAAGGAGTCTGTGTATTTGAAGAAGAAGGGATGAGAAATTATGTGGAAATAACCAAGAGAAGCAAGTAAAATAACACCACATGTCCAGGCCCTAGGGTAATAGGGAGCCATAGAAAAACATTGTTGTTGGTAGTGAGGGCTGTTGGAGAAGTAGTGCTATTAGACAATGGCCAGATTCCATTAGAGAGAGAAGGAAAAAGAACCTCTGCCCTTGGAGTAAATGTTGTGATGAAGGGAATTTGGCTCATAACAGCCTCTAAGTTCCAGATATAAGAGTGGAAGGGTTTGAGAGGCAGAGAAGTGGTGGCAGACTGGGTCAGATGAGGAGATTGTGAGGCTACAGAGACATAAAAGCCCAAGTAACGATGGAATCCAGAAGTCCTAACCTTCTGGAAGTGGCTGAGGTAAGCAGAAATTTAAAGCATGATTGGATGAGCTGTGGTGGCTTTTTCTATGAAGGTGATTAACAAACTCTGCTCGTAGCCTTTTCTTAGAATTGTTCTTGGTCAAGATGGACTTAACAGATATATTCAGAACATTTCACCCTGAAGCAGCAAAATATACATTCTCTCCAGTCCACATGGAAGGTTCTCCAGAATCGATCACATGCTGGGACACAAATCAGCCCTCAACGAGTACAAAAAGATTGAGATCACACTGTGCATATTTTCAGACAACAGCACTATGAAACTCGAAATCAACAACAAGAAAAGATTTGGAAAGATAATAAATACTTGGAGACTAAAGAACACCCTACTAAAGAATGAATGAGCTAACCAAGAAGTTAAAGGGGAAATTAAAAAGTGCGGGGAAGCCAAGGAAACTCTGGAACAGAGCAAAGGCAGTCATAAGAGGGAAGTTATAACAATCCAGGCCTTCCCAAAGAAGGAAGGAAGGTCTCAGATACACAACCTAACCTTACACCTTGAAGAGCTAGAAAAAGAACAGCAAATAAAACCCCAAACAAGCAGAAGACAGGAAATAATAAAGATCAGAGCAGAAATCAATGCTATCAAAACAAACAAACAACAACAACAACAACAAAACCACAATAGAACAGATCGATGAAACCAGAAGCTGGTTCTTTGAAAGAATTAACAAAATTGATAAAGCACTAGCCAGTTTGATCAAAAAGAAAAAGGAAAGGACCCACATAAATAAAATCAAGAATGAAAGAGGAGAGATCACAACCAACACAGCAGAAACAAAAACAATAATAAGAGAGGAGTATGAGCAATTATACACCAATAAAATGGGCAATCTGGGAGAAATGGACAAATTCCTAGAAATATATAAACTACCAAAACTGAAACAGGAAGAAATAGAAAATTTGAACAGACCCGTAACCAGTAGAGAAACTGAATTAATAATTAAAAAACTCCCCCAAAACAAGAGTCCAGGGCCAGATGGCTTTCCAGGGGAATTCTACCAAACATTTAAGGAAGAATTAACACCTATCCTCTTGAAGCTGTTCCAAAAAATGGAAATGGAAGGAAAACTTCCAAACTCTTTCTATGAAGCCAGCATTACCTTGGTTCTAAAACCAGACAAAGACCCCACTAAAAAAGAGAACTATAGACCAATTTCCCTGATGATTATGGATACAAAAATCCTCAGCAAGATATTAGCCAACCGGATCCAACAATACATTAAAAAAAATTATTCACCATGACCAAGTGGAATTTATACCTGGGATGCAGGGGTTGGTTCAATATCCGCAAAACAATCAATGTGATTCATCACATCAATAAAAGAAAGGACAAGAACCACATGATCCTCTCAAGAGATGCAGAGAAAGCATTTGACAAAATACAGCATACTTTCTTGATAAAATCCCTCAAGGAAGTAGGGGTAGAAGGAGCATACCTCAAGATCATAAAAACCATATATGAATGACCCAACGCTAATATCATCCTCAATGGGGAAAAGCTGAGAGCTTTCCCCCTAAGGCCAGGAACAAGACAGGGATGTCCACTCTCACCACTGTTATTCAACATAGTATTGGAAGTCTTAACCTCAGCAATCAGACAACACAAAGAAATAAAAGGTATCCAAATTGGCCAAGAGGAGGTCAAACTTTCACGCTTCGCAGATGACATGATACTGTATACGGAAAACCCAAAAGATTCCACCAAAAAACGTCTAGAACTGATCCATGGATTCAGCAGTAGCAGGATATAAAGTCAATGCACAGAAATTGGCTGCATTCTTATACACCAATAATGAAGCAACAGAAAGAGAAATCAAGGAATCGATCCCATTTACAATTGCACCAAAAGCCATAAAATGCCTAAGAATAAATCTAACCAAAGAGGTGAAAAATCTATACACTGAAAACTATAGAAAGCTTATGAAAGAAATTGAAGAAGACACACACACACACAAATGGAAAAAGATTCCATGCTCCTGGATAGGAAGAACAAATATTGTTAAAATGTCAATACTACCCAAAGCAATCTACATATTCAATGCAATCCCTATCAAAAACCACCAGAATTCTTCACAGAACTAGAAAAAACAACCCTACAATTTGTATGGAAACATAAAAGACCCTAAATAGCCAAAGCAATCTTGAAAAAGAAAACCAAAGCAGGAGGCATCACAATCCAGGACTTCAAGTTGTACTGCAAAGCCGTAATCATCAAGACTGTATGGTATTGGCACAAGAACAGACACTCAGATCAATGGAACAGAATAGAGAACCCAGAAATGGACCCACAAACATATGGCCAACTAATCTTTGACAGAGCAGGAAACAATATCCAATGGAATAAAGACAGTCTCTTCAGCAAGTGGTGCCAGGAAAACTGCACAGCAACATGTAGAAAAATGAACCTGGACCACTTTCTTACACCACAGACAAAAATAAACTCAAAATGGATGAAAGAGCTCAATGTAAGACAGGAAGCCATCGAAATCCACGAGGAGAAAGCAGGCAAGAACCTGCTTGACCTCGGCCGCAGCAACTTCTTACCAACCTGTTTCCGGAGGCAAGGGAAACAAAAGCAAAAATGAAGTATTGGGACCTCATCAAAATAAAAAGCTTCTGCACAGCTAAAGAAACAATCAGCAAAACTAAAAGGCAACCAACAGAATGGGAGAAGATATTTGCAAACGACATATCAGATAAAGGATTAGTATCCAAAATCTATAAAGAACTTGCCAAACTCAACACCCAAAAAACAAATAATCCAGTGAAGAAATGGGCAAAAGACATGAATAGACACTTCTCCAAAGAAGACCTTCAGATGGCCAACCGACACATGAAAAACTGCTCAACGCCATTCATCATCAGGGAAATACAAATCAAAACCACAATCAGATGCCACCTCACACCTGTCAGAATGGCTAACATGAACAACTCAGGCAACAACAGATGTTGGAGAGGATGCGGAGAAAGAGGATCCCTTTTGCACTGTTGGTGGCAATGCAAGCTGGTGCAGCCACTCTGGAAAATAGTATGGAGGTTCCTCACAAAACTAAAAATAGAACTAGCCTCCAACCCCGCAATTGCACTGCTAGGCATTTGCCCAAGGGATACAGGTGTGCTGTTTCGAAGGGGCACATTCACCCCAATGTTTATAGCAGCACTACCGACAATAGCCAAAGTATGGAAAGAGCCCCAATGTCCATTGATGGATGAATGGATAAAGAAGATGTGATATATCTATATCTATATCTATATCTATATCTATATCTATATCTATATCTATATCTGCATAATGGAATATTACTCGGCAAGCAAAAAGAATGAAATCTTGCCATTTGCAACTATGTGGATGGAACTAGAGGGTATTATGCTAAGAAAATTAGTCAGAGAAAGACAAATATCATATGACTTCACTCATACGAGGACTTTAAGAGACAAAACAGAGGAACATAAGGGAAGGGAAGCAAAAATAATATAAAAACAGGGAGGGGGGACAAACCATAAGAGACTCTGAAATATAGAGAAAAAACAGAGGGTTCCTGGAGGGGTTGTGGGGGGGGGGGGTGGGAAGGGGGAGGGGCTAAATGGATCAGGGGCACTAAGGAATCTATTCCTGAAATTAGTGTTGCACTATTTGCTAACTAACTTGGATGTTAATTAAAGAAACAAATTAAATAGAAATTAAAAAAAAAAGTGCTTGGTCAGTTTGTAGGAGGTATGTTTGGTGGTATGTTTGCAGGAGAGGCCATCTTACTAGGAGCACGTGGAGCTTCATGGGCCTCCCTGAGTCCTGCTTAGAGTGGTGCAAGGGGTTACAGAAGACACTCTAGAGGAATGGATGCCACCGCCCAAATGACAGGACATCCATCCACTTTTGGAGATGTCCAGAACACTCTGGAAGTCCTGCTGAAATTCTAGCTTGCTGAGTACTAACTCCCTGCCCTGTTGATAGATCAAAATGCCACCTATCCTCAGGGCTCAAAATAGCAGAGTCCATAAAATCTTGCTTCACCCCTGCTCACTACTTGATAAGGAAAGAACAACTGCGTCAAAGCTCAATATTTTATATATAACTCCTTCTTTTCCCTCATAATTAGTTTCCTTTTAAATTAATTTTGGGATGCCTAGGTGGTTCAGTCAGTTGATCGTCCAACTCAGGTCATGATCCCAGGGTCATGGGATCGAGGCCCACGCTGGGCTCCGTGCGGAGCACGTAGTCTGCTTGAGATTCTTCCTGTCTCCCTCTTCCCTTCCCCTCCGCTTGCACACACGCTCTCAGAGAAAGAAATTAAAAATAAACAAAAATAAATGGGTTTCAAAAGCTAAAGTCGTTTTCCTACAAGCCTTCAATTATGATGAAGCACAGTGAGTGGATTCAATGTTTGAATGGCTTCTGGAGGCCAGACTGCGCTTTTTCACCTGTGGTTGAAAAGGCTGGTGGAAGGGCCTTGGGGATCTGAGCACAGGAGTGGAAATCATGAGGCAGTCATCCTCACTGTCTCTGAAGTGTCCCGTAGGCCTGGCATGGCGCTCGATCTTCCTCTGCATGTTTCCTAGTTTATCATCTCTCTGGAGTGCCTCGCGGAATAAATAATTAATGGTTGCAAAGCATGAAACCTAAAGTGCTATGGAAACAGAAAAGCAGCAGAAAGGGACTCTCCTTGTTGGTTGCTCAACTCCAGTACTTGGCAGAGCAGTTCTTGAAACATGACCCCACGCAGGCTCCAACCTGGCCAGGCTGGAAGTGAGCTAAACTACCCCAGTGCCTAGCATTAGGCTTGACCCTTCACCTAACTCCCTGACACCCCCCCAGCCTCCCTTCCCTTTCCCCATCCAGCCAAGAGAAAAATAGCTGTGATTCAGCGGGATCATGTTGATGTGGTTTAATTTCATGCACTTCATTCTTTCATCTATCCATTTGACATTTATCGTACACCTGCTCTGTCTGCGCTCTATACTTACCTAAGCTGGTTACAAAGGTGGAGGGGTCCCAGTCTGAGGCTAAGCTGAATGATTGGCCTGGCGCCCACATATCCGAGCACCTGGGAGAACGAGTGGGGCAGGAGACTTGCCAAAAAAAGCCCAAGAAACCTTGGAAGTGGAGGAAGACCAGGAGAAGGACAAGCCTGACCTAGAAACAAAGGTTTTGACCTCTGTCTCCAGCTTAGACTTTGTTGTATCTGGTCTAGATTTTAGTAATATCGTACATCCAGTATGATAGGTCTCAGTAATATGTGTGTTCAGTAACATGATCTCTCTTTCTGTTCTGTAATGTGGATTTCTGGTTTTCAGTAATATCTGAAAGATCGTTCTTTGTAAAATATCATGGCCTGGGCAGCACAACTTTTTATGACATCCCCAACATATCTGATACCTGGAGCGCATTACTTCTTTGTTCTCCCCGGTTCAAAAAAATATTTTCTGTAATAATGAACGCGTCATTTTCTTGATTTGTTCTTTTTGCTTGAAAAACAATTGAAAAAGAAACGTCACCTTAGTGCTAATATTAAAATTCGACAAATTATTTAATATGCGAACTAAAATTTGTACCCACGAGGCAAAGCTTGCTATTTGCACTGTATTTCATCGCTTTTAGGTACCAGACACAAAAGAATCTAAGGGATCACATAGAATGACAGCGTTGAAGCAGCTCAAATTCTATCTCTGCATCTTTCCAAGCACGATGTGGTCATTAATTTGAGCCTACTGGTTAAATGCAGACATATTTAGTATTTAGGAAATCGCAGACACAAACCGCACCCAACGTGAACTGGACCGATTTCAAAGGATTCTCAGCTCTTCAAATGAAATTGTATGGTTGAGTGTGTGTTTTTGGAGGGCGATTTTACAGCTGGGAGTTCTCTGAATTAACTTTCATGTAGAGTACCATGTTTATTAAAATATAAGTAACAGCACTTGCTAATTTTGAAGCCTATGGGATTATCGCTCTTGTGGCCGAATCTCGATTTAGGCTCCGGTCATGATCTCGTGGTTGTGAGACTGAGCCCCGCCTCGGGGTTTGTGCTGATAGTATGGAGCCTGCTTGGGACTCTCTCTCCCTCTCTGTCTGTCTCTCACCCACTCTCTCTCTTTCTCTAGCTTTTTTTCTCTCTCTAAAAGTAAATAAATAGTCTTAAAAAAAAAAAAAAAAAAGAACTGCCAGGGCCCAGTGATAATAAAGTACAGGTCGACCTTTTAGATAGCTTTATTTTTAATTCTCCACAGGCAATGCATCCCCGTACTGCCTTTACCTAAGGTGAACCACTGCCATTTCCTACCGTTCCTGCCCCATTACTATTCTGGAATATTTTAGGACATGGCAAAATGCAGACAGAGGGAGGGAGATTCCCGTTTGTTCACAGGCAACTCCTTAGATGCTGCTTAGATGACTCCAGCAGGTGCCTGACAGGTGGTGACTGTGGTGGACAGAGGAGGTGGTACCCAGAGGGAGGGCCGGGTTGTCCACAGACATTAGTAGGGCCATGGGGCTTGCCAGAAAGAGTGACATTGGTAGTGATTCACAGAGGTGCTTTGCATGCACCAGAGGGAGTGGTTTGCAGAGGTAAGAGTCTATGCCAGCAGATTAGGGCAAGAGTCAGCACTCAGATACACCCGCGGGTGGGTAAGAGAGAAAGATGATGTGCCCTCAATGACCACACAGTCTCGTAGGGCAAAAATCTAGTTCTAGTCGTACCCTATCTAGTATGATAGCATGCACCATAATACAGAATAATATAGTTTTCTTTAATACGGTGTATAATCTGATAAGCAGAACGCTAGACAGGTGAGTGTGGTATGTTTGCGAAAGTTTCCTGGGAGAAAGAAAGAAAGAAACAAACAAACACCTGAACTGATTGTTGAAATAGGAGGAGGGGTTGGTGACCTCTAAGACTAAATTTGTCCTGTCAGGACTTCAGATGTGACTCTGGGGCAGGTAAGATATTTGGGAGTGGGTGTGCTCCCAAGGGTCTCCTTAAATTAAGCAGCCTCGCAACGCTCGCTCAAGATTTGTTGAACATTCACAACGTGCCAAGTACAATAGTCACCGGGTTCTACTCATTACCTATTTGTACCCTCAATGCAGTCCCAAGGTGTGGGTGCTGTCACCATTCCCATTTTACCAAGGGGGGGGGGGGTGACTGAGGCTTTTGGCAGCCAAGTAACTTGCCAAAGGTCATAAACCAAGTTACAGAGATAGGATTTGAACGCAAACAGTCTGACCTCAGAGTCTAGGATTGAATTTTTCTTTTTTTTTTTCCTTTATTTTTAATTTTTGTTTGTTTGTTTATTACTTTTGAGAGAGAGAGAGAGAGAGAGAGAGGAGGGTAGGGGCAGAGAGTGGAAGACACAGAATCCCCAGCAGGCTCCAGGCTCTGAGCTGTCAGCGCAGAGCCCGGCATGGGGCTCGAACTCACAAACCGCAAGATCATGAGCTGAGCTGAAGTCGGACGCTTAACCGACTGAGCCACCCTGGCGCCCTAGGATTCAATTTCTCAATTGCCCCCTGCGGGCATTCAGCTGAGCTGCGGTTGGCGAAGACGAGGGTGATCGTCGGCGAGCACCCCTCTGGGTAAGATTCAGGCTCTGTGTGTGAATTCCATCTCTGCCGCTTCTTGACGGTACGATCTTGGCTAAGTCGTTTGTCCTTTCCGAGCCCAGCTTTCTCCTCCATAACATGGGGCGGTTAAGACCTAGGTCTCAGAATTGTTCGGAAGAAGTCAGCACGTAGGTGAAACAGCAGGTGAAACATAGTAGGCATTTCACCTGCTAGCCTGATACGTGTCAACTGAGTTAAGGAAGCGGGGCACCCCACAACTTGTTGCCGAAGAAAACTTGGCATCCGATTTTCTTCTTCTACAGTGGCATATTTTGAATCCTAAGTAAAAGACCCCAGGATCACTATTCATTTTAAACAACAAACACCTGTCATTGCCCAAATTAGAAACACTTGCAGAATCGTGCTGCAAAATATTTATAAATTCGTAAGTGTGTTTTCATTGGTGCTAAGTAAAATGAATTCAGCTGTAGTTTTTCACTTTAAGGGAACGATGTCTTCATTCTTTTCTCCCTAATTGTAACGGCCGAATATTGGATTTGTGAAAGCAAATGTACAGGACTTGTGATAAAGGGAAGTTTGGGGGTGAGAAGGCAAGGCAGGTCGAGGTGTGGGGGAGAGATGGCTTAATGTTAGGCTTTTCACATTTCAGATGGAACTGAGACAAAGACAATATATCTTTATTTTCCCTTGTAACTCCTACCCGCAGTGGGACACTCACTATCTACTTTGGGAGGTGTGTTTTCCTTTTAATTTGGTAATATAAGTCTGAAGGTATTCCACGCACTTACTCATCATGCTTTTTTTTTTTTTTTCTTCTAGAGTCTGAGGGAAAATCACGGCATAACGACAGTTTTATCTAAAAAAATAAATAATACAGTTCTACTTCCGCTAGTTCTGGCTTTTTAAAAATTGTATCCCTGACCCAATTTCCTACCAGACTTAATTTTTTTATGTTTATTTATTTATTTATTTATTAAAAAAAATTTTTTTTAAATGTTTATTTATTTTTGAGACAGAGAGAGACAGAGCATGAACGGGGGAGGGTCAGAGAGAGAGGGAGACACAGAATCCGAAGGAGGCTCCGGGCTCCGAGCTGTCAGCACAGAGCCGGATGCTGCGGGGCTCGAACTCACGGACCGCGAGATCGTGACCTGAGCTGAAGTCGGACGCTTAACCGACTGAGCCACCCAGGCGCCCCTATGTTTATTTATTTTTGAAAGAGAGACAGAGTGAGGGTGGGGAAGGGACGGAGAGAGAGGGAGACACAGAATCCGAAGCAGGCTCCAGGCTCTGAGCTGTCAGCACAGAGCCCGACATGGGGCTCGGACTCACAGACCGTGAGATCGTGACCTGAGCCCACGTCAGACGCTGAACCGACTGAGCCACCCAGGAGCCCCAGTTTCCTACCAGACTTTTAAACATTACGGCTTTGAGTGCTATTTCCATCTAATCTAGCAAAATTTCTTAGTGGGAGCGTTGTAAACCAACAACAGTCAGGTCGACTTCAACCTGTAAACGTTTTGCTCGGTGTTTAAAAACTTTCAAGAAAATATATTTTTTTTAAACTGGAATATTTCACATAAAATCTGGATTTTTGTGTTTTCCTGACAAAAATGGAACACGGGGCCAACTAGTCTTGCTGTACCCGGGGCAGGGTTCTCAGTTCCGGCTTGCCACCCACCCCATTGTGGAAATAATGTGCGGACACATACTCACTTGCCCCCAACCTCCTAGGGGATAATCTTCTAGCCAGTTCCGAGGGCCAGCCAGCTTCATGAGTGGGTGACCTGTGCAGTCACATGGTCCGACTCTCAGGACAGGCTTGAGTTGGGATGAATGCTTTGCTATTCTGTCTTGAAACTGGTCATAATTTGGGGCGCCTGGGTGGCTCAGTCGGTTAAGCGTCCGACTTTGGCTCAGGTCATGATCTCGCAGTTCGTGAGTTCGAGCCCTGCATCGGGCTCTGTGCTGACAGCTCGGAGCCTGGAGCCTGCTTCACATTCTGTGTCTCCCTCTCTCTCTGCCCCTTCCCTGCTCATTCTGTGTCTCTCTCTGCCTCAAAAATGAATAAACATTAAAAAAAAAGAAATTGGTCATAATTTTACCTTTGAATTTGTGCTTTGTAAGTGAATGCAATTGGGCGTGTGGGTGAGCAGAGCGAGAAGGGCCATGTGACCTCACAGGTCACACACCCATGTGTGTGAGCAGAGGAAATACACCAGTTGGGGGCATGTATGGGCTCAGGTGGATGGGCAGGGAAGGGTAGCAGGTGACACGCACGCTGAGCAGTTGGCTCGGCCACCCGGTGCACACGTGCACGCCTGGGGCAGTCCAGGGCACCATGGGTCCCCAAGGAGGCAACAGAATGCGTCAACAGCCAACTTGATTATATATAACCAGCACAGGACTACTGGCATGCATTCAGCCAACTTCATCAGTAAATTAAGACAAAATAAGAGCACATGTGTGGACATTGCAATAAAGCATGTCAAGGAGTTATTCTTGAAAGAGTTTAGAACCTGTGGGTTTGAAAAACCGCTGTGCCATTGCAAAGCAAATAGCCACAGGCTTAGAAACTGAAATTAAACTTAAAAACTATCACCTTCGATAAAAAAAAGAGCACTCTTTCCATATGAAGCTTTGGATTAACCAGAGAAAACAATTTCAAGATGAGTATTTCCTTGTAATTGAAGATACAGTGATATAATGCATAAATAGCCACTTGAATTACATACAAACCATGAAGCCGCTCTGGGTTTCTCATATGACCTCTGCACGTTATGTAAAATGACAGAGGAAACATCAGAATGCCTTTGTATAAATTCACACTTACAGCTAAATTTGAACTTACGTAAAACCTATTTGTATGAAGAGTTACATCTTTTTAGAAAAATTGTTTCTCAAGAATCATTAGCTCTAAATGTACAAAAATTTGTATTTCAAAATAACTTATCAAAAATTTCGCCCAATACTGTCACAGTCTATAAAATGATGCCCTTAATAGTTATTGGTGACACATCACCGCAAGATCCTCCTCAGGGTTAAAAATGGTCAAAAATCAGTTGCTGTCTTTCATCTGGCAAGACTGGTTACTTTCAATTATATTGACTGAAAGTGAATTTGTTAAAAGTATAAATTTGACGGATCTAATAAAGTGAATCAATGAAGACAGCCAGAAAAATTTTTAGGATCACTCCAGATATCATGTTAACATTTGATAAAGTTTTGACTTTTTTCGGATTATTATTTATTATATAAAATATGATACAAATTATTTTGCATTTTGCAAATTGATATTGTTATTCATGTATTAATACTACCACTCATTATGTTTCATAGGAGTAAAATAGTTTTAAAGATAAAAACGTAATTGTTGTCGTCTCTTACACAGCATTTCCCCTCCTGCTTTATGAACAAGAGCCCCGCATTTTCATTTTGCACAGGTCCCAGAAATAATGTAGTTGGTCTTGCCCGTGACATTTGACGTACCGCCCTCAGGAGTAGAAACGAAACAAGCACAACAACAAGGAAAAACAGTCGGAAGACCCAGTTTCAGAGCCCAGCTCTGGGACATTCTGTAAGACATATTGTTTGTGTTTTCAATATACCGAAGGCAAAAACGGTGGCGAGGCTGTTACAGAATAAAGAAGACTAACGCTAACACAACAAACAGAAGTAACACAGAAACACGGATTGAATCTTGGATGGGAAGAAAAGTCTAACGAAAATTTGGGGAATGAACTTGCATATGGACTTGACGATAGGTGATGTCACTTCTTTGACATGTCATTTATTGTGATAACGGTATTGTGGCCATTCGGGGGATGTCCTGCCATTGGGGAATACATCGATTTTTAGGAGTCAGGTGTTATGACGATTCTCAAATGGTTAAGTGGATCTAGCTTAGCGACGTGCTTGTGTGTTTTGTCTTATTTCATTTTTTTTCTGAAGGTTTGAAGCTTTTCACGTAGAAAAAAAACTGGAGAAAATAAACAAATGCCAGAGCACAAAAGAGCTTTCTAGGAAGTCGGGAATGTCATATATTTCGACATGGGGGATTGTTGCAAAGATGTCTTTAATTTCTAAGATTCCGCCCAGCTCTTCACTTATAATCTCTGTACCCTTTGGTATGTATGCCGTTTGTCCGTTCAAATGATTTAAAACGCTGCTTTATAATTGAGCAAGAAAACACCCAGATGTGATGCATTGGGTGTGAAACACCCAAATATACTGCAGAGTGAACATATGCCAGTGCTCAGGGTGTTTTGAGGGTGAGGGTTTTGCCAATTAATCAGATGATCAGTTGCCTTTTGTTTGTTTTGCACGTCAGTTTCCAAACTTTGCATTCATATTTTACATCAAAAGCTCAGTAGGGAAGAGGAGCAGGAATTCTAGGAGGAAAATTAATCAGAGACGTCAGCCGGGTGGAGCCGGGTGTCGTGCCGCTTGACGGTGATACAATTCTGAGCGTCTTCCCTGAGGAAAAGAATGCAAAGTTAGGCCTGAAAATAGATGATTGAGGAAGGGTCTAGGAAGCGAGGGCTCAGGAATTGAGCTTCTTGGTCTTCATGAGAAATCCGCTTCTGTTTTTTCCCATTATTTTAAGTTGCAACAAAGGAAAGACTCAGTTAGTCTTGATTATTCCTGTTTCAAGGATTGCTGTATTTACTATATTTGCGTTGCTTCTCCAGGGCACCTCCAATGACAGGTCTTATTTTTTTCATGACTCGCGGAGTAAGTTTGCTTGATATTCTAAACAATAGCAGGGCGCCTGGGTGGCTCAGTCGGTTGGGCGACCGACTTCGGCTCAGGTCATGATGTCGCAGTCCGTGAGTTCGAGCCCCACGTCGGGCTCTGTGCTGACAGCTCAGAGCCTGGAGCCTGTTTTGGATTCTGTGTCTCCCTCTCTCTCCGACCCTTCCCCGTCCATGCTCTCTCTCTGTCTCAAAAATAAATAAATGTAGAAAAAAAATTAAAAAAAAATAAACAACAGCTAGAAGAGAAGCACTAATCTATAGACTAGTATGGAAAAGAAAGGATTAGTAGAGTCTCTGAGATGCTCCTCCCTGAAATGACATAAAACAATACACACTCCGTTATCGTTGCCAAATTCAGAGCCTAATACATGTGCCAGATATCCCGGAGTAGCTCACAAGTAACCCAACTGAGCTTCGTTCAGTCTTCCCAATGCCTCCTGAGATGGGAGTTACTACGCCCATTTCGTAGCTAAAAACATGTTCCCTGAGTTCAACCAGACAGAAGCGCCTGAGCTAGAATTTACATTAGGGTTTTGTGGGGTGGCGCCCGGGTGGTTTAGTCATTCAAGCGTCTGACTTTGGCTCAGGTCATGATCCCACGGTGCGTGATTTCGAGCCTGGCGTCGGGCTCTATGCTGACAACTCAGAGCCTGGAGCCTGCTTGGGCTTCTGCGTCTCCCTCTCTCTCCGCTCCTCCCCCGCTTGCGCTCTGTCTCTCTCTGTCTCTCAAAAATGAATACACGTTAAAAAAAAAAAAAGTCAGGATTTTGTGCTTCTGAGGCCTACGCAGTAACCATTATACTGTACTGGCCAACTGGTGTCACTCATTTCACAAGAAGGGACAGACACATGATTGCTGTCTTAAGTTCAGAGGTCTGGTGTCAGGGTCTCATGCCTCTCGTAAGAGACGAAAGACAGAATAGTTGAATTTCAAAGCAGAGAACGTAGAGCAGCGAGGCAAAAAAAATAAGCTCAACCCAGCTACAGGGCTGAGGTTCCTACGGGACTGAGGCTCCCACTCCTACCAAGGTCAGTCCTTCCCACTCAGCTCCTGTAACTCTCCAAAACGCCCAAACAAGAAAATGGTATATTTCATGAATAGGAAAAATGCATCTGGCTGATGCACGTTTGGGTTTGTTTTTTTTCTTACCTTCATTTTCATACTTGAGTCATGAAATTCATGCCATTTCTCAGTTCCTTTTCCTAATTAAATTATTTTTCTCTTACTCCGGCCAACCAGGACAGTTTAGCGACAGAAACATTTTGGCTTTTGGAAACAGCACGTTTCGCTCCGTTTTAGAGAGTCTCTGCGAAATTCATGTTGCAAAGGCAATCAGCTTCTCTCCCTTTCTTTTCAAAGAACTGACAAACATGCATAAATAAATTAAAAAAATCTCAAGATGTCGCTTATAAATTAACATATCCAGGGTCAGATGTTTTTCTGTAAAAAAAAAAAAAAAATCATATGGAAAGCGTATGCACTCTTCCTGCTTTGTATAAACTCCAAAGCAGCGTCAATCAGCCTGTCTTGATTTGGTATCAGTCCCCAGGATTGTGGCTGGCAAAGCTGAAACAAGTTTCAAGACCAGTTAAAAAGGGAAAATCACTGGTAGATTAAAAAAAAAAAAAAAAGTTCCTCTTTTGAAGGCAACAGCTGAGAGCATTTGGTACAACCAGGCAACCCTCCCATGGCCAAGGGCCTTGATAGTCATTAGGCCTCTCTTTGTGGCATGAAAACCTTCTGCCTTCATTTAGCGACACTGTCCATGGACCGGTTTTCTGCGGTACACAAAACAGATATGTTTTTCTTACAGGTCTGGGAAAACAAGTCTTGTCTTTCATTATAAAGACAAGTTTATTGATGTTGAGACAAATGGAGTCCACTTCCACTTGTGTTTGAATTCCTAGCTTGGGGCTGAGGCTATCTGGGCAGAAGTGTGGATTCACTATTGGCTGCTAGTTCAGACCTGATTCTTTGGAGTTAAGACTTCTAATAACTCAAAGCATAGAGCAAATAAGAAGTCCTTCCATTTTTGGTAAACGGTTTTCAAATTTCGAGAGGAGTGGGTGGAGGGCAGCTATTCAGTCACCAATTGAAAAAAAAAATGTGGTGTTGGAAATACACGTAGTATTTATTCTCTCTCCCACTCTCTCCTTTTGGAAGGATTCCAGCTCCGTGTTTGGTGAGAGTAAAGAACAAAATCCTTTTGGATTACCACTTTGAGCCACATTATGACGGGCAGAAATGAAGTTTCTTGAGAATCATCCTTCCGTGTGCCTCTCAGAGGATACCTTAACCAACCTATTCTTGGGAACCTGGACAAGGCACTCCCCCATCCAGGATGCAGCCAAGATGCCTCATAGGCCAGGCCAAGAGTTCTTTGGAGGGGGGGTGGGATGTGTGTCTTGTCCCAGGATAAAAATCTTTTGAGGGTCAATTTCACAGGTTTCTCTCAGGTTTATGAAGGCCCGTTGCAGATGCCAAGGTAAAAGGCCCGGCGATTCAGTAGTCATTCGCTGCAGCTGACAGAAAAAGAACTCTATAATACTGTGTTATCTTTCTTTACAACTATTATGCCAATGCAACGGTAGTGACTAACATAAACACAGAAAATTTACACTCCATTTAGTAGAAACCACGGCCTCAACATGAGCCTATGGCTTCTCCCTAACCAAATCCAGTCATTATTCCACAAATATTTGTTCGATGTGCCAACGTGAAGAAAACTGACTTAAAGTTTGGCTTGAAACTTTGCCCCCGTGACCAACCGGCTTCATCAGAGGTAACGATGAGCCGTGATAGATGCTAAACATTGAGTACAAGAAGCAGATGTTGGGAGCAGAGAGGACCGACGCTTACAAATAAACAGTGACTAATTAACCCTCGGTGATTTAGAGTAGGCCACCTGGCTAGTTTCAAGGTTATGAAATGGAGGCAGAGGGGGACGTAAAAGCATGAGTTCAACAATCTGAAAGAGCTAAGCACAGGATTTCATCGGGGGAGCCATCTTACGGTTGACAAACGAGGCTTGGAAATGATGCAGAGACACCAGGGGCTGGCGCGTAAGCGTAAAAATGGTGCCATGAAGCTGTGCGTGTCGCTGTCTTGGCTTGTCTGCTGCGCAGGTAAACGATTACAGGTAATTAATTACCAGTCAGTAATTATTACCAATTAAAGGGTAGTCATTACCAATCGGTCGACCACAGAAAGAGACCTGTCTTTGGAGTTTCAGAAGAGAGCTGGCGGAAGGAGCCTTGAAGACCCCTTCGTAGAACTCTCACCCACCCACCTCCACGTTTATAGATAGAAACGGGGATTCAGGAAGTATTTGCCTAAAGTCACTCAGAATCCTTGTCTGTTTAATTCTTCTTTTAGAATCTGATAATACAGACCTACTACAACTTGGCACGAATGAAAAGGGGAAACGTCTGTGCGCAAAGCCTCCGGCACAGATCCCATAAATATTTGTGGAAGTGTACTTATCCTGGATTTTCCCAGGGTTATATTTGGTAATCTTTTTGATAGATTATATTCAGGTATACAATTATATGACATAAATGGGATAAAGAAACAGGGGAAATGCATGGGGGAGTAGTTCTTTGCAACGCTTCTAAAATCTTCAACTCAGATTCTGACCATGGAAATGTAAGAGAAACGCTGTGATTTTCCAAAAAGGAGCCCCCCCCCCAAAAAAAAAGAAAAAAGAAAATTGTAGTCATAACACTGAAAATGATAGAATGGGTCCTGCAGAAGTTTTTAACAATGTGACCAATTAAAAACGCACTCTCTAGTAAGTAGGAAAACTAGATACCATTTACCAATGTGGGTTGTTCGGGGCAGTATGGTAGCGGGTTAGGTTATCTTGTAGGAATGCCGGCATATGATATCCGCCCCAGATAGACAGATGAACCGCGGATCTAGTTCACTCATCTTACGTAATTTTATTACAAAAATAATAATAAAGAAGGTATAGAAAAGCAAAGCCTCTTATCTCCAAAATGAGATTAGGTCTAATTCCACATATTTTCTAAAGACCATGCCAACACTTTTCTTCCCGGATGTTAATACATTGATTTATGTTTTCCGGTTTTCAATCAGTTAGATGGACAGATTCATTCAGAAAAATGTAGAAGGATTAAGTCATGGATTGAAGGAATCGTCGAACGGGTGAAGGTTTGTGCTTACAGCCAAGTAATACTTACAGAGTAGCATTAACATTATCTGACTTTCCAGTAGTTTTATTTAATGAACTGTTGACCAAGTGTATGTAATTAAGGATGGTCTCATGAAGATAGGCTGATCCAAGATTTGTTCCCAAATGTGTCTTTCTGATGTATTATTGCCTCTAGCTACTGAGAGGTGGAAAATACGAGTGAATGAATAACTGACAGTGGCAGCCTATCAGAAGACTTTCTAATGGAAAATTTCCCTCTGAACTTTAAATCAAAGTACATTTCATTGTGTATCACCAAACTTCACACCCGGGAATTGTATACACATATCATAAAGTGCGTCATCATCTGGGTCCATGACAGTTGTGTCTCCACAAGCCAAGAGTTTTATAATAATTTTAAATTTGTACATGTAGTTGGTTAGTATTTTTCTCTTTCAGAAACCTTTCCCTCTAATTACTCGTATCACCAGGAAGAAATAGAGCAAAGTGTTACATCAAATAAAGTGGTGAGATCCAATTCAATTAAGTACACATTAAGTAACGACTATGTACAAGGCCCTGTGCCAAGTTTCCAAATGTACCAGGAATTTTGAGTCTGGTCGTTTTCATGGACTTTGTTTATATAGCTCTTGGGATCCTGATCCTGGGAATGTCCAAGTCTAGTCCAGCTTTCTCTCTTAAAATTCATGAAGAAAAAAGTAGCCCTGGGGCGCCTGGGTGGCTCAGTCGGTTGAGTGTCCGACTTCGGCTCAGGTCATGATCTCGCGGTTTGTGGGTTCGAGCCCCGTGTCAGGCTCTGTGCTGACAGCTCGGAGCCTGGAGCCTGCTTTGGATTCTGTGTTTCCCCCTCTCTGCCCTTCCACTTGTCATGCTCTGTCTCTGTCTCTGTCTCTCTCTCAAAAATAAATAAACATAAAAAAATTTAAAAAAGAAAGAAAGAAAGAAAGAAAGAAAGAAAGAAAAAGTACACACTGAGAATGGTGTGTAGTGTATTCCAAGGATTCTGGGGGACCTGCAGGAAATCAAGGCAGCATCAGCAGCCTGCTGCCCCAGTAGACAGGAGTGGTTGAAGGGCTTTGCAGACACACGTCACACTGAACTTGAATCTCTCTTTTACTAGGAAACAACAAAGTATAAAACAAAAAGTTTACACTCAAGATCCTGAGAAAACTTCTTAAACCACTGCCCCTTCACCATCTAAATGTAATCCATATGTATGCTGTCTACGTGAGATAATTGTTCCAAACATTCTCCAGGAGACAATAACAGACGAAATATGGAACCATTAGTAACCCAAGATTGAAGCATCATGGTGCTAGGTGAGGTGGGATTGATGTGAATATAAAAGAAGAGAATAGAGAGGAATTTGACACTGACGGGAGAGCAGAGAAAAAGCAGAGTCTCTATTATAAAGAGTTTGGGACCAAGGTTATTTTAAGAGTCTCCCAGCTAGTTTCCTTTCGTTCTGTTTTATGCTCTCCAAGCCATCCTAGCTGTCGAGTTGTCCCTCTCTGAAACTATTTTTTAATTGTGTGTTATTTGCAGGCTTGACAACCTCCAACGGGTGCAGTGAACACACTTTCTCTGCAACACCCCACGTGTGTCCTCATCACCAAACTTCTGCAAAGCTCACCTCTTCCCCAGGGCTCTTGGTCCATTTCTAGGCTACCCCAAGCCCACTTTAAAAGACTGCATAACCAAGGAACTGGATCCAGAACCAGGTTTAGTTACTTCCTGGCTTGTCCCTCAGCCCCACCCTTCTCATAACTCTAGTCCCCTCCACCCTCTCTACCTTGGCAGTTTTCACAACGAATCCTTGCACTGAAATCCCCAATTATACCCTCTTGCCATTCCCATTGATTATTAGCCTACAAGGGTTCAGTCCCCAAATCAGATATTGCAAAGGCAAGTTTGACCTTCTAGTGCTTAGCTATTTTTGTAACCCTATCATAGGGTACATTGTCAACAAGTATGGAGATGTATTTGTTAGGCATCTCCTTCGGATGGCAAGCCTGGGTATATATGATAATTCGTAGGTGAATTACCTTACTGGGACAATCCAGTTCTGCTTCTTAAAAAAAATACTATACACACACCTGAATCAACATGGCCGATCCCTGGCCAATAGGGTGTTGCTCCAAAGTAGGTGATTCATTGTCTATTAACCACTTACTTACTATTCCTTCGGAAATAGGAATTGCATCTACACTCAGCTTGGAACCACCAAGAATGGGGAAAAGGAAAGACAGATGCCGAAGGAATGGGTGTAATGTTCCTTATAGCATAGACTCTTTAGCACTAGAACAAAACAGAGAGTCAGAAGACATAGTTTGTAGTAAGAGTAGAAAATAGAAACCCAAAAAGAGAAAACAATTTTTGTTAAAGGAGGATGATGAGACACTGTTACATACCAATTAGAATGACTAAGCGCAAACAAACAAAAATACTAAAAAGAACAGATGCTGGTGAGGTTGAGGAACAACAGGAACTCTCCTATTGTGAGAAAATGCAAAATGGTACGGCCACCTTGGAAAGCGGCTTTTTAAAAAAGCCACTTTAAAAAAAAAAAGTGGTAAGAAGATGGGCGGAAAAGCATATCTAGCACAAACTACTCTTTGTTTAGAGCTCAAGCATAATTTTTACGAATAAAGATAACTTTATTTATCTGTGATAAAGTTAAAGATACACTTACCGTATCCATTGGCATCCCATTCTTAGGTATTTACCTAAGGGAAGTTAAAACTTAGGTTCACACAAGAACCTGCACATGAGCAGAGCTACAGAGCTATAGAGCTCTATTCTTCATCATCAAAACCTGGGAAAAACCCAAATGTCTTTCTTTTTTTTTTTTTTTTTTTTTTAATTTTTTTTTTCAACGTTTTTTATTTATTTTTGGGACAGAGAGAGACAGAGCATGAATGGGGGAGGGGCAGAGAGAG
This sequence comes from Neofelis nebulosa, assembly GCF_028018385.1. NCBI lineage: Eukaryota > Metazoa > Chordata > Mammalia > Carnivora > Felidae > Neofelis > Neofelis nebulosa. Next base: position 16,634,373 of record NC_080783.1, read on the forward strand.
AGGGAGACACAGAATCGGAAACAGGCTCCAGGCTCCGAGCCATCAGCCCAGAGCCCGACGTGGGGCTCGAACCCACGGACCGCGAGATCGTGACCTGGCTGAAGTCGGACGCTTAACCGACTGCGCAACCCAGGCGCCCCAAAACCCAAATGTCTTTCAATGGGTGAATAAATGATCCATGGTGCATCAAAATAATGGAAAACTAGTTGGCAATAAAACAGAATGACCTACTGCTTCATGAGGCAGCGTGGCTGGATCTCGATAGCATTATGCTACGTGAAAGAAGGCGATTTCAAAAGATTACGTGAAAAGTCGCAAAAAAACAAAACTGTCATGGCAGAAGACAGATCAGAGGTTGCCAGGGAAGAGAGATGGAGAAAGAAGTGATCAGTCAGGGACAGTAGGAGGGGATTTGGGGCTTGCTGGAACTGTTCAGTGTTTACATAAATCTATAGAGGTGTTAAAATTCATAGAATTCTACATCCAAGTCAACTTTACTGTATGTTGATTAAAAATTATTTATTTTATTTTATTATTTTTTTAAGCTTACTTATTTTGAGAGAGAGAGAGAGAGAGAGCACAAGCTGAGGAGGGGCAGAGAGAAAGAGAGACAGAATCCCAAGCAAGCTCTGTGCGCATCAGCACAAAGCCCGATGTGGGGCTTGAACTCACAGACCATGAGATCACGACGTGAGCTGAGATCAAGAGTCAGACGCTTAACTGTGTCACCCAGGCGCCCCTAAAAATTAAAGCTTTAAAAAAGTGGCAAGAAGATGCGCAGAAAAGAGTATCTAACACAAACCACTCTTTGTTTAAAACTGAAGCGTAATTTTTACAAAAGAAACCAGCGCAAAAGGATTTTTCATAGCTGCACAAAGAAGCCACAGAAACTACTGAATGCCTACCAGATGAGCTAGCAGGAATTTACTGTTTTATTTTTCAAGTTTGAATAATCTGATCTGCAGAACAGAGAATTACATGAGGAATTTATGTTTATATTATGATAGAAACCACAGAGAAGCCACATTTCCCCCCTTGCATATTTATTGTTTGGAAAAGAGGTTTTACGAAAATGTGGGCCTATAAAAAATATTTTCTGAGGACAGTTGAAAGTTTAAATCAACATGTTATCTTTAGAAATGACATTTGCTGATGAAGAACCATTGGCTTCCTTTAATAGGTGACTCTCCCTACCTTTTATGACATTGAGCATGGTTGTCATGGACAGACACCAGAGCAAAGTGAGGCAAATTCTTTTTATTTTGCTTCTCTCTTTGGCCTTAGCCGTTCATGCCTATCACTCCTGAGAATTCAGGGGCTTAATAAGCAATCAAGGGACAGTTTTGTTGCTTATATGATGGGATGGGATTTTGTGAACTAGGCATTTCAAATATTCATCGGTCTACATAATAAGGTAATTCCTTTATCATTTTTGTATGGCATCACCTTTTTTCTCTGTGTGTATGGATGTGCTTTTACAATTAGGTCACAGAGGTGCCTGGGTGGGCTCCGTTAGAGAAGCATCTGACTCTTGATTTCCGCTCTGGTCACGATCTCACAGTATGTGAGATTGAGCCCCGCATTGGGCTTTGTGTTGACAGAGTGTTAAAAAGCTTGTGTCTCAAAAATAAATAAAAATAAACTTAAAAAATTATAATTAGGCTACAAATGTACCAGATCTGTATTTTCACTTAATACCAAGAGTCTGCGCTTTGTGATTTTTTTTTTCTTGACACAGAGGAGTAATTTATTTACTAAAATAGCTTCATTTGTTGTTTATTTAGCAATCTAATGCTCTCGTACAGAGCTGGCATTTCAGTTCTAAGGCTGTGCTCTCATTTTCTGAAATCTGTTGTTGCTTCTGTATTCGTGCGTCACTTCTAAAACCAGGTACCATTGTTATGAACGTGACATAACAAAACAAAGATATCTGTGGAAGCATATAAAGACCTAGAATAGGAGGCAGCCAACTAGGGCCCGTGGGCTGGCTGCCTGTTTGTATCAATAAAGTTTTATTGGAACAGAGCCACACCTATTTGTTTATATATTATCATTGTGTAATTCGTGGTACAATGGCAGAGTTGAGTGGAGACCAGATGGCACACAAAGCCAAAAATATTTACCAATCTGTTTTTTTTTTTTTTTTTTTTTTTTTTTTACAGAAAAATGTGTGTGGTGCCCCAGACAGAACTATCTCAGCCAGTGCTTCATTGATGTTATGACAAATTTGATCTAAAACACTGAAAAATCTCAAGTTATATTTAAATGAAACCCCGGCTTATCGTTTTTGAAAACACCTCGGGAGGGCATTAAATGGAATTTGAAATGAAGCCAGGGACAAATCCACTGAGATAGTGCTTATCAACGCCCGAATGTGGAAAAGGCAGGGCTGAGTCCCCACAATGAAATCCACAGGTAGTACTCACAAAACTGTTAAACATCAACGCTCCCTGCTATGCCCAGCCTTGCTGAAGTGATGGGAAAAGCATAACCAGAAGAATGAGCATTGAGTAATGAGCGTCCTAGGTACCACCTAATCTGGAAGATACATAGATTTTTTAAATCTTAAATCCTAGTTTATCTTTAAAAGCAAAACACAACCTTCTATCTCGGAGGCGTAAATTGGAGACTATTAACGAAAGGAATTTCGGGCCTTTAAAATAGCCACTCAGAGTTGAGTCTTCAGGATTTCCTTTGTTGAGTGGATTTGTATAACAGGCAACAGGAAAAAAAAAAAAAAAACAACAACAAAAAACCAAACAGAAACAAAAACAAAACAATACAAATGGAACCAGTTTACCCACCCTTCTCTATTTGGGATTATGAATGCCTTACACTGACTTTAATATCCAGTTTTCATTGGTTATAAAACCTCACCTGATTGATGTCGAGAGATATAGCATATTTAAGCATCTCGTTCCCTTAACATTTCTGAGGTCTCCTAAGTTTGCCCATAAAGTCTGTACATCAACCCTGGGCATTGCTGCCCCAGCAAGCTGCAATATTCAGCCCCAGTTCCCTGCACCCCAACATGGACGATGCTATGAATTTGTCTCACTGAGGCAAGACTTACCTTCTCTCATCGTGTTGCTGCTGCCATTGTTATATGGGATGTTTGGGAGACCCAGAGAATCTTCCTCCGGCCCCCATCCCGGGTAGCTGCCAGGGTGACTGCACCAGGCCGGGCTCTCAGACCACCTGCACACTGTATCGAGAACATTTCTTTGTTTTCTTCCCATGATCCTCAGGTCTTCGTGTTGTATCTGGCAGATGTATCCCCTCCTGCCCTTGCATTGAGGTTACTCCTGGGGCCTCTCTTTTCTTCTCTATAATCTGGTGCCAGTCAGGGTTATTCTATGAACTCAGAGATGCCTGTTTGAACCTGTCATGAGAACAGATGTTGCCTTATGGAACATAGACATAGGAAAAAACTTCCGATATTTGGAGTGCTTGGTGTTCACCATCTGAGATGTTGGAAAAATTAACGTAAAATTTTCTTCCCCTTCCCTCAGTTTTCACTGGACTATTGTCCCGATAGAGCATTGCTCGCTCATGTATTGAAAAATGTAAATTTATATTCATAAATATATATCAGAAATCTTTAAATGTATAAGACTTATCCCATGAATCAATTGCCTGCCAAAGGACAACTGTAAGGTTGATAGTCTATCTGCTATATTCTGTTATACTATTTCATCCTTAATTGGTTTTTTTCTCATTCTTAATTGTTTTTTGATGGCTTTTCTTCCCATCACTGACACACATCGCCCTCTTTCTCTTTTTCTTCCTTTTCTCTGGCTCTTTCCATCTGCCTCTCCTTCCTTTTCCTCACTTGTCTCTCTTGCATAGCTTTGTGCCTGAAACTAGGTCATGCGACTGTCAAGATGTCAGCTGCAAATTTAGTTCTCAATTCCCTGTCTTTAAACCACTTTATACTTTGGGGATGATTTGCTCTTCTTTGTGGTGAGATGGAACAATTTGAATACCCTTTGCACATGAGTTTTTCTTTGTCTCTACCTGCTTACAGGGCTTCTTATCAGTCATTAAGAACTGCTTACGTTGGTATTACACCGGCTTGCATTGGTATTCACACATAACAAGATCTGGGTTGGGTTGAAAACCTCCAGGTTTTCATATATATATTTTTTTAAAGACGGAGAGAAAAGCACCTTACGAAAGGAACATGAAGTTAATTTTTGTCACCGCATTTATGAAATCGTTCCACTAACCAAATAGAGCCTACTTCTTACAAATGCAATTATGGTTATGCCTCGTTGAGGGAAAAGATTTTTAAATATTAAAAATAAAATGAGCCACAGAAAACTCAAACGTCCTCCCTTAGGAACAAATAGTAAAATCTGGTGTTCATTAAAATACTTGAATGTTAATGGAAGAGAAAAATGTAAGCCCCGTGTCTCTATGTCTTTGGACCAAGACAGTGTGGTTTCTCAGTTTTCTCAAGGCCTGGCCAATTTAGGATATGGTGAGACTCTTTGGAGACAGGAAATGTGAGGTTGGATGAAGAGTAAAAATGGGTGAAATGGCTTGGGGTTTTCTTGCAAGGTACATCTCCTTGACCTTCCCCATGAGGGGTACTGTCAGGCACAAGGAGCCAAAAACCCTTGCTTGTTTCCCCTCTGTTGCTGGAGATCTCACTGCCACCAAAGTGAGGGAAAAGGTCTACAAAAACAAGCAAACAAAAAGACAAAACAAGACAAGACCAAATGCGGAGACTTTAGAGGACCCATGGATCTCAAAAGGTAGAAAAGTCAAGAGCATCATAAAGAAAGTGACCCTTCTTCTCTCCACCCCCCGACATCTTTCCCAGTTCTTTTGTGTTCTTGCTCTCACTTCCAGCTAGACCCTCAGCCAGAGCAGGACAGTCCAGAGATCTTTGCTGGATGTTTTTTCCCACTTCAATTGGCCATAACATTTCACCAATGAGAGTCGTTTTTGCTACAGGGTTCCCTCCTTTGATACATCTTGATTTTATTTTGGATGCAGATGACTCCTGGAAGATCAAAAGTATGTCAGCTGTTACTTCTCCAGAAGAAACTGACTCAGATTGCCTCCCCAGAAGTCCTAGATAAGACCAGCTGTGCTAAAGAAATGAGACCACCAGTCGGAGGGGACTTGTTGGAGAGGACTCTTGGTGGAGGGAGACAAAGTAGGACAGCAGGATCTAAGTAGGTAACAGAATCTAGGGCTTAGGGCAGCTGGCTGGCTCTGGGTATCTAGAGGGGTCTAGAGAGAGAGAGGGGAAACAAACAAACAAAAAAAGGCAGGTGGGAAGCTGTCAATGTCAGGTTTGGGTGGGTTATTTGACACGTTTGCCCCTGGCCATGAAAAGGAGGAAAATCCTCAGCCTGATGGCCTGAAGGAAAAAAAACTGGAAAAGTTTTCTGAAAGGCAGTCAGCATCCATCCAAATTTCTGACTTGCTAATTAGGTGTGAGCCAATGATCACTTCATTTTGTGTTTGTTGAAGTATTTGTTGCCAGTTCTCTACCCTTTTAAACTGATGTATGTGTGTGCAGCCTCTGGCACATATTATGTGCTAAGTAAATGATAGGCATCATCATTACTAGTACACGTTTTTTGAAAAAATCAGAAATGATCTCTTATTAATGTATATAAAAAGTAATTATTATTTTTTTTCAGTATGGAGCATATGAGGAGAGTATCCAATCTCAAGAAGTAATTGGGAGATAAGATATACATAAGTAAAATGACTACTCTTTTTTAATGTTAGTTTATTTTTGAGAGAGAGAGAGAGAGAGAGCTCCGAGCACAAGCGAGGGAGGGGCAGAGAGAGAGGGAGACACAGCATCAGAAGCAGGCTCCAGGCACAGATCCCCACACAGGCTCAAACTCATGAACTGTGAGATCATGACCTGACCCAAATTCAAATGCTTACCAACTGAGCCACCCAGGCGCCCCCTGATTACTCTTTTATTATAGAAATAGCAATAGACAGAAATGTACCTGTTAATAATACAAGTTTTCCAAAAAGGGAGTCATCCTAAGCTGATATGTTCTATTCTCTCTCTCTTTTTAAATTTTATGAAATACATACTGGAGATAGTTCAATGTCGATAAATAGACATACATCACTTTTAATGGCTGAAACATTTTGTTTTATAAAGTTGCACATTTAATAAATCAATTTTTGATATATTCTTAGGACATTTCTAAGTTTTTTTTTTAATTAGTTATAAACATGCTGTAATAAACTTCTAAGTTCTATATTTTTTTTTTTAATTTTTTTTTCAACATTTTTAATTTATTTTGGGACAGAGAGAGACAGAGCATGAACGGGGGAGGGGCAGAGAGAGAGGGAGACACAGAATTGGAAACAGGCTCCAGGCTCCGAGCCATCAGCCCAGAGCCTGACGCGGGGCTCGAACTCACGGACCGTGAGATCGTGACCTGGCTGAAGTCGGACGCTTAACCGACTGCGCCACCCAGGCGCCCCTAAGTTCTATATTTTTGATCTAAAGACCTGGTAATGGGCAAGACTTTTACAAATATTATGCCAAAGGCCAAATCATGAAGAAAAAGTCTAAATTTCTTTACCAAAACCAATAAACAAACAAACAGAATCATACTACTGAAAAAAGGACTCAATCTTGTATAGAAATTTAAAAGATAAATGACAGACTGGAACTGTTTCAACATTCGTAAAAGTCTATATCCTCAAGGTACAGGGAACATTCATGAAGCACAGATAGGACCATCCTAATGGAAATACAGGAAAAGGCAGGTAGTAAAAAATCAAGTGGCCAATGATGAGATGCCTTCTTTTTGCCAAAGATCAAACTGATTGTTATTCTAAAAATAATTTTTAGGGTCACTGAAGGGAAATGAATGCTTTTAACATGTTGCCCTTTTGTCTTTCTACAGGTTTTCCATATGATTGCAGCTCTCTTCGTCTTTAAACATCACCTACATTCCAACTACTCCCAATTATGTACATATTTTCTCGGGCTTCAGATTCATACACACCTCTCCCTACTTGAGTTCTTCACTTCATTATCTGAAAAACACGTCAAAATTTACATATCCACAGAGCCCTTTTAATTGTCTTTTCAGGCCTGGTCCTTTCCCGGTCTTTATTCATCCCGGTCTCAGAGTAGAATTATTCTTGATCCCTTCCTTTTTCCTCCCCACCCTCGGTATCACCAAGTGCTCTCAGCACCCGCTCCAAGTACATCTTTAGTCCAACCACTCCTCTCCAGTCCCATCGGGACAGGATGGCTGTCATCCAACTCACCATCCACTCCTTCCTGAATTACAGCAGGAGTTTCCTAATTGCTCCTTTCAACTTTTTCTCCCCCTCCCCACTGATTTTCCACTTTTCAAATGGTAATAGATACTTTTCAAATGTAAATAGATCACTCTTCTTCCATGCTCGAAACTCTTGAACGGCTTTTCATTACTTTTCTATGAAGTTCAAACACACGGTGCCCAGAAGCGCACACAGTAGGCACACACTATACACAGATATATGGAATGATTACTAAGGTCCTCTATGGTGTGACCACTACCCATTGCTGGAAACTTACTTTGGGGCAATCTTTTGCCTTCTGCCTCTCTCCTCTTCCACCTTCCCTCAGGGTCCTCGAATGTGCCAAGTTCTTGCCCGGGGCAGGAACATGGGACCTCCAGTTCCCCTCTTCCTGGAATGCTCTTGCCCCACTTTCACAGGGCCGCCTCCTCCTTGTCATTTAGGACACAGGCTATGGGCACTACCTCCTTGTACGTCTTTTCCTGAATACCTTGTCTAGAGTAGATTCACCCCGTGATTCTCTCTCATACTGCCCCGCATTGTTTTCCTCCACGTGACTTCTCAGAGTTGGTACTTTTGTGTCTAATTGTGAAGTGATTTGATCACGAGGCCTTCAGGCAGTGATCACGACCGTATTTGGTTCACGACTGCATTTTTCATGCTTCCGTAATAGTCCAGATTATGAGCCAAGAAAGAAGGAGGGACAGACTTTGGGGGAAGAGGGCAGAGTAGGAGGACCCTAAGTGTACCTGGCCTCACGGATGCAACTAGACAACGTTCCCATCAGTGGTAAATAACGCGGAAAATGGCCCAAAGACTGGCAGGGAAGACTGTCCACAACGAAATGTAGAAGAGAGGCCACATGGGAGAGGGTAGGAAGGGCAGAGATGCAGTAGAAAACCAAACCCCTTGGGGCTGGCTGCTGGAGGGAGGGAGCCACAGGGGCAGAAGGGAGAGAAACAGACTATGACACCAGGGGACCTGCCCAGGAAAGACAAATCTCCATAGTATTTGGGTTTGAAAGCCGGAGCTCTAAATTTCGTGAGTTCTTACAAGGAGTAGGACTTACAATCTGGAACTTTAAAAATCACTCACCTTGGCACTGAGGGAGCTGGGAGGGCAGGAGGAAACTGAGCACCTCCCACCCCCACTTAAAGAGACAGCACAACAAACATCCCCTCAGATACACAGCATAGCAGCAGCAGTCTGCAGAACACCTAGGGGGGCATAGGGGAGGGAGATTGGTCTACTCATCTCAGAGCATGTACTGGAGGGGCAGGGATCCTTGGGAGACTTCTCCAGAAACGAGGCAGCTGGCATTTTCCTCTTCCACCCTGCCAGTCTAAACACATAGAACCAGGGCAGTGCTCACACTCCCTGCCTAACTTCCTAACAATATGCCCCGCCCTCGGAGGTCCCCTTCAGACACACCCCCTCCAGCCAGGCCCTCTTCCAGGTCCCCTCCCACAGCCGATGGTCACAAACCCTACAAAGACACTGCCAGCCCCACCCCTAAGGGGAGTCTTACTCCAAAGTGACTCTTGCCCCGGGGAGAGGGGAAGGTAACCACACACACCAGTCTGACTGCAAGCTCAGCAGTGGGCTGGGGGCAGACAGCTGGTCTGACTGCAGGCCCCACCCATCAACAAAACCTTCACAGGGACACGCCTTGCAGTTTGGTGCTGCTTCATCTCTGGCAAATGGCTGGTCTGGCATGATTCAAGCCCAAGGTGGCCCCCCGACTGGCCCACTAACGACACAGGGGCCAAACCCCGCCCACCGCAGGCAGAGAGGAAAACAGCAGCTCAGCCAACCACAGTAGGCCGCACACCACACGCACAGGAGACACCCTGGAAGGGCCAGCTTCCGGCGAGCAGGGGACACTGCACGGCAGGGCGTTACAGGGCCTCTCCTTCAGAAGGCCACTACTTTCAAGAGCAAGAGACACAAATGACCTTCCTAACGCAGAAACAGGCACAGAGTGTGAGGCACAAGGAGGAGATGGAAGGATCGTTCTCAAATGAAAGAACAGGACGAAATCACAGCAAGAAACCTAAGTGAAATGGAGACAAGTAATAGGCCTGTGGGAGAATTTAAGGCAGTGATTATAAAGATAGTCACAAGACTTGAGAAAAGGGTGGAGGACCTCAGTGAGACCCTTTCCAAAGAGATAGAAGACATTAAAAAAAAAAAAAAAACAGTCAGAGATAAAGAACGTAATAAATCAAATTAAAAATACACCGGATAAAATGAATAGCAGACCAGAAGAAGTGGAAGAACAGATCATTAATCTGGAGGACACAGTAATGGAAAGCAATCAAGCTGAACAGGTGAGAGAAAAAATAATGCCAAATGAAACACAGACTTGGGGAACTGAGTGACACTGTTAAACATAATACCATTTGCATTACAGGGATCCCAGAGAGGAGAAGAGAGAGAAAAGGGGGCAGAATATTTATTTGAAGAAATAATAGCTGAAAACTTCCCAAACCTGGGGAAGGAGACAGAAATCTACAAACAGGAGGCACAGAGAGCCCTCCTGAAAAATTAACCCAAGGAGATCCACACCAAGGCATATAGTAATTAACATGGCAAAAAGTAGAGATAAAGAGAGAATTTCAAAAGCAACAAGAGAAAAGAAACCGGTTTCACGCAAGGAAAATCCCATAAAGCAATCAGCTGATTTATCAGCAGAATCTTTGCAGGCCAGAAGGGAGGGGCATAATATATTCAAAGTACTGAAAGGGAAAAAACCCGCAGCAAAGAATATTCAGCAAGGGTATCATTCAGAATAGAAGGAGAGATAAAGAATTTCCTAGACAGCTAAAAGTTAAAGGAATTTGTGGTCGCTACACCAGCCCTACAAGAAATGTTAAAGGACTCTTTGAGTGGAAAGGAAAGCCTATGAGTAGGAGTAAGAAAAATATGGAGCGTAAAAACAGTGAAAATAAGTGTACATATAAAAATCAGCCAAGAGACTCATAAAATGAAAGGATGGAAAGCATAACATCATATACCTAAAACATGGAGGGGGGAGAGGATTAAAGAATGGGTTCAAACTTAAGCAATCATCAAACTAATACAGACTGATATATACAGAAGCTGCTATATACAAGCTGAATGCTAATCACAAATCAAAAACCAGCAACAGGTATGCAAAACATAAAGAGTAAGCAATCTAAATATATCACGAAGACACCCAAACAATCCATGAAAGAGAGCAAGAGAAGAAAGGATCAGAGTGAAACTACAAAACAACCACAAAACAAGTAACAAAATGGCAATAATATATATCTACTTTGAATGTATATAGATTAAATGCTGCAATCGAAAGACGTAGGGTGATGGAGGGGGGTAAAAGAGAAGGCCCATCTATGTGCTGTCTACAAGAAACTCCTTTCAGGCCTAAAGACACCTGTAGATTGAAAGCGAGAGGAGAGAAACATTTATCATGCAAAGAGATGTCAAAAGACAACCAAGGCAACAATACTTATATCAGACAAAATAGACTTAAAAAAAAAAAAAAAGACTACAGCAAGAGACAAAGAAGGACACTATACGGTGATAAGGGGGCAATCCAACAAGAAGATGTAACAATTATAAATATTTGTGCACCTAATGTGGAGACACGCAAATACATGAAGCAGCTAATAACAAACATAAAGGAAGTAATCCTACTTCCTTTATGTTAATAAAGTGCAATGACAGTAGGGGACTTGAATACCCCACTTACATTACTGGATAAATCGTCCAAGTGGGAAATCAATACAGAAACAGTCACTTTGAATGAGACGTTGCACCCGATAAATCTAACAGATACACTCAGAACGTTCCATCCTAAAACATCAGAATACATATTCTTTTCATGTGCACATGGAACGTTCTCCAGAATAGATCACATATTAGGCCACAAAACAAGTCTTACTAAATTCAAAAAGACTGAGGTCATACCATATATCTTTTCTGACCACAATACTGTGAAACTAAAAATCAACCACGAGAAAAAAATCTGAAAAGAGCACACATACATGGAGGTTAAATCACATGTTACTAAATGGCATGGAATGGATCCACCAAGAAATCAAAGAGGAAATAAAAAATGCATGGAGGCAAATGAAAATGATAACACAATGGTCCAGAATCTTTAGGATGTAGCAAGAGTGGTTCAAAGAGGGAAGTATATAGCAATACAAGCCTACATAAAAAGTCAAGAAAAATCTCAAATAAACAACCTAACTTTTCATGTAAAGGATCTAGAAAAAGAAAAACAAACCAAACCCAAGTCCAGGAGAAGAAAGGAAATAATAAAAGTTTAGAGCAGAAATAAACAGAATAGAAACAAACAAACAAAAAACCCCAATAGATCAATGAAACCAGGAGCTAGTTCTTTGAAAAGATCGACAAAATTGATAAGCCTTTAGCCAGATTCATGAGAGAGAGAGAGAGAACTTGAATAAACAAAGTCAGAAATGAAAGAGGAGAAATAACAACTGCTACCACAGAAATACAAAAGATTGTAAGAGAATATTATGAAAAATTATATGCCGACAAATTGGACAACCTAGAAGAAATGGATAAATTCCTGGAAACATATAACTTCCCAAAACTGAATCAGGAAGAAATTGAAAATTTAAACAGACAGAGGAGCAGCAATGAAATTGAATCAGTAATCAAAAAACTCCCAACAAACAAAGGTCCAAGAACAGATGGCTTCACAGGTGAATTCTACCTAACATTTAAGGAAGAGTTAATACCTATTCTTTTCAAACTATTCCAAAAAAATAAAAGAGGAAGGAAAGCTTCCAAATTCATTCTATGAGGCCAGAATTATCTTTATGCCCAAACAAGATATAGACACTACAAAAAAAAAAAAAAAGAGAACTACAGGTGAATATCCCTGATAAACATAGTTGCAAAAATCCTCAATAAAAGACTAGCAAACAGAATCAATAATACATTAAAGAAATCACTCGGCACAATCAAGTGTAATTTATTTTGGGGATCCAAGAGTGGTTCAATGTTCACAAATAATTCGTGTGACACATCACATCAACAAGAGGAAGGATTGGGGCGCCTGGGTGGCGCAGTCGGTTAAGCGTCCGACTTCAGCCAGGTCACGATCTCGCGGTCCGTGAGTTCGAGCCCCGCGTCAGGCTCTGGGCTGATGGCTCGGAGCCTGGAGCCTGTTTCTGATTCTGTGTCTCCCTCTCTCTCTGCCCCTCCCCCGTTCATGCTCTGTCTCTCTCTGTCCCAAAAATAAAAAAAAATAAAAAAAAAAAAAACAAGAGGAAGGATAAAAACTATATGATCATTTCAATAAATGCAGAGAAAGCATTTGACAAAGTACAACATCCATTCATGATAAAAAAAAAAAACCCTCAACAAAGTAGGTGTAGAGGGAGCGTATCTTAATATAATAAAGTCCATTTATGAAAAACCTACAGCTAACATCATCCTCAATGGTAAAAACCTGAGAGCTTTTCTCCTAAGGTCAGGAACAAGACAGGGATGCCCACCGTAACCACTTTTATTCAACATAGTACTAGAAGTCCTGGCCATAGTAACCAGACAAGAAAAAGAAATAAAAGGCATCCAAATTGGTAGGAAAAAGCAAAACTTCCACTATTTGGAGAAGACATGCTATTGCATACAGAAAACCCTAAAGGCTACTATAACTGACAAATGAATTCAGTAAGATCGCAGAATACACAATCAATATAAGAAATCCATTGCATTTCTATATACTAATAGTGAAGCAGCAGAAAGAGAAATTAAGAAAACAGTCCCATATAGAATTGCACCAAAAATAATAAAATGCCTCGGAATAAACTTAACCAAGGAGGTGAAAGATCTGAAGGCTGAAAACTATAAAACAGTGATGAGAGAAATTAAAGATGATACAGACAAATGGCAAGAGACTCCATGCTCATGGATTGGAAGAAGCAATATTGTTAAAATGGCCATGCTACCCAAAGCATTGAATCTACAGATTTAATTCAATCCTTATCAAAGTACCAACAGCATATTTTACAGAACTAGAACAAACAAACAAACAAACAACCCTTAAAATCCATACGGAACCATACAAGACCCCCAATAGCCAGAGCAATCTTGAAAAAGAAAAACAAAACTGGAGGTGTCACAATCCCAGATTTCAAGTTGTATTACAAAGTTGTAGTAATCAAAATAGTATGGTACTGGCACAAAAATAGACACCTCGATCAACAGAACAGAATACAGAGCCCAGAAATAAACCCATGATTATATGGTCAATCAATCTTTGACAAAGGAGGCAAGAATATGCAGTGGGAAAAAGACAGTCTCTTCAACAAATGGTGTTGGGAAAACTGGGCAACTACATGCAGAAGAATGAAATGGGACCACTGTCTTACACCATACAGAAAAAGAAACTCAAAATGGATTAAAGACATAAATATGAGACCTGAAACCATAAAAATCCTAGAAAAGGGAGACAAAAGAAAAAACAAACTATTAAGACGACACTCAAAAAAAAAAAAAAAAAAAGGTTCTGCACGCAAAGGTAACAATCAACAAAACTGAGAGATAGTTTTATTGAATGGGAGAAGATATTTGAAAATGATACAGCCGATAAAGGGCCAGTATTCAGAATATATAAAGAACTTACAGGGGCACCTAGGTGGCTCAGTCGGTTGAGCGTCCAACTGTTGATTTTGGCTCAGGTCATGATCCTAGGGTCATGGGATTGAGCCTTGCACTGGGCTCTGTGCTGCTTAGGATTCTCTCTCTCTCTCTCTCTCTCTCTCTCTCTCTGCCCCTCTCCCCAACTCATGTGCTCTCTCTCTGTCTGTCTCTAAAATTAAAAAAAAAAAAAAAAAAGAACTTATACAACTCAACACTAAAAAAACCCAAAAAACAAATAATGCAATTAAAAATGTGTAGAAGACATGAATAGGCATTTCTCCAAAGATCTACAGATGGTCCACAGACACATGAAAAATTGCTCAACATTACTTATCATCAGGAAAAGGCAAATACAAACCACAATGAGATATTAGTTCACACCTGTCAGAATGGCTAAAATAAAAACACGGGAAAGAAACAAGTGTTGATGAGGATGTGGAGGAAAAAAGCACTGTTGGTGGGAATGCAAACTGGTGCAGCCACTCTGGAAAACAGTATGGAGGTTCCTCAAAAAATTAAAATTAGAACTACCCTACGACCCAGCAATTGCACTGCTAGGTATTTATCCGAAGAATATGAAAACACTAATTCAAATAGATGTATGCACTCCTATGTTTATTGCAACATTACTTACAAAAGCCAAAATATCGAAGCGCCCAACTGTCCACTGAGAGATGAATGATATGGGAGTGTGTACGTGTGTGTGACCGAATATTATTTGGCCATAAAAAAGAATGAAATCTTGTCATTTGTAACAACATGGGTGGAGCTAGAGAGTATAATGCTAAGTAAACTAAGTCAGAGAAAGACAAATACCATATGATTCTACTCATATGTGGAATTTAAGATATAAAACAAATGAACAAAGAAAAGAATAGAGATAAACCAAAAAATAGACTCTTAACCGTGGAGACTCTTAACTGGTGGTCACCGGAGGGGAGGGGGGCTGGGGGGCAGGGGTGAAATAGGTGAAAGGGATTAAGAGTACACTTATCCCTGGGGCGCCTGGGTGGCTCAGTCGGTTAAGCGTCCAACTTCCACTCAGGTCATGATCTCATGGTCCGTGAGTTCGAGCCCCACGTCAGGCTCTGTGCTGACAGCTCAGAGCCTGGAGCCTGCTTCGGATTCTGTGTCTCCCTCTCTCCCTGACCCTCCCCCATTCATGCTCTGTCTCTCTCTGTCTCAAAAATAAACACTAAAAAAAAAAAAAAAAAAAAAGAGTACACTTATCCCCACCAGCACTGAGTATCATATAGGAGTGTTGAATCACTATATTGCACGCCTGGAATTCACATAACACTGCGTGGTAACTATACTGGATTTAAAATCAAATTTAAAAATAGAATAAAAAAAAGAAAGAAGGACCCAAATCATACAAGCTATCCAGTTTGCTGGCACCGTTTTACTTTTCCTCCGGTTGTAGAATTAGTTTTTAATATATTTTTGAAATGCTTATTTATTTTCGAGAGACAGAGCGTGCGAGCAGGGGAGGTGCAGAGAGAGAGGCAGAATCCCAAGCAGGCTCCAGACTCCGAGCTGTCAGCACAGAGCCCGACGGACGGTGGGGCTCGAACCCACGAACAGTGCGATCACGACCTGAGCGGAGGTTTGGACGCAGAGCCGACTGAGCCACCCCGGTACTCCCGGTGGTAAAATTATTAATAGCACGTGTCCCTGTGCGGATGACAGATCACGTGGTCACTCACATCTGTCCGGCCTGGCTGGTAGCAGTTTGCTGGCCTCCACTCCCCCCCTTTCCTCCTCATTTAGTGCCCGCGACTCGCTCTCTGCGCTGTAATACCTAGGTTCTCCCCTAAGGTAGCTGACTCCCGCCGGTTCCCCAATCATCTGCTCGGGTGAATCCACTTTTGAGCCGGGTGAGAGCCCAGCCGCGGCAGGAGAGAACTGTGGGGTGCCAGGACTCAGGGCTCAGTATCCGTGGCCCTGCGTTACTCGGACACAGACGCCCCTTGGCCCCTGCGCTCACGGAGAGGAGGGCTCATCACCGTTTCCGGCAGCCGCTCGGATCCTGATTCTCTTTCGTCTGGGCTCTTCCACAGTTGACTAGCCTCGGAGATGCTTCTGAAACCTCAGGCTGAGCAAATGCACTCCCCACTCCCTTGCCCGTGGGAGCTGCTGCGTGTCTTCAATGGGGCTGATTTATTTCATTCTGTCAAGCCCTTACAGGGAGGGCACGTGTCCTTGAGCTGCCCCTTGGCTTCCTGCCTTCCCTGCCCCCCCCCCCTCACCCCCTCCCCCTGCTCAGTTTGTGGTTTTGAAATGATAATGAGCTGTTGGTTTTCTTCCCCCGGTTTGTAGATTCTTGTTTCTAGGGGTGAATAGTGGGTCTCCTGATTCATCATCTTAGAAAGATGAATGCTGGGTGTCCTTAGGATACAACATCATCTCGCCTGCCTCCTTGCTCCAACATAACCATCAGCGGATAGAAGCTGGGCAGCCTGGATTTATTATTCGCTGCATTCAATCAGGCACAGAACAGCATGTAGAGAACGTCAGTGCGGCGCAGCTCAAGGTGAATTTCTTTCTCCTCAAGGCAATGACACGAAAGGTCCCTAGGGGCAGCCCCTCGCAGCCCCCGCTTGATTGTACTTTTTTTTTCATAAATGAGCTTTCAGGGGAGCCTCGGGCTCCGTTGGGAAAGAGAGTCTGGACTAGTGACGGGGCTGGATACTGTCACCCCCCCCCCCCCCCCCCGTGCTCTCTTCCCCGGACAGCCCTGGACTGAATGCATTATTTACAGCAAGTGCAACCCAGAAACAGTGCAGTGCTTGACTTTCAGGCTTATCCTTCAAAAGAGGGGAGCTGAAGGCAGTTCCCTTTCCAAAGGTGGGGAGTGAGACCTGCATATTCAGCTCACAGTCTGTGCTAGGTGGACTTCCTTTTGCTTAAGGTTCCATCCAGCTGCCTCCATCCACGACGCTAAGCGCGGGCACTTGCCAAGATGGCTGCCTTCTGTGGTTGGGGGGCTGGCCAGAGGGGTGAGAGGGAGCAGTCCCAGGCCCAGCGGGCAGTGGTGGTTTGGAACTGGCACTCAGAGGAAACTGGAGGTTTTCTGGGAGGTCAGCAGCGCAGCCCGAAAAAGAATTTCGGAATGTCTGATGTTTCACTTTTCTAGCCACGCCAGTCTCTTGTTTGTTGTTGTTTCTTTTATCGCTGACCGGCGGTGCCAGTGGAATGATCTCCTAAGTCTTAGGTTAACTAAAGTATAAGAGGGGCCCAGACCTTCATAAATCAATTTGAAAAGAAGAAACCTTTGCAATGTGGATGCATGGTATTTTAAGTGGAAGTGATGTGTACTATCGAGGGCCATTCGTAGAAAAAACTTAGATTCCTGAAGTAACCCTTGACAATATGGTTGAACTAGGAACTGAGGGGTCTCGCCCCCCTGCGTAAGGCTTTGGCTCCCTAGACCACCTCTTTCCCTCACCCCCTCACCTGGGAAAGCCTTTGTGGCGGAAAGAGCTCCCCGGAGCACGGCTACTGGCCTCACGGCCCTACCGCATCTGTGACCAGGTGGTGGGGGAGGCCAAGTCGGATGGGGCAGGAGGAAAAGGATGACACAGGACCAGATGCTCCACGCCTTTCTTTCTCTCCTCCATTTCCATCCCCGTTCCTTGACTCGAGTCACCCCCTGGAATTCTCTTTGGGCTCCGGCAGGGCAGTGACGTGAATGACGGAAATGAAGAGGGCCCAGGGCCCCCCTGCTCTGCCCTTCATGAAGGGGTGGCTTCTGCTGGGCAAGAGAAGGCTCTGAGTGTTGCAATCCAGCTCATCTAGAAATCATGAGGAAGAAGGGCTCTCCACACTTCTTTTGAGGCTCCTTCCTTTAGACACCATCGTGGCTTTGTCTTGGCTGAAATTCAAAGAAATCTCCAAACTGAAGTAGGAAGCACTTTAAATCACTTTGCAACCCACAGCTTGTCTCTCCTGGTTATATAAGTTTATTGTATTATTTTTAGAATGTTTGCTTAAACAGTGTGCAGAGCCGGCCTAGGAAGCTAGCTGAAACTTTTATTAGAACATATCTATGTCTTCTATCACTGGGGTCCACTGGCAGGAGGCTAAAAGTAGCCCACCCAGCCCTTTCCTCCACCAGAGGGATCATTTATTTGCCAGAAGAAGAGAGAAAACAGAAACTCCCCCCTTCACCCTGGATTCCTTCTGGAACTGAGTGAACGCTTTGCTTCGGAAATAAGAATTCTTTGCCTCTAAATGGGGGGGCCAGTGAGTAGTTGGCAACTTCAGTCGTCTCTGTGCAGCTGAAGTTGGCATGAACGTTCCCATCAGGCCACACAATTGCTCGAAAATGTTAGCATCTTAACCATCGCTTGTATGGCGTGGCTGGAACGTCCCACATTTGGTATTTGAGTTTCTTTTTAATAAGTTCCCCTCCCTGCCCCTCCGGTGGCATCATGTGCCACTGTTCCAGAACTTTCAGCCCCAGAGTCATCTCTTCAGTGCCCCACAGCATCCCTGGTGTTTGTCCGTCGTTTTGAGCATATTCCTCTTTCTGCTAAAATGTCTGCCTCTTGCCATAGACCAGTCTGGTCCTGCTCATCATCCAAGAGCCCGCCACCACACTCCCCTCCCCTGCCCTCACTGCTGAGGCTCCCACCACCTTTCCATGCTCCTGCAATGCTCTCAGTCCACACAGCTCTTTCCGACACTTGGCAAATAAGAGTCTCACACCGTTATTTATCTTTTTATGTGAGCAAATTTTTATTTTCTTCGTATCTTGAAAAGTGAGAATAGTGAGAGGAGCTTTCAGTCTCTGTATCTGCTACCACCATGGACACGTAGCAGGGACTTTGTTCGTGTTTAATGATTGATTTAAGGATCCCTGCTCTAGTCCTACGGGGTGAGTTCACCATTCTTACCACCTCTACTGGGACCATCCAACCCAGAGGCAGAGTTCTCTAGGGTTTCTGTAAAGTATTGTTTGATAAGCATTTTGCTAAAATGCTTGCAGGGGGAGGTAGTGGGTATTGTGAAGAGGAAGGTCACCTTTGTGGTTTGAAAAAAAAAGAAGTTGCCTTGTACAATGTCCCTCCTGAGTCACAAGACCCTTGAACATATGAAACGTGTTGAAAAATCCTACAATAAAGAAAACTTTTGTTTTCTTGAACTTACCATGTACTAAATTTATTTTACCATAAAACTCTTTCGTCCCTTCCTCCTTTTCTCCTTCCTCCCTCCCTCCCCCATTCCTTCTTTCCTTCCTTCCTTCCTTCCTTCCTTCCTTCCTTCCTTCCTTCCTTCTTCCTTCCTTCCCCCTCTCTCTCTTCCTTCCTTTCTCTCTCTCTTCTTCCTTTTCTTTCTCCCTCCCTTCCTCCCTTCCTTTCTCCCTTCCTCCCTTCCTTTCTCCCTCCCTTCCTTTCTCTCTCTTCCTTCATTCCTTTCCTTTCCTTTCCTTTTCTCTCTCCCTCCATCTTTCTCTCTCCCTTCCTTCCTCCCTTCTTCCCTCCTTTCCTTCCTTCCTCTCTCTCTCTCCCTTTCCCTCTCTCTCCTTCCCTCTCCCTCTATTTCTCTTTCTTTCTTTCTTTCTTTCTTTCTTTCTTTCTTTCTTTCTTCCCCTTAGAAGTAATAACATTTAGGGGCGCCTGGGTGGCGCAGTCGGTTAAGCGTCCGACTTCAGCCAGGTCACGATCTCGCGGTCTGTGAGTTCGAGCCCCGCGTCAGGCTCTGGGCTGATGGCTCGGAGCCTGGAGCCTGTTTCCAATTCTGTGTGTCTCCCTCTCTCTCTGCCCCTTCCCCGTTCATGCTCTGTCTCTCTCTGTCCCAAAAATAAATAAAAAACGTTGAAAAAAAAAAAAAAAAAAAAAAAAAAAAAAAAAAAAAAAAAAAAAGAAGTAATAACATTTAGCATCCAGACACGCTTGATGTCTTAGTCAGCTCTGGCTTCTGTAACAAGGTATAGACCAGGTGGCTCAAACAACATTTATTTCTCACAACTCTGGAGTCTGCAAGCCTGAGATTGGTGCGCCAACATGGTTGGGTTTGGGGTGAGGGTCCTCTTCCTGGTGTGTAGACAGCCAACTTCTCATTGTGTCCTCACATGGCACAGAGACAGAAGGGCAGCCCTGGCCTTTCTTCCTCTTCTTCTTTTTTTTTTTTTTTTTAAATTTTTTTTTTCAACGTTTTTTATTTATTTTTGGGACAGAGAGAGACAGAGCATGAACGGGGGAGGGGCAGAGAGAGAGGGAGACACAGAATCGGAAACAGGCTCCAGGCTCCGAGCCATCAGCCCAGAGCCTGACGCGGGGCTCGAACTCACGGACCGCGAGATCGTGACCTGGCTGAAGTCGGACGCTCAACCGACTGCGCCACCCAGGCGCCCCTCTTCCTCTTCTTTTAAAGACACTAATTCCACCCTCATGACCTCACCGAAACCTAATCACTGCCCAGAGGCCCCTCCTCCAAATACCATCACCTGAAGGGTTAGGGCTTCCACATGTGAATTTGTGGGGGGCACAGACATTCCGTCTGTAGCACAAAATGTCTGTTGAACACAGTTTGAGAGTGACTTCTTCCTACCTGGCTTCCCAGATACGCTCCCTTTAAGACACGCTTGTGGTGCCTTATTTTCGTCTCTGACTCTGGTACCATCTCTCGGGTACAGGGATTCTGATACACTCCCAAGTATTTATTCTTTTGGCTAATTTTCAAAATTTCAAAGTAAAAAAATCAACTGCTGTTCTGTTTTGTATCCTTTTCTGTTCGTTCAAATGAGGAACGGGAAAATTACTATTTCCGGTTAACTTGGTAAGTACAAGACCGAACTATCGAGGTATTTTCTTGTGCCTCGGCCACAAGTTATGTGAACATTTTAGAGATTTTCTAGTGTAACCAGATTTTTTTTTTTTTTTAAATACACGAACTAACTAAAGACTTGAAAAGTAAGCAATGTCTACACAAGCCAGGAGTGAAGTTCTAACTAAATCTGGGTCTTCTGGCTTCCCGGTCAGTGGACTTCTCTGTACACCTCTCTGACTCCTCAGAAGAGCGGGATCTCCTGGGTCCTAGATTTTCTGTAATGTCTTGAAGTCCCCTGAGAGCAACCCACCCAGAAAAGATTATTCTATCGCCATTTCTTGACTTTTCTGGGTTGCATATAACCGGACTCTTCAATTCTCCCTTTCTTGTCTGGTATGCTTTCCATTAACTTCTCCACTCGAGTCACCCTCCTCTGGGTGCTTTCAAGACATGTCCTTTGAAAAATGTGGCACCTGAGACAAAACCCAGTTCTTCAGATGCAGGCTGATTTGACAAAGCGCAGTGGGGCTCTCTTGCCCCCTTTATCCAGGCACAGGTCTTCTCTTGCAGCAGAAGAAGGGTGTTAGGATTCTCAGCGGTCCTGGGTATTCGTTTGATCAAGCCCTTGCCTGTCTCCAGACCTGGTCACAACCCTTCTGTCTGGGCTTTTAAGCCCTCCCACCATTCAGTTCCTCTCTAGGTTAATTCATCTCATCTCTGGTTACACTCAGGCTTTTGTCTTCCCATCCGACAAACCTGCAGTGCATTTCCCTACACCTGCTTCTGCTTTGCTTTTTCAGATTCCTGACCTCTGGGCCGTTCTGGGCACTTCTTTCAAATCATCGTTTCCTGTTTCTGTCCACAAAATGGCGGCTCTCTCCTTCCTCAGGTCTTTGTTCGAGTGTCATTTTCTCTCTGAGAAGCTTCTAGACCAAGCGCTTCCAGCTCCTACCCCTCCTCGAAGGTGTGCTGTCTTCCCTGTTTTCTCTGTGAATGGTTAGCACTTGGGGAGTATCCTTTGTAATGTCCCGTGTAGGTTTCTACAACTGGTCTCCATCTTTATAGCGGTAATGACGGACATGTCACAAAGCAGTTCATATATACTCGTGCTGCTTGTCCAGCAGCAGGCAAGCATCAGCACCGCCCCATTTTCAGATGAGGACAACGAGTCTCAGCCAGGTTTCGTGACATGCTCAAGATCTAATAAACAATGCCATAGAGGGTTCTGATTCAGGCATATTCTCCTTCAGACTTTCCCATCGGCTGCTAAATTAAAGATTGTATGAGCAGAGAACAAGATAAAAAAATCCCCAATCTTATGCAATAACCTTTTGATTTTGAAATTCACAGAGAGAGGCATCCTTTCCAGCTCCTCTTTGGTGATCTGGGTGAGGAGGATTTGCTCATCCCGGAAAGTACTCATATTTCGGGTCTTTTTGTTCTTGTCATCCCTCTTTCCTTTTGTCACGTTTGTGTATTTTTAAATCCAATGCTTCTTCGCTTGAGAAGTAGGTTACTATTGTGTATAAGAATCAAAGTTTTAGAAATCACGTGTGAGACAGTCATTGAAAGTGAGAACAATATCACATTGCACACGTTCTAGCATTTTCTGTCACTGAGCAGAGCCAGTTAAGGTTTAGCTGATGTCTACTAGGAGGGAGGCAAAATAATTGGAGCATAAAGTGAAGCTGATTGATAATGTTTGGTAAAAAAAAAAAACAAACAAACAAAAAACAAAAAACAATAAGCATGAAGCCACTCCACCTTGCCTCACTGTGACAGTGGACAGGCAGGACAAATTGAACAAATGCTTCTGAGGCCTTCCTCTGTGTCAGGGTCATTCTAGGACTGGACGGAAAGGAGTAAACAGTGGAGGCAAGATTCCTGATCCACGGAGCTAGATTCTAAATGTGAAGACAGACAGTACAAATAAATAAACAGATGATATATTTCAGATAGTAATAAATATTAGAAGAAAGCCACCCAGTAAGATGTGATGGGACGTAGCTTGAGGACAGGGCGCTGGAGAGTGTGGTAACAAAGGTCTCCCTGAGGGGTGGCCCTTGAGTTGAGATTTGAATATTAAGACAGTCACCCGGTTGGAAGAACAAGAAGACCTGGGGGCCGGGGCAGGGGCGGGGTGGGGCGGAGGGGGAGGAAGCCATGCTTGGGGCTTAGAAAGAAGGCCAGTGAGGCTAGCCTTTCCCTCACAAGTGAGGAAAACAAGGACAGGAAACTACAAGTTTACGTCAGGGCCTTGTAGATCAAGGGAGCCATTGGAAGTTTTCACCAGGAGGGATGAGGCAATGCGATCTACATTTGAGAAGCATCGCACTAGTCCCTCTGTGTACGAAGGGGATTATTGGCAAGCAGTCACGGAAGCAGTGAGGTTATGCCATTTATGTTAATCCAGGTGACAGGTGATGGTAGATTGCGCCAGGTATGAAAGGTGGTAGAAACATAGAGAGATGTAGATTACATTTTAGAAAATGAAAATGATCTGATAGGCTAATGGCTTTGCCAAGGAGGCGACAAAAACACGGAATACAAGATGACTTCTAGTTGCTGATGCTAGACATGTTTACGAGTCCTGTGGAGAGTAGCTAGGCAGAGTTTGAGGCGATCACTGACTGGGGTCATGGCTGTCGCAGGTACCGCCCAGGATATTCCTGCTGATAAACTCCACACGTGGGAATGCCTCGGACATTTTGAATACATACTTTATACGTCTTCCTTGTGATGAGGATTATGTTATTTTCTTGCAAATTTAAACCAGGAGAAATCTAGGCGAACACAACTTTTGTTTAACTTTTTTAAGTTTATTTACTCTGAGAGAGACAGGGACAGCGTGAGTCGGGGAGGGTCAGAGAGAGAGGGAGAGAGAAAGAGAGAGAGAATCTCAAGCAGGCTCTTCACTTTCAGCACAGAGCCCAAGATGGGGCTCCAACCCATGAAGCTGTAAGCCAAAACCAAGAGTTGCCCTAGATTCATCTACTTTTCAACTAAGATTATGAGGGGCATCGGGGTGGCTCAGTTGTTGAGCGTCTGGTTCTGGGTTTCCGCTCAGGTCATGATCTCACAGTTCGTGAGTTTGAGCCCTGTGTGGGGATCTGTGCTGACAGGGTGGAGGGAGCCTGCTTGGGATTCTCTCTCTCTCCCTCTTCTCTGCCCCTGTCCTACACACGTTCTGTCTCTCTCAGAATGGATAAACTTTAAAAGTAAGCAGAGGAACCTGTTAATGATTGAAATAAATGATATTCAACGTATAGAATGAGTCCTACGCAATGCATCAAAATGCACAATGAGTTGCCTGTCACTAGTGGGGCTCACCCAGGGGCAGGATATGCAGTCGATTCCCCTGGTGGGGAGGTTAAGCTTCTTGGCATTGAAACAGAGGGATAGTCCAGTTCTAACACGATTGGGGAGGGACCTGGTCTGATGTCAGGGCCCCCCTTATGAGTGGTTAAAGGACAACCAACCGGTCGGTGGTATGACTTAGAATATTAGAAAGACACAACCTTTCAGTGAGCGTCTGACCTTGAGTGTTTCAGACTCTTGTTTTGACATGACTTTGAGGCTTTCTCATCATGGGTTGGCAAGTGTCATGATGCCTTAAGAATTGAAGAGGAGGAATTTCTTCCAGGGAATGTATTAAGGAGAAGCAGTCCTCAGACTCCCTGTCTTGTTGTACATATCGGTCAGAATCCTTGGGGGAAAATGCTCAGCACACTGAGCTGGGAGTTTTGAAGACTTTCAATAAAGGGACTGTTGACAGAAGAACCAACCGGTGACGCTGAACCACTCAGAGTCCTGCAATGGTGGTAAGATCTTCTGAGTCTATGGAGCAAGGGATGGCAAAAATTACTGCCAAGCTTGAATGAGAACAGAAATGTTAAAGAAGCGCCATTCAATAGAACCTATAGAGGCCACGGCCACTCCAGAACTGAACTTCAGCAGGGAGGGAACAGATAAGAAATGTTCCCACCTTTTTCCTCCTGCGCTCTGATGGTCTGCTGGAGTGTTTCACTGGCTGATCCCCAAAAAGAAGTAAGTCAGAGGATCAAGGATCCAGGTTCACTCTCTTGGGGCAGAGGGCAGGGCAGAGAAGGGTACAGAATAGATTTGGGGTTGAAGCCACGTTTGTTCTTCTAAAGTTACTTTTCGTGCTATGATTTCACGTTCAATATTCACTCTTTTTCTATTGTTTTATGTACTGCCTTTTCCGCCCTGAGCACACCTGGACGAATAGTTGTAATCACTATAGAGAGAGTAGTTGACTGATGATTCTGAGGGGCTCGGAGCTATCCATTTGCCATAAAAGCACAACACTTTGCTTCTCAATGCACAGATGGAAAGACAAACGGTAACAACAACAACAACAACAACAACAAAGCAGATTCCATTCCAAACCACATTGCCAGAAGATTTTGAGCAAAGCTAATGGGCAGTTGATGTTGATGATACATACAGGGAAGGTGTGGGACCGGCCACTATTTCTCATGCTTATTCTTTGGCTCTAGAGAAACGTGTCTGGGATTGGATGAGCAAGGACCTGGTGCTGGCCAGGACCCGGAATAAATGGAACTTGGCCCAGGTCAAGAATTAGGAATTTCCCCGTGTGGCTTCATCGTCTCCACGTAGCTACTGGATGCAGCCTAAACCCTCCCAGCCCCTTCCCTCTTATCTGAACTGTACTGTGGTTTATTAAACAAATGGTGGGTCTATACCACATCCTCCCTAATACGTTGAAAACTACGCAATACGAGGCTTAATGAAGGTGGCATGCCTCACAGTGACTTAGAACTGAAAATAGGACTACATCAAAAGTCTTTAGAAGGCAAGATTTTAATGGTGGAATAATATGCTGGAACAGAGGAGTAATTTCTTCTCGAATGCTAGGATGAATTATTTATGCTTTGACAACATTATGTGTCTCTAAAGCAGCTTTTAGTTATTCGCCACTTCTGGGCTACAGCTGATCCTGCTGCCTGTTCTTGTAATTACATTAACCTCTTGACTTTACATGACAAGCTTTTCCTGTGCGCTGCGATCAATAGCCTATCACTATACCTCTTTAATAGGGCCATAGTTACACTTCAGTTCATATACAATTAACTTGGTCTCCTCTTTTCTTTCTGGTGGGGCGTGGAATAGCATTTCTTACTTCACCTCCGAAACAAAGGAAATCATTCTGAAGGAAAAGACACACGTCAAAATACGTAGATCATATGGGAAGAAATGATTGCCATGATAAAAAGACCAGGTGAAAATCCCTTTCTGCCAACACAGGGGATTAGAAATGCTGGGAGAAGCAGTGGATCTCAGTGGATTTCAGAGCCCTAAATTTGTGTGGTGGCTTTTAAATCTCTGCTGTGAGAAGCACGGTGGACCACCTACTTTCCTACTTAAGCCGCAGCAATTAATTATAGCATGTATACGTAAACAGAGAAAGTATAATGTTAAATGTTGAAATGAGGTCAGCTAGTTAAATCCTCCTCTTTGACAGAGAGAAATTGAGAAAGGTAAACAGCAGTGGTGTGGTAGGAGCCCCTCAGCTCGGGGAAACAGATTGTGTTCAGTCACAGTGGCTAGTTTTCATTCAGCCGTCGTGGGGGTATTTACACCATGGAAATTGGCAAACGTTATAAACCAGAGCTTTTTCCCCACAAAGAAGTACTTAAACATGTAATTGCATATCACTGGATATATGTGTGTGTGTGTGTGTGTGTGTGTGTGTGTATACGTGCACATGAATGTGTATGTATATGTGTCACACATATATATGTTATTATGTGCTATATTATGTAGGCATTCCATCGCTATTTTTCATCAGAAGTAGTCTCATAAAACGTTTCCGGGTATTTTTGTGATTACATTTTTTTTTCCCTTCCTTTATAATACATTAACAAACACAAACACAGAGACCCACAACAGGTAATCACACAGATCTGCAGGGACTTTTATTTTATTTTAATTGTATTTTTTAAAAGTTCATTTATTTATTTGGAAAGAGGGAGAGGAGAAGCACATATGGGGGAAAGGCAGAGGGGGAGAGAATCCCATGGGGGTTATGGGGTTATAACATATATATGTGTGACACATATACATACACATTCATGTGCATGTATACACACACACACACACACACACACACACACACATATCCAGTGATATGCAATTACATGGGGCTGGATCTCATGAACTGTGAGATCATGACCCGAGCCAAAATCAAGAGTGGGAGACTTAACCGATTGAGCCACCCAGGCACCCTCTGGGACTTGTATTTTAGATTAGCCTTCAGATTGCATAAACTTCTGAGCCTGGGGGTCACTTGGGAAAACTCAAAGGAAGGGTCAGGAGAACCAGCTCTACAAAGATGGGCACAGTGGTGTAGGCTGTGACCAGACACGTTTGGAACACCACTGGTTTTGGATGTAAACCGAATTAGTGTTCCTTTTACTTCTGTAGTACCATAAAGGAACAAATTTTGTTGACTGTCTCCTGCACTATATTATCATATCCATATTTCTTAGAAATAATAAAATAAAACTATCCATTACCAAGAGCAATAATTTAGGACCCGTCCAAAGTTCCCTGTAGATAATGCATCTGGTTTAAAATCACCTTAAGAAATAGCTGGTGGCTGCTTAGATCCTGTCAGACCACTCTAATTTTCTTTTATGACGATGTCAGACTTGCTATATTGGAGGAAAGTGATCTACATAATATACATGCTCGATGCCTACACGTATTACATAATCAGCAAGTTTAATGTGAAAAAATAATATCGCGAGTGGGTGCAGAATCAGCAGAAGGGAATTACAGTGTATCTACCACCAAGGGAAACTAAGAATAGAGAATTTATAATGTCCTAGGGCTCGAGCAGCCTCTGTTCCAATGGGGGAAGGAGAGTCCATGCAGCGACATGTCCTGGAGGGTCCACTGAATATTCAAATATCTGGACCCCAGTCCTTGACCCACGGAGTTGAATGTAAGTGATTCTCATTCACACTTTATCTTGGGAATTATTGCTACGGGCTGTATATCCCAAATGAGGACAATCCAAGAAATGGGGAACTTTCAGCATGCACTGAGTTAAAACAGAACGTATTTTACTTTGTGGTAGAGAGGAAGGCATGAGAGACACCAAGGTCCTCTGAAGTACGAGGGAGGCACCTCCTCCTCTTCCTCGTGCCCCTTAGACACCTCCTTCCCTCAGGTGTGCCAGGGCTCCAAGTTACCGTGAAGACTGGAAGTTTCAGATATGATTGCGAGGCTGTGGAAAGGGATGGAAAAAGCCTTGGTCTGAGAGACGTGAAACCGCATAGAAGATCCCATTATTTTGTGTGGCATTGGATAAATTATCGATTTCTTGGGGACTTCAGTTGCGTCGCTGGCAATATGGAGATGATTATTTTGGTTCTTTATATATCATAGAGTTGTTCTGAGAACTAGGGAGACATAGGGTGTAAAAAGTTAGCCCCAAGGTGTGGGGTACAGGGTCATGTCAAGTTTCCCGCGACTGTGCTCTGGGACTGTCACTTGCTCTGAAATGTTTCTTGTTTTTGTTGTTGCGGTTTGTTTGCTTGTTTGTTTGTTTTTGTGCTAAGTAGGCGCCACACCCAGCATGGAGCCCAATGCAGGGGTTGAACTCACGACCCTGAGATCAAGACCTGGGCTGAGATCAAGAGTTGGACACTCAACCGACTGAGCCACCCAGGCGCCCCAAAATGGGTTTTATAGGGTAACTCTATTTTGTGGTCAAGGATCTAAGATCTGAGTGAGAGGCATCTGAACCGGGGGGTAGAGGGAGACACAATGAGTGATGGTAGTTTTATAAACACACACACGTAATTAGAGCTAACGCATTTTGATCCCTTATCAAAGGAAGCACGTTACATAAATAATCTCATTTGTTCCCTAAAACATGTTTAACCGGACATGTACATACAACTCTAACCACCATTTTCTGATGAAGAAATGGAACCATCGACTGTGTGACTTGCCCAAAGTTACATGGCTTGCAAATGGGAGTCTGGTTTGACCCCAGAGCTTCAACCATCCAAAGTCGCAGGGGAGTGGTCAGCTTAGCCAATGGGCTTAGATTAACCCAATAGCTGCTCTTGTAGCCAATGTCTTGAGCTGTGGGATCAGATAGCCTTAAAGGTCAGGAAAGAGGGGAAGCAAGCCATAGAAATACTTCTCTTGCTTTCTGGAATACCTCAGAAACCACAGTAGAGAGAATTTCCTTCTCATTGAGGGTTTGTAAGAACTATATCGGACAACGATGATAATTTCAGAACTGCCTCTCTAGGTTTTAAAAGGTTTTGTTGGTTAGAGTTATAAATATAATCTGTTCCAAAGGTGAGGAGAGAGATGTGATAGATCATGTCCTTGGGTCCTTCCGAGTCACTGAAGTTCTTTTCGTTTAGCTCAGTGGAGAATATTCAATTTTGGGGAGGGTGTAGCTAATAAAGTAGTAAAAGTTTATACTCTGCATTAAACTCTAGGGATGGTCTCTCTCTCTCTCTCTCTCTCTCTCTTTTCTTTTATGGGTGGTCTATAGGAGCCAGGAAAACATCAGAATCATCAGAATGGAGCACACACGTTGCAAGAAGCATTTTCCTTTTCCAATGGGTTTAAATCATATACAAACAAAATCTGGACCCTTTCATGTAGATGGGGCTGAAGGGTCTGATATCAGTCTACAAAATAGCACTTTGCCAAAAGGATCCAGATTCTTTCAGATCCAATACAAATTCTCCCGAAACATCTGGATCCATTTCTAGATGAAAAACTTGCGGGCTAATGAAATTGCCAGATGTGACTACTTGACAAAATATTGAGACGCTTTTGTTCGCGAGTCCCTACTTTAGGGGTGGACATGATAGGACCTGAATTATCATTCTGATCTTATCCTTCTAAACAAATTAACATTTTCAAGCTTTGCAGGCAGATGACACTATTTGAACAATTTACACCCAAGAGGGGTTCTCTGCCTCATGGATAGGGGAGATAAAACCCTGACTTCAAAGCACCTTTTTTGCCTTCAGGATCAATTACCTCCTGTTATTCTACAGAAATTATTATGCCATTTCCAACCCACTCTGAGCCCCAATGCACCTCTTGATCATTACTGTGTGAATCAAAAGAAAAATCTACTTGCGATATCTCAATTCAGAGCTGTCGAGTTTTAATCTTGCTTCTTTACCTTAGTTTCGACAGTGATCGTTATGAAACAATCCCTTTCTGCTAAGCGGAGGCAAATATTTCCTTCCTGAAGGGTGAATCACTCGGAAAATAATGAATCCTACTCTGGTGCCCTCGTTCAATGATACAAGTCCTTCCTTAATGGGGATATCTGACCCCCATAACCCCTCTTCCCGTTCTGAAAGTACAACCTCAAACCCAAATAAATAACTTCTCCCATCAAAGAGTTCGGAAACAAAATGCTTTGGGGGAAACAATGGACACAGTGCCTTCAGACCGACTGTCCCAAATAAATTCAACACGGTCCCTTTAAAGCCGAGCAAGATGCGAAGACGGTGATGCAGACAGATGGGCAGCACCGGACTCTAACAGCAGGTTCCTTAAAAGATCTAAAACTGTCTTGAATGGACACAGAGAAGGCTGAACAACAGATGCTCTTTCAAGGAACCAGGAAAATTCTTGATTTTCAGGTCCAGTAAGAAAAAAGAAAGGGTGTAGCAGATAATGATAGACGATGACCCTGCCTGCCCTAAGAGAGGTTTGTCTGTCCTGGAAACCAGAGCGGACCACTTTCCTGGGGTGGGAGGCATGTCCCTTCTTGGTCACAAAAGGCGGGAGGTTTGCCATGGCTTTGACGCAAATATGCCCAGTCGGTTAGATGAGCTCCTGCAGTTTCAGGGCTAGGAGTCGCTCTTTGGATGAAGTTGGTATCAGTACATTAAGCGACACTGGAATGAAACCAGGGAAGGCCTGTTATTCAGGAAAGAGAAGCTGGAAGGCTGTGTCCCAGCCGAAGCTGGGCCGTCTTGACCTAAGGGCCCAGATGATTTGTGGTTTGCCGTGCAACAGAGCTCTACAAAGGTTGAGTCTCTTGTAATGCAGAAAACCCCTGCCAGAGAGTCAGGAAACCTGTGTTCTGCACCCTTGGATGAGGGTTTCCCCCTGAAAATTCTTATATTTGGAGTTGGGGGGTCTTAAATTCATTTCTCTTACTCTTTATTCCATGCATTTTCTTTGAGCTTTTTTGACAGGTGGTGTTTCTTTTCCCTTTCCTTTCCCTTTCCATCTCTCATGTGCTTTCCTCTTTTGTTGTGCTGTAGCTTCTTGTGCTGGTTTGGGTTGGAGGTTGATTAGAAGTGTATCTTTCAGATGAAATATCTCGTGGCAATGCTCCTTGCTACGTTGCATCATGCAGTTTCCTGGCATGTAAAAAGCAGGGCAGTATGTGAATTTTCCTGTACTTGGGATACTTTAAACCTCTCCAGGATAGATCTCCCAGAAAGAAAAAAAATACATGTCGATAGGATTAATCACTTAGCCTAATACCTAGTTGATTCTACTCAATCATTAATTTTAGCTTAAATTGGAGGACCGAATATTTCTTCAGTCCCCAGTCTGGCATTCGCATAAGAAGGTACCCTCTTACATTGATCTACAGTACTTGGAGATCTTCCGACAAAAGTAATTCGAGACTAAATACACTACATTTTCCTCCCTTATCTCAGATCAAAGCAGCATATGCTTCCATTGTTTTTTTCTCTCTTTTCGCATGGACGCTTCTTACAGACTTCAAAAATTGAAGTTTGGTCTTTTCATATTCTTAAAATGTTAAATGCCCCTTGGAGGACTTCATCTAAAGAACAAATCGTCTTTCTTTAGAAACATGGACGATCGGGGGCGCCTGGGTGGCGCAGTCGGTTAAGCGTCCGACTTCAGCCAGGTCACGATCTCGCGGTCCGTGAGTTCGAGCCCCGCGTCAGGCTCTGGGCTGATGGCTCGGAGCCTGGAGCCTGTTTCCGATTCTGTGTCTCCCTCTCTCTCTGCCCCTCCCCCGTTCATGCTCTGTCTCTCTCTGTCCCAAAAAAAAAAAAAAAAAAAAAAAAAAAACGTTGGAAAAAAAAAAATGGTTTAAAAAATAAAGAAACATGGACGATCGTTTTCTATTCAGACAGCCGTCTCCAAAGACTTTGCTGTTACATACCTTGTAAGTTGAAGAAATAACATTTCTATGAAAACAAATGACCAAAGCCACTTCAGAAAGCAGCAAACTTCAAACAACTTGGTAATTTGTAGACCCCTCTGACATCCCAAGTGCATAATGGATTTGCAGAGACATCGAAGATTAAGTAAATTGACCATGATGTCACAACTCTATTTTAACATTTTTCCTTTAACATCTTTATTTTTGGGGAAAATATATTTGCTGATAAATATTCCCTAAGAAGCCTCTGTGGTTTTCATCTCTGTCCCAGGTAACCCATCTGTCCAAAAGATGCACTGGATAACATCTACAGGCTGAAGGCCAAACTTAGCCCCTGTGGGTCATCGAGTGCTATGAAAAAACAACTTCAGATAATCTGGGAGTTTCTTTGGAATAACATCCGGAAAGGGTATTTTCTGTTTGTGTTATAGGCATTGGAACAAAAAAAAAAATCTGTGTCATATCCAAAAGTGAACCATTTGAGGTTTCTGTTCCGGTGATGGGGCTGTTTTATTGAGTACCATCACCCACACTGGATTTATGGGCACTGGCAGAGTGCCGGGGACCGTAAATTCTGAGGTCTGCTTATTAGAACCCGAGAGCATTTGACAATGCACATAATTAATGATCATTTGCTAAAAGTATTTTGGGGAATTTTATTCAAACAAAGTAAAAAAGAAACACATCAAATATTAGTCCTGTTATGTATTATGGGACATTATATCCATTTGTGTGCCCATAAATCATTTAGCTATGAATACTTGAGAAGAGCAAGAAAGTGATACCCTATGTACACTCTGAGATAATATTGTCTTAGTATTTGATTACAGGCACGTTGTCCTTAATGGACAGATTCATGCTCCATATCCAGTGTCCGGCTGGAGCAAAGACACTAAGAAATGGCAACGGGAGGCCATGAGGCCAGGATCAACCAGAGTTCAGGAGTGTGAAGTTAGGGATGAAATAAGACTTTTGCTGGCCTTGTCAGAAGATTCTCTGTGTGTTTTACTGCATTGTTTCTTGTGATTGCCTTGTGATTGTCTTGTGTGTTTCTTGGATTCTTCTTTGTTGTCCCAGTGTGGGTGTTGATGTTTGCGTGCATGGGTGTCTGCATATACTCTTTTATTTTGGGGGGAGGTGGGGTGGGGAAGGTATTAAAAATATTTCATCTGGCTTAACCATCTTTTTCATTGGGTTCAAGAAAAGAGGAGGTCAGTGGCTGCTTCTGCGAGGACTGGAGGAATAAACCTGACAGTAGAAACCAATAGAAGATTTATTCTTTTTAAACAGCTACAAAAAGTCATTGCAATTTGAGTTAAACCAGAGCCACATCTTTGTCTTCATACACAGGGCAAAGTAGAAAATTTAAAAAAAAAAAAAAAAAAAAAAAAAAGGAAGGAGGAGGAGGACGAGGAGGAGGAGGGGGAGGGCGGGGGAGGGAGAGAAGGAGGAGGAGGAGGAGGAAACAGAATGAAATATGCCCAGGAAATGGAAATACCCAGTGCAGGCTTTGTGACGAGATGAGTGGAATCCAAAGATTGCTTCACGCGCTGACTGCCACGGACATGTCATGGGATTTGGGACAAACCACTTAAACTTTCTGGCCTCCGTGTACAATTCTAAAAAATGAAGGAAAATCATTACGCTCACTAAGGCTTCCTAAGGCTTCCTAATTGCA
Organism: Neofelis nebulosa; assembly: GCF_028018385.1. Taxonomy (NCBI): domain Eukaryota; kingdom Metazoa; phylum Chordata; class Mammalia; order Carnivora; family Felidae; genus Neofelis; species Neofelis nebulosa. The sequence goes on from NC_080783.1 coordinate 16,667,966, forward strand.
AATATTTATAATTCCAAATTGACATTTTCGGGAAACACACAATCACGCATACACACAAAATGTGGACTTTTTTTTGTCCCCATGATCCATATAATTTTTTTTTTTTTTTCGGTCCTAGTTCAGTAGACACAGGCATGCTATGTCTAGCTGCCACTATATGTCATTTCTAGGTGCTAAGTCGAAGCATTTATTGCTTGCCTGGGAAGGAAAAAGGGTCTAAAAGAAAATTATTTAAGGTCATGCAAGCAAACTGTGGGAAAGCTTTAAAAATACATTTAAAAAATTGAATTGAATGCAAATCTTTAAAGTTTGGCTGAAGTAGGCAAAGGACTTCAAATATTTGTGGAGACAAGTTGGAGCATACGACATTGATAAACACATTGACTTCTTTGAGGACTGTTGTTGATATTTCTTGTTAGTTTCTGGGTGCCAACAGTGAGGAATTTGGAAGTCAGGACCGCCAACCCAAATGTTAATTGTATCTACCACAGTTCCTTAATTTATGGTGATTTAGATACAATAGTCACGATGAAAGTTATGAGAATTAAGCTGTACCATTTTAAAAATTTAAATGTAGTAACAAGAAGTAGGTCACCTTGTGCAGTTTCATATCAGTTACTTGAAGAGAATCTATCTACCTACCTATCTACCTATCTATTTCAATTTATCTCTCTCTCTCTTTCTCTCTCTCTATCATCTATCTACCTATTATCTATCTATCATCTATCTATCTATCTATCTATCTATCTATCTATCTATCTATCATCTATCTATCTATCTATCTATCATCATCTATGTATCATCTATCTATCTATCTATCTATCTATCTATCTATCTACCTATCTATCTATTATCTGCCAAGGTTCTTCCCTAGATCTTCAGCCTCTCCCAGTGGTGTTAGTTAAGGAGTGAGTTAAGGGGTTGACCAACTAGAGTATTTTTTTCATTCTTGTTTCTGAAATTTAGGCCATCTTTGGTTTAGAAAAATTCCAAACCACTTTTCATGGCTGCCCAGAATCCACGTTAAATACAACGTGAAAGAAGATGAAAAAGGTATTTCAAACCAACACATACCCATGATTATGAGACCCTGAATCCACTTTAACTTCTAAATTAAAACTTTCACTATTGAACTTAGATGAAAAAATTCACTTCCCTAGAAAATGGCACCTCTGAAAAGAATATTCTCACAACATGTCTTTTTCACATTCAGCCAAGCTGAAGAAAAAAGAAATGGGCCAATCACACATTGCGCTTTGAGTTACAAAGGATGCTTTGGGGGTGAAGGCACTTACTTGCATCGGAAGTTGGCAGATGAACCAACAGCTGAGCCTTTTCTTCTCCAGAGAAGCATTAAAGTCTTATTCGCAATTGTACCTGCATGCAAGCCAAGGAATGGGGTGCAGGGGGTGGGAAGGCACAGTGCGTTTTAATAATGCAGCCCAAGCCATTTGGGGCAGTTAGAGATTTGTAACAGAGAAAGCTGGAAAATTTCTCTGTTGGTATGGTTGGAAAAAAGCCACTTGCCAATTTTTTAAAGTCAATTTCCAACTCTTAGCCACCAAAGACACACTAAGAGGAAGAAACTTGATATACTGGCTAGAACAGGGGAAAATGTTAACATCGGTCAAATCTGGCTGGTGGGTATATGGCTGTTTGTTATTTTGATCTCTATGTCTTTCTGAATGTCTGAGAATTTTCAAAATTAAATAAAATGTGTATGTGTTTGGAATTAGGCCTTGTGTTTCAAATCCCCACCACCTTATTTTCTAGCTCTTCTGAAGTTTGAGTAGTTATTTAACTTCTCAGCTCCTCAGCTCCTTCATTATCACTATATGGATAGAAATACCCACCGTGTGGGTTGATCTGAGGATCCCAGATAATGTAGACGGTGCCTGACACGTGGTTGGTTTTTTTACTGGTAGTGGTTAGCATCCAATTTTAAACCAAAACTCAGTTGAGAGAAACAATCTCCAGGGAAAATTTCTTAGAACTTTTGCACTGCATCTGTTCTTCCGGATTTTATGTTGACTTCTGGATTAAGTCAGATCACTAAAGATCCGTTTTTCTGAACCGTATCGCTCTTATCGGGGGCCCACCAGGATATTTACCCTTCATTGTCTTTGGGAAAGATGTCATGGGCTTTCTGTGGAGAACACTGTTCAAACACTTCTACAAAACTTCCATACACGCTCTGTAAGGGTGCTTTGTGGATGTGGTTCACTCCATGACTCAAGACTCTGCAGTAGCTCCCATGAGAGACTTTCCTACCTGATGTTAACATTTCAAATAATAGTTTCTTCAGAGTAACTTCTTCTTCTTCTTTTTTTTTTTCTTAAAATACGATGCATTGTTAAAATGATTGAGTTTACCTTTTGGGGCTGGTACCTAGGAAATCGCAAGCCGAATCTGTAACCTACCCAGAGCAGGCATGTGGGTCCTTATGGTATGAAGCTTTGCATTTGCTTTATTCCAAACCCATTTTATTTCTGTACCCTTGTTTTTCTGACTTTTTTTTTTCACTCATTTTATTTTGATCTTTTTAAGTTTATTTTTTGAGAGAGATGGAGAGAACATAAGTGAGCGGGGGAAGGGCAGGGAGCGAGAATCCCAAGCAGGCTCTGCACTGTCAGCGCAGTGCCCATCGTGGGGCTCCGCCCCACGAACTACAAGATCGTGATCTGAGCCGAGATCGAATTGGATGCCTAACTGACTGAGCCACCCAGGCACACCTTTTTTCACTTATTATAAATTGATGTCATATTGTTGTGTTTCGGGTGTTCTTATAACTCATCTTAAGTTCTTCGGTAGAACGGATAACCAGGGTGGCATATACATAAATTAACAAACACATACTATATCGCAATCATTACTATTGATGATAATAGTAGAAATACGAGGTGCAGCTAGAAAGAGAGAAGGACGAAGGCAGTAAATATTTCGGAAGAAGATGATTGATATCACAGCAAGGCTGAATATTCTAAAATGGATACAAACAATTCATTTCGTATAATGGGTTCATCAACAAAAGTAGTTAATTCAAAAAATATTTCCGGAGACGTGATATGTGCCAGACACGGCTATTGCTATCGTGATAAGACCATGGTGATAATTTCAGAATACCTGGCATCGTACAGGAAATTGGTTTTAGAAATTGGACTTTGAGAGTAGGTATGACAGAGGGTCATGGATATGGAGACTGAAAGAGAGGCGCTGTTGGACTGTTATGTTGTTTTGTAAGAGAAAGGGAATAATGACAACACAAATTGAAAGAAAAAGATGGAAGTTGTGTTGCTGCATGGCGGCGGCATAGTGCTGGGCTGGACTGAGTAACGAATGACTAAGCCATAGGCTGTGTCTGCAATGTGGCCAGAGTTGCTCGGCTAAAGATGATGGTCTCTGTGACGCAATCTTGGGGAGGGATCTGGGAAGCTGGCTGAAGGCCAGAATCTTGGCTAAGAATGGATATCTGCCGATCCCAATGTTGAATCCCTTTCCATGGACACGTAGGACATGGCAGCCACTTTAGAGCAGAAGTGATATGCAAGACCCAAGAGGTAGTGATATCCAGAGTTTTCTCTACTACTTTTTTAGCACTTACATGGGAGCTGGAGAACTATTACAAAGGCCTTGATATAGCTTTTACCATGCAAACTCCAAGCTGAGTGGTTTATGGTGTTTCTTAGCCTAAAGTTGTTGTCTCAAACATCTTCTACATACTTCTGAGAAGATTTATTTTTATTCTAGATCTTGGTTGATCTCTGAAAGCTTTGCCGATGACCTGGGACAATTTAGGAGTACACTGGGTCTCAGGAAAAGATCACAGGAGAAGCTGGGAAAAATCCCCATGTTTTATAGAGAATGTTATTATTTACAAAACTCATTTACTCTTTTTTTTAAATGTAATTGGTTATCAAATTGGTTTCCATACAACACCCACTGCTCATCCCAACGAGTGCCCTCCTCAAAGCCCATTACCCACTTTCCCCTCCCTCCCACCTCCCATCAACCCTCAGTTTGTTCTCCGTATCCAAGAGTCTCTTAAAACTCATTTACTCTTATAAACAGTGTGGGCTTCTGTCCCAGCTCAAGGTATAAATATAGTCACCTCTATGCGTTTTAAAATAATTGCTTATTCAAATTAATCGCATGAAATGTAGTATGTTCCTTATGGGATCTTCTACCTGAAAATTGTCCAAGAACACTAGGGTATATTTAGCCAAAAGAGATCTGGCACTTTTTATGGTGCTAAAGATGGCAGGAAGCAGAGGAGGAAGAAGAGGAGAAAGAATAAGAGGAGGGGAAGAGGGGTTGACAATAGGATCAGGTCAACCACTATTATTGTTTGTTGCAATGTCAGAACTTCCCTTCAAGGCCAGTCATGCACATCCAAAGATAAGGCTTGCTTGCTGCTGCTGCTGCTGCTGCTGCAAAACCCTTGCTCCCTTTGTCCTTTCCCAGACACAGTGGTGACCCTTTTTTGGTGCAGGTTGGGAGCTCCTTCACTCGTACTTCCTTGCTTTACCGCTGTGCCCAAAGCCTACCATTATACTAGCTTGACATTCCCACGCTTCCCTGATGCTGACTCCTGAATGTTTCCTCAGCCCATCCCAACAGTGTCTCTGAGACATGGTATTACTGAGACATGCTCTTGGATTTTCCTCTCCCAAAGACCCTGGAATTTTTATGCAAATTGCTCTGTACCTCCACAGTGACCAGCTTTTCATATCACAGGTCTCAAGGAAGGGCAGTCTTCACTGAATCATGCAAGATTTTGTTACACCTTTTATCCCAGACAATGGGAATCTATTCACCCTGTGTTGATCCAACTTCAAGTCAGACATTTAAGAGATTTTTCCTTGAATACAGAAGGTTTGCTCCAAAGTGATTTGGTCTGTATCTCTAGACATAAGAGGGGCTTGCAGAATTTCCGGTATCTCTCTTGGTATCCGCATCTTGTACACATAACCCAGAGAGGCAGCTGGTGCCATTTATGTCCATCTCATGGATGTGGAAACTGAGATTCAGGAAGCTTATGTAAGTTGTTCAAAGTCACACACTGATAATTTGACATCTCAATACAGTGGCATTAGCTAAGGGATAGAGGGCTCAGCAGTGCCGGAATTGTACAGCATATAAACCTTATGGAGTAATAGAGAATGCATGCTGATTAGATACTTTTGTATTAATGGAATATGTAATGAATATTAATATGGATATGTTTTTATAGAAATATGTTTTGCAGTAGTAGAATACAAAAAAAAAAAAACGAAGGGAGGATTTGTTTTGGAAACATTCTTTAAACAAGATCTTGCTCTTTCTAGTAAAAACAATGAGAAATTACAAGAAACCAGTGGAATTTTCTAGAGTCCTTTGAGTCAGCCTTTGCAGGTAGAAATATTAAGAGGAGAAGGATCTCAGAGGCTTTCTGGATAGTGAAACATTTAGTCTGTGTGACATGAACTATAGCAGAAACTCCTGCTAGAAATATTAGTCTCCTTCCCAATCTCCTAATTATTGATGGGTTAATACTTACTTTTACAGCAGAATTTTAGTTTTTCTCTGGGAACCAATGAAACCAAAACCTTATGTAAGTGAGGGGGAATTCTGCAGACAATGCTTAAGTCACCTTTTGAGATTAGGTGATGGGAGGCAGGGCTTGGCCATACCAAAACAAGCCGAAGCTGCCTGCAAAGTCAACACACTGGGAGTGTGTTGGGAAGAGGGTAGGGAAGAGTGGAGAGAGAGGCGGAGATGTGGGAGGTCTTGGGGATGTACCAAAGTAGACTGTATATCCTTTTTTTAGGTTTAAAGTAGTCACATCTGAAATATAAATGAGCAAGGTCTATATCCAAGTGAATCGATCTAACTGTTCAGGAAGTCAACAAAAGCAAGGACAGAAGTCCAGCTTAGAAGAGAATGGCCAGAGATGTAATAAGAATCAGATGAATTGAAGTCTGAGTAAGAACTCAGCAGGTACTTAGCACATTATTCTTATCAGCTGCTTGGTGATTCTCTTGGAACTAAGACCATGGTCTTAACAGGACAAAATGATGGTCGTAGTCTGACTATGACTCAGGTTGAATTCTTTTGCTCTGTCCTTTTTATCCTCCCAGAGGCCAGAGAACCCTCATCAACTCTCCAATCATGAGAACTGCCAAAAAGTTAATAATAAATTAGAAAAGTATACTGATGCAACATCAAAGACCATTCAACCTTTAACTGTCCTCAGAAAAATTTCTAGCTGTTGCTGAGCCAAATGGTGCACTACACTGTGGAGGAAAGTTTATTCAATTGGAATATATTTATTGAGCGTCTAGTATGTGGCAGGCACTGTGCTCAACATTTTGTACACTAAGGAACAAAACAGACAAAATCCTACTAATTAGAGCTTATAATCTAGAGGAAAATTTCACACATGAAATGAATAAAGCTATTAGGTTGTAATAAATGTTATGAAAGAAAAGACCAGGCTGTTCTGAGAGAATAATCAGGACATAAGTTTGTTTGAAGTGATCTTACAAGGAGTATTTTTACAAGTGAAGCTTGAACCTGACAGGGAGGGAGAAAGAGGAGTTACCCAGGTCAAGAAAGGATAGCCCAACCAGAGAAAACAGACCAGGGAAAGATCCTGGGACAGGAAAATACATGGTGTGTCTGAGAAGCTCAAAGGAGTCCTCTTTGGCTGGAGGTCAGGAAAATGGCATGAGATAAAGTTCTAGAAATCCCTGGAGCAAGGTCATGTGGGGCTTGTACGTCCACTTGGAATGGTTTTAAGAAGGGGAGTGACGTGATTTTACTTGCATTTTACAAAGATCACTGTTGAATGGAGAAAAAAAAGAACAGAAGCCATTAGACCAATTGTGAAACTATTATGATGCCAGAGATGACGGCAGCTTGCGTTACTCTGAGTGCCGTAGAGATGGAAAGAATTGACTTGACCTGAGATACATCTTTCAGTTAGAATCTACATGATCCACTCAGATGGCTGAATTTAGAGGACAAGGAGAAAAGGAAGAGATAATGAAGGAGACAGGAATACCAGTCAGAGACATAGGAGGAAAGTCAAGAGATGGGTGTCGTAGATACTGTAAGAAAATGTTTCAAGAATAAGGAATGATCAGAAATCCGGGGGGGGGGGGGGGGCGGAAGAAGAAATGTAGAAAGATGAGGGGCTCGATCCCACAACCCTGGGATCATGACCCAAGCCGAAATCAAGAGTGGGACACTCAACCAATTGAGACACCAAGGTGCTCCAGAAAGATGATATTTAAAAACCTCTTTGGGATGTTGAGAATTAGAGACCATCTGTGACCTTTGAAAGAGCAGGTTTGTGCAGGAGGTCATGGTAGAGGACAGCTGTTTAACCGGAGTAATGGAAATGGCAAGAGAGAAAGTGAAGATCAGGGGTAAGAGCTTATGCCAAGTTCCCTTTATAGATACGAGTTCATCATTTGCTGTCTAGAGGGTGAAAGTGATGTGTTCCAGATCACCACATTGAGCAAAAGGAGATCAAAGTGGACATCCTCCAATCTCAGAGTCTCTAGCCCATTGAAGAGGGCTATCCTTGGCTTGACCAAAGAATATTACACTGTCCAATACAGTAGTCACTAGCCACATGCATCTATTTAAATTAATTAAAATGAAATAAAATATTACAGTTTAGTCGTTTCATTGCACTAGCTGTATTTCATGTGTTCAAGAGCCATACATTTCCAGTAGGTACCATATTGAAGAGCACAGATATAGAACATTTCCACGAGAACAGAAAGTGTTACTGAACAGCACTTGTGTAATTTATCACTCCCATTTGGGCATTTTGAAAGTGAGTGATTCATAATCCTACCAGGACAACAGGCTTGAATCATGACAGTCTTGGGAAAACTAGGACATACAGACACCTCAGCTAGATTGACCATGTTAAGAACTTTGTTTCACAAGACATGAGTAAAGCAAACGGTCTCAACATCTGAAGCCTTTAAGTAGGTGTATGGATGGCCTCTAAGTTCCTCTGATGAGTCTCATTTTCTGATATTCATGCTCTTGTGTAATTATTACACCTTGAGTGTGGGCTGGGCCTATTGACTTGCTTCTAACAAATAGAATATGGCAGAAGTGGTAGGATGTCATTTCCTAGATTAGGTTACACAGAGACCATAACTCTCATCTTACACGTTCTTGCTTGCTTGCTGGCTTGCTCTGAAAGAAGCCAGCTGCCATGCTGTGATATAGCTCATGGAGAGACCCATAGGACAATGAACTGAGGTAGATCTCTGGCCAAGGAACTGAGGCCCTCAGTCCAACAATTCGCAAGGAACTGAGGACTGTCAACAACTGTGTGAATAGTGCGGTAGAAAACTCTCCCCCAGTCAAGTCTTAGATAAGACTGATTCAACAGACAATGGTTTGCAACCTCTGGAGAGATTTTGAGCCCGAGGAACCTAGATAAACCACCCCTGGATTCCTGACATTCAGGAGCTAGGAGGTAATGAATGTTTGCTGTTTCACATTACTACATTTTGGGGTAATTTGTTACACGGCAATAGATGACTAATATATCTGGACTACTCAAGGGGTCATTTTAAGAAAATGTTAAGGACGTAGGTGTTGACATGCAAGCGTTTTACCTCACTGCCCATCTTCCCCAGACTCAATTCTTCTTCCTCTTTTGTCTTTTTTCTTCTACAGTATAGGAAGGCCAGCATGTGGCTTGATTGAATGACGCTAAACCTTCAATGTACGTTTGCTGACAAAAAAAAAAAAAAAAACGAGAGAGTAAAAAGTAATAGAAGGCAGGCAAAGTTTTCCTCCTTCCACCCACCTGCAGCAGATAGCTAGACTTGAGAGAAGAATACCTCCTCAGCATAAACAAAAAAAGCCCAGAGAACTCTCTGGAGAGGTGTTTAAACTGAAAGCAAGTGATTTTCTTGGGTTGTGTCTTTTCTTCTCTCTCTGACATCGATTCTGCTCTTCCTTCGCTCACCGCGGGTCTGTGTATACCGGTGGCCGTGGGCATGTTGCACTGTGAGCACAGGCCTTTTACTCTGGTTCTTTAGTGTTCACGAAATGAGAGTGTGACTGAGCGAAGCCATCGGTTTGCGTCCCGGAGCATTCGTCACCCATATTCACTCCATAAACCTTGATGGAATTTTCTAGTTCAGCAGAGAGCATCTCCAGCAATGGTAGTACATGTGTCATCTCTCCCACGATGAGAGGAAGTCTGTGCTGTCTTAAATACCCCTTTGCCATAGTCGTGAAAGCCCAGAAGGTCTTGATGAAATCCATTCGAATAGACGCATAATTTCATTAACCCGAGGGGTGTTGTTGGCAAAATTACTCCACACGACCAATTTTTTTTTTTTTTTAAAGAAAAAAGAGGTGGACAGTGTGAAAAGGAGTCTAGAAGATAAAGACCGAAATGTTGAGAGGGTTGGAATTAACATTCGGTAAGTGAATGGTCACAGGCGTCCCAGACCCATTCAATGTGACTATGACCAGGACTTAGGATAAAGGTAGGCTTTAAGTCCCATGGGATCAAAGATAAGTAGACATTGCAAGCAAGGAAAATAAAATGTACCAAGAGGAAGAAAAACATTTACGATTCTACTGAGAAAAATAATCAGCAGTCATCTGATGAGGTCAGGACAATGAACACCTAGTCTAACAATGATGGCCTGAATCACAGTGAAAATTAACCACCTACACCTATTACTTCAGGGACAGCACAATTACCATAGCTGGCATCATAAAAATAACATTTCAAACAGAGGCTCACGAAATGTTTTTTGTTAGGTATCCTCTTGGTTTCTCAATTAAAGTCCCTGAGCTACCTTCTGTTTTGTAAATGTAAGTGTCCTTTCGGTATATTCCCTTTCTGCCCTGTATGGATGAGGAAACTCGACGACTTAGAAAAGCCCTGGGGGAATATGCATGGAAGGTCTCCAGTGATTCTAGAACCGTTTGGGGGAAAATGATTTTTTAAAAACTGAACAGTTTGAGACATGCCTTCGTGAAACTGGGTAAGATAATTTATATAAAGTATAGTAGTAGGATTCAAAAATGGTTTCGTGGTTCTGATCAGTGTGTCGAGAGGTTATCAAAAGGATTGTAGGACCAAATGACACATCAATACTAATCTTGAGGTGGCCTAGTGAAGAAGGAGTTGGGAAATTCACCCTACAGGGGAGAAAAGGGGGAAATCCGCGGATTTCTCTGGTTGACTGAAAGCTCTGGATATTGAAAAAAAGGTTTTCTCTGCCACCCACTAAAGCATTCCTATCCCATCCCGCTTTATCTTAACCTGGATTACTGGGCTAACCTTCTCTTTCTCCTCTCCTCCTTAAAGTATATTCTAATATTAACCTCTTTCTCAAGAGCAAACATTTTCCATGAATTCCAACCTCCCTCTTTTCTGCTTGTTCTAGATTCTCATGATCCTTGAGCTAAAATGGCTTTGTTGACTTAATGTACTTAAATGCGTAACTAACTTCCTCTTGGTATGGATGCCTACGTGTCTGCTTTTGGTCCTCGCTGAGCTGAACTGTAAGCTCCCAAGAGGGCAGGAAGTATGTTTTAAATTTTTGGTGCTTGCCTTCTACATCATCATCCTGTTTAAAGCTTCAAACACAGCAGGCACCATGACTACGATGGCTTATGCATTGATGGAGCTCCCCCTGGCAAAGTGAGTCCGTTCAGAGAGAATTTCAATGACAGTAAGGTTGGAGGAGAATATGTTTGAAATGAATGTGATGACTTATAGTTGTAGTTTAAGTTTTAGAGTGCAATAAACACAACCCTATTCTGAGCTGCTGGTTTGGAAATACTGAGAATAGAGAGTTGCCTTTATGAGCACACAGTAGTTACGGGAGGAAATAGTGATGATTAATAGCTTACAATCACAGGATGCAATCCTGCAGAAGGACAAACCTTTAGACTGAATAAACATTGAGTGCTTACTATCTGCCAGGCGCTGCCACAGTTCGTTCTCAGAGACATCCTGCCAGGACATCATTAACCTTAGTTCACAGATGAGGAAGGGGAGCCTGGGTGGCTCAGTCTATTAAGTGTCCGACTTCAGCTCAGGTCATGATCTTGCGGTTCGTGGCGTTGGGCTCTGTGCTCACAGCTCAGAGCCTGGAGTCTTGCTTCAGATCCTGTGTCTCCCTCTCTCTCTTCCCCTCCCTCACTTTTGCTCTGTCTCTGTTTCTCAAAAGTGAATAAACATTAAAAAAAAATGAGGAAGACGGGCTCCGAGCACAGTCCAGAGGCGGTAGGTTGAAGAACCTGCATTGGAAAAGCAGGTCTCTTGACTTCAGCTGCATCAGGTGACAGTTCCACCCGGGGTGCTGATTTTTCCAAGAGAAATATTTCTTCCATGTTTTCAAGTCGCAACAATAAAAAAGAGGTATCAGTTTACCTCTAAGACCTTCTTTCTCATACACACCGATCATGAGTTGCACTGCTGACCCGAAACAAATATCGAAAGCTAACTACTGATGCGTTTAACACAAAGACACGTCGCCAATTCAAGAATTAAAGATAGCGTGCCTCGTCTATGTTCTTACTCAGCCAAATAAACAAATACATGTGAATATTATTTATGGTGAATAGAACCATTTGGGCGAATATTTCAAGGCTATTTCCAGTGGATACCTGCCTTTTTTTTTTTTTTTTTTTGGCTGGAGGGTTGCTCGGCAAAAGAACCCTCTTTCTGGTTTTGCCGTCTCTGCTCTATAGCTCTTGCTGGGAAGCTGGGTCACTCCTTTACTACTCAATGTACCCAATCCCTCCCCATCCCCCGGAGGCCAGACGGAGGAAAGGCAGGTGAACTAGGCTCAGCTGGTCTGACCCCCTCACCCAGGATTTTGAAGGTCGAGCGGGTGGATCACGCACAAAGATGGTCCAGCCCAGCAGAAACGGTGGACACCTCGGAGTCTGTATTCAGTGGTGGCAGAACCGTGCAGTGGCACTCGTGACAATGCTCATCCCAGGCCGTTTTCCATCCCTACCCTCCGTGACCTCCATCCTGTTTTCTGATCCTGATCCTGTAGCCTCCGCTGTTGATTCCCTTAGCAGTTCCTCCTCGAAATCAGTAGAGCCTCAATTAACTTAAGTGGGAGTCTTGCGACCGGTAACATACGGATGTGATGGTACGTTCTGCCCTACACACCATAGTACTAAGGGAAATGACGAAGTTCATCTTCACGTCTCCGATTCTTACCGGGGACATGTGGATGGTTTTCAAAACACAGTGATTCACAGCCCAAACGGATTCTTCTAGGAGCTCAGTGTTAACGACCATTGTCAAAATGGATGGAATGAATACTTGCCGTCTGGGCTAACTGTTCGGCCTGGAGATGTTGGCTGTTTTCCCGGCAGTGGGGGGGGGGGGCACATCAGCACAAGGTGCACAAAATTGGGAGGCAGGGAGACGCCGTAAGAAGCGTATAAGCTTCGCAGTCGTGTCCGCCCGCCTCAACAGCTGTGCGATCCCTGCCATCATCCAGCTTCTCGAAGTTTTACTGTCCTCATGTGTTCACCGGGAGAAGCCCATATACTCTTTTCGTTGTAATAAGAGTTCATGAGGTTAAAGCACCTGATAGAGACCGAAGAAACGTTGGCCAAGCCGTCTCCCCTTCTGTTACGACTTCTGTTAATTTCTGCGTGTGGTGGAAACCACCGTCTGGATGGAAGGGAAAATGGAGGGGAAGATCACTCAACGAGCTGCCTGTCAGAACACCAGGGGAAACATTCCGCACACATTATGTGTGTCTGTGTGCGCCTACTGGGATTCACGTAACCAGTATTTATAATTTTGATTATTTAAGCGTGATCCCAGAGGTCCATGACATGAGGTGCTTCGTAGTTTTAATAAAGTATACAAATGTTCGAACTGTATCCTGCCAAGGTGGTGAGGGAGAGCAAATCACTTAGCTAGTGAACAAACCCAGCTGACTTTCCAGCATCAGCAATTCAGCCCATCTCTCTTGTTTTCTAGTAACTTCTCCTGTATATTGCAAATCTTAGGAGGTGATCGAATTACAGTTTCTTTCTGGGAAAAGACCTCCAGAAGAGAAGAGATACAGGTAATACAAGGCAAGACAGAGTGCAGAAGTGCAAGAAAAAACAAAACAAAACCCAAAAGCCAAAAAAACAACAGCCGCCTGAGTTTTCCAAAGAACAGATGCCTTAGAGTTGAATCGGACCTCACGACGGCTTGGCTGGGAGTTGGTGAAGTTCCACGGTTATCCTCCATAGAAGGAGGGCTACATGAAAACATGTTAGCAATTGCTTCGGCCAGCTCAACCCTGTTCCTCAGGTGAGAGAATGTTGAAAGAGAGGTCAGTTAACATTTATATTCACATTTCATTGCAGTTTGCGTTTGGGATCGTTTGCTGTCATAGTACGAGGGAAATCGTTGGTTGGCAAAAGTTCATGAACAATGGATATACGTATTTTTTTTCTTTCCGTGGGTAGAATTTAATATAATGTTAAGGGGTCAGGGTTTTACAAGGGAAACAAAAGTGGGAATAATAATGAACTGGATTGGCTCCTCAAGGATTTCAAGAACAGTGTTTTCAAAGAGAATCATCAAATCACAAAGCCATGGAGCACCCCGACCTGTCTTCTCTAGTTATATCAGATGATAATTTCACCTGAAGATTCCAAGTTGTGTTTATAATTCTGTCAATACTATACACGTGAATTTTAGGAAGGTAGGTATTATCGGATCAACAAACAACACATGAGCTGGAGGTAAGGGATCTGGGGTGGGCGGAGGTGAGGTGAGGTTACTTAGTTGATCTCCGCTTGAGGAAAGTCTTTGATTTGGAAAACATGGTTTCTTGGGACTGAGGGAGGTAATATAATGTGTCCCTTGCCTGTGCTTCTCCATTCCGGAAGCCTCAGGTCTATAAAGCAGGGGTAGACAGGAAAATAAAGCAAGAAGACCTATGAAGGCTAATCAGAAAACGTCTGTAACTCTTACCTTAGTGAATTTCAGTTTGAACGGATAGGAGCTGCTTGAAAGCGTAGCTTCGGTTCTTTACGTGGAATTTTGTGCGATATTGTGTTTTAAGGAATGCAACCATTATGCTGTCTCTTTTGATGGATGAAAAATGTTTCCTCCACAGTGTCTACAATTAACGTGATATTGCTTATTTCCTCTCTTGGAAGGACACATTCTTTTTTAAAGGTTATTTATTGCTCAGGTAGGTCCTCTCTATGATTCCTTCCTCTGACGAGGTTACTCGGAATATTATCCTGCCGACAAGACATGCAGTAAAGCTCAGTAGCAGAGAAAATAACAGTGTCGTTAACCTCCTTAGCACTGGAGATAAATTAACACTAATAAGATAGGTACCAGGGTAGCAATTGACTTGACAGAATGAAATTCACCAGCCTAAGGAGGCGGTAGCCGTGTCACTCTGCTGTACTCCCCCGTGCTGTGTGGACGCCGTGGCTGGCGAGCGGCTCATTCCCGCCTTCCTGATGTTCAGGACGCTGCCTTGAAGAAACGTCCAGCTGACCCAAGGTTGGTCTCACCCTCCTCTGCCGCCCCTGCTGATGGAAACCAGCGCCACCGTTATTAATTTGAGTCTCCGTGGATCAAATAACTTTTCTCATCTCATTTCATGACAGGATATCATGACAGCTTCACGGTAGATATACATGCCATGACCAGAGTGAGCTCTGCCTTTCTGGAAAGCATTTTGTCAAAATATTGAAATAATGTGCTGCGAGGGGAAATGGGCCACAGTGGGTGTTTTCGGAGAAGCAAGCTGGGAGGGGAGAAAGAAAAGAAAAAAAAAAAAAAGGAAAGGAAAGGAAAGGAAAGAGAAGAAAAAGCAACAACATAAAAGAAATAAGGACATAAAAGGACGCTAGTTATTCAGGGGTCCCCCGGGTCACCTTTGGCCAGCCGTGGAAATGCATTTTAAGTTTTCACTTGTTAATTGAACACTAAATGAATATGGTGATAATTAATATTTTTACTGCTTATTAATTAGGAACCTGTATCCTGCGTAAGCTACCCAGAAAGATGATCTATGAGGCATGACTAAGTTGCCCACTGTGAATTGATGGTGCCTCACACGTGGAAATATAAATGTGTTAGTCATTTTGCTTCACTATTACAGGAGCTTTTAATAAACTGACAGGTCTTCCAGTTCTTTCTTTGTCTGCTGGGAGGGACTGCAGTTACACAGGAGGGGGACTCTTTTTTTTTTTTTTTTTTTTTGCTGTTATTTACTGTTGCCGGCAGGCTGAGACAGCGTGCAGCCTACGGTTCACATCAGGTCCGCTTCTGAAGATCCTTTGTCCGTGGCATGTGGAGTTTTTCAGGTTTGTGCCTTCCTCCAGTTGCCAAAACATCTGGTTCGGTTTTGGGGAAATATTTGTAGTTATTTTTCCATCCGGAATTAATTACTGCCACTGGAACATTAATGGGTGCCCTGCTGGCTTAATAGATTTTATCTGTGCGCCCTCCTATCTGTGAAGTGTAACCGACAAATCGGAGCTCTGTTTTGTTGTGACTTTTATAAAACGGCCACAACCTGAAGAACTGAGGCTTGATGATTCAGAGGATGAACAGAAAACAGATTTGTGAGACAGGGATTCTAATTTGCAAAGATGACTTTGTTACTTCAGTAATTCAGCATTCATTGAGGAAATCATCGAATGTATCCCAAAATTCATACCTTCAGTGAACTAGGCTCATAGCAACCATAGGAGTGTATGGTTTAATGTTAAAGCTGTTGTGCTCTCTATTTCATGGGAATGTTTGCTTGTTTATTTGTGGGGGTCTCTTTTGAATCTTTCAAACAACGGGTTGTGTAGAAAAGACGACGAAGAAGGAGTTACTATTTATTGTTCTCTATATAGCAGGTACTGTATTTAATGCTTTACATGTCTAGTAAAGCATAGTATGGGGTAGGTATTATGATGGCCCATGTTACATACAAGGAAGTCAAGGCTCACTGAGACTGTAACCTGACCAAGGTCGTGCACTGAATAAGTGGAAGGAGGACTAGGATTTGAACACAAGTATGTTGGACCTTGAGTTCACTCTTTTGACTATAATGAGAATAGTATACGTTTACCACCCTTTTATCAAACACCTTTTAAACACTTAAGTTCTGGGCACGTACTTATGCTGGAGGCACAGAAGGGGAACAAGACGAGGTTTCTGGCACCTACCAGAGTGCCTGGCAGGCCACACAGGGTCTCTGTGGCATCATATAGACGCTTGTAGCTTGGTTGTAGTTCTGCAATGCTTTCTAAGGGCTTAAAGCTTCATCCCCCAGAAGGCCTATCCCGTTTTAACTAGAGCTATGAATATTGTTGAAATAAATGAAATACATCTTTAAACCGCCTAGTATTCAGTGAGCAAGACAGCGTGACCCCTTTCAGGATGAACAGGATTTGGGTGTGCACCTCTGGTCATACTCTTCGGAAGTTGTTCAAGCTTTTGGAGACATACTTTCCCGTCGATAGAGTGGAGATAAACGCTGTCGCCTTCATTGGGTTCCTATGACCGCTGGACGACATAAGGGACTATCATTTGGCATCGCGCTTAGCATATCGTTAAATCTTAGAACCATCATTGGTCTCGTTATTAGGAAAAGAGAAGAATATCGTAGGAACTCACCTCTTCTCCATGTGTTCACTCCAGCCAGGTGCGTCTCATATATTTCAATCTGTGAATGAGCTCTTCCCCAGAAGGGGAAGCTCCAGGCGCGAGGAAGTATAGCTCAGTAGCTCACATCCGCTCGGCGTATCTCCCGGCTGGCTTGAGTTCTGTCTTTATCTTGCTCTATTTCTGCATATCCCTGGGTTGTTCATCTCCTACTGAGGGTGGATCTCTGGATTCCTGATTTTTTTTTTTTTTTTTTTTTTGCCTATCTTCTGGATATTATCCTTTACTCACCTCTTTCTTTGAAAGTATGCTACCATTGTGGATCTCCAACAGAGAACTCGGGCTTGTTCTATTCTGCTGTGGCTTGTGGCTGCCCCTGCCCGAAAAGATCAAGATACCAGGTTATGTTTGATTGGAGCAGGGGCATGTTTGAAAGTTGACAAGTTAGCCTTCACGTGCATTACCAACAGACAGGTCAGGTAGGATGAAAATGTTAATTTTGGGAGGAAATTTTAAAAAGTAAAGAACCCTCTCCCCCCCCACCCCCACCCCCACGCGAAACACAACCAACCAAACACAAAATTTTTGGAGGAGACATGTTACTGTTTTGCTGGAAGAATGTTTTAAGTAGATTGTGCCAATGTAAAATAACCTGCACAGAAAACCTTGGGGTTAGAGCTACGGGGAATCCCCACAGAATTTCGAGGAAAAAAAGTTTGCATGATGGGAAGAGAGCATGGGTATACAAGAGCGTGGGGATATACAGCAGGTCAGTCTATGGCCATACTACCCTGAACGCGCCCGATCTCGTCTGATCTCGGAAGCTAACTAAGCAGGGTCGGGCCTGGTTAGTACTTGGATGGGATATACAGCAGGTCAGTTTGAAACGTGATTCTCAAGAGTCGGCTCTGTAACTCTGAGGAAATCACATTCTCTCTCTGAGGTTGTTTTATTTTATTTTATTTTTCCTATAAGAGGATTATATTACAATCCGTGTCACAGATTATTGTGTAGATTAAATAAAATAACGCAAAATAGTTGCTCTATTGCGTCGTATGTGTTGGCGGTGATTACACTTGCTGCATTCACACGGGTTTTGTTGCACAATAGTTGTGTACATGGGCCAGGTCCAGGGACTGTCAAGAATGAAATCTGGGACTCAGTGAAGGTCATTTTCACTTTGTTTTGCTATAAAGAGTTTGAGGAGTTCAACAGCTTACATGGAGTAACGGCTTCCGGGAGGAATTAGTGGCGGAAGATTCTACACCTTCTGTTCTGTCATGTAGTGCAAGGCTGTTTTATTTTTTTTAACGAGTAGACTTTATTTTTTAGAGCTGTCTGAGGTTTCTAGAAAAAGCGAGCAGGGAGTAGAGTTACCATATCTCTCTCCTCCTACACAGTTTTGTCTATTCTTATGTTTTTCATTCTAATGTTTATTTATTTTTGAGACAGAGACAGGGTTCTAGCTGAGCAAGGCAGAGAGAGGGAGACACATTATCCTAAGCAGGCTCCAGGCTCTGAGCTGTCAGCACAGAGCCCAACGCGGGGCTCGAACTCACGAACCATGAGATCATGACCTGAGCCGAAGTTGAACGCCCAACTGACTGAACCACCCAAGTGCCCCCAGTTTCCCCTATTATTAACGTCTCCTTTTGTTATCATCTTAGTGTGGTATATTTGTTACAGTGGAAGAAAGGATACTAACACATTGTTATTAATTAAAGTCCATAGTTTACATTAGGGTTCACTCTTTGTGTTGTAGAGTTCAAAGGATTTTGACAAATGAATAATGTCAGTTGTCATGGTGGATACGGCCACCACAACAGGATCATACAGAATAGTTTTGCTGCTCGAAAAGTTCCCTGGGTTCCATCTCTTCATCCTTCCCATCCTCCCTTTAAGTCCCTGGAAACCACTGATCGATCTTCTACTGTCACCATAGTTTTGCCTTTTCTGGAATGTCATATAGTTGGAATCATACGGTAAATAGTCTTTTCAGATCGGTTTAGTTCACTTAGCGAAACGTATCTAAGATTCCTCCGTCACGACTCAGCCCCCCAGGCACCCCTAATTTGCATTTTCTTAATGACATGTGATATCGAATATCTTTCTCATAGACTTATTTGCTATCCGTGTATCTTCTTCAGTGAGCTGTCTGTCCAGCTCTTTTCTCACTTTTTAATTAGGTTGTTTATTTTCTGGTTGTTGTTGAGTTTCAGGACTTCTTTGTATATTTCTGACAGCAGTTCTCTATCAGATAAGTGCTTTTCAAATGTCTCCTCCCAGTCTGTGACTTGCCTTTTCATTCTTTTAAGTGTCTCCTGCAAAGCAGAGGTTTTACATTTTAATGAAGTCCAATTTATCAATTTTCTCTTTCGTGGCACACACTTTTTTGGTGTTATATCTAAAAAAATCGCCATCATATCCAGAGTCACCTAGATTTACTCCTGTTCTATTTTCTACACATTTTATAGTTTTGTGTTTTACATTTAGGTCTGTGACCCATTGGGAGTTAATTTCTGCTTAGTTTTAAATTTTTAAATTTATGTTTTTATTTTGAGAGAGAGAGAGAGAGAGAGAGAGAGAGAACATAAGCAGGGGAGAAGGGCAGAGGGAGAGAGAGAGAATCTCTCAGGCAGGCTCAGCGCAGAGCCCGATGCAGCGCTCAATCCTACAGCCCTGGGATCATGACCTGAGCCAAACTCAGGAGTTAGATGCTTAACCAACGGAGACACCTAGGTGCCCCGATATTTAAAAATTTAAAGTAATGTTTACTACTGAGAGGGTTTGAGAATCATTGAGATAGAGGAGCTTGAGAACAGTGGTCTTAGATATGGGTAGTAAGTTCCATACTTTGAGTTGCTACTTTTTTTTTTCTCTTCTCCGTGAAGCTATATTTCAACACAAATGTGCAGTGTTTTCATTAGGGTCGCAAATGTTATCGGAAAAATAGAGTGAGAATGTTGAGATCTGTTACGTAACTCCAGTCCATTTTATGGTCAGTGAGGAACGGGTACCTCAACTCAGACTCACCTATAACTACCAGCATTACCTGTAATAATGTCTATAATTACCAGGATTATCAGAAAATGAGGATCAGGATTCCACTTAGTTTCTGTGAAACGGTTCTAGGCAGTTAGAATACTGAGTGTCTGCTAGAATCTCATGCCTCTGCAACCACATAGTGACGTTAAAAGATGAGAACCCTGATGTGATTCCCCTTACACTCTCTGTGTCTACCCTGATGTAGAGCCCTGGGTTAATTTAGACAGCACAGACCCAAGGCCACTGGGGGCTTTGGAGGTGCACAGCTGATATGTAGCCCATATACCAGGGAATATGTAGCCTATTTTCAGGATTCAGAAAGTATGGGAAAGCCAGAACTTTCTACACAGTGCTTCCCAAACTCCATTGTGCATTTAAGTCACTTGGAGATTTTGTTATTAAAGTGTGGATTCTGATTTGGTAACTCTGGGGTGGAGCCTAAGAGTCTGGGCTTCTCACCAGGGCCAACTTGGCCATTGGATACTCTCGAAGGGGCCTCAGACAATGTTTTAATTTCTTTTAACATCTGAGGGGAAACAGTTGAACTTTTAGGTTGAAGGAAAAGGTTTTCTATATAACATTAATGTATCTGTCTTTATATTAGCATAATCGTAAAAATATACTTCTCAATTTTCTTCTTGAGAGGGACCCATGAAGACAGACGCACCGATGGCCCAGTGAAGTCATGAGGAAACGCTGTTTCTAACTTCTAGGTGATAGCAGTGCAGCTGGCCCAGGGACCACACTTTGAGTAGCAAGCTTTTATCAGGTTCTCTTTCTTATAGGGGACGATGAGAAGAATATCTAAAGCCATGTAGCATTTCTGGGATTCTCTACTTATTAAATAAAGTCTACATGCACAGGTAAGATTCTCCCACTTGAACCTTTTAATAGAGAAGGCACTTTCCCCAGTTTTCATGGCGTTGACTTTCTTGACTCTCAGTGTATTTTCTTCCTTGAATGGACTCCTCAAAACTTTGGCCCCAGAGTATATAATCAACTAAATCTTTCGACTGCTATTGTTGGCTTTGGTAGGTTTCCTTCGACATGGGCATTCTCAGTGTGATTGGGAAATATGTTCAAGGCAGTCTCTGAAATGTCTTTGCTATTTACTCAGGATTTCTTCTTTCTCCACCGAGAAAGCAAAAGCCATTTAACTCCCCCCCCCCCCGCCCCCGTTCCTGTCAGCCCTTGCCTTGTCCTAAATTAAACAAATATTTGTTAAGTATTTATTCTATGCCTTCACACGGTCCCTGCCTTTTGGTTGCTCTCTTAACTTCTTTTTATTTGAGTCCCAGAAACTTCTAAGTTAAGGAAAAAGAAGAAGCAAAACAAAATACCAACTAACTTACCAACCAACACAACTAACCAAAAAAAAAAAAAAAAAAAAAAAATCCACCTAGAGAAAAGAGGAAAGCTCTTACCTGGATCACTTTTCCATTGTCTGTGACAATGGTTCCGAAAGTGTGGTCCCCAGACCAGCCACGTCAGCATCACTTGGAAAACTTGTTGGAAAATACAAACTCTAGGACCCACCCCAGACCTACTGAGTCAGAAACTGTAGGGGCGGGGCATCGAGCTGAGTTTTAACAAGCCCCAGGTGATTCTGATGCAAGTTCATGTTTGACAACCACAGCCCTAAAACATTCGTTCTTAACTAAGCTGCAAAATAAAATCACCTGGAGAGCTTTAAAACACACAGATGCCCGGGCTCCCGTCCAGACATTCTGATTCAATTAGTATGTAGTGGGGCCTGCCCATGGATATTTTTAAGGAGCTTCTCAGATGATTTGAATGTGTAGCCAGGGCTGAGAACTGCTGTGACATGTGTCTTTACATGAAATTCTTCCATGGCAGGTGTGTGAGTGTGTGTATCTGTGTGTGTCAACAACCCTGTGTGAGCGTGCATGAGCCCTGAGTCTGTCTAATTACACTCATTCTTAGAAAACTGCCTGTCACAGAGACGGTTCTAGAATAATCTAGACAGTGGTCAGCAAACTGTGTCCGTGGGTCACATCTAGTCCAGATGCTATCTTCGGACTAAGAATGAGTTTTTACATCTTTAAAGGGTTGTTAAGAAAAAGAAAAGTATGTGGCTGAGACCACATGTAGACCTTTACCCGTAACATGAAGCATGTTGTCCTTTACAGACTATTTTGCTGACCCTGCTAGAAAATGCAGCAGGAACATCTATAGAAGAGTTTGTAAGCTGGTCTTAAAAACCAGAGCAGCAAACAAAACAGCTACAGTGTAGGACTGTAAGATCCTTAAATGACGTAACACAGGAGGGAGTTAGAACTCACCTCAACCTTTAAGCATTTGGATAGGTAGAAGGAAGAGAAAAGCCGTTTTGCCTAACGCCTTCTGGAAGGGGTCAGTCAGACGTCAGGAAACTCAACTTCAAACACTCCCCTTGAACTTAGAACACAGTGTTCATAACATTGTTGGGGTCCTTTATACGGAATACACATACAGAATCACAGGGCTTTGCAGCCACGGTTATACTTTATTTTAAAAGATGTATCAGGAGTATTTTTTATTTTTTTTAAAAAATATTTATTTATTGAAGAAATCTCTACACCCCGGGTGGGGCTCGAACTTGCAACCCTGAGGTCAAGAGTCACACGCTCTTCCGACTGAGCCAGCCAGGCACCCCTAGTTTTCATTTTTAAATTAATTAATTAATTAAGGTAAGCTCTGTGCCCATGATGGGGCTTGAAACAAATGTCTCTGACATCAGGAGTTGCATGCTTTACTGACTGAGCAAGCCAGGTGCTCCAGGAACATTTTTAAATAAATGTTTATTCAATCTTTGACAGAGTGTGAGCAGGGGAGGGGCAGAGAGAGAGGGGGACAGGGGATCCAAAGCAGGTTCTGCACTGACAGCAGTGAGCCCATGGTGGGGCTCGAACTCAGGAACTGTGAGATCACAAACTGTGAGGTCACGACCTGTGAGATGAGCTGAAGTCGGACACTCAACCAACTGAGCCACCCAGGAGCACCCCCAAGGAGAATTTTTTAATGAGAAGTTTTAAGTGTCCAGAAAATTGGGGAAATAGTACAGAGTTCCCATATACCTCCTTTCTCCCATGCTCACAGTTTCTGGGGTTGTTAACATCTTGCATTAACGTGGCATATGTTAGCGTCAATGAATCATTATCGATAACTTGTTATTAAGTAGACTCCATAGTTTACATTAGGGTTCCCTCTACTTGTCGTACAGAAAGTTTAGTGGTTTTGACAAATGTGTAATGATTTGGAACTACCATTCTAGTGTCATACAGAATAGTTCGCTACCCTAACAATCATCTGGGCTCCCCCTATTCATTCTTCTCTCCCTTCCCCAAGCTTCTGGCAATGACTGATCATGTCACCGTCTTCATGGTTTTACCTTTTACAGAATGTAATCTCGCTGGAATTATACAGTATGTTGCCTTACGCGCTGGCTTCTTTCACTGAGCAATATGTTTTAAACGTTCCTACAGGGGCGCCTGGGTGGCTCAGTCGGTTAAGCAGCCGACTTCAGCTCAGGTCATGATCTCGCGGTCCGTGAGTTCCAGCCCCGCGTCGGGCTCTGGGCTGATGGCTCAGAGCCTGGAGCCTGCTTCCAATTCTGTGTCTCCCTCTCTCTCTGCCCCTCCCCCGTTCATGCTCTGTCTCTCTCTGTCTCAAAAATAAATAAACGTTAAAAAAAAAAAATTTAAACGTTCCTACATATCCTGATGTGGCATGATAGCTTCTTCCTTTCTTTCTCTTTCTTTTCTTTCTTTCTTTTTTCTTTCTTTCTTTCTTTCTTTCTTTCTTTCTTTCTTTCTTTCTTTCTTTCTTTCTTTCTTTCTTTTCTTTCTTTTCTTCTTTCTTTCTTTCTTTCTTTCTTTTCTTTCTTTTCTTCTTTCTTTCTTTTATTATTTATTTATTTTAAGAGAGAGAGAGAGTGAGCGGGGAGGGGCAGAGAGAGAGGAAGACAGAGAATCCCAAGCAGGCTCTGTGCCCATCAGCACAGAGCCTGATGTGGGGCTCACACTCACAAACCATGAGATCATGACCTGAGCCAAAATCAAGAGTCAGACACTTAACCAGATTAGCACCCCCAGGCACCCTTGTTTCTTTTTAGTGCTGAATAATATTTCATGCTATGGATGCCTTTTTTTTTTTTTTTTTTTTTTAGATTGTAGGGCAACCCATCCCAAAGCCTGTCTCATTCTCCTTAAAGTGACTTCTTGCGTTTTTATGGCCCACCTCTCCCTGCTGGAATGTAAGATCCATGAGTATAGGAACCTTGTCTATTTCATGCAATCCCATATCCCAGCACAGAGCACAGGGCTTGGTATAGAGTAGGCATCACACAGAATGTATCTCGAATGATGCTTCGTAACTGCTGTTTTTACAAAAATGCAAGAAAATAAACAAGTTTGTAGGTCGAATGTGCTCGGGGACAGTTCCTTTTAACTGCAGGAATTATCAAAGTCCTTAATATGCTAAAGTTCTAGCTTGATAGGTAAATGTTATATGTATTATCATGTCAAGATTCCAAAATATTTCTAACCACTTGTATCAGATGCGGATGCTTATAAGGCAAAATCATAGATGAAAGTTTATAAGAAAATGGAGCCTGTGAATTCCTAATCAACAGAGGCGGCTGTATGTTGACAGGACTTGGTATTCTCTTCATTGATATCCCTGTAGTTCATACAATTGATTGTGCATAATATAATCATGGAGGTTTGTTATTGCTGCAGTCACCTGAATATTTTTACATTGTTTAAAATGAGACAGAGTCGGTCTTCTAAGAATTATTCTTATCCCTGATTAAAAGGCCTCCCAAAGTAGAGCCTAGTTTATGAAGCCAATCACTGAGGAAAAGTACCCAAGTTATCCTAATATGTAAAATGTAATAAGCCATGGTGGTTTGGAGTACTTTAACATCCTCCTCTCTATTCCGATGGGAAATGAGAGGTCCCTGGTGTCATTTCATTTGGGGAGAGCTATTCATCCCAGATAATCCTACAGTTATTCAATTAGCCAAACACCATCATTCTTACTTTTTAAATTAGTTGGAATTCTCTGGTGAAAATCAGTCCAGGTTGAAAACCCATCCAATCATCCGGCAAAAATTGGACTGCCCTCTGAGTTCAAGGTGCTGTGTCAGGTTCTATGATCAATAGAAGATACGTGAAAAATGGCCTGGCTCCCCCAACACCTATAATCTAGCTGAAGAGTCAGCCACACCCCTAGTTTCCAAAGGGGCCTTGAAGCAAGAGACTTACTAGAAACACGGACAACAGAAAAATAATAACGTGGATGCTTATTATTAAAAAAAATAGGGAAAACCAGAAGGCATTTAATCATCTTTGTCCCACTAATAGAAATTTTTCTATATCACGAAGAAGAAACAGGTAAAACCCTGGGAAAGCTCTGAACAGTGTTGTTAGAAAGCTTAATGAAAGGACATCCTCCATGTGCTTCCAGAAATGGCAAATGGTGCCCTATGCCTCACATTTTCCAGAAGCAGGTACAGAGAAATTGAACTTGCCCTGCATGAGAGTTTGGAAGCAACCATTCTCTGAGGATTTCAGTCTTCCTTCAGCTGTGATAATTGGCGATCGCTGAACAATCGAGAAGTCACATGGCTAATGTAATGACCAAAATCACTGTATTGATTGCTCTTGTTTGGTTTCTGTTATTTCAGCTATCAAAACAGAATCTAATCTATTTCGTAGCTGACGGCAATGACTACAGCCCAAATGTATTTGATAGGGAAGGTATTAAACACAGGTTAAGTGTTGAGCTCAGTGAATCTAGTCTGTTAATGGCAGCTCGCAATAGGAGATTGCAGCCCAGCTTAAAGCATCCCAACTTTGCAATTTTCAAGTATCTTCTAGTCCCCATTGGGAATGACAAGTGAATAGCCCTTACCTTTTCTTCACAGTTTGCCCATTTTTCTTTTTATTTTCCATGACTTAAAATTTTTTTTTAATGTTTATTTATTTTTGAGACAGAGAGAGACAGAGCATGAAGGGGGGAAGGTCAGAGAGAGGGAGACACAGAATCTGAAACAGGCTCCAGGCTCTGAGCTGTCAGCACAGAGCCCGACGCGGGGCTCGAACTCATGGACCTCGAGATCATGACCTGAGCCGAAGTCAGGCCGCTTAACCGACTGAGCCACCCAGGCGCCCCTTTCCATGACTTTTAAGTAATCTCTGCACCCAATGTGGGGCTGGAAATTATAACCCTGAGATCAAGAGTTGCATGCTCTACTTGACTGAGCCAGCCAGGGAGTCTAATTTCCATGCCTTAAAAAAAATTTTTTTAAAGTGTATTTACTTTTGAGAGAGAAGGAGAGAGAGAGAGGTAGAGTGTGAGTGGGGTAGGGGCAGAGAGAGAGGGAGACACAGAATCTGAAGCAGGCTCCAGGCTTTGAGCTGTCTGCACAGAGCCCGATGTGGGGCTTGAACTCACAAATACGCAAGATCATGACCTGAGCTGAGGTTGGTTGCTTAACCAACTGGGCCACCCAGGTACCCCCATGACTTTTTTTAAAATTATTTTTAAATTTTTAATGTTTATTTTATTTTTGAGAGAGAGAGAGAGAGAGAGAGAGAGAGAGAGAGAGAGAGACTGAGTGCAAGTGGAGGAGGGTCAGAGAGAGGGAGACACAGAATCTGAAACAGGCTCCAGGCTCTGAGCTGTCAGCACAGAGCCCGTGCGGGGCTCGAACTCATGAACCGTGAGATCATGACCTGAGCTGAAGTTGGCGCTCAACCGACTGAGCCACCCAGCGCCCTCCTGCCATGACTTTTAATAACAGAAATCTCTGCAAAGTGAACTTGAACCTCAAGAAGCATCACAGGTTTTCTTCTATTCTTATCTCTGATGATTTTCCCCATCCTTATTTCTATTGCTTACCCTTGAATTTAGGAAAAAAAATACTAGAGTATATAAATCCTCTGGCAAGAAGACACCTGGTGGTACAGAATTCTCCATAGAAACCTACATATTTTCACTTGATTTTTCGAATTCTGCGAATGCCTTTGAAATGTTGAATCCTTAACTTCACCAAAAGTTCATCCTAGTTAATAGTCTGGTTACAACAAACAAGAGAAAGGATTCACCACCTGAAAATAATTTCAACAGGATGCAAACTGAGCACTGTTTTTCTTTACCTAAAGTGTGAGTCACTCCACCGTCCTGTTCTTTGCCTTGCTTTGGGGAGTTAATGTTTTACAGAAGTTCTAGGGATGGATTGATTTGCTTAGGTGTTGGTTTCGCTTTGATGTGCAATAGACAGATGCTGTCGGACGAAGTTGGTAAGACAAGGCAGCCTCGTCCGTTTCCTGGGGAGCCTCAGGACTCATTTCACAAGTCATCCATTAGAAAACCAAACCCATCTCAAAAGAGACCAACAACAGTACTCAGAGCTCTCCGAGGCAGAGGAGAGCAACCCTGTATCCCTGGGGGCAGATAAAACTCAACCTCTGAACCTCAAAGAAGGCTTTTGTGCTTGGAGGGAGCAAATTTATGACAGTTGATGAACCAAAGAAGTCATGGGCATTTGAAGGAAAAAAAGGTTAACTGAACATTGTCTTTTTGTTGGGTATAGATTTGTTCTTTTTGTTCTTCCCCTTTTGAAGTATTTCTAAAGGGAAGAAAGTCTCCCGCTCAATCACATTTTTTAAAATAATATACAGCATATTCTAAAGAGCACATTGGAGACCTCACACCCACTAGGTAAGAGTTCCAGGACTGTACTTGAGAAGGGGAACTATACTAGTTGAGCAGTAGATAGTCTTAGTGTGAGCCATGGTCAATGGTGGAAGATCCATGCTGATCCTTTGAAAGTTCAGGAAATCTATAGCCAAGGTCACAGCTTGATCTTAGCCAACTTCAAGCCTCTGCATGGAGACAGCAAGGAGCTTCTGTCTCGGTCAAGAAGGTGGCCAGAAATCTCCAGTCATCTGAACCCTGGGATTATTATTCAGAATCATCAGGGCCTCGAAAATACATTAATAGAAATATCGGTCCTCAGGGGTGCTTAGGTAAGGTGAACAACCTCTGATTTGCACTGCTGTTCAAAGAACCACCTGCTAAAGAATGACGATGCTTCTTACAGATAGAGTCTATGGAGAAGAATTGAGAGCATCTAAAAAGGCAACAGTAGCATAAAAAAGAAAAAAAGACAAAACTGACTGAAGTTCATCTGAGAGGCTAATTATTATTCAACCTTCATCTTGAATACCTAGATTTCTGACTTCCTGTATGTACTACGTGTTTCTTA
Source organism: Neofelis nebulosa (assembly GCF_028018385.1). Lineage (NCBI taxonomy): Eukaryota > Metazoa > Chordata > Mammalia > Carnivora > Felidae > Neofelis > Neofelis nebulosa. Next base: position 16,695,922 of record NC_080783.1, read on the forward strand.
ACCCTAACCTTGCCTACTTTCAAGCTTGACTTCATTATGCCCTTACCTCTTCTTATGGCTCCCCCAGTATTGAAACGCTGTTCTCCTCCCAGCTACCCCTGGTACCTCAGATTCCGCTGCCATCCAAGATGAGTCTGTTGTGACAGAAAGGAGGGCATTGTGTATTTACAAATAAGAAGGTTCAAAATCCACTTTATTCCAGCCTCTTTTCCCCCTTGTTCAAGTAACAAAAACACTGTCAGACATTCAGAAAGTTGACGTGTATAGACTAAGTGCACAGATAAACACTCAGGGTACGGTTTGTTTGTTTTATTTTAAATTTCTGATGAAACCCAAGAAGGTCAGGCCCAGGGCCAGGGTTTTTCTTACCTTAGAACAAGATTCCTGTGTCGTTAAAATAAGCAGGCGCCCACCTGAGGTAATATTGGGTGTAGGAATAGTATTTCGAGTCCACAGAGCATTTCCGCCACCGGCCAGCGTCACCCTGATTTCTGAGCTCTTTATTCTGAGCTGATCAATGCCACAGAGAGTTCTGATTCCTAGAGGCAGTTTCAGTGGGATAGGGCAGATGCCGTGTCAAGAAATGTCAGACTCTTGGTTTTCGGGGAAAGGGATCTAGTGGTCCAGGCAATGGAAGAGAATTGAACACTTACCAAGTTGAACTATCCGGACCCATCAAGGGTAATATCGGAATGAGAGTCCTCCAACATGAGCATGTTTCACCGTCCAGGTGTCCCAAGCCAGAGCATTTAAAAAGTTAGGTCATAAACCAGGTAGAAAGGTTGAGCCCTAAGGACTTTTAGAAAACAACGGTTACGGCATCAAAGAATCATCTGGCTGAAAAATTGCTCTGCCGGATTCTGGGCTTCTTTTGTCTTTTTTTTTTTGGTGAAATCTTCCAGACCTGTCTGCTCCCACAGACAGCATGATCTAGGGCAAAGAGTATGTGACTAGGAGTCTGCCCAATTTGGATACTGACTACCCTTCTGGAGCATTTATTCGGTGGTACTTTATATGCAATCTCCTTACCCTTCACTGTTTGCTTCTGTGCCGGGATTATTATCTTTATCACACAGGTGCAAACGCTGAGCCTCAGAGAGGTTCAGTAATTTTTCCAAAATCACAGCGCGAGAACATGGTACTTGAACGCATCAGTAATCAGTGGAAACTTAAATTGTGAAATGGGAGCTGTCAAATGGGAGGTGGCTCTGATGATGGAGGGAAACACCGCATGACGAAGCATTGGAAGAGCATCCCAGCTCGGTGTAGATGTTCACCTCTTTTCAAGCCTGCCTCCCCTGCGCTCCAGCCGGAGCTGGAACTCGGCCCTGTGTCAGAGGAGCTTGTCCCATGCAGGGGATGGTGAATAACCGCCCCCCTCCCTGCCCCTGCGGGCTATGGCTAACTGGGGAATCCATAAGATATCATGGGAGGGTCGGGGCGTGGGGGGCGCCTGGCTGGCTCAGTCTGTAGAGCGTGGGACTCTTGATCTCGGGGTTCTGAGTTCAAGCCCCATGTTGGGCTTAAAACCTACTTAAAAAAAAAAGAATTATGAGAAGTCTAGACCTGTGTTGTCCGCTATGTAGGTGCCAGGCTTAGCTGGCCATTGAGCACTTGAAATACGGCTGGTCCAAACTGAGACATGCTGAAATTGTAAAGAACACACCAAATTTCAAAGATTTGGTCCAAAGAAAAAGAATGGAAAATACCTCAATAATAGTGTTTCTATTGATCACATATTAAACTGATAATATTTTGAATATCCTGGGTTACATAAAAATGTTCTTAAATTAATTTCCCCTTTTCCTCTTTATTTTTTTTTTCACACAGCTTTTAGAAAATATAAATTTAGGTACAAGGTGTGCGTGTATGGCTTGCATTATATTTCTATTGCACAGCAGTGGCCCCGCAACTTTGTGACTTGGTTTCCCTCTTTTAAAGAGTGTCTTTTTAGATGAAATACACACATCTCAATCTATGGTCGAGAGTCCCAGTGCCCTTGGGATTAGCATTTCCCAGAAACAAACTAGTATGTTCCAGACAGCTATATGCACTGCATCGTAAGTGATTAGCTTTGTTTAGTGTCAACTGTTCTTTAAAGTTAAAATGATAACATGGAGTTTGCAGGTGTCTTGAAGATGCAGGAATGTCCTGATGGGAAGGGGAAAAAGAGCTACGAAGCACAAAGAAGCTAGCCAGCATGCCGGCCATGACAGGGGACACGGGGGGCGCTGGGTGAGTGGGAGCAAGATGTACCCAACTGAGGAGTAGCGTTCAGAAAAGAGACGCTACAGGCTTAGATTAATCTTGGGTTTTCTTCTAAGAGGTCTCCTGTCGCTATTAACCTTGAAGTTTTCATATTTTTTTCCAATCAGCTGTTTTTTTTTTAGAAAAGGTTTAGTTTCACAGCAAAATTAAGTTGAAAGCATAGTTTCCTAGATAACCCCCGTCCCCACATATATACAACTTGCCGCAGTATTAGCTTCCAGTCAGAGGGACATACTTGTTTCAGTCCATAAACATGCAGAGATGCATCATTATTACCTAAAGTCCATAGGAAGTTTCGTGGGGGTTTTTTTGTCCTTTAGATACTTTTAATTTTCTGTATGTGTTTGTGATTATATATGTATATGCATATGCATATATATGTATATATATGTATATACATGTATATATATACATATATATATGGTGTTGGCCCCCAGGTTTGTTGAAATCCAAAGCTAAGGTCTCCTCCACGGGTCAGGAAATGAATGAAAAATTTCAGAGCATGAGATCCAGGGTCAATATATTTGTCAGGATGCAGAAAATTGCACAATCTCTGCCATTCAGTTTCCTCATCTGCAAAATGGGAGTGATACTATTAACCTCAGAGAGTTGACATTTGCATGAAAATGAGAGACCACTGCATGTTTGGTCCAGAGCAAGCACTCCATAAATGACAATGATTATGAATTCGCTAAATAACGCCCGTTTCAAAGAACCTCTCTTTTGAACAATGAACGAGTCCTATCTGAATCGCTTGCCAGCTTCTACCCCAGGGCTTTGAATCACATTCTTGCTTGACGAACTTCCAATACGCTTGTCTGGTTCTTGCACACGGCAGCTGCTTGGACACCGCCTTCCTAGAGCTTATGCTCCCTTGGTCTTGGAAAGGTCCAGCCTTAATCTTTAGTAAATCTAGCTTGAAAATTCTGTGGTCTCGGAATGTTTTACAAACCTTCACCACTCTCTAACTAACTGCTCTAATGAAGAGAAAAATGGTAATTGAAATGAGACTAATTAGATTGTCAATTACCTGCCTCCTCACATAGGTAATTGAAATCCCCCTAATTATGGTGTCTGTGTGTCTAGATGCTTTGTACTGAGGAATTATTAATGGAAAGCAGCTTTAGATGAAGTAACAGGAAATCTTGAAAAATGATTTAGAGAAAATTTGCTGTAAAGCGTTCGTTCTTTCAAAGCAAAGATATTATATATCCAATCCAGCAATGAAGTCATCAAGGGGGAAAGAAAATCAGTCCAGTATTTTGCCTTGACTATAAAGTTCAGCTTTAAAGGCAATAAGATGATATTAAACCTTGTCCTTGACCTTAATTTCTATCTGCTATTTACCCCCTCCCCCTTTTTTTTAAGCCTCCCTTTGGGTCCATGGAATTCTTTTTGCTTGGAAGGAATCAGCAGGTCCTTAGAGGACCTCAGGATAAATATAGAAAGTGGGATTTGCAGATGAGGCACAAAAATGTACATAATATTAACTATATACATCAAACAAATGACTTCCTCTGAGTGCCCACTAGGAAGAGCTTTTATTGAAGTAGCTTCAAGGGTGAGTAGGGAAGGCAGTTTTGATTCCGAAAAAAAAAAAAAAAAGTCATAATGATGAAATCCTTAGAATTCTCACAGCTAGGAAGGTGGTTTCCAAAGTTAAGGCAAGTAAATTCTTAGAAACAAGGCCCCTTCCATACCCATTTCAATGTTTTTGTAGAAGAGTTTCCTTAGACAGAGTTGAAAGGTCACACTGATGATTGTATTTGTATCGGGATAATTTTTAAAGCTTTTTCCATCACTGTGACCACTGATAGCTCACCGGTTTTATAATAACCTGGAAGTTAGGCAGCAAAGATCTCATGACCTCCGTCTGAGATGTGGGGAAAGCACAACATGAAAAGCTGAAGTGACTTGACCAATGTGAATTATTGAAGACAATCGGGTAATTATCTTATTGAATAGAGTCTTACCAAATGGAGTCTTGCTCCTTCCCTGCTTGGCTTTCTGTGGCAAAGCAGGAGGCCTGGAGGGTCACCTGGCTGGCTCAGTTGGTGGAGCATACAATTCTTGATCTCAAGGTTGTGAATCCGAACCCCAAGTTGGGTGTAGAGATTACTCAAGAATAAAATCTTAAAAAAAAAAAAAAAAGAGCAGGAAGCCTGGTTGAGTGAAATATCATTACTATTATTATTTTAATCAAGTGAAGTTGCAAAATAAAACGTGCCTTCCCTGCTTGCCGTTGGCAGGCTACCATTTTGTGATTTTGACCCATCTCCTTGTAGCTATGTAAATAGTAGGTACCTTGGAAGTTTTAATATTATTCTGGTTTTACACTCATCATGGAAAAGCTCCTGTGGGCCCCCAAGAGGGAATTGACCATGACAGCATGCTATTTAGATCAACCCCAGATCTAGAGGATTGTGAGGGAACGGCTCATATTTTGGCCAGTGCGTGGCTAAAGCCAGGCTCTTACTCCAGTGGCCCAACCCCGCACCCCCACCCTACCCCAGCATGGTGTTTATGCTTCAGAGATAATGCACTCAAGGGTTCTAACCATGGGAGTCCAGGAGTGAAGAAGCACTATGGTCTGTGACGTCTGGAAAATGGCGGATGGTGTCCTTGCACCATTGGGTTTACTCTCAGTAGCAACATCATGTGACACCAAGAGCTGAAAGTTGTGTCCCTCCCCGCGAAATGAAATGGTGGTGCGATAAAATCATTTTAGTGAGTAAAAACCAGTATATTTTTGGAATAAAAATATGATGTAGTAGGAAATAGCAAGGTGCAAAGTACAAGTAAAATGAATGACTTTGAAAAAAAAATGTTGAGAATCTCTGATGTGTAGATTTAGGGGAAAACCCAGTCCCCTCTCTAGAAGGTATTTAGAGGTAGGACTCTATATTGGACTGAGTAAGTAACCTTCTGATTCTTGCTTGTTTTAGTAGCAAGTGGAGACCCATGCCGAGATACTGGCCTTCTGGGGGAATGAGAGTTGAATAAGTACATTTGACAGAAAAAAAAAAAAAAAAAGCAAAAAACCACATTGTCTTTGATCCTCAAGCTGGGGAGGTGGGTCATGCTGGTTATAATGACAATTAAATACCTTTGTTTCAGGAATTCCTAAAACTGCTGGGTGGCTTACATGGCTATATTCTAAACTATGATAAGGAATCTCAAGTTTTCTAATCTTCATTGTGATGGGCTCAATCAATGAGGTGGGGAAATTTAGTTAATAATTTTCCTTCCTCCATCTGTTCACTCTCTCTGAATTACAAAAGCCCAATTAAGCACATTTCTATATAGTCAGAATAAAAAGAACTGAAATTAAAAAAAAATAATAATTGCACACTCGTAATTTCTAGTATGTGTTGGGTTGGAGAGAGAGAAGGGAAGGAAAAAAAAAAACCGTGAGCAAAAAGTGTCTTCAGGCTTTCTGGAAACTGCTAACTGGTTCACCAGTTCACCTAGTAAGAATGATTCAAATTGTGCTGATGTTGATTTCTGTTTCAGATGTTAATATCTGTCTTCTTTTTGTTGCTTTGGGTGTAGGCCAGTGATGGTTTCTGATTGCACAGGAACTGATGGCATAGCAACGCTGTGTCATGGTGGGATTTGATAGATGAGCTGTGAACTTTCCCATCAACTCCGAGTACCTCCCGTTGGCAGTTTCGGCCCTCAACCTGGTTTCCTTCCTATCGCATACTCCATTTGTCTCGAGCGTCTATGTTGTACTTTCTCTGGTTCCCAGCTCTATTCATCCATCGAATCATGGGTGCATCATTTATTAAAGTCCTGCTGTGTGCTGAGGGCACAAGGAAAGGAAAAGGAAATTATAAATACTCGCCTTCGGAAACTTACAGGCTTCTTAAGAATCTCCAGGCTCAATTCACTATGAGGAGCCTAAGGCACAAACTCCCTATCTGCTAACCCGACAGCTATTTTCAATGTCCTTCTCCCCCTACATCTTCCCACACAATCAGGGGTGATTGTGTCACTGTTCTGACCAATGAGGTATCAGAAGAACCCGATGAAGGGGAGGGGGTCCTAGCATCGGTACTTCCTGATAGAAGACAGGAAAGTGGCTGGCACTTCTCACGCTGTCTTTCTGTCTTGAACAAGTGGGGACACCTGGTGCCATCTTGAGATCATGAATCGATAATCCGGAAGGAAAAGTCAAGAGAGTAACAGGTTCTGTCTCAACTAACACTATTACCCACCGTTTTGAGACTGTGTGTTATTTATTTAAGGCCCTCTAAGCCAGGTGAAGTTTGACGAACTCTATCTCATCATTGATCTGGCTGTACTTGACATTTTCATGGGTTTTTCCTTTCCTTCTATTCCAGTTCTAACCATTCCAGTTCTATTCCATTCTAACTGTGACCTAATCCTCCAGCAGGTTATATGATTATCATTTCTACTGGCTACCTGGAAACCTTGGGTCTTCCACACCTTTTTGGTATCATTTCTTTTTTCCCCTTTGTCACTATTTAAAAAAGAGTTTCACTGGGAAAGATAAAAGAAAAGCAAATCAAAACATTGAATTCCACAGCAACTTGGCTTTACATGAGATAGTATGTGATAAGTTCCTGACACATAGCAGGTGCTCATGGAACTTATGGCACTTATGGAAATCATGGTTTTTCTTCTCTTGGAGCTGAGGCTGCTCATCTTAAGCAGCTGAGGACTAGTCATGAGATCATGTGGGTGGCATAGGAGTTGAGGCAAAAGAATCTATTCATTTTCATTGATTTGGCCTCAAGAGCACTGTTCAAAACTTCCCTTTTCAATGTATGAGCATTTCCCCTCCACACACTCCTTTGTGTGGTGTTGTAGAAAGAACCCACGACCATGGATTAGGAGAACTGTGTCTTAGCCCTCCATCAGCTAAGGGCTCGTATACACCTGAGTAGTTCACATCAGTTTAGAGGCCCCATAGGTGCCCACCATGGATCAGTCTCTGCTGCAGCCTGAAACACAGAGATGAGCAAAGAACTATCATTTCTGCCATTGAAAAACTTCAGTGTTCTTAGAAAGAAGAGCTATCTGAACAAATTATTCCGGATCAGTATTGTCTACGTGTTGATGGAGGTTCACACAGGACCAATGGGAACATAGAAAAGAATTGGGAACATAGCAAAGAACATAGCCCTGGAATTGATCTTGGAGTTGGAGGAGATAATGCTGAAGGTGAGGACTGCCTCACTAGGTGAAAAGGGGGAGGGGGGCCATCCTAGGAGAGGAAATGGCATGAAAAAAACATTTTCTCCTATGTAAGTTGGAAGTTTTGGATTGGCGATTCACAGACCTCTCTTAGCTTCAGCGTGTCATTCGGTATTTGCTTGTCTTGTTTCTTTGGAAAATGCATGAGTATTTATTTTCCCGAGAGCTATCAAAACTAAGAATAGAAAGAGAGTAGAAAGAAAGAGTCTGTGTCGGTAGAGCTGTCCACAGCCATTTCGGCATCTCTCGTTTTGGCTCTCAGGTTTTACGCAAGTCAACGGACACATCCACAATTTCATTCTCTTCTATGAATACAACTTTATCAACTATGTAAAGCATCACAATGGGTTTGAAGTGGCTATTGCTATATTTTGGGGGTGGGGGGTGGACTGTGAACATTGTGCAGTATGAAGGGTCTATAAACTTAATTTAAGAAAAAAAGACTCCTCTAAAGTTAGAAACAAGGAGCACCGGAAGTTTCTGGGTTGTAACGGCTCATTCTACCTCTGACTAAGACAGGGTCTTGTAAATTATATCATTGGGCTAGTTAGGGAGGCTGGAATATAAATCTCCAGGAGAATAATGCCTTGTTCATGTTATATCCCTGATAACTAGAACCATGGTTAGTACATGTTGGGTGCTCAGTAAAAATCACTTAAATGAGTAGGTAGCTGGGATGATCTGTTTCTGTGATCAACTGCTTGGACCACAAGCAGGTCCTATAGGTCCAGAAGGCAGTAACAATTCCCAACCTAAGCTTTACCTCACAGGATAAGGCAACTGGGGTGAGCTTTCCAATGTGCGGAGACCCCAAATTTCCCCAAACTCCCTTGCTGAGTAAGAGGCATTGAAGGGAATTTTTTGTTCGTTTTATAATCCATTGGAGTCTTCTTCCCACATACCTTTGGCTGATAGGTTGGCAAATTCAGGTTCAGTACAGGGAGAGAAAAGCAGCCTTGGTCAATGCTCAAAAGTATAAATCTAAAGATAGATCACCCTGTCGAAGCTGGTTGCTAACAGAAAGCCCATAATATATGTCTCATCAGGTACAAGTCGGATCTGAAGTTTAAGTGTTCGAATGCCACCTTGTTGACTGGCTGACCTCTGGTTTAGGCAGGTGTTTTTATGCATGAACTTTGTGTGAACTTGGAGAGGCGAAAGAGTGATCTACTAGTGGGTGAGGGTTAAGGGAAGTGGCCTTGCCCGGGCCACTGTGGGTTCCCCGGGGACACTGGAGAAGGCCCTGCCTTACATTGTCTAATAAAGTCCCGTAAAAGGGAGAATTAGTCCTAGTGTGGTGTCAGCACAGCTATAAATTCTTATGCAATAATAAAATAATAGGACGCTATTAATTCAACCATTCTGGTTGCTTCTGAAATAGGATTAAAGTAATATCATTGATTCATATTTTCAACCGCTAATACATTATTTTCGAGAACTATTAACTGCTTTAAAACCAGCGTGCCATAATACGGCGGGACGAGTTAGTGAAATATTTCGACCGATTCCAGCAATTAACTTCATTTAAAGCTACTCGGCACATTTTGGAATTAAGAAGTATGCTCTGGAATGACTTAGAGATAAATGAAAATGAGACAAGGAGTATTTTTGAACTTCATCAGTCTTGCAGGTGAAAGTTGGGTCGCATTTTCCTCCAAGAAAAGAAACTTCAGTAGACATTTAAAATGTCAATCTCTCATATATTTTGTACCTTTGAACCAGAGGGACAAGAAAAAGCGTAAGCATTTATTGAATTCCTACTTTGAACAGTACATTGTACTAAATACTTTCGCTCTATGGGCTCATTGAACCATGATCTGGATGAAGTCGAAATAGGCTTGCTATGTTCTCCTGCTCGAGACCTACGGTCTTAACAAAAAAACGACATCCGCACCAGGTTCTATGAGTAGGAAGGTGTGGTGGAGCTTGGGAGGTGGATAAATCCCTTCGTCAATGCTCTGGACTAGAAAACAATGCAGGTGTCTTGTGTATATGTGTTAAAAAGCAATAGCTTAAGCTGTTAAATGTAAAAAACAATATCATGGCAAACAAAATGTGTTGGTCTCCAGCCACTGAAAAGGAAATAAGGAAAGAAAAATGTTTTCACTCAGTAAAAACTGAAGGACAGGGAATTCCAGCATTTTGTACAACCAAGAAGCATACGTGTGTGTGTGTGTGTGTGTGTGTGTGCGTGTGTGTGTGTGTGTGGTGTTAAGAGTGGTTTGGTTGCTGGAAGGGTTGAAAATGAACTGAAATAAGAAAGAAAAAACAAACAAATACACAGAAGGAAACTGGCATAGAAGGTTCTGCTGGCAAATGGAAAGAAATGTCTAGACCAGGAGATTTTAATGACTCCTTCTTCCTCAGAGCTTACACTGTCAACCACTCCTGGTAGCCAGGGGACCATGTATGATCAGCCTGAGATGTTTTTGCATATTTTTCTGAGAAGTCACCAGATTAGCATCGAATAGGTGTCTGTGGGGCTCTTTCAGGTTGCCAAGGAACAAAGACACCACCAGTAAAAGGCATTTTCTAAGGGTTCCAACGCTCAAGCAGTTGAGTACTTGGGTCCTTCTCTTGCATGAGGGGCCCTAGCAATGTATTCTCATGGTCTTGCAATTCCTCACCTTCGTTAGTACGGATCCAGCGTGGAGAGTCATATGGGATAGTTATCCAGAGTGTTTAAGGGCACATCCTAGAACAGAGAATCCTTAAGTGTGCTCAAGTCTTATAACTCACCTAAAAATGAAACTATTCTCTCAAATTTGACAACAATTCTGAAATCTCACATGTTATTACCAATATTAAGTTGTGAAGTTGAATTAAAACTCTCTAGCCTATCAATTTAATTTTTTTTATTAACCATGTTAGAGGAAAGACTGATTTATCTTTTTATTCCCTCTATAAAAAAAAACACTGTTACAAAATAATTGGCATATAAAAAGCAACCAAAGAGAAAGCACCGTCGATGCAGGAAGCGTGTTATCGAGGTACATCAGCCAGTTGTGTTTCTGGATTTTCCAATGTTTGTAGTGTTGGTGGTGATTTGTATCTTCAATTCAGATAAATATCGCTTCCAACCTACTGTTATGTTCATAAGTTTGTATCCTTTTTCTTAAAGAGGGCTCTTGTGACCACATAAGCTTCAGGACTCACGGATTTTGGATATTCCATTGGGAGAAGCAGAAAATAATCTCATCGGCCACAGAAAATAATCTCATCGGCCAAAGGGCTCTGATTTAAAAGACAATAAGGAAACAGGAGAAGTTGCGTAATTTCTTGAGCCCAGGGCAAAATGCAAACGCAGGGCTCCTTGTTCAGAGTTCATGAAGAATTTCAAGATGGCGGCAACGGCATTAAACCATATGCTGTGTCCCTCCTTGCCCAGTAGGTGAGTCTACAAAGGTCCCACACCCATGAAGCCGGCCCCGACAGGAGAGTGGTGCATGGTTACACTGCTTGTCTGCTTCTCTGGTGCCTACCTCAGCAACAAGGATCTGAGGTTCACTCTCAACAGCAGCCATTATGGCGACAGCTTTATGGCTCTTGCTTCTACCAACAAATGGATTCAGCTCTGCTCTTTTTCCCTGACTTTTACCTCCTGCTTTTACATGCTTTTATACTTCTGTCTCCTACTGTTTCTCACATTCAAATTCTCTGAGAGAGAGAAAGAGAGAGTGAGAGAGAGAGAGAGAGAGAGAGAAGTGGTTAGGTTAATTCATAGTTATCCAGAATGAAGCACCGTATTGGGTGGAATTCTCATGTGCAGGTGTTTCATGGACCACTAGGCAGCCTATAAATAGCTGCTTTGGGTCAGGTAGCAATCTTGGTCTAATCAACTTGTGGCAAGGGTTGCGGTGTCATAGCAAAGACTCGATGACTTATTTGCTTCTAACTCCTTCACTTAGAGCCGTGGACTTGGCAGCAATGGGAAGCTTTTCGGTGGGCAGGATGACTGGAAGACATTGGACCTGCTCTGTCCAATCCAATGTGCATAAGGTCCCATGCTAAGCTCCTGGAAAAATATTTAACCGTATCATATATTGCAGTACAAAAGCTGAGTTCTGCAAGTTAAAAAATACTGTGTTCCCAAATTGGGGTGATTTGAACATTGGAAAAACAGAATGTGAGGCTGGCTCCCTCTGAGAATCTCACTCTGCTTCCTTATCAGATTTCAGCCTTCTGTGAAGGCATTTTCAAGTGGCTGTAATTGCCTGCCGGTATACACTTTGTACCCTCATAAATCTTCACTAGCACAGAAAAGTAAATTGTGTTGTGTTTGAGAATTCTTTGGAAATGTATTGCTGTTGGGTAGTGACAGGGATCCAAGGTAAAGGAGAAGGTGCATTCTCAAGGTGAAAGGCGCCAGTCCAGGCACAGGGGTGCTAAGGGATGGCAGTGAAGGCAAAACCCAGCCGAGGAGCCTTTGAGCAGCTGTCTTTTCTGCGTGGAGCAAGGGCCTGCGGATGGGACAGCTGGGGCTGACGGTCCCCCAGAGGCGATTTAACTAGTTTCCGTCCGGAAGCTGCCGTGGGGTGACGCCGTTCTGTGCATCGGAGCGTCTTAAACTGGTTGACCCTCCAAAGCTCCTGGGTGGATTTTTACAAACGCAGCCTTCGAAAATAAAATCTCAGCCCCAGCGATGTAGGTGTAGCTGGGAGCCTCGGTCTGAAATCAGACCATTGGTCCAAATTTCAGTTTGAGAGCTTACTGGGTGACTACTCTCGACTCTTGTTCTCTGGTCTATAAAATATAGGCAACCATCTTACCTTTGCCATCAGGTCTTGTGAGATTACAGGAGACGATGAGAATGTCAGCAAAATGCATAAAACTTTGGGAGTGCCCAACACATTCTGATTATTATTTTACATACACATAGTACAACCATGTGTACTTACGGAGGGAGGGGCTCGCACACAGGTTTCCGAACATACGTACACAGAAACGCAGGTAAATTACATTAAGGCTTAATGCACCATCAGAAAGGGGATACTTGCCTATAAAGTTTCTTTTGAAATTCGCTCTTGAAAGATGAGCAGCGTACCCTTGAACATGTGTTAAAAATTAAGTTGGAATCCAAACGCAAGATGCTTACAAAGAGGCATAAGTCATATATGGAGGGACTCGAGTTTTGACAGACAACCAAAAGATTTCAGGGGAAAAATTATCCAGAAGCTGAAGCAATCAACCCCTGAACTGCCAAGCAAAGGGAAGAAAACAAGCTGGGCAAATATAAGGACAGTGTATCCCGGGCAAAAGCAACACGGATTCATTGTGCTACGGGGCAGGAGTGGAGAATAGCAGCGAGGCACCGTCTTTTCTCTCCAATTTACAATTGTGCCTCTCTGGATTGTCAATTCCTGCAGGGCACGGACCAGGCCTGTTTCACTCCCTTGAGCTAGATCCTTACATATCACCGTGTGCAGATTAGCATTTAATAAGTGTTTGGGAAGATGACTGATAATATGGCGGTGCACTCGGTAATTTAAGGCAGGCTGTGTTGGTAGTAAGAAGTTTTATTTCCCTTCCTGTGGGAACCCCTTCTCTGCTTGACTTTTCCTGTTGATTGTAAGCTCCCTTGGGCAGGAAACTTGTTTGTCTGTATGTTTATTAAGAGAGGCATTGGGCAAATTGTGACGAAGTACCCAGTGATAACAGGGAGTAAAAATTTCATGAGATGCTATCGAATGATTCATCAACAGATAGATCCAGGATATTACCACCAACTGCTACATTAACTAGTCATGTCATAACACCATCAAAATGCTAATTAGATTGTCTGGCATGATTTGTTATTAAAACAAAATCAATCCAAGTTTCCCATAGTTCTTGAATTTGAATAGTTTTCCCTCTCGAATACTTGCTTCAGGGTTTGTTGGGTACCATTTAATTCTTTTGCTTTGGAGATAAACAAAGCTTTTGTGCATCTTCTCATTGCTCCTATGGACCCTCCCCCTCCCCCCCCCCCCCCAAGCACTCTAAACCTTCGACAGAGGTCTGAGTCTGCAGAATAGTGAATCGAAATCACTAAGAGAGGATAAAGCATGGTGTTAGGAAGGTGCCAGGAAGAAGAGACTGCTCATGTTGTCCTATCTTGGGATTGAGCCAGGGCTGACGGGCTGGCTGCTTGCAGCTGGACAAGGCAGGTGGGAAGGACTAAGATCTAGAGCTAGAGGCATCCATTGGCATAGGGTAGTCGCTGGCAGGAAAATAATAAGGGCAGGCTTACACAGAGGAGGTCTGTCCAGCAGGCCAAGTCTGGTATCTTGGGGACAGAGGCTTCAGAAGCGATCAACCATAGACAAAAATTCAAGCTGAAAGAAAGGGGCTGTTCTAATGAGTAGGAATCACTCAGCCTTGGAAGGGGCAGGCTGCCCTAAATTTTTTTTCCTAAGTGGTCACTGACAACTTTTGCCTAGGAGTCTAGGCAGAAGCCCAGCTATTGAGATGCTGGGGCCCACATGGTCGGATGAAGAGGGAGAAAATGAGGGGCACCGGTCAGACCTGGGATGCTGTGTCATGGCTGAATTGACTGCAAGATGCCGTACTGGGCCCCAAACAGGGTGGTTCCCGCAGGGCCAAAACGATTGCTGTAAGACAGGAACTGGGAGTGGGGCTGAGCCTGTAGAGACCACGTGATCCCACTGGGAGAGAGTCTGGCAGCCAGCATGGGCCTGGGATGTGGCAGCCAAATCTTCTGCTTTGACTCCTGTCCCCAAATGTCCAGAACCGTGGAATTGGCCATCATTCTTGAAGGCAGAGACAGCAAATCGTGATGCCGAGAGCACATGCTCTGGAGTGAGATGGTTCGGCTTTGACTCCTAACCAGGAATGCCAGATTTAGTCAAATAAAAGTACAAGGCGCCCAGTTACATTAGAATTTCGGATAAACAATGATGATTTTCTCTAGTATAAGTATGTCGCAAATATTACATGGGACCGTATATATATATATATATATATATATATATATATATATATATAGTGTAAGTGTATCCCGTGTAATATTTGGGACATACTTACACTAAAAAAAAATTGGTCATTGTTTATCTGAAATTCTGATTTAACTGGGTGTCATGTATTTTGTCTGGCAACCTCCTCCTAACTTATACTTTCTAGCTAGAGGAACTTGGGAAAGTTATTTCATACCTGACTTTCCTCATCTGTGGGATGGAAATGATCCAAGTCATACGGTTGTTGTGAGAACTGAATGAGATAGCACATGCAAATTATCAGCAATTAATAGTACCTGGCACAGAGCAAGTGCTCAAAAATGACTACTTTCGCTTTTTATGGCTCTTATCACTATATCTGAGAGTCAGTCTCAGTTACTGGCGTCCAGTAGGGTCTTTTCATTTTTATGGAAAAATGCAAGGCAAGCCTTCAGGAAACTGGTGAAATATCTTATTCATTTCTTTATTCACAACTCTATTCCCCCCAAAATCATACAGATCTTACAATAAAAGAACAGGTACGCAAACTCAAAGATAATCGCCGTAAGAAAAAAGACAATCACCAAGAAGTTCCATAAGAGACAAAGAGAAAACAGAGTTCCACATATGGCAGCTGAGTAGAAAGTTAAGTTCTGAGTCTGCTAATAGCTCTGTGGAAAAGGAATGGTGGGAAATTGGAAAGTGGTTTCAACACACATTTGCTGTCCCCCAACCACCCTTCTCTCTACCGCTTTGCCCTCCTGACGCCCCATTTATATATGTTCTCCTGTCGAGCCTTGCTCCAGAAACACTCCTACCCTAATATCAACTTAAGTTAGTAACTTCCTTCAAGAGTATTTCCACTTAAACTCATTGTAAACACAGGACTTACCTTGTGTTAGAAAGGACTTCTGGTGTTAGTGCTTCACGGGTAGAGAGAGAGTTTTGTCTGGTGCTAGGTTTGGGGTGGGGAGTTTTCCAATCAAAGCAGCGGCCCAGTAGAATCACCTGGGGCTATAGGTGATTAAAACCTACAAGCCCAGGGCACAACTTACACCAATTTCTTCAGAATCTTTAGGGATAATACCCAGGAACCAGATTTTTAAAAAGTTTTCCAGGTTATCCACCTTGGGCAGCCAAGGTTGACAACCATGGAGCTAAGAGGACTATACCTCTGTGCAAATGATTTATATGGCAAGACTTATGAGATAACCATATAATCCAGGAAATAATAATAACCATGATTTTAAAATTTTTACCATATGTCTGTTACATATATATACTTCCAACCCTTACAACACGGAGGAGTGTTTTTATTCACATTTTACAATGAGGAAACAGAAAATTATAAATCATGCAGTAAGTAAATGAGTCCAAAAGCAATTGGATGCTTGACTCCCAAGCCAGAGCCCTTTGCAGTAAGCCATGTCGTGGAGGAAGGCGGAATCTGTTCTTTTGGAGACCGCACTCAGTGTCCTTTCCTCGGGCCTTATTTTCATCCGTGCCTGGTGGTCATTCAGGTCTGTGTCTTGGGAACTTGTAGGGAGCAAGCTCTGGCTGGCCTTTGCTCTGACATTTTTAATTCCCCATGGGTGCTCTGTGCCCTCTGAGGACGAGTCAGAGAGGGGAGAGGAGCAGACACCCTTGTTTGGGCTTTGTTGGATGAACCCGTCTGAAGACAGACTTGTGAAAGGTGCGCCAGGGTTCTTGGGCTCTAATTAAATAGGGTTTTGCCTGACAGGTTCAGCCAGTTGAGCAGGACTTGATTGCATCTGTGCCAATGGCAGAGCGTGAATAAAAAGTAGGAGCAAAATCAGGCACCCGCAGATCACTTCAGCCCTTCCCATTAGGGACCAGTTAACTATTTTACCAGGGAAGCCCTCTTTCCTAAAACAGAATGCGACGCTGTCATATTTCATCACTAGGCCGTGCATGGAAGGACCTGCCAGGTTTTTCCAGTTTGCCTGTTCAAACCCTCAACCTGCATGCCTGTATGTGTGCACGTGTGTATGCATTTGTCTTCATTCATGCATTGCTCATTTTTTTAAATCAGTTTCCCTGCTTATTAATTTGATCACACAACCCGTATTTTTTGAGTGCTTGCTGTGTGACAAGGTGCTGTGCTAGGTTCTGGGTGATCCTTCCTAAACAAGACAAAAATGGTCCTGTGGCCATGGAACTCGTAGGATGGGGGTGGGGGGGAGAGCTCACCAGTAAACAAACAAATTATACGTTTTACCCATATAATTATCTACTGCGATAGAGGCTATTAAAAAAAAAAGAAAATGGGTGTTATGAGCAAGAAGAGATTAAATTTTTGATGGATAGAGGGGTAACAGGTAGGGCTGTGTCTGGGAAGTCTTCTCTGAGAAAGCTGTATTTGAGCTAAGCTATAATTTCGCAATTAATTTTTTTGTCTTTGCATCATATTGTCATTGAGTATTTTTCTAAATTCTTTTATCTGTTTTGTCAAGAATGGGGGGCACCTGGGTAGCTCAGTCGGTTGAGCGTCCAACTTCGGCTCAGGTCATGATCTCGTGGTTCGTGAGTTTGAGCCCCACATCGGGGTCAGTGCTGTCAAGGCAGAGCCTGCTTCCTATCCTCTGTCCCCCTCTTTCTGCCCCTCCCCCGCTTGTGCTCTATCAAAAATAAATAAAATAGTTAAAAAAAAAAGGATGCCAATTGTACATACATTTCTTTGTGTTTTCCTACTTTTCATCTGTAGATTTTTGAGCTAAGGGTGATAGATTATTACATTAATAATCCATATTAATATAATATAATATGATATAATATAAATCTAATCTAATTATAATATAAATATATTAAAAAATACAGCCCCAGCATCCCACAGAAGATCATCGTAGATTTAATCCCCCTATTTTTTTCTTTTATAAATCACCCTTTTGTCACCATTACCTTCTTATTTGGGGATATACTTTATCATTTGCAAGCACTTTTAGGTATATTACTGCACTGATCTTCACCAACAGCCCTGCAGGATACAGAGAGCACTGTCTCTGTTTCAAACAGTGAGAAATCATAGTTCTAGAGGGTCAGTGTTTTGTTCAAGTTCCTATGGGCTAGTGAGTACTGGAGAGAAGTCAAGAACCTAGGAGTTTTTTTGCTCCTAAGCCAGGAATCTTTCATGCAGAGTAGGCAATTAGAAACTTTTCTCCTTCTCAGCCTCTGCCCTTCTCCCCACCCTGCTCCCCCAATGCACACACATTTCTCTCTCTCCCCAGTTCAGAGCATTTTGGGGAAAGACCGATTTAGAGGTTTCATTTCTTGTGTGCATCACCATAACTCCAGAAGAAATCTGCCTGGCCCCTGTTCCAGCTTTCCAACCTAGAGTTAATCAATAAATAAACCAGTAAATACTTAAGTTCAATATTTATGTATTGGTTGCACTGGTGATACATTGCTGAGCAAATAGACAAGAATTCCTGCCCTCACTAAGTTTACATTCTCCCAAGAGAGGCAGTCAATAAGTAAATCAATAAGTAAATATATATAATATGTCGGATGGTAAGCTGTGGAGAAAAAGAAAACAGAGAAGAGAATTAGGGAGTGCTTGGGGGGAAGGTGTCAAAATTTTAAATAAGATGGGCAGAATGACCTCCCTGAGAATGTGCTCTCTGTATAGTCACGAGGTCATCTGGAAGAAGAACGTCCTAGGCAGAGGGGACACGGACTGAGCTGCTGGCCAAGGTTCAGGACTCATCTGCCGAATCCCACTCTTGAACTTGAACTCTGTTTTTACAAAGGCACAATATTAAAAATGCTGGTTAGACACAGTTGAAATCATATTTTTAAGGATTAGGTTCTATATTCAATTTCACTGTGGGCTAAATACCCTATCGTGGGCTGTCCAGAATGCCAAACCACCATGAATAATGTTTCCATGGGAAAATGTTTTCTGAGTTTCAACCCACTGACTTACAAATGAACTTAGGAACAGAACTGGTGAGTAAGCCGAGAGCTGGCTGTGTTAATTAAGGGGCAATTCTACCCCATCTCCCTCTTTCGGCTCGGATAGAATGCTATTGACTGAGCCTCCACCATTCTGACATTCTTTTTCTGGCCTTATCCTTTCTCTAGTCTTTTTGGTTCCAACCTGTATTTTCCACTTCCCCCGCAGGGCTTCTCTTTTTGCCCTTAGATCTTTGAATAATCCTTCGTGAAGCCATATTGAAAGCCCTTGATTCCCCTTATTCTCTGCCTTCAGAAGAGCTGCTGTCTATCTCACCTTAATTGTAGTGTCTCAGAGATTTCCCAAGGCTTTCTTTCCATGCACTTGGATTTATTTGTATTATTTCACTGTCTGCTTCTGGCAATGGCAGTGCATTTAATGCCAGTAATGAGCATTGCACCTGGAAAATTCTGAGCCACCTCACAAATAGATTAATGAATATATGTTGTATGTTTTTATGAAATTAATGACTACCTGCTCTTCATTAAATGGTGAATTCTTAAAGTTCCTTTTCTCTGTAAGGAACGCTCCACCGTCTGTTTGAAATTGACTGTACATGTTCATAAAAGTAATTGGCTAGGCTGACTTTCTTTTTCTTTCTTTCAACTCTGCCTTGCACTCCGTGGAGGTCGGGTGGATGGATAAATAGTTTTGCACCTACAGAGAGGCACGATGGGGTGTCAGAAATCTGTAGCATCAGAGTTAACAAATGAAAGGGAGGTGGGGTTTGGGGTACCTGTACACTGAGAAGGCTATTTCAGATTATTCTGTGAATTTGCCTTTGGGGTTTGCTGGGTCTGCATGGAAGATGAAGAAGGATATATATATATATATATATATATATATATATATATATACACCCCAACTAGTGAGCACAATTTTCTGCATTCCAATTTACACAGGAGACCAGTAGGGTCAAATACACTATTGTGGGCTGGCTAGAAAACAAAGCCTAGAAAACAATCATAGTTAACAGGTCGTGAGCGCCTGCTATGTTCCAGTTTCATAGGAATTAGCACTTTTATTTCATAACCTCCTAGGTGAGCCCCAGAGACATAGAGGTCAGGTCGCTTGTCAAAAACCATCCAACTAGTAGAGTCAGAACTTGACCCAAGGCAGTCTGATTGTAAAACGCAAACTTTTAACCTCTACCCACCACTATTGCCTATGGAAGATAAAGGAGAACAGAGATTTTCCATTTTTTTTCTTCTTCCCCTCGGTGACTCTCAACGGGGGCTCAAACCCAAAACCACTTTGATAGCTCACAGATACCGGTCCTGGTACTGGCCCTGGCTTTCTAACCAGCATGCATCAGAATGGCCCACAGGCTTTGTGAAAACTCAGAGTTCAGGGCCACCCTAACAATGGTGCAGCTGACGCCAATGCTCCTGAACTGGGGTGTGCACTATGAGAACCCTGGGTGAGGTCCTCCTCGTAGACCCCCATGGGTTAGTAGCATTCATAATGATAACTTTGCATTTTCCCCGCACGTTGCTGCTTCCCAGGCCTTGGGTCAATAGCGTCTTGGTCCTTAGCGCAGTGCTGGGCTTTATCTCGGGCAAATGTTAGTTCCACTGCATGGATGAGAAAATTAAGGTTCAGCGACGGTAACTGGACAGTAAGTTCCACATTGTTTAGCACGCCAGTGGCAAAAGCTGGAACTTAGGTATTCTGTTTTTCAGTCTACCCTATTTATGCTCTAACGAGTCCAGCAATTGTCCATCCCCAGCCTACAGCTCACGAACTGGTCTGTTCACTCTTCTTTTCAGCTCAAGTTTGTTACAGGAGTGAGTGAGCTCGAGGGAAATCATCTCTTGCCCGAAAAGAGAAACTGTGCCTCAAGAGGCGAATATCTGAGCATCTGAGCATCGAGGGGGGCGGGCCTGTTTGTCTCTGAAAAGAAGATCTCGACACTTACATCCAAATTAAAGGTCTCTGAACTTGAGTTGGGCTGGCTAATATTTCTTCTCCCTTCCAGGTTTGCTGAGCTTATAAATATCAATTATAAGGCTGAGTAAATTACAGGGATGTTGAACTTTGAATTACTGTAGCACTTTAAAGTATCTATACAGGGATAATAAGGAGATTGTGAAAATCTGCTGAAGGAAATCTCACACATATTTATAGATAATTAATATACTGAGCGGAAACTGGAAATCAGCACTGAATTTTTTAAAGCAGTAATTTAAAAATGCATTATGGCAACACATTAGGTTAGCAGTTATTCAACAAGGAAATGTGAAGATTATTAAGCTAATTAAAGGTAATAAAAACAAGTTAAGGTGTTCGGCATCTAACTTTGAAATTAACAAGAAAAAAACACCTCACTACTTCTAGGCAGGTCACAGATGGCAATTAATATATTGATAAGTTACTGGGTTTTTATGTAATAAGAAAAGACGGCTGTATAAAAATATATTCCCCGGAGAAGCACAAAAAAGTACAAGTAGATGTTTCTGTGTAACTCTAGACCCTTTACCAGGCCCCCGTGGGCACACGTGTGCTTTCTCTTTCTCACCATGGGATGAATGATGGCCATTTCGGGAACTTGATCTTGGAAAACTTTCTCCAATATATCTGATCCCACTTGGCTTTCAGATCCTGTGGCCTCTTTCCTGATCTTTGGGCTCTCTTGCACTTCAAGTGATATGACAGCGATTTGGGGGATGGTGTCTTATTCTCCTCTCCATTTTTATACTGTGTTCTCTGCGTGGAATTGCTATTCGTGTCAAACGGAGCTGTGGCCCGCAGGAGGAAAGCTGAGTGTGCTAGTGAATTGGAAATACACACCTCTTTGTGCTAGGCGCTATGGTTAAGTGTGTGCAGGTCTGCAGGGTTTGTATGTTTCTTTAGGGAAAGGTAAAGAAGGAGAAGGGGAGGAAAATGTCCAA
Source organism: Neofelis nebulosa (assembly GCF_028018385.1). Classification (NCBI taxonomy): domain Eukaryota; kingdom Metazoa; phylum Chordata; class Mammalia; order Carnivora; family Felidae; genus Neofelis; species Neofelis nebulosa. Next base: position 16,717,209 of record NC_080783.1, read on the forward strand.
AGTAATAATTAGAGAACTACAAAAAAAAAAAAAAAAAAATTTGCACCTGCAACAGAATAATGCATTTATGTCCAGGCATTTTTGTTTGTTTGCTTGTATCTCAGTTATCGAGGAGGAAGGGGTTGGTAACAGGAGGGAATGGGCCAGACTCCAAATTAACCATACCTGTGTCTGCCAGCCTGATTAAACAGATTATTAAATGCTTCTGGAAGAAATCTTGGGGGTGTTTATTGCAGCCCGGGACTTTGCAATTTCAAATTAAGGCTGGCTCGTGATTGTTAATTCTGGTAAAGCACCCTTGTAAAATTTACCACTGAGCAAATTGGGGTGTGCACAGTTAACTGGGGTCAAAGGGCAAAACTTATCACAGGGAGAATTGTTCCGCTTATCAGAAAAATGGGGCTCGGGCAGGATAAAAACTAATAAATAAATAGTCTGTCAAAAAAAAAAAAAAGCTCTAATTTGTCTCTAATCTTACACAATTACAGAGAATACATTCTAAGTATGCAGGTAAGCCCTGGGCCTTGGGCCCTGAAATAGTTTATTTTAGTTCACAAGATATTGTAAAACTCTTTACAAGCTCAGCCTTTCCTAAAAGCGGGGGGAGGAAATCATCGCAAAGGGCAGTTTGATCCAACACTTAAATTAAGCGAAGGTTTTAATGTTGCCATGTTACTCCACTGATGATTATGCAAATTGTAACTAAGATTTCTGTAACCTTTGTTCCAAGATGCTAAATAAGGGAGACTTCCTTTGGAAGACTAGCACACTTTTATCAGCAAGGTCACACTAGGAATTTTAGGAGGACAAGTAAAAAATGACTTCCTCAAGCAAAAGGGATCCTTTCAGGTCATCAGAATGAATTGTTTGAAAGCTTCAAAGCGGCCTCGGTTCTCATTACTGGAGCCTGCCTTTACAAGAAATGCCTTTTTTCAATTATTTTCACTTTTCATTAGAAGTCTTTGCAGTTGTTGCTAACCTCATTAAATTCACTGAGATGCTATGCGTTTAATTTCCCTGTTATAATTTGTAGCAAATTGTTTGACACGAAACCTAGCTTTTCGAGCCCCGTGATTTCTGAAGGTTTTTCCCTGCCCTTCCCCTAGACTCGCCAGTTACCTCTTTGAGGACGGAACAAATTAATGTAATTAATGTAATTTGTAATTTACCTAGTCTCGATGATTGGGGTTTTGTCCTGATGGGTTGTCCGGGCCGTGGTGCCTTCCAAGTGCCCAGGCATTTATTACCAGATGCCTTCTGGAAACATATCCGCCCTGCTTGTAAAATCCCTCCTGGACCAGCCTCCACTTCCCTGACTTAGTGATCCGTTGGCTAAACTGAACACTTTGTCTCAGAAGAGTTTTTAAATTCTCAGCCACGGCTTTTCCCTGTTAATGTATATCAAGGAGTGTTTTCCTTATTTGGTGGGTGCACATTCCGGGGTATTTGTAGCTTTTATCATTTTGCCCCTTAGCTATTGCCCAGTTTCCTTGATTTGACTCCTTTCATCTTTTCTCATCAGTCAATCACCTGCAATCTCCCTCCCCCCATTCCTTTAATCATCTCCTTTGAACTCAGTCCAAGTTTGCGGGTACCCAGGTACCCAAGACCCAAGGCCGAGTTCCGGGTGTGGTCTCGCCACAGTCACTGGGGACCGAGGGGAGGGGAGAGACAGCTAGTGAATCTCTGCATACATCTTACACTTGTTCGAATTTCCATTTCAAAAACAGCTCCACTTTCCCCCCTCTGTTAGTGTGGCCTGTCTCCTTTTTCTTCTTCCCGGGATTTTCTCGTTCCATGTGACCACGTGTCACATCCCAGACAGCTCACTGGCGCCTTACAAAACGGGTGGCATCCTGGGACTCCAAGCGAGGTTGTCATTCTGTGAAGTTGCTTACGCATGTGTATAAACCACCAGCATATTCGGACTCTGAACGTTCAGATACATTGCACTTTATTTTCCCCCCAACGCCCCAGCAGCCTGCAGAACCTGGAAGGAGACGTGAGCTGGACGGATCGCCAGCTTTCTGGCAAACATCAAAAGGCTGTTGAACATCGTTGTCAGGTCATGGGGTTTTCTGAAATGCATTAGCAAACATTCTGAACACAATCTCAGTCCCCGATTGAAGTAAATAAACCCCGGGGCTTTCAGCTGAGCTCAGCGGCACAGATGTGGAAGGAGCTATGGGGCATTGCTGCCGTTGGGTGGACAGGGAAGCTAGACCCTCTCGAGTCACCTTTGATCCCCACATCACAGTGGCCCTGAGTTATACATAGGGTTAGGAAAACATAAAAAAAAAAAAAAGTCATTTCAGCAAAAGACAACGTGTCATACGATGATGGTCCTTTCAGTTGGAGCATGAGAACCTTGTGGCTCCTGAGGATTGAAAATTGAGGTTGCTGTCCATTCGGGCAGGAGAAGGTCCCTCTGCTGAATAGTGTGGGATTCCATGAAATCCACGTTGCTTTCCCAGTGAAGGGGTCTTGTAGCTTCACACCCTTCATTCCCTGAGCCGCTGACTTTTTCATTTTCCCAGTTTAGCCTCTTTCTTGGTAGTAAATTGCCCTGAATCCGAGTCCTAAGACTGTCAGTTTGCGCTTTCCTTTCCTGTCCTCTCTTCTCTCCTGCTACGAATGTGTCGAGCCATGACAGGAGATTAATATTGAAAGAGAACTGTTCCCCCTGTTACATCTTACCTGCCCACTCCTGCCTTTTTTCTTTCTTTCTCCGAGACTTATTTTCATTTGGCAGAAGCCTCCAGGTTAATTTCACAAAGGATTCGTCTCTGAGCTTACCCGGGTTTCCTGCCCATGGGTGACCTGTTATTCTACCCATTGATATTTGTCACTGAGTGATTCTGAAGGTTGATCTTGCTTCTTTTAAAGAGGGAACAGTGTGCCTTCAGGTCAGTATCACTCTTAACCACAACAGAATGTAAGCCTCATTCTCAGACAGAAAGCAATGCATTTGTTCAAAGACGAAGAAAACATAAAAGGGGGTGAGGCTAAGGATGGAGACAGTTTCTGGGCGTTCACAGGTAAGCTGATACTTTGAGATTCTCGGAGATTAGTGCTCTATCAAGCAGCAGAACATCTTTGGCAAGAAGAAACCTAAGGGATTAATGGTGGGGCGGTGGGGGGGGGGACTAACTGCGAGAGTATGGGGGACAGATGTGTACAGAGAGTGTAAAAGTCATTCTTGGAGCTGGGAAAAGTTTAGACATTCTGGGGATGGAGCCAGCTAAATTTTATTTTAAGCCTTCCAAATCACAAGATTACAACAAGCACGGGCAAGTTTAATTATAGGAGAGGGAAGGTTAAAAAGCACACACGTTTACACCCAGTGTGTGCACACATGCACAGAAACACAGCAGCTCTGTTTTTTGTTTTGTTTTTCTGGTGAATACGTGTGACTGCTAATTGCTTAGGGGGAAAGATTTGTTGAAGCAATAGCAGAACTCACTGGCACATGCTGTAAATAAGTTGAAAGTAATCAAAGGAGAAGTTCACTTTGACACTAGCCTCACACAGGGGAACAGAGCAAGTAAGAGAATAAAAGCAGCATTGGGGCATACATATGGCTCCTGGCCAATTCTAAACATTACGCGCACGTGTGTGTGTGTGTGTGTGTGTGTGTGTGTGTGAACTGAGAAATCAGTCACGAGGCAGGCGAATAAATGATGCTTTAACAAAATGCATTTGAGGTAATGCAAGGGACTGGTGTTAGGAATAATATAGAAACAGCCCCCGAAATGGAAGCTGCAAAGTTGAAACAGGGCGGTGTTTTTTTCTGTTGTCCATTACAGTGTAACAGACCGGGCCACAACTTCCTGATTTACTTTTTGTTATTCCCCACGATTCTCTGTGTTGACTGGGCTCCATCAGGGAGCCCTGCTGTAGCTCATGTCATTAGCTGAGGTCACTGGCTTGGCTGCATTGAGCTGGGAGCACATGTGGGGCTACAAAGTTCAAGGCAGCCTCGCTGGACTGGATGGGGCTCTGGTGGGGGACCGCTTCCTCTCCAGGTGGTCTCTCTGGCAGGGTCAGACTGCATCCCTTTACATAGTGGCTCAGAGGTGACAGTAAACACAGGAGCTACTAGCCCTCATACAGGCCAGGCTGGGTCTGGCCCTCTGTTACTTCCTCCCCATTGTACTGATGAAGGCAAGCCACGACGAGGCCAGCCCAGACTGGAGAGTAAGGGAAAGATAGACCGTCCCTTGAGAGGAAGAGCGGCCAGCGGGTACAGGGTCCATTGGAATTGGTAGCAGCCATTTTGTAGATGGTTTATGTCAGTCTTGAAAGCACCTCCGGTCAAAAGGGAGGGCAACAATCTGAACTCTGCTTCAGTTTCCAAATAAGTAGTATCTTCGTGTGTGAGGTAGAGTTGTAGTTTCAGTTTAACTCACTGGTTGTCACAAAGCCCTTAGTTTAAGGTTTGAGCTAAGAGGTGAAATTAGGTGCCTTTATAGGTTAACACTTAAACGTAACTTGAATGCTTCCTCACATTTCAGAGAGCCACTGGACTCAGGTCATGTTGGCCTTTGGTTTACTTACATCTTTAGTCTTTATCTTATTTCTTATATACTCCTATCTTAAGTTGAACAAAGTGTTCTATCAAGAAGCTGTATCTTTTGGACAGGACTTGTTGACACTAACTCATGAGGGATGTAGGATGATCCCACGTAATCATCAAAACAGACAGAAAAACAAATGTTGGAAAAACTTGAACTTAGTTGCTGAAAAGTGGATCAACAGAAATAATATACTCTATGGCAAATACAAATGTTGTCTTTGTGTCTTCTCCAAAGTTAAAATACAATTTTATCCCATGGGAGGCCATGGATTTTCCTAGAGACCAAAGAAAATACAGAAGACAAAATATCGTCAAGGGACATGTTTAAACATACTCAAATTATTTATGAACTATAATACCCTGGCGGCAAATGCTTGTAGTGTCGATCTTTTGACACAATACTTTAATGTGAAATATATAATGGCAGGTTATTATTAATTTGTTTTATTTAAAAATTATTTATTTTTGAGAGACAAAGAGAGACAGAGAGAGAGAGAGAGAGAGAGAGCATGAGTGGGGGAGAATCAGAGAGAGAGGGAGACGGAATCCAAAGCAGGTTGCGAGCTGCCAGCACAGAGCCCATTGCGGGTCTTGATCTCAAGAACTATGAGATCATGACCTGAGTAGAAGTCAGGCTACCAGGTGCCCCTAATGGCAGGTTATTATTGAAAGGTGAAACAATCATAAATTTAAATATATATGTATGTATGTAATATGTATATGTATATGTATATGTATATGTATATGTATATGTGTATGTATATATACATATACATGTAAATCAACATTATTCTACTCCATTCCAGAGTTTTAAAAAAATGCGTTTTATGGGAAATGAAAGTAAGAATGAACATAGAGGATAAATGAATCGCTTGTATTTACTTGTCGACTTTTAAGAAGAAAATAAAATAATACAATTATAATAAAGCAATCTTGCCTACAGTCCTTTTTTAAAAATTCTAAAATCTTTATTATGGTTCTAAGTAGCTTTTGCTAACAGGAAGACATACCTTCACAGTTAAAAAGGTGGAATCTTTCATCTCTGTCAGGGGTCAGCAAACTGGGTCCAGCCCTTCCTGCCACACCCGTCCTTTCGAGTGTTGTCTACACTGCCTTCATGCAACAACTGCCTGCGACAAAGGCTGAGCTAAAAATTGTTGACCATCTGACCCTTTACAGAAAAACGTCGCCAACCCCTGATCTGGAATCTATGATGGTTTTGAACTTCTTATGGTAAAGATAAGCAAGACCTTGCGCTAGACAATCATGATATGAAGAATTCCTATGCTATATGAAAATGTTCTATTCCAGACGCTCTTGGGTGGCTCCATCAGTTAAGCGTCTCACTCTTCATCCCGGCTCAGATCCTGATCTCAGGCTAGTGAGTTCAAGCCCGCATTGGGCTCCATGCCTACTTAAAAAAAAATACATATATGTGTATATGTGTCTGTATATATACATGTATATATACACCATATACACTATCCCATTCTATTCCATTTTATTCTATTCCATAGCACAAGGTTTTTAAGAAGAATTGTAACATTAGAACTCTCCCCATCTCCCTCCAAATAAATCTTACCTGGAATCTCTGTATATAAAACAAAGATGAAGATAACGGAAGCTGTGACATTTCAGATGGGGACAGGACCTTGGACTCTGACAGTTACACTGTTTTATAGGTCCCCCTTTCTTCAACAAAGCCCATGATGTCTCCTGAAGAAGCACTCCAGCACTGCTTCTGGGCTAAATGGGCAAATGAATGAGATGTCAGGGCTAAAAGGAATTGTAGCAAATATTTTCTCTTTACAGATGAAGAAATCAGAGCCCAGGGCTTTTCGGTGGTTTTGGCTGGGGCCTACGCCAGTTATTGGTAGAACCAAGAGCCAAGACCCGAACCAAGTGACCTGATTTGCAACCCACACTGCCTCCGTCCTTTCCTGCGGAGGATGATGAAGGGGCTCGTCTCACTTGGTGGCATGGTAACATCAAGAGCAGCCACATCTTCATAGGACACACTCTCCAGCAGGTTCCTAAATAGATTTCTCACCAGCGACTTAGGAAGAGAGAGACAAGAAGAAAGACGCTGCTGGGAAGAAATAGCCACATTTCAAAACAGGAAAAGATAAAAGATGGGCCATAGGATGTAAATTTTAAAGGCAAGTTTTCAAATAAACTGATGACATCAACTATCAAGTATTTCTCTCCTACAAATGATGTAGGGTTTCATATACCCAGGGCTACCATAGGCTGTATGCATTTCTGTTTATAATTTTTTTTCCTAATTTCAGCTTAAGGGAGTTGGTACAGAGCAGCAGTCATGAACTCAGAGAGAAAGAGAAAGAGAGAGAGAGAGAGAGAAGGAAAGAGCTGATGGAATGAAGTACAAGGCCATAAAATTAATTTAGAAGAGGAAGTGGAGAATCATTTACTTACTTTAAATTATAAGGAGGTTTAGGTAGAGAGAATTGAATTACTGAAGCAGGAATTTGGCAGGGCACCGAGGGTAACTGCTTGAGCCTTATGACAAAGGTTATAGGATCTCAAATGAGGACAAGTGGCCATGAGCATCTAATTAATATCCTTTTCAATTTATGGAAGAGGTTAGAAAATCTATTTTGGCCTGAGATTTCCTCAGCCTTGCAAAATAGATTTCTGTTTATTACGCTTCTAATAATATTATCACTGTCCATTGATAAAACTTAGAAGTAGATTAGACCATTAGCCTTTACTACCTGTTATATCTTTCAAGAGGAAGATGTTTTTCAAGTACCATCAAAGATCTAATAGTAATTACCGAACACTCGATGCCTGTGTCTTCTTACGTTAATGGCACTATCAATTTTATGGATGAAAATTTGAATGAAAACTTTAGGAAACTTTAGTTGTGGGCATTCAGCCAAAGTGAAATTACTTACCATGCTTAGGAGAGTCAAAGAAAATCATTGAGAGGAACTCATATATCTCTTTTTCCTGAGATATTCATAGTTGTGTTCTCTATTGATCTGTCCTTTATTTTATTTTTTTTAATGTTTATTTATTTATTTATTTATTTATTTATTTATTTATTTTTTGAGAGAGAGAGAGAGAGAGAGAGAGTAGGGGAGGGGCAGAGAGAGAGGGAGACACAGAATCTGAAATAGGCTCCAGTCTCTGAGCTGTCAGCACAGAGCCCTACATGGGACTCAAACCCATGAATTGCAAGAATCGTGACCTGAGCCGCAGTCATATCCTCAACTGACTGAGCCACCCAGGGGCCCCGATCTGTCCTTTTAAACAACCACTGGTATTAGAGTCAAAATATTCATAGAGATACTGGTTGGGTTCTGCTTCTGAGGGGACACACATAGGCAAAATGTAACCAAATCCAAGTATATTGGAATAGGGGTAGCCTTGAAGAGAGGAAAACACATTAAGCCAGAAATCAGAATTCCTGGGCATGAGTTCTGATTTGGCCATTCATTTACTTTGTGGCCTTGGGTCAAAGTGCTGAATCTCCCTAAGACAGGCTATATTTGTCTACACAGGACAAGGGCTTAAATAAAAAGAGTCGGCACAGATCTCTCCCAATGATTATACAATAGGACATTCTGTGATAGCTTCTGTTTTATTTGGGTAGCCCCAAAATAACTTTAATTTTTTTTTTTTTTATTGGAGAACCTTACCATTTCTATTATTTTTTTTGCTACCCCTAGAAGTTTCTGAATCCTATAGATTTTCGGTTGGAGAAGATCTGAGATTATCATGCTCAGTGATTCTCAGATTTAAGCATGTTATCAGACAGCACTGAGATCACTCGTTAAAATAATTGAGTCCTGCGTCTCCCACCCCCAAAGTTTCCGATCCAATAGGTCCTGAGTAGGATTCCAAACTTGCATTTCTTTTTTTTTTTTTTTTTTTTAATTTTTTTTTTCAACGTTTCTTATTTATTTTTGGGACAGAGAGAGACAGAGCATGAACGGGGGAGGGGCAGAGAGAGAGGGAGACACAGAATCGGAAACAGGCTCCAGGCTCCGAGCCATCAGCCCAGAGCCCGATGCGGGGCTCGAACTCACAGACCGCGAGATCGTGACCTGGCTGAAGTCGGACTCTTAACCGACTGCGCCACCCAGGCGCCCCTCCAAACTTGCATTTCTAATAAGTTCATAGGTAATGTTAACACACTGGTCCAGGGACCAAGATTTGAGAACCACTGGTCTCACTCAATCTCTGTGTTTACCAGATTGGAAAACAGGACCTTGCAAAGTTCATTGAATTACCCATGCTTACTCATCAACTTAGTGACTGAACCAAGGCCAGCAAAACCCTAGTCTCCCAGATGCTGAGGTCAGGGACTTTTCTAGGACACCACAATTCCTCACTTCGAATTTGGGTTATATGATACAGACTGAAAAATCCAAGTGAGTTTATTCCAATCCACACTGCCTCCCAGATTAGAATAAAAGGAAAGCAAGAAGTTTTTAGACTTCTGTGGAGAGAAATTTTAGTAACAAAGGTTTTTAGCCAGCAACAAAGATTCCAAATACCCAGTTATTTTATTTTATTTTATTTTATTTTATTTTATTTTATTTTATTTTATTTAATTTTGTTTTGTTTTGTTTTGTTTTATTTTATTTTAGTTTAGTTTAGTTTAGTTTATTCTAGTTTAGTTTGTGGCCTACACCTGGGGCATGTTTGCATGACAGAGAATTAAAGGCTAGAAAGGGGGAAAGAAGGCAAGACTCATCGTGAGTGAAAGGCTTCTGTCACGACACAACACAGACCAAAAGAAAACAACTCTGCTCGTTTCTACAAATACGTTTATTATTTTCACGCTTGAGTTTTAGTCGTTTTTTTTTTAATGAATAACAAAAACTGAGCAGATTTTGGTTTCATGAAAGATTTTGGTGGATTTGGATACTTCTGTATTTAAAAACACTCCCCTAGATCTTGATCTTGCAGAAATGGATTTTATTCTTGAATCCCCAGAACTGAGCACGTACGATGTGCCCGTGAGCACCACCGAGATGCCTAAAAGATGAACAGGTTCCCTGAATGCATTGAACTCTGCCCTTTCATAGTGCTTTCCTCATCCTCTGGAATCATCCTTTGCCTCTCCTCTTCTCCCAGTCTCTCCAGCTCCTCATCCTTCAGGTTTGAGCTTAGATGTTATTTGGTGACCCTCCACACCTGAGTAAGTGACTTGAGATGGGCACCCTCCAAGAAGCTTCTTGATCTCCCCACATTTTGCTATTCTTGCCCTTGTGAAGTCTGGCTGCTCAAGCGTGACCTAGTGGTTTACTTTCAATGAATGTCATGTGACAAAGTGTTGGCATGACATTTCTAACTCTAGGTTACACAAAGACTCTGGTTCGTTATCTTGCTTGCCTTCTCTTGCTTGCTCAGAGTGCCATGGCGGGAGCTACCTCCTGGAGGCAAGAAACTAAGGGCTGTGGCCAGCAATCAGGAAGGAACCGAGGTCCTCAGCCCCACAACTCATGTGGCACTGAATCCTCCAAAAAAAACACATGCGAATGCACTTAGAAGCTGGTCCTCTTTCTGCTGAGCCTGTGGATGAGCCAGCAACCCAGTGACTTTATGAATGACCTCGAGGAAGAAGCATCCAGATGAGCTGCTCTCAGATTCCTGACCCACAGAAAATTGTTGTTTTAAGCTGCAAATTTGACAGGGGTAATTTGGCACACAGCAGTAGAAAAACATTACAGGGCCCGTGATATTTGTTGAATCTCCTTGTAGGCCAATGGATCACAAGCTTTCGATGGTGAGCTCTTAAAAATAGAGATTTCCAAGCCTAGCCTTTGGATAATCAGATTCAATAGGTCTGAAATAAGGCCCCCAAATCTGTGTTTTTAAACAAGCATTGTAGATAATTGCTAAGCATTATGCTCAGGACTACATTTTTGAAAACACTCTCTTGTTTGGAAGGCACAAGCAAGCATACATGTCTTGCTCATGGCGAAAACCCATGCATGTCTGAAATATTGTTGATTCAAAAGAACGATAATTGAATTAACAAACGCATACTTATACACAATATAGAGAAATTTTGGATGGCTTTACAAAAATTTAGTTGTAAGTATAATATGAATAAGCAAATTAACTTCCATGTTCTCAGAACCCTCAGTGGTTACCATAACTTTTCTCAACTGTTTATGCATTTGCGTATGCAAATTTACCTTCTCATTAAGAACAAAGACCATGTCTTATCTTTTTTATCCATCCACTGTGACCCCACGACGCCTAACAGTGTCTTGGCATATATTTAATTCTCAACTATACATTTATTTCTCTCTTTTGTCCATTGTAAAATAATTCTATAATGACACACATGTTTAAAAACCAGGTAACTCTACCTATCCACAAGCCCATCAACATGACATTCAATCTAACATCACGGAAAAAAATGTGAATTTTCAAATTATACATACCTGGTTTTAAACTCCAGTTTCTACACCTAATAACTGACGGTCCTTTGGCAAATCATTTAAATTGTTTGAGTCTTCGCTTTCTTCTTGTTACGTGGTGGTCAGTGTTCTCAAGAAATTTTAAGAAGCTAATATGTAAGAAACTTTATAGCTGGGGGATCCTTAAGCCCACGTCATTTTTACCTGTTTTTAACAAACGCCTCTTCAGGTTTTATTTTTTGCTTAAACTATGAATTGAACTGCGTCCCCTCAAAATTTTTACGCTGAAGCCCTAACCCCCAGTGCCTCAGAATGTGAGTAGATTTGGAGTTAAGCCCTTTAAGGAGGTTATTAATTTAAAATGAGGCTGTTAGGGTGTCTTTAATCCAGTCTGGCCGGTGTCCTTATAGGAAGAGGGAATTTGTACATACAAGGGGACATCCGGATGCGTGTGTACAGAAAAGACCGCGTGATGACACAGCAAGGTAGTCATCCACACAGAGAGGCCTCAGGAGACACCAGTCTTGCTGACACCTCGATCTTGGACACCTAGCTTCCAGAACGGTAAGAAAATAAATTTCGACTCTTCAACCCCTCCCCTCCCCCCAGTCTATGTTATCTTGTTATGGAAGCTCTAGCAAATAAATACACTTAATATCATAGCATGTTTTCATGGTGCCATACGTTGACAGCCATGATTTTGAGTGAATACATAATATTCCGTGGAGTCGCCATAGTTCGTTCAGCAATCCCATTGGATATCTAATGTTTTTGTTACTTTGCAAACAGAGACGATCTTTCAGGTCTGGCTTGTTTTCCAGACTGGCCCTCCCCTTCCTTTGCATATGACAGTGATGGCATTCATTCCAACAAGCTTACTCTTCCTTTTGGTGTAAGCCCCAGCCCTGACCCGAAGCAAGAGACAATATTTCAGAGACAGTGTTTAGGCACAGGGCTAGAGTCACCTTGGCGGGGGCTTGCTCCTTTCTGCTCTCAGGCCCCCTTGGGGAACTGGCCTTTGCCTCAGTGCTTTCTGGGGCTCTGTCCTTACCGTTGGGCTCCTGACATGGCCCCGGAAACTGACTCTTCATCAGCTAACCATCAACTGAGATAGAATGTCAGAGAAAACATCATCAATAATTTCGGTTCAATTTGTCTTAGCCTCTGCTTCCTAAGCCAGGAATCGGGAAGGTATCATTTTACTAGGTTTGGGGGGGGGAATAAAACCATATAGTGGTGCCCAGAAAGAGAGTGAGGAAGAAGGTAGCCATGCTTGTTTGTGAGTTGCAGGGAACGGGGATGGCCGTGGTAGTGGATGGAGGGACCAGAAATGTGCCTTCTGCCCCTCTAATGGTTTCTCTGTTTTAGACGCTGGAGTTCCAAGCCATGAAAAACAAAGCCAGAAAATACTCCATTTCCTCAAAAAGTTAAAAAAAATCTCTCGCTCCCTTAGCCTTAGCTTAGGTTTCAACTGCAACCAGAGGGCTTTTGATTACAAATAAGGAAAAGTATTCTGAAAAGAAGGGTGGTAAAACATCATAATATGTTCCTAGAGGGGGTTGTTGAATTACTGTAGTGGTTGGTCTTTAAAATACAGAATGTCTCCTTTATTTAGGGTCATTTAAGTATAGTTGACTCAAGCCTGAAGTGGAGAAGAAAACAGGAGGACTTATTACAAGCACATTCACCCCTGTAATTCTATGGTCTTCATGCATCATCAGCCATTTCTCAGTGGGTTTACTGATTTTTAATAGTTGATATTATTTTAGGCTTACCAGTAGCTGATTCTTAAACATGCTCCAGGCTTCCAAGGCTGTGCATGCCAAAATTTCTGGTAACAGCTGGAAATCCATAATTATAGTTCACGGGTATAGTGCTCATCTGGCAAAATCTGTAAATAAAGCTTAAGAAAGCAAATACACCATTTGTATAAACAGTTTCTGGATACTCGTAGATCTGTTGCTGAGGGAATGGAAAACTAGCTTTCCTCAATTATTTCTCTTCTTGTATCAGAGGGTACTAGTTAAATACCTGATGGTAAGAGTAAAGAGGTACTTTTAAAAAATATTTAAAGCTTGGATGTAAAGAGTGAAAATGTATCTAAAATGTTGTCCTTTTTTGCTCTGTGTGTAACTTGAAAAATTGGTTCACTCTACACTGTTGAAACATCATCGGAAAGAAAATTATTGCTTGAAAGCAATTTCCTACTCCATCCCCTACAGATTTATTTTAAGGAAGCTTCTGGATTAGCTGCCAAAGACTGTGAGGTCTTTCTGTCTTAATGTCTTTTTTAAAAAAAAATATTTGAGGTCCTTGTAAACCAGCGCGAATAAAATTGCACGGGATCAGGAAATCATTTTGTGCTCATAAACGAAAAACAATCCAGTGTGTGAGTTGCGTTTGAAATAAGCACAATTTGGGGCATCTGGGGGGCTCGGTGGGTTAAGCGTCTGACTCTTGATTTCGGCTCAGGTCATGATCTCATGGTTCATGGGATGGAGCCCGGCACTGAGCTCTGTGCTGACAGTGTGGAACCTGCTTGGGATTCTGTCTCTCCCTCTCTCTCTGCCCCTCCCCCACTTGCTCTCTCTCTCTGTCTCTGTCTCTGTCTCTGTCTCTGTCTCTCTGTGTCTCAAAATAAATAAACATTAAAATAAGCACAGTTTATAAGTAAGGGTATGAAACAGTTAAAGTTGGACCTTCTAAAGCACCACACTTTAAAAAAACCCTCACTACTTTTCATTTTACTCCAAGTATTTACCGGAGACTAAATTTTGATGGAAAATATTTTAAACTGAATGAACTCTTAAGCAATTAATGATTACAAGTCTAGTAGGAGTGACATGATATAACCCCACAAATATACCACAAGAGACGTGCCAGTGACTGCTTAGTATTTGTGGTGGCAGAAGAATGGGAGTGTGGTTCTCGCTCATTCCAGAGCAAGCAATTACAATGGTCACTCATGCTAAATTCCATGCAGTATATGGCTGGTTTAAGAAAAAAGGCAAACACATTTTTTCTCTTTTCTTTTGTGATACTTTAACTTTTGTTTGGCTCTGAGTATGTTGACACTGATTACCTAACTACCTAACACAATTTAAACAAAATAAACGGACCAGAAAAACTGCCAGTTGCCTATACCCGTCACATATTAGGTTCACTGGCGTCAGTCACTGTCTGAACGTCCCGGGGCGCAAGCAGATGTAAAATCTGATGTTACAAATCTCCCAAGCTAGATGATTGCGTACGTTAGCATATAGAAGACCCGGTTATTGTGTGTTTCTTCTTTTGCAAAGAGATTGACACTAGCTTGCGAGCAACCCCGAGTCTATCTATATGCCTCTTCTCTGTCTTTCTGTCTTCGGACTCTCTGAACTCGTGTTACTTCACATGCTTGTCACCACTCTCCTATGTAAAGCTCTACCTATATCTTAGCTGCAAATTAAAACAAACAAACCTAAGAATCAATAAAAGAAGCAACCATGTTTCTCCTCTTTGATTATTACTATTTTTTCAAGTTTATTTATTTTGAGAGAGAGAGTGGGTGAATGTGTGTGAGCAGGGGAGGAGCGGGGAGAGAGATGGAGACAGAGAATCCCACGCAGGCTCTGTGCCCATCAGCACAGAGCCTCACGTGGGGCTTGATCCCACGGAACCATGAGCTCATGACCTGAGCCAAAATCAAGAGTCTGATGCTTCACTGACTGAGTCATCCAGGCGCCCCTGCTGAGCGACCTAGGCACCCCTCCTTTTTTAAAATTGAGCTGTGACATATGTACAATACAGGTGAAACTGCAGGGATTTCAAGTGGTAAATTTTTGCATGTGTGTATTCGTGTAATCACCATTCACATTGAGTATCTATCATGCCCAACACTCTAAAAGGTTCCTTGTGCCCTTTCCAGATTCATATACCTCTCTCATCCCTGGAAGTAACTGCCATCCTTTTATTGCCATGAGATAGCTCTGTGTGTGCTTGAAATTTATATCAATGGAATTTTCCATGTTCTCTTTTGTGTCTGGGTTCGTATATCAAATGATTAACATTTTAATTTTTTTTTAAGTTTATTTATTTCAGAGAGACAGAGACAGTGTGCTTGAGGGAGGGGCAGAGAGAGAGAGTCCCAAGCAAGCTCCACACTTCCAGTATAGAGCCCCATGCAGGGCTTGGACCCAGGAAACCCTGGGATCACAACCCGAGCCAAAAACCAAGGGTCAGATGCTTAACTGATTGAGCCACCCAGGGGCCCAATAAATTATTAATATTTTATTTTATTTTATTTTTTTTTATTTATTTATTTTTTTTCAACGTTTTTTATTTATTTTTGGGACAGAGAGAGACAGAGCATGAACGGGGAGGGGCAGAGAGAGAGGGAGACACAGAATCAGAAACAGGCTCCAGGCTCCGAGCCATCAGCCCAGAGCTTGACGCGGGGCTCGAACTCACAGACCGCGAGATCGTGACCTGGCTGAAGTCGGACGCTTAACTGACTGCGCCACCCAGGCGCCCCAAATTATTAATATTTTAAATGCCAGTGTTATATTAATTAAGGAAAATGGCAAGCAGAGTAGTTTCCCTTTGTTTCTTCTTAGTGGTACTGCTATTAAAGAAATCTGATATGCGATAAGTATTTAATATTTTAAAAAAGGTTTTATTTTAAATAAACCGTACCAAGGCTAGCAAAGAGCCACAGAGATGTTTAAAAGTTCAAAAACAATTCATGGTTCTAAAATTACAGTGGTTTTATAGGGGAGAAGAGAGATAAAATCAGTCAGACTGAGCATCTGTACGTATGTGAGTTTTTATTTTTATTAAAAATTTTTTTTCAACGTTTATTTTTGAGAGGCAGAGAGACAGAGCATGAGTAGGGAAGGGGCAGAGAGAGAGAGAGAGAGGGAGGCACAGAATCCAAAGCAGGCTCCAGGCTCTGAGCTGTCAGCACAGTGCCCCATGTGGGGACCGAACCCACGAACCAATTGTGAGATCATGACCTGAGCCAAAGTTGGAAGCTTAACCAACTGAGCCACCCAGGTGCCCCTATATGAGTTGTTTTTAGAGGAAAGATTAGGGGCAGTTGTTCTATATGCCCAGGGAGGAATAAAGGGGAAATAGACTAGGTAAAGTAGAAAAGAAAGATGTTTGGGCCAAAAATATAGTTTGATATCCCAAGAAAGTATTATCACGTACTCAGGTTTTAGTGTTAGGTCTGTAATCATCTGTACCTCGAATGGCAAATGACCTAACTTCTCTGGTTTGTTTGACATCTGTAAGAAAAAGGGGTTGGCTCTGTGTCAGGCTCTGTGCTAACAGCCTGCTTGGGATTCTCTCCCTCTCTCTTTGCCCCTCCCCTGTTTGTGCACACGTGTGTGCGCGCTCTCTCTTTCTCTCAAAAAAGAAGATACTGTATGGAAAGAGAAAGAGAGAAAGAAAGAAAGAAAGAAAGAAAGAAAGAAAGACAGAAAGATGAGGAGTTGCAGATGGGGGCAGGCAGGTAACATCAACGTGTGAAATGGCCTGTAAGTGAGTGTGACCAACAGGACAGGAGAAGTCAGATTAATCATGGAATGCCCAATGGGAATACTGGCAAGAATTGGCAAAACCTCCCAGTTTGCAAGAACATGTAGAAATATAGAAATCTGGAATTGTTCATTGGAACTCTCCTACTCTAAGATTTTTATCTACAAAACCAAGCAAATTTAGTCCTCCCAAATAAACAAATAGCACCTTGCAATGTTAAGCCATTAAGGTCAAGATCTTTGATTTAGATATTTTCTATGCAACATGGTATCCAATAGCTGCATGCAGCTATTGAGCAC
Organism: Neofelis nebulosa; assembly: GCF_028018385.1. Lineage (NCBI taxonomy): Eukaryota > Metazoa > Chordata > Mammalia > Carnivora > Felidae > Neofelis > Neofelis nebulosa. The sequence continues at coordinate 16,734,008 of NC_080783.1, forward strand.
AATGGAATATGGCTAGTCCAAATTAAGAAACACTATGATTGTAAAATATACTTAGTACAAAAATAATTTACTATCTTGTTAATAATTTTCCTATAGATTACATGTTGAAATTGTAATATTTTTAATATATTGGGTTTAATATCTGCAAGGTATACAATCTCTTATGTCCTTTTCTTTCTCTTCAACAAGTAAAAGGAAGAAAAAGAAAGGATAACGTATACTTTGGTAAAATAACTTTTGAATACATTAAATTAAATGACAGTAGGCAGCCCTTTATAGACATGCAGTTATTCTCCAAGAGGGGGGGAATGTGGAATTCTGTGTCTCCTACACTTACCCGACCATAAACAGGATTGTTTTGCTTTGTAGAGATTCTCACAGCACAATGTTCTGAAAAACACATGAAATAGTGAGACCATACTCTTTTTCTGCCACTCAGCTTCAAGAAGCCAGGTACATGTCTCTGAAGAAACTGCAATAGTTCTAGAAGAAAAAGAAATAGATCCTAACACTTGGAGATCTCATAATGAAACAACCAGGACCCTGATACTTGAAAACCCTTATGTTCTCAGAGTTTGTATTCAACTTTCCAGTATCCCAACTGCTACTTGAAAGAAACCTCCGATACAAAAGGCAGAGATCAAAACAGACAAAAGGACCAAAGAGCGTATCAGAGTCAGTGCAAGAATCAAAAGGAAACTTCCTATGACAAGGAACCCCAATATATTTACAACTGTCAGAAAGTTAATCGAAGATACTGTGTGAATAAAATAAGTAATAGATGCTATGGTAAGGGAACATTTAAAGAAGGAAGAACTCTTAGGAATTAAAAAGTGACAGCAGACAATGAAAAAATGGTAGGAGACTTGGAAGACAAACTTAAATAAGTCTCTCAAAGAAAGTAGGAGAAAACACTTTAAGTGAAGTCAAAAGAGAAAAGGTGAGAAAATTAGAATTTTTATTGAGGGGCTTCAATAACCAAATAAGGGTAATTTTAGGGAAAACAAATAAGATACTTAAGGCCTTAAATACTTGAAAACTTTTCTCTTAAATATTTTTCAAACGTTTATCTTAAATATTTATTTGAGACAGAGAGAAAGAGTGAGGGAGGGGCAGGGAGAGAGGGAGAGAGAAAATTCCAAACAGGCTCCATGCTGTCAGTCCATTGCCAGACATAGGGCTCGAACTCATGAACATTGAGATCATGACCTGAGCTGAAATCAAGAGTCAGACGCTTAACCAACTGAGCCATCCAGATGCCCCTCAAATGTTTTTGTATAGTGACTAAAGAATATGTTCCAATGAATATATATATATATATATATAGTCAGTGAAATACAGATTAATAGTTTTGCATGAACATTGAAAAGAATCATTCCAAATTGGAGACAGATGTCAGAGACTTCCAGGAAGGAAAGCTCCAGAAAACAGAACAAAACAAAACTTGTGTAATCCCAGATGTATTTGACCGTGTGGGAAATGATATTAAGAGAGGTTTCAAAATTCAATTACAAAATTTGGGAAACATTAGTAACAGGTACGTTAAAAAAACCTATTTTTTTAAAAGACACATTTTTTGTTTTTGTTTTTAAATGTACTCTTAAGTGATTTTTAGTATATTCACAGAGTTGCACAACCGCGGCCATTATCTAGTTGCAGAACGTTCTCATCACTCCAAAAAAAGAAACTTTATATCCATTCTCATCCCCTTTCCCCATGACAATCTGACAACTGTCCCCATGGATTTGCCTATTCTGGACATTGCATACACATGGAATCTTACAATGTGGGGCATAAAAGCCTTTTATGTCTGACTTCTTTCCCTTAGTGCCATGTTCTCAAGGTTCGTCCATGTTGTAGCAGGTGTCAACACTTCATTCCTTTTTGTTGTCGAATAATACTCCATTGCATAGATATACCACATGTATTTATTCATCAACGATAGACATTTGGGTTTTGTTTTACACGGTGAGTTACTATGAATAATGTTACTGTGAATATTCGCAGGCACGTCTGTATGCAAACATATGATTTCCATTCTGTTGGCTATATATGTAGGAGTAGAATTGTGGGGTCACATGGTAACTTTACTTTTTAATGCTGTGAAGAATTGCTAAATTGTTTTCTAAAATGGCTGTACCATTTTATATTTCCACAAGCAATGTGGGAGGAGTCCGATTTCTCCACAACCTCGCCAGTACTGGATTTTTGTAACAATCTCCACAATGTTCTTCTGCACGTAGATGTGCAGTTGTTATTGTCCATTTAAAAAATTGTAACCATCTTAATGGGTGCGAAGCGCTTTTTAATTGTGGGGTCGGTTTGTATTTCTTTAATGATTAATGATGTTGAGCTGTTGGGCATATTTTGTGCATTTTTTTGGCCACTTGTATATATTCTTTGGAGAAATGTCTATTTGAATCATTTACCCATTTTAAAAATTGGGCTGTTTGTTTTATTGTTGAGTTGTAAGGCTTTTTAATATATTCAGAGCAATTCATTTATTAGAAATATGATTTGCAGATATACGCTACCATTCCTTGGACTGTCTTCACTTTCTTGAAGCACAAAAGTTTTTAATTTTGATGTTCAATTGATCTACTTTTCCTTTTGTTGTCAGTGCTTTTGGTGTTATAGCTAAGAAAGCATTGCCTGATCCAAGGTCATGAAGATTCACATCTGTATTTTCCTTTTAGAATTTCAGAGTTAAGAAACTTTCTTCTTTTTTCTCCAAATTTTTATTTAAATTCCAGTTAGTTATTAGTTCCCAGAAGAAGAAAAAGAAAATATAATCCTGTTATACTATCTGGCTCAACGATGAACAGGTATTTACAAAGTGGTAAAAATATTAATATAATTTTGATTTCACAAAAATGCCATGATAGAAAATATGAGGAAGACGGAAAGAAGAGTTAGGGGTGCTGAATGCTAAATCTGCATTTTCTAGTATAGGAAGTCAATGGATGATATCTAAAATTGACAAATCAAAGAATGGCAATAGAAATGAATCGTTAAGAGATATAAAAGTAGTGGGATACCTGTGTGATTCAGTTGGTTGAGCTGACTCTTGATTTCATGACATCAAGCCCCGCATCAAACTCTGTGCTGACAGCATGAAGCCTGGTTGGGATTCTCTCTCTCTCCTCTCTCTCTGTCCCTCCCCTGCTCATGTGCACGTGTTCTCTCTCTCTCTCTCTCTCAAAAATAAATAAGTAAACATTTAAAAATGAACTATGAAAATAGTATAAGAAATAAAATTATCTAGGAGAGTTGAATTTGTTGCCTCTGTTGAAAGATTTGAGATTTGAGCTGACGACTGTTGTTTTGCATTGTAATCCAGAGAGTATTATTTGACTTTTTACATTTGCATTTTTTGATAAAAAATAAAAGAAATATGTAGTTAAGAAGTGACTTGCAAATACATTAAATTTTTAAAGCAATTATCATATAAATTCTAATACTAACTGAAGAGGTCATTTATTAAGGTATTTATTCTACCGATTTCTTTAAATATTTTTCTTTCTGATAAAATATTAGAAATTTACATTTACATATTTATTTATAGTTACCAGAAAGAAAATCCCAGTAATGTCATTGAATTTTGATGCTGAAATCTCAGCTAATTCTCCTTTTTTTTTTTTTTTTAAGTAACCTCTACACCCAACGTGGGGCTCAACTTCGTGATCCTGAGATCAAGTGTCACGTACTCCACTGACTGAGCCAGCCAGGTGTCCCTCAGCTAATTTTCGTACTGACAAGAAATTAGCATTACAAACATAAGTTGGTTCATGCATGGTTTTTTTAAGTTGAGCTTTTTAGAAACAAAATAAAGCATGTTTCTCTAGAAACAACTGTATAAAAATAAAATGACTTGACTCTGACTTTAGGAATCCCACAATAAACGAGAAGAGTCAAATTTTTAACATACGTTATGTTAAGGATGAAAGGAAAGTACATACAGAATATGGATCAGTAGGACATAAACAAATTGATGGATTGAATGAATAATTAAATATTTTGAGAAAATATTTTGAAATATTTGGGGATACGTTTGAGAATGACTAGCTCTATAAATTTAGTTTCCATTAAGGAAAAGTATAACAATATGAGAAATAGGGACATAGAAGGTTAAAGTTGGGGGTAAATAATGAGGTTGAGAACTTAGCGGATATGAAGTTGATTCAGCTATAAAACACAGGGTGCATAAAAATGAGGATTTTTCTTTTTAGAAACACGCATTTAAAAAATTTTTAATGGTAATCATTTCTAATAGTTTTTCTGTAATTTTTGTTCACAAGAGAATAGCTACAGATCTATATAATATTGCAATACAGATGGTCTCTAAAATAAGTAAAAAGAAAAAACACATAGGTTCTGCTGCCTGTAGCCTAGCCCAGGGAAGGTAGGAAGAAACCAACAATTGTCCTATACAAAACTGTAAAAAGACAAAAGGTTATTTTATGATATTTTTCCTGATTAGGATACTACATTTGTATTATGTTATTTAGAAAATGAGAAAAAGACCAAAGAAAATCATTTATCATCCCATTACCCAGAGATTGACAGACTAATTAGTATACTGTAGATACCACGCGGGTAGGAGCAATGTTTGTCTTTCACACTTTATTTCCAGTGTCTGGAACAAAACGGGCATTTGGTATTTGTTCGCCGATTAATTTTTTGCCTTTTTGGGCGCATTTTTCCAGCGTTCTTCTATTATTAGTGCATACCGCATGTTTTGTCTTTAATACCAGCTCATATCACTAAGTACTCTTAGAAAACACGATCTGTAGTGGATATCTAATGATCCACGGTTACGTATATATCATAATTTACAACAGTGTGCTTTACACATATTCTGTAATCTTTTTAATTTGGCTTGAAATTGAAAGCATTTCATTTAATGCCATGTGATTAACAAAATGCCCATGACTCTTATTTTTGCAGCACCCATTTAATTTATGAGGTTTCTAGCAACTTCACTTCTGAGACAGAATGGTGGCATGGCATTCATAATCGGTTTCTAACGCTTACTAGCCATGTGGCCTTGTGCAAGTTATGAACTTCCAGTAGTCATTTCCTCTCCTGTGATAATGGGGGATTAGTAAATGGTTTCCCTATAGGGTTGTCGTAATGATTAATAATGTTTAATAATTAGTTTGCCAAAACAATATGTCATACTAAATGCCGTGTATTGCAAATGATGCCTGGGACCAGCAAGAACTCACCAATGCTAATTTATGCTCATTCTTTGTCATCTTTAGTCCAAGGAGTGTTTTCCAATACAAATACTACTCTTAATTGCAAGCTAAACGTTTATCACATACTCTTGAAGTGGGAAAGAGGAAGAAGGTACAGGACAAAAGATGAGACCTTGTTACCATGTCTGGCAGGAAGAGACCAGACATCAAGTTCTAGAAATTTACCTTATGGATCTCCTGACCAGTACCCACGCTCTGAATGTAACTACAAAATTCAATTTCTTTGAGAGTAGATGTTATTTTTTTTTTTTATTTAAAAAAAAAAAATTTATTTTAACGTTTTATTTATTTTTGAGACAGAGAGAGACAGAGCATGAACGGGGGAGGGGCAGAGAGAGAGGGAGACACAGAATCGGAAGCAGGCTCCAGGCTCTGAGCCATCAGCCCAGAGCCCGGCGCGGGGCTCGAACTCACGGACCGCGAGATCGTGACCTGAGCCGAAGTCGGACGCCCAACCGACTGAGCCACCCTGGCGCCTCGAAAGTAGATGTTATATCTTCTGGGACTTCATACAACTGGATAGTCTCTGGAGATCCTTAGCTGAAAATTACAAGCAGTTTTCTCCATATTTGAATATGATTTCATGATCCGCACACTCATGTTCATCAGCATTGTGGCTGAATGAGTCCCTGGAACTCATTTAATCCAAGATCTCCATTTTAGAGATGAGGAAATGAAGACTCCAAGAGGTAAAGTCCTTTGACCAAGGTCAAAGAGATTAAGTAACAAAACTAGCATTAGCCTAATGCATTTCCATTATGCCATACGCCATCTTGTTATACTAGGTGATGTTTAAATAGCAATGCTCCGTCTTTTACATCTTAAACTCATACATATTTTTTTGTATGTTCTTTATATTTCACATGCATAATCATGGCTTCTGCAAACCAAACCAAGATATTTGTGTTGAAGATGTTGATAGATAATCAGCTCTGGATATGAAAATGGGTGGCCTCGAGCCATCTGGTCTTAATTGTAAATTAATCTTAAAAGGGTAAAGATAAATAGGATTCGAGATGAACAGAGATTAGAAGAAGGTCACCATCTTCCAATGTTAAAAAATAACAGATACTAGTTCAATTGGCTCTACAGAAATTCTGTGCATATTTATATTCTTTGTGTTTGGAGAATTTTATCTCCCAGAAGCATCATAGACTATTAGACATCACAGAGTCCAATTGCTTTATTTTCCAGATAAGAAAATTGAGACTCATTGCAGCGAAGTGACTTTTTCATCATCAATTCTACCAGTCAGTGGGAAGAAGGGCAATTATCAAATGGTGGACACTTTCAAAAATATTTTCCTAAGTATTTTCAAATATATCTCGTTTATTTTTCATTATCTTTAATATGAGTATGATTTTCCCCATTTAACCTCTGAACGGAATGTTCTTCAGAAAAATTTGAGCTGTTGAGTTTCAACAATACACAGAGTGAGTATAAGATGAAATCTTTTACCACCACGTCTATTTGAGAACAAGTGGAGCTTCGATTCAAAGTCATTTCTTTTGATGCCTAGTTTTTCGACATTATTTTAAATGTGGACATCGCCTTAATACGTTTTACTTTTCACATTAACCCACCAATGTGATAGCCTCTAACGAGGTAATGTGCAAATTAAATATAGGCAGGTGGCATATTTTTGCCCCTGTATTATTGGTCCAGGTAAGAACTGAGTTCGATCTAATGCCTTTGAAAGTTCTGGTCAAACAACAGACAGCTCCTTCTATATCCACAGATTATATTTAATATTAAAGATTTGAGATCTACTTGTTAAAATTAGCAATGCAAATACCATGCCTTTATAAAGAACCTTTGAACTCTGGGGCAGAATTGTCATCTATATTCCGGTTATATTTAACAGGGACTTTTTTTTGAGTACACAATTTATCTTACTATGTATCCAGATCCATGTAATAAGTATAAGGCACAGGCTGCTGTACTAGCAATTATTTTAAAATAGACCACATGTACGTTTTTTTTCGAAGTTGTCTGCTTTGCCAACTTATGTTCAGTCAACATAAAATAAGTTAGACTCCTTGACCTTTCAGTGAACCGTATCATTTAGTTACACATATTAGTTTCAAAAGGATTTACTTTTCCAAAGTCATTCTCTGTCTGTAATACTATATAGGTAGGGGAATTTTAATGGACATTAAACATTTGGAGAAAGGCATTATACATCATATTTCAAATAAAATGATTATATGTGATATATTTTTTAAATCACGTGTATAGCCGTTTCATATAGGAGAAAAGCATTTTTATCAACAGTAATGACTGGAACACTACATACAGCTCAGCAGGTATGAGCTGAACTTCTCATTTAATTCTGTATACATAAGAATGCTCTAGGCATTAAAAATTAGTGTCAATAAAATGTGTTTTCCTGTATGGCCTGAAAAATCTCTAAGTTATAAAAATATTTTATTTTTAGAAAAACACGCACAGACACGTATATCAAGAATTGAAATTGAGTGAAAAAGATATGAGATGGCCTTATGGTCACTTTGGGAAAGCATCCTCATTTGCTAGTTTTTTTATGGGTGACCTCAACTCAGAATGATCCCTAATTATAAGTCCTCAATAAACAAATATCATTCCTTTGGTCCTAGGCATGGATACATTAGGTTATAAACCAAGAATTCAAGTGCTCTCCCATCATAATTAATTAGACACAGGTTCCATACACATTCAGCCAAGAAACAAAGGGGGCTTTAAAATGTCTTCACAGATTGAGGTATGACAGTTCCTTCTCATAGATTGAACTATGAGAGTTAGGTATGGCCTAACTGCCACTGATAATTTTTTTTTTTTTTTTTATCGCTAAAAAGTAAGGTTGGCTTTGAATCTGCCTCACCAAACAGTGAAATGGTTCTCACTCCTTGTGGCATTATCAATGGCCTGAGAGTCAGGGAGTGGCAGGGGGAGGGGAAAAAGTATATTCCAGTAAATAATAAGAAATTGTAACGAATACTTACCAGGAATTTACCATGTACCAAGAACGTTTCTTCCAATGTGTCTTCAAGAGCTTAGAAATGGCCTCTATAGGAAGGAGAGGAAACTTCAGAGAGTGTCATTTCCAATGTATTTAAGTACAAAGAGCCTTTTTCTGGAAAAAAAAAAAAATGATGACTCTTCAGTATTCATATTTTATTATGGGCAGAGTCATAAAATAGCATAGCAAAAAGCTATGAATTTATGTTGTATAATTACAATAACATCTATACAAATTAAAAAATATACATATGTATATGTATATATAATATACATTTTTAAAAGGTTGTTTACTTTTTTTATTTAAAAAAAATTTTTTTTGCACATTTATTCATTCTTGAGAGACAGAGAGAGACGAAGCACAAGGAGGGGAGGGGCAGAGAGAGAGGGAGACACAGAATCTGAAGCAGGCTCCAGGCTCTGAGTCGTCAGCACAGAGCCTGACGTGGGGCTCAGCTCACGAACCATGAGATCATGACCTGAGCCGAAGTCGGATGCTTAACCAACTGAGCCACCCAGATGCCCCTGTATGTTTACGTATGATATAAAGAGTTATAAATACGATATATACACATAGGGTATATATACACACATTTATGGTACCTATATATTTATGTAACTATATATGTGTATTTATATGAAATTATATATAACATATACAAATAGTGCATAAGTATGGATTGATATGAAATACTATTTATCTAGATATTCTATATATAATCTTAAGACGTATATGAATAACTATCCCTTGAAATAACCTTGAGGCCATCCAAGGTGAAAGCTCATGCTTCCAAAGATGATTTTTGACCCTAACTTTGCATGGTGACTTAGCAATTCATGTACAACCCCACGTGAGGTGCGAAATGTGCTAATTTCACAGCCATTCTATTGAATTTTTTGTGTTATTGTACCTTGTGTCAGTGTTACTCAGTAAAGGTTTCCATTCTCACATAAAGATAGACTTTCCTTTATATTAACTCTATTTCTACTACATTTTAAGATTTCTATTTCTGGTTTTTAAAACTTATATTTTCTTTTTAATCAATACATGGCAAAGATCAGGATCTTTCAAGATCCTTCAAGACTTCGACTTGTTTTTTAGCTTCTGTTGTTTAGCCAACGAAGGTTTTCTGTGCCTCCTACTCTATGTGTGTGACTACACGTGTCCAAAAGCGTTGCATTTGTGCGGCAAATATAATTTCCACAAAGGCTATTTTTCTCGACTTCTTTCTCGTCATTTTCCCTTTGGAGAGTCCAGTTTTTTAAGGCTTCTGAAACAGGCTTTCTTAAAATTATTTGTCCTATGTTTGTCCTACACTTTCTAAAAAGTCCTTAGCTCTTTCTATTTATGAACACTTTTTTTTTTAATGGTGTCTCTTACCTAAAGTTTAATACTGAATGTCAGTGTATTCTGATTTTCCCTGAAGAGTAGCCCATACCTTTTTTCCAACTCAGCAAAGGATATAGACTTTTAAATAAATAAGTAATCAATGTATATAAGTAAATGTTGTTCTATGGAGACCTTTTAAAGTAAAGAGGATTCTCATATACCTAGAGAGGCTTAATTATCAGTTTGAAAGCAAAAGACCTCATCAGTTGAAGTCCCATAATCCCAGAAATAGTCTCAGAATCCCAGACATGGAAAGAACACTGAAAGTTAACTTAGTGTCAGAGTGCAACTGATCACTCCTGGAGTTAAAAAGAACAAATCTGTTCTCTCTTTTCCATGGCAGTCTTACAAGAATTAAATGCCATAAACACACGTGTCTTTTCTTCAGTCTTAACATAAAGTCTTATATAGCATGGTTGCTAATGCTCCCATGGCTTTTTTTTTTTTAAGTTAATCATTGTGGACTGAATGAGGCAAATTCATCAGGAGTGGTTAGAGAGTAGCAGCATAGATAAGAACCATCACCTCCTTTATCTAGAAACTAGACCACCATTAATGCAACCCAAGAGACTAAGTTCTGAGGCAGACATATTGCATCATTCCCTAATTATGATCTTGTTAGCTTCCTACCATTTTAATCTGTACTTCTGGAGTCCCCCCACCCCAAGCCCTTGTCCCATAGAGCCTTTGGATTTTTTGTTACTAAGAGATGTGTACTTTATTGTCACCTGGGAGTTCTTCTGAGAATAGGGAAGGTAATCTTCTAGACCACAAGAGGAAGGAAGGAATTTCAACTCAATTCTTTTGAACTTGAAACCCAGATGATAGGATAAGAATGAGAATTACAGACACTTTGGTCATTCCTTCTGCCCACTACCTATTTGAATCAATACGTCTTGGATTCTGCCTAAATTAGAATTCTAGAAAAGAAAATGCATTCGGACTTGAGTTTAGATTTTATTTCATGCACCCACGAGAAATGATGGTTGTATCTTATCCTGAGAACCTAAGTGGTTCTCCTGGTCAGTCCTGATGATTTAGCACATTCACCCTGCAAAACTCAAATAAATAAAATCCCAGTGCCTGAATGGTTTGATTTGACATCGTGAGTAAGCAAACCGTCTTCATAATTAATTGTGCTCTTCCCAGGCCACTCTACTTCTGTAGCAGGTGGGCATGAACACAGGCATTTATCCGTGCAAAAACTTTTCTTGTGTAAATGTGTACATGGATGTAGAAATGAGTTTGTGTGATGGAAAAACTGTGCTCTAGCTGTTTCCCCTAATCATATATTCGATATTTTCCTCGGCCACTTACAGTTGAACACCTTCTCTAGTCATGAAAATTCTATCAAGCATATTTGACAAAGCATTTACTTGCAAGCACACTGAAATATACCTCACCTATTCTCATCTTGGTGTTACCCTTGCACTCTGCTTTTATTGCCCCCTGGGGCTACTTAATAATCAAAAAACGGAATGAAAGAAACATGATATCTAATTATTCCACTGCTAAAGAATGTCTGAATCAAGCAAGTATAAATGATTTTCATCATGAGAAGATGTGCTTAATGTGAAGGCTAATACCTAAATTGAGAGAGAGAGAGAGAGAAAGGTGGCGAGAGGGAGTGAAAGGGAGAGGGAGCTAGGGAGAGAGAGGGAGGGGGAGAGGAAGAGAGGGAAAGAGGGGGGGGGAGAGGGGAGGGAGAGGGAGAAAGAGGAGTGGGAGGGAGAGGCAGGGAGAGAGAAAGGAGGAAGGGAGAAAAGGGAGTAGAGAGAAATACAATGGGCTGAAACTGAAATTTATTAACACTTGTGAAAACCCCGTTAAAATCCTTCAATTTATGGCAGTTAAGCAAGTTTACATGCCCGAATCACTTGAGATTTCACATCTAAGGCAGATCATTTGATGTTTTATGAATGATCAGAGGTCTAAGAGACAGATACTTACAGCATAGTATCACATTTTATGGAAGACTCGATTTTCATATTCATCTGAGATCTTATTTTACTTACTGCTTTTGACAAGAGCGATTCCAGGGAAATGCTCACTTATTTATAGCATTACAGGAAGAAATAATGGAACAGGAACTGTAAAGACATTCACCTGTCCTTCCTGGCAGTAATGTGAAGAAGTTGACATTTATAAGATTAAATAATCCAAACAAAACAGATGGAATTTAACATTAAATAAAAAGGGAAAAAAAGGTTAAAAAAAAAAGGACTAGGGTATAAAGAGTGATTTGGGAACAGAGGCAGCATTTTCTCTCTCTCTTTCTCTCTCATTCTCTCTCTCTCTCTCTCTCTCTCTGTTTTCTTTTTGTTCAGCAGCACATTAGGAGATCATATGATAATCCGTGACTTGTCATCCTTGCTCTAGGAATGTTCTAACCAACAGACCAGGCATTTAGCTAAATTTCCTAGAAGAGATAAAGGCAAAGTCTATCCAGGAAACCGATAATGTCCCTCTGCTTTAATAAATCTACCTCTTTAGGGACGCCTGGGTGGCTCAGTCGGTTAAGCGTCCCACTTCAGCTCAGGTCATGATCTCTAACGTCTGAGTTCGAGCCCCACGAAGGCTCCATGCTGACAGCTCAGAACCTGGATCCTGTTTCGGATTCTGGGTCTCCCTCTCTCTCTCTCTGCCCCTCCCCAGCTCAAGCTCTTTTTCTCTGTGTCTCAAAAGTAAATAAACATTAAAAAAGTAAAAAAATAGATACATCTGCCTCTTTAGAATCTGCCTCTATTTACAACATCCAGCTACTTGGATGGAAATTCATACTGTTTATGAAGTCTTCCAAGGCCAGATTTTTTTAACTTGGAGGTGGTAGCAAAAGCAGTTGGACAAGCATTTCGTTGCCTCGCCATTTTGGAGACTGAGGCGGAAGGAAGAAGTTAGTAATGCTGATCTTTTCTTTATTTAAAATTTTTGATATATTTCATTTATGATAGACTTCTGGCATTGATGTTGATTTTTTAAGATATTGTATTAAAATAATATGTATCCTGTTTACTGAGATTTTGGTGTCCCCTTACCTTTTGTGCCCAAGGCGAGTACCTAACTTGCCTCGCCCTGGAATGTGTATATATCTATATTTTGGGAGTTGTTATTTAAACTCAACTGTACTCTTTCATTTCACAGTTGAGGTGCTGTCTCCTCCCCCATCTACATTTTCAAGTGTGCTTAAAGAACAGATAATTACATTACAGTTTCCTCATATTTTAAGGTTAAATCTTCCTCGAGGCTCCGTCGTAGGTTGATTAACCACAGAAGCTTTTACTTTTTCATTTTTTAACTCTCTCATTTTCATGGTTCCAAGATCCGTTTTCCTCCAATTTCCCAAACAGTTTGGTCCTGGAGGAGGGATCTGCTCTTAGGGCTTCTGGTTTTTGCATCTTAATATTGTACTTGATTTGTTGTTGTTGTTGTTGTTGTTGTTAACGTCAGGGGGAAGGATGATTCATCATGGCCTCTTTGAGGAGAAAGGTCCTGGTTGGACGTGTGCGGGGGTGGGGGTGGGGGCTTTGTAAGCTAAGTGAAAGGGGCATGAGTGTGTATATACGTGCACACATGTGCATGGACGTGGTGTGCGTGTGTATACCCGTGCACATGCGTGGGTGGAGCCCAGCAAATAAATGTTCTGCGGCTACTTGACATACGTATGTCGAGCTTTCAGAGTAACACTAATCCTCATCCTGTGACATGGGACCCTTTGTCGTGAGATACTTAACAGCAATACGGTTTAAAAAATAAAAAGCAGCTTGATACTAATCTCCCCCTGCCCCCATACTCATCTACCTCTTCTTCCCAGAGATTTAAGAAATAGAAACTCACTGGATTCCGCAATACAATTTTTGAGGAAGGATGAGGAATACAAAATGTGATGAAAATTCCAAACAACTCTTTTACCACCAGACTTACATCTACCTAACTTTTCCTCGTCTTTATTAGCAAAATGTGTTCCTCCATAACCCACAGTTCTCCCCATTAAACTTTATTTTAGTTGTAGCCGATTGTTTTGACAATCTATTCCGTTGTCTGGGATTTCGCTGCCCCCTTGCCAGGAATCTGGCCTTCCGCCTTCCCCCTTCAGAGCTGAACAAGAACCTTCTCTCCGTTAAGTCCTTCAGGTCACTGATAGAAATGTTAAATGACCACAGGTTCTGAGCTGACCCTGGAGGAACCGCAGCGCCATTTGTTGTGTGTCCCTAGGTTGACACTGATCCATTGATAACCTCTCTCTGGGTCTGGCTTTCCAGCTGCTTTTCCACTCACCTCATAACTGAGTAGTTCAGACCTTGTTTTTCCACTTAATTGATGTGTGTGTTGTGTGGGGCAAAATCAAAGACCCTGCTAAAACTTAAGATTGATTGTATCTCTGGCTTCCTTTGGTCGACCAGAACTCCCACAAGGATTATCAGCCTGGTCAGGCTAGACATATTGTTGTCAATGCCACGCTGGTTTTCTTATCCAAGTGTTTACTATTTCATGTTAGTTAATGATTTTCCAATATATATATATTGTTTGTAGTATCAAAATCTTGCTGAAATTACAATACAGAGCCTGACTGTAACCTCAGTTCAAAATCCAGGCTAGCTTTTAACTTTTCTTTTCAGGAAGAAAAGAACCATTAGCATTTTTTTAATGCATTGCACCAAAATCCATAGAGTTCAGGGAAGAAGATTTCCAGGAACAAAACAAAACAAAAACTCGGGGCTTTCAAAAGAGCTTTCTGGAACATGTCTATGCCACTTGTCTCTTTGTTCCCCTCTCCTCTTTTCCTGGACTTGGCGAACAATCTGACAGTCGCTCAGGTAAGAAATCACCCCATTTTGAGAGCTATAACTTCATCTTGTTCATTAATGTCTCTGCTTTAAGGTAAAAAGAACGGGTACATCAATGTCTACCTGCAGGTATAATAAAAATAGATGTATCACACAGAGATGGATCATTTGTCTAGTTTATAGGGAATTCCTTTCCGTGCCCAGGGAATTTAAGTATTCACTTGAAAGGAGCGGCCATGGCAGTGAGGCTTCTGCTGTTTGTTCTTCATGCGCCACAAAGCAGTAATTCAATTAATTTATTACTTGGGAAGACTTTGACGCAACAGTGGTGGACGTGACCCGCTCATGTTGGGAACAGATGAAAATGCCGTGTTGGCAAAAGGCTCCCATCTCCTTAATGAGATGTGATACTGTTTAGAGTATTCTAAGGCAGAAGAGAATGTTGAAACTTCAAACTGGAAGGAGGAGAACATAAAAAAGATGGGATAGATGAGATGCATAACAATTTCCACATATTTTTCAAGATGTCCGACTGTGAATTAATGAAAACTTTCCCGTTAGAGGGGAAAATTGTATGTTTTCCTAGTTTATTTTATTTTATTTTTTAATGGTTTTTTATTTATTTTTGAGACAGAGAGAGACAGAGCATGAGCAGGGGAGGGGCGGAGAGAGAGAGCGAGACACAGAATCGGAAGCAGGCTCCAGGCTCTGAGCTGTCAGCACAGAGCCCGACGCGGGGCTCAAACTCACAGACTGTGAGATCATGGACAAGTCTATTTGCCTCATTACGTTCTAAATTCCCTCCAGGCATACTGTTGTGATATGATCTCAATCAAGTATTACAGCTAAAAAAGAAAAGAAAGCACACAGAGGAATAGCACATACGAAGTCCAAAAGCAACTGTGAAGCGGGTAAAGCGAAATCCAATGTGCAGGACTGGCGTGTATGGTTGGGCAGTTTGCATATTGCACAAGGACTCCAGACCAAGTGAGGCCAGCCAGGGTTTTTCTCACCAAACCTTAAGGCCTTCCGTACTGTGTCTGCCTGGTTAGTAGGCTTTTGCCTACCCTGCCAGGGTGCCTGCAGTGGGATGTTGTCCTTAAGATGCGAACTTTATTTTATATAATTTAATTTAATTTAATTTAATTTAATTTAAGAGAGAGGGAGAGAGGGAGGGAGGGACAGAGGGAGTGAGAGGGAGAGAAAGAATCCCAAGCAAGCACCACGCTATCAGCGCAGAGCCCAGTGCGGGACTCGAGCTCACAAACCGTGAGATCATGACCTGAGCGGAAATCAAGAGTCAGACACTTAATCAACTGAGCCATCCAGGCACCCCAAGATGTGAACTTGAAATACTTAATTAGCAGAGAGACAAAGAATTACCTGCAAATCTCAAATTCAAGGATGCCTTGATAGCACAGGACACAAAAAACATCAAAAGGCCAAAAAAACAAAACAAAACAAAACAAAACAAACCCAAAGACAGTGTAAGTAGGGCTAAGAGCACATCATTTCCTTTAACCACACCCAGTAAAGGCCCAAGGAATTCTCTGGCGAAGAGAAATGGCAAGTAGACATTTGGAGGCTACCCCTGCTTTTCATCAGCGACTTGTTTGATAGACACTGATGACTATGCTTCCGGTAATTATTTAGCAAACTGGTTGCGGTTCACATCCACAGTGTGGGTTCTCATTCTCAGGGATGCCTATTATTGTCTCTGTGACCTAAGACGCAGCGTATCTACAAGAATGATCAGAGAACATACTTGAGCCGCAAGGCCTCCCCGCGGTCATCGCGATCGTGATTCAGGAGTCAGGGTGGTTACACCAGGTCCTCGGATTTATACGGAATGCCTCACATGGCTTGTCCTGACCGGTGGCATCTCCTGTTAGGGAAGCCAATACTCCTGCCAGTTATTCTTGACAGTGCTCTGGATGGGAGTCTACCACGGATGCTGTGCGAGGCGCTGGGGGAAGTGACCTGGGAGCCATTCACGGAGGCTGCCGATTTGGGGGAGGGAAAAAAAAAAAAAGAAAAAGAAAAAGCATTGGAAGAAGAGGAAGCCACCTCACAAACACCCAGAAGAAGGCATTCCAGGTGCTGGAGGCCTATACCTGGAGAATTTGGCTACTGTGCGTATTTGATTTGGCCTGCAGAAAAGTTTACGTAGCTAGGGAGATATTATGGTTGATCAACACGTTAACTAGCTTAGCACCGAATATCTTACCCAGCAACTATGTTCATTTGTGCATTTTGCCAGGCCCCTAAGAGCAGTGGAGCCTTTGAATCCCGTGAGCATCGCCCTCTGGAAGCAGAAATGGAAAAAAGCACAATTACGTTGCGAGAGTATGGATGGGAACAATCTTAAAGCATTTATGGCAGTGTTTAATCGTGACATAGTCAGCAACTGGGAAGTTTTTGCAAAATGTTTGAGGGTTAGTAACCCTTCCTGGGTACCACATCATAAAACTGACCCCAGGCTATTTCCAGGATGCATAATTTGTGTTTTGTGAGTACGGAATACATTTCGTAACCTGTCTCTATACCTCACATGAACAAAACAGATGGAGTCATGGCTTTGGTCATGCCTCAGAAGAGTTTGAAACTCTTCTAAGGTGCTTAATCTAATAAAGAAAAAAAATCTTCAATATTCCTAATGCAGAAAAGAAAAAAACAAAATGAAACAAAAAGACAAAAAAAAAAACCAAACCCTAATTCCATAATCATATTTTTCAAAATATTTGAAGTTAGTGAATCTTACTAGTCACAGCATCATAAAACTATCATAAATCATAAATTTCTAGGGTGTACAATTTGTGTTCTCTGAGTATTGAGTAAATATTATAACCTGTAGACACATCTCATGTGAACTTGAACCCATAATGGTTTGAAACTGTTCCACAAGATCACTTTTTATTGGGATGGAGGTTTAAGGAATGCATGAAAGAGATTTAAGGGCTAGAAGGTTCTGGAGGTTTCAACTAAAATAACCGAATATGCGTTTCAGCTAGGCAGCATCTTGGCGATGCTGATCATACTCTTGTTAGTACCTGGGAGTCTGCAAACATAATAGCAGATGCTGTTCTGGAAGATGATTTAGAGCACTCAGCAGAACTTCATGAATCTTTCTATTGTAGTAGAGTAGGGAGAAGTCCATACCTGCTCCAACGGCATAGTCCATCTAAGGAGCAGACAACCAGAGAGATTTTCTTAAAACTTCTGTTAGTGGGGAGCCTGGGTAGCTCAGTCGGTTGGGCATCTGACTCTTGGTTTCAGCTCAGGTCATGATCTCAAGTTTGTGAGTTTGAGCCCCGCATCGGGCTCTGAGCTGGCAGAGCAGAGCCCGCTTGGGATTCTCTCTCCTACTCTCTCTGCCCCTCCCCTGCTCACGCTGTGTCTGTCTCTCTCAAAATAAACTTAAAAAAAAAAAACCCAAAAACCTGTTATTGAAAATTGGGGAATTTTATATTTCATCCTATGGTATTTTTGTGCTAGTTTTTGTATGAGATGTAGTCTAAATTTCTTACCATTGAACAGAATTGATGTTCTAGGAAGAAACAACTCATTGATCCCATGGAAGCCAGCACTCACTTACTCTTTGTGGAAACGGAGGTGAGGAAGGTGTGTGAATACCCAGTTTGAGAAGCGTGATGAATAGGGCAGACCAAGGTAATCAGAGATAGAAACTTCTGCACTGGTACAACTCAATTCTAATGAGGGGAGGCCAACGAACATGCCCAGAGAAGGACTCCATTTATATGGCTACTCGCTCGCTGGCTTCCTTCAGCCACAAAACACAGGAGACAGGGAATGCAGCCATGGGGACATTCGACACCTGTCCAGGAGAAGGGGGTCCAACATTCACTCAGTGGATGAGAACGATGTCCAACAAAGTTTCAGGTACCCACAGGTTGTCCTTAAATTTTTGCTCAGTACAGAAGGAACATACAGCAGCCCCACGAGCGTTCAGCTTCCACTTTTAGCTGACATTTTTTGCAAAGCTGTTTTCACTTTCTGCCTAAATCTTCTTGCAAAGTGCTACGGTTAACTATCCACACATCACAGATGATGTGCTCTGACAGACATGGAGAAGAAGTGAGGTAAAATACATGCACTGTTTAAAATAAAATCATCTATGTCATGAATAAGAAAAACAAAACAGATGGAATGGTGTCTTTAGTCATGCCTCAGAAGACTTTCAAACTCTTCTAAACCACTTAATTTAATAAAGAAAAAAAAAACTTTCAATAGTCCAAATGCAATAAAGGAAAAAAAAAACCCTGCCTAATTCTATAATCACATTGGAATTTGGTATCAATAGTTTTAATGTCAGGAATTCACTGATGAAATCACATTCGGGTTTACGAGGAGCACATTGAGGGTAAATCACTGAGGCAAAATGGCTATTGATTTCAATGTCACTGAACTGACAAAATGGCTTTGCATTAGCATATCCCCCGCTTAAGGAAGGATCTGGGAAGCAGAACTGTGGTCAGAAAAAGGGGAAACCTCACGTCCTATTGGGGAAGCCTGTCTGCAGTTTCTTCGACACAAGTGTTCAGTTCTTCAAAAAGTATGCCAAGCCAACATTCTACCCAGACTATTTCTCTTTCCTAGAATGAAAGAGGGGGTACGCTTGGTATAATCATTTGGTTAGCTCCGAGCCACAAGAAAAGTCAACAATCTTGAGGTTGCTTTCTCAATGGAATGCTTCAACTTGACATCAACAGGAAAGCCCAATCCGTCTTAGATTGGAAGTGCTGGAAACTTTCTCCCCAAGTGATTGGTGGGGGGAGGAGGGAAGAGAAGGGAAGGATTTACTCAAGACCAGGGGAGCCGAATAAACAAGTGCCATTGCAGTTTCCTGCAGGAAAGTGGAAAGATTAGTCTGGTTTATATTGAGATGAGAATAGAGCTTAACTCAGGTTGTAGTTGATTAAACAAGAGTGAATCATTGCGCTGCCCCATCTAGATAATCTTTGGCCATTATCTTTCATAATAACAGAGAAACCCCAAGCTTTCAGTGAGCCCTGACTGATCTAGCCAATAAAGACGTAGAGCTCAAAGACAAACCGTGGCGGCTGTCACCCCACCTCTACAGTATTTTCACTTGCTTCAAACTTACAAAAAAATAACATATGAGATAGTGTTACAAATCCTAATTGTGAGCTTTAAATCATGCGTTAGGAAGCTCAGGATCATTTTTAGCGTCTTGGGAGAAAAGTCTCTCTTGCCCAGCGTCCTTGGGGACCTTTGTTACTGGAGGTGGGCGTTTTGCCAGATGCTGCAGTGAAGCTTTATAAAAATAGACAAGATAAATGGACTTTTAGTGCAGTGTCGTGCCAGACTTTTAATTTTCAGGAAATTATTTTTTTAACCTAGCTGAGAGTCAAGTCAATTTGTGAATTAGTTGAAAGGATGGCTGGATCGGGGGGTGGGGGTGGGGTGCGGGGGTGAGGTATCTGACATTTTAAGTCAGAAAAGCCTGCCACACAAAACAGATTTCTCTTGGCAATCAAGATAACTTAACAACCATAAACACATTGTCAGAGGGAAAAATTACATTTTGCTCTAACACAGATCATGTACAGATGACTGATTTTTCTTTCAAGTTCAAGCACAGAAAGACTGTTTATATATATCAACTTCTGACCCAGGCAGGCGGAACAATCGCAGAGGTCTGAATAGAGATGGTGAATGAGCTTTTGGATATTTGTTTGCTAAGGATAGAGCAGAACCATCATGAGATGTATAAAGAGCCTAGGTTGCAAACAATGAGAATGAAGTTGCTACCATAGATAATTTGTAATATTTGTTCACTTTATTATAACCTGCCAAAAAAAAAAAAAAAGGTAGCACACCTACAGTTTTAAAAATGCATTTCCTTTTGCTCAGTTTGCTTGGAATATGACAAGGTGTGTTTCCCTGTTACTGGGAGGTGCCTGTGCTATCCAAAGAATGTTCTGAACTGATAATCTCCCAACTTTAATGTTAGAATTTCCTCAAATTCTCAGGTAACTAGCCCTTCAGATGGTGAACATAATATATGTTTTGTGAAAGGCAACTGAAAACTGTTAAGAACTATATGAAACCCAAGGTATTATTAATTCTTTTTTTATTATTATGAATGTTCTCAAAAATAAAAAGCACAGTAACATTGTTTAAATTCATTTGACACTACGGCTCAGGGCAGGATTATTGGATCCCTTTGTTTTTATTTAGTCAGAGTGGAGGAGAGGTGCCGAATTTGGTGATTTGGAACTATTCATTGCAACAAACGCATTAATATACATATATTGATGGATCGAACAACTTTGACGTGCACAACACGGTCATGGAAACTGTGTTGGGTATTTCTGATACAGGAGTGAAGAGTCCTTGCTTCACTAAAGGTTGTAAGCCGGTTGTCCAGAAAAGAACCACTTGTGCTCACAGATACAGGAATCCACATGTTAACCTTAAACGACAGTACAGGACAGTAGGGCACAAAGTAAATGTAAGGAGTGGTGTATTTGTGAATATCAATTTTCATTGTGACTTGACAAAGTCACCGAAAGGTGATTTGTGGTGTGTGTGTGTGTGTGTGTGTGTGTGTAGGTGCATTCTTGCATCTCTGCAGACAGCTTAAAGTTGTATTCCTGTGATCACTTGAAAAGGGACACATGTTTATTGAACTCATGTGGCTAAGCATGTGGCATATATTCATTGCCTCCTATAGTTGTCAGAACAATGACTGAACGAGGTGTCATTATTAATGCCGTTTTACAGACCTGGAAATTAAACCTCAGAGAAGTAAACAAATTATCCAGGTTGCACCCGCTAGCAAATGGCAGAGCTGAACTTTGAATCCGCACTTACTGCCTTCGAAACACTGTTATCTTTTCTCCCTCTATGATCGAGTCTCAAAATGAGATTTGCAAAGCTGAAGGAGAATGACTGGGGGTGGGGGTTGGTCACGAGGCCCCCAGGTTTTCTGAACCTCTTTTGTATATTGCCCTCCACTCCACATCATCTGTTTCAGTGACTTAGAGATTTCGTGCTTCAAGTAAACACAGTTGTCTGAGATGAAAGGAATAGAAAAAATAACCCCCAATTCATTGCTCCTTGAGCTGGGGTCACTTGAGCTGAATTCTCTTCAGTTTTCACTACAATTTTTCAGGAGTCTACACATCACTGAGCAAGTAAAAATTCTCTCTCTTCCCTGAGGACAAAAAGAAAAAAAAAAAAAAAGAGAGAGAGAGGGATTCCCTTGTGAGTGGTTGGCGTGGGAAGGAGGCTGAATCTCTGGAAGATAAATCTCCAGGTAGTTAATAGGAACCTAATGTGGATCTTGTCCCCAATCTGGAGCCTTCCTTCTCACATGCTTTTATCTGGAGCTATAAAACTCAAAATAAATTTAGCCAGAATTTAGAAAGAAAGAAGTTTCCCTACTAGGTTGTGGGATGAAATGAAAGTTAATCATGGCAGAAAGATTTCCATCTATTTTATAGGATTATATTGGGAGATAACAGAGGATTGGAAACTAATTCATAGAGTCAAAAAAAGAATCCTAAGATTGAAAGGAAGTATGATTATGTCTACTTGGGAAAAGGTATTCGTGAAATATTTGTATTCCTCTGAGCACAATAATACTTAAATCAAGCTGAGTCTTATTCTGACAAAAAGGTCTCTGGGACTGAAATATAGGATTTTATTTTATCTAACTCTGTTAAAAGGTAAATTTGATAAAGTAATTTAGTAACAGGAGTTGTAGGTAGTATTTATTAAGCAATTGCCCAGGGGTTAGGCACTGAGCTAATCACTCGATTGCCATATTTCATTGGGAATTAGATTATTTTATGCTGTCATTCAATGTTGATTCCCTCTACCTGCCCCTTTGATGAAAATAGGATATTTTATTTTATACCACCAGATATGTGTGTATATATATATATATATGTTCATGAATGTATATTTATATGTATTCATATATGAACTTTCACATACATTCTTATTTTATTATTAACATTAGTAATAACAACAATGATTGTGGTTAAATTTAGTCCCCATGAAGGCGGGGCTAGGTAGGCACCATGCACACATTTCAGAGGACGAGATGAGGCTTAGTGAAATTAAAAGATAAACCCAATAATTCTGTAAGCTTAGCTTGCAGCACCTGGAGGGCTTGTTAAAACACAGGGCTGGGCTCCACCCCCAGAGTTTCTGCTTCAGTATATTTTTGAGGCACTTTAGGGAAAATACTGCTGTTTGACCCTGGAGGAAGACATTACCTCTCCACATATATACGCCACACTTTGGTATCCTATTATTTAACAACGCATTTTCCTTAAAATACTTTTTTTTTTTTTTAAATATTATTTTGCCGTGTGAAAACGCTGGGCTTCAGGGCGGGTCACGACACATACTTGATGCGTAAACTACATAGGAGTCGGGCAGCCCTTTCCCGGGAAGGGAGGCCCAATGAAAGATCGGATTGTAGAAAATGTGCCCCATCAGGGCAGGTTGATGGTGGCCGGGGCGGGGGCGGAGAGGGGGAAGGGGGGGAAGGCTGTCAGCATTTGGACACATGTCGCTTCTGGATTCCAAACAATTTCCCTACTTGTCTCATTTTGTGCCTGCAGTCTTTGCTCTTAAAAGTCATGGATTGGGGCGCCTGGGTGGCTCAGACGGTTGAGCAGCCAAGTTTGGCTCAGGTCATGATCTCACAGTCCGTGAGTTCGAGCCCCGCGTCAGGCTCTGTGCTGACAGCTCAGAGCCTGGAGCCTGTTTCCGATTCTGTGTCTCCCTCTCTCTCTGCCCCTCCCCCATTCATGCTCTGTCTCTCTCTGTCTCAAAAATAAATAAACGTTAAAAAAAAAAAGCTATGGAAATTAGGAATGGGCAAAACCCATACTGTCTTCCATTTCGTCATCCTGTCAGGCTAGAGGCGTTCTCTGCTGGTTCGTCCCTTTCCACAGAAATTACTTTATTGTGAAAAAATGAGGAAGCAAGAAAGTCAGAGAAAGAGAATACTTGGAAGGGGGTATTTTCTCAGCCAAAATGTCAAGAGTTAAGAAAGCTACTGTTTGTCGATTTCTCGGCCACTGAGAAAGCGGGAGAGTACGTTTTCTGTCTGCCGGCAATACTCACGCCCTCATCGTGCTCGTTGATCTATCTCTGAAATGTGTCTTCTGGCTTCTCAAGCTTCCGGAAGCTGGACGACGTGGTAGCACTTCTCCTATTGGCATCGTCTCTAGGCACAGGTGCAGCTGTGCAATCGGCAGGTGTCGCCTTTTCCAGTTCTCTGTTAGGGGTTCTCCTGGGAATCCGTTCAGTTGGCCTTTCCACCATTCCTTCTCCAGTCTTCCATAACAGCACCGAGATTTTCCTTGGTGGCAGGGAAGGAGTTAGCCCTGACCTGCAGCTCTAAGAGTGAGGCGGTTGGCCTGTGCCGGACCAGGTAGAACTTTTCGGAGGCTTTTGTTTCTTTCCACTGGGCTTTCTCACTTGGTAGGAAGTAAGACGACTGCTACTGGCTTTCCTATCACACAGGGAAGAGCTGGCCTCTGAGGGACAGGACACACGAAAAAAAACAGATTCTGGAGATGGAGAGAAAGATTTCCCGAGGATGTTCCTTGATAACCTGAATTCCAGATGTGAACCAGCAAATTCGTGTTTCCTCTTTTTGCTTGAACTTTCGGAATATGATTGTACTCATCCTCTGTCCCTAGTTCTAGAAAGTTAAAGCGGAATACATTATAAGCGCTTCAGCATCAAAATAAACAAGGCTGTCTATAGGGGAGAATACTGGGTCCAGGGATCTGGATTCCAGTCCTGATTGTCTCCCGGATTAAGGTTCTCTGGTGACATTATCTCTTGGTGTCATGACACCTTGAATTCTTTCTCATCCACCCCCAGCCTCACAAAATGCCTTCCATTAGCAAAGAAATTGCAGTGAAGAGGCTTCTGGGGAAATTTTGGAAAATGGCCAGGAGAGAAAAGAGTCCACCGATATTGGAATGGCAGAAAGGAGATGTGATGGGGCAGAAAGAAACTGCAGACGGAGCATTATAAGCAAGTTACAGACAATGGAATCATTTTCCATGATACCAGACAGTAGCTCCGCTAACCTCAGCCACTGGCTGTCGTGGAAAGCCTGGAATGAAAAAGCAAAACAGGAAATAAACTCTGGAAACAAAAAAAGAGGCATGCCGTGTCGGTTACTAGTAATTGCATTTTTGCTGGGAATGCTTGTCGTTGCTAAAGTGTCAAAAGCAAACGAGACCAGATATTGAAGAGAAGCCAAGAAAAAACCTTTCCAAAAAAGGGGCCTTGAGGATTTTTAGAGCTAAGATTCAAAGAATTCTCATGCCACTGAATTGTGGCATCTCATACCATTTTCCCCCCACTTAAGTTTTTCTCAGGACTCTGCCCTTGGCAATGCTGCAGGTTTCACAACTGGATCTCCAGGGGGGCAGGGAAGCCCTGATCAGAGGTGATGGCCGTTTTTCAGTGGTGTAAATACCTCCGTGACCAACTTCAAGCTACCGATGTCAACTGATTCATAAAATTCCCGAAAATTTACCCACTGGTTCTGGCATAAGCCGACTCCAGCCTGCATTGAAATTAGGGAGTAGAAACTCTGGGTTGTGTAGGCACCTAAGGGGTAGCTATGTGGTCCTCCCTAAGGGTTCAGATGCGAATCAGACATTGCAGAGCTCCCGAAAGAAAGGGTACAGATTCCTCTGGTGTCCTGTTCCAGAGCAAAGCTTTCCTGATACTAGGGCATGTTAGGCTTCAGAGCAGAGCCTTGAGTGTGGAGGTCTCAGGGCAAGGCTGGGGGCTCATTCTAATACTGTAATGCAGGCAGGCAAAATTCGTGTGGTATGCAGCCTGCTGGGCTGTTTCTGGTACTGGGATTCCCCCAACACAAAGGTCGCCATTGTGGGGAAAGGGGATGGCGACCTTTGCAAAGGAGAGAAGCATTTGCCCTGCAGCAGGAGACAGCAACAAAGGGCTAAGGAGGGGGAGGCCAGCACTCACCTGTCCCAGACCCAAAACAAGTTTAAACAGAGCAGGTAGAGAATCTACGAGAACCAGATAATGAAGCCTCTCATGAAAGGACAGGGGGAAAGAAGGGAAGGGTGGAGAAGTGGCAGCTGCAGGAGGAACCAGGAAGAGAAGAAAGGAACCAAGAGAGGAAGGAGAGAGGTAGCCACAGGAAGTTGGCAGGAGAGCTCTTCAGCAGACAGACGCGTAGGTGGGCGCAGGTGGGATTGGGCTAGGAGAGGCCGATTGCAAAAAGGGGAAGGATGAGGGATGTGTTCTAAGGGAAATCAATGGAGACACACTGTGAACGTCCTATAAGCAGGTATGAATGTGTGTATATGTGTAATTTATTTTTGTATAATAATACATTTACATATGATGCATATATAATTTAATATTAATCATTTGACTCAAGCAAGAGCCAAAGCCCAAACTGTATTTATACACAGAAGAGTAACCAGTACCATAAAGAATGGATACAAAAATCCCAATGTCTGAGATGGAAGTTAGTGAAATGCAAAGTTGATTTCTTTCTTTCTTTCTTTCTTTCTTTCTTTCTTTCTTTCTTTCTTTCTTTCTTTCTTTCTTTCTTTCTTTCCTTCCTTCCTTCCTTCCTTCCTTCCTGGTTTGTTTTCTTCCTTTCTTTCTTTCTTTCTTTCTTTCTTTCTTTCTTTCTTTCTTTCTGGAACAGATGTAGAGATTTCTGCTACTCTCCTAATCTTTTCACTTATGATAATGCCAAATGGCCCAAAGTAAAGGGCCAGTGGATATTCTTCAAGAAAAAGTAGCCCAAGGACGAAGTCTTTGGCTTCACACTGATGATAAGACGTATGGAGATTAAACAAGATGCTTGGGTAACTTTTAAAACGAGAAAGAATAGACCCTTTTGGGAGGTGATCTATGCAAGAAACTACCAATGCTGTTGGCTCTTGGGCTCGCAGTTCCTGCTATGCTCCTTTTGGATGCAAAGGGCCACAAATGGCAAGCTATCAACCTCTTGTCTTGGCTTCACGCGTATCTGTTTACCTGAAAGGAGAAAAATTAAGAAAACTATTCAAAGAACAATCCAACTGGCGTCTCTAGGCCAGCTCCCCACAAAAAGGAGAAAATCCAAATCTGTTTAACCAGATACGTTCTCAGCCAAGATGTTATAAAATGGATGTTTCTCTCTACCCTCAAACTCCTATCTGGAGAAGAATATTTGCGGGCTTCATGACAGAAAGAAATCAAAGATTTTTAAGTGCAAATGCATAGTCATTCACACAAGAAAACTTGAAAAGCCAAATAGAAATGTTCCAGGCTCGGCTTAGGCAGAACTGAGTTTTCGCCCAAACCTTGCCTCCCACGTTGGTTGCTACTGTGGACAAGTCCCAGATTCTATCTGATCTGTCTTTAATAAATTGCAGAAACTAGGGCAGATACATAAGGCTTCTGTTTGGCATGAAATTGACAAAGCATTCTACAATCAAGGAAGACTGAGTCTTCCTAAATACAAAGTAAATATTTCATTTTAAAATTTAATTAATTCATTTTAAGTACATACATAATGCATGACTAAACGTTCGGTATAAAAATTTCAAATAACACAAAAGTGCATAGAGAAGGAAAATATCAAATGCTT
This sequence comes from Neofelis nebulosa, assembly GCF_028018385.1. NCBI lineage: Eukaryota > Metazoa > Chordata > Mammalia > Carnivora > Felidae > Neofelis > Neofelis nebulosa. Next base: position 16,761,089 of record NC_080783.1, read on the forward strand.
CTTCCTCCACCATCTCATTTCCCTGAATAAAGGTAGCCATCACTCATGGTTTCCTGTGTACCTCTTCTGGCTCTTTTCCTATTTACTTATCTATACGATCATTTTTATATGTTCTACTATTGAAGCAATGCACAGAAGTAAAGATATACTCATAATCTCAGGACCCAACGCAAATTCAGTAGACAATTTGCTACACTTGTCTTCAAATTTTTGTCTATGCATAATTAAAAAAAAAAACAATAATACATAGAAAAGGAGAGGTATCGGGGCGCCCGGGAAACTCAGTTGGTTAGGCGTCCGACTTCAGCTCAGGTCATGATCTCGCGGTTTGTAGGTGCAAGCTTCACATCCAGCTCTGTGCTGACAGCTCAGAGTCTGGAGCCTGCCTGGGATTCTGTGTCTCCCTCGCTCTCTGCCCTCTCCTGCTCATTCTCTCTCTCTCTGAAAAATAAATAAACGTTAATTTTTTTAAAAAAGGGAGAGGTATTCAATGCTTGGGTCAAAAATTAATATGACTGTGTATTCTGTTTGGAAGTGATAAGCACTGCTTGGTGATTTTATTTTTTTTTTAATTTTTTTTTCAACTTTTTTTTTTAATTTATTTTTGGGACAGAGAGAGACAGAGCATGAACGGGGGAGGGGCAGAGAAAGAGGGAGACACAGAATCGGAAACAGGCTCCAGGCTCCGAGCCATCAGCCCAGAGCCTGATGAGGGGCTCGAACTCACGGACCGCGAGATCGTGACCTGGCTGAAGTCGGACGCTTAACTGACTGCGCCACCCAGGCGCCCCTTGGTGATTTTAGTAGTACATCTAACTAGGCACCAGAGATCTAAGAAAGAGATAGGCAAGTGAATTTCATGTTTAAGAAATGGAAAATGGAAATAAGTGACCCTCTTTTAGGATACTCAAGATGGATAGCAAAGGCATTAGAAATAACAAAAGCACTGGCTAGCGACAGATTTAGAGAATTGCAGAAGCTTAGATCTCAGGGGACATCTAGGAGGCACCTAAACCATGGTTCTTATATTATAGAAGCAGCAACATAAGCTTGGGGAGAATTTTCCCAAGTTTGCACGAGAAACTTTGGCTCGTGAAACTGTTTGGCTAATACATGAGAAAGCCAAGATTAGACCCTCCCCTCACTCTTCCCCCAATTCCTTGTATTTTTTCCCCAATAAAACGGGCACTTCAAAGAGGGACACCTTCAGGGCTAGGAGATTTGATCTAGCTAGTCCCTTTTAGATAAGAGCTTGTAAACCGGCAGCTTCAGACCAAATCTGACCCACACAGTGTTTTTCAAACATTAAGCCAGAGTCCTTAAACACAGTTCGTGCCCCGCGTTTGAAAATGCAATTCTTGACTTGTCCTGGAAGATGCGGAGATCTCCCCACGGGAGGACCAACGGTCACGTGTGGAATTCCTTTAGATCTGTCCTGTCCTCTCCCCAGCATTTTGGCCCTCACCTGCTGGCCTCACTCATGCAGGACACCTGCCTAGATGCCCTCCTCTGAGAACGACATGCCAGCCACACCCACACGTGGACACTTTTGGGGGTGAAAGTCTTTCCAAATACTTATCATGCTGACCTGAGAGACAAAACCCAGGACTGTTCCAGACAAACTGGAAGTTACTTTTCATGCTACAGACATCCGAGTACGGGAACGCCGTTTCACACCGGGGTCCCCTGTGTGTTCCTGCTCTGTCTCAGCTCCCACACAGCTCACCTCTAGCAATCACTCTCCTTCCCTGCTCCTCCCAGGCCTCAGGAGGGCCGGCTGCCTTCTCTGAAGCTGCCCTGTGCTCCTAGGAGTTAGGATATCTGAAACACTGCCAGGTGCGCTTGGGAATAGGAATTAGGAATCTGTTTATAAGGAAGGGATTGATGGGGGAAATATTAGAACTGCCATCTCCTCCTCGGCAGATAATTCTTAAAGGCCACCACTTGGTAGACATATTTAAAACTACAAGGGGACAGGAGGCACATTTCTTGCTTTGGAACAACTTAGGAGTGAGCTGAGAAGCTTTGAAGGGAGAGGGGGAGCGGAGTTCAAAGGAACCAGGGATTTTGCAGTGGCCCCGGCTTCCCAAGAAGGGCTTTGTGGTGAGCAGGTCTTCAACACAATCACGCACAGTAAGTAGGAATCCTGCCAACAAGGGAGACAATAGCAGCATCCGAGGCAGAGGGAAACCAGGGAGAGAACCGCGGCCCGGGAGCACCGGTCTCTTTTCTCAGACCAGGCAGTTTTTATTCATCGGTGTCTTTTGTTTCCCTATCAGAGACAGAGATACAGAGAAACAGAGACAATGTTCTTAGCACCCTTTGCCGGGGATGGTTTTATGATGCTGGGCAAATCGTTGGTTTGCTTTCCAAAGGATGAACAAATGTTAAGCTTAGTTTACTGGCTGAAGAGCCAGGTTGCGGGTTAAGGTGCACACTTGCCTTCACGTTCGTTAGTCACGGGAGCTGGTCAGTTGGCTGAGCACCATCCTGTGGACGAGTGGTCCTCAACCTTGTCGCGCCCAAAGGTGCTCTGTTATAACAGAGTTTGGAGTTCCCTGTCTTGCTATCCTGAAATAAAATAGATTCTATAAACTGCCTTCCACACATACAATTAAAAAAATCATCGGGGCACCTGGGTGACTCAGTTGGTTAAGCGTCCGACTTCGGCTCAGGTCACGATCTCGTGGCATGTGAGTTCAAGCCCTGCGTCAGGCTCTGTGCTGACAGCTCGGAGCCTGGAGCCTGCTTCGGATTCTGTGTCTCCCTCTTTCTCTGCCCCTCCCCCACTCGCACTCTCTCTCTCAAAAAATAAACATTAAAAAAAATTAAAAAAAAATTGCTACAAGAGTCTAACTGCAATAAAATGAAGAAATGAGAGATAGGTATTTTATAACAAAATCCCACACATATTTCAGTATGTGCCTAGTAGGGCATAGCCACAGTAGAAGAGAAAAAAGAGCTGATGTCTACATGTAGATCTATGGGTTCTTTTGATGTTTTTATTTATTTTTGAGACAGAGAGAGACAGAGCATGAGCAGGGGAGGGGCAGAGAGAGAGAGGGAGACACAGAATCTGAAGCAGGCTCCAGGCTCTGAACTGTCAGCACAGAGCCCCACACGGGGCTCGAACTCACAAACCGCGAGATCATGACCTGAGCTCAAGTCAGACGCTTAACCGACTGAGCCACCCGGGTGCCCTCTATGGGTTCTTTTGATGTGAACACGAGTGTTGGGGTTTTCCAAAATGGTGAACAACATACTAATATTCTGAATACAATGAGGTCCAATCTTCCTTCTATCTAATAAATTTCATTATTGGAAAATTCAGTGTGTGTTTGGAACAAGTAATACTGTATCTGTATGTCAACGTGAGAATTTTGGCCTAATTAATTGCCAACAGATTATTACTTATTTGAGACTGTCCTGTTCATTGCTGCCCAAAGTAACATTGGTACTTGCCTCAATAAATGTCAGAGGTGTCCCCCAATTATTATGTCAGCCCCAAGCTGCCCTTCTAAATGTCTAAATTACTCTCTGGGGGTAATAAAAACCATGAAGAACCACTGCCTTGTATCAATCAAAAGCCACTATTAGAACAGTTTTAAAAAATGCAAGAGATAGAAGACACGATCTAATAAACCTTTTATTCTATGTTAATTGCATGTCAATAATAAGTACTAAATGTTGAAAATGCAATTCCATAGGTACTCTTCTGTGAAGACCTCTTTCTCACATTGATCAGTAGATTTTTCCCAATTCTAGGAGGAACACATTCCTGAGTCTAAATGAACTTGACTTAGAGAAAGATGGGTCAGTATGTCTTAGTAGTAAAAGAGGCTAGAAGTAAGAAAGACCAACAGAAAGAGAATACAACATTTTTTACAAAGGGCGAAAAGGAATTAAATTATAAAGGCACTATAGTTTTAGCCATTACTGGGGTAAAATAGATAATTTGGACTCCCTGGTCTGGAAGATCCTATACCTAACATTGAGCAATGACCCAGGTAGGCGTTGGAAGGAATAAATAGGAGGGTGCTGGTCACCTGTTCCTAAGCTTCCCTGAACTTCACAGGGTGACAGGCCTCCAGGCAATCTAAGGCACCAAGGACCTGTATCGAGAATGCCCCTCCCTGCATTGACAAGCTCTCCAAAGGCTGAACTCCGGTGGCCTTGAAGCTCCCCTTTAGGGCCAATGTAACCTGACTTCAGACGGATAATATGAATAAGATGGGAGTATGCAGGGGGGTTAGCTCTGAGCCAGTGAAATCTAGGGAGTGATTGTGTGTGAGCTTCTCCATGACTCTGGTATAGACTTAACCCCAACCATTCAGTAAAAAAGATACGTTTTTTTGTCTTATCAAATTTAAAAAGATTGAAAACATTCTCATTTATCCAAGCCCTCATGAGATGGGCACTTTCATATACTACTCATGAGAGACAATTTGGCAATAGGATCAAGAAAATGATAGACGGATAGATGATAGATAGATAGATAGATAGGGAAAACCTCCTGTCTTCTGACCCAGTGATTTTCGTTAAGTGATCTAAACTAAATAATACACACAAAACCAAACAATGAAATAGTAAAGACCTGACAGCTCTTTGAGCTAAAAATTCTCTGGCTAGTTATTTATGTATCTGAATATAGGTACAACAGTAGGCATATACACGCATAGATACACATAATAAATAATTCCTCACATTGGTATACACTTTCGGATCGACAATAATTATTATTGTATTTAATTGTACAATTTGTATTTAAATATTATTGTATTTAATACAAGTATTGTTTGATGACTGTTTTATAGTTTTATATCTAAGTAGAAGCAAGATTGTTTATACACAATATGTAAATATATTGTGCCTCTTCAGGTAGCAATTAATCACAGTATTCTTAATCAATATCACTGGCAGTATTTTTAAAACCTTTTCTTTTTTAAACGTCTTTATTTTGAGAAAGAGAGAGAACCCCAAGCAGGCTCCGCACTGTCAGCGTGGAACCCAACATGGGGCTCGAACTCAGGAACCCTGAGATCATGACCTGAGCCAAAATCAGGTCAGACGCTTAACCAACTGAGCTACCCAGGTGCCCCATTAAATATTTTATTTTTTAAAATAATAGATACTTACATGATTTTAAAAATTAAGAAAATCCAAATAAACAAATTAGTAAAAAGGAAAGTAAGAATTCTACAAATTCCAATACACAGAAATATCCTCTTAATATTTTGGTATCTGTTCTGGATTTTCCCCAGATGCTTATGTCCTTTTCAAATAACGAGAGGCACATTTTTCCTAATATTTCTCTGATTATTTGGCCTTTCCATCTCTATCTCTAAAAAGTCAAAGAAATAATGAAGCTTTAATGGAGGTGTGTATTTAATTTTGTTTACCCATTAACCAGTGCTAAGTCTAGATCCATAATTTAATTTCTCAGCTGCTTAGATTTAATGCATTTCCATCACATTTGATTGTATGTTAAAAATATAGAACACAGCAAAGGACCAACTATAACACCCATCTATTTACCACTCAAAATACACAAATATTTACCCTTTGTAAAATACTTCAGGTTAAGAGTTATTATTTAAAATTTTTTTTTATTTTTTTAATGTTTATTTATTTTTGAGAGAGAGGGGGTGGGGTGGGGAGGCAGAGAGAGAGAGGGAGACACAGAATCCGAAGCAGGCTCCAGGCTCCGAGCTGTCGGCACAGAGCCCGACGCGGGGCTCGAACTCACAAACTGAGATCATGACCTGAGCCGAAGTTGGAAGCCCCACCGACTGAGCCACCCAGGCGCCCCTACTTTTCCTTTGATCCTGGACCAAGGCAACCACTGAGTTGCTTTTTGTCACTATAGATTAGTTTGCATTTCTCTGTGTCTGGCTTTTTTCCCCCTCAGCAAATTGATTGAGACTCCTTCGTATTGTGTTTTTGAGTAGCTTTCTCCCCGCTCTTTATTGATGAGTAGCATTGCATCACATGGACATACCATGTTTTATTTATCCATTCACTTGTTAATGGACATCTAGGTTTTTTCCCCAGTTTTTTGGTTATCGTGAACTAAGCTGCTCTGAATGTATATGCCATTGTGTGGACATTTTTTAAAAATTTTCACTTAAGGAAATGCCAATGGTTATATGGTAGATATAGGTTTAACTTTTTAAAGTTTTTTTTTTTTTTTTTTTAAGAGAGATAACATGAGCAGGGGAGGGGCAGAGAGGGGGAGAGAAGGACAATTTTAAGCAGGCTCCATGCCCCCAGCACGGAGCCTGACGTAGGGCTTGAACTCATGAACTGTGAGATCATGACCTTGCCAAAATCAAGAGCCAGACGCTTAACTGTCTGAGCCACCCAGGTGCCCCTGTACATTTAACTTGAAATAAAAATGCCAAATTATTTTTTTTTTTCTGCTCCCTTCTCTCTCCTTCCCTACTGTGACTCTATTTACTTATGTATTAAACTTCTTGAAGTTGCCCCACAGGTCCCCGAGACTGTTCATTCTATTCAATGATTTTTCTTTATCTTCTTCAGACTGCGTGTTTTCTATTGCTCTGTTTCAAATTGGCTGACACATTCTTCCGTCATCTCCATTTTCTTATTATGCCCATTCAATATCTTTTTTAACTTTTGATATTTTATTTTTTGATACTTTTCCAAATATTCTGTTCCTCCGCTGAGAATTCCTACGTGTTTACCCGTTTTAGGTTTTCTTTCCTTTACCTATCATCATTATAGTCACTGCACTGAAGTCTGGTAACTCCAGTATCTGGGTCATCATGGTATTGCATCTGGCGATTGTCTTTTCCCTTGAGAATAATTCACATTTTCTTGGCTTTTGGCATGTGCATATTTTGGACTACTTCCGGGACATTGAAAATGTTACGTTGTTCACAATTATTACAAACTCTGGGTTCTGTTATATTGCTCCAAAAGAAGCGTTGATGCTTCTGTTTTGGGAGGCAATGCACTTGGTTGATTTCTAGTGCCTTCATTTTGCCTGTGCCTGTGTAGTCCAGGGGTCAGCCAGAAATTGGCTTGAGCTTATATCCAGTCAGGGGACCCCCCTTCCGAGCACTTTCATTTCTGGGGGTTCTTCTTGCTCTCTGGAAACCCTGGTTTTAACTAGATCCTTTCATGCTTGCTCCATCCAGAATGTTAGCTTCCCATACCACTGCGGCTGCCATCATGACCGGCCGATTTCAGGATAGAGCCCCCAAAAGACAAAGAAGAACTCATTCTATGGTAGTCATTTTCTCCAAGTTCTGACTCACCTCCAAATTCTCCTGCTTTAGCTAAATCTCCAGAGTGCTCAGGTAGTTGTTCTTGTGTTTTTTTTTTTCTTTTCTTTCAGAGTTTATAGCTGTCATCTATGGGAAAACCAGTTTGCTTACTCATTCATAGGCTCACTCATTCATTTTGATTTCTGTACAGTATTTTATTGACTGACCATGTTTTCCTTCCTTCCTTCCTTCCTTCTTCCTTCCTCCCTTCCTTCCTCTTCCTTTCCCTTCCCTTCCCTTCTCTGTTTCTTTCCTTCTTTCTTCCTTTCTTTCTTTTATTCTTTTTTTCTTTCTTTTCTTTCTTTCTTTCTTTCTTTCTCATTTCCTTCCTGCCTCCTTCCTTCTTCCTTCCTTCCTTCCTTCCTTCCTTCCTTCCTTCCTTCCTTTCTCTTCCTTTCCCTTCCCTTCCCTTTTTGCTTGCTTTCTTTCTTTCTTTCTTTCTTTCTTTCTTTCTTTCTCATTCCTTCCTGCCTGCTTCCTTCTTCCTTCCTTCCTTCCTTCCTTCCTTGCTTTCTCTTCCTTTCCCTTCCCTTCTCTGTTTCTTTCCTTCTTTCTTCCTTTCTTTCTTTTATTCTTTCTTCTTTCTTTCTTTCTTTCTTTCTTTCTTTCTTTCTTTCTTTCTTCCTTTTATTCTTTCTTTCTTCTTTCTTTCTTTCATTCTCATTTCCTTCCTGCCTCCTTCCTTCTTCCTTCCTTCCTTCCTTCCTTCCTTCCTCCCTCATCTATTGACCCATCTTTGGTTTTTTTTCTTTCTTCAGTTTTTAACTATACAAATAACATTCAGTAAATTTTAATTACATATGTGTCCTTATACATTTGCAGTGGAAAGTGTATACCTAGAAGTAGAAATTTGGGGTTATTGGCATGCACATCTTTAACTTTACTAGATATTAATCAGTTCTTTATCAATATGCTTGCAGCAGTTATATCTCTATCAGCCGTTTTGCAACTTCTCATTTTCCCACATCCTAACAGATACCTGACCTCTTCAGTCATTTTAATTTTTAGAATTCTAATATAGGCAGTGTTGTCTGATTGTTGTTTTTTGTTTGCAATTCCCCCATTCCTAGTGAGTTTGAGCAAGTTTTCATACTTATTGACTATTTGTTTTACCTCTCTTGCGAATTGCCTGTTCATATTTTTCCCCCTGTTTTTCTATTAGGTGTTTGTCTTCTTCTCACCGATTTATAGGAATGCTTCATATGCTTCCTGATCTCTAATTTTTTGTATTGCATATCTTCTCTCATTCTGCTGCTTGCTGTTTACCTTTATTCATGGTATATTTTCTGTACAAAAGTTTTTTTATTTTGATGGTGTCAGGTTTATCATATTTTATAAGTTCTAGCTTTGATGACTTTTTTGAGAAATCTCTTTTTATACATTATGCATTCAAAAATATTTTTTGAACACCTATTATATTCCAGGTACTCTTCCTAGCACTGGAGAAGGTGGTAGTCACAAAAGCAGTAGGAAAGATAGGCAATAAGCTTATAACCTGATGAATAGCAAATGAAATACCAGGTAATGATAGCTGCTGCAGAGAAACGTAAAACAGTACAAAAGACATCATTGCAACTTAGGTCAGGGCACGGTCTTTGGAGCTAGACTGACCGGGTTTGCATCTTGGGTTCTGCCACTTGCTAACCTCTGTGTGCCTCGCATTCTCCGCTTAGATAATGGCAACGATAGTAACCCCAAATAGACAGGGTTGTTTTAAAGAATAAGCCTATCTACATGGTATATAAAGTGCTTAGCATATACTAAACACTATATAAGTGTTTGCTAAATAAAAAAAAATACAATGAGCGAAGACCAGACAATAGAGAGGGCACAGCAGCATGTTATAGACTCCTCATGAAAAACTTGACCAAGGAGGTGGTAACATTTGAACGGGGATCTAAGTGAAATGAACTGGGGAAGTCCTTTATGTTCAAGATGTAAAAAAACTTAAGATATTATTCTGTAGTTTCTTTTAACAATTTAAAGTTTACTTTTCCATTGTTTGCTTCTAAATCCATCTGGAGTTTAATTTCATGCATGGTGTGAAGTAGGGATATAATTATATTTCCTTCCATATGGAAAGACAGTTGTCCCAACAACATTTATTGACGAGGCCATTCCTTTTCCCCCCCTAAGTTAGTAATTTCTTCCCAATTATATATGATAATGTGTGTTTATTTGAGAACCTTCTATTCTGTCCCACTGATGCCAATGCCATGCAGTCTTAACTAGTAAAACATAGTAAGCTTTGGTATTTTATAGGGAAAATTCCTCCCACCTTCTTTCAAATTGTCTTGGGTGTTCTTGTTCATTTATATCTTCAAAGAAACTTTGTTAATCCCATGAAGAATCATATTGGAATTTTTTTTTGAAATCACACTGAGTTTGGTGGAAGTTAACACTTTGAGTTTTTCCTTCCTTAAAAATGATGTACACAAACCTTTATTAAGACTTAATTTTATGACAACTTTTAAAATTTCCTATATTGAATTCTTGTATCGTTTTGTTAACTTATTCCTAAGTATTTCATTAGTTTTAATGGTTATCATGAATATTTCCTTATGCAATTCTGTTTGTGAATTAGTTATTTCTCATGCATAAGATTGCTATTGAATTTTGGTATTTATCTTGTATTTTGCAAATGTGCTAACCTTTCTTGCTAGTTCTAATAGTTTATTTGTAGATCAGGTTTTTCTGTAGAAGTAATCAAGTTATCTGTAAATAATAATGCCTTTCGTTTTCCTTTTCTGATCCCATACTTCCTTATTTTTTAAAAAGTGCTCAGAGTCTCCATTATAATGCTGAGTTAATGACAGGCGGAGGACATCTTCATTGTACTCCTGACTTAATGGGAATTCTTCGAAAAATTACAACATTAATTATTTATTATGCTTGTTGTGGGTGTTTAGCTGGTGTTCTTTTTCAGATTAAGAGCATTCTTTCCTATTAGTTTGTTAGTTTTTATCAGATGAGTTTTGTCCTTGGTGGTTTTTCACTTTTATTTTGTTTTAAATCGGTTCTGCGATATTAAACAGCTGTAGCACTCCTGAATCAAGTCACTTGAGAACGTTTTAAAATATACGGCTAGATTAATTATACTTTTTTATTTGGGGGATTTTTGTGTCTGTGTTCATAAGTGAACTTCAGTTTGACACCTGTTTGCTGTTTGATCTGTCCCTTCTGCTTCTGCTCTGTGTATTGGAGAAAACACTTCCCATTCTCCAATGACCTCGGGCTACTGAGCATATTTGGCGAATGAGAAGTTCTGGCTGTCGATTGACGGGTGGGCGAAGGGAGACGGCAAGACTCTTAGCACTCCAACTTCTGGCCAGAGGGTCGGGTGGTGCCTGCTTCTCTTGTCTGGTACCTTCTCCTCCCATTCCTTGCCTCTGCTGGGTGGCCCCTAATTCTGGGATCCCCTTTGTCTTTGAAATTTGGGTGCCCTGGAGCTGATATTGGCATCCCACTATGGCCGGTCTCCAGTGACTTCACCATCTCCTCTTTGGTCTTTTCAAAACGTGTTTGTTTGTTTGTTTTAATCACCTATGTTACCACTGATCTGTATTGAATTCTCTGTGCTTAAAGCATCTGGAGTTGTTTGGATTTTCCTAATGAGATCCTGACGGGGACATCCTACAAAGTTATGTTTATGTACCCTTCTCTTCCCATTTTATATCACAACACATCCTCATAAAATGAAACCAGAAGTTCTCACTTTCTTTTCTTGGGCGCACTTTGTAGAAGATAGAAACTGCCATTGAAAATCTTTTATGATGGCAGGTAAACTAAGCTGCCTTAAGGACAAATAAAAATTTTATTATTTTGCTTTTTCAGATTATGTTCTAAAAGACAACCGAGGTTGGATTTACTCCCATGTGTCTCTAAAAATCCTATAGCCATTGTCCTTAAAGAGGCGGTTTCTCCACATGAAGCACGTCGTCTCATCAGCAAATTCTTTATTGGACTTTGACTGGCAATCTTATTTGATTTCAATCCTGTTTCTGAACTGCTGCTAAAGTCAGGGAGAAGACTTTAGTGCTACATGTACCTGAAAGGTAAGAACTCTGACATAAAAGATGCTCAAGTACCTGCAAGGTGTCATTCATTTTGTTTTTGTTATTTTAGAAGAATAATTTTCTTTTAGTCAGTGGATGATGATTTCATATAACTCCACCCAGGATTCCAACACCCCCTTCCCACACTGAAGAAAAAGGAAGTCACTGAGACATTTTAAGCTTTGTCATTCTAAGCGTGCCACACAAGAGAAATAAAACCTGCTGATGGAATAATTGGATACTGATAATTCAATGTGTAAGTAGGTAAAGGATTATTTGTATGTTATTCCCACTCTCTGCCATCTTGACTTTCAAATATTTCTGTTGATCCTATATGTATTTTTTTAATCACTGGGGAGGTTGAGGATGATGTTTTGCCTTAATATTTATTAGGTATAGCACTATTTTAGTCCTTCTACATACTTTCTCATCTAATACTCAAAGAATCCCGTGACATGTATTATTAAACAGATGAGGAAACTGAGGCTCATGATGATTAAGTTGCCCCCAAATTCATAGAGTCAGTAAGTGCCCAGTTCATATTTTAAAACCAACTTGCCTGACTTAAATGGAGTACCACCCAGTAGGGTCCACACTACCTATCGACCATAGTTTGCTGTTTCCATAGAAAGCCTGTATTCTAGGATTCTCTCACAGGTAAAGGAGCACATCAGAGTCACAGTAGGGAATTTTTCAGAGTATACTGATGGCCAGGGCTGGTACGAAAATAGCTAGCTACCTCTTTGTCTCACTACCCTACACCCATAGTTAAAGAGTGTATAACTACTGAATATCAATCTTGTGTTCAAACTCATCCCTTTCTCCTGTGGGGTATGTATTAAGAGTCTAGATCATTTAATTTAATAGTCCATGAGATTTTTCCGGTCATGGTACATTTGAGAGTATTCTGACATATATCGAGAGGAAGGAAGAAAGGCAAGTTAGGGGGGAGACACAGACATCTGACCATCAAACACCTGTCATCCCCCAGATGTGCACTTGTTAATATCAGTAACCATGTACATTTCCATGGTGCATACACACAGCAGTCATCTCTTCCTTCCTCTTCACTGGAGCTACTCATTCCTACCTTTCTTGCAAGATGTCCAAAGCTAGGGGAAACAAACTGTGTTCTCACTCTACACAAAGATCATAATTTTGGTTGATGACAATTTTGTTTACAATGACTGAGGAAACTTCAACATATCTTCTGCTTCAGAACACTTCCTTCTGTCCCTGGGTCCGAACACGTCCAATTCTACTCCGCAACCCAACATGAACAGATTTGATTAAGCTGGGACGGAATGCCAATTCCTCCATCGACAGCAAGTCTTCTCCCTAGGAAACCAGTCTTCAGTGCCTAAGGCAGCAGAGCTCTCACGGGATCCAGAGAGATTGCACAAGAAACAGAGTTGCCCTTGCTTCAGAGACCACCCTCGGAGAAATTTATAGTGGAAACCTATCCGTGAAACCAAATGAAGGACCGAATTGCATAGTGAACGTGGAATTGTAAACAAGGGCTCAGAATCATGAGCTATTGAGAAACCTTTTCTCGCTTTTTGGAGTACACTGTTCTCCAGGAAAAGAAACACTGGTACTCTTCATGAACAATCTTCCCCTTCGGTGCCGTATTGTTCTAATACTGACCTTCCACTCAACTTTCCACGACGCCAATTCCTTTCCCATTCCCATTGTGCTTCTTGATTTTTAGATTATGTCACATTCCCAATCTTTCAGGTTCTGTATTAGCATTCCTATTTAATTCGCTGAAATCAAATAAGAACTATAACTTTACACATTCTGGGTCACGCTCCTAAGTGTGCATGGTTACTTCTTGCTGCCAATTCACTCTCTATTTTGGCTAGAGACTGCTTTTATTTTGCATTTAATTATATCAGGGGTGGAATGTTAATACATGTTGGTTCTTTACCAAGGTCACCAGTCTGGGAATCAGGAATCTTTACTAAATTCCCTTAATCTCTGTGAGCCTCAATTTCTCATCATTAAAGTAGGGAGTTAAGAGTCAATATATTCCTTTCCTTTTTATCAAGGCCTGCGGTAGTGCTTGGTATATAGTAAGCACTCAACAAATTAATGTTAAATTAAATCGCATTATTTTCTTTCTCTTTCAGTTCTATCTACTGAAGTGAAAAATTTCCATATCATTCCTGTTACTTTAATTATACAGAAATCCTAGCAGGGCCTCCTTTAAAATCCAGGGAACACGACAGAATCAAATTGTGAGTAATATAATTCCAAAATGAATGTCAAAGGAATTTCAATTTTCATATAATGACATCAAAGCTGGCTTATGAATTACATGAAAAAAATATCAGCCTCATTACCTCAGTGTTACACCCTTCTTGGACCAAAACATGAATTACTTGGTTTGATTACCCACCTTGTTTACTGCACTTGGCTCTAAATGACTTTTGATTATTTCCAAAAATCAAATCCATCTTCAAAGGATAGAGATTTCTTAACATTGAAGGGATTCAAAAGATTATGCATGGGCTCTGATCTGTAGGCAGTAGAAAGAGGACCCGGCATTCTCTTTGTTATGAATTAATAAGAAAAAAAAAATCAGGATACCTGGATTCTAGCCCTAGCTTTGCAAATAATTAGCTGGGCTGAGGCAAGTCACTTTACTATGAATCTTAACTTCTCCATTCATATAATGAGGGATTTGGGCTAGCTGATTCCTTCCAGCTCTACTCTTTTGATTTGAATCCAGTAGAAAAATGTGGGAAATGCATTGTTTATGCACGTGGAATCACTCAAATTGGTGAGAACCTTGAACATTTCTTGTTATTGTTACTGTTGTGTAGTTTAGAGATGTGTTTGGGATCCTTTAAATGGGAGAAAGTAAAAAGGAGTTCAAGGATAATTGTTATTATTTTTTTTTATAGGACAAAAATCATTTAAAAAAACCATGCAGTACAATGTGGTAAGCCACATAGAACCCAATTTAAAGCTAGTTAAAACAACAAAGAGATGTACTGGTCCGTGTGACTGAAACGATCAGTGGAAGGTCTGCCTTCCAGCTGGGCTCGGTTCATGACCTGGACAATGTCACTGCGGTTCTAGCCTCCTCCATCCCTGCTCTGCTGTCCTTGGATTGGCCCTTTCCTCGGGCTCTACAAGATGGCTCCCTGCCAGCTCCAGCTCCCTTCTCATAGAAACTGAAAATTCCAGACCCCGGAGATTCATTCTATGCTATCTAGAAAAAAAGATTTCTTCTGGTAGCTTTTGTAAAGGGAAAGGGCCCTTTTCCTTCCCAGTAGCTGAAAACATCTGTCATCATGTGAGCTCTGATTGGGTAACACACTCCTCTCTGAGCCAATCCCTGAGCTCAATGGAATCAGGTATGAATTTTAACTGAAGCCAATCAGAACTTGTTCCTGGAGCTGAGGGGGAGGACCTTTCCAGCCATGGTGCGGATGGGATAGGATGATGGTCTCCAGGGGGAAATCATTATCTGAAGGAGGGGACATTGAAGTTTGAGGACAAACGTAATAAATGCTTATGACTCAATATTACATCAATAACAGTACCCAACACCTTGAGAAGTATTTATCAATTAGCAGCTGTAATAACACCTTACATGTTAATGGCACCTTGCAGTTTATGAAGTACTTCAGCATCTTTGACTGCCAAAATACCCATGTAGGAAAGTTAAGGCAGGAGTTCTAATTCCCATTTTACTGACAAAGAAACTAAATCCCAGAGGATGAAATTATGTTAGCGACAGACCTGGGACTGAGATCTCAGGTGCTCTAAGTCCAGAATTCCAGGACTATTTAGATTGCCTGTGTCCAGATTTTGGATCCACCCACCTCTGGGTAAATGTTTTGACTTCTCTAAGCCCTGGTTTCCTCATCAGTAAAATGGGAAAATTCTAATACCACCCTCGTGTTTTTGTTGTATGCAATAAATGAGCTGTTGATTTATTTAAACCACATAACACTGTGCCCAAGAGACAGAAAACATTCGGTAAACGCCACCTGTTATCATCACCATCATTATACCATGGTAACTCTTTGGAAAAACATTCACTGTAGAATCTGTACTGTATCTTGTGACATGCTATTGCCCTGGGCCATCTCACTATCATTACCATGTCTTACGTAAATAGGACTGAACTTTATGCTGTAGAGTTGTTTGGAATACTTAATTTTTTTTTGACGTTTATTTATTATCGAAAGACAGAGACAGGACATGAGCATGGGAGGGGCGGAGAGAGGAGGAGACACAGAATCGGAAGCAGTCTCCAAGCTCTGATCTGTTAGCACAGAGCCCGATGTGGGGCTCGAACCCACAAACCCCGAGATCATGACCTGAGCAGAAGTCGGACACTTAACCGACTGAGCCACCCAGGAGCCCCAGTTTTTGTAGTACAAATTATTTGTAACTCCTTAGGCATTGATTGCCACTAATGGGGGGCGGGTATTGGACTAATTATATTCATTCTGACATTTGAATAGTGGACACCTGTCATGTTTTCTGGCTGCCTGGCACCTGTTTCTCTCTCTTCTCCAATCTGGAGATTTTCCTGTGTCATAAAGCCCATCCCCCCCAGTGCTAGTGAGTTTCACTTCCTAGCCTCCTTCAAGGCTGGGGCTCCACCCATCCAATGATCCACACGGGACTTCAATTCAGAAATGAACACAGTGATGTGAAATGCTTGTTAACTGAACTCTGTCTTCTGACGAGTTGAGTGGTCGAGTTGTCTGAGGTTTAGGTGGCTGCACTGGCAAAGTTTCTGGCGTCCAGCCCTTTCGCAGCGTCTGTGTGTAAACCGTGGTAGGGGCTCGAAGGAGGAAATAACAATGCTTTCTCTGGAAAAGCTCCAGAATGTGATGAGGTTTTTCTAGTCATAATCTGTATTGGCTCATGTCGCCCAAACTTCCAGCCGACTTTTTCTGCACACTATCCACACCTGGTTCCCTGGCTTCTAGTAGACTTTGTAAGCACGTAACAACTTGCAAGAATTCATTTTTTTTTTTTTTTTTTGGTTGAACCAGGCAGAATGGATATTGTTGTCTGCATCTAGATTGCTGACTCACAAAATGAGTTCCTACCAGTCTGTCGCTCATCCTTCCTAAGCCAGCTCTGAGAAGATGGTCATGTCAGGACGAATATTTTTCTTGTACAATATGCATTTTTTTAATTTAATATTTATTCAATTATGAGAGAGAAAGAGAGAGAGAGGCAGAGCATGAGCAGGGCGGGGGAGGGGGGAGGGGGCAGAGAGAGAGAGAGAGAGAGAAAGGGAGGCACAGAATCCGAAGCAGACTCCAGGCTCTGAGCTGTCAGCACAGAGCCCAACGTGGGACTCGAACTCACCAACCGTGAGATCACGACCTGAGCCAGAGTCGGACACTTAACCGACTGAGACACCCCGGCGCCCCCCCTTATACAATATATTTTTTTTTTTTTTTTTAATTTTTTTTTTCAATGTTTTTTATTTATTTTTGGGACAGAGAGAGACAGAGCATGAACGGGGGAGGGGCAGAGAGAGAGGGAGACACAGAATCGGAAATAGGCTCCAGGCTCTGGGCCATCAGCCCAGAGCCTGACGCGGGGCTCGAACTCACGGACCGCGAGATCGTGACCTGGCTGAAGTCGGACGCTTAACCGACTGCGCCACCCAGGCGCCCCAACAATATTTTTGACTAGTGCCAATGCATGGCCTTACATAGGGAACAACAACAAAAAAATTAGGTACATAATTTGTTGCTGATGGTATTTAGTACAATTTATGTTTGGAATTTCCTGATTTTTTATTATCAGCATTTCCCAATTATCCTGGTTAAGAGAATGGGTTTTTATAAAAAAAATGATTAGGAAAAAAAAAGGATTTAAAGTGACTGCTTATTGGGGCGCCTGGGTGCCTCAGTCGGTTAAGCGTGGGACTTTGATAGTGGCCCAGGTCATGATTTTAGGATTATGGGATGACAGCGTGGGGCCTGCTTGGGATTCTCTCTCCCTCTCTCCCTGCCCTTCCCTCCACCTCCCAAAAATGAATAAACTTTTTAAAAAATATATACTAAAAAAGTGACTGCTTATCGTGTATTTTGTTGCACTCTGCTTCTCCTGAAAGCCAGTTTTGTGGGTTCGTGGTTCCTCAGAGCCACATGTCATGAGGATTTGACTACTGCCCCTTTCTCCAGGGTTTTCATGAATTTGAATCAGGATCTTAAATTAAAGAGCCTTTCAAACAGCTTCTTGCACTCATGGACCTTTTATGATGATTTGGGAACAATTAGTATTTTTCTGATATTTTCCATTTATTTTCTGATCTTTAAACATCTATAAGCCAGGATATTAATAGCTTCTTTTTTTTTTTTTAAGGTTTATTTATTTATTTATTTATTTATTATTTTTGACAGAGAGAGAGAGAGAGAGACAGAGAATGAGCAGGGGAGGGGCAGAGAGAGGCAGAAGCACGGAAGCAGGCTCCAGGCTCTGAGCCGTCAGCACAGAGCCCGATGCAGGGCTCGAGCTCACGACCCACGAGATCATGACCTGAGCTGAAGTTGGATGCTTAACCGACAGAGCCACTCAGGCGCCCCTGTTAACAGACTCTGAAGTGTGAGGGAGGTCAGATCATTCAGGTGCTGAAAATAATATGTTTCCTAAGCAAAAAAGGAGTTGGTAGTTTGTGACTATTTTAGGTTGAATCATAAAACTGAACTCAACTAGCCACATTGTACCTTTGTGTATTGGGTTCAGAATAGTGGGGCCCATGTTATTTCTTTCCACACTCGTTATCTCTTGGCAGAATTTCAAGATAAATATTTTGCATTTAAGTTCACACCTCAAAAAATCTCCATGAGAGTGGCATTGGCAATTCCTGAGCTGCTCTAGGAAAAAAGAAAGAAAGAAAGAAAGAAAGAAAGAAAGAAAGAAAGAAGAAAGAAGAAAAAGAAAGAAAGAAAGAAAGAAAGAAAGAAGAAAGAAGAAAAAGAAAGAAACAAAGAAAGAAAGAAAGAAAGAAAGAAAGAAGAAACAAAGAAAGAAAGAAAGAAAGAAAGAAAGAAAGGGAAAGAGAAAAAGATTTGTTTTTTGATTTGGAAGGAAAAGATCTGTGAAAATATCAGTAAATGTTAGAAAATTCTTCCCATATTGACTTCTATTAAGTTGTTCTAAATTTTGTCTGAATGGTAGCCCAAATTTTGGTTTACACTGATCAGATAAATTCAGATAATATGAGAAATATATGTATATTCTTGTTTTAGAGTTAATTTTAGTGTAGATGTCTGAGTTTCCCATAAAGTTTATAAACAAAAACAGTAGTTCCCTTGTTCTCTCTTCTAAATATTATTGCCCCATTTTTTTGAGATTGTCATTTTGAGCTCTTTTAGTCTCTTCTGGAAATTAAATCCCTAGTCTTTTCTTAAAAATGTTTTCCAATGTTTATTTATTTTTGAGAGAGAGAGACAGACAGACAGACAGACAGAGCATGAGTAGGGAAGGGGCAGAAAGAGAGGGAGACACAGAGTCCAAAGCAGGCTCCAGGCTCTGATATGTCAGCACGGAGCCCGATGTGGGGCTTGAACTCACAGCCATGAGATCATGACCTGAACCGAAGTCAGATGCTTAACTGACTGAGCCACACAGCTGCCCCTTAAATCCCTCTCCTTAAATAATATTCTTGTAATGAATTTTATCAGCATTATATATAAGCTTTTGAGTACATGTAAGCTATTTATGAAGATAAAAGCCAAGATTTAATGATCTTATACTCACAATCTCCCTACTTTCCTGCTCTCCTTTTATCTGATTATACATATTTATATGAAGTGGCCTCTGCTGAACCAAGAAGCATCCTATGAAGATGTTTCCCCTTTCATACAATTCTTTAATTCTCCCAAAGCTAATAAACACCTCATTTTTCAAATTTTGTTTAGTTCTCTGTGTACCTACTGCAATTTTTCCCCGAGGGCTCTGACATGTCTATTAAAAACAAATCTACGGGGCGCCTGGGTGGCGCAGTCGGTTAAGCGTCCGACTTCAGCCAGGTCACGATCTCGCGGTCCGTGAGTTCGAGCCCCGCGTCAGGCTCTGGGCCGATGGCTCGGAGCCTGGAGCCTGTTTCCGATTCTGTGTCTCCCTCTCTCTCTGCCCCTCCCCCGTTCATGCTCTGTCTCTCTCTGTCCCAAAAATAAATTAAAAAACGTTGAAAAAAAAAAAATTAAAAAAAAAAAAAAAAAACAAATCTATTAAATCTATCGTGCTTGTCTCTAATATTTTCCAAGTATTTAATTCACCTGATAATCCATCAGTCCAGCTTTCTTCTGGGATCCTCCTTTGTGGAGACCTTCATTTCTTTCTCCAATGTGAAATGCTCTTTTGGCGTCTTTCTCCTCTAGCTGGACTGGAACATCTTTGTTATCTTCCCGCTTTGATCTGGAGGGGGCCTCTTTTGACCTGGTACTGACTGCTGTTTGGAAATCACGTGTGGCTGTCCCAGATAGGAAACAACACAGAAACCATGAAAACAGCAATGGAGTTGCATGGTTTGGACTGAAATAGCCATTAAGAGTTCATGTCAGGGCACATCCATGCAGCATAGAGGGATGGCTACAGGGGCCATGGAAAGCATTTAAAGAAGTTTTGCTATCCTTTCATATTTCATGTAAAATGTGAAATCCATTTAGATTTCTACATGAAACTATTCTATTCTATTGCACATCGACATTGTTCTTTGGAAACAAGCTATTACTCAATAGGCTCCCCATTCTCTTAGGTTAATAACGGAATCTCCAAGTGTCTCTGCTAAGTTTCTAAAGACCCTCTTTCATCTGGCCAGCTTCGTGGGTCATATTGTTCCAGTCTCTTGTTAGGTCCCATAGATTCAGCAATATGGCTTTCTGCAGGTGTCTCCCATGGGCCCCCACCTCTGGCCTTTGTTTGCATGGACCGTTCCATCAGCCTGGCGTGCCCTGCAACCGAGCTGGCACCTCTTCTCCGTTACCTGGTTAACTCATCCACTTTCACTTCAGACCTTACTTCCTTGCAGAAGCTCTGCTGGCCTCCCAGCTCTCCCCGGGCCCTGTACTCTCTGCACATTGTTTTGACCACAGTGTGAATTTACATATTTGTGGATTGTCTGATTGTCTGACTCCCCAAGAGTTCACTGGCAACATATGATCTGGGGTTCACTATTTTGTTTGTTTTGGTTCACTATTAATTCCTCAAGACCTAACATGGTCTCTGGAAATAAACGGCACTTACCTAATAAAGACTGACATGAATAAAGAGCTAAATAAATAACAGCGAAGTAATTAAAATTTGATAAGAAGTAAGCACGTCCGTGTGGCCTAATTTGTTTTACACTCAACATGAGACAGTGCCTGCACAGGCTACCGTTTAGTGAATATTTCTCGAATCAGTGATTTAATTGATGAAATGCAACGTGGTAGTTTCAAAGTAACACATTGTGATAGGTTTGACTCCCAGAGAAATTTGTATATGGGCATATATCCTTCAAAACTCCAAGGATCTAAATTATTGAATTCAGATGCATGCCCATTGTACTTTTAGACTTAAATTTGTCCAAACCATTCTCTCTTATACTGTGTCTGTACGGTGAAGAACACTCATTAGACCCAGACTGTGAAAGTGCATTCACTTGACTTTTGTTTTGTTTTGTTGAGATATCACGAGGTAAAGCCATGTTCTAGATACCCATAGAAGAACTCCTCAGGTTTTCACCTTCTGCTTATTTATACTTACTTTACTATAGTTTTAACAAGCTTGGTTATCTATGCTCGACTTTGCAAATTAAAAGGGTAGAGACAGTTTATTAAAGAATTCAAAAGAGATGATTGCAGAGAAGGTGACAGAAAATCTTCCCAAGGCAAGCACAATTTAAAAACACACACACACACACACACACACACACACACACACACAGTGTAGTGATTTAATTAATTGCTGAAGTGTTCTACACTCTTTGGTTGAATCTAAGGACATTTAAGTAGTATTAAAGTAAATGATTTGTGTTAAAATGCTTTTGACTAATTAAGAAATAACCAACTCAGTTTAACATGCAGGGGACGCCTAGTACATTTTCAAAGTGTTTCAATTCAGAGAAATTAAATAACCTAGTTCCAGAACTTAAGGGAATTTGCCCTCAGGGATTTCCAAAGCTTGGCTTTCTGGAAGGATTCAATCCCTAAGGATTCTGAATGGCCAAGGTTTTATTGTACTTCCTGAACTAAATTTCCTGCTGATAATAAAAAAAAAAAATAGAGGGTTTCCTGTTTGGTTTCCCTTGTTTGTATGTTTCCATAGAATTCATGGTGGCCATAGAGTTTAAAAGTGACACAGAAAAATCCAAAATATGAACAAATAACTTTGCTCACGTTGAGGATTGAATTTTGAAAAGGAATGTGTGGTTGTGCATATTGTCTTTGCCTGTGCAGTGATAATATTAGTTGAATATTAAAGATTACTTGAGGGACGAAACTAGGCAGGAAAATACTAGGACTCACTCTCTTTTAGGTTCTGTTAAAAAAAGGTAAGCCAGTTTTTTTCTTCTATTGAAAATACCAAATTGAATTTAGCAGATCTAGTGTTTCAAGTACGAATTCTGCTATTATCCACTTCTCTGAACAAAGTTGGTATGAACCATCTTGGGCAATATTTTTTTTTTTTTTTTATGGAGGAAGTAAAAATACCAATATTCAACCTACCAGGTTGCCAAGGTTTGGACAAACTAAGATATTGAACAGAAGGTGGGTTTTGAAAAGAAAACAATAGGAATGTCAATCACCATGTTTTGGTATGCTCATAATAAGTATAGCGTCCGTGCTAATTGTCAGGATTTTTAGTGGCTTGGGGTCTAATTTCCATTGGGCGCAGTCAAATTTCTTTCAGTTTTAGGCCTGTATTAGTTGCCACCCACGTTGCTGAACATTTGCAACAATACTAGCACGTCCCTCTCAGCCAAGTTGGGGTGGAGACACCTTCCTGTAAATGTCCACTGACCCAAGTTGTATTTCTGCCTTTGAGCTGGAAGTGAGAGGCAAACAGTCCAATTCCTTTGAACATTTGTATTTCTTTGGTATATGTTAACAATGCCAAACAAATGTAACCATTTAAATAAAATAATCTATGAGCAAATTTGCCAAAGCATTTACATGCCACAAGTATTTACGATGCGCACGTAATGATAAGATTTCTTATGTGTCACACTTACCAGATTATCAGTGCAGCTGGATCGTGCTGGCACTTTGGAGCTGGGAACTAATTTACTGGACTCCTCTTGGACTTCAGTACGGAGTCTGCTGAATGCAATGTCCTTAATATCCTCTGGGTTGGGGGAAGCAACGATATGTGGATGTAAACACAATGGATGAATAGCCTTGCCAGAAATTGCTCCTGTCATATATGTTTCATTTTCTAAGCCATTCTTTCTCTACAACTGGTATTGTATTATTTAAAACGAATATTTTGCAGCGAGGCTAAGGAATTCAAGTTATCATGAGTAAGGAGAAGCAACAGAACATTTCTCAAACACATGTAAGGGGGAGAGCCTTAGAGGTGCAGGAGAAAGCAGATGGTCCTCAGCAGGTAGTTACGAATTCATACGGCGAAGCTACCCCACATACCAATATCCCGCATCGGTTTGTGAGCATAATGCGTTCTGGAAACACGCTTGTTATCCAAAGCACTTGTATATCAACGCGAATTTCAGGCACCATTGGCTCGGTTGTGATCATGTGACATCCGGTGTCATGTACTACTCGTATTGCAAGACCTCACTCGGTTATCAAGTTAAAATTTATTAGAAATGTTTGCACATCTTGTGTAAACACTCGCAGAACGAGTTACTTGCGATCCAAGGCTTTACTGGATTTTGAATCATCTCCATCTAGGAGTTCACATCTCAGCCATGCCCACGTGGCTCTATTCTGAACAGATAGGTCGATGAAATCTGCACCTGAGTTTGGGAGAGATGTCAGCAATGCGATCTTGGGAGCAAAATGACAAAGCCTTTCCTTTCATGACACTCGCGGGTCTATTCCAACAGACTAAATGAGGAAGAAGCCAAAATTCTGCTTCTATAGATCGGCCTTTCCATCACTCTTCAAAGTGTTTCTAGCCTATGAGTATTCTAGATTTATACAGCCACAGAAAATAACAACACAGTCAAGATGGCTGAATTGTCAGTCGGCAAGCTGGTAGGAGTCAAGTGTTTTTGGCCTAAGAGGCGTAGCAGATTGAAACAATGAAACCAAATCAAAGGATTCTATTTGGATGTGTTTTACAAAAGCAGTGACAAAAGGCTGGCTACTTTCCTCCTCTTCCTCTTCCTTCTCAATCTTCCCTCCTTTGGTAAACCATCCTGAATGTTACTAATTGATGTAAGGCTGGCTTGCACATGCCAAGTTAAACAATGTTGCAATTTATTGAACTTCGAATATAGTATCCGATGAGTGACTCCTTGTTATCTTTAGTGGGAACCCTTTTTATCAAGTCTCCTAAAAAAAGTGTTAGAAAAATAATCTTCTGTAAGAAATTTTACACATGATCAGGCTGCTAGTTGCTATGCACCAGAGTTAAGGTAATACATAAAATATTTTTGTATATCTTTTCGCCTTTATTATTGTCTATGTCCCATTACCTAAGACATAATTTAAAAGTCACTTATAGTCTTGCCAACAGTACTGAGAATCTTCTGCACAGGACAGATATGAGGGGGGCCTGGACCTCATAAGATCCAGGAGGCTGGCGAGGGTCCAGAGATTTCTGTAACTTGTAAACAAGCATTCAGTTTTTCCAGGGATAAGATGAACCCTGACTGCACTCTGGAGTGCCTGACTATAAAACCTAACACGTCCGTCACGTTGATTTATTAATTCCTAATAATCTTGGAAATGGGAAAGGGAATGCATGCTGAGATTCTTACACCCTGGTAAATGCTTTTAAATTTATCTATTGTTCTCTACTTTCTTGTTCATTACCCACAACATTGTATTCGGGCCAAACTTAGCTGATCTTTACTTTTGTTAAACAAAGAGGCTTTGAAAGACAGCAATGGAACATTGCTAACAGTAATGCAAACGTAGAAATTATTCAGGATTTAAAAGTCTCGCTTTGGAAAGCTAAATTTAATAGGTTATTAATATGTAACTAAATAGCACAAAAACTGTTAGAGCAGGGTTTGGCAAATTATGACCTGTGGGACAAGTCTGGCCAGCTGCCTCTTTTGGTAAGTGAAGTTTTATGGGAGCACAGCCACACCTATCTGTTTATGAATTGTCGGTGGCTACTTTCTCGCTGCAATGGCAGAGCTGAGTAGTTGGGAAAGAGACCAGGTGGCCTGCAAGGGCCCGAATATTTACTATCTTATCCTTTACAGAAAATACTTTGCCAACACCTGTCTTAGACATGACCTTTCTTTACTAAAATGGTCTCTGAGGGGTGCCTGGGTGGCTCAGTGGGTTGAGCGTCCGATTTCAGCTCAGGTCATCATCTCGCTGACCCCGAGTTCGGTCCCTGCCTCGGGCTCTGTGTTAACAGCTCGGAGCCAGGACGCTTAATTCGGATTCTGTGTCTCCCACTCTCTCTGCCCGTCCCCCGCTCACCCACTCACACTCTGTCTCTGAAAAATGAATAAACCTTATATATATATATATATATATATATATATATATATATATACACACATATATATATTCATATCTATTATTCCATTCAATTTTAACATTCCTTCTCTGAAGAAGGTACTATTAGTATTATCTTTTAGTTAAAAGGAAATCAGGTTTTGAGAAGCTGCATAGCTCGCATAAGGTAACCAGTGAACAATTAAGGGACTAGGGACTCAAGTGTGTCTGATCCTAATACATCAAACTCAGTTTTGCAGTTACAAGTATACATTTTCACATATACAAGCATTCTCGGAAGGGCTGATGTGATAATTAAATAATTTAATGCATAAGATATCTAAAAATGCCTGATGTAACAGCTCTTTAGTGAAAAAGTTCATCTTTGCCCTCTTACATCTGGATTTCATGATCCTTGTTGAATGGAGTTGAAATTGATTTTGAAAAATCTGTGTACATTCAGCATGGGAGTAGCATGCCTAATTTGACTAAAAGGCAAAAGCCATAGGAATTTCTTCTGTCTAGGAGTGGCCCACCATCTATGAGCCACGTGTGCTTTTCTAACCCTATGGTAGTGAAAGGTGGCTTTGAGCCATCCATATGCTCCTACCCAGTCTCAGTTAGGAATAAGGATGGGCCTCTGAGACATAGACGATTGTGGTTTAAGGTCCAAGCTATGGCTATGGAAATTTCATTTTATTTTACTTTTATTTTATTTTATTTTATTTTATTTTATTTTATTTTATTTCTATTCAAAACTCAGCGACTCTTAGGGGACCAACTCCCTGACCTCAGCATCATTAACACCATGCTCTAAACAGCTAAGCTGATTTTCCTATTAAGATTCATAAACTCAAGTTCAAAAACCGTAGGGTGGGAAGAGAAGCTACCGAGATTCATGTATGCTTTTGTTAGATTCTTTAATTAGATGACCCTTTCCCGGTATGACTTGGCTTCTGAATAACACATTTTTGTACTGCCAAATGATTGTGTTCTATTGTTTTTAGAACTGAATTGCCATTGGATTTATGAGTAGGCTGAAAACACATAATAGAAAATTTGGAATTGTGTGCAGAATTCACACGTTACACACTTCGGTGTTTTACAAAGAAAGTAGAGGTTGAATATGCTTCATTCCTGTTGGATAAAGGGAGGGTCACTGGGCTCTCATTAGCAGCACCCCTGGATGTGGAAACAGACTGGTCTTCCATTCAGACACTTATCTGTGCTTGGTTCTTCAACAGCCATGCCGAGATTAACCCTTGCTTCAATCAGATTGTCTGCCGATCCGTGCAGATCTATCCGTATCTGGCAACGGAAAATAGACACATTCTAGATATTCATTGGTAAACACAGTCTTAAGCTTGAAGTAACTAAGTGTCTAAGTCTTGGGGGAAATTCAATATTCAAATAATTTCTTTATTAAAGGTAAATCTTAATGAGATCAATAGAGAACACATTGTGTTGGTCTGCAACACAACTGTTCTCTTTGAAAATAGTTTTATCAAGGTTTAATTGACATACAACACTGTATAAGTTTAAGATGGTTTCACTAACATATATTGTGAAATTATTACCACATTAAGCTTAGTTAGCATCTATCATCTCATGTAGATACACAAAAAAAAAACCCCACAAAGAAATAGAAAAAAAATCCTATTTTCCTCGTGATGAGAACTCTCAGAATTTGTTCTCTTAACTTTCATATCTACCACACAGCAATATTAACTATAATTACCCCTAGTATTTATTTATCTTATAACTGGAAGATTACACCTTTGGACCGCCTTATAATCATTGTTCTTGAATTCTATTTTTGCAGCATGCTGTCACATGTGGAGATTCATGATCAAAACAGACCTATTAAGTTCATCATGGCATTTCAAAAATTATTTATTTATTTTGGGAGAGAGGGAGAGAGAGGAAACATGAGGGAGGAGGGACAGAGACAGAGGGAGACAGAGAATCTGAAGCATGCTCTGCACTGTCAGTGAAAGCCTGACGTGGGGCTTGAACCCATGAACTCTGAGATCATGACCTGAGTTGAAATCAGTCGCTCAACCGACTGAGCCACCCAGGTGTCTGAATTGTGGAATTAAAAAAAAATACTTATTTATTTTGAGAGAGAGAGGGAGAGAGAGAGAGAGAGAGAGAGAGAGAGAGAGAGAGAGAGAGAAGAAGGGAGGAGCAGAGGGGGAGACAGAATCCCAAGCAGGTTCTGCACTTTCTGTGGAGAGCCCAATGTGGGGCTCAGCCCCCCAACTGTGAGATCATGACCTGAGCTAAAATCTAGCGTCTGACGCTCGACTGATGCTCGAGTGAGCCACCCAGGTACCCCCTCTTCATGGCATCTTTGTCAAGAGTGTTCTTGACTATATGCATTCTTTCATTTTTGCGACCTTCTAGTAAAATCTTTAGCCAATATTCATATCAGGAACCTGTGTAAGTCACCTGAGAACATGTTCTTTTGTTGTCTTTGGGACACTGTGTATTAGGTATTGAAGCTTCCCCCTTTTCAATGGGCAAATAAAAATCCTGGGGCCAATCCATGATGTTGCTGCAGTACGCATCCCACCTGTGTCTTTGGCTCACGTCCCTGTCTCACTTTGAGCCATGCTGATTTTTATTCATTCATAAATTCATGTCCTTTCATTATAACATCTCTACTGTATTTTCGTAGGGCACATTTTTGAGTGTGTCCTTAAGATGTGGAGGAACTTGAGAAAAGCTGACAAAATTTGACCATGCATAGGGCTGGTAAATACACAGGAGAAATGTGGCATTTTTCGAGTCTGGCATTCACAGAACAAATCATCAGTCAATAAAGGCTGGACACCACTTCAGATTCCTTCTCAACCCATGCTTCATGGAATCACTGCCAACCGATATTGAAATTGGCACCCAAAATCTATCCGCCATTTTTGTGCGAGAGGTTTTTTTTTTTTTTTTTTTCCCATGAAGTTTCTAAAATGTATTGCCACTCACACATAACTCCAGTAAAATTGCTTTCTGGTTTCCTTAATGTGAAATACAACCTTTATATCCATTAAAAACAGTAAAATAAAATGGTACTATAATAGCAACAATATGTACATTTAAAAATAATTTAAATAAATAATAATCTTCCAGAATGTATCCTTTTTTTTTTTTAAGACTGAGAAAATACATTTCTTGTTCCCTGTGGCCCATAAGATCCCTGACATTTGAGAAGTAGAGTAGGAGGGCTATACCTTCTCTCTGAACTACTCTGGCTCTTGAGAATCGTGGAAACCTTTGCCTAGGTGTGACTTATCTCAGCCGTGTTTTGTGTAAGGAAAATGATTTCCATATGTCCCCACTATTTCACAGCCAAAACATTTGTGCACAGGTTGGGCAAATGCTTCCTATAGGGTGCGTTCTCTTGGTTTCAAGTCATGAATAGAAAGGCTTCGAACTGTAGAAAAGAATTTGATTGCCTTTGCAATATGTACACACACACACACACACACACACAAACACACATGCATGCATGCATTCTCATTGTCTTGCAGTGATTTAAAATAAATTTGGGTTCATTATCTAAACATACATGCTCTAATGAAAATGCCATCATCAGTGCTAATGAGTGAATTTAAGTCAGTGTTATATCATAGACAACATAAGGTAAAGTATCAAAGGGGAAACGATTATAAAAATTTATTTTGGTGCGCGTCTTGGAAAACCTCAGTGGTCCAAATATGCTGCTTGCCTTCCTGTATTTCCAACTCCCCAGAGTAATGGCCCATTCCAAAGCCAAGCAATTTTGAAAATTAAAAACATATTTTATTAATAGCTCAAATACAGGAAGAACACAACAGCCCTTCCTGGTGATGTAATTGAACCTGATGATTTGAATTAAGAATATGCTAACATCTGGTAGTACCCAAAACATGGCCTATTAGAAATGGAACAGACTAATCTCTAAAGCAATATTCACACTTGCTATTTTTTTTTTAGAAACAAGAAGTCTATTCCCCCAATAGATCTGTATAATTTTAAAAATATGTATAATTAAAGAAATCGAGAATGTTAGGCTTTCAGGCTGCGTTCAAACTTGCAGAAATGGCAGTCAGACAAAAAAGGTTTCTGAGGAGTCCTGAGTGTCAGACATGAGGTGAAAACAGAAAATCCCCTTCTCTGATGTTATATCAGCATCTTTCTATCAGATCAGAACCATGGGAATGTGTATTTTTCAGCACGATAGCATTTGGGTTAAAGTACATAGATAAGTACTTGGATACAAAGTTAAATTGAGGTAAGAACCTTAAACAAGTCCTTTACTGTGCTGTTATTAAGACATTGTCAGACTTTGAAAGGGATTAAATTATCTCATGCCAATTTGCAATGTTTACTTTCACATGCACACACCAAATAAGGGAGGGGGCGATGTAAAAAAAAAAAAACAACAATGTACAATATACAAAATTTCTTTCATTTCAATTTTCAAGAAAGGCCTCGGCAGGGGTTTTCATTTGATAAATGCAAAGAGACAACCTAATAACAGCTTGCTTTGTTCCAAAATTAGGAACTGAAGAAGGTGGAAATGAGCATGTCGCATAGTTTTTAGAAAAAGGACAATTTGGTTTCAGGACTGAAAATTCAGACAATTTTTTTTCTTTTGTCCGGAGTGTGGAAAATTACTAGAGAGGTTATAAAAGTTATTCCTGAGGTGGCTTCAGGGACCATTATGCCAGCATTGGTTCTCTGTTTGCTTCTCCCTCAGCAAGTGTTCTTAAAGAGAAGAAGGTTTTCTACTGTGGGTTTCTCAGGAACAATCATATATCGACAATTTCCTTCCCAGAGAATGTTCCCCGTGTTTCTGTTCTCTACCTTTCCGTCATGGAAATGTGTCGCGCTTACCTGGGGCACAAATCAAAGCCTCCTCGCCATTCTTTCTCCAGCAAGGGGAGCACTTCCCAGTTGTGAAATGATAACACAGATCGACATCCATTTGTATAGCAAAGTTTATTGTTTATAATTTCTCATTTTTATATGGAATCAAAATTCCAGAAAAAATGCAAGCAAAGGACAAGGCATTCTTACATGTTACTTACCAATTATTTACATTTTGCTCTTTTGCTTTGTCATTTTCACTCTGTCTCCTCTTGTCTCGCTTCACATGCACACACACACACACGCACACACACACACACACACACACTCATGTGCATATTATATTATTTTTTTGGAAACGTTTGAGTGTAACACTGTGTTTCCAGTTCCAAATTAACACCACAGCATCTTGCCATTTTCCATATTTGGGATTCCATTCTCCAAGAGTAAGAAACTTGGCTCCTATTATCCTTCATATAAATTGCTCATTTGTTCAAGGGTAGAATACATGAAAGGCAGTTTCGGAATTGTTAATCATATTACTGTAAAACACAAAGCCTCCAGTTAGAGTTCATATTTGTTTGCAGGTTTTTGAGATACAATTTGCATAGAGTACAAAAGTCTTAATGGTACAGTTTGATAAGTTTTGACAGATCCTCATTTATCCACACTCTTCCAAAGGTATAGAACTTTTCCATCACCTTGCTCCTTGCTGATGAATCCCCGCCCCGAAGCAAATTAACTCAAAGGAAACAGAATAGATGAAAAAAAATGAAGGACAGCACAGAGATCAATAAAACAGGAAATGGGCAGGCGATAGGGAAAAGTCAACAAAACCAATTTTTGAGCACCGTAATAAAATTGATGAACACTGAGATAGGCTTCTCATTATTGAAAGTGAAAGAGGAGGCAGGAGTGCAAATTTTCAAGGTAATAAAAGATAACAAGGGGATATGGTGAACAATGTCATGCAGTGTAATTTGTCTGTGTAGACAAAATGTGCACATGCCTTGAAAGACACCAATTAACAGTACTGACACTAGAAGAAATAGAAAAGGAGGCTAGCCTTATACCTCTCAAGGAAATGTAGTTAATAATTTGAAACCTTCCTGCAATTAAATCCCTATGATTCAGTGGTGAACTGAAACTTTTAAGTGAGGAAAAATACCATACTACATAAACTTTTATTTTTAAGTTTTTCAGAAAATAGAGAAAGAAAATCTTATTTAATGTTTTTTTAAATTTTTATTTATTTATTTATTTTTATTATATTTTTAACATTTATTTATTTTTGAGACAGAGAGAGACAGAGCATGAACAGGGGAGGGGCAGAGAGAGAGGGAGACACAGAATCGGAAGCAGGCTCCAGGCTCTGAGCCATCAGCCCAGAGCCCGACGTGGGGCTTGAACTCACCGACCGTGAGATTGTGACCTGAGCTGAAGTCGGACGCTCAACCGACTGAGCCACCCAGGCGCCCCTAATGTTTATTTATTTTTGAGAGAGAGAGAGAGAGAGAGACAGAGTGAGAATGGCCAGGGACAGAGAGAGAGGAGACCCAGAATTTGAAGCAGGCTGAGCTGTCAGCACTGATCCCGATGTGGGGCTCAAACTCAATGAACCATGAGATCATGACCTAAGCCAAAGTCAGACTCTTAAATGACTGAGCCACGTAGGCTCCCCTTCTTATTTAATAGTATCAGGGCAACAAAACTCGAATACACAAAGCCAGACAAAGATGTTACAAATAAAGAAAATCTGGAGCCTAACATCCCTTAGAACACAAACTAAGTGCATCAATATATGATAAGAATAAATGGTAATGCAAAGTGGGATTTATCGCAGAAATGAAAGGTTGGTTTAACATTTCAAAATCAATGAGTGCAATTTGCTTTATGAAAAAAAATAAAATTAAAAAAGATACTTTTAGCTTAATAGACGTCAAAAAATCATTTGACCGTCTTTTCCCATTTTTGATTTAAAATTAAAAAAAAAAAACACAACAAACTAGGAATTCCTGATAAAGGGTATCTGTAGGAAACCTATACATAGAAAGCTCTATACTTAACGTTGAAAGACTGAAGCCTGTATCATGAGATCAGAAGCAAGGCAAGG
This sequence comes from Neofelis nebulosa, assembly GCF_028018385.1. Classification (NCBI taxonomy): domain Eukaryota; kingdom Metazoa; phylum Chordata; class Mammalia; order Carnivora; family Felidae; genus Neofelis; species Neofelis nebulosa. Next base: position 16,793,016 of record NC_080783.1, read on the forward strand.
TTGTTCACTTTCAAAGGTTTCATTCTAGTTAGTTAGCTAGTTAGTTAGTTAGCAGGCTCCACACCCAAAGTGGGGCTTGAATTCCTAACCCTGAGATTAAGAGTCACATGTTTACCAACTGAGCCAGGCCGGCATCCCTCAAAATTTTTATTCTAGAGCTGGCAAAACTAATCTATGGTAGAAATCAGAGAAGTGTATGACTGAGAAATGGTTAGAACTGACTAAAAAGAGGCACCAGAAAACTGATAGGGGTATGGGTTCCTTAGATGTGTTCATTATAACCTGTGCATTTTGATATGTATGTAAGTTATATTTCAATGATTGCAAATTTAGTGCTCAGATATGTCTATTCCCTTAAGCCATTCAGTTTTTGAGTTTTTGCTTTTTATTCTGATGATTATACTTAAATTTTTCATATTCCTTAATGGTGGGAAAAATTCCCCAAACCCTAATGACTCATGCTTTGGTATAATCTCCTTTCCTTGAGTGTGGGCAGGACCTGTAACTTGCTTGTAACCAGTAGATTATGGCAAAGGTGATTTGAAATGGTCCTGTGATAACATGACATTTCAGAGCAAAGATATACGGATTTTATAGAAGCCATGAAGATTCCTAATTAATTGATTTTAAGTTAATCTAAAAAGATGTTCCTGGGTGAACTTGACCTAATCAGATGCATCCTTTGAAAGTGGGTTGAGAAGTCAAAAACCCTGAGCTTCAGTTAAGATGCTAACCCCAGCAGACACCTTGAATTCAGCCTTGTGAGATCGGGAGCAAAAGGTCAAGCCAAGTCATATCTGGACTCCTGACCCATTAAGAATGTGAGACAATAAACGCGTGTTGTTTTCAAACTCCTAAATGTGTGGTAATTTGTCACTCGGCAATATAAAACAAATGCATTTGATTTTACTTTTTATTTCATGCGGATGATACCTCTTGTATCTCTCTGCATTTAGACTATCCTTTCCCATAAGAGATAGACTTTCTCTTTACTGAGTTTTGGGTCTTTTGCTCATGTAGTTAGTTTCCTTTCATTTCTAGTTATTTTGGGTTAAAACTTTTTCTTTGCATTTGGCTCATCGTGATCACCGTTAGTGGCTGTAGGTTTTATTTTTATATATTTTTTAAGTTTATTTACTTATTTTGAGAGAGACAGAGACAGCACAAGAAGGGGAGGGGCAGAGAGCGAGGGAGAGAGAAACCCAAGCAGGCTCCGTGCTATCAGCTTAGAGCTCCAGGTGGGGCTTGAACTCAAGAACCGTGAGATCGTGACCTGAGCTGAAACCGAGAGTCGAACACTCAACCAACTGAGTCACCCAGGAGCCCCTGGAGGTTTTATTTTTAATACCTTGCCTTTGCAATTGGGGCTTACGTTGTTCCACAAGAGAAGAGGCAGATTAAGACCAGATTCTCTTCTTTTTTTTTTTTTTTTTAATTTTTTTTTAACGTTTATTTATTTTTGAGACAGAGAGAGACAGAGCATGAACGGGGGAGGGTCAGAGAGAGAGGGAGACACAGAATCCGAAACAGGCTCCAGGCTCTGAGCGGTCAGCACAGAGCCCGACGCGGGACTTGAACCCACGAACCGCGAGATCATGACCTGAGCCGAAGTCGGCCGCTTAACCGACTGAGCCACCCAGGCGCCCCAAGGCCAGATTCTCTTCTTGATGTGGAGCTCCCTTTCTCTTCTACCAGGGCCTGCTCCGTGGGGCTCTTATCACCCGCCTCCCTTTTTAAACTTTTTTTTTTTTTTCAACGTTTATTTATTTTTGGGACAGAGAGAGACAGAGCATGAACGGGGGAGGGGCAGAGAGAGAGGGAGACACAGAATCGGAAACAGGCTCCAGGCTCCGAGCCGTCAGCCCAGAGCCTGACGCGGGGCTCGAACTCACGGACCGTGAGACCGTGACCTGGCTGAAGTCGGACGCTTAACCGACTGCGCCACCCAGGCGCCCCCACCTCCCTTTTTTAAAGCAAATATTTCTCTTGTGTTTTAATGGAGAGAAAACATTGTCATTTCATGGTAGACAGAGAAGGGACAAGACTATCCAACTCTGTTAAATGCTGCTCTTTAATTACTTCCTCTGATAATTGCCCGGTGCCTTTGTCCTGCTCTGAACATTCATTTTCCTGAGCTTGGGTTATCCTTGGAATTTCTGGAAGAGCTCTTTTCTCTCGAGTGCATTTGAGTTTGTGACTTCTCTGCGCCTGCTTATCCATTAGTATGAGTCTGCCAGGCTCTCGTCTCAAATTCTTCAAAATCTCTAATATGCCCATGACATTTTTCCCTGTTTTCAAGACTTGATAGAAAGGTCTACCAACTTTTTTTTTTTTTTCCATCTTGCGAGATTTGAGGCAGAGGAGAGATGCTTTTAATCCATTCTCTTGTTACGTTCTCATCTTTGAGGTGGTCAGATAACACGATCAGATAACTTCATACAGGGGAAAAATTGAGATTCACAGATGGCTACCTGACTTACCCAAGTTCACCCAACTGGCAAGCTGTGAAGACCTGAGCTTACGGTATCTTGAAATTCTGCGAAACGGCATATCAAATCATAACTTCAGTGACCGAAGCCAGCAGTGTGTGTTTTCATATCATGATAGTTCAGCGTGGCATGTGCTTCTGTTTGTTACCATAGTTTCATACCTTTCATTTACGCACAACACTTACACACACACCCTGAAATTATTAACATAGCCCTTAGCAAAGTGTGTGCACCTGCTCAGCTTACATAGGTGGGAACTGACAGCTTTCTTATAGGGGAGGATGAGTATACTGACTCAACTCCTCATTATCGTCTTTCTCAATGTTAATTCCACCATTTGCTTTGGAATTTTTATTCGTCTGCTCATCTTGAGTGGGAGTTGTTTCTCTCTCTCTGCCTGATTATTCCTGGCTAGTCACGGTATAGTTGCCTCCACCCGGTCTCATTCATTCTCACGCCAGTACGAAGCTCCTCCCCCCGGTTTGGGGCTCCCGTGCCATGTTGTTTTTGTTGATACAGAAGATCCAGTTACTGCCCCGGGTTTGCTTCCTCCTGTACTGTTTCTGTAGGTGGGCGCCTTCACGCGCGCTGTAGTCCTGGGAGAATGTACAGGTTACTTTTGTTCTTGGGCCGCCCCCAGGTTAGCACCGTGAGCCTGGTGCAGATTCATCCGAACACGTGGACTGCTTTTGATCTCCGTCACCCACAGATTCTGCACCCCGTTGCCAGCAGGTGCAAGGCTCCTTTCTGTCTGCTCATAACTGTGAGTGGGTCTCATTGTCCTGCTACAATCCAAGGAGGCGACTCCTTCTGCTTTTGTTAATTTTAATTTGTAAAATTTTATCAGTTACTGTCGTGTTCATAAGGAGGAGGGATTCCCTCGAGATAGGAACGTGTGATGCCCTTTTGCTTAGAAGCCCCAGGAGTCATGTCTTCAATTGGATCCACTATTCAGTGGTAACTTGCCTCTCATTTCTGTTTGTCGCGTGACCGGAACAGGTCCCTCCCTCACTGTGTTTTAAAAGTTCACCGCGATTCTGATAAAAATAATCTGTAATTAATTTATTCGTATCGGTAAATGTTTAACAGCAGGACTAAAAACACTTTCAAATCACACTTTGCGCTAGCCAGCTCAAGGACCGGACGGATGCCAAAATATTTTTCATTTGTGTTTTGGTATTTCGTATTTGCTAAATATGAGCCATCATGTGATATATTTACATATATATGATGAGCATGAATCAAAACATTTTCCCTCTGATTTTCCTAATTGGTTGTGGAAGGAAAAATATCTTTAATCTTGTTTGTAAATGATGTTTAATTTCCTTAGCCTTAATTGGTGGCAGTAGGAAACACTCTTCATTGGTAAAACACATACAGGAAGATCTTGTTTACGGGCTTAATATCCTTAGCTAATGATTCTAGCACCTGGAGCTACCCTCCTATACGACTTGACTCAAGTGGTAACACTGGTAAGGTGAGTTCATACACCTTGTAAATTATAGACCTGTGTGGTGTATGGGGGGGAAAAACATCGTGGGGAGATGAATTAAGTCAAGTTTTAGCAAAACACGTCTATGGGTAGTAATCAGACATTTTCCCCAAATACGGCTTGTCAGGCTCTTGTCGACTGTTACCAAGGGACAGGCCAGCGTGACACATCAAGGGAAAGCGATAACTACACGAGTTCTTGGAATAAAACTACCCCCGGTTGCAACAGCCTTTTGGAATGAGAGGCCCCGCCTTGAAAATTTGCAATTGGCATTTTGCACCCAAATCTTGTTCGCATCTCTCTCACTCTCGTGCCACTTCCCAAAGGCTGAAGGAACCCTTTCAACGTGTGTTTACCCTTGTATTTAAAATAAGGAAAAGTCACCTCACGACTGAAATCACCGAGATTTGTGACAAGGGCTCTTTTGAGGAAAAGTGGATCCGGCCACACACAGCGAGAGCGGAGCAAGAGCCGTGCAGGCACAGACAAGGCTTGCTACCCATGCTGCCCCTCGCAAATCAAAACACACCCCCGGGCCTGTGTGGGGCCCAAGGTATGAGGGAGGTACAGCTGAATTGTAGGAAAGGCTTCCGGGTAGCTAGATGATAGGTGTTTGAAAATGCGGAAGGCCTAGGAACCCCATCCTGTTATCATTCCGTTTTTTCCCCACAAAAGGAACAGTAAACGAAAGCACTCTTGTACCTCCCTTCTCTCCTCACCTGCCTGCTTCCCTTCCGCAGTCCACTCAGGATCCAGGAGGACAGGACTCTTGATCCTCTCAGGAAACTTGTTTATACGTGGAAGTAAGCCATCTGATTAGCCTTATCACCATTTGGCCCTGCCTAATTCAGATGTTATTGGTGCTCCTAAAGCTCTGTGGACCTTTTATTACCCAGCTTTCCTGTTGTAGTGGAAAACTACACTTTGATTAATTGTTGATTGCTACAGAGGTATTGAAAGTTTTTTTTTTTTTTGGTATGTCTGTCAAAACAAAAGGAAAAAAAAAGAAGGAAGAAAGAAAGAAAGAAAGAAAGAGAAGAAACAAAGAAAGGGAAAGAGAAAGGAAGGGAGAAAGGAAAGGGAGAAAGCAAGAAAACAAGAAAGGAAGAGACAGACTTTAAATTATTGAAAGAAAAAGGAAGAAAGGAAGGAAGGAAGGAAGGAAGGAAGGAAGGAAGGAAGGAAGGAGAAAGAAAAGAAAAGAAAAAAAAAAGAAAAAGAAAAAGGGAAAGGGAAAGAAAGGAAAGGAAAAGAAAGGAAAGGAAAGGGAAGGAAAGGAAAGGAAAGGGAAAGGGGAAGGGGAAGGGGAAGGGGAAGGGGAAGGAAAGGAAAGGAAAGGAAAGGAAAGGAAAGGAAAGGAGAAGGGGAAGGAAAGGAAAGACGAAAGGAAAGGAAAGGAAAGGAAAGGAAAGGAAAGGAAAGGAGAAGGGGAAGGAAAGGAAAGACGAAAGGAAAGGAAAGGAAAGGAAAGGAAAGGAAAGGAGAAGGGGAAGGAAAGGAAAGACAAGGAAAGGAAAGGAAAGGAAAGGAAAGGAAAGGAAAGGAAAGGGAAGGGAAGGGAAGGGAAGGGAAGGGAAGGGAAGGGAAGGAAAGGAAAGGAAAGGAAAGGAAAGGAAAGGAAAGGAAAGGAAAGGAAAGGAAAGAGCACAGGAAGAAATTCAACAACAAATCGCTCCACAAAAGATGGGGATATAGTGAGTGATGTACAGAACGTGGCTAAGAGTGTTTTATCATTGGTTGCTCTGTCATAGTGATTGTCATGAAAGGCATAATTAGAATAGGGAATCAAAAGCCATGTTGCAAACAGTGTAGTCCAGTGAATACAGATACATCTCTTTGGGAAAAACATATTTATTTATAAAACAAAATGGTGGGGGTGGATCGGAGAATCTAAAGAGGAAAGACCCTTTTCCTAGATACTTTGGAAAAAGCATTATTTCACAGAGGCTGACTGTGCATTGATACGGAATCTTCGCGGCAAGACAAAGATCCGTTTTGTCCTGCATTCATTTCAAAATAATATCTACAGTCGAACAACTGCAGCCTCATCCCCTTTAGTGTGGACTTGAAAATGAACTGCAAGCGGTTTCCAAATGCAAGTTCACATTTGAATGACAATTGGAGTCACAAAGACTAACAAATGTTATTTGTTGCACGCCAGCCAATTGCTCCGGGTTCACAAAGGTGTCTTGTATGAAACCTGTTGGGCTGTACTGTAAAATTTGGTTCAAATAATGATTATAAACATTGTGATCACTGAAAACAGAATCCTTCCATGATGAAAGGATAAAACGATAAGACGTAAAAGCTGGAAGCGTGCTTTGAAGTTTGCTAGCCAAGCATTTCTTAAAGTGTGGTCTGTGGACACAGACTAATTGAAGAATGCGTAGGAAAGATATTGCAGAAGATGGGGGTCATTTCTGGGCAAATTATTTTTTTGAAAGCTTTGCTCAAACTTATAAGCTTTGTTTTTTTTTGGTTTTTTTTTTGCAAGACTTTTCAGACCCTTTAATATAAGTGCACTTAAGAAGTGCATTTTGCTTCTCCAAGTAAGAGAGTTCCCCCGAATTTAGTGTGCACAAGTATACATAGAGTACGTGCAGACGTCTTAAGTATGAGCAGGTGTGTGTGTGTGTGTGTATCTGTGAATTGATGTTCCATGGGAAACATTTAAAAAATTATATTACTTAATGCTCCTGTCTCATTAGGTTAGAAACTGGGGGGTCAAAGCAGTTTGAGGGTATGGGCCATAGCCATTGAACCATGCAGCGGCTGAATTGGTCCTGGAGCTCAGGGCTTCACGTCTCCATCCCAGAGTTCTTCGCACGGTGCCATGAAGCAAGGATGAGTGACAGCCATGGTGGCCGCCATGGTTTTACATTACAGATAGAAAGAAGATTCCTAATATTCCTCCACTGACCTCCTAAAATGTCAAGTGTTTTATTTTACTCTTAGGGGCCAAGGGCATTTATTTGATTGTACTGCAGCCTGACATGGCTGGGGAGAATACTATATTTAGCCATTTCGCTGACAGCATCCAGGGCGGCAAGAAGCAGGATGAAAAACTAGTCTCCTTTAAGTGTCTGTGTTAAAGACAGAGATTAGGAAAAGTCTGGATTGATTCTTTTCTGTTCAACATGTATACATGGCAATTTTACTGAATTCAGGAAATCTGATTCAGCTTCTGCACGTCTCCCAGGCCCCCAGACCACGCCAGTGTTGCAGGTTTGTGGACTGTACTTTTGAGGAGCGGGGGACTGAATGATGGGATCGGGAAGCAAGGTTTTCTGCGTGTGTACGAGAAGGCTGGGAAGAGAGAACGGGGCGGAATACAGAGGCTAGCACAAGCCTCTCGATTTGTTCTTTCCCAGTTTTGCCAAGGAGAGGAGAAACAGAGGCAAAACTTATCCCATACTGGAATTGAACTTAATCCTTGGCTCTAAATTATGGAATATTCCATAATTCCATAATTTAGCCACTCTCTTCTTTCTGGATCTTCTATTTCATTTGCCCATTTTCCTCTCTGAGACCGGGGAAAGACCCGAAGACGGGGTTTTTCTCTTCTACTCACTATCTCTTTCTTAACTTTGAGAACCCTTTTTGGAGAGAATCACCTGGCTTTAATTACACCACACGGACAGGACACATTTTTAAATTGAGGGATCATCATAAATTCCCATTTTAGGTGTGTTCTTCTCTGGGGCTCAGTCTTCTGATCTATTCATGGGGACTAAAAAAAAAAAAAAATATATATATATATATATATGATTGTAAATGAGACAATATGTGTGGATGTACTCTGTAAAACATTCTACTCCATTCACTCCTTTTTGCTCTTTGTTCCTGAAATCAATGAATGCAATTTGGGACTGGAAGTGAATACAAATTTTGGACGCCAGAAAGACCTGCAGTAAACTGTGCGGTTGTTTTGTCTCTATTGTTACTGAGACAGGCACCTGTTCCCACAGGCCTGTGTCTTTCCAGAAGCAAACACATACTTCCCCTGCTGGGGAATAAGTGGGTGCATATGGCCGTGGGCAAAAGCGTTTTGCTGTGGAAACAACAGTTTCACCCTTTTTTTTTGGAGTCCCTTGCTATTTTTAATTAAAGACACAATAAGGTATTTTTTAGGCAAAAGCTATATGTAGACTGTCAAGGAATACATTTTCTCTCGTTGCACCATATCTTAAAAATTCCCCTTGGACAAGAAAAACTCCAGAGAGAACAGAAAACAGTGGGGTGGGAGCCAGCAGCACAGTCAATTGGGACATTCTTGATTCCTGAGATACACAAAACAGATTTGTTAACATGTCTTCATGGGCGGGGCTAGTTCTACAAGGAGGGGAGAGAGGGCTGTGCCAATGAGTGTCAGTTGTCACTGAAAAGGGAATGTTTGTCTTAGTTGCAACGGGGCCCGTAGAGGGGAGGGGGACGTGAACAACCCAAACTAGCCGACTGTCTCCCCACATTCAGGCACAGACGACACCATGAACAGGAGCATCTGAGTTTAGCATCAGGCCCTGTCATCTCATGGTTGGCTAAACTGAACTGACTTAGCTTTTCTGCGCCTCAGTTTTCACGTTCGGAAAATGGGCACAATAATACTTGCTTTGAGAATTCAAATGAAAGTAGAAAATAACTCATGTGAAACACACTTAATATAATAAGTACTAAGGAACTTGTTGTCATTTTATTTTTAGTATCTATTTTACTGCTTACTGTACAAGTTTTGCTGATTTTCTTATTTTCTTTCCAGGTCTTTGTTAACACTACCCTTGCCCTGCCCTGTGGCATTAGACGTTTGCTCTCTCCGTTGTGGTGTTGATGGTCTCTCGGAATTCACACCTCCCTCCCCATCTCCCATCCCTGTTTCCTCATCGTCCCGTTGTTAAATTCTATTGTACACTTATCTTCACAAAGCCGGCAGGCGGGCACCGTCCCGTTGGGTGTCCCAGGTACAGAGCCGAGGCACAGAGCCAAGCCATAATTATTTTCTAGAAAGTTGTTTTTTCAGTGCTCACGTAGCACATCCTAAATCCTGTGCACGTAGGGTCGGGGATTAGTTAGAAAGTGTTAAAGTATTTTCTGTTACTGCTGTGCCTCCCATAACCTTGAAAAATTCATTTTCACTCTTCTCTTCTCACTTCCCTAATGGAAAGATTAGAAAGATAATATCAGGAAGGTGCTATCTAAATATGAAATGATGTATAAAAGAAACATCAGACAATGTCTGTCAGAAGCTGCTGATTCTCCCAACCATATGTTTTTCTGTGACCTTCAATCTCCTTAGGATTGGTCCAGGAGTCAGTATACAAGTCAAGAAGTACTTCGGTTCTCCAGAGATTTCTTAGGGTGGCTGTTCCGCTTGTCTTGTTGCTGGCAGATTTCCAATCACTTGTTCAATGAACTGGGCCCCAGGTTCCTGAGAACTGAGCGGGTTGATGTTGGGACTTAAATGAATTAATACATGCAAAGAGTATAGAAGGGTAGCTGGCATAGGGTGAGTACTGAATCAAGTGTTAGCCATTAGCATTCGCTTTGGAAAGTCTGACCTTTGCTCGCCTATTTGCTTCCAATGTATTGCTTAGCTCTTCTCTTCAGGACCCACCATTCGACGTTGTTCTCTGGGACCCAGACTCAGGCTTAGTAATCAGCGCCTTGTAGACCTTACCCTGGGGTTCTCATCTATCTCTCCCAGTTTTGCCCCAGCTATTTCTTTCTTAAAAAAAAAAAAAAAAAAGTTTTCATTTATTTATTTTGAGAGAGAGAGAGAGAGGAGGGAGAGGGGCAGCGCGAGAGAGAATCCCAAGCAGGGTCCGTGCTGTCGGTGCAGAACCTGACATGGGGCTTGATCCCTTGAACCGTGAGATCATGACCTGAGCCAAAATCAAGAGTCAGATACTTACCTGACTAAGCTACCCAGGTGCCCCTCTCCCAGCTATTTCTATCGTAGATTTAACTCAGGCGCTTTGCAATCCTTTGCCTTTGCCCCCACCCCCCCCACCCCCAACCCCCCTCACTGACAGCGAGAGGGTGAATCCAGTTGCCCAAATTGCCTGTTCTGATAAAGCAAAAGTTGAGATAGTGTCTTGTTGGGGCTGGGGGGAGGGTGGAGGTCAAGTGCAACCCAGTAGGCTCACCCCATCCCCCTGGATTCTCCTAGGCCACAGGGAGCACCTAATAATGACCTTGGAGTTGGGTCATTTTTCAAACCCAAGAGCAAATTGTTTCCTATCATTTGAAACGTCCTCGTGAGCAGAATCATTCTAAATTTTCACACTTGCAGCCCCCTAAAAGGTGTGTGAATACTTTAAGATAACATTTCAGAACTGTAAGATGATGGCTTTGCGCTTGTTGTTTACCCAGTGCTTGGCACTTTAGTGACGGTAAACGTCTAAAATTGCTTCATAAATGGCTTAAATAGAGATTGTATATATTTCTAGGTCTAGATTTCTCTTTTCTCACAACCATAATCATCTATCCTAGTTAAATTATATTTTTCTTTCTTTGCAATGAACTTTTCTTAAATAGTCCCTTTTTCTCCTTTGCCAGAGCTATTTTCATTTCAAAGTCACAACTTCTCAACTGGGGATCATTACTTCCCTGCTTTTTAGCCAATAATTTCTATTTGAGCTCTATACAATTTTCATTCTTCTTGAGTCTCTGCATCCTTTGAACTTTATATTTATGATGAAAATTAAAACTCACTTTCACATGTTTTCCAAGGAAGGAAATTTCATTTAAGCAATTATTTTGCACATGACTTTCTGTCGTGTAGCAGCCATGTAGGCAATCCCCAGGCAAAATCTGGCTGAATGGGAGGTTTTTCTTCAGCCTCAACCTGTCCCCTTTCCTGAGACAGTTCATGTTCAAGGCCACCTGAGTGGTTCTTTTGTAGGCTTGCCTCTAAGGCCTCACTGCGTACTCTAGACTAGGAGTCCCAAACTCAAATGTCCACAGGAAGGAAGTAGTTAAAGGGAATGAGTGAAACCCCAGGGTGGAAATAGTTGGGATTATGGTGAACTAGAGACTGGGTACCCTATCCAAACTGGGTAGCCGTTATCCCATTCCAATATATTATTGCCAAACCATTATTCCAGATCTGAATATTTTTTAAGAGAAGCCTGTCATTTAGATTCAGTTAAAAATTAATGTGAACAGGGGCGCCTGGGTGGCTCAGTCGGTTAAGCGTCCGGCTTCGGCTCAGGTCATGATTTCATGGTTTGTGAGTTCGAGCCCCACATCAGGCTCTGTGCTGATAGCTTGGAGCCTGGAGCCTGCTTCGGATTCTGTGTCTCCCTCTCTCTCTATCCCTCCTCGGCTAGAGCTCTGTCTGTCTCTGTCTCTCAAAAATAAATAAATGTTAAAAAACAATTAATGTGAACAAATAACGCATGAACCCAACAAAACATGTAAACCTGTTGGCCTTTTGAGATCTTTCCCTTCTACCCCTAAGTGTCTGTGACATCAACACTTATCTGTCCTGAGTTGTACCTTTCTCGGCTGGGATTAAAATGAGTAAAAGTAATAACTACTCATAAAAATACAAATAATATATTATAAAGTAGAAGTTGACCATCTCAGAGTGGAATTAGCAGTAGAATAAGAGGCATGTTATCAGCGTGGCACATTATTTAACAAACAAACAAACACACATAAAAACTGGGCCAACTAAATGGCTCAGTTGGTTAAGCGTCCAATTCTTGATCTCAGCTCAGGTCTTGATCTAAGGGTTGTGAGTTCAAGCCCCGCATTGGGCTCTGCGCTGAGCATGAAACCTACTTAAAACAAAAACCAAATGAGCAAAAACAAAACACAAGGAAACAGAAAACTAATTTTGCATTTTGACAGGCGTGTTTTGGCTCTATCAGAATACACTGCTTTCACTGGGTCTAGGTATGCCACCAGTGGCTATTAAAACTGAACATGCTCCCTGTTTCTTTTTCCTTCTAGGTGTATCTTTACCTCATCCTCAACCACCAGAATTCAATGAAATGAGTGTTGAAGAATACCGGGGAGAAAGCATATGTTTCCCACCACTCTGTAGGGATAGGCTCAATGTTCTTTGTTCATGATGGCAAAAGTCAGGAACAAATATACCAAATAAGCTGATAATGACAGCAACGGAAAAAGTAGTCAAGTCTCTTTCATCCTTTCCTGACAGACTTTCTTCTTGGTTTTGGACTTAGCCAAGAACAAACTTCTAGGAAAGCTCTGAACCTCTTTTCTATGAGTGCATATGAAAGACCACACAAGCACACACAGAATGGGAATTTATGACCATAACCTCAATTTAACAAATTTCCTGTATGTGTGGTGTCATTAAGGACCTGGTTATTCTCTCCAACAAGGGTTCTCAAAGCTAAGACAAGTGTACTCCTTTGAAACGATTTATTTTTGGAACCTAATTATCAAATACAGAAGTTTGTGCGTTTAGCCATAGTTTATCTACCCTGTTGCAAACAGGATAGGCCACCAGCTCAGACTCTGCTCTGTACCAACAACCGAACGCCTAGAAAGTTGTTGATTTATCTCTCTGTCTGTCTCTTTTCTGCGGAAGAGGAAAACCTGACTGCAAATTAACCTTAACAAATGTTGTGCCCAACTCTGCCTTTGAAGACCTAAGATATTTTGAAGTGGGGATATATTGGGTTGTTTCAGATTTTTGGGAAAAGGAGGAGGCCTTCTTCTAAATGACAGGGGAGAGAAACAACAAAACAACAACAACGACAACAACCAGACATTCGATGAATTACACTCACTTTTTCCCTGTATGTAAACTAAACGTTGCGTGAATCTGAGGCACTAACTTGAGATTATAAGTCTGGTTTTAGTAAATGAGAGCACACTTTTGTATTGGTTAAAATAAAACAAAACAACAATACTTCATTCATAGAATTAAGAGAATTTCAAACTGCAGACTCAACTCAGTTCTGAATTATACATCTTGGAACACTGGTAAGTCAAATATTTGAGCGTCTGCAAAACTAAGCCTTCCCATTTCAATTACAACCTATTATAAGTCTGTTCTTCTTTATAAGAGTGATGTCAGGACAGCAGTATGTCTCTTGCTTTGCGAAGGTAGATCTTCAAAAGGCATCTAGCTGGATGGGCTCATTTCGAGAGTACGAGAAGGAGCTTCAGTTTGAGCATAGAGCTCAGAAAATAAGTGTTAAAACCTATATCCTCCAGGAAACGATTTCAAACCCAGTCTGCGTTCTTTAGAAGTCATTTTTATATACGTGGATGTTCACTGCTTCCTGTTAGATCAGATTTCATGGCTGTTGGTTTCAGAAACTTAGGAAGTCACTATAGGCAGTCCCCGAATGACTTCCTTGTACTTCAGGGTAGCAGGGCTGGTGGGCTGATCAAAATGAGAAGGGTCTGTATCACTCTGGTTCTTTGATCAGCTCACGAGAGCTCGGCCAACCCACGCTGCATCAAAGACACATTCTGACACCACTATGGGTTTACACATCATAATTTACGTTGCTTCGGAGGGAACATGGATACAAGAGTCCACTTTGGGATCCTAGAACCCACCTCACCCAACTAAACTCTGGCAGAGGAAACAGACGATCTCTGATCCAGTTTATTAGTAGTGGCTTTGTGATTCTGGAGAAAAGATCCCCAGGGACTGGCACGGGGAAGAGAGTGCCCAGGCGAGGCTGGAGGTTCCCAGTGCAGTAACTGTGCCCAAGGCAGTGCTTGAATGGCAAGGAGACCAGACAAAGACCAGGGATGGAGAAAACACCTTACGAAGACCCAAGGATACAGTGGTTCCTGTGTCTTCATTGACTCTCATTGACTCTCATTGGCTCTTCATTGACTCTCATGGTTACCCTTTGTGTCATTAGCTATTGATATATCACAATCCATATAAAAATGCAGTGGCTTGAAATTGATCATTCACTACTGTCCATGAGCCTACAGGCTGGTTAAATGGTTCTTCTCAGTCCAGCTGGACTCACTCATGCATCTGTGGTCGATTGCCATCGCGTGTATGGTTCTGCTGATCTCGGCCATGTCACAACTCTACTCAAAGGATTTCAAAGGCTCCCTATTACCTCCTTAGGAATGCTCAAATCTGTTTGGACTTAAGACCACTTCACTTTCTTAGAAATCATGGAGGACCTAGGGGGGCCTGGGTGGCTCAGTCTGTTAAGGATCTGACTCTTGGTTTCCACTCAGGTCATGATTTCACCATCATGAGATTGAGCCTTGAGTCAGGCTTCACACTGAGTGTGGAACCTGCTTTACGTTCTCGCTCGCTGCCCCTCCCCCACTCTCACTAGGGCACATGCGCTCCCTCTTTCTCTCTAAAATAAATAAAAATAAAAACCATTGGGAACCTCAAAGATCTTTTGTTTTTGTGGGTTATATTCATAAATATTTATCATGTTTGAAGTTGAAACAGAAATTTAAACACATTGATTGGTTTAAAAATTAAACTTTGACATATTGACAGAAATAATGAAAAATGACTATATTTTTCAAAACGAGCAAACAAACCATTAGCAAGAAGAGTGGTGGTGATTTACATTTTTGCAAGCTTCTTTAATGTCTGGTTTAACAGAAGACAGCTGGGATCTCATATCTGCTTCCTAATTCCATTTGCTGTGATGTCTTGTGTCAGGTAGCCTCTGGAAAACTCCACTGTGAACTTGTGAGGATGTGCAAATGGAAAAGGTAAATAAAATTTTAGTATTGTTCTGAAAGTAATTTCGACCTCGTGGACAAAGGTCGGTGACAAGAGGGGTTCCTGGACCCAACTTTGAGAACCCTGGTCTACAGGCGCAAGTATGAACTTTCTGCTTTCTGTTGTAAAGACTTCCACGATTTTGGCTTACAGTCCCCCTAATGTGACTGCATTCAAATTTCTCTCTTGTTGTTTACTGGCTCTGTAACTTGGGCAAGTGATCGAATCCCCCTATCTATATAATGGGCATATACTCACCGCACTCATGGGGTTGTTATGTGACTTAGACGTTCTGGATAAAACCACTCAGCATCGTGCTAGACACATTGTAAACCCTCAGTAAAATGTTACTATTTTTACTGTTTTTGGTAGTTACATTTCATTTAATAGATATTAGTCTAAATGCTTTCAGTGGAGAAAACATTTTTTTTTAATTTTTTTTAACATTTTATTTATTTTTGAGACAGAGAGAGACAGAGCATGAACGGGGAAGGGGCAGAGAGAGAGGGAGACACAGAATCCGAAGCAGGCTCCAGGCTCCGAGCCATCAGCCCAGAGCCCGACGCGGGGCCTGAACTCATGGACCGCGAGATCGTGACCTGAGCTGAAGTCGGACGCTTAACCGACTGAGCCACCCAGGCACCCCAAGGAGAAAACTTTGTTTAGACACTGTCATCAAAGCTGCATATAATACTGCCAATACCCCTCAGAATAGTATAGTTGTTACGGGAAATGAAAGACTAATTTATTCATTTCATGAACGTTTATTGAGGAATTATTATGTGCTCTCGAGTGCTCTTAACTTTGAGAGGACTTCCTAGTCTAGGCTTGAGTAACAGGGAAAAAACCCATGAAGGTGTATTACAGCTGGGTCTTGCTAATTATAAACCTCATCACGGGCAAAGGAAACATGAAGAATGGTATTCTAAGAAGGAAATTTTTAGCGTGGAGTCAGCGAATGTTTTCCAGAAAGAGCCAGATAGGAAATACTTTTCACTTTGTGGATCATCTGGTCCCTGTAGCAACTTCTCAACACTGCCATTGTGGCTCCAAAGCACCATGGATAATACATAAGGGAATAAGCATGGCTGTGTTCCAACAATGCTTCATTTATGGACACTGAAATTTGATTTCATATAATTTTACATGCCCCATAATATCAGTTATCTTTTGACATTTTCTCCCCTTGACCATTTAAAAATGCAAAAAGGATTGTTAGCTTCTGGGACCATGCAAAACAGGCAATGGTAAGATTTGGCTCGTGGGCTGTAGCTTGCAAACTTTTGCTCTGGGGCAAGGGTTTCGTGGTGAGAACCTCTTCTGTTGGGGAAAATGAGTTATCTGTACAGAGCAGTTTGTAAGTGAGTTATCTAGGCAGGCATTTGTTATCTTGCGGGAGATAAGGTTGAAGGTAAGCCTTGGATACCTGAATAATGACGATAATAATAGTAATTATGACCACGAAATATGGGCATCAGTTTAGAGTATTTTTGTGTGTGTGTGTGTGTGTTCAAGGAATGGAAACACAATTCATTTTGGGGGGAGTCAAGTATTTTCAAATTTGGGAATTTAAAAAAAAATTTTTTTTTTAACGTTTATTTATTTTTGAGACAGAGAGAGACAGAGCATGAACGGGGGAGGGGCAGAGAGAGAGGGAGACACAGAATCGGAAACAGGCTCCAGGCTCTGAGCAGTCAGCACAGAGCCCGACGCGGGGCTCGAACTCACGGACAGTGAGATCGTGACCTGAGCCGAAGTTGGACGCTTAACCGACCGAGCCACCCAGGTGCCCCTCAAATTTGGGAATTTTTATCTCTATTAAAACCAGTCCTAGAATCTAGTCCCAAGAGGTCAGGTAGAAAGGAGTTGAGCAGTTCTGCAGAATAGAGGAATAAAGTGTTTTATTGGGATCGGAATACTAATTGAGTTGTTGCTTGTGGGGTTTGAGGCAGGCCCTGGGCTTTCTGGGACTTGGGCAGAGAAGAGCAGAGGAACAGGAATTTGGATCCAAGCAGTACCGAGCTGCCATAGAGTGGCCTCACATTAGAGAGAGCCAGCAGGGCATTTGCAGACCAGGCCTGGTTGTGGATTTTAAGAGGGTAATAACTGAAGTAGGGCTCTAAATTCGCCTTTCCTGCATTGCTACTTTCTGGCGTGATCCTTAGAGCCTCTAAAGAACAGTAAAGCGTTAAACCTGGTTGTAAGTTTGGATTAATGGTGTTTTCAGAATTAAGTAAAGGACTTTGTTCTTGCTTGAGGCAAGGTGGTGCTAGAACTGACAACGGGACAACGGCCTAGAGAGGCACTTAGCAGATATCAAAAGGGGGCAAGAGAGGACACTTGCGCGACTGAGGAGAACAAGGGACAGATAGCAAGTGGCTATCAAGATGTATTCACATCTGGGAATTCCCAGCGGTATTGGGGATGTTGCAGAACTTTAGGCAGTGACATATAAGAAGAACATGTGTTTTGTTTATTTTTATAGAAATGTGGACATCAAAAGAAAAGAGACCAGAACACTGGAATTTTAGGACGGTAGGGATAATTCCTTGTTATGGAGAAAACTGTCATCAGAGGTACGTTTTCAAAAGAGATTTTGTGAGCAGGATGAGAGGTCCCTCTGAGAGAGAACTGAGTAAGGAAACCGAGTAGGAGACTCTTACACAAGAAATAAAAGAACATGAGTGAGGGCAGGGCTGTGAGACTGGAGAAGAGTACAGAAGCACCAAACGTTTCGGAGGGCTCTGGTGCCTCGTGGATGTAGACAGTCAGAGGGGGAAGTGTTTCTGGAACCACAGGCTGAAGCCGCAAGGGCATGTTCTCATGTGGCTGCCTGCCAACAGAGACAAAGCAATTTGTTACTGACGATGCTCAGGTTTCTGTCCAGTCTGCCTTGGACCTGGTCAGTTTCCTTAAACACTCTTTGAAACTGGGTGAGCATGTGTATCTGAGACATGTGTGTCTCACACAGTTACCTTTTTGCTTTCCTTTTGGTGAGGATTTGTAAGAGCTATTCTCCTAGCAACTTCCAAATCTACAAAACTGTAGTCATCATGCTCTGTGGCGTGTCTGTAAACTTATTTAACTTGTAAGTTTGTAGCTCTCTGACCGTCTTCACCCAATTCGCCCCCTCTCTACCCTTTGCCTATGGCAACCAGTAATCTTTTTTCTGTTTCTATGACTTTTTTTTTTTTTTTGATTACCCATATAAGTAAGAACATACAGTATTTGTCTTCGTCTGATTATTTAACTATGCGTAATACCCTCCGGGTCCATCCATGCTGCTGTAGTTGCGAGGATTTCCTTCATTTTTCATGGCTAAATAGTGTCCAATTCCACCCTTTATCTGTCTGTCTTACCCAAGTTGCCCTCTGCCTCCTAAGATACCAATCTTAGAGCCCAACTTTAGAGAAATATCACGCCTTTCTCTCTAGATCCAGCACTGTCCAGTGGAGCAATCTATAATGAAGAAATGGTCTAGATCTGTGCTTTCCAATAAGGTAGCCCACAACTACATTTGGCTAACAGGCAGCTGAGAAGTGGCTAGCGAGGCTGAGAAACCAGTATTTAATTTAACTTAAATTTACATCAGATAGCTCCATGTGCCAAGCGGCCGCCATAATGAACGGTAGTACAATTCCGGATTCCAGTGTCCCTCATCTCACCCAAACTCTGGACTCCTGGAAGTTATAATTTGGGAGCATTTTTACATATTTATCTAATCCATTTGAATCAGTAGACATGGCAGGATGTATAGGCAAGCAGGTGCCCTCACTGGGATTCTTTCATGAGTTCCTTCTAGGAATCATGCTGGCAAACTGATTTAAATCATACTGCATAAGTGAAAGGAGCCGGATGCGACTAATTATATGAAGTGGAGTAGTTCAGGTTCAATTCTTTAAAAATTGCATAATAAAACTTGGATATTTAGCAACATGACTGTTAAAAATCTAAATGTAATACTCTCCTCTTTAGCCCTTTGATTCATGTTTGAATGACATCTGTTTATTATGGACCCTCTTGACTCCTGATTGGTGTCACTGCAATTTTATTGTCTGGTAACCATTTTGGCTCCAGGCCTTGTGGACAAGTCTTGAAAAAGCTTTGGACCCCCTTGCAGGCGACCTTTCCAGTTATCATGCGAAAATGTATCTATCTGACCTTGCTGTTTCTTGAATCCCCGCCCTGTGTTTGGCTAGTTACATTTTAAGTTGGCTTGTGCTAAAATGTTAATCCGCACTAACTGTTTAATCACTGTCAGATAATACATTGGCATTCTAGAGCAGAAGCCTTCAGTGTCTGAAGCCAAAGAAAGGACCAACACAGGAGTTTTCCAGTTTTCCCTGGCCAGTACCTGAGCAGCATAACAGTAGAGGACAAGATGTGCAGATCTAATTCAATAAATATTTAGAATGTGACAATGATGTGTGAAGTTTGGGGTAAAGAAAATCAACTCTCTTTCTCTCTCTTTGTGTTTCTTTTTCTTTCTTTTCTTTTTTTTTTTTTTGTGCCAGTAAAGTTACAGAGCAAGCCCCTCTGACATCTGTAAAGTTGAGTCTAATAATATTTGTGATTTATTTGTCTTTTTTCTAAAGACTTCAAAGTATCATGTAATTAGACCCTGGTGTTTTTAGTAAATGTATTTTTTTAAATTCTAAACTATTCAGGCAAAGAGATAGAGATATTTGCTAACCTTATGGTTTGTAGGTAGGTAGATGATAGATAGATAGATGGATAGATAGATATAGAGACATACAGCTATAGATAGACACATACATACACACATACATCTAGGTACATACACACATATACGTATATTCCTCCCACCCCACATTAGGTAACTATGGCATATTGTTTCCTTTATTGGGAGTTCAGAAGCTTTACCATTTACTGGGGCAAGTCTCAGTCACCCTTAGCCTCAATTTCCTTACAAAATGGGGCTAACCATACTTATCTCTGAGGTCATAGAGAACATTAAATAAAATAATATATGGGGAAACACTAAAAGAGAAAGCTGCCTAAGGTTAATATATCTGATGGGGGCAGAGGTGGGAATTGCTTTCTCCAACATGAGTATGAATATTTGTGCTCAAGTCTGATTGGACAAATGTGCTAGGAAGCATATGGATACATATTCTGGACAGATGGCTGATATATTCTGTGCTGCACATGCATGGCTTTCTATGGAGTTGCTTTAGCATGAAGAGCCTCTTTCAGGAATCTTTATGGGGCTAAACTATGTTAGGTGAACCTCAACAAACAGGAAGCCGGAGGCTTGAACCTAATGCAAACATTTTCACGGACGTTCAGCACACCGAGTGTAAATAACATCTTGAATGCCACCAAATGTCAATACCGATGCTTAATGGTATTACATAAATTCAGCTTTAATTGAGCAAAGCTAAATCCAACCAAATGGACCTGTTTATATCCTCAAGTACTGAAATGAAGCCTAAATCATGGAGATTTTATGCCTTATGTCTGAGATGTCCCCTTATAAGAGACACACACACACACACACAGATACACACACATACATATGTACACGTACATGTATATTTCCTCAGCTTGACAATTCTTATCTACTTGAGAGCAAAGTCTAAAGTAAACAGCCGTCCTCAGTTACCAGCTATTGCAAGGGCTACTCTGAGGAACAGAGGAAGAGTGATTTATGCAGGACGAGAAATTGTTTATATTCTGTGACACAGTGTGTCCCTGCTCCATTAAAAATTAGTAACCAAATCTATCTGTAACAACCTTAAGAAATCACATGGGTTCAGGGGAGGTTCAGTTTCTGGGTGCTAGCACATTTACGACTTGGAAATAGATAATTTGGAAATTTTAAGCAGGCTGCTGAAAAGACTAGATATGAGGTACTCCTCCTGGACACTGTCACTTCTGTGAAGTCCTGGAGTTGGCCTGGACAACGGTTTTCAGGCACAAAATCAAATACACAGAGCTCCTGCTGTTCCGGTCAGATGCCTGATATAAAATTAAATTCAGAGGTACCTGGGCGGTTCAGTTGGTTAAGCACCAGCTCTTGGTGATGGCTCGGGTCATGATCTCATGGTTCGTGAGTTCGAGCCCCACATCAGGGCATGCTGTGCAGAGCCTGCTTCAGATCTTCTGTCTCCCTCTCTCTCTGCCCCTCCCCTCCCCTCTCTCTCTTTCTCTCTCTCTTAAAAAAAGTAAAAAAAAAAAAAACATTATAAAAAATTAAATGCTTATATGTGTAAAATAGAAAAAAGGATGAAATGGGGTGCCTGGGTGTCTCCGTTGGTTAAGCGTCCAACTTGGGCTCAGGTCATGATCTATGGTCTGTGAGTTTGAGCCCTGGGTCGGGGTCTGTGCTGACAGCTCAGGGCTTGAAGCCTGTGTCGGATTCTGTGTCTCCCTCTCTCTCTCTCTCTCTCTCTCTCTGCCCCTACCCTGCTCTTGCTCTGTCTCTCAAGGGCGAATAAGCATTAAAAAAATGTGAAAGGATATCACAGCTGGTGAACAATAAGCATTTTTGTTTTAGAAAGGAGCTGTTTGGGAGATGGGTGGCTGCTGTCCTATTAAAAAAATCTAGAAGAGAAATTGAAATTTTTCTTCCATGAAAACCAAATCTGGTTATTAAAACTTTGATTTTCAAAAGAAATGTCTGCTTGCCTAGAGCTGAAATTTCTGATTTGCCACTTAGGTGCTTTCCTCCTTGTTCTGTAATCGGTTGAGGTGGGAAAATAGCTGTTCGTGATCTTGTGTATAACAGATAGCACGCAAGTGTGGATTTATTATTATGCTGCACTTAACTGCCTCTTCTGCGGGCTAAATAGCCTAGTTCTATGAACGTTTCCTTAAGTGTAGATCACTTTTCAACTGTTTAATAGCCATCTTTGTTGATTTCCTCTGAAGAGTTTCCAAATTATTCTCACCCTTCTTACGTTTTCATCATCCATAATACACATTGTGCCTGTGGACTAAATGTTCTGCTGGGCAGTATGCCAGATTTGACTGCGAATGTCTTCTACCTGCCCGTGTCATAGACAACACAAATAAGATCAATATATTTAATAACACAGCAACAATGCATGGCCTCTGATTTAGGAGGAAAGAAAGGCAGGGGCATTGCCTACGTCTTTTATCATGTTTCACTTATTTCTGTTGAGGACCTTGGTCCTTTGCCAAGCCTCTTTTGATATTGCTAATCTGGAGGTCTGTAACTGGTTTTTAGATTCAGCGTGGGAGAGAGGGTATGTTTGAAATCCGCTCAGTTTTAATCGTACGGGTCAGAGGAGAAGACATTGAACCTTCATCAGGGCTGTACTGGGGGCATTGTATAAGAAGGACTCACAAGGAGACGGAAGGGAGTAGCCGTGGATACATGTAGGGCTCTAACCCCGGCATCTGTGTATAATCCAGGGCCATGTACGTATCAGGATGGTGACCCCAAAACCAGATGATCCAGGTATTGGGAAAGGTGGCACACAAACTGAGTAACCACCAACCACACTGATAAACAACAAAAACAAAACAGAGATAATTATGGGATCAACCAGACAGAACCACTCCCAGGACAGCTGTTGAGCAAGGGCACTTTACCGTCCCAGATTTCCTTTCGGGTCTGGCATTGGCCCTCTGGTAAGGTCAGTCTAGGTGCCAGCTGAGGGCTGATCTGGGGTTTGCACCTGTGTTACGAGGAATTAAAGAAAGAACCCCAAAGGGGAGAACTTTGAGCTCAGAGATGAGAAAACTCTGTTTTAAAGAATAAATATTAGTTACTAAAGGCATTGCCTAGTTGGCCATCACCACCCCCAACACTGACTGCCAGGAAGTTGAAGTTAAAACACTTCTTCAGATCAGTTACCTCAATGAAGGAGACCCCTTAGCCTGTATATTTGTCCTTCCTTTTTTCCCACTTATCTTTATTTTCTACTCATACGTACACTTTCCGTCGTTCTGGTTTTGCAGCCTTATTTATATATATTTTTTCATATTTACAGTAAGAGTTCTTATACCTCGCGACACCCACTGAAAAAGAAGGCAGGGGATAAATAAATAAAACTTTGCATCCATAAAAAAAAAAAAAGCATTGAATGGATTGTAAAGCTTTGCTGGTTCATTTGTGTGCTCTATCTGTTGTTGTATTTATTTGCCAGGATCTGTCTAGTTGGGCAAGATTCACAATCTACATAGAAATTGTTTACCTGAAATTTTCTTGCTTCCCAGGAGACATTAAAGGGAAATAGACCTTGTTTTCCTTCAGTGAAATCCCTTCTGCAGCATAGCTATTATCTCTTTCGACAGGCAGGAACGACCATGCTTCCGGTCATATGCCTGTCATGTGCGTTTTTTTTTTTCTTTTTTTTTTTTTTAAGTAGGCTCCAAGCCCTACATGGAACCAAATGCTGTGCTTGAAACTCACGACCCTGAGATCAAGATCTGAGGCTTGAGTCAAGAGCCACGACGACTGAGCCACCCAGGCACCCCTCGCCCTGTGCATTCTCGAGGATGCCTGATCACCTTAAGGAACAGAAGCCGTTTGAAACTCAGGCCCCTAAACTGAGAGTTCCATGTGGCAAGAGCTGTGCTCTATTAATAAGCATCTGTACCCTGGCTTTGTTCTGCTTTACTGCTAATTTGTAGGAGACTATACCCTTGAACCCTAGACTCCCTCTGATGGTTCACTGAAAATATTTTTTAAGTCTTGGGGTCTCTAACTTTTCTTTCCCCATATGTACAAAGAGATACAATTTTGGTCTTGTGCTGCCCTGCCACCCAAACTTTTATTCATCCATTATTCTTTTTTTTTTTTTTTTTTTTTTAATTTTTTTTTTCAATGTTTTTTATTTATTTTTGGGACAGAGAGAGACAGAGCATGAACAGGGGAGGGGCAGAGAGAGAGGGAGACACAGAATCGGAAACAGGCTCCAGGCTCCGAGCCATCAGCCCAGAGCCTGACGCAGGGCTCGAACTCACGGACCGCGAGATCGTGACCTGGCTGAAGTCGGACGCTTAACCGACTGCGCCACCCAGGCGCCCCTATTCATCCATTATTCTTTTGCTTTTGATTTTTATGACTCCTCTCGAGGAAGGCATTCTTTTTGAGACCAGTGAAATGGATAGTAGGGGTGCCATGAAATACCTTCTTAGAAAAAAAATCGTTGCCACTGGGTTAAGAGTTCAGACTTTGCAGCTGGAAGACGGGGGTTCCAGTCCTGGCTTCTGCGGTTGTTTACCCTGTGATCTTGTACATGACATTGAAATTCTCTGAGTTTCATCTTCTTCATCTGTAGTATGGGACTAATAATTTTCCTTTGGCCTCGTGAGAAGTGGAGGGAATTTATGTGAAAGGTCAAAGGTTCAGTACTCCATCAACTTAAGCCATGGACTCTCATGGTCATACCCTTGACCTTATAAGACCCCCTGTCCATGAAACCCACCAATGCCTCACTCTCGCCATCTGATCCCATGTGTCCGTCTTTTTAACCAAACCAGATTCTATCGTCTACACAACGCCACTCCCTGCAAATACCTAACTTTCTCCCACTTACCTTCCTCCTGCATATGCATGTGGAAAAGCCCCTCCTCTGGTTAAAAAATTCCTGCTTACTTTATGCTTGTTATCTGAGCCGAATGTTCACAGAAAAACACACAGGCACCCTTGCTGATTTTTTTTTTTTTTTCCTTTTACTTTACATTTCTGGTCGCATTTCTCAGATGGGCACCTCATCTGTCCCTGTTCTACCTGTTAATGACCTTGCCTCATATTCCTTTGAGAGAATAGACTCATCAGGCAGGAGGCCTCTCATCTGCCTGCCATCAACATCATTAACCTCCTCACATCTCTATTTTGTAAACAGTACCAGAACCTATGAATATTAATTACTATTGTGGTTCTATGATTCTTGGTTGGAGCTAGCTAATGCATTTAGAATATTTTCTGGAAAACAAAGCAAAACAAAACTTCTCAAACTTGCCCTCTGTTAAACTGATGTACAGAAAATAGACTATGTTAATACAGTGCACTATTGTGAAATGTAGAATTATTAAGAGGCGTAGTAAGAATGTATAAGGCACAAAAGGAGCTGCTTAGGTCTGTTCCAGGTAATAAACAATCTGACCATTTTGTCATTGAATATTTTTAAGGACATTATATTTGGGAGGATAATGGATGCTCAGATCGAGGCATTATTCACTGGGCTGCATGCTGAGTGTATGTGACACCTAATTCCCCGTGTTCTATTCTACCTTACACGTAAGAAAAGCCCACAGCTATGACTGTGGTGCTAAAAACTCAGGTTCCAAATAAATACAAAACCTTCCTTTTCCCCTTTGCACCATGTCACTTGCAAATCCATAAAGCCTCGTTTGCTCCTTGAGGTTAAACCATTCAGCAGAGGGGACGTCGTCAACCACTTGTTAAACTTCCTCTATGAAAGGGCCCTTCATAAGCTGCTTGTCTGGGAAGCAGCGAGAAGACAAATTAACAAGTTGGAAAATAAGGCTGTATTTTCACAATCTGTCATAATCTCTTTGATCTTGTTAGGAAAAAGCCTTGTCAGATTTCTTTGCCTCCTCTAAGTTATGGCTCAATAATGACCCAGATCTCTGTGATGGTGACAATCCTGCCTGGAGCTTCTGTTTCGCAGGGTCCTGTTTACCATCTCTGGTCCCAAACCTGTTAGAAGTGACAGTATCCTACTTGGGCACAGAGCCTGGATGGTTTAGGGAGTGTCTTGAGATTTAAACTTTCTCAAAATGAATGAAATAAGCTATGGGTTCAGCGTGGCTCTTAAATACAGTGAAGTAGAATTAGAAATAACATTTCATTCTTAATTTTTCATTGGTTCCACTTATTTTCTCCAGATACTTCCTTCAAATCATTGGTCCTTGTTTGTGTGTATATATATATATATTTTTTTTTAATTTTTTTTATTATTACTTATTCTTGAGAGACAGAGAGGGACAGAGCGTGAACGGGGAAGGGGCAGCGAGAAGGAGACACAGAATCCAAAGCAGGCTCCAGACTCTGAGCTGTCAGCACAGAGCCCGAGGCAGGGCTTGGACTCACAAGCTGTGAGATCATGACCTGAGCCGAAGTCGGACACCCAACTGACTGGGCCACCCAGGTGCCCCTGTCTGCTTGTTTATAAAATGAGGATAATAATAACAGCTACATTCATTCCTTAAATGGCCTGAAGATTAAAACAATTAACACATACAAAACATAGTATAGAGCCTGGCACATAAACCAGCTACGATTTGTAATGTAATATTTTCCAAACTTTTAAGCAGAGTACCCCTTAACACCCCATAGAAGAAATTCTGAAAAAAACCTGCCTTATGACATTAATGTTCCATTAGAGAGTGAGCGCCTTACAGACAAGGATTCTGCTGTGTTTATTTTTGTACATCCTGCTCCCTAGCACCGTACCTGAAATATAGTAGGCACTTGGTAGATGTTTGGTGCATATGTGAATGAATGGATGTTCAACATGATACGAACTGAGTGTTTGGGTCCCCCCACATTCATATGTTGAAATTCTCAGTCTCGACGCGATGGTTGTAGGAGAAGGGGCTTTGGGGAGGTGATGAGGTCAGGTGGGTGGAGCTCTCATGAATGGGATTAGTGCCCTTGTAACGGAGACCTGAGACGGTTATCTCATCCCCTCTTATCAGTGAGGAGGGCTCCAGGAGATAGCTGCCTATAAACCAAGAAGTAGGCTCTCGCCAGGCACGGGGTCTGTGGCACCTTGACCTTGGTCTTCCAAGCCTCCAGAACAGTGAGAAATAAATTTCTGTTGTTTAGAAGCTGCTTTGCTTATGGCGTTCTCTTTCAGCAGCCCAAACTGTCTTCAACAGGTGGCCAATTTCTGTACATGGCTGGATGAACCCCTATTCTTTTCCCTTCCCTTGGTATTAATACTGTTCAATTGATTACTACTTTATAAACTAGTGTTATCTCATTTCATTTCCTACATGGAATTCAGTTATCAGGTGTTTTAGACTACGAGTGACAGAGCTGGGATTTGAACCCTGAAGGACTCCAAGAACAGGACTTTTCCACCGTCATTCAGAAGAGAAGTCTATTCAGATCTCTGAGGCCCAAGTGGCTTCTTTTCTTTAAGCTTCTACAGCCTTTTCATGGCTGTTGAGCTGGAGAATTTGTTTCAATGCAGAGGAATATTAATGAATTTGATACACAAAATTTAAGTTTTGTTTTTTTTGTTTTTTGTTTTCCTAGTACATACATTCTGAATGATTTCAGCAAATTTCCACTGATACTTCAGTAAAACCTTGGTTTGTGAACGTAATTCGTTACAAGCTGAAACATGCTGATAATCCAAAGCACTTGTATATTGAAGCAAATTTCAAGAACTCTTGGCTCAGTTGGGATCATGTGACGTTCGGGGCCATGTACTACTCGTATTTCAAGACATCGCTTGTTTATCAAGTTAAAATTTATCATAAACGTGTGCTCGTCTTGCAGAATGCTTGCAGAAAAAGCTCCTCGCAATCCGAGGTTCTGCTGTGTATGTAGCTTGTTTGCTACTTTGCCTGATTTGTTGTAAGATAAATAAATTTGTGGGAGCCCCAAGACACAAAGGATTTGGTAGCGAGACCCCTGAGGCTGGCGGGGTGAGGTTTGCTCACTTGAAGAAGAATAAGAATTTCTGAGATCCCAGACCCAGTTTATAGCACTTTGCTTTGTTTATCTGATGGAATAGATTCTACAGCTTGATGATACCTCTCACTAATGTTTTCCTCATCTCAGGAAACCTCTATTATTAGTGGTTCTCAGTATGAGGGAGAGACATTTAGCAATGATTTCCTTTGTATGTGAAGGTTTTTAAGGTTTCGCTTTATTTAAATTTCATTTTTGCTGAATTAGTCCTAGAAGCATGCTATTTTATTCTCCAATAATCTAAAAATGACTATCCCTTTCTTTCCTCCCTTTTGAAGTTTTTAGAATCATCAAGAACATTTCCTTTCTTCTTTACCTCAACCATCTATGGTAATAATGGCTTTCATCATTGGTCATCTGCAGAGATCTTTCTGAATATATTTTTGAGTCATAAATAGAGGAAGTACTAAGGAAAATTTGCATTCCGCTTTGGGCAAAAAAAATCTAGGAATAAATAGAGCTTGAAATATGTTCTGTGGCGCTGTTCTGAAGCTGTGCAGTATGCCTCTTAAATTACAATTTTGCAAGGGTACAGCAGAAGATTGGAGGAATGAATGGGACCACCCATCTGGTTCGTGTGAATATCTGTGCTACCCAGACAATGTAACACTGGAAAGAGAAATGAATTCCTTTTTGAGTTCCACCTAGAGGTCTGCATTTGACTGATGACATTCAAAATGCAGGAGCCAGACTGGTAGTCATTAAGTGAGATCACACGAAATAATGGACACAAAAGTACTTATGAAGGAAGACTACTTTGCATATAAGCTATTCTTAGGAGCCGACTACTGCAAAAGAAAAGAAAAGAAAAGAAAAGAAAAGAAAAGAAAAGAAAAGAAAAGAAAAGAAAACAAACCTGGAGAGATGTTGAGACCATGGCCTGAGTGTCCTTTTAGTTACCAGTAAGACAACTGGGCAATCTATCTATAGTCTTTGAAAGAGAATCGCTTGAGAAAAGCTAGGCTGGATTCAATAAAGACAGAATACTTGTCTGACTGCCTCTTACACACACGAGTGTGACCACCTTGGTTTGTAGTTTACTCTTCATCTTGATTTAGGGGAGTTCATAGGACAGGAGAAACCTTTCTCATCTGTACATCTTTGATGCTGTAAAACTAAATAGAGTGAGATCAACGTTGCATTTAATGCATATGTGAAATTTGACTTTATCGAGCCTGCTGTGAGAATCTCAAATCTTCTGACACCAAATGGGTGTCCTACAGCTCAGTGCTATCATGACACTATATGCTTGGAGTTCGCCTCAGTCCCACACGTGAAAGGGCTCAGTTCCACAAGGCTGCCTACACTGCAGATGCCAGTCATGAGATCAGGGCCGCTTGTATCACTGACTGACTCGCGATGAGTCACATGCTCCCACTATTTCCTCCTCAGATTTGATAGTTTGCCAGAATAGCACGCAGAACTCGGGAAAACCCTTAATTGACATTTACTGGCTTGTGACAAGGGTGCAGCTCTGGAAGAGCCAAATGGAAAAGGTGCATAGGGCAAGACAGAGGGGTGTGGTGTGGCACAGGGTGTCGAGGCCCTCTGAGTGCGCCCCCGTCCTGGCATTTTGATGTGCTCACCGACCTGAAAGCTCTCTCAGTCTCATTGTTCAAGAGTTTGTATAACTCAATGTCTAGCCCCACTCCTTTCCCCAGAGACTTGGGAGGGGAGCTGTTAAAAGTTCCAACCCTGTTATAATTGGCTTTCTGGTTTCCAGTCCCATTTTTGAAGCTATCTAGAGGGTCCTACCCTAAGTGATCACATTAGAATGAACTCCAGTGTACTCAAGACAGGCCTCATTAACACTATCAAAAGACATTTCTATCACGTAGGAAATTTCAAAGGTTTGGGGAGGTCTGTGTTGGGAACACAGACAGAGCAGATGGAACCACAGGAACCAGGAAGTGCAGCCTGATCTCAATTACAGAAGATAATTCTAGACCCTCATTGGACACCCCACCGATCTACGGAAGGAATCTTACTAACCAGACTTTATCTCCGTTAGTTTCCTCACCTATTCACCTTCCCACAGTTTGCTGTCCTTTGAAGCCTTAAAAACTTTCTTTGCCTCTTCTCCCCAAGTTCTAACTTTGAGTTAGTTACTCAAGACTGAGTTCTCCTATGTGTACGCACGATGTATGCGTTAATCAACTTCTGTTTGTTGTTTCCCCTTTTAATTTGTCTTTTGTCAGTCTAATTTGCAGGGCCTCAGGTAGAAACCAGGAGTACAGAGGAAAATGAATCTCCTCTCCTACAATATAGATCCACTACTGTGGGCATAATACAGATACTTTCATTGCTCTAAAAATCCCCTGTGATCTGTCCCTTCGTTATTTACCTGCTTTTCAATACTCTCTTTTCGGCTACATGATGGTCAAGCACAGCAGAACCCGTTTGGACCTCTCATGTATCCTAAATGGAGGAAAAGCAGCTTTCAGGAGTGCCCAATAAACATTTGGTCCATCCCCAGGGATGACGTACCCTACCTCAAAAAACCTTCGTGGTGATCTAAAGATTCTTTTGGTATGACTTGTCTTTCCAAGTATGCAGCAGACCCAAGGTGACCTGGAATGACTTTAAGCCAAAAACTTATTACATGAGGTGCGATAATTGCTGAAATGCTCAAAAGGAGGTTCAGTCAAAGCAGAACTCATTCTGGAGAATGATTCTCCACTTCACAGGGCAAAGGCTGGTTCTCCAAAGAGCAGCCATGGAGTTTCTGGCAGACAGTGGGGTTCCGGGCTCTGGCTCATTTCCATTCTACATCTTATGGTCTCAGGATGTCTTTAAGTTCGGTCACTTCTCTACCCTAGTGGTGGTAGGACCACACATTATTAACAGGAGAAAACAGCATCTGGAGTTAGAAATGTCATCAAATCCTTGGCATTCCCAATTAGGATTATAAAGTATTTTATTTATTTCTTTAAGGGTATCGAAAAGGCACGTAGAGTTTTGCTTTACCCTCGGAGAACAAATTATACAAGAATCAATGCCACTATTTTGTATCAGATTAGAAATACTCCTTGAAACTGCCTGTCTGTAAGATTCGACCCTCTCAGGCCGATATATAATGATTTAGTCTTTCTTTGGGCAACAGCCAAAGTCACGCTGAAGAACGTAACTCGAAGACTCTGGAATTGTCTAGAGATCTTAAAAGTTCATAAAACAAAAATATAACAGGCAAGACCTTTGTAGAAAGTGCTCATAAGGCTTTGAAATACCAAATCAATTCTTATTTTAAATAGTGAAATAAAAGGCGCACTCAATATTTAAAGAAGCTCAGAGATGATGAGAACAATTTGCGATGTTTATTATTCTAGAAGAGTCCTTTGAGGTGGCCAGTGCTACTCAAAGGGGAAAAATAAAGCTGTATACATAACACACACTAGTGTATGTTGTTGTGACGCTTTCAAAGGAGGATATGGCTGGTAAAAATGACTCCTTCTCAGAGGAGGGGGACTCTTTTCTCCTCATTTTCCTGCAACCCCTGGTGGTGTCTAATTGCACCAGGAGGGGCTTTAACCACCCAGCCAAGTTGCCGGGGCCTGAGTTCCCTCGTCCCATCAGGGAATGACTATGTAGAACAAAAGCTCTGAGCACCATATCGTCTAAGAGGATTTAGGGAGAAATCTCTGGATGAAGTCTGTACTTCTAAGAGGAAATGTAACTTCAAAGCTGCCTTGGAGCTGGAGGGGCCTTCATTCATTTAAAAAAAAAAGCAGGAGGAGGAGACTTCTATTAATGTCAGCAGAAGTAAAAGTGAAAACTCCCCGGTGTAGTGTTTGCGGACGGTTGGTTTCTTTGCTACACCAGTAGATTAACATAGGCTCAATCTTTTAAACCATTTTTCAGGTACAGTTTTAATATTGAAATGCTTGGTTTGGGATATAGAGGTGACATTTGTTTTGTTTTGTTTTGTTGTTTTGTTTTCTTGTAAGTGTATTTATTTATTTTGAGAGAGAGCACGAGCACGTGGGGGAGGGTCGGAGAGAGAATCCCAAGCTGGCTCCACACCATAATATATAGAGCCCCATGTGGGGCTTGAGCTCACGAAGAGTGAGATCGTGACCTGAGCTGAAATCAAGAGTTGGACATTCAACCGACTGGGCTACCCAAGTGCCCCCAGAGGTGAGGCTTTTAATAGTAATTATGATTTTGCCTAAGAACTCGCGTACGGCCTTTCATGTATCACCCACACACCTATTTATTCCAATACTATATGGCCCAAACTGGAATTATGTTATTTATCCGCTTGATTTCTGCGTCATTATGAAATTATCTATTTCCCATTGAGAAACAGGAATGCAACGTCCACACTACAAGTGAGATCATTAGAACCCTGCTTTGTATCTCTTTGAACAATATGCTGCCATAAATCATAGCCCAAATATTACAGGACAGGGCATAAAAGTAAAACTTGAGCTCTAGCGTGACAGACCGAATGTCTTCCCTCCAAAATTGATACGGTGAAGCTGGAACCCCCATGTGACTGTGCTTGGAGACGGGGCCTTTTTTCGCTTAGTTTTCGAATTCCATACTCGTCTCCTATTCATCAGTGCCTCTCCTTTTCCAAAACGGCTAAGGGTTCTCTGAGGCTGTTTCTGTTAGTCACCGTTTGCTCAGATTTCCTGCCTCCGTGGCATTTTTGGACGCGGTCCCGCCTTGGTCCTCCCTCGCTTGTTTCTCCAACTTTCCCTATTATGTAGGATCCTTGGTCCTTCTTTCCCCTGACATCACATGGCCACTCACAGTGTACTGAATTTTCACTGAGGATTGCAGGTGGTAAAGGGGGCTCACAGCACAACTCAATATGGGTGACAGTGTAAAGTACAAGCCAAGAGCCGTCCTAGTCCTCCGGCTGTCCCTGTCATGAGGAAGTGCTCATTGGCCTTAGCTTCCTTGTCATGCAATCCTGCTGGGACTTGGGATACCATGACATTTTCAGGCCTGAGGACACCTGTTTCCTCACTCGTTGAAAGCCACTAACTCTTTTCCAAATCACCTTTCTCTAGGCAGGAAAACTCCCCTCCCTCAATACTAGATATCTGGCTGAACTTTGCATTTTGAAAACTTATGGAAGTAGTCTCTAAAGTAAATGCCCTACCTTTTCTAAATCCCCACTTTTCGCGGGGAAAAAAAAAAAGAAGAAACACACACATAGGCACACACGTACACGCATGTAGATATGCAAACATACAGACATACACGTATAGGACTACCTCTTAATGGAGACTGGTAAAAATCAGAAGGGGAGAGGAAGTAGGAAGCCAAAACAATAACAAAAGACTGAGTTTAAAAATTAAAAGGTCTCCATAACAAAAACAGTGATCCTGATATCTCATTGACTCTTTTGTGTGAAATTGCACGTGCCTGGGCATCAGACAGTATGCAATCAGCAAGCTGTGCTGATCTCAGGGATGAGATTCTGTGATTTAAAAACAAAAACAAAAACGAAACAGGTTATCTTCTAACTTTATATGTTGCGCTAGTTATTTGCAAGGATACCGTATTATTTATGTAACCAGAAAAATCTGGCAAGGTTATTTGTGACTGCGGAAAATTTGCAGTTGTTTCTGAACGGAATCATACTTCAGCAGGGCTATTGCTTCTATCCTGATAAAAGTGATTGCCAGGCTGCCAGAGTAGCCTCAGTATGCATTTCCTCTCTCTCCAGAGCAAGACCTATAAGGACTTGCTTGTGGTCTCTGTGTGTTTGGCTTCCGGTTGCTGTCCGGTAGGATATGAACCTAAATATGCATACCTTTGTATGTCAACCACTGTGTCATTCTGTGTAAGAAAGAAGCCCCGGTTCTTACAGAATAGAACTATACAAAAGCCGCCTTCCGTCTGGAAGGTGCTAGAATTGCACGTTACCCCACAGTAAATGGGCTCCTGAAAACAGCTATGCACATCCTTGGGCTACATTAGGCTACAGCTGTGTGCAAAACACCTGCGTCCCAGAAGGAAATCTCAGCAGTTTGGAAACAGCAAACAGGGTGTGACTAGGGCAAGGCTGGGCACAGACATCACTGTGGGGAAAGCTTGCGGGTGAGGTGGGCAAGGCAGAAATGAAGTAGGAGCCGAGGTGATGGAGTGCAGCCTTCCGTAAGGGATGGCGACGACAGGGCACACACATCGGGTATCGTGGTCAACATCAGCCTCAACTCAGGCAGTACCGCGTGTCAACAGCAATCTCCTTGCGGAAGGTCACTTTACATCATCTGGTTGGAGCAGCTCCCACAGACTAATGTAGCTGTGATGTTAGGGCTGTTCTTTCCATCCTATGGAAAATCAGTAAAGGGTACGGGCCAGGACCGCGGTTCACCTTTGCCTGCTGGCTGATGTTTCTTGGACTTCTTAGAAGTCTCTTTTACCTCGGGCGGGGGTGGGGGGGGGGGAGGGTATACTCCAAAATGGATCGTGATAAAACTGAATCACATGCTATAGACAACCTCAGGAGGACCTATAGGAAGAACGTTTCAAACTTACTTAATTATGATTAATTTCATCATATTGAGAAATAAAGAATACTCCAAAAGAGTAAATCTCATAAAAGGGGATCCCATCTCTTTTCTAACTAAAGAACCAGGAATGGAGAGAAGGAATACAAAACATATGTCGCGATAAGTGTGTAAAGCTTCACTTTAATGGGAAGTAATTTTAATGTATTTTAAAAGTTTGAATAGGGGCACCTGGGAGGCTCGGTCGGTTAAGCGTCTGACTCTTGGTTTCCGCTCGGGTCATGATCTCACGGTTTGTGAGTTCGAGCCCCACATCGGACTCCGCGCTGACAGTGTGGAGCCTGCTTGGGAGTCTCTCATCCTCCCTCTCTCTCTGCCCCTTCCCTGTTCATGTGCTCTTTCTCTCTTCCTCAAATAAATAAATAAACTTTTTGTAAAAAGTTTGAATATACTTCAGATACTGTGGTATTGGTTGGCTGTATTCATTTTGCATTGCCACAGAAACAGATCATCACAAAATGAGTGGCTTAAAAGGACACATATTTATTATCTTACAGTTTTGGGTGTCAGAAGTCTGGCATGGGTCTCCCTGGGTAAAATCAAGCTGTTGGCAGTGCTGCGTTCCTTCTGGAAGCTCTAGAGAAAAATCGGTTTCCTTTCCTTTGCCAGCTTCTAGAAGCTGCCCACATTCCTTGTCTGAAGGACCTCTTCCTCCACCTTTGAGGCCAGCAAGGTTTATCCCTTTCATCTTTCTTCTGGAGAGATCCCACCTTCTGATCCCAATCAGTCAGGCAAGATTCTCTGTTAGGTTTTGTTTTTTTTTAATTTTTTTAGATGTTTATTTTTGAGAGAGAGAGAGAGAGAGAGAGAGAGAGAGCATGAGTGGGAGAGGAGCAGAGCAAGAGGGAGACACAGAATCCGAAGCAGGCTCCAGGCTTTGAGCTGCCAGCACAGAGCCCGATACGGGGCTCGAACTCACGAACCGCGAGATCATGACCTGAGTTGACGTCGGACGGTTAACCAACTGAGCCACCCAGGTGCCCCAAGATTCTCTGTTTTTAAGGATCCATGAGATTACATTGGGCCCTTCTTGATAATCCAGATAATCTTCTCATCTCAAGGTCCTTAAATTATACCTAAAATCCCTTTTGCCATGTAAGGTTAACACGTTCATAGGTTCCCGAGATTAAGTCATGGGCATCTTTGGGGGCTATTATTCTGCCTCCCATACTGGCTATGAAATGTGGTGTGATAATACAGGATAATAGCACTGAAATGTTTGCACAGAGCTTTTTGAGTCTGCTGACATTTCATTTCTACTACCATTGCCTGTGTATTTTCATAAAAACACACTTTGAAAAGTGGTACACTGTCATTTTGCGATGTCAAAGCAGCAAGAGTTAACCCTGAACAACGACCACTTACGACAAAATGGTACCCGCAGATTGCTGCATTAATTACCTGATGTTAGACCATCATGCTTCGTGAAGATGGCATTTGTAAGTGTGGTTATTTAAGTACAAAGAAATAATTTGTCCCAGTATAAAGCGGTTAGAAAACATTAATTTGCGAGGATCGGGTAACGGGAAATAATTTGTGATGGGAAAAATTCCACTGAAATCTGGAACGTGAGTATATTAGATTTGTTTCCTTTCCCATTTGCCGAGCAGCTTTTTATTACTAACTCATCTGTAAGGCTAATGAATTGTCTCTTTAAACACCGTGTACTTAGTTTTATGGTTTAAAAAATTAGTGTTATTAAAGCATCTTAAGTAAGAGAGGCTCTTTGAATTCCATCACATTTGGCTAGTGAAAGTAAATTGCATAATTATTACTTTGCTGGCTTAAAATGCTGGTTCTGATACTCAAGTTCATTGCCTCAGAATATTAAATAAAAAAGAGAGAGCCAATAATCAGGATTACAAGAAATTGCTAAGGAAAGGATCCCTAAAGAATGAAGAGTATGATACCACATATGAGGAATTTGTGTTATAAATGTTTTTACTTGCTTTTATGTATATATATATATATATATATGTATGTACATATGTATGGACATATATATACGTCTACTTTTATATGTATACATATACATATACTACGTATATACATATCCTTTTTTTTTTGAGCAATCTCTACACCCAATGTAAAGCTTGAACTTAAAACCTTGAGATCAGGAGTCACATACTCTACCGACTGAGCCAACCAGGCACCCCTTTATTTGGCACATTTAAAAACAGTTCATTTCCAAGGGATTTCTAATGAAAGTGCAACAGATACTTTGGTTTTTCTCCTGGCATATTATTGCTCCTTCCCTCCTTCTTAATATATCCCCAGCTGTTTATAGTGCATGGGCATGCTATCTTTCATCCAACCCTCGACTCAAAGGATTAATCTAAGCAAATCAGTATGATTGCCTTCCATCGACCGTAGGGATTTGCATAAGCATGGTCATATACAGCAGAGTTTGCGTAGGGCATTTTCCACTGGGGACTTTGGTTTATGGCTTGGGGACTCTTTCTTTTGGGTGGCTTTGGGGGTGGAGGCCAGCCTTGAAACTGAAAAAAGCGTATCTGAACATAAAACCAGCCATTTTGTAAGGAGTAATTAGGTCATTTAATTATTTTATGATCGATCTGGCATGGACATGGAACATCAGTGTGGGAAGGAATATGGAAGTGAAAGAGATTGATTTATACTCATAGGTTCTAGAAAAAGGAGGCACAGGACACTCAGAGAGCCAAACAGAGGGTTCCTAAAACCTTGAACTGGGGTTTCTCCTGCTGAACGCAGGCAGAGAGAACCAAAAAACTTATGGACTGCAGTCTTTCCTGGGAGTTAAGGGTGGTATGGTTTTGGGCATGTGGAAAACACACTGTTGGTTCATTTGAATGCAACTAGGTTAACCGGAAGGGGTGAACGATCATGGTGGGGGGAGGATGCCACCATGAGGCTTCTGGCTTGATTGTAAACGTTGAAATGAGTGGGTGGGGGGCAGATTCAGGAAAACTGAGTAAAGGTTCAAAAGAAGCGTCAGGGAAGGGACATTGTGGCAACAAACATTTTTTCCTTACATGCTGCTAGCTAAACAAAAGGAGAAAGATAATGCTGAAAGAATTGCAGAGACATGGAGGAAAAATCCTGCTAAACAGAGCCTGAGTCTTAAAATTGCCACAAAAGTTCCACGTCCCTCATGTTTGTCAAGACATCGTACTTGCATATTCTGTTACTTTCAACCAAAACCATCTTAAATGATGCTTCAAGCAATGTGTAAATACATTCTCCTTTCAACAAATACACTTGCATCCACACTGACTGCCATTCTTAATCTCAGCAAGTAGACAAAGAAAACTGCCAAAGGTTTGAAGATCCTCTCAGTTGTCATTAACATCTTAATTAATCCAATTCAGTACATTGGCAAATGTTTTTCTTAATTTAGGTAGGTCCACAGTATTGGGTTAATCATAATCGTTGGTGCATAATTAATCATCATTGCATAGCTTTCTTATCGGTTTATGTAATTTGTTTCGATAGCAATGGGCACCCTAACCCCCCCTCCCCAAACTAAAAGATAACCAATATCTTACATCAACCCAAATATTGTCTCTCTACTTCCTCAGGGGAAGTAACTACGAACCTCACAGTTGTGTTCGGTCATTCCCTTCTTTTTTATATGTAGTCTGATGATCTAGATTCGTGTGCCTAACAGCATACTGTTTATGTTGTCTGTTTTGAACTTTATTAAAAAGATCATGCTTTCGGTAGCCTCATGGGACTTGTGCTTTTTAGCCAACGTAATCACTCCAATTTATGCACGTTGTAGCAAGTAACTACTTTTTAAGGTACACTGTTCTGTGAATATGTCACTCTGTTGTGTGACTATGTCACAATTTCTTTGTATATTTTACCATTAACAGGCAATTTTGAAGTGTTTCCAGGATTCTTATACTATAAACCCTTTTTAAATAAATAATCTTGTATATGTTTCCCAAAGCACATGTAGAAAGATTTCTCTTTGGTCTATATCAAGGAATAAAATTGCAGTCATAAGATAAGAAAAATATATATATCATGCTATACTGACATCCAAGGGGTTAACAAACTTACACTTCCACCAGCAAGTATAAGACATCCAAAACTTGGAATCTTTAGATATCTTGATATGTGCTAATCAAACATGACTTCTGATTTTAATCTTAGTACACATTTTCCAGATTACTAATAAGATTAAACATCTTTTCACATTTCTCACTATATGAATTCCCCTTTCTGGAAATAGTTGTTCATGCTTTTTGTCAATTTTTTAAGTATGCTGTCTACTTTAGAAAATGATCAACTTATTAACCTTGCTTTTATGATTAGCACTTTTTATTTATTTTATTTATTTAAAAAATTTATTAATGTTTATTTCTGAGAGAGAGAGAGAAAGAGAGAGCATGAGCAGGGGAGGGGCAGAGAGAGAGAGGGAGACACAGAATCCGAAGCAGGCTCCAGGCTCTGACCTGTCAGCACAGAGCCTGAGGTGAGGCTCCAACTCGTGAACCTGGAGATCGTGACCTGAGCGGAAGTCAGATGCCCAACCTACTGAGCTACCCAGGTGACTCAGTTTAGCACTTTTTAAAGTCTTATTTAAGAAATGGTTTCTTAATGTAGCCTTATAAAATAGTCACCTGCATTTTCTTCTAA
Organism: Neofelis nebulosa; assembly: GCF_028018385.1. Lineage (NCBI taxonomy): Eukaryota > Metazoa > Chordata > Mammalia > Carnivora > Felidae > Neofelis > Neofelis nebulosa. The sequence continues at coordinate 16,831,516 of NC_080783.1, forward strand.
CACTGTTAAAATTTGTCTGATTTTTATGTCTTTCATCATCTGGAATTAATTTTTGTTTATTATATGATATGGATATGTTTTATTAATCTTTTTTTCAATTTTTCATATAGAGATTAAGATTTTAGGGTTTTATCCCTAGCAATCTATCATGACACTTCTATTTATATACCATTGTTTTATTTATGCATTGTTTCCTTTCTGTATTCTTTATTTTATTTGCCAATTGTCTTCCCCTGCCCAACACTATATCATTTTATTTTCTCCAGCTTTATTGAGATATTATTGATACATAACATTTATTTATAAGTTTAAGATATTCAGTGTGATGATTTGCTACACCATATTCATTATTACAGTTGATCATTAGTGTGGATATTTGAAGGAGGAGAGGAATTTCCCAGGCTAATGAGCACTGTGGCTATTTTGAACCCTTTTCTCTCCCATAAAACTCTCAGGATGTGCTTGTCAAGTTTTATCAACAATTCTGCTCAGCTTTTGATTAGGATGACATTGAGTCTATATGTCAGTTTGGGGAGAATTAATATCATTTGAGAATGATTTATTTTTTATCCCCTCAAATTGTTTTATAACAATGATTCTCAATGTTGACCAAATAGAAAAATTACTTGAGAAGGTTAAAAAAAAAAATGATGCTTGAGCCCCACCTCCAACAATTAAATCCCTATCTTTGGAGGTAGGGCTCTGACATTGGTTTTAAAAAATTTTTTTCTTTCGACATTTATTCGTTCTTTGTGAGACAGAGAGAGACAGAGCGTGAATGGGGGAGGGGCAGAGAGAGAGAGGGAGACACAGAATCCGAAGCAGGCTCCAGGCTCCGAGCTGTCAGCACAGAGCCCAACATGGGGCTCGAACTCATGGACCATGAGATCATGGCCCGAGCTGAAGTCGGACACTTAGCCAACTGAGCCACCCAGGTGCCCTTGACCTTGGTATTTTTAAAAGCTGCCCATGGTGATTCTCTTTTGCAGTGTGAAGAGATAACTACTCTTAAAAAGTAATTCTAGTTAGTAAATTATCTGTTTGTATTCACTAACGCCAGATGTTTTGTGCGATCTTAATGAACTCTTACGTGGAAGAGATGAAAGAGAAACTCCTACAGGGACAGAAGCTGCCACTGGTTAACGTAGAGACAAGTGGCTTCTCTGTTTTCAAACCTAAATCCATTCTGCCTATGGCAGTGACTCCAGGAAAAGTGAGTTAGTGCCTCCATTACTTTCCAAAGTTGTCGTGGAGGAATGTACTGTAGGTGGCATTTCAGAAGTGAAGGAAAGTGTGGATTATTTAAGTATAGTCTTTGTCAAATATAAAAGTGCAGGAACTCTGATAAAGTTTCCCTAAAGGAAACTCCTGATACATTTGGCTAGAACTAGAACTAAGGGCACACTTCTTTTTACATGAAAAGACATTTTATTTTATATTAATATGAAAAACAAAAAAAAAATAAGTTTAACATGCAGATGTCATTTTCATATCAGTATAAAGCTGATGAACAATCCAAAATGTGCACAGTATGTGAGTGGACAGAAGGGCTATTCGTAATCAGTGACAGGTAGATATCCCCACTGGTCAATATCAGCACGTCAAAGACGTGCATATAAGGTATGTGTCATCTATGATAATATTCTGTGCTAATAAGGGTATTTGGGTAACAGACAACTTTTAAACACAAGTCATGAGACTGTAAGTAGATATAACTTTCTTCAGACAATTTGTGTATCAAAATCTTCTCCTTCTTGGAATTCGTTAAAAATGGAAAAATAGTCTAAACATATGTTAACAAGACATTAGTAAAGTATAATATGGCGTATCCATGCAGTGTTGTTATTATATTCCTTTCAGTTTTCCAGTATTTGAACTGCCATCCTATGTTTGGAGAATCTCCCAGTGTGGCTTAAGCAACAGCAATTTATGTTCTCAGCATTCTGGAGGCTAGAAATCTGACATCAAAGTGTGAATAGGGTTGGTTTCTTCTAAGGTATCTTTCCTTAGCTTGTAGATGGTCTTCTCCCTGAGTGTTCACATTGTCTTTCATCGGTACCTATTTGTGTCCAAATTTCCTTTATTTCATTTTATTATCTTATTTCTTTTGTATTTTAGAGAGAGAGCATGAGCATGATCAGGGGAGAGGAGCAGAGAGAGAGAGAGAGAGAGAGAGAGAATCTTAAGCAGTCTCCGTGCTCAGCATGGAGCCCAATGCAAAGCTTGATCCCACGACCCTGAGATCATGACCTCAGTCAAAATCAAGAGTCAGAGACTCAACCAACTAAGCCACTTAAGCACCCCAAATTTCCCTTGTTTATAGGTCCTATCGGATGAGGGCTCCCCGTAACAATCTTGTTTTAGTTTGCTTCTTTAAAGACCCTTTCTTCAAATTCAGTTACACTATGAGATAACTGCATTTAGAACTTCCACATATGAATTTTGGAGGCACATGACTGAGCCCAGAACACTCATTTACCCGGCTTCTCTTTGACTCGGGCTCAGCCAGTAAGATTCATTCCCTCCGGGATTTGAGTTAAGAAACAGTTACATAAAGAAACAGGGAAAGTAGAAAATGCTTTCTGGGTAGAGGTAAAAGTGCTCTAAGCAACATCCAGTTTCTAGGGAAGTAGTGGCTATAGTGATGGGTTGGCAGCTGCAGCATCCAGGAGCAGAAGCAGTAATGTCCTCCCCAGACTCATTCGATTTCTTCCATTGTTCATGCCATTTTATGAGCCGGTATCTCTAGGCTTCTTGGTGATTTTACGAGATGCTCAGTGTCCTCTTAGTAAATTTCTCTCTCCTTAAATTGGCCAGAGTTAGTTTCTATGACATAAAATCATCAAGGCTGACCAATACAGCCCATATGGTGGGCTGAATATCATACAGCCATCAATAAGAAGATTTTCGAAGAATTCAGCGGTGTTGGTAATATTTAAGATATATTGCAAAGTGAAAAAGGTTATAATACAGTGTATGTAGTAAGATCTCAAGTTTATTTATACTCTCTATATGTATAATCATAGACAATAGAAATATATCAAATGTTTATGGTAATTATCTGTGGTTGTTGAGATTACATTTGACTTACGTTTTCTCTTAGACTTGCTGAATTTTGCAAATATTCTATATATTACTTTTATTTTTTAATCATACAACAGTTAGAAAAGGGAAATTCAATTCAGCATGGCCCTTTTGGAATTTTCTTTATTCCCATTATCATTGGCCTAGATGTATCTTTCTGAGCTTCCATGGGAATCTTCCTGACAACTCTCACTACCCTTCATGTTTCTAACACAGTCTTCAGCACTTTCTGAATGTGCTTGTTAGTCCTTCCTACCAATGGTTAAGTTTCTTTAGGAAAGTCACTAAACCTCACATCCTTATATGACTAGTGCAAACACAGTATCTGGCTTAGAGCAAATGCACAGCAGATGTTTGTTGAATGAAAGCATAAAGCTGCTTTAATGCAATTTGATAGTTTTATTCACCACCACTGATTCCGACATTTCCCAAGATTATTATTTAACCCCATCTGTCTATCTGTCTATCTTGTTCAAGCAACCAAAGTAACTAATAAACTAATAACCAATAACCAATAAGGCAGGGCTGCAAAAATGTGACACTGGAGCCTAGGAATATGGATTTTGGAGTCACGATCATAGAGGTGGTCGTCAGAGGTGTTGGCCGGGGGACACGAAAGAGAACGCTGAGGAAGACAGTGTAGTGATAAAAAGAAAAAAACCTTGACGCAAGAACCCGCTCATTTGTGGGGCGGGAATTAGAAGAGGCATAATCAGAGGGGATCCGGAAGGAATATCAGAGAGCAGGGGAAGAGCCCGGAAGTACATGTCATAAAATGCCAGGAGGAAAGTGCTTGACAGAGAAGACACTGGCCTTCAGCCTCTGCATCAGTTATGATAGGCTGTGCCTGGTTACAAATAAACTCAGATCTTTCAGTGGCTGAACATAATAGCTTGTTTCTTGCTCACATTACAGTCCAAGATGGGTGGCCTTGGTTCCTGGGTGATTCAGGGAACAAGGCTCCTTCTATCTCATGGCACCAGCTTTCATAGGACCTTGCTGTGCTGAGAGAGAGGGGGAGAGAAGTTCCTTGGAAAAGCCCTTGATCTGAAAGTGATTTATGTCCTTCTGCTTATATTCCATTGGTAGGAACCAGACGCAGCTAAATGTAAAATGCAAGAGTCAGGCAGCTTCTTCCTAGAAATAAATCTGTACTATGGGAGGAGTAGATGCGTTTTGGAAGACGGGTGGCTGGTCTTCCTCAGTGTTTGATGTCCAAGCAAGGGTAAGAAAATCAGGCCTGAGGAATATCGTGGCTACATTTGGTGATTTCAAGTCATTTGGTGATCTTTAGTAGAATGAGAGGGACTGAAGCCACATTTCAGTCGTTAAAAGACAAGTGGACATTTGAAGACGTGCAGGTAGCAGATAGAAGAGATAGATGTATTTGTCAAATAGCTAGCCAGTGCGCAGGGAGTTAGGAAAAAAAAAATAACCGATTGAAAAGGGAGTAGGACAGAAGGAAAGGTTTTATTTTCACAATTATGTGGATCTGAGTATGTACAAAATAAGCAGCAAGAAATGGAAATGAGACAAGAACAGCAAGAGAAGAGAACACAGGTGCAGGGATTAGCAATGGGCAGGAAGAGGAGGAGTCTTCCAGAGAGACTGGAGATTTAAAACAAGGATGGACATACGTGGTGTGCCAGTGGAGAAGACAGTTCACTGTTGAGCACTGTCCAGAAAAGCAGGAAGAAAGGCCACCTGCTCTGGTTGAGGGATAGGGATATAGGGTCGGATTGCAGGGAAATATAACAAATATGGAATCTCCAGTGTAAACCCAGGGGAAAGTTTCAGGAGATAAATAAAATAATAGCTAAGTAGAGGAGATCACAAAGCTGAGGTTAGAGATTTATAGACATCCCAATCAGATAATAAAGCTCTTGGTCATATTCTCCTTTTCTTATGAGTAATTTTCCATTCTCTCTCTCTCTCTCTCTCTCTCTCTCTCTCTTTGGAGAAAGAGATTTATTTTAAGTATCAGTTAAGCTAGGCACAACTTTTGAGGTCAAACCAGTAAACTATGCAAATACACTGGAAATAATAATTTCTTTTTTCAGTGTTTGGTACTGTAGGTTGGCAAAGAAACACAGCAATGTGAATATGAAAAAAAAGTCATGTACAATTACTGAAATATACAAATTGAGGGTGTTATTTTTACTTATCCTTTCATATTTCAAATGGCTTCTGAGTAATGATCCTTGTAAATGTTTGTTCGCAAATAGAGGTATGAATTCTGTGTGGGTGTTAATACCATTTAAAAACTGGAATTACTTAAGATGCATTATTGGTGCAGAAGGTGGCAGTTATTTTTTCCTTCTAATATGAGGGTAAATACAAATAACATTGTTAGAGAAGAGTGAAGTAATTTTCACTCAGTTGAGTGGCAATGTTTTTCATTTTATGACTCTTTTTAGCCTGCAGGTTGTTACTTTTCAAAGTGTATTTAAGAATAATCTCTTTTCCTTCTATACTTCCTCGGAAACACTAAACCTATCCATTATCAAAGACTCCTACCAGTTTAAACCCAATTTTAAATCCATGACTTTTTCTAGGCCAAGAAGGAGCTAGCAATATCCACCCAGAAGGCATTTGATAACCCACTAAACTGACCTCAGCATGAGCCGGATTATAAAGGAAAAGAAAATAATTCATCCCACGTTCAGCCTTAAGTTGAAATATTTCTAATTAGATACAGAAATAATTATTTATATGCACATCTATGTCCACAGACACACTCAAAAATATATCATTGGCTATTTTTAAAACCTTTTTGGCATCATTTCCTCAGTCATATAAACATTGAATAAAACGAGCTTATAAGAAAATTTAAAAACACATATTTTAATATGGACACATTCTATTTTATTTTATTTTTTTCTTTTTTAGTTGGTGCTTTTAATTTTCTTTTTTTTCCCAATATATGAAATTTATTGTCAAATTGGTTTCCATACAACACCCAGTGCTCATCCCAAAAGGTGCCCTCCTCAATACCCATCACCCACCCTCCCCTCCCTCCCACCCCCCATCAACCGTCAGTTTGTTCTCAGTTTTTAACAGTCTCTTATGCTTTGGCTCTCTCCCACTCTAACCTCTTTTTTTTTTTTTTTTCCTTCCCCTCCCCCATGGGTTTCTGTTAAGATTCTCAGGATCCACATAAGAGTGAAACCATATGGTATCTGTCTTTCTCTGTATGGCTTATTTCACTTAGCATCACACTCTCCAGGTCCATCCACGTTGCTCCAAAAGGCCATATTTCATTCTTTCTCATTGCCACATAGTATTCCATTGTGTATATAAACCACAATTTCTTTATCCATTCGTCAGTGGATGGACATTTAGGCTCTTTCCATAAATTGGCTATTGTTGAGAGTGCTGCTATAAACATTGGGGTACAAGTGCCCCTATGCATCAGTACTCCTGTATCCCTTGGGTAAATTCCTAGCAGTGCCATTGCTGGGTCATAGGGTAGGTCTATTTTTAATTTTTTGAGGAACCTCCACACTGCTTTCCAGAGCGGCTGCACCAATTTGCATTCCCACCAACAGTGCAAGAGGGTTCCCGTTTCTCCACATCCTCTCCAGCATCTATAGTCTCCTGATTTGTTCATTTTGGCCACTCTGACTGGCGTGAGGTGATATCTGAGTGTGGTTTTGATTTGTATTTCCCTGATAAGGAGCGACGTTGAACATCTTTTCATGTGCCTGTTGGCCATCCGGATGTCTTCTTTAGAGAAGGATATAGACACATTTTAAAATAAAAACTTGAAAATGCTCACTATCTTAGAATTACTTCTTTTGAATAATATGAATGCATTTAAAATCTTTTAATATCCATACTCATCAATCTATATGGTATTTTATACAAAATAAATAAAATCATGTTTACACGTGAGGAAAGGAAATATAAATGTAACTTAAAATTAAATTTGGCCTCATTGGTTCTAGAATTCTAATATATAAGCATTGTCCCTAAAGAAAAAATTTTATGGAAAATTTTTAAAGTATTCATGAGCTAAACTTCAATAAAAGTTCATATTGTTTCCACAAAACAGAATAGAAAACTGGGTTCATTTTATTACATGGAGTCAGAATATACTATATATGGTTTGTGTGTGTGTGTGTGTGTGTGTGCGCGTGCGCGCGCGCACATCATATATATGTCCTACAATATATATATGTTATATAAGGGTCAAATCACATATATATGTCTCTATGTAGATATATATAAAATTGTGAAAATGGGTTAAGTTCCCATAAGCAATACATGATCCTAAAATACCACAATATAATGAAATCATGACAAGTTGGTTTATTACATTTTTCTCATATATCTGATTTTTCTAAAACTAGAGAGAAAAATTACCAAATGTTTATAGACAGATGGTTTAAACTTAATCAGATTAAGTATCAACATGGAAATCAATTCAAGGTCTGAAAATCCCAAGAATGCTTAAAAAAAAATCTATAACAAGGCAACTTCATAAGACAGAATTAGGCAGAGGCCTCATATTTCATCTGCCGGATTTATTCTGCAATTGACGTGTTAAGTGTCCCTCCAATAAGCTGTCTTTGTAAATGGTTTGCCAAAGTACAGTTCTGAATTTAGTATAAATGTATTGTTTGACAGTTGGGATTGGACACGTGTAACTAGTTTCTTTTTCTTTAAAAACTAGCTTCAGCACAAGTTTGTCTAACTTGAAAAAGCACAAAGAGTTCCAGATTGGTAGTATCCATCATTAACCTCAGGTCTTGTAGGGTACTGAATAATCATGGTGTCAGTGGATAGTCATGGCTGTTATGTAGAATTAATTTATTATTATTTGTTTCTAAGTCTGTCTATCTCTCTATATATACGTTCTTTCAACTTCCTTGAGTAGAATTTAACATAAAAATATATTCATCTTGAAGAGATTATGTGCACTCTCACATCGATTGCAACCTTATTCGTAACAGCCAAGATTTGCAAACAACCCAAATGTTGATCAACAAATGAATGGATAAGAAAATATGGTACAGCTGAATAGTGGAATATTACTCAGTCTTAAAAAAGGAGGAAATCCTGCCATTCATGACAAATGGATGGCCTTGGGAGACCTCATGCTAAGTGAAATAAGTCCATCACAGAAGAACAAATACTGCATGGTTCCACTCATATGAGGCATTTAAAATAGTCAAATTCATAGAAGCAGAGAATAGAATGGTGTTTCCAAGGCATGGGAGGAAGGGGAAGTGGGGAGTTGGTCAATGTGGGCAAAGTTACAGTTATACAAGGTAAGTTCTAGAGATCTGTTATAAAACATAGAGCCTATAGTTAATAGCGTGATGTTGTACACTCAAGAACTTGTTAAGAAGATTGATCTCATGCTAAGTGTTCTTACCGCAGAAACAAACCAAAGCATAACAGACAAACAAGAAAAGTAAGGAGATACATAAAATCTCTTGGAGGTGATGGATATATTTATAACTTTGCTTGTCAAGAAGGTATCATAGTATATGCGTATGTCCACATTCATCAAGATATGTAATTAAATATATTCAACTTTTTGTAGATTAAGTATACTTCAATAAAATTAAAAAAGATATATTTGTGGGGGGAAAAAGCGTAGCTCTTCTTTAGTTGTGGCAAGAAAAGACAGGTAAACATCTTCTATGCCAAAACACATTTGCAGTCAAGTCCATTTTTGTATCTGGGTTGCCTGGTCATTTATGTACTCTCTACCCTCCATTTCTCCCCCTATCCCACAGTCATAGATATTTAAGGACCTACTCACCAACAGTGGAATCAAGGTCTCAAAGTACAGACCTATGAGAGGATTTTGATAGATGACCTCCAATAAAGAAATGTTTTTGTCCATACAAAGAAACAGCCTTGGTATAATTAATATCAACTTGCCCCTACATTTCTACAAAAAATGATAATCTAGAGTCAATTTTACCCCACTGAATTATATAGTCAAGAATAGTCACCAGGGTAAATCAAGACCAAGTTCTGCTTTTGCCTGAGTTAACTAGATTGCTGTCTCCCTCTTATGAGCCTTAATTAGTTATACTACACAAAATATGACTCAAAAACTTGGCTCAGGGTTTTAGGAAGAGACAAAAGCTTCTTAGGACCACTGGAACATCTTTCTCTCCCTGCAGCCATTGACAGGCTTGTGAGGCTGTCACAGCTGAATAGTAACTTTTCCCAATGGCATAAACAGCATTTCTATTCTGGGCTCCTTCTTACTCCTACCAACTACCCTTGGGAAACCACTGGGCCACTATATTCTTACATGAGTCCTCTTACACAGCTTACTTCATATTTTCATTATAATTTTACACAAGAAATAGAATTTCTATTTTTACTTTTTTCCCTGAAGGTGAAGGAGGTGATTAAGAAATTTCTGAAAGTTGAATAGCTCTCACTTCCTCCCAGCTCCTACTTTATTGAAGAATGTAGGATTTCTGAGACTCTCAAAAACCAAACTCAGGGGACTGTACTCATATTTCAGATCTCAGAACTGATCCATTCAGAGGGTTATATTTTGTTCTTCATTTAAAACCACTGGATACCAATTTGTCATATAATCAGTGGTGAACAATGAAGGTAGGTATGTGAAAAAGACAGTTCTTGTCATAGGGATAATGTCACATCTACCTATTTAAACTTCCATACTGTATATTTTTTTCTTCCAAATATTTCAGACTGACAAGCAATTTCTATCTTGTAAAATGTAACTTTCAGTTTAAGTAACAGCTTCTTAAGAGTTGTTTTGATCACCTCAACTTTAAAATAAGAATATCAAAGGAGAAAATTGCAAAATAACGCTTTTGCTGTAATGCCCTATTTTTCTAGCCATAAATACCTATTCAATTCAAACAAACAAAGTGAAAAGCCATTCCCTTAGTCATGTGAGTATACCCAAATCAATTAATTAATAAGAAGAAAGTATCTATTAAGCTCTGAGGGTTTTTTTATGCAGATGTTTAAATTCTCCGAGGAGATTTTCACATCTAGTGTAAGATGGGGACTCATGGAACGCGTCATTGAATACAAGTATGGCTCCTCTTATCTAGTGTGGCATTACAAACCATCTCAAAATTTAGTGGTTTTAAACAACGAATATCATTTATTTTGCCCATGAAGTTACAATTTGAGCAGGATTTGGCAGAGAAGACTGATCTCTGCTCCACTCAGTATCCAGTGGAGCTGCTCAACTGTGGGCAAGTTGGTAGTGACTGTTAGCTAGGAGTGCAGAAGGGGCTGAAGGTTGGGAGTTTTAGTTCCCTTCCACGTGAGCCCTTCCGTGTCACGTGGATTTCCTCCCCACATGGTGGCTGCATGCCAAGCACAAGCATCATGACAGAGACAGCCAGGAAGAGGCTCCACAGGGTTTATGACTTGGCTTTGGAAATCAAAGAGTGTCATGTCCACTCCATTCTATTCACTAGAAACAAGTCACCAAGGCTAGTTCATACTCAGGCCACATTCAAGGGGAAAGGGGTTAGCTCAATGTCTTGATGAAAGGAAGGTCAGAGAATTTGTGGACATATTTTTTAAACCACTGCACTGTGAAACAAGGAATGCTAAAAATAAATGTTAGATAGACTCTGAAGAGCTAGAAAGGTCAATTTTTCCTTGAATTATATTTTTTAAATGCCATTTATTAAACTTCTGGCATGTGTTTTATATCTCCTTTTAGTAATCCTTACACAAATTCTAAGTATTTTCCATTTTACAGATGAAGAGATTCACAATTAGCGTAAGAAAGGATTTGCCCAAGGTCGCACAGGCAGTAAACGGTAGAACCAAGAATTACAACTGGATCCTTTCTGCTATTCCATGCTAAAGTTCTAAGGAGGGATGAGATCTGACCCAGAATTTGACAGCTGGGTGAGCTATAAGTGGCCATGGCTATATGGATATATATCTTTTCAGAGACATAAGAAGAGAATAGTGATGTTCTCTGTCTGCAAGAGGATATGATAAAAGATATAGGAATGCACCATATACTTTCCACAAGCATCATTTGGCTGGATCACCATATTTATGTGTACTCTCTTGGTGACCATACCTGAGACAGGTGTGGAATGAAAACAGTCTACTGACCCTTGCTTTCTGGGAGATCTGGCAAAAGTCTTTTCAGATACGCTGGTTCTAGTGTATTCCTGGGAAGGTCAGGGACAGTGAAGAGAGGGCTGGGCCGTGGAGGAGGTGGCAAACTAGAGCCAAGTCAGACATCCTAGAAGAGCCAGTAAAGCTTACTAGTAAGATGTCAGCTAAGTCGATACATATGATTTCTAGAATTATTACCCACTTGGAATTTGGTGCTACCTTTTCTCCATAAAGAACATCTGGTTCTCAGTGTGGGTGTGGGCAGTCAGGCATATAAAACATTTTTCCATGTTCTTCTTTAAGAAGTTATGGGATACTACTGTCTTAAATTTTACATCAATTTATTTTGAATTGCGAACAGTGTCATTCTTTTACTCAAGAAAAAAATCTCTATTCACTTTTGTTTAAAAAACACTTTTGTAGCACCTATTATGAACCAGACACAGTGGCATATGCTTTACAAAGAGTAAAAAACAAAAAACAAACAAAAATCCACCTACCCACTGTAAGTTACTGTTCTTACAATACTTACGATTCTTATAATACAACCATAAAAGCTTACCATTATTGTGCCTTTTCTCTTTTCTTTTCTTTTCTTTTCTTTTCTTTTCTTTCTTTTCTTTTCTTTTTTTTTTTGTGGGTAAGGAATAGGGTAAATAAAAGTTGATCTGGGTCCATCTCAGAGGCAGTGTAGTGTAAAAGAAAGGATCCTTGAATTTGAAAATTGCCACCATTGTCTTGGGAAAGTCATTAACTTCTCTGAGTCTTGTTTCTTCTGTGTAAATTGGCTGTGCGAATTAGATGAAATAATCCATAGGGAAATATATAAAAAAGTATTCCATGAAGTGAAGAATTATCAAAATATTGAGTAAAACTTTGTTAATGAGGATGAATGATGGGATGTGTTCCCAGGTCACAGGGGGCAGCTTTGGACCAGGACCGCTGGTCTCTACTAACGTAAAGCATCTTTCAATCCACAGACTTCTGTTAACAGATCCTCCTGGGTTGGCTCTAGAGTTACTTCTGCTGTCAGCTGACCTGATCATGGAAAAATAAATGTGCATTACAATAATAAAATATGTGTTTTTTTTGTATGATAAAGAGAAGTATGCATAAGCATTTTAGGTTACACCATGGTTGGCTTACATGACTCTATTATTGATCCTTCAAGTTTTCCAATTCTTTTTGCTAATAAAGTTTTTTTTTTAATTTCTTTTGTACACAATACTGATTTTTAAAAATTGTTGCCTTTCCAAAACACTTACCTTTTAAAAATTGTTACCTTTACCTTATTTATCACAGATTTATCCTTACTGTTGCACTCTTGTGAAAAGTAGATGGAAAACTGATTCACTCTTAATTATATAGGTACCCTTCTATGACTGTATATGAAACTTCAACCAGAACAAAAGTGTATATATACATATACATATACATATACATATACATATACATATACACATATACATAACACATTATGTTACAAATTACCTGCTAAATATATGTAAAAATATATTTTTTAACATTTATTAATTTTTTGAGAGGCAGAGAGAGACAAAGTGTGAGCAGAGGAGGGGCAGAGAGAGAGGGAGACACAGAATCTGAAGCAGGGTCTAGGCTCTGAGCTGTCAGCACAGAGCCTGATGCGGGGCTCGAACCCACGAACTGTGAGATCATGACCTGAGCCAAAGTCAGACGCTGAACTGACTGAGCCACCCAGGCGCCCTTATGTAAAATGGTTTTTAAAAATACACATAAAATTAAATACATATGTTTCCTCCTCTCCATATATATGACATATATGTATTTAATTTAATATGTATTTTTATATATTTAACATGAAAATTTGTATTTGATTTAGCATGTATTTAATTTGTCCCCTGAATTCATTGCCATCTTTATATACTTGCAACTCCAGACTACAAATATTATGTGACAAAATAATGAAATACCATCTGAAGGGGTAAGAAAAGCTGAACAGTATGCTAAATGTTAGTCTTTCAAATATTTTAAAATATTTCTAGTACTTTGCACTTAAATGTTTTGTAAAAGCAGAATTATCTGTCAGACATTCCATGATGTACATATTTTTTCCTTTATAGAAGCTTTTAAGTTTCCATAAGACATCACACTTGCTTAAAATAGAAAGTGAGTAGTTTAATCATCATAAATCTAGCCATAATGTAGACTCTGCTCTTTATTTCTAAAAAGAAGTTATGGCTAAAAGTAATGGTGTTTGGATATAACAGTAACATATAACAATGGCAATGGAACAGTGATAGTGATCACAAGAATTATAATAAGAATGACTGAAACTGGCTATTGAGTGTCTATTATTGATGGGCCTTTTATAAACATGCTATCGTGTAATGCCTACAATAATACACAGGGCACGGGAAACCTGTTCACATATTCAGACAAAGATACTTTGGCTCCGAGGGGTTAAATGACTTGCCCCAGGACGTGGTAGAGCCAGAAATCAAATTTATGATTTTTTTTTTTCCCCATGAAGCCAAGATAGTGTTTACAAGGCAACATCCTAAAACACAGATTGGAAATTTACTGGTACCCTGTGATTACTGACTATGGTTGTCAACCTGAGCCCTTTGTCAGATTTCCGATTCTTCTTTCAATAATTCTGTCTACTTTGGAATAACAGTTTGCATCATTAAGTGCTTTAAAACTACCAAAAAGTTTCACCTGCACTCGCTGCAATTTCTCTCAACATTTTCAGTCTAATTTTACAAATTGGACACAAGTGTGTATTATGATTAGATCACGATTCCTTTTTTTTTTTTAATTCTTTTTTAACGTTTATTTATTTTTGAGACAGAGAGAGACAGAGCATGAACGGGGGAGGGTCAGAGAGAGGGAGACACAGAATCGGAAACAGGCTCCAGGCTCTGAGCTGTCAGCACAGAGCCTGACGCGGGCTCGAACTCAAGGAACGCGAGATCAAGACCTGAGCCGAAGTCGGCCGTTCAACCGACTGGGCCACCCAGGCGCCCCGATCACCATTCCTTTTATAGGATGATCATATCTATAGAACTAAGCTATTTTGTGCCATACATACATGTATGAGAAAGAGCTCAATAAATAGTTGAGTAAAAGAGTGCATGCCCTTTAAGGAGGCATGTGTCCATGATGACAGTGGCAGTAACAAACTACTAATACCAAACAAATAAGACCTTTTTCCCAAAATTGAGGAGAAGGACCTCCCAAAAGTCAGAGAAAGATGAGCCACAGACCACAGTCTCTGAAGACCTTGGCCCACTTGGTGTCTCAAAGTCTTAAAAACCATCCACTGGACTCTTCTCCATCACTGTGTCTTCTAGAATCGTCTTGAGCATATGCAGCCCTTCAGAACATGACCCAAGATTGCAAAGTTTGCTCAGTCAAACCTGGAATCAAAAGAATAACAATAATAATAATGATGATAACAATAATAAGGGAAAGCAGCACGGTTTTGCACGCACTCTGTCAGCTCTTTTGCAGCCATGAATATGGAGGCATTTCCACAACTCAACCAGTTAACCAATCAGTTAAAAACAAAACGTAAGAATTAAAAAAAAAAAAAAAAAAAAAAGCATAGCGCAATACACTACTTGAGGTATCCTGACACAGTCACTTTTCTTCTCTTGCATGCACTATGGAAACATTCTTAGCAGGCCATGCCGTCTGCAACCTTCTACACTCTCCCCAAAGCAGGAGACGTGCAGACAGTTTAGGGGCTCAGCTGCTCAAGAGGCATGTGGGAAACAATCCCTGGTTGTTTTTACATTCATCTTTCATCATGGAACTTTGAGAACCAATGACGCTTAAAATGGACATTCCCATAGAATTTTAGCATCTGCCCTGTTCTTTTTTAGCTACACGATATGCATTTATGAAGTGTATCCCCTGGACACTTAAGAGCCAATGAGACAAGCAGGAGTGACCCACGCTGTTTTGAGAGGCTGTAGCATCCAGAGGAAACAAAACTGATCTGCTATTCAGAAGTCTAGGGATGTGATTACACCTCTACGACAGCATCCTGGGATTATAACCATCGAGTCACTCTGCAATCGTTAACTTTCTTAGTCGTCTCCATACGTAGCAATGCACATGGAAGTAACTACTCAGGAAGGCTGGAAGGAAGAAGAAACTGTGCCAGGTGAATCAGCCAGTCTGTGTCCTTTGAAAGAGAGGTGTTGATTTCATTTGAGATGTAACTGCATTTAAACCAAGTACGAATAAGCTCTGAATGGCATGTGGAGCTTAGAATGGGTTCAAACTTGGGCCAATGAGAAAGGAGGTTTGATTTTCATTGAAAGCCAAGGCATCATCTCCAGTGTAAGTTGTAATGTCATAATGCTGAAACATAACTTACACACAGACAATTCCTCTTGGGGCGGAAGGTCAGGCAATTAATCCATTGCATCACCCATTCACCTATGTGTGCCAGCTATTTGGGAGAACTTGAAAAAATGATGGAAAATTCTTAATAATCTTTGACAGTACAATATTTGTACTTAGAGTCTGGCTATTCCAAAACGATGCTTCCCTGTTAGAATGGCTAGTCAATCTCACCACATGATGGAAAACAGATGTAAGATTAGGATGCAAAGTAGTTTTCCAGATCCCTAGTCCCAGCATGCTGCACAGTCCAGCCCCAAAGTTAACCAGCCAAGTGCTGACACATGTCTTACAGCAAAATATCCCTCACAGCCACAGTTCAAAGGCCTCGCTACCCTCCAGGGCAATTAATACAGCATCACGTTCAATGGTGCTTGAACCAAATCCATTGAATCCTCAGGGGAGAAATAACGAAGCAATCGCAGAGCTCAGACAAGAGCAGCGTGTAGTGGTGGCTAAGGTTTCAGTCCCTGAAAGCGTAGCTTTTCCTGAAAGCACGTGTAGGATTACAGATTCACTCAAAGAGAGCTGTGCTCAGATTGTGTAATCTACTTGTAGGACAGTTCTTGTAAGACAGCATGAAAACTGAAGCAGAGTTAGTTAATAAGAAAGGATGAAAGAAGACAGGAAAGAAGACGAGGGAGAGGGAAAGAGAAGAGGAAGAAGGAGGAGGAGGAGAAAGAGAAGGAGGAGAAGGAGGAGGAAGAAGAGGAAGGAGGAGGGGGAAGTGGAAGGGGAAGAGGAGGGGGAGAAAGAGGGAGAGGAGGAGGAGGAGGAGGAGAAGGAGGAAAGGAACAGGGAGAGGGAGAAGGCAACAAGGGAGGGAAGAAGGAAGGGAAGGAAGGAAATCTATGTTAGATGTTCACTCTGCCATTGTAGAGATTTTCAAGTTTCACTTATTGGAGATAACCAGAAAAGCAAAAAAATTGTATTCCTTTAATAAAACTGGAAGTTACTATTGGTGTATGTTACCAGGAGATGGGAAAGAGTTCCTTGCTGAGACATGTAGTAAGCATGGTTTAATTCCATCCAGAGCTGATGAACTCAAAAATTATGTTTTTCTCACTTGTCTCGAGCATTCCTTAAAGGTATTGGATAAAGAAATGGTGTCGAACAAACTGTATTGGTTAAATTTGGAAAAAAAAAAAATCTAAATCATGACAAGGTATTTTGCAGTCTCTAATGTGTAAATTACAAATAAATATTCTTACTTTTGGTTGAACCTGGAAAGAGCCGCCATGACCACCAGGAGCTTCTAAAGCTGCCTGGAACCCTGGTTAAATGAGTGGGACACATTCGGGAGCACCTAGGGGGCTCAGTTGGTTAAGCACCTGGCCTTTTGTTTCGGCTGAGGTCATGGTCTCACAGTTGGTGAGTTTGAGCCCCATGTTGGGGTCTCTGTGCTGACAGTGCAGAGCCTGCTTCGGATTCTCTGTCTCCCTCTCTCTCTGCCCCTCCTTCTCTTTCTCCCTTACTCTGTCTCTCAAAAATAAATAAATAAACATAAAAAAAAATGAGTCAGGCACTTTGGGATGCCACATTGGCTCTTGCAGGGACCACTTAGCATTTTGTAAGGAGCAATGATTCGGTGGCCAGAAAGAACAATGCAATATTCCAAGGTGCCTCACTTTTCTAGAAGATGAAAACATAGAATTTATTCAACTTTCAATTATCCACATGCGGCTTTTCCATGCCGTGCACTATTTGTGGCCATTGGGAGCTTTCCATTCGCTGTGCCTGTCAGCGGGGTCAGGAAGACAGCTCCTATCCCATGGGGTACACCCCCGCTACAGCTGAGCAGAATATATTTGCAGTCCTTGCCATTTTCCCCCTCTTGAAGATGTGTGCAAGAAATATATGGTTTGCTAAAGAAAACATAGCTAAACAAAAAATTCCAGTCATTTAAGGATAACCACGTTAAATCTTGACAGAACTCATTCTATATTTTATTTTCTGCATATACATATATATATGCATATATATGTTACTGCATACACACACACATATATTAATACAGCAAAATCCTATATATATTCATACAAAGATAGGTATTATGTGGGAAAAGTTAAGAGTGTGGTCTCTATAGCTGGGGTGTCTAAGTTGTACAAGTCACATCTGTCACTTAGCTGTTGGCAATTACTTTCAGTCTCTAGGCTTTGTTCCTTACCGATAAACCAGGGGGTAATACCAATGAGTTTGCAATGAGTGGCTATATATAAGGTGTGAGGACACATGCCTTTCTGTAGCAAGCATCTGTAAATATTAGCTATGATTACCTTGCTTAGAATCTCCTTTTCACTTAACAATGTATCATGCACATCTTATCATGCCAGTAAATACACATTTATGCCTTCACTTTGAGTAGCTATACAAAATAAATGCCTTTTATGACCATGATAGTGTACTTTATTGTAAGTAGATGGTGTCTAGGTATTTTTTCTACCGTGGACCACATTGTAATGAGTATCCCTATACATCTTTGTATGTCGATAAACTCTTTTGATAAACATCTAGTCATGGAATTAATGGCTTAGATGGCGTTTTAAAGATTTTTGGTTTCCCCTGCCAAGCTGTTGTCCACAAAGTTTTCACTTTTCTACCAGCAGTATATGGGAGTGCCTACTGTCCCACTATCTTGTTGTCATTAAATGTTATCTTTGTTCGAAATGTTTATTAAATACAGTGGCCGCAAAAGGTAATGAAACAAGAAGAGTTCATCTGAACAGAAATCGACCTAAGATGAACATATTTTGAATAGTTCTTTTTTCTCCTTGAAGACTATGCCAGCTGTGTGCGTAATAGCCATTATGCCTGCCTTTGTATGTGTGCGTGTATTCGTGTGTGTTTGTGTCTGTCTGTGTGTACACATATACATATATATGTATTTATATATATATATATATATGTATTTATTTAAATAAGCCTATTAAGATGATCTATCAAAGTTTGCAAAGCTTTTTAGAATTATTTTTGTTTCATGGAAAGTGCAAAAAACAGTACTATAAAGATGCATCTTCACTGAATATGCTCTTACTCGAGAAAAACTGGATGTGAAACCAACCACTTTTTCACTCTTATTTGTTTTCCAAATGTTATGCCCAGAATTCGTGATCCCCAAAGACCACTAGGGAGCAGAGTCCGATGCAAAAGCAAAAGAGCCTTTATTCGAGCTAGCTCGAGCTCAATCCCCTACCTGCACCGACGCAGCGGTGAGATACCGGGGAGAGAGAGCGAGTTTCAAAAGCACAAAGGTTTTATAGGGGTCTAGGGGCAGTTGGTGAGGTAATGGCTGTGGCCTCAGCCGATTGGCTGGGGAAGGGTCGTGGCCTCGGCCAATTGGCTGGGGAAGGGTCTGAGTCCTGTTACGCAGGTCGCTGGGCGTGTTTTGATCAGGAAGTTTGAACGGGTGAGTGGGAGGTTACTCAAGGGGAGGAGGCGCGGTTGGAGGTTTCTGCGATTTTCCCGGAAAAGGGGTCGTGTCGGGGACATTGTCACTCAAGGGGGAGGACGCAGAACAAGATGGAGTCGGCCGGCGTAGGCCCGCCCTTTCACAAACACCCTACACATTTCATCTGGGGGTGTATTACGCGAACATTAAGGGATAGATAGATAGAGGGGATAGTGTGGATCAATTAGTAGAAAATATTACATTGTAGTAATAAAGATGCCTCGGAACCAAATACCACTTCTCTCGTTGGCAAGGTTTTTGTCAATGGGGCCCAGGTCATTCTAGATCCTTAAGATCCACAGCAGGAACTGTGCATATTTTAGTCTTTATTGTATTATAGGGTCTTCAGAAACGAATCCGTGAATGGAAGGATTCAGTACTACCTTCTTTCTCCACTTCTACTTGTTTAGAAATGCTTTTTCATGCATTGGCTGCCCGTCAAATCAGAATCCAATCTGCCTCACTGATAAACTTGACTCATTACTCACAATGGGCTCCCTTTGGTTTGTGAAATGTGGCATGAGTTCTACTCTTTAAGAGTACCACATAACCATCTTGCAGCATGGCCTTCCCATTGATAGGATTTCTGTTTTTCTATCCTGGCTTCTTCTTGATTCTTCCTTGGCCATAATAATTCCAAGCCTCCTCTGCCATTCTCTATAGAAGAGGTATTGGGTCTATCGGCAAAGACTCAGGGGGACCACCCCTTAATTGTTCTCCACTCTCCTAGCGGGTGATCGAAGGGTAACTATGTAATGATTTGTGAGTAGTGGAGTTACTAGATATTTTTTCTACCACATTCTGGTTTTTTTTCAGCCTAATGTTTAACATTCATTAAAAACAAAACAATAGAAAACAAACAAGCAAAGACCTCAACCAGTCTAAAAAATCAGGGAAGAGTGGAACTCCGCAAAGTATCCTTGAACCAGATTCTGAATAATAGTAATGGTGTTTTTATAACTTTTGTGAAGAACATTTTGCACATCCAAAGTGACTCTCAGAAAACTACAGGAAGAGTGATACCCCCGACAAAGTACTCTGCTCGGTCTGCTGTAGACTGGATGTCAATGTTGTTAACTCAGGTTGTAGAGAGTGAATTTCACATAGAGAAAGTGGTGACAATTCAAATGACCCAGGGTGGGGGAGCACGATGCTGGTCCAGAAATGCTGAGCTGACCGAAGTGGAAGGAAAACACGATTTGTATAAAGAAGAGGAGCAGGTAAGGATGGATCTCAGTTGTTTAGCTAAGATTTG
Organism: Neofelis nebulosa; assembly: GCF_028018385.1. Lineage (NCBI taxonomy): Eukaryota > Metazoa > Chordata > Mammalia > Carnivora > Felidae > Neofelis > Neofelis nebulosa. The sequence continues at coordinate 16,851,798 of NC_080783.1, forward strand.
GATTTTATTAAATCCATAGGTGAGAGTCACGGAAGTTTTTTGAGAAGGGAGTAAGAAGATAAAAAGCAGTATTGAGGGGGCGTGTGGGTGGCTCAGTCGGTTAAGCATCTGACTTCAGCTTAGGTCATGATCTCGTGGTTCGTGTGTCCCAGCCCCATGCTGGGCTCTGTGCTGACGGCTGGGAGCCTGGAGCCTTCTTCAGGTTCTGTGTCTCCCTCTCTCTCTGCCCCGCCGCCCCCTCTCAAAAATAAATACACATTTTTAAAAATTGAAAAAACAAAGCAGTATTTAGGAACATGCTCCCTGCTTCCTAAGCGGGTGCATGGTACCGAGAAGATGGATGGTTGTGTGGGGCTGTGAATGTGTGCAGGGGAGCAAGAAACTGTCAGGACCTGTAGAGGCCACCCAGTTGTGAAGTTGTAAAGCGTTGCACGCTGAGAATGAAAAGCAGGTCCTGGATGGGAGGTGCCGGAGAGGAAGTGTGGTCGGGACTGTGTGGTCATGAGGGGTACAGCATGTATCACAAGTGCAGTCTGTACTGAAACACAGTTGCTCTGAACTTGCATGAGGCATTGGGGTCACACGTCATATGGCTATACTAAAACAGAATCAAATACATGTTGGTGGAGCAGAGGAAAATGGTAGGTTCGGGACGTTGTCTACTCCATTCCGCCTTCTTTGTTGAAACGTTTCCTTATTTATCGTCAATAAAATCTATCGAAAGAAGAAGATCGAAAATTGGGCAGGAAATGGGCCTCCCTTACCTACGTGTTAAGAATTGGCCTTCTCCTTCCTTTTCTCCTGCAATGTCAAAGGTGAAATGTTTTCTCTGACCTGCTCGATGGGCCATCAGGGCAGAGAGAGTCTGGACAGCCGTGCACACACGTGCGGTTGATCTCCGAGGAAGAGTTTGGGTTGACCCTACAACCATAACTTTGCCTACTGAGCAACTTCTAGAAACTTCTCATCCCTAACCTGTCCATGAGATTCTTGCCTTCTACCCCGGTACTTGGCTTCTTAGCATGAACCTGCGTGAAGTAAACGAACCTACGAAGACCATTTTACTTTAGTAAAAATGAAGATTCTGACAGTAAGATTCATACACATGTGAGCAGGTTTTTGAGAGTGCTGTGGGCCTGAAGTTGTGGACAGTATTGTGATAGAGACGGAAAGGAGGGCCCGGGAGGGAGACCGCAAAATGAATCCCTCACTCATCTCATTGGGAAACATTTGGAGTCTCATTAATGTGGGGATTAAATAACAGCTTCTGCAAGATTTTACTCTGCACATACGTAAAAATACAGCTGGCGTCAAGTGCCTTAATACACTTTGTGGAGTGTTAGTTTCTTGATTGTGGGTTTCATGTCAAATGAGTCAAAAAAAATTAAAAGGATTTTTTTTTTAATGTTTATTTTTGAGAGAGAGCGAGAGAGACATAGTGTGAGTGGGGGAGGGGCAGAAAGAGAGAGGGAGACACAGAATCTGAAGCAGGTTCCAGGCTCTGAGTTGTCAGCACAGAGCCTGATGCAGGCTCGAACCCATGAACCGTGAGATCATGACCTGTGCTTGACCCACTGAGCCACCCCAGGTGCCTCCCCCCTGCCCTCGGCCTGCCCCCGCTAATTTTTTTTTTTAAACCCCTGTCGTTCCATATGTATCTATTTAACATTTAAATTCGATGATGCCTTTGTTCCACTTCATGACCAATTCTTTCAGGCTAAAGTGAAGGAAAGGGCCGAGGACTTTGTGACATCTTAACTTCCTACTCAGTGGGAACACATGCCTCCAGGCCACGCTGTCAGCCCGAATCCATTGCTTTTGTCAGATGTTTTATTAGATTTTTCTAAGCTGCACAGTCCTTAACAAGAATGTAATTCCAGAGCCTGATTTTGATGGCATTCAGATCATATCTCAATTCTTTGGGCTGTTTCCTTTAGTTCTACGAGGCAGCTCTGTGCACTTCCCGCCCAATAACGGGCAAAATTATTCATCAGAGATGTTTAATAGACTTGTGCACACCTTATCCGATGTTGCTGTCACCGGGAAGTTTCTGTCTATGCAGGTGCCACCGTCACATCTTCCACATCTATCTTTGGGTCCTGAGCGTCTGGGAGACTAAAAATGTCTTAAGGACAGGGGTGCCTGGGTGGCTCAGTTAGTTAAGTGTCCAATTTCAGCTCGGGTTATGGTCTCCCAATTTATATGTTTGAGCCCTGCATCAGGGTTCGCTCATGTCAGCACGGAGCCCACTTCAGATCCTCTGTTCCCCCCTCTCTCTACCCCTCCTCTCTCTCTCTCAAAAATAAACAAACATTAAAAAAAAAATGTCTTCGGGACAACTTTCCACTTTTCCATCTCCTTTTCCTCCTAGAAAACACCTCGTTCAGACGATTCAGCGTTTAATAATCTTTGATGATAGTGACTCTCATCAGTTGAATGCCATTTGGGTATCGATTAGCCTCTCAGTTCTGTCCTGGGGACACTCTTATTCTCCGCCTGACATCCACTCAGGCGCACAGCTTTTAAATGGTAATTAGCACGAGGTTACATGGCTGAAAAGGAGGTAAGGCTGTATCCTTCTAGCACATGAACTACGGTGGAAATGGTGCCTGTTCTCAAGCTCTGTCAGTGCCAGCCCGAGAACTGGCATGTAGACGTACTTCAAATAAATAATTTTAGAGTGGAAGAATTAAGGAGGGAATGCTCCAGATATATTAATATAAAGCTTGGGGCACCTGGGTGGTTCAGTAGGTTAAGCGTCCAACTTCAGCTCAGGTCATGATCAAATGGTTTGTGAGTTCGAGCCTCACATCCGGCTCTCGGCTGTCAGCACAGAGCCCGCTTCAGACCCTCTACCCCCCTATCTCTCTGCCCCTTCCCCATTCCTGTGTGCACGTTCTCACTCTATATATATCAAAAATAAATAAATAAATATTAATTTAAAAAAAACAAAAAAGAAAAGGTAATCAAACTATGCTATTATTTCCCCTATGATCTCGGTCTTCATCAATGGGGGAAAGCGTCTGACTTTAGCTACTAAAGTAGCCAAGTCATTTTGGCTTTTTTTTAAGTTTATTTTGCGATGGGGTGGAGAGAGAGAGAGCTTGTGCATGAGCGAGGGAGGGGCAGAGAGAGAAAGAGGGAGAGAGAGAGAGAGAGGGAAAGAGAATCACAAGCAGGCTCTGCACTGTCGGCATGGAGCCTGACGTGGAGTTCGAACTCATGAACCGTGAGCTCATGACCCGAGCTGAAATCAAGAGTCCGACGCGTAACTGACTGACCCACCCAGATGCCCCTAAAGTAACTAAGTCATTCTGAAAGAGAAGACAGGAGATAAGCCAAAAGGTTTTCCCCTAGAGACTTGTACATTTTAAAATAAATGATAGGTAAAGGGGAGCATTTGGTGTTTTCTCAATGAAGAATATATGGGAGAGTATAATGGATATGCCACTTGTAATTGTGGGAAAATATTTTATTTTGGGGAGTGTAAATGCCAATGATTTAGGCTGCCAAGTGAGGTAAGTTGGAGAATCCACAGCAGTAGAAAAAATAAACTATTTTCATTCCTTCCTAAGCCTCTGCCAATTTTGGCTTAATCTTCTGCCATTTTACATGGAGTTGTCTTTTTAAAATCTGAAACAACTCTGCACTCAGAGCTGCTGAGAGTGTGACCACAGACCCTCATCTGTAGACAGAATGCATCATAAACGCTTTTGTGTCCTGGGACTCTCCAAAGATGCAAGCCTCAGAATATTCGTAGGTGGATTATGTCCGTGGCCATCGTTAGTATCCTGCCAACTGAACTTCTATCCAGGGCAACTCAGCTTAAATCTCAGAGCACATTTCCAAGAGCTCTTTTTCCGGCTTTCCGAAAAGTTTTCTGTTGTTCTAATCACTGCATCCGCAGCTTCATATTTGCCTCTTCTGTACTTTTAATAAGGCACCAGCATGGCTTCCTCAGGCAATAAGTGTTTCCAAGGCTGCCCTAAATATACTTTTCTAAAGGGCACCCAAAGGACACATCAAATTGATTTCCTACTCTATTACTTCCTTTCCTCTTTCTCGTCTAGGTCTCTGGTAATTTGAAATAAAGTGATAAGAGCACATCTAAAATACTACTGTAATGTTTTAAATGTACACTATTGCATGTCTTCATTTTTTCTTTATGCAGAACTATAGGGGGTGGACCTTTAAAAAAGAACCCACAGCTATAGAGTTACCATAGCATTCTAGAACAATCCTGAGTTCTCATCTGATGTCTGTTGGTTGACTTGGGTTAAGAAAAAAATCTGAAGTCTGTCTTGTTTCATTTTTTTTTTTTTTTCCTGGAAGGATCATAGGATATAGTGACCAAGAAAAGATTGAGTGGCACCACAGACATTTTTCAGTGATTGTAATAAGAGAAAATGCCAGATTTGATTCTTAAGCATTATAGAAGTCTAGGTAGTCTGATAACTATTCCCGGCAGTATTCTTCACTGCCTACAGCTATTTCTTTCTTTCTGATTCCAGGGATAGCGGGGGATGAACAGGACCTCTAATTTTTTCCCCTGACTATCTATCCTGCTATTAAAAAAAAATCTTGGGGTGACTGGGTGGCTCAGTCAGTTAAGCGTCCAGCTTTGGCTCAGGTGGTGATCTCACCGTTTGTGGGTTCCAGCCCCGCATCAGGCTCTGTGCTGACAGGTCAGAGCCTGAAGCGTGCTTCGGATTCTGTGTCTCCCTCTCTCTGCCTCTCCTCCATTCATGCTCTCTCTCTCTCTCTCTGTCTCTCAAAAAGAAATAAACATTTAAAAAATTAAGAAAAAATATGCACCACTGCTCTCCGTGCCTCTGGCACACAGGTCAAGATTTGATTGTGAAGTTGTTGGGGAATCAATCATCCACGATCTCATAAAAGCCACAGCATCAATTGTCCTCTGGCCATAGAAGTTCGTGTACAGCCTCAAACGAACGGGGGTGGGGGGGGGTGGGGGGGGGATTCTCTTAGGTAGATGCTGACACTTTCCCCCTGGGTCATCCTTTTCGGGTTTTTTTGTTTGTTTGTTTGTTTGTTTGTTTCTGTTTTCTTTTGTTTGTGACATCTTTCATTGGCCTCCAGGGAAGCATCAGCGTCTTTAAATATCCCGAAGATTTGTTTGAGGTTGTTGATGTCACGATGATTTGTAGTCCTATTAAAGTGACATTTGCTGATGACATGATACGGGGCGATGCATCATTTCATCTCAGCGTGAAAACTCCCTGATCTTTTCATCACCGCCACACAGGTGATCGACTCCCCCGCGGCTCTAATGTGATCAGCCACACCGCTCCCGCGAGCATTTGCATAAGTGCTTCTCCGAGATGGACTGCGTTTCTAATCCAAAGGCACGTCAAGGAAAAAAAAAATAGCTGTCGCGGAATGATTTATTCTTTTATTGGCTAAATGAAGTTATTCAAATCCTGAAATCTGCTTTCCGTTCAGCATGAGAATTTCAAGCAGGCACACAGCACCTGGGTTCTGGGCCTGTATCTTAAACACACAAGCGTGCGATGTAGAACTTCCACGGTATGGGATGCTCGTTTTCTCGTGCATTCAGCTGTTCTGCAGCGTAAGTTAAAAAAAAAGGGGGGGGGGGGTGGGAGGCAATCGGTTAGCATGGAATAATTAAGGAAATTTTATCACCCTTCTCGGCGAGATCCTTGGGCGAGAGCCCACACACACACTATTTATACCCAGAGCCAGCCCAGTTGTAACTTTTTCTTTTCCTCCCTCAACCCATCGGAGAGAAAAACGTGCGGGAGGCAGCAAAGCGAACAAGCAACATGTATTTCTTTGAGACGCACATGACTCTGGGTAGCGTACTTGTCACAAAGGGAGACAAGGCCCTACAGCCGGGACGCTTGCTTCAGAGGTCATGACGCTCTCTGAAGTACAGAGTGGATTTCATATTCTCTCTTGAACAGCGCGGATGTAGAAGAATACAGGAAAAAAAACATTAAGGAAAACAAAATGAATAAAAAATACTCTCACGTAAATTTTTAAGTGCCAAATACACTTGAAGAAATTGACTGTCTCTTGCCGAAGCGCGTTTACCTATTGTGAACTAGGCTCTAAAGCCATGTGCTGAGACTTCAAAGAATTCAAGAGTGAAAATATCAAAAGGGCAGTTTTCTCCTGTGCTGGTTTTTCTCTTTTTCTTTTTTTTTCCCTTAAATCCCAGGTGAAAATAGGAGGCTGCGGACACTTCACAAAACAGCCTGTTTTCCTGGCTGGTTTTACAGATTTGCGAGATTTGAATATTTTGGGCTAGTTCCAAGTTTCTGAATCCACCGGCCTTTGCCCATCAATATTTGAAACCTGTCCGTTCCTGACATTAAGTCCCCGTGATGACAGGCAGAAAACTGGATGTGAGACTGTAAAAATAAGGTCCACCTGGGTCAGCAAAAGCCCTACATCCAGCTTCTGGCCACGTGACTTGGCCCTGAAGATGAGCTCGGAGAAATCGGACCACATTTCAGTGGGGAAACAACCTAATTTTTTTTTTTTAAATGCCTGCCTGCCTCAAACTCTTCTTTTGAAGTGAGCCCTCATTTCCTTGAAAAATGCATCAACTTTAGACAGCAGAGTTCCCTTTTAAAGCCTAGAAAGTTTGCTCACTTAAAAATGATTGTGTGCCATAACCTCAGACATTCACAGTGCATAAGTACAATCCAAATTTGTAATTTCTGGGACAAAATTTGTATGGAATTGTCATTACATATTTTTATTCCAAGTTTTAGTGATACTACATGATGGAAAAGAGGACTTTTGAAGTCATACGGCAATACGAATGCCACTTAGGTCTCTTATTTCTGCTTATAAATCTCTCACGTCTCTAAGTGTTACTAAGCTTGTCACTGTTTATTCATAAATGCCCCCACTCTTTTGAATAAGAAAAGGAAAAACTCCATGAGACAAACGACACCGCAAAACTAATCACTGAACTGTTCTTATTGGTCAGAAGTAAGAGGCTGAAACATTACGTACGGTGCAAAGTTAATGAATTGCATGTTAAAAGTACAATGGCATTGCAATAAAGATGTCTTTGCTATGATTTCTAATATTATTAAGGACAAGTTTCTGCGTTTCGCCCTTTGGGGGTGAAAACCTTCTTTCCCTTCTTTCTGTTTTAGTCCAGGATTTCATGAGCCATATATTTTGTAAATACACAATCTTGGTGGAGCATTTTCTCTGCACTGCTCCATGGATCTTACAGTCTGTGCAGATTGAGAAAACTGACCTTAATAATACTCTCTAAACAATGGCCCAATTTGGTTGATATTTTAGATGTTTGGAAAAAAAAAAAAATCCCAGCAGCTAAGTTAGAATAGCTTTCCTTCTTTTCACCAAGCATATGATACCAATCCTCAAACACAAAACATGTCTTGTAAAACTTTACACTTGACAATCTGTTCTGGTTTAGTAAATGGTTGAGAGTATCTATGCCAGTCTTCATGGAGTGTGGTATTGTCTTGGGATCATCACCATTTTCATACTAGCATCTAAACAAATAACTTTAGATATTAGCAATTTAAATACTCCTTATATAAATGCTTCTTTTTCTCGTTGTGATTCCCAGTCCATCAAAGAGATAGTAATTTTCTCAAAGGTGCTCGTTTCATTTCCTCTAAATGATTTCTATTTACCCTACATGCATTACATATTTTTTGCCATCACATACAAATAGTTTTGTTTCAACTAAGGGAAAACGAGGAAATACTATGGTTATCCCAGTCATAGGAACTACTCTTCTCATGGTGCTTTGTAGTTTACCAAAAATCCAATTTCACCCTCCCAACATCTCAGTGAGGAATGTTGCACCGCCCTGTTTTACAGATGTGTGCAAACAAACTTGTTCAAGGTCAGCCATGAAAAGGGGACTCATCAAAGTCTTCTGCTTTTTTCACACCCTGTTACCATGTTTGTTCAAGTAAACACACGAGTCTCATTTCAACCACCTAAAGAAAAACGTAAGTTTAGAATTATCCAGATGAATTTCCGTTCTCCATCGAAGATGTAGTTATGGGCATTTGAGACATTAAATTGGTATAATTACTGCATGCCCCTCTCACCTTGCCCAGGTCCTTTTCCAACACAAAAATAATGCTCATTAATGACATCTAAAAGATCGCAATTGAGGTTTTGGAATCCTATTTGGTTTTCGTATTTCATTAAAAAGGCAGAATTTGAATTAAAGAGGTTGAACATATTAGCAGGGTGATGGCCCAGGATTCACTCTGATAAAAGGGAGCATTATCAAGATTCCTGGCCCCAGCCCAAAAAGCTTTCTCTGGTGCAAATTGCCTCATACTTCGACAGGGTGCCAACATTGTAACTGGGACATATTTCTTCTCTAACAAACACCAAAGCATCATATTTATGTGTTCTGAAGACAATAATTAAGCCATTAAATAGGAGGTTTCCAAATTGGACCGTGTTTGAAGGAAAGCGTTAGGAAAGACCAGGAGAGGCCATTTTGTTTCTGAAGCATCACAAGCTATTTGGCCAACTCGACCTACTGGTCCGCCCTTACCCATCCCTCCTATGAGGGCTGATTTTGCCTGTAAAACGTTAAGGATAAGAAAGATCTGATCAATAGTTTCATATATTTACTCTTGTAGTCTCTCTGAGTAGACTTCGTGGGTTTTTTATAAATCAGACTTCAAATTTGTGGACTTTAATCTGGGTTTAAGAGAATCTGGGAAATTAGAAAACAAAACACTGCATATGTATTTCACTACCCTAGTGGACACTTAGCATTTGTTCAGTGATCAATCAAAGCAAAATGCCACCAGGGTCTCAGCAGTGCCTGTGGGTTTTTTACAGGGGCACTCATATTTTCATATTGCATTATAGTTGTTGTGATACCTTGCCATACAATGTACATTTTGTCACTTCTCTGAAATCACAGTAGTTAGATCTGTTGCTGGATTTTGAGATTTAATAAGAAGGATGCACAATATTATTATGTCACAAATTTATTTTGTACATATTTTGATGACTGCATTTCAGTATAATTGCAATTTTTATCATCAATCCTAAACACATTTCATTTCATGCATTTGAAAACACTCTTCTGAGAAGGACCTCATGGTGTTTACCAGACTGTCGAAGAGGTCCATGGCACAAAAGAAAACATTTGATACTTTTGGGAAGGAGTCCACTGTTGAGATGGGCATTTATATCCGGTTTAGATTCAATAAGTGTGTGCATATGTGTGTGTGCGTGTGCATGCGTGCTATTTTTTTAGACTGTGTGCCAGGCACAAAGACATGAATTACCATACTGCTGTTGGCTTTACAAGAAGCATAGGCATCATATGAATATTTTGAATACATCTCAATTTCCATCTTTGCTTTATAGATGAGGAGACTGTGGCACAAAGAAGCAAAAATGCACAAACAAATAAATATAAAACAAATGAATACTTTTGAAAAAAGAAGAAGTTAAATAAACTGCTGCTCAAGCAAACGATTGATGGAGCCAGGCTTTGTACCTAGGAAGTTGAACTTCAGGGCTCTCAGGCAGAACCATTGGACTCTCCCGTTGGTCAGAGTGAAGAGAGATGTGTGTATGTGTGTGTGTGTGTGTGTGTGTGTGTGTGTGTGTGTGTTTGGGGGCGGGGGTTGTCATTTCTTCAGGTCATGATGCCTAGAGAAGGCTGGCATGATAGCAGCAGTCAGCTGGATAAAGAAGGGAAGTTGGCATTGCAGGGAAGGACAGTGACACTTGAAACAATCAGGAAGGTGGCAATTGATTTACTGCTAAATATTACCCAGTGTACAACCAAGCCAGAGAGTGGCAGAAGCTGAGACTAGATGATAGATGGGGATAGACAGCGGGCATGACAGTCAATACAAAGCTTTTTTTTTTTCCTTGATGAGTATTTGTAGTTTTATTCCACGTATTTTTTTTAGATGATCTCTGTGTGGTTCTGTAACTTCGTCCCCCAAGTTCTAGCTAATATGATATTTTTATTTAGTGGCTATTAACCAGTTTGGTTGATTGGTTGGGGGGAGCATGAAGTCCATCGGTCAAAGTCCATAGTCATTGCCACAGTCATTCTTTTTTAGCTAACTTATTCCGTTTAATTCTTCACAAAGGGGTGTAAAAACATCCTCTGTCTTATTATCTTCTTGATCTTTTCTAAACTATAGAACTTAGTCCGGGGCACTGGTTCTCAGATTCAGTGGGCATCAGGGATCACCTGGAGAGTTTGTTACATCACAGGTTGATGGACTGCTGGTCACAGCCCCAGAATTTCAGGTTCTGTAGTAGGTACAGGGTGGGGCCATAAAATTTTCATTTCCAGCAAATTCCCAGGTGACGCTGATGCTGTGAATCCACTAGCCTAGCTTGGGACCATGTTGGAACTGCTGATACCTTCTCTAAGCCAGCTCTGGTTTACGTACCTTGATGGGCTTCCACAGGATGGCATAATGGGAAGAAATGGTTTGCGAAATCAGATAGGCATTGGGTCATATTTGAAACCCAGTGTTTAGTAGCTATATCATCTTGGCAAACTGCTTTATCTCTTTTGCCTCAATTTTCTGAGCCTTAAAATGGGGACGAAATAGCTGTGTACCTAATAGTACCTAATATAGTACCTAATAGCCGTGTTCTGAGTAGCAAATAGTTGTTCTATGTATAAACACAGAACAATTACTAGTCAGTAGTGGCCAATATTATTGGGTGCTAACTGTGTGTTATGCCTATCCTCTCTGTCTTGTATCTTATGGAACCGAGGCATGGGGAGGTTTAGGTCATTTGGGTATAAACTGAAGGACACATACCTGAAGGAACTTGGGCGATGTGTCTCCAAGGACACATTGGAGTTTGCCCTTGACACCTACTGTATACCACGCAGTGTTTTGGTTCTTGTCTCTTAACTTCCCTCCAAGCAAATGCTCTGGTCTTGGGTTAATTCTGTGCCTTCTTCCCATCCTTCCTTTCATGGTCCTTTCTGACAATGGTTATGTCTTCTCCCTTAGCTCCTAATGTGTTTCCACTCCAGGCCAACAATCACAGGGAACCCGGCCCTCTTCATCCACGCCTGCTCAGACAATGCAGTTCATAATGACTCAATTCAGTTATGGTAATAGAATTCTAGTTTGGTTTTCCCCCTCTTTTTATTTTAGAGCATTCTATTCACGATTATGTGCATTCATATTATCTTATAATTGTTTATCTTGCAATTTCAACCTTGTTTGACCTTTCTTGGAGAAAGACAGTCACCCTCTTTTGGATTTCCGATTGTACCTAGAATAGGGCTGGATGAACAAGGGAGCTTACAGAGGAGCGATCTCATAGGCCCTCTCCACCACCTAGTGCTAGCCTACATCTCCATAACCCCAGTCAACATACAAAATTGGCTGACATCAGTTTAGGAATTATGTCACCATATCTAGGTGACAACCTTTTCATTTGACACTTTAGTTCAAGATGTCAAACTGATTCATAAAAGGGACATACAGGGTTTCTGCCTAGAGCTTCATGTTTTGCTCAAGCAAGTAAACTCCTTCCAAAGGAGACAAAAACTAAAATCTGATTAAAGATTTCTGGAATAAACTGGATTCTTAAGGAGATACTTATCGGATACTAGGGTGTTGCAGGCTGAGGACTGAGTCCTTGCCAACTATTCTTACTAAGCACTTGCCTTGGGCCACTGGTGGTGGTAAGAATGCTTGCTGTATAGATCACTCATTTTATCATTACAAAAACACTGTGAAGGAGGTATTGTAATTCTTTTTTTATAGATAAGGAAACTGAGTCTTAAAAGAGAGGTTGAGTAACTAGCCTAAGGGTTTTTATTAGTAGGTGGAGGTGCCATCCAAACCCAATCTGTCTCCTGACAAATGCACCTGAACTTGACCACAATTCTACTTTTTCCTTCTCACCCGTTTCAAACCAACACGCAAACAATTGCTTCACTTCATGACGTAATTGTTCAAACAAGGTCATAACAAACAAGTATGTCTCCTTAGAATTGAATTTTTCTTTTCAGTTGCATGGTGGAACCATGAAGGCAGCTTAAAGAATATAAAATATAAAAAGTTTAATAATATAATGGAAATATTTTGGGCTTCTGTTTCAAGTGTGAAATTTGACCTAGTCTTAAAAATCCTTAAAAGTAGTTAGATGATGAGTTCACTATGAGTTCAGAAATCCTCTGCATTCATTTTAAGTGTTCATTTTAAATGTTCATTTCATTGTTTCTGAATGCTTCATTCAGGGTTTGTTTTCCTTTTGAGTTATCTAGAAAATATTTGTGAATACTGAGGAACCAGTCTTGTGTGTGTGTGTGTGTGTATGTGTGTATATATATATACATATACACACATATATATATGTGTGTGTATATATATATGTATATATACATATACACATATATACACATATATACATATGTGTATATACACACACACATATATATATGTGTGTGTATATATATATTCACCACTCTAGGAGGAATAAATCACAAAGAAGAGGAATACATTGCTCACAGCCACCTAATTAATGCAGCTGGGGAACCATGTTATTTGAAGTTTACTACTCCTTCTTGTCACCTTTTCAAAACGTTGCTTGATGAATATAATCCCCCCTCAGAGATCCATAAACCTATTGATTAGGCATCTTAAATTGCACAAGACCACAACATAAGAATTTTCAACTGATTCACACCAACAGGCAATGGAGCCTAGCCATCCGTCTTGTCAAAATTGCCAAATGGCAAGACAATTTCCTAGATTTCTCTAACTTTAATGTAATTCGAATGCTCTAGAGCAGGATCATCCAAATACACTGGAGCCTTTTTGTGTAATTCATTTTAGTCAAATTCGGAATAAAATAGTTTTATCTTGGATTCTACCAGATTCAGGAATATATAGAACCATGGGAGCAACTTTAATGCCATCTCTCCGGTAACGGAGAAGCACGGCAAGAATGCCGGTTTTCAACTGTAGGGATGCGATAATGCACTTCTGTATAAGCAAAAAGACGGGTCAGATTTGGTCATAGCAAAGATTTCCATGGGACTTGCTCTGTGCCAGGCTATCTTCTAGTAAATATGCTAATTCATATAATGCGCATAATAACTTTACAAGGCGGACGCGTATATAATCTGCATTATACAGATGAGGAAACTGAGGCATTGGGTATGTAAGGAACTTACTCAGGGCCATATAGGTAAGTCCCAGGGAACTGAGATAGGAGCCCATACAGTTGGCTTTCCAGGTTACCTGTCTCTGACTAGAAGGCTTTACTCCTCCTCAATTTGAATGTCTTCAGCACAGAAATGATGCTGAGTTATTTTTAGCCAAGCTTGAGACGCCCCGAAGTTTGCGGAAGCTTAAATTGAAATATCGTGTAGTGAAAGGATTTGCCAGCCCCTCTCTCATTAGACTTTTCAGGATGGAGACAACATCTCCTCTAGCACTTCATATGGGAAGTAAAACTTGACAGTGAAGTAGAGAGAGTGGCTCCCATCAAGCCCTGCGTGAAAAGACTTCTTTCAAATTATGATAAAAACATACAATAAGCCAAGGATAGATTACATTATAAAAATGTACATCAAAAGAGCTTCGATCAAAGCCAGTGATAAAATATTCAGGAGTGGAAATTTGCAAAGGAGCCCAGGTTACCATTGATCAAAAAGGAAGAGTGGGGGGCGGGGTGGTGGCGCGTAAAGACAGGAAGAAAGCACCGGTTGTTTCCCTACCAAGCGTAAGTGAGAGACGCTTAGATTCCGATAGGCAAGGAAGGGTCTTCCGGCCACAGGAGGCGTTTGAGCACCATGCTCTTTTTTTAGGGGAGTTTACAAAACAAACAAGGTAAGTAAATGTTACCGGTGGGCACGTCTGTGTTGGGTGAATGGAGGCCTCGGTTCTGGGATTCCCCACGAAAGATTTATTTGAGGATCCACCCTCCAAGAAAACCAGCCAAAAGGAAGGTACCAAGCACAAAGCAATTTATGAAGGACAGTACACTCTCAAGGTGGAAAAGCCCAGAGGTAGCAACTCCCCTGAGGCTATGGGAGTCATTTCTTTTCTGTGAGTGTGTGTGTGTGTGTGTGTGTGTGTGTGTGGAGGGGGGTGGTGGTTAGATCTTAGACAGGGAGGTCGTCAATGGTGGCTACTTCTAACATTTGGGGGACTCCTCTCACAGGTTGAGAGGGGGAGTTTTTGACCCTCCATGGTTTGTACTGGAACCCTCATGGCAGCCTGCTGCCACAGGGCTGTGTTAAAACCTCAATGCAGATGTACCGTAATGAGTCTAGAGGTTACCCTGGGACGCGGGCGGAAGAGGGGAGTGCGTGTTCTGCAACTGTGGCTCTTAGCCTGCCAGCCCCTGGGTCTTAGCAGCCGCAAGTCCAGGCTATTGAGGGGTACCGGAAGCCACAAAGTCGGGATGTTGTGCGCCCAGGCTTCTGACACGTAACCTATTTATTACTATCCTTGCCTCCTGCTCGTGTCTAACTAACTGCCTACTCTATCATGAACAAATGAAAAAACTTAGCTAAGGCAAACAAACAAATCAGAATGTCCAAGAACTAGCTGAAAAGCTAGGTAGATTTCATTTGAGGCTAGTAGGTGACCTAGACAACTGCCCGCTTTTCCAGGGTGAGGTAAGGAGTTAAGGAAACGCTGGCAGCCTTGGTGGGGTGGGAGAAGGGAGAGGCGTTTGTTTGTTTCTTTGTTGGCCAAATAAGCTAACAGACAAGATCCTTTGAAAGTACAGGATGGGACGATCATTAACACCAGAAAGAACCCCCCCCCCCCCCACCAAGTTCTCCATATAAGAACGCCATACAAGGTTAGGGTGATGTGGCTGAGACATCTGTCACTGATCTCAGGGTTGATTAGACTGGCCTGACCCGTTCACCTGCTTCTTCAGGCACAGACTTCTTGAGGCTGCTCAAGGAAAGAATAACAGAAATTCGTTTTTCAAGCAAGTTTCATAAGCTGCAGTCCTCCTTTGCCAGAACTTACAAACGTCTGTTCAAGAAATAGTTTCCAACCCCAAGGTAAGTAAGGTAAATGTCAAATAATAAAAACAAAGAATCGTTCTAGGAAAAGTTCTTCCTAGACGAGCCCAAGAATAATGTGGTTTTCAAGAGCAAGCCCACTTCTAAAAGTCACGTGCCCCGTTTTGTGTGGGGGATAATAGTGTATGCATTTGCGAGGACCATGACAAAACGACCACAGGCTGAGCGGCTTTAACAGGAATTTATATGGTCTCAGTGCTGGAGGCTGGACGTCCAAGATCAAGGTGTTGGCAGTTGCCATTCTCTGCTTGGTTTGTCCCTTGCTGCCTCTTCACGTGCTCTTTTTCCTGTGTGCTTGGAAACCTTGGACATCTTTGTATGTCCAGATTTCTTCTTCTTTTTTAAAATTTTTAAAAAATTCTTATGTTTATTTATTTTTGAGAGACAGGGAGAGATACAGTGTGAGCAGGGAAGGGGCAGAGAGAGAGAGGGAGACCCAGAATCTGAAGCAGGCTCCAGGCTCCGAGCTTTCAGCACAGAGCCTGACGCGGGGCTCAAACTCACAAGTTGCAAGATCATGACCTGAGCTGAAGTCGGATGCTCAGCTGACTGAGCCACCCAGGCACCCCGCAAATTTCTTCTTATAAGGATAACCGGTCAGGTTAGATGAGGATCCACCCATATGATCCTATTTAACCTAATTACCTCTATTTTTCTTTAATTTTTAAAAAATTAAAAAAAATTAATGTGTATTTATTTTTTAGTTGAGGCAGAGTGCAAGTCAAGGAGGAACAAAGGGAGAGGGAGACACAGAATCTGAAGCAGTCTCCAGGCTCTGAGATGTCAGCACAGAGCCCAACGTGAGGCTGGAACCCATGATGGGAGATCATGGCCTAAGCCGAAGTTGGAGGCTTAACTGACTGAGCCACCCAGGCGACCCTAAATTTTTTTTTTAATGTTTAATTTTTTTTTTAATTTTAGATAAAGAGAGACCATACAAGCAAGGGAGAGGGGATGAGGAAGACAGAGAATCTCAAGCAGGCTCCATGCTGAGTGACCCTGGGATCATGATCTGAGCTGAAATCAAGAGTCTGGAGGCTCAGCTGAATGATCCACACATACACCCTTTTAATTACTTCTTTAAAGCCCTTATTTGCAAATACATTAACATTCTGAGATATGCAATATGAGGGCTCCAACATATGAATTTTAGAGGACACAGTTCAGCCCATAACAGAGCTCACCACAAAAATATTAAGAACCATCGGGGTGCCTGGGTGGCTCAGTCGGTTAAGCGTCTGACTTCAGCTCAGGTCATGATCTCAAGGTTCTCGTGGGTTCGAGCCCTGCCTCAGGCTCTGTGCTGACAGATCGGAGCTGGAGGCTGCTTCAGATTCTGTGTCTCCCTCTCTCTCTGCCCCTTCCCTGCTCGTGCTCTGCCTCTCTCTGTCTCTCAGAAATAAATAAATGTAAGAAAATAAAAATATTAAGGACCACCGATTTGGAGTCAAAGTATCAGTTCCTTCTTTTGGTGTCTGTTCTATATTCAATAGTATTTTACTATGTTACTATGGATACCAATATTATATGGTATATAACATCATGCAGGTATTAGAGAAGTTCTATTATAGATAGAAATACTGACTTTCTTATCACTGATATCAGCTGTCTGACATGCTGTCCAGATGCTCTCCATAGTCCTTTTGTTAAGCCCTCATTAATACTGCAAATATGTTATCGAGGACAGGGGTCCACAAACTTGTTGTGGAAAAGGCCAAGTAATAGACATTTTAGGCTTTCCGGACCATAAAGTGTCTGTCCCAAATATTCAACTTTGCCACTGTGGCATGAAAGCAGACACAGATGATTTATAAACAAGTGGGTATAGCTGTGTGCCAATAAAAACGTACTTATCATGACCGATTATTGAATTTCATGTATTTTTCACATATGGTTCTTCTTCTGATTTTTTTGACTATTGCAAAATGTAAAAAAACTAAGAAACAACAAACAAACAAACAAACAAACAAACCAAACTTCTCTCTTGGGCTGTAAAAAAAGCAGGCAGTGGACCACAGTTTGCTGATCCCAGTCTAGAGAGAAGAATCAGTCCTCAGGAACCCTGCCTGTGATTTTAGAATTACTTGTGACCAAATTTCCCACAAGAAACGTTTCATATATTGTCTCTCCTATATTGGCATGCACCATATTATCGAGTAAGGCAGAATGTATCTTGTTCATCATGTGCAGATAATTTTCCTCCAGAACCATGTATGCTCTCCTTTTAAAAAAGTCATTAAACAATAATATAAAAAGATCTCTGGTTCTGATTTCCTATATGCCAAACGCTGATAGATGTTGTAGACACTGGAGCGAAAGGAGTGAACAAAACGGAAAAGCTTCCTGCCCGCATGAAGCCTGCATTTCTCATTTCTCTTCGACAGTTGTGAGAAGCGATTAAAACTTACTGAGCATCTACCTGGTACCAGAAACTCTTCTGTACAAAACATTCAACCCTATCATCGCTGAGATCAACAATCGGAATTGCACGTCAGATGCGGCTCTGCGCTGCCCAGGTCGCTGACTCAGATAATATGAAGACCCCTGGAGCTATGCTATGGGTGACCCGGCAAGTATTCGCTCCTTTTTATAAAAAAACAAATTTGTTCTAAGTCATGTTGCCTTCTTTTTTTTTTTCCATATAGTTGACATACAATGGCACATTAATTTCAGGTGCACGACACAGTGGTTCAAAAAGTTTCTACACTATGCTGTGTTCACGACGAGTGTAGCTCCTTTCTGTCCCAATGCATCGTATTACAATATCATCAAAAGTCACTTTGCTCTTAAATGGCAGGATGAGGTACAGGCCTGTTTGCCTGCAAAGGTCATGTCTCTTCCCTTCCATAATTTTATCCTTTCAAGATAATGTTTCTCAACATTAAAAAAACAAAAACAACCTTTTGGTACACTGTTTTTTTGAGAATATAAAAACGTTTGAGGTCAAATGCGAGTCTAGTTTACTCAGGTCTCTTCCCCCTGAGGATTGTCTTACAGTACTG
Organism: Neofelis nebulosa; assembly: GCF_028018385.1. Classification (NCBI taxonomy): domain Eukaryota; kingdom Metazoa; phylum Chordata; class Mammalia; order Carnivora; family Felidae; genus Neofelis; species Neofelis nebulosa. The sequence continues at coordinate 16,869,864 of NC_080783.1, forward strand.
CTTTCAACATTAATTGGAGGATTTAACAAAATTTAATCAAACTTTTTTTTTTTCTAATATTATGTCTCCCTTAACTCTTTTCTCTTAGGCAAATGTCATGCCACACCTCTCTCCAGTTTTTCATCTCTTAACTTGCTTATTTGCTAGCTTGTCTCAGACTCTTGTGACCATAATTAATGTCATGAGCCAGTGTGGGAAACCCTAAGTCAGATTTCCATATAACAAATAAACAAACAGGTAAGCAACTTGATGCTGAAGCTAGGGGAAATTTAGTTCTGCCAAGAAAAAGAAGATATCTGATTCTACATCTAGATCAGGTTGGAGGGCAACATGCTAAAATAAGGAAGAATGAGATGAGGGGTCTTAAGTTTTAACTCTATTTAGAGTGACAAACCTGTCCAAGTCACCTCTCATGCTATAATTCTCTTCTGATTAGTGAAGTGATGTTTCCTTTAACCTTTAACACCGCATGGTTTTTCTCCTTTTGTGAGCCAAACAGATGTATCTCCAGGTGGAGAAATCTCAGTAAGGACCATACAGTGACCTGGCTGGAAATGGACTTAACTTTGATTATCTGGAGTAATGTTTCGATAGTAGGCAAATAGAATTTTAGAAAAATAGTTGCAGCACAATTTGAGTACCTCCAGGGTTATTGTGAGAATTCAATAAACAAAGGTATATGCGGTAAATCCTTGGTTTGCAAGCACGATTTGTTCCAGAAACATGCTTGTAATCCAAAGCACTTGTATATCAAAGTGAATTACAAGAACCTTCGGCTCAGTTGTGATCGTGTGACATTTGGCATCATGACTACTCGTCTTGCAAGACATCGCTCGTTTGTCAAGTTAAAATTTATTAGAAATGTTCGCTCTTCTTGTGGAACACTCACAGAACACGTTACTTGCAGCCCACGGTTTTATTGGACTTGCTTAGTAGAGCGCCTGGCCCTGGGTAGGGATATTTAATACATGAGCATGATCGGTATTACATTTACCAATAATTCCCAAACTAAGAAGCTCTGGTGGCTACCCAGAGGCCAGTGCAGTATTTCACAATGAGAACTGTGGTTGTCACATGTGGCCCATATGGGTCTCAGCCTGACCATTGCATTCTCTCTAGGAGAAGAGGAGAAGTTCATATCCATAGGAGATTGCCGGTGAGCTCGGATCAGATCTAGAAGACGTGAACGATGAGGGAAAAGAAGCTTGATGCGTTTGTTCCTCCGGTCGGGTCAAACCCACTGGCCTGACGGGACCTCCAGTTGTGTTGATCGGATTTCATGGAACTCTGCCGGGGTTTCTCTTTCCTTTTCTTTCATTCTCTTACGATAGGCTGAGTAATTGGCCACCAAAAAGACCGATGTCTTAATCCCTAGGCTCTGTGAATACCCCACCTGATATGACAAAGAGTACTTTGGAGATGTGATTAAGTGAGGAATCTTGAGACGTGGAGATTACCCCGGACGATCCAAGTGGGTGTTATATACTCAGAAGGTCCCTATTAGAGGAAGCAAGAGGGTCAGAGCAGAGAAGATGATGTGGTAGCGGGAGCAGAGAAGAAGAGATCTGACAATGGTAACAGAGGATGCATGGATTCTGTTGCTGGAAAAGGACAATGAGCCGAACAAAGAAGAAGAGGCAAAGAGAGGGATTTTCACCGAGAACCTATTTACAGTCTTTCAAGTGATTTTTCAGGTCTGCCCTACGACCTGATCTGGGTGGGTTTTTAGTTCATTCTCCAAGGACAGTCAGATGTTCATTAGGTCCGAAGTCCTTTGCGGGAGTTGACACTCACCTTTATGTGCCACCTCTTAGCCCCAAATTTCTACTGGCTTGACAGGTCAATCTCCCTAGTAGTAGACTGCAGAACACCTCAAATGCAAGGCTGCCTTTCTTATGTTGGGGAGCACTTAAATGAATGCCTCACAGGAGCCCACAAGGTGGTCTGTTAGCAGCAGTTGTCATAAACTTGGCTTTAGCGCTATCTCTGACTCAGTCTCTCATGTGGCCATCTCTGTCCAGACTACTTAGGCAACTCTTAGGCTATTGCCATGGCCCCTGGTAACCCCGGTGTCCCTGGCTGCCTAGAAAACGTCCCAAACTCCAGGTACTCTGATATGTGTAGGGTTGGGGAGGTTTATGCCCCTCCTCGCTCTGGTCAAAGGCCTTGTAGAAGCTTTCCTGATGCCCTGCTTTGCATGAAATCTCAACTTTGGCCTCTAACACTCCTTCACTGTAGTGGGTCCAACTGATTCAGCCAGACAGAGGGAGGGACAGATCCAAAACTCTTCTCTCTCCTCCTAACTCCCCATTGCCGGCACTTCTCCTCTTCTTTCTGATTTACAGAGCAAAATCTCACATATATGAACGCATTAAGAGATATTTTTATGAATGGGAAAGGGAAGTGTTTTTCTAGTGTGGATACAGGAAGAGGAATAAAAGTGTTCTATATGCATAGTTGATAGTTACCGATACTTACATACTCACGGTTTTATTCCAGGAATATGGTTTGATAGAGTACACAGTTGCAGCTTCTAATGGCTTTCTCCTGTCCTGTTCTCCCAATCCTGTTAATACCTGACCTTGTCGCATTACCACAGAGGATTGCTGTTTCATTATCCCCAGCCCATTTGGAGGTCATCTGGGAAAGTTTTCAAATTACGACATGCCTCTGCATTAAGACATGCATTCCTTTTCTAGCTTGCACGTAGGAGAAGCCTCCAGTCAGGTTACTCTCTATGGTGCCAGTACTGGTTGGTATCATATATTTAGGTGTTTCAACTTTTCTGAGGAAAAGTCAGCCTGCCTTTTTCCTTATATTTTTATGTATCCTCAATATGACATCAAGTAGCAGAGAACATGGGAATTTGACTCTGAGACTCTGCCCTTCTCGCAGGGACTTGAGATGGGCTTGAGGGCGGTGATGACCTGGGACTACCACCTGTTATAAGTCAACAAGGTTTGGGAAGTTTTGATAAAGTGACATTGAGGCCAGAGATCAATCTTCTGCAGCTGGAGTCAGTTGACCATCTCGTTTATAGGATAATCTAGACTGAGGCCAGAGAACTCATCATCATGGGAAGAGATGAGTATTTTTTCTTTAAACAAATAAAACAGCTTATATATCTCCTCTCTCTCTTATCCCACCATTGGGTAAAGGGTGACAGTGGGAAAGAATAGTGAACGCAAAGATATTACCAAAATAAATAAATAACAACCCAACTTTTGAATATGATTCTAGAACTGCAACAGATCCATGAACATAGAGCTTGTTTTTAGAGATTCAATTTTACACTCTTCATCCCTCGTATAAAAATAGTCATTATCGGGGCGCCTGGGTGGCGCAGTCGGTTAAGCGTCCGACTTCAGCCAGGTCACGATCTCGCGGTCTGTGAGTTCGAGCCCCGCGTCAGGCTCTGGGCTGATGGCTCGGAGCCTGGAGCCTGTTTCCGATTCTGTGTCTCCCTCTCTCTGTGCCCCTCCCCCGTTCATGCTCTGTCTCTCTCTGTCCCAAAAATAAAAATAAAAAACGTTGAAAAAAAAAAATAGTCATTATCTTGTGTTTTATATATGTAGATGTATATATATGTATATGTCCACTAACTAGAGTTGGATAGAAAGATGACTACTAAGGGCGCCTGGGTGGCTCAGTTGGTTAAGCGGCCGACTTCCGCTCAGGTCATGATCTCACGGTTCGTGGGTTCAAGTCCTGCATCCGGCTCTGTGCTGACAGCTCGGAGCCTGAATCCTGCTTCAGCTTCTGTGTCTCCCCCTCTCTCTCTACCCCTCCTTGCTCACGCTCTGTGTCTGTCTCTCAATAATAAATAAACGTTAAAAAAATTTAAAAAAAGAATGATAACTACTATGTTTTTTAAAATATGTTCATTTTAAGGATGGAAGAATAAGAAATACAGGACAACTTTGCATGCGTAGTTCACATGAAAAAATAAACGGCATATGGCTTTGCAGGAATGTAAGCTACATGAAGTGATGTCAGGGACCTTGGTTGCTCTATTTGTCCCCTGTGTCCCGTGCCTCCTCTCTGCATAGGTGTATGAGATGCTCAGTAAATATTGGCTCCAATCAATGGACACATATATAGCCTTACAGATGTCAGGAACATTATCGGCTTCTCTCTCTACACTATCATGCTGCTCTATGAATGATGCATTATATTCAATTCGTCTGCTACCTAACATATAATCTTATATTCTGAACAACACATAAGACTATATATAAATATATATACACGTATATAATATATATTATCTACACATATATACGTATACATAACATACATGCACATATATGTAATTCCTAAATCATGTTAGTGCCTCTAGTTACTAAACTGTTGGCATAAAGGAATTTTATCATTATCGAATTAATAGAAATTTACAGATGATACATAAAACCTCCTATTTTTAGGAAATGCCTTGAATTTTCTCTTGCTGTCTTGGTGAATTCATGCCTCCAGTTCCTTTTGCTCTGGATTTTATAATGTTCTCTGTGACTCCAGACATATGGATAAAAGCAAGTCTTTGTTATCAACGTGATAAGCATGTTCCAGTGGTATATATCTTATCAGCAAACTGAAAATCATCCTTTCCTGGCGGTAAAGAATTTTAACCACATACATCTTATTTCATGGAAATATTTTCTCTGCTGAGATATGTAGTAAAAAAGACAAGTTAGCCTTTCTAAAGAGATCTTGTTCAATAATGCGACTCTTGATTCTCAGAGATATTACTGAGCTTTCTTATGACCACAGATAAAGGTAGGAAATAAGATATGGGCTTATGAAACATTTATGTTGATCCACAATTTTACTCCTTAATTTTCCCTCTCTAAAAAAACTAAAGGGGAGATGGGAGGTAGGTAGGCAGGGGATGGGTTAACTGACTGAAGAGTACTAAGGAGGGCACTTGTGATGAGCACTGGGTGTTGTATGTAAGTGATGAATCGCTAAATTCTACTCTTGAAACTAATATTCCACTGTAGGTTAAGTAACTAGAATTTGAATAAAAAGTGTGAAGAAGAGAGTTACTTTGATAGTCAAAAAGACTGATTATAGCAGATGCCAAGATTCAAATATCATTTGATCACAGCATTTTATAAAACAAGCAGAGGGATCCCCACCAGATAGAGGATGAAGGTTAGATTTCTTTTCCTATCTCAAAACCTTCCGCATACAAGAAATCAATCACCAAAAGTGTTAGAATGATGAGTTCACTTACAAACACCATGGTAGAGGAAAGAAGCACATGATGTTTCCCTCTTCAAAAACTTCCATGTGCCTTCTGTCACATTAAAGAAGAAGAAGAAGAAGAAGAAGAAGAAGAAGAAGAAGAAGAAGGAAGAAGAAGAAGAAGGAAGAAGAAGAAGAAGAAGAAGAAGAAGAAGAAGAAGAAGAAGAAGAAAGAAGAAGAAGAAGAAGAAGAAGAAGAAGAAGAAGAAGAAGAAAGAAGAAGAAGAAGAAGAAAAAGAAGAAAAAGAAGAAAAAGAAGAAGAATTCAGCTCCTTGCCATGAACCACAAGACCCTATCAGACCCAGAGTTGCCTAAGCACTTCTGCCATGTTTATTTGTTTCCTTAATATTTACGGTTCCTGTCACCGTATGTTTTCTCCCCACATTATCTCCTCATGAACCAGCTAAAGAATCATCTCCATTCAAGCTTCCCTCACCACCTACCTCAAATACTCAACTCCTCCCACTGGAAAAGAAGCTCCGTGAGAGGGAATTTTCCATCTAGTCTACTGCTGTCTTCCTCGGCAGTGGGCTGGTGCACAGTAGGAAGGTGCCTGTTCAATATTTGTTGAGTGACTTTTTAAAACTATGCTTCTTGTTTCCACTTTAATTTTACGAATGAACCTAAGGTCAGTGACTCATTCAGCATTAGTCAGCAGCTGGTCAGCAGCTGGTGGAGAAACTTCATTGTTGCCATTTTTCTCCTCTGTCCTGCAATTAGATTTTTTTTTTTTTTACTTTAGTGACTGATTTTTTTTTAGGTGTATTTATTTTTGAGAGACAAAAAGAGCGTGAGTGGGGGAAGGATAGAGAGAAAAAGGGGACAGAAGATCTGAGGTGGGTTCTGCACTGACAGCAGAGAGCCCAATGCAGAGCTTGAACTCGGGAACTAAGATCATGACCCGAGCTGAAGTCGGATGCTTAACTGACTGAGCCACCAAGGTGCCCCCAGTCTTTGCCTTTTATTACGTGCTCATCTTTCACAGTTCTCTTCTTTTCTAAATAATATTCTTATTAAAGATATCTGGAAGGGGACCTTTTCAGGCAGTGTGTGCAATATTCACAGGATTTTTTTTAACTTTTAAAAATGTTTATTTATTTTTGAGAGAGAGAGAGAGAGAGAGAGTATCCAAAGCAGGCTCCAGGCTCTGAGCTGTCAGCACAGAGCCTGATGCGGGACTCAAACTCACGAACCGCGAGATCATGACCTGAGCCGAAGTTGGAGGCTTAACCAACTGAGCCACCCAGGTGCCCCCACAGGATTTTCTTTACTAAGGATAAGAAGGAGGACATGGAAGAGTGTGTAGATCTTGGGACCATTTGTGTCAAAAAGGCAGAAATCATAATGGTTATTTTGTATCTGCTTGTATTTGCATAAGCAAGTCTGGAGGGATATGCAAGAAATGAATCACAGTGGGTACTTGGAAGGTGGGGAAAGTAAATTAGAAAAAGAGGAGGAAAAGAATGTTTTATTCCACAACTTTTAAAACTCATTTTAATTTTCAAATTTTGCAATCGTATTTGTTATTCGATTAAAAAAACAAATAAAATTTAAAACACTTCAAACCAAAAAAAAAAATGAATTTACGTACAAAAGATCATGTGTGATCATCTGTTGCCATTCCAACGTGTGGTCATTAATTCATACATGTGGGGTAGATTTGTAGGTCCCTTGTAGTCAAGTTTGAGCTCCCGAACAGTATTCAGAATATTTTATAAATGATATTTATATATTATTATTATTATTTTATATATTAGAAGAGGACACAAAGTTACTACAACTGCCAAGAAGGATGAGAAACCTTTAAACAAATTCGTAACTCTTTAGAGATTAAAAACGGTCAATTCTTTTGGCTGAAGACTTTCATGTGGTATTTAAGTGAATATTGTTTTCATAACTAGTACAATGCCCCTCATATTGCCTGTAGCAAGTAAGGAAATACAATTTTGGAAACAAGATTCCATTTAGGTGGACAACATTGACACTGAAGGAAATATGATGACTTTTAGGAGGATTTTCTAACGTGGCTGGCTAACCTCACCAACATCATTAAACACAATCAAGGTTTTAAAAGTTGATTGACAGTTATGAATTAGTGTAGGCAGGTAAAAATATGAGAGGCACATCTATGTATATGGTTAAAGATGAATGAACTAATTTTTCTTGGATTATAGACCCATGAACCTACAGCGTCTGCAATGAATAAAAGAATCCTCTATGTAAGCCTTTAGATATTTCTCTGTATTTTCCCCTTGACTCTATTTTTTTCAGGTTAGCTGATTTAATTAAATATTCCCTAAAACACTGGATGTTAAGAAATGTACAAAATCTAAGATCCTGAGATCTCCTAACTTAGCATGATTAAAATCGATGAGTTTGGAGTTTTCCGTTAAATCAAAAGCTTCTGGCTTTCAGCAACTCTTTATTTTTGGAGAAACAGCTTTTTCTTTGTGTAACAAAAAAGCTTAGGAAAGCTTCTTAAAAAAAAAAAAAAAAGACCTCTAGGCTGCTGAGTCTTAAAATAGCCTTTGAGAACAGCCCCAGAACTAGCAAGGTGTGCAAATGGGCCAGGCACAAACCAGAGGAGTGTAGACTTTTCCCAGTTCAGCAGGAGCCCCTTGCTGGGGTCACATTCTCCAACGTGGTACCACTGTTATATTGTGCCTTTCTTGAAACTCATTAAAGCAGAGATATCTCTTTCATTTCTTTTCCACTATCTCATTTATTAAACAGTATACATTATTGCTGTGCAAACTTGTATACAATATTGACTGACAAAAGCATACAAACTTTGAGTTACTGTAAAAACGTATGTCCCATGACTGTGTTTCTCTAATTGCAAGGAGCTTGATATTTACAGAGTGCCCTCTATATGCTAGGCATTGTCCCACGTTCTGGTACAATAGATAAGAAACTTTGACTCTACCCTCAAGTAGTCCGTCGCATAGAATAAACGAAGGAAATGCAAGTTTTTCAAATGTCCTGCATACAACATTTTAAAAGAAGCAACTCTGTTTTGTAATTAAAGATCTATAATAGAATGTGGAAATGAATAAAAATACACTCGTTTCAGCATTAGCTAAAGTAATGTCAAGTACAAGGTATATAGAGGCACTATGAAACGTGAGAGAACAAAACAAACAGTGGCGGAAAACTCCTATAATCAGTCTGAAAATGTTCTAAGGGTAAGGAGTTCTAAGATAAAGACAACTTAAAGATTATGTGTATCTTGAGTATCCACTTTGACATTGGCTGATTTTACAATTCTTTCATTTCTGTAGGGATGATTGATGGGGCAGGTGGCTGGATTCTTTGCAATATCAGGATAGCTTCCATGACAAACTGCCCCCCAAATGTATAATGACTTAATACAATAGTTTATTTTTTTCTCATTGAACAGGGCAAATGAATGAGTTGGTGTAATGGCGCATCTCTGTGAAGTCATTCAGAAACTCAGGCTTGCAGGAGTATAGCCATTGACGTGAAGCTTCTAAGGTCACTCTGAGGTTGTCTCCGTTCTAGTAGAGAGAAGAAAGGAAACATAGAAGGTGAGCAGTGGGGCTTTGCATGGACCACAACAGAAAGAGGTGTGTCCTTCATTTCTCTTCCGTTCCCACGGGCTAGAGTTTAGTCAATTGCTACACCTAACTGCAAAAAATGAAAATGTAATCTAACTGTGCGCCTGGGACAAAGAAGTAAACATAAATTTGGGGGAATATCTTAAGACTCTGCCATAAACAGTGGGGTTAGGAAGAATGATTGCTTTTGTTAGTTGCTATAATGACCTGCTGTATCAGTTCAGTTTATGCAGACATCAAACAACTCAGTAAAATAAGCGACTGTGATAGATGGTCCCAGATTTATACATTGATTGAAAATCCCATTTTAATTTAATAGTGGATTAGTTTCTCCCCCCGACCCCCCTTGGAAAAGCCATATGCTGGGGAATTGGTCTTTCCAGGTGAATCGAGGATTTTGCTAACAGAACGGTATAGAAATGTGTCATTTTCTTTTGCTTGCTTGTTTGTTTTATCTCTATAAGCCAATCCACCTCTAAAACGTTTCTGGCAATGGGTGTGAGTAAAAATAATGCAACTTTAAATCATTCACACTAATGTATTTTAAAATACATTATTGTTAACTACTGTGAAGATTTTGGAAATAGAATGGGTCTAGAACTGGTGGCAAGGGGAAGGCATGTATAGTTCACCTTTTCTAGGCATTCATTTATCCGTTCGCCCACAAATGTTTATCAAGTTCTTGCTGGATGCTGGGCTAATGCAGTAGACATGTTCCAAACAATGGGCGTTGACTATGTGTCAGACTCCATGCTGGGTGGCATACATCTGTTTCTTCTTTTAATCCTCCCCAACTCCATCTGAGGCAGAAGTTAAAATCTCTGAAAAAAAATCAAAAGACCATGGAGATTAAGTCACTCATCCAAGGTCACCTGGACAGTAGTAGAACTACAGTTAGAAACCAAATCTGCATGACTCTACAATTGGACTCTTTCCAGTTTGCCATCCTGACTCCTTAGGTAATTGTATATTTGCCTGGTCATCAGCAGGACTGTGAGATCTGGATATACGTTGTACATAAAATGAAGTAATGAGGCAGGAAGGAATTAAGGGGTTTCAGGTGCTGCTGGTTTACATTTCCCCCCACTAATATGGCAGCAGTTTAAACATAAGCCATGGCTTTTGAATATTAAGCACACATGTTTTGTCCTACTCTCACCAACGTAGGAAAAATTTTTTGAAAGAGGAATTGGGAAAGATGATCAAATAATCTGCTGTTTTCCAAGAAAGTTACATCACTGGGATGCTTTCCTCAGAAACAACTTTTGCCATCCCAAACCACGAAGACAAAAATAACAATGCTCTTACAGAATGCCAAGAACATTCTGAGAGATGCTGGTGCATTAGTGGAGAACACAGAACTGAGGCAGCCACCACTTGTTGGCCTGAGCCCAGGTTGACTAGTGCAAGGTGATAGTTCAGACCAAATAAAACCTATAGATTCGGGGCCCCCATGGATCCTCAAAAGCCTGACAACCTAGTGTGACCCTGCAATTACAGGACCAGGGCAGAGCTCATAGAAGATTGTGATTACCATTAATAAATTTATAGCCCAGTAATTAAAACATCTGGGTTCATCTATGATGAATATAAAAAATGCTTTACTAAAAAAAAAGACATATGTTTATTTATAAGCCTCCTCTTATTATATTTACCATTTACAGGAAGCATCAAATATTGATTTATTTAATATAATAAATTGAGTTTCTGGACCCCATTCCAGTGTGTATGGGATGGGCAGAGGATTCCCTCCAACAACAAACAATTCTTGGACAACAGCCGGGTGTCTGAAAATTCAACTCAATTCTGACATTATCCACCCAGAGACGAGCATCAGATTCCATAGGTTAAAGGCTCAGTCCCCTCAGACTACCCTCCACTTCAGATGCCAATCACAAGCCCATATTGTTACATTTGTGTTCCGACAGATTGGCTATATAAACCAGAGGTTCTCACCAGCCCCTCCTAGAGTTCTACTAATTTGCCAGAATGGCTCATAGAATTCAGAAAAACCCATTCACTCCCCCAGATTACTGATTTATTACCAAGGGTGTTAAAGGATACAAATCAAGAACCACGTAAAGAGATACGCAGGGCGAGGTGCCAAACAAAGGAGCTCCTGTCCTCATGGAGCTTAGGGCCTGGCTTGGGGGCACCTGGAAAAGTTCTGCTCCCCCTCTTTTTAGGTTTTAGGGACACTTCATTAATAGGCATGATTGATTAAATCATTGGTCATTGGCGATCAGTTCAGCCTCCAACCCCTTTCTCCTCCTTGGAAATCAGGGGGGTACGACCGGAAGTTCTAACCCTCTATTTGTGGTTGGCTCCCCTGTCAAGTGGCCCCCATTTGTAGGTGCTTTCCAAAAGCCACCTCAGTAACATAAACCCAGTTGTGGTGGAAAGGGACTTCTAGGAATAGCAAGACACCCATTGCACGTTTATGGCTTTGAAGGTTTATGAGGACAAGAAACCAAATATTGTAACAAAAGATTCTCCCGTTGCTCTTACTGCTCAGGAAATTCCAAGGGTCTTGGGAGCTGTGATCCAAGAACCATGGTTGAAGACCAGTCATATCTGAGAAGCATATTTTGGTCATCTGAATGGCCAAATCACATTTTTCTTATAAATCACAGTATCTTGTACAAATTAATCCATCACCTAATATATGCCCAGAATGGGGGATAAACTGATGAGCATTCTGACAAAATTCCTGTCCTGATCACACTTACTTTCTCCTAAGGGAGAGAAGCAGGCATAAACATACAAATTAAATACCATTTCAGATAATAATGAGAAAGAAAAGTGTTTAGAGGTAAAGGGTAACTTACTCTCAAAGGATTCAAATTAAGGGGCAAGAGCTAATGGGGCAGGGAGGGGAAAGCCCTTTAAAATAGATAAAAGAGAATGTTGGAAGGGACATTTGAGCAAGGACATGAATGTTTGGGGGAGAATGTGTGAAAAATGTTCAAGGCACAGAAACAGCAACTGAAGTGATTCTGAGCCAGAAAGGGGGAGAAGGGCAGAAAAGAAAATCTAAGAGGAAGCCATGGTCAAGATTTAGAATTTTATTCTAAATCTAAAGGAAAGCCATTGGATTTTTAAGGGAATGATGAAAATCTGATTTACAACTTGGTATGTAAACTACACTAGGGTAAGAACGGAAATAGGTACGACAGAGGAAGTGACCTGGCCAGAGCCAGAAGTAGCCTGGGATACCAGCTGTGTATGACTAGATGACAAGCTCCAGGACAGCATGCTCTGAGGAGGACCAGGCTGGCTTACGTAACTGTGGTGGAGAGGCCTCCTACTTGCTGGGATGCTGCCTCGGCAGCAAATTTAAACATCCAGATTCAATTCAGTGTCTTTATGCTCTTGGATACATCAGAAATTATGGACATAGATGCCCTTAGAGGCCAAGCAGATACTTTTTGAAGAAGAGGCAGTGCTGAATTAGGTCCCCTTATTGGGTATAAGCACCATACAAATACGTTTTCCAGATTGAAAAAGAAATGGAAGTGGAGACCCATTGAGAAGATCCTCACCTTTTTCCATGTAAGACATGAGGTTGGCTTAGTTCAGGATGACAAGGGTGAATAGAATGAGACAGTTAAGGGGAACTTGGAGGCAGAAACGCACTGTTTGATCTCTAGTTTATACCAAGCTAAGACATGCGAGTTCCTTGCCCTCAGTAAGCTTACATTCGATTAGGGAAGGCAAGAAATTTATGAAAAACTAATTGCAAGAATCAGGAGTCATGTCGAACCATATGAACAGACGGCATACAGAGAGTCAACATAGGAGAATGATGTAAAATGACTGGATGGCCAGGGAGAACTGTGTGTGTGTGTGTGTGTGTGTGTGTGTGTGTGTGTCTTAATTTTTTTGTTTTCGTACAATTTCAGGCCTATGGAAATGTTTCAAGAATAGTAAATGCGATTTTAGTAAATACTATATATAAATAGTAAATGCTACTATACTAGATTAATGTTAATACTTAGCACATTTGCTTTCTCTCTCTCTTGCACACACACACACACACACACACAAGTGTAAGTGTAAGTGTTCATTTGAGAGCAAAATGCAGATGTGATGTCCCTTTATTTGTAAACACTTAAGTTTTAACTTCTTAAAAGGAAGAGCATCCTCTTACAAAGCAACACCGTAATTATCAAACTCAGGAAACTGGCATTAGTATAGTATTCTTGCCTAATCTATAGACATTCCGTTTTGATCAATTTTCCTTTTTTTTTTTTTTTTTTGGTCATGTTTTTCAGAAGAAACTCTGGATCATCCGTGGCATTCAATTGTCATGTCCCCTTAGGGCTCTTTAATTTGGAACCGTTTCTCAGTCTTTCCTGTATTTCATGACCTTGGTGTTTTTGAATGATAGAAGCCAATCTTTTCATGGAATGCCTTCAGGTGCCACATGGTTAGGCTGAGATTACATACTTTTGGTAGGAATAACATGGAAGCAATGCTGGGCATCATATCAAGAGGCACATGCTGTCTATAGCTTATTGCCAGTCATGTTAATTTTGATCACTTGGGTAAGGTGTGTATACCGTGTTTCTTTACTACAAAATTTATGATTGGAAGTATCTTGTGGAGAGATACTCTGTAAATATGCTCTTACTTCTCAAACTTTCACTCACTGGTTCTTTAATCATAGTTCCTATGATTCTTGCCTGAATCAATTCTACTTGTGATCATTTCCAAGTGATAATTTTCTAATTTTACCACTTTTTTTCTATGTTTACTAGTTTGCTTCCCCCTTTCCTTTAATGATTTATTTATATCTATGTAGACTCTGGGATTCTTATGTCACTCAATGGGTTCTAATAATTCACCATTGCTATTGATTTTGATGCCCTGAATGTCCCAGGTTTGGCCAGCGGGAGCTCCTTCATAATAGATCTTGTGCCTTTTGGAGATGTTCCCATCATTTGGGTACTTCCTTACTTTCTGGCTCCATAAAGTTTTCCAAGCTCATCTTTTACATTTCCAGTTTCAAAACGAGCAGCTTTTAAATCTTTCCAGCTAAGATCCTAAAGACAAGATTACTGGACAGTCGTGCAGACAGCTGGGAGTTGTGGGTGGGGTGGGGCAGGGTCGGAAGGACAGAGAAACCAAGCAGTGCAAGATGCAAAGGCGGGGACATCTGACAAAGTTCAAGGATCATAAAGAAAGCAGTGAGTTTAAATGTGTTAGGTGAGAGGGAGAACGACAGTAGATGAGATTAGAAGGACCCAAAGGTTTGCATCAGTCTTGCTGTGAACAAATTATATTGTATACATGATATTGTACATATTTTAGTCGTTGCTACAAAAGCTACCTAGACTGGTAAGGAAAAGGGTCTTCTGAGAGGGCCAAGACGGGGGAAACAGATAGAAAATGGAAAATGGTAGCAGTGCAAAAGAGAAGCAAAGAGAATCCCAGTCCTGGATGTCGGGATAGCGTCCACTCGCAGTGGAGGGAAGCATAAATTCCAGCACTGGCTCTTTGGTAGACCAAAGCAAGAGCAACTGGTAATAGGGCAAGCTGTGCTTTAGCTGACTATTTATTTATTTATTTATTTATTTATTTTTTTCAACGTTTTTTATTTATTTTTGGGACAGAGAGAGAGCATGAACGGGGAAGGGGCAGAGAGAGAGGGAGACACAGAATCGGAAACAGGCTCCAGGCTCTGAGCCATCAGCCCAGAGCCCTACGCGGGGCTCGAACTCACGGACCGCGAGATCGTGACCTGGCTGAAGTCGGACGCTTAACCGACTGCGCCACCCAGGCGCCCCATCTTTAGCTGACTATTTAAAACACAGTACTGGGATTCAGCAATGTTACCAAGCGAGTGCAGGAATGTGGGGCAAACAAGGCAGAGAATGGGATCCTCAGTGAAACAGCACTGGAGTGAATGAAGACCTTCTCACACCGTAGGAACTGTGCTTAGGAAAGACAGTGGAAATGTTGAAGGGCTCCCATAGGCAGCAGGCTGGTCGCCACTTTCCTGAGAGAGATTAGTCTCAGTCTTGTAAGGTAAATGTGAGCCTTGAAGAGGGGGACACTTCAGGAAAGCAGCCTGGATCCTTTTGAATACTAGGTCATGGGGAGAAGAGCGGGGCACGTCTTGGTAAAGTAGTGTTGGAGATTAGACGGTAGCGCCTCCATTTTGTTTAGAGATTTTTTTGAAACCTGTATAAAACTGAGCCAATGTTTAGATTCTACTCCGTTCTCTGCTTTCTGAGACTCCACAGTGAAGAACTCCATTAGGACTTGTTGGGGTAGAATCAATGGAAAGCCTGGAGCAGCAGAATGAAGCAGGAGCAGTGGAAGACCATCTGGCACTTTCTGAACTGGTCCCAAGCAAATGCAGACACACCTGAATCCGGGTGGGCCCCATTCACCACACTCTCCTGCTCTTGATCTTGGGAGCTAATTACTTGTCTGCTATCCTTTTTCTGTCTCACCTAAAGTGAGTCACTTTTTATTTATTGGCTTTTCTTTTCCTTTATTTATTGATGCCAACGTAGACCGTTGGATTCTTATTCGATTCAGTGGCTTTTCTATCATTAAGTAAAACTGATAGGCATTTACTCATCCTTTTATTGTCTTAGCTTTTTCCACTGTCCATATTATATTTGTTCAACACAAATTACTTTTCACTCTCCCATTTAACTGTGAACTTCTTGAGAGCCACACGCACGGTGCCTGGCACAAAACTGATATTTGGTAAATATTTGTTGAGCAAAAGAATAAACAAACAAGGGCCCCAGAGACAGGTTAACAACCACCACCTAAGAAGGTGCTCTAGTAGATTTTACTGCCATTGATTGGTGATAGTTGTTCAGTATTGTGTGTGTGGTGTGTGGTGTGTGTGTGTGTGTGTGTGTGTGTGTGTGTGTGTGTATTGGGGGATATATCCTCTAGACAGCTATTATTACAAAAATATGCTAGATCTGAAGAATATTTAATAACTCTTCCCTGTAATGAAAAAATGTTCAATTGTGATCTCCTTTCGACTTGTTCTTTTTTTATGTTTCCTGGGGTGATTTAAAACAACCTATCATGATCTGAGGTTTTCTTCTTCTCCTTTTAATTGAATATTGAACTGCTTGGGTCTCTCTAGAATCTAAAAGTGCCTAAGGACCCAAGCAAACGATCCTAGACATCTTCTCTCTTGCTGTGAGGTCCTCAGGTTTTCTATGTACAAATGCACATGCTCAGTCATGCTCTCTGGCCTTCCCCTCGGAACAATCCAGAGCTCTGTGGCTCCAAATTGGAGTGTGGTTATCGGTCACTTAATACTCTGTGAGCCTTACTAATGACTTAATTATGGGGCTTGCTCACAACAAAATAGAGATGCTAACTACAAATTCAGAAGCACATTAGTTTTGTTTAAAATTAAAGCATAACATGAGATCTATTCTATAGAATCTTATAGATTGGTGCAAATGGTCATTTTTCTCTTGGGTTATTGTCACAGTTAATGCACACTACCGTTGGAGCCTTTAACGGCTTCCAGGAGCAGACTCATTGACGCGCATGCTTTCCCATTTACGGGGGGAGCTTCCAGAGGTCTGGCTGTGTTCTATTCCTTTTTCCATACTCAGCATTTAGTCCAGAGCCCAGCACATTACAGGTGTTTAATAAATAATCTCATTAATGAATAGATGCATGTGTGTATATACACTATGTTTGCTATATACATACACACACACACACACACACACACTATATATATATATACATATATATATATATGTATATATATATATATGTATATATATAGTATATATAGGATTAAGGGACTACTGAAATCAAGAGCGAAAAATAATATATTTTGCTCCTAAAAATCTTTTTCCCAAAAGAAAGATAAAAGTACAATGTGGAATGTCTTTGTAAAATGTTGGCAGCTTGAGAATGAGGGTTTTGTTTTGTTTTCAAAACAAAGCTAAAGAAATTTCTCTTTGATGACAGCTTTATTTAAAATAAAAAAAAAAGAAGACTAGGTCGTATATAAGTGAATGTCCTCCACACTCAACAATACTTGTTTACATGAATGAGCGAGTGAATGACTGTGATAAAAACAAAACATTTTCTTTGGAATTAGTCACGTTAAGACCCCTTCAAATTTATTTTAAATAAAAAATAAAATACATATATATACGATGAAATGGTGCTATCTAACACACATGCACAATTAGAAATGCTTTCTGTTTTTTTGCTCCCAGGCTGTCTGGTTCATCTGTAAGTAACCATATACCTTTAAGGTATTCGAATAGGATAGTAACTGGAGCCGGTATGGCAGCTCCTGGGATGGTGGTGGAGACAGTGCGGCTTTGAATGGGCCCTTTGATGGAGACAAGCATCTCCTATCTCCCAGGGCCTCACTCTTCTGAGCATGCTCCCTTAGGGGCAGCCCTTGGCCCCATAGGCAAGTAGACAGGGTTACACCCACACTGGCGTTGCCCTATCACCGAAGGGCTTTCCTGTCTGGCTTTGTTGCTGATGATCCCGTTCCGGAGCTTGCTTCCCACTCTCAGGCTGGAGCCATTCATTCTTCTTTTCTAGGTTGCTGATCTGAAGCTGACCATGGATATGGCTGCTTTGGGGGATCTGGGCCCTGGGCTCAGGGTGTCCAACAGCTGGCCATACTCCATTGTGAAATGGTAAATGCTCAAAACTTTTGCTCCATTCCCAGAGGAGCCCCCATTACAATGATTTTGCATTCACTACCTGCCAATAGGACCTGTAAGGGAGCCAAAGGGAGCTGCAGATTAGGCATAATTATGAATTCTGAGTGGAATGGAGTAGTCGGAGATTGTTGTTCATGAAGGACCTATTTTTTTTTCCCCACTGAAAATGCACATAAGGAAATATTGAATGCTCCGCGGAGTCTTTATATTTAAATGTGCTTTAGAATCAGTGTTCTCCTTGCCCTTCCGTGAAACAGATAGATAACCTCCCAAACTTGAAAGCGACTCTTAGAATTGGATTTTAGTTTGCTCAGGATTTGTAACTAATCAGCACCGAATTTCATAGATAAGTATTTTAACATTTATTAACAGGAACTGGTACCAAAATGCAAGACATTTCCCAGGCTTAGTCGTCAATGAGCGGCTAATCCCTAAGGATTTATAAACCTGCACAACTGAGTAAGGATTCAAAGACCTCTTGCCGGCTCTTCTTGAGAGCTTAATGTGTCCCCATCGGGAACAAGCCGATTGTACCATTTATTCTTTTAGTCTTTCCTCCTTTGTAAATGGAAAAAGAAAGTCCAAGATGCTGAGCATAAAAATATACTCAGTGTTTGCAGACACTACAACAATTCACTACTGTGAATGTTTACAATGTGGCAACATTTTCTAATTTGACATAAAATTACGAACACATCTCATCATTGTTTTCCTCCTGTTGTCCATATATTTTCCCTCTTCTATATACTTCTGTCTGCACATAGGAGTAGCATTCAAGATTTCCTTATGGTTGTTCAAGGAGTCCGTTCACCTGCCTGAAGTCCGTCATAAGCCACCACCATACTTTTAAAAAGATAAGATCAGCAGTGGCGTGATATTGAGTGAAAATACCTAATTTTTAAGAAGTCAAATAGAATGCTAGCAGCTGATAATGATAAAGACAAGGACAATGGTAGCAGATAGAAGGTACCATGCACTTATAATGTGTCAGATACATGCCCAAACTCTCTACATCTATTATCTTCTTAAATCTTCCCAAATCTATGTGGCAGATACTATTATTATCCTATAGATAAGAAAACTGAAGCTGAGCAAGTTCAAGTTGGTTTCCTAGGATCACGGGGCAAATTTTGGCTGGAGGCTGAGATCTGAAACCTGATGTACATATGTTCCAGGGATGCTAAAGATATTTTTAAAAATCTTTATTTTTAAACTGTTTTCAGAGTGAGCTTTTAGAACAACAAGAAAAATGGGTCTCATTTCATTCTAATCATCTTTATATAAACCCTCCTGTTTCCTATAGTCTTAAAACTTGTTTAGATCTATTCATTATTTGTGGTTTAAAGACAACGAATGTATTTAGTTAAAAGAAAATCCAGATGTTTATTTAAACTGCCTCACCCCCAAATCCCGGTTGAATTAATTTTTTACTTTTCATCCAGTTTTGTGTTTGGAAGAAAAAAATAAAACCCATTTTTATTTGTAATGCTGAAATATTGATACAGTACACTCATAATTAATAAGAGGGTTTATTTTGTTAGTTGTTTATGAAATTAGGTTTAACCATTTCTGTTGTTATGTTTATCAAAGTACTTAATGATGAAGCAAATGTAAGGCAAAATAAAACACATTAGGGCATATTCTCTACCCTTACATAATCTTTACCTCTTCATAAATTCAATACCCCATGGAATTAATGGTTTATGCTTTAGCCATATTACATTTTTTTTAATGTTTATTTATTTTTGAGACAGAGACAGAGCATGAGCAGGGGAGGGGCAGACAGAGAGGGAGACACAGCATCCGAAGCAGGCTCTAGGCTTTGGGCTGTCAGCACAGAGCCCGATGCTGGGCTCGAACCCATGAACTGTGAGATCATGACCTGAGCCGAAGTCGGACGCTCAACCAACGGAACCACCCAGGCGCCCCTATGCTTTAGCCATATTAATGGAGCTATTTTTTTTTTTTTTGACCAGATGAATTATATTACCTCTTTGGTTGTTGATATTTGGTTGGTGAAATGGCTTAAAACAGTATCTGGTCAACTCCACATTTATGTTGTGTATCTATTAAACACAAGACACCTCGTTAGTCTGAATTTTGTTGTTGTTTTTAACTTTAAAAAAATCTCACTTTTTATCAAAGTCAGGAAACTTTGGATCACTCAGGAATTGTCTGGTTAACATTATAATCTATAGATGGATGCTGTGTCGGGGTACAACTGTTACAATATTTCAAGTTTCTTAAAACATTTCCATGGCGAGGGGTGCCTGGGTGGCTCAGTTGGTTGAGTGTCTGACTTTTGTTTGGGTCATGATCTCATGGTTTGTGAATTCGAGCTCCACATCAGGTTCTGGCTCACTGCTGTCAGTTTGGAGCCCACTTCAGATCCACTGTCCCACTCCTTCTCTGTCCCTCTCCTTCTCTGACCCTCCCCTGTTTGTGCTCTCTCTCAAAAATAAAATAATTTTAAAAAGGAGGAAAAGAAAAAACATTTTCATGGTGAAAAGCACAGCGTAAGGAGCCAGAGTATTTATCTCTCTGAGTTATTTCCCCCCTCTTGTCATAGTTTCATGGTTCAGACACAGTGGTGGCCACATAGAGTGACCTGGAAAAGCATCAAAGGAATGTTTTTCTCACTTGATATGTGAACATTCTGATCTTCAGATATCTCAAGAGCCTTTGAAAAGTGGACTGAGTCCCCTCTGATAATAAGTCTATAAAACCAACTGAGAGTTGATAAAAAATAACTATGTAGCTCCTGGGGAAGGGGAGAGGAGGTGAGGGGAGAGAAGGAAACTGGGTAAGACATATATATTTGTAGTGGCATGAAAATGAGAGTAAGTGGTTATATTTATTTCACATTTTAAAGGGAATATGTCTGAGTCTGTCTCTCTCTGCCTGCCATGAGGACAGAGTGAGGACGTGGCCATCTGCAAGCTGGGAAGACAGCTCTCCCCAGATCCCAGCCATGCTGGCACGTTGGTCTTAGACTCCCAGTCTCCAGAATGGTGTCAGAAATACACGTCTATGGTTTAAACCACCCCACCTATGGTATTTTGTCATGGCAGCCTGAGCTGACTAATACAAACAATGATCTTGAGAGGAAACAACATAAAGTTTATAAATAGTTTCAACAGAAAAAGCCCAGGTAAAGAGAATAATACAGCATGATATACTAAAATTATACTAAGTTTACTATGATCATAAGAAGCTGGTAACTATGAACATCTTTCAAAAAAAATCAGCAATAAAGAGAAGAAAGGGTGAAAGAAAACCATTGAAGGAAAAGAAAGTGCAAAGGTGGAGCTTCAACACCTCCACACGAGGTGAATGGGCCACTGGGTGGAGAGGCATTAGTGCCTATCATCCCGCTGTCCCAGAAGATTCCTCTGGGCTGCAGGCAGTTCTTCAGGTTAAGCATTGGCTAGCAGCAAAGCCCTAGACCTTGCCCCTTGGCTCTTGCTGGTGGTTGATGCCATTTTTCAAATCACACATTTCTTGCTCCTCATGGCCAAGTTTTCTATCTGCTACAAATGATCCCAGCTTCCCTCCCCCATCGAGGACACAGGGATGTACAGATCCAATATTCCAGTCATACAGCATTTGGGTTGAGTCCCTCCTTCCCATCTACTACTCTGACCTTTCCTCCTTCTCTTTTTTCTTTCCCTTTATCCATTAAGAAAAACACAACTTACTAAGAGCCTTTAATGTATTGGGTATCATGCCAGATGCTGGCTGTACAATGGAGTTGATTGAAAGGAAGCAAGTGTCTTGCCCTTTTGAAGTTTTCATTCTAGTGAGTGAATGAAGGAAGAAGGAAGAAAACATTTAAGTAAATTTATATATATATATATATATATATATATACACACACACATATACATATATATTCACATATATATGTATGTGTATATATGTGAATATATATGTATATGTGTATGTATATATATGTATATATGAATATGAATATATATGTATATGTATATATATGTATATATACAGGTACACATACATATTTTAAGTCAACTGCTTGAAGCAAACAGACAGCATGCTGAGGACAAATAGGAGGGAGCTCTATTTTTAGATGCAGGAATCATGGAAGGCCTCAAGGAATCTAAGCCGAGACCAAAATATGAGAAGGAGCCAAGGGAAGGCTGGTAAGAGGAGGGAGCGGTGCAAAAATCCCTGAGTCGGAAAGGGCTTAGCCTGTTCTTGGATCCCCCCAAATGGGCCTGTGAGCACGCAGTGGAGCAGAAGGAGGGAGGGAGGGGATCACGGGCCCCTCCAGGTGTGTGTCCTTGGGCAGCTTATATAATGGCTCTGTGCCTCAATTTCCTCATCTCCTCATAAAATGTGGTTGACTCTACCACCCCCAGAGACCACACATAATGATACGTTGGAGACACTTAAATCGTGGTCATTCTTCTCTTCAGGTTCCTTCTTGGTACAGGTGGTTTTTCTTCCAGAATTAAAGACATGTTTGGCCTCTTGAGGATTTAACCTGCTGGAAATGTAATACGATTGCCTATCTTTTTTTTTTTTCTTCTAATTTATTTGAAAATTAGACCCAGTTTATTGGACTGATAATGCACTCATCCAAACCCAATGTGAAGACAGTTTCAAACCCCAGATTAATTATTTTTCAATTGAGTTTTTTTTTTTTTTTTTTTCATAACATAGTCAAGCTTTTGAGACAAAGACTTGGTCATAAATCTTAAAATTAGCTGGGGAATTAATTTTAAAATTAAACACGCTATGATGAATTATAGGCAAATGACTGATTAGTAATGCAGAAAAATAAAACTGGGTCAGCTGGGCACATTTGTGTATGGCGGCCTGTCCTGCGTGGCCTCTGCAGGGCAGTGTCTTGGCCAGGGAGGCGGAGAGTCGTATGCATTTCCTTGGCTTTGTTTTTTGATGTTATCTGTCTCAAGGCTCCTGCCCAAGAAGTCCTTTCTAAATTTAAATGGAATTTATGAGCTGTAGGATTTTATAGCATACAGTGACATTGGGAAGAGTTGTACTTCGAAATCTGAAAATGCAGATTAGAAAAATGGTCACACGGGAAGAGTGTGGACTGTCACTCACTTGACTTCCTAAGCTTATTCACTTATCCAACCTTGCTGCTGTCCGTCCCCCTTCCCCTCACCGACTAGTTACTTCCTTACCTCGAAAGCGGGGCATTTATTTTTTCTCCTTGTGAAGGGTGATTAAATAATGGAGAATGCTCCACAAGTAAGTAGTGGTTTTATTTTCATTTGATAAAGCTAAAATGTTATGAGGGAGATATTCAATAAGAAATACACAGTTCACTGTGAAAGACATATATACATATATATATGATATCTATATGCATATACATAAGACATATATACATATATAAGTATCTATATATGAAAGCTATATGAAAGATGTATCTATATATGAAGATATATATCTATATATCTATATATGAAAGATGTATCTATATATGAGGACATATATACATATATAAGATATCTATATATGAAAGATATTATATATACAATATCTTAAGATATATAATATATGCTATATATTATATATAATATATACATATGTGTATATTGTATGTATATATACGCATGTATATATATACATGTAATATACACATATGTATATATATATAATATATGTACATAATATTATATATTATGACCTATTACGTCAGTGTTAGGTAATAGGTCAGTGTTTCTTTATCTGCATAGCTACCCCAGGGTGAGGATGAGATTGGGGCAGAGGGAGGGTTAGAGACCACCCACTGCTTCTTTCAAAACCTCAAGTCTTTTCCTTATTAGAATGATCCCCTCACCCTCCCAAGCGCCAACACGCATGCGTTCACACACTTCCGCTTGGCATCTAGTGCCATGTTGAGGAAGCAAGTCAAAGTACTTTGCAATTTAGGGCTCAAAGAGGTCTTGCCTCCACTAAGAGGGAAGGAAAGACGCTTCGTGGCTCCTGCCCCATCACACATGGACCCCAACTCTGCAAAAGTCGATGGGCCCCTCAGAGGACGTGAGGAAAGGAGGCACACACGTGATTGGAGCCGTGCACAGAACCCCCTGGTACCTTCCAACGCTTTCCCATTCTTTTGTTATGAAATGGGACTTTAGCCGTGATCTGCGGGGGCTTTTGTTGTTGTTGTTTTAAATCAGTCAATTAAAGGATTAGTTAATAATTTAATAATTTTTGTTCTATTTACTTATTTTTAATTAATTAATTATTACTACTTTTTTTGCAGAGGCCCTTGTTAAAATGTGTGGGTGGACCAAGAACGATGAGAGTTTCCAGGGTGGCCCCTGTTTGACGGTGAGGGAGAGGGCAGACCCCGGTCCCTTAGCCTTTGTTCAGACCCTGCTTGCGTGTCCACGGGTGTGCGTGTCTGTCGCTTGTTTCCAGACCCTCTGGTCTTTACTCAACTTTACAAGCATCATGTCCTTTAGCCCTAAGGTAATGAAGGGCCCTTACCCCTTTACTCAGGTTTAAATTCAATTCAGCGAGACGCTCCGTGGGAAGAACTTGGCATTGTTCCCAGAGCACCGTCCACATACTTCAAAAACGTTAGTTATTATTAGCAGCTTCTCTGATTTAGCAAGCTGATGTGGGGAAAGCGAGATTGGATAAGAGGAAAGGGAAGGAGTTAGTGAATGGGGGGTGGGGGACCAGCCTGGGGGCTGCAGCTGCCTGGGGAGGGATTCCGTGTGAGCACAAGGACCCAGGTGAACGCTGGGGGCCACGGATACCAAACAAAGAAGACTGTAAAAGGTCAAGAAAGATAAACTTCTATTTCACTGTCAGACGCTTTTTCGTTTTACTCTCAATCAGGTAGCGCTCTAAGTATTTTACGAATATTAACTCAAGAAGTCCTCGTTCTACCTTTCTGAGGTGCTCCTGTCATTTACAGATGAAGAAACTAAGGCACAGAGAGGTTAAGGAAGTTGCTCAAGGACACACAGCTGGTGAGTAGCAGAGCTTGGGTTTGAATACAGACAGGCTCCTGAGTCCATGATTTTAAACATCATGAGTCTAAGCTTCATTTCTACAATAGTCTTCACCAGTCCTGGCCCTGGTTATCTAGGCACGTAACAGGAGATCAAAGAGTCATATTGTTCAGTCTTCTGTATTGGTGCATTTCGCTCTTGCCGGATCCCTGCTTTCTCGAGCACTTTCTCCTTGTGGCCCTGTTTTAACACGACCCAGCCAATTGCATTCATTCTTCGACTTCAGTGTGCCTTCGCATTTATGCATTTTCCACTTTAATTTTCCTAGAGATCTGGGAACTAATCAAGTTTTATTTCATACCACATACACATTTATCGAAATTAGTATGCATTTTCTCCAGGATCCACGATATTTTTTCATTTTATTACAGACTGTCTGTAGTGGTATGGAGATGCGGCGAAGCTAGTGGCCGTGATCAAAATCGGCAATCGTTTTGCAGAGACAATATTCTGTTATTATAAATTCTTATTGCTCCATGTGTTTTAGAAAATGGTAATAATTCAACTGGCCTAATAACTGTTAAAATGTAGGTGCTTTTCTTTCTTTCTTTCATTTTTTTTTTCTTTTATGCACGTGCTCAAAAATATTTTCTCCCACCAGGGGTGAGTTTGTTACCTTGTTGCAACTTACACGTTCAAGACGATAATGCAGTTATTTATCGACTTTATTAAATGTTGCCATCTTTGATGCTGAAAACCCTATTAAAAGACATTGAAACACATAAAACTACTCCTATAAATCTGAGTGAAATTTGCAGTTGTGAAGTCCCAAGTTATTTTTACTAAACTGCATGAAGCTGAAAGGGAAAATGGTCTCTAGCTGCAAAGGTATACATGCATCCATTTGTATGCTTTTTTTTTTTTTTTTCAGGTGAATTCACAGCACCAAAAACCAAAGCGGCCTTTTTCTCTACTAGACAAAGTAAGATGAATATTTCGCCTACTGCCCTTATGAGACACCATCCAAGCTGAAGGCATCGGTTTTCAAGAAACAATTCCATTGAGATGACCGTTTGCGCTCTGGGTGCATTTTGAGATTGTGGCTTATTTTTACAGTGCTCCAAACTATCCATTTTGACAGACACTCTGATTTATAGGAAGGCCTGATTAATCCTAATGGCCATTTTTGCTGTGATTGGCTTGGGTTTTCATATTTTAGTAACATTTCATCAACATCCTGGTGACTCAGACATAAAAGGAATTGCCTACTGCCCCATCAACTGACCCCCTAGACGGCAGCAAGAGTTCCGGCATCATTTAAATGTTCCAAAAGAAAGTGTTGGTGACTGCAGGGGAGAATTTGTATTTCCTGTACCTCTCTCTGCAGCGCAAAAGGGGAAATTTTGTTTTTCTTTTGGGGAAACCTGAAAAAGAGAAGCAGGGAGTAGGTAGGGAACATTTTCATTTGTTATTTCATTGTTCTTTCTTTGAGGGGAAACTATCTGATTATTTCTGTGAAGTAAAAGTGGTCGGTGATTTGCAGAGGCCCCCAGGGTAATTCCGTGTAACAATGATATATTTTTCTTGTCACCCTCAGAGTCATCATCATTGCTTTTCATAAATACCTGTCGGTCCATCTGTGGCTGAAGGACTTTATCTCCCGAACTTCCTTTTATTCAGAGATTTTGATATGTTAACTTTAGGATACAAAATAGCTGAACCCTATAATAAATAATGCAGCACAAAGTAAAACGGAGAAGGGTACTCATACATTGGATGAGGTTAGAAAAGCCATCCCACTGCCTGTTTCTGTACCGATCTTGAGCTAAACATATTTTTAACATTTTTAAGTGGTTGGAAGAAATCAAAAGAAGAGCGATATTTTATGACCCCTGAAAGTGATATGAGGTTCAAATTGGCGTCCATGAATAAAATTGTATTGGAGTACAGCCATGCCCGCTCATCTATGTATCGTCCATGGCTGATGTCCCCTACCACTGCAGTTGACTAGTGGTCACAGAGACCATGTGGCATGTGTAGCCTAAGAAGGTTTTTACAAGAGACATTCTGCAAAAAAAAAAAAAAAAAAAGGAAAAGAAAAAAGACATTTTGCTGACCACTGGGTTACTGGGTTATAAGGGTATCTGGAGGAGAGAAAAAGAGAAAACTATTTGGTGAAAGTGTGTTTTTAAACATGAGTCCTTATTTTTAAAAGGTAAGTGACTTCGGAACGTAACTTGGAAGCTTTTCTAATCGAATGAGAATGTGTACCTTGTCTCGTCCCAGGCACTTATTTTCCAGAAGGAGAAACTGAGAACAAGGGATTCAAACCATTTTTATGGGACAAGCAGTACTAAAAAGAATGATGAATTATGACACTTCAGTTCCTTACATTTCCTCAAATGTTTATGTCAACTGTTTTATATACCTGTAAGAAAGGGTTATATAAAAATGTCAGATGTTTTTATGTACTCTGCCCCTGGTACTGCATGGAAGATTTGGCAACAACATTATAGTTACAGGAGTTATGCTGGTTGGTTCTGTTTTACGGGGTGGATTCCCTCTGAAGACCGTTCCAGGAAGGCATAGTCATTGAGGGTTTACTCGCCACTCCCCAGGGCTCTCTTTTGCTTTGTTTTATTTTTTCTTCCTTCCTTCTCTAGCCTATCACATTCTGTGAGAACAATCAAGTAATTCTGGCTAATAAAATCGGTTTCATCAAGCCCTTGGTGAGCACGGTTTCCTGATATTGGGACTAACCCTTCCTTTCTCGCCCTTGAACCTATTAATTATTCATCTGTGTAAGTTATGAGCTCCTCCCACCCAACCACCTTCCTCTCCTTGGTTGTTTATGTTTTTCATGTATTATCATGTCCTCCTGTAAGTCATCCTTCTGGCAAGCTGTACTTATGGGTAGATAGTCTGATGCATCAATCTTGCCATGTAAGTCACGTCTTCCAAGACCTCTATCACTCTTCTCGCTTGTCTCTGAACTCCCTCCAATTCATCTATTGCCTTCTTTCTGGGACCGTGATGCCCCAACTTGACTGTGGTCTTCTAGGTGTGATTTCACAAACCCACAACTCAACGCCTTCTCGAAGTCATAATTCAAGACAGAACTTGCTCTCCTCTTTTCAGTCTGGGCCACAATAAAAAAAAGATGCAAACAAATGCGTAAATCACCACCACGTCTCTTCTGTGTCCTTGGCAGGCTTCACACAGAACCCGTGTTCCCGTCCCTGAAGTGTGAAAGGACCTTGAAAAATCATACACTTTTTCCTACAGGCAAATTAAAGATAATCATGGACTCATTCCTTCCATCCTGGGAGATCTAAACAAGTGTGGGAGGCACTTCTTAATTTTTGATATCTAGTAGGTCTTGCCCAGAGTGAGTCTTTGCCCTAACACACCTCTCCTGCTGACCTTTCTTTGTCTTCAGTCTTTATTTTGAAAAATTGGATTTGATCTTTATGTAGTATTTTTAAAACTCAATGTAATTAAGGCATATATAGAACAATCTGGATGTATGCAAATGGGGATAATCTTGAGAGATGTCTCAAGCCTTTCTCTTACATGGGAAAGTGCCCGGAGAGGTGCTATTCAGTGAAACAAAACTCTCCCATCATTTTTGGGCTTCCAAGGAAGACAAGAGCATTAGTCTAATGAAGGGAGTGGAAAAATACCCCTACACCTACTAATTTGAGCAGCAAAATGATCAGGAGAAGTTGGAGATCTTGATAAATGGGGCCAAGTAATTGACAGAGTGTTATAATTAGGGCAAGGCATCTGTCAGTTAATTATCTTTTCCTCAATAAATAATTATAATTTTACATGTTCCCATAGCTTATAATTTCTAGCTGTGATTATTTTCTGCATTCTCATCAATCCAAACTTTGAAGACCAGACAGAAATTGATATAAAGGGAAAATTGCCTAGTTATCCTCTCTGAAAAAAAAAAAAAAAGGCCAGATGCAAGGTAAAGAGTATTAGACTGGGTAAGAGCATGAATTTGACAGAAGGAATCTAAATTGGCAGAAAGGTGATTTGCTCTTTCAGGTTTCCATTGTGTGTGATTCAGACTAACCACCCAAGCTTGGGAATTTGTTTACTCACTTGTTCATTTATTCAACAAACCTTTATTGAATCTCTAATACTATGATGGCTCAGGGGGATACAAAGATCTTTTAAGGAGCCTGTGGTCTTCTGGAATAGACGTACATGTAAACAAAAAAAAAGCAGTGGGAATAGCATGAAAAAAGGCACCTTGGAGTCTTTTAGAGCAGTGGTCCCTCTTCTTTTAATCTCAAACTCCTTTCAAGAAAAATACTTGGGGCATAGACCCTCATTATAGACACATCATTTACAATTTTACATACCTATGTATGTACTAGTATTAATCTGTATGGTAGATATTTGTAAAATTAATTTATTTTAACTTTTAGATTAAATGGAAATAGAAAGTCTGATTTTTTTTTTTTTCAATTCCCAACACATTTTATGTACTCCCTGGGTGATACACATCCCACTTTGAAGAACTGTTGCTTCCAAAGACTGAAAGGTGAGTATTCCAACATGGCTCAAGTTCAAAACGTTTGGGCATCAGAAACCAGAGATGGTGTTGAAAAGTTAAACAGAGAATAGCAATAGTGGCAGATGTCTGATATTCCAATATTTCTCAGAGTGTATTCTGCTCAATATTCGTAGAGATTTCTTGAAATTAAAAAATAAAAGGCTTTGCCATCAAATAAGTTTGGAAATTGCAAACTTAAGAACAAAATTCCATTTTTATGGGGCTAATATTCTATGATTCCACATGGCCTCATGAATGTGTATTTTCTTTTCTACTAAGCTCTTGAGTTGAGAGGCTATATTTTCTCTTTCATTTTTATTCAATAGTTAATAACTATTGAAGGGGTCTTCATATTTAGGATTGAATTCTGGCATTTGGAGATGGGAACAATGTGTGTGACTCCATTAAACTTTGATTCAAGAGACTTTTCTTCTTTGCCTTATATTGTTTTTACTTTTCTGTATTAAATATCAGCCAATAAATTACTCAATATATTTGTTTTGACTTGAAGTTAGTAACACAAAAACACGTTTTGCAGACCAGTTATCTGTAGAGGTAAATAAGTAACCATTCTTTAGCTGCCATTTGAGGAGCTCCCTAAAGGTCTGAAACACTAGAAATTTCCACCATTACATTAAATGTTCAGATCAAGGCCTTATATCTCCAGATGGCCACTTACAAGACGTGCCAATATTTTATCTACCGAGGAGTTAAATGTCTAGAAGAGTGAAGATTCCTCTTGTGGTACCTAAGCCTCTTTAGCCTTTTGTGTGGGAGGGAAATATTTCTGAAATGCTATACACAGCCCCACTCTCACAAAGACAGCGTAACAAACACAAGTTAACCTTTATCCAATGACATGGAGCTCTAATTATTGTCATTAATCACTGTGCTATGATTGATGAAACCACGATATGCTTGAAAGTTCTTGCTCATATAAGGTTACTTTTCCCCTTATACTAACTAACCCCAAACTATGGCGTTCCAAGTATTTGTGGCTGCTTTTTATAATTTGCTCTCTACACTTTTACTGCCAACTGTATGCGTGTATATATGTATACACACACGCGCCTATTTAATTATTAATATGCACTGTAATATTTTGCAGTAAAGGAGATAAAGAGAATTATAAAAAGCAGACATAAATATATAATTGTGTATGTGATATGAATATATGTAGTGTGTGTGTGTGTGTGTGTGTGTGTGTGTGTGTGTGTGTGTTACCTACTACCTAGGATAGTACTCTCTCTCCCCTACCAAGGGTTGAAGGAAGAGATCCATCCAACTCCTTCCTCTACATCAGGTTGAGAAAGAAACAACCCGCTTTTATCTCCTCCTGGTTGTTTTTCTTTCCCACACCACTTTGTTTTTATTTCCCCTCTACCCCCTTCCCTTGAAGCCATTTTATGAACTTTCGTGAGCCACCTGAGCCTCCAGTGAATACAAAAACAGGAAAACGAAAAACAAAAACCTTTTCGTCCTTCCTCTTCTAATTAAACCAGATAAATCATACTTAGGAAAATGGGATATAAGTAGTGTCTGAGTGATGGCCTGAGAGCCCCTCTGTGAAACAGCTCATGTTCTCTACTTGAGGTTTTCAGAGATCATTTCTGCTGAGGTATCATTATTTACATTTATTGAGAACTTAAAAAGTAACAGGCATTTTCACATATAATTTTTCCTTTAATTTGTGCAATAAGGGTACAAATTAGGTATTATTAACTGTATTTTCATGTCAGCAGGATTTTCGGATTTAGCAAATAGAGCTGTAGAACTTCCAGCTAATGTTGAATTTCACATAAATAAATAAATGTTTATTTTTAGTGTAAGTATGTGCCCTAGGACGTACTTGAATGGGACAAATTTACACTAAAAAATAATTTGTAGTTTATCTCAAGTTTTTACATAACGATGTTCTGTATTTTATCTGGCAACCTTCCATGGTCAAGACTAAGTTCAGAGAGCTTAGGAACCTGTACAAAGTCACACAGCTAGGAATTATGAGGATTTAGGCCCAGATTTTTTTTTAAGTTATTTTATTTATTTTGAGAGACAGCACGTGCAGGGGAGGGGAAGAGCAGAGAGAGAGGGAGAGAGATGATCCCAAGCAGGCTTTGCACTGTCAACCCAGAGCCTGACACGGGGCTCGATCTCAAGAACGGAACAGTGAGGTCATGACCTGAGCCAAAAGTGAAATCGGATGCTTAACCAACTGAGCCACCCAGGTGCTCCCCAACACCTTTCTTTTTTAAAAGAGCCATGCTTTTTCATTTCAATCCAGGGCTATGACTATTCTCTACATGACTATTCTCTACATTACTGCAAATGTTGGAAATACATCTTCCAGATATGTAGGATATTAATGTTTGTGAGCTATGGGATCCGTACATCAAACCATTAATAGATCAGCTTCCTAGGGTCGCTGAAACAAATTGCCACAAACTGGGCAGCTTAAAACAGTAATTTATTGTTTCATAGTTCTGGATGTCGGAAGTCCAAAGTTAAGGTAGTGGTGTGGCCGTGCTCCCTCTGAGGGCTCTAGGGGGTTTCTTTCCTTGCCCCTTCCTAGCTTCTGCTGATTACTGGCAACCTTGACTTTACTTGGCTTGTGACAGCATAATTCCACCTTCAACTCCACACCTCCTTCTTCTTGTGCATTTCCCTCACCCTCGAAGGACACTCGCCATTGGATTAGGCCCACTCTAATCCAGTATGACTTCTTCTACACTTGATTGTACCTGCAGAGGCAATACTTCCAGTAGGGTCATGGTTATAGGTTCTGGGGGTTAGAACTTGAACCTATGTTTTCAGGGGGCACAACTCAACTCACAACCAGTAACCATTACGACAGAGTGGAATATAAGAAATTTATCACCAATGTGGGGCATCTGGGTGGATAAGAAAATTATTACCAATCTGGAAAATCTAGGTGGCTAACCAGCACCTATAAGTGAAAGGGGATGGGAACACCCAGCCGATAGCGCTTCTGAAGGGGCAGATCCAAAATGCAGCACGGAGATGGGGTGGGAGGAGGTAACGACAGCGGCTAACACACACCTATATGCATTTACCACAGCCATATACTCTGATGTGTATGTGTAGCAGTAGGTAGGTACTACGGTTTCTACTTCATTTTGTGGATGAAGAAATGGACACAAAGACGCCAGGAAACCTGCTGAAGGCCATGCAGCTAATAATATACGATGCGATTGATATTGAAATCCAGGCAATCTGACCCTGGAATCCACATTCTTAATAATTATTTAGGATTGTCGAAGAAGGAAAGTAATGAGAAATAAACACTACTCCAATTTTCCTGTTGGTTATTTTATTTATTTATTTTTTTTTTTTGGTCTTGTGGTCTTGCCTGTTGACGTCGCCAGTGATGTCTGGGGACCAGAGGTTCTCAAACACCAGAATCACCTGAGGCACCTGCTGACATGCAACCAGTGGGACCCTGCCCCCAGGGTTTCTGATTCCGCAGGTCCAGGGTGAGGCGCGAGAATCTGCAGGTCTTACAAGTTCACGGGTGATGCTGGTGCTGCCAGTTTGGAACCAGAGTTTGAGAACAACTGGTATAGAGAATAATAGACATGAGGTGAGTAGGAAATGGTTTTCAAGTTCCCAGGGATGGCAACGGGGATCAGGGAAAGTACAACCGACCATTTACAAGCCAATCCCAACCTACCCTTTTAAAAGTAATAACATGAAATTGTGTGTGTCTGTGATACCGCACACACACACACACACACACACACACACACACAGTGTAGTCTTATGATCTATTACAGAGGTCCCTAGACTTATAACAACCAGAAAGCAGCATGGGATCTAGAACTTTGAAACCGAGGGTTTGGATTCTACTCCAGGCATGTCCTTAAATTGGTCACGTGCTTCTTGTTCTAAGCCACACTCCCTATACCCACCCCCCATAAAATAAGGGAGTGGAGGCGAGGAAATAGTTGACTGCATTGTGGTACTTAGCCATTAATTGTCATTTTTGAGAAAAATAATGATACGGAAAATATTATCCCTAATATATTTTCTCCTATTAATGTTTTACATGAGCATGAACCCTGATTATAAAAATGCCAATATAATCAAATAAGCTAAAAACTTCTATTAGTCATAGAACACTTATCCAGAGAGAAACATTATTAATATTTTGGATATTCTTTTAAAAGGTAATATGTATATGGACACATTTATTGTACCATACATACTAATCTGTAGTCTTATTTTTCTCAGCACTCCAAGCCCATGGTTGTATATTAATACATACATATTTATGTCACCATTTTTAATATTCTTTCAAAAAATTTTTAAGTTTATTTATTTGTTTTGAAAGAGAGAGAGAGCATGCAAGAAAGGGAGGGGCAGAGGGAAGGAGAGACAGAATCCCAAGCAGGATCTGCACCATTAGTGAAGAGCCTGATGTGGGGCTTGAACTCACGAAACTTGAGATCATAAGCTGAGCCGAGATAAAGAGGTGGACGTTTAACTGTGCCACCCAGGCACCCCCATTTTTGATATTCCTGGAGTATTACATTGCAGTTATTCCACTATTTAAGCAATCCTGTATTGTTAAAGATTGAAGTCATCTCTAATTAGGGGCTAGTAAGATGTTGATCATAATGAATACCCTAATCCAATGTACTTGTCCATTCTAGGCATGAAATCATTGGGTCAAAGAATACTATGTCTTTAAGATTTATAAAATATCAAATCGGACAAGACTGTAAGACCACATGTAAAGGTATGCCATGTTTATGTATAGGCAAAGACCATCCGTGTATATATGTACATATGTTACAGAGAAGACAGTTTTAAGGATGCATCCCGACCTGTGAATAGTTGTTATCTCCCGTGTCTGAGGCATGGATGATTCTTAACTTTACTTTTTTTGAGGTTTTCTGTATTTCCCCATCAGTCTTCATGTGGGAGTTAGTTGAGATTTGCTGGAAGAATCAGTCTTGTTGTCAGTGTATAGCTGCCTGTAAGTTGGAACCAGAAAACTGGAAGAAGGGTATTTGTGTGGGCAGACAGTGAGAGAGGGTTTCTTTATTTTTCTAGACATAAGGGGAAGAATTTGGCCAGAAGGAAGAGAAGGAGGAGGAAGAAGGAAGAGGAGAAGAAAGAAAGAGAGAGAGAGAGAGAGAGAGAGAGAGAGAGAAAGAAAGGAGGGAGGGAGGGAGGAGAGGAGAGGAGAAAGAAAGAGAAAGAGAAAGAAAGAAAGAAAGAAAGAAAGAAAGAAAGAAAGAGAAAAAAGAAAGAGGAGAAAGGAAAAAGAACAGAAGAGAAAAGAGAAGAGAAGAAAAACTTCAGTGAAATCTAAATGAAATACACACATCAATCCCCCAGACCCGGGGCTCACCATACTCTCACAGAAAGAAGGAAAAATACTCCCGAAAAGTTAAAAACGAAAGACAATGCCAAGGCCAGCAGGTACCATCACCAAGGAAGGCTGTTTGCGGGTATTTCGAGGCTTCATTGAACTAAATATCTTTTTGTGAACCGAGGGCCACTGAGCTGATCCGACACCCTTTCGCTGGGAGGCTACGAGGGGCGAGCTGCTAGAGGCTAAGGCTTCAGGGAGCCCTTTCTGACTGGGAGCACATTCAAACAGGGAGAGAGAGCCAGGAGGGGAAGTAGGGGTTCAGCCGAAGAGTGCTGGGGAAAATCAGCCCCGGCCAGTGTTGACCTGGCGGAGCTTCAGGACTCTGAGCAAGCAGCTG
The DNA here is from genome assembly GCF_028018385.1 of Neofelis nebulosa. Taxonomy (NCBI): domain Eukaryota; kingdom Metazoa; phylum Chordata; class Mammalia; order Carnivora; family Felidae; genus Neofelis; species Neofelis nebulosa. Next base: position 16,904,644 of record NC_080783.1, read on the forward strand.
CCGCTGGGGTCCCAAGGGCTCAGACACAGGCCTGAGTCCAGACTGACGGGAGGTGGAGGGGGGCTTCCACGCAGGCTCAGGCTGGGCACGCAGCCTCGTGGAGGCGAGGAGAGAGGGGTTCTGTGTGCAGAGGGCCCTTTGATTGATTCCCTGGTACAAAAGCCTGGCAGTGTTAGTCAGTCAACCCAGCATCCGTGTGGGGAGGGAGGGAAGAGACAGAAATAGGAGGAGGAGGGCGGAGAGCTGTGGTGCCTTCCAGAGCATCAGCTGGAGGAAACCTCAGCACTCGCTGCCCTGCAGGAGGAAAGGCTGGCTGACCACTCCTGCTGAAAATGGTCGGCCCAGCAGGCACACAGCCCTGTTCCCCAGACTGACCTTTCCAGAATGTGGGGCCCATCTCCAGGGGAGCCCCTGCCTGTGGAAGCATCGTGCGCCCTGCAGAACATGAACAAAGGTCCTGTTCCCCTCGTGGGTGGGTGTGAGGAGGTCACCGGCCACCTTCTGACTGGATTTACAGCATCGACAGGCGACTAGTGTGCTATGGGCTTCCTGGAGTGAGGCCAGGAACTTGGGCAGCCATACATTTGGCCCTCACTTTCTGTCCACGGGAGCATAAGTAAGACCAACAAAGTTAAACAAAGCCTGCATAGATCAAAAAGTAGAACACGCCTGAAAGACAGTAGGAGTCCAGGCAGCTCTCTAATTCTTCCAGTAAAGAGAAAGAGAATCTGGCTTATTGAATAGACCTCTCTTAACACAGACAATTTTAAACGAATGCTTGAATGAGTGAATGAAGACATACGTAAAAGAAAGGCACAGAAAGAGATTATACATGCAGTGAAGTCCTCAGGAACCAGTTTAAGATTACCACACTGGAGTCGAATCTAGAAAAGAGAATCTGACAATACACGGAATCGCACGGTTTCCTTTTCAAATGTTGCATTGAACAGCTACATCGGTAGTAGCAACAACTTTTGTTTTTCCAAGAAGCCCACACTCACTTTGGCCTGACCGGCCTCCCTCTCTTGGACCATTCTTTCTAAAATGGCGACCACTCCCTTCCACACTTCCATCCCTTTCTCCGCTGGAGCCCCTATCACAACACTTGCCACATTGCCACAAGCAATAATTAAACTCCTTATATTCCTGCTTAATTCTTTTCTGTCTGTCTCCTCCTCAAGGACATCTTCTCCATGAAGGTGAAACCAAACCTGTCTCAGTCGCCATTATATCCTCAATGATATTCATTGAATGAATGGTTGAGTCAATAAGGAAAGAGTTAGGGATTTCCAGAAAACACGGGGTGAGTGTTGGAGACGGGCTGGGGGATATGACAGGTGGACCCATTCTGGGAGGATATTAATCCATAAAACCTATGAATGCTCTTTGTGAGAAAAAAAAAAAAAATCTTACCATGAAATTCCAAACCAGTCAACCATACTGTCTAGAGGAAAAGAATATCCCAGAGATCTCAGAAATCTTAGGAGCTTGTCCACTTTTACCTACCTCCCTAGATATTCAACAGAACAAAAACTTGTCAAAAAGAAGAAAGTAGCAGGACACTAAGCATTTTGAAGCACTTGCTTTGTGGAGGGCACAGTTAAGCAGTGGACATATGGAATTACTCCATTCCCCCTGGCAGATTTGTGAATTAGGTATTAGCTGTGCTCTTTCAGACTGGAGTTTACAGATATCATCAGTGTGTTTATGGGGAAGCAATGTTCAAGGGTAGAGCAAGGATACTAACCTAGATTTATTTCCTACTCCAGAGTCTATAGTTTTTCTTAACATCACCCTCCTTAATGAAGATTCTCCAGTGTAGCTGCTGATTTTCTAGGGCTTCCGGGAATCCAAGATCCCCCAGATTATTCTTAAAGCTCTAAAGCTGCCCCAGGGTGGTGAATGTGTGTATATGTGTTTGCTGGGTGGGTAAATGTGATATATATTTGGAATAACCTTTCCATCTCAATTATGTCACCTTTCAGCAAAAGAAAAGAGGTGGAATTTTATTTATTTGTTTATTTTTTATTTTTTGTATTTTAAAATTTTTATTTTTTTTTCAATATATGAAATTTATTGTCAAATTGGTTTCCATACAACACCCAGTGCTCATCCCAAAAGGTGCCCTCCTCAATACCCATCACCCACCCTCCCCTCCCTCCCACTCCCATCAACCTTCAGTTTGTTCTCAGTTTTTAAGGGTCGAAAAGACATGGAATTTTAATAACGACTGACAGCAATACTAAAATCGATAGTGTATTTTACTCAGTGTGGAGTAGATTATGGATCACTTATCAAACTCAATGATCGTACTCATAGTAGCAAGTTTGGTAGCTGAAATGTCTTCCTGTTCGATTATACTTGCATTCTGATAGACTAAAGAGATTTCCTTAAGTATTTTTTTCAAACTTGTTTGGATTCGCCTATCTGTTGATACCCTGGATTATCCATGGGCGGAAAATTTTAAGTTTACCCAAGGACAAATGTGCTTTCAAGTTCATTAAAGGTGCACGCTCTACACGTTCAACTCCTTCTGTTCACATTTATTGCCCAGATGTCCTTTGACTCTTGAACACTGACGTTCTTCACCCAGTCCAGCAGAGTTTTGGGGGATGGTGGACCTTTGCATCAATCCGAGAGAGATCTGTTGTTTTACAATATGGAGTAGGTCCACACAGGACATGAGTAGGAGGGCAGGCTGGGGAATTGGACAACTTCTCAGACTTCTTTTTTTCTTTCTTTCTTTCTTTCTTTCTTTCTTTCTTTCTTTCTTTCTTTCTTTCTTTCTTCTTTCTTTCTTTCTTTCTTTCTTCTTTTCTTTCTTTCCTTCCTTCTTTCCTTCCTTCTTTCCTTCCTTCCTTCCTTCCTTCCTTCCTTCCCTCTTTCTTTCTTTCTTTCTTTCTTTCTTTTCCCTACAGGTGTGGCCTTGGGCACTTTATATGAAGTTTTTAAACTTAAATAAGGCAGATGTGCTTTCATTCACATGCAAGAATAAAATATAATTTAAAGTCAAATTTAAATTTTCAACGTATTATTTGCCTCCTTGGATTATTCCTATTTCTACTTCAACAGAAAAAAAAAATAATTGTGGTCGGCTCGACATTTGGATAGAACTATGTTTAAAGAGTCGCCTGACTATTGTAAATGCCACATACGTCTGGATACCATGGTCTGTCAAGGTTCTGGGTATGTGGTTTGTTGAACACTTCAGGCTTCATGCTTAGGGGTGGACCAGCTCTCCTGAGTGGTGGTGTCCTGTGCCTTGAGAGGTGAAGAAAAGTCTTGTTACTTCAGAGGACACTTCAGGCTCTCAGAGTTTCCATCCCTCAAGGACAGCAATGCCTCAGCGGCCTCCTGATTGAAGGCCACAGAGCCACTAGGAGGAGCTAATGACTGACCAAGTTTACACTCCCCACTATTTACAGCAATTGCCTCCACAGACCTCCCAACCTTGGCGCAGGCTCAGGGTGTTTAATTATTTACGTGATAATGGATGGACCAGGAATTGTCTGCCCTTCAAACAGCTCACTGAGGAGAGCAACTGTGTCTCCTTGTTTCAATTGCGGGTTCTTTTCTGTGAGGAGGAAGGCATTTCATTCAACCTTCCTGCAGACAGAAAGGTAGAAAAAGTGCTGCATTAGCACAGCTCCCAAATGGCTCCCATTTTAAATTAAAAAAATATGCTGACTTCTGGGTTTCTTATGCTTCCCACAAACTCCCGATGTGCAGGAGCCATTGAAGAAACCCTGGTCACCAGGAGTGCTTTTCTAGGTAATGTGGAGAGTCCTTCCCTTTTCCACAGAGAAGATAGTGCGGTTTAAGAAGAGAGAGACTCTGGAGTTTAATACGTGGGTTTGAATCCCAGACCTGCCGTTCCATAGATGCCTACAGTTGTCCCCCATTATTTGCAGGGGACATATTCAAGACCTCCAGTGGATGTCTGAGACTGCGGATAGTACCAAACTCTATATACACAACGTTTTGGTTTTTGTTTTATTTTTTTCCCGTACGTATGTACCTATGATAAAGTTTAATTTGTAACTTAAGCACAGTATGAAATTAACAACAGCGACTACCGAAATAGAACGATTCTAACAATCGACTGTAGTAAAAGTTATGTGAATGCGGTCTCTCTCTTCCACGTTATTTTGTCGTATTGCACTTACCTTTTTTTTTGTGATGATGTAAGATGATGAAATGCCTAATTGATGAGGCGAAGTGAGGTAAATGACGTAGGCATTGTGGCAAAGTGTCGGGCAACTACTGAGCCTCTGAGGGTAGGTCACAAGGAAGATCACTTGCTTCCAGACCGCAGTTGACTTTGACTTTGGGTACTGACACCGTGGACGGCGAAACTGTGGATAAGGGGCGGGGTGGGGGGAGGTTACTGTATCCTTGGATAAGTTTCTTAAATAATCCGTTCCTTTGTTTCTCCATCTGTAAAGGTGCCATATCATCCCGGGGTTGAGGTGGGGATGAGGTGAGTTAGTTCACGTATGTATAAGCAGTCAGGGGGTGCCTTTCTTCTTGGTGAGCTTTCTTTTCCTCACAGCCAAAGGCTTTCCAGATAGAGATTTTCAAGTGAAGTAACAATTTTCTATTCTGTCTTTTCATTTAACAGTTGATCACAGCCATTTTCAGAGGTGCGCCCTCCCACGCCCCCTCCCCCCAAGTTCAAAGGAGAGTAGAAAGGAGAGTCTTTAAGTACTTGATGACATTTTTTTTAAAATTTTTTTTTTTAACGTTTATTTATTTTTGAGACAGAGAGAGACAGAGCATGAACAGGGGAGGGTCAGAGAGAGGGAGACACAGAATCTGAAACAGGCTCCAGGCTCTGAGCTGTCAGCACAGAGCCTGACGCGGGGCTCGAACTCACGGAGCGCAAGATCATGACCTGAGCTGAAGTCGGCCACTCAACCGACTGAGCCACCCAGGCGCCCCTTGATGACATTTTTTTAAAAGCCTGGTGATATCACTAATGTTTGATGTAACTCGGTTCATAATCACGTTTCCTTACTTTTGGCAGGAATTCTAGAAAATCAAGTTAGTTGTCTCAGTTGGCTCATAGAGGCATGAATCCTGCGGTTCTGTGTCTTTGAGTATTTTTTTTTAATCAGTAAAAATAATGAAAGGCATTGTTTTCCAGTGATAAGATCTTTCAAATTTGGGGATTTATGTGGGGGAAATTCTAAATCCTCCTTCTTCAGAAAAATTATTTGGAAGCTCCTGTTATATCTTCTTTATAAACTTATCATATAGTCATTTAATTAGCAATTTCGAAATAAAAGCTTAACTTCTTTTTAAATGATAGTTTCTTCTGATTGTAAAAATAAAAACACACTTGCAGAAGAAACTGTATAACACAAGAAGAAATATGGTGAAGAAAATAAAAATCATGTAGTAATTAGACCATTATGAACTAATCTTTATTAACACTTAGGGCATTGCCTTCTGACAATTTATTTTATAAATATGTGTGTGTGTACATATATATGCACCTGTTAAATTCCAGGTACAATGTACAATCTATTCATTTTCACTTAATATACAGATATTTTATCATCATTATAGATTTAGAAAATATTGTGTTTCGTAATTATACAGCTATGCTTTATTTTACTTACCAATCTTATCTAATTGGACATTGACATGGTTTCTAGCTCATTTATTCTTTTGGCAAAGTAAAGTACGTGACCTTTGCCAATAGACTGCCAAAGTTAGATCCCAGTTATACCCCTTCTAAGCTATATGACCTTGACAATGCCTCAGCTTACCTGTCTATAAAATGGGGACAATGACAATACATACTTTATGGAGTCATGTGAAGATTAACTTAGTCAATTTGTATAAAACATTTTAAAAATAGCCTGTAATAAGCACCAAATCAATGTTAGCTGTTGTGGCTACTATTATGGTATAAACAATAAAGTGAGCAATACATTTTAGATTAGATTTATGATTATCTCTTTAGGATACATTATTAGAAAGAGTATTAGCAGAACATAGGTTTTAGGTGCCATTTTTCTAACTTGTGCACCTTTCTTAAATACATGTGAAGTTTCAGGAAGAACCAGTTTTACCTGCTTGTGAGTTCTTGTAAGCATGTTTGCTTTCATTTTGAGAGTAATGGGCGAGCCACTGGAAGGTTCTGAACAGAAATGAGACACAATCCAGTGTCTGATTTTAAAGGCTCCTTCTGGCTGTTGGCCATTATGATCCCATGGAGGGATTGAGTCTACCAGGGGAGTCCAGATGAGAGGCAACAAAGACTCACAGTGAAGTGGCATGGTCGAGTCAGAGAAGGCTGGATTCTGGATATAGTTTAGCAGGTTAAGCCACCAGGATCTGCTGAGTAGATGTGGGATGTGAAGGAAGAGAGGAGTCAAGGTTGTGTCTGGAGCCATTGGAAGGATAGAGTTGCCATCCACTGAGCTGGGGAAGGCTGTGGATGGAGCAGATTCTGTGGTGAAGATATGGTGCACCTATCTGATTATGTTGTTAAGATACTAAACCCGTAAGAGGAATGTCGAGTAGGATTATGCATGGCTGAATATGTTTTGGGGACTGACTATAAGATTGGGAATTCTCCAAATAAACTACCACATGGAATAATTATAACGTTCTTGAGAAGATATACAACAAATATGTGTTATTTGAACCTTACCTATGTATTATTATTAAAATACAATTATTTTAATAAATTCTTGCATTAATTGTTTTGAACTTAGACCAACAAAATATTATTTTTGGAGGAAAGAAATATTTTAATCATGGACATTGTTTAGAATCTCTGTCTCATTGTAATAGTAAAAAGCAGACCATCTTTCATTCAGGCTTATTATACTTTTCAAAATCTCCACAAATAATGTATTCTTTCTATTGTCCACATCCTGACCAGATTGCCCCCACTGTCCCTGCCCTTTCGGAAGACCGTTGTTGGTAAGAATTCACCTTTGAGGCTCTACTGAGAGCTGAATTTACGGTTAAGTTAATGAATCCTGAGCTACAGGACATAGAAGAAGCCTTAGCAACGTGTTCACAAAAATAAGACACATTAACAACCACTTCCTCTCTTATCAGGTGGCACTAATGTGTTGTAGGCAATGTTAGAATACGGCTAAGGGGAAATTGATTTGGGGAAGGGTTGGCTTGCGTTTAGTGACATATATTTAGTAGTTCTTAATTTTTATTTCACGTGTAGGTAAGTTTTTGCAAATGTCCTGCATTATAATGGCCAGGGTTGCAATACACTGATTTAAGTAGTATTGGGATGCCATGGCAGAGGGCCAGAAAATTCTCATATTTTGATTCTCAGTTTGGACAATATGTGACAAACAGAGAAACAATGTGTAGAAGGTGGAGGACCAGAGATTAGATTGTCAAAAAATTTTTTTTCTGTCATCATTTATGTAAAATTCTAATGGAGGATTAGGTTTTCACTGATACCTACTCAAAATGAAATTATATACTGCCAGGAATTTGCTTAATAATGTAGCATATGGAATTGTAAGCGAACTACACGATGGACTATTTTCATGTATTTCTGTGAATTCAATAGAAATAATTCCACCACCAAGAAGAAAATTGTAATACATTTTCCCCCACATCTCATAAAGAGAAAAAAGGAATTTGGTCTTAAAGTAATGAATAGACTCTTCGATTGTTTGATAATTCAACTAATGAGGAGGCATTAATTATGTAAACACATTGGAAAAGAATTAAATTTCTTGCTAATGTAAACATAAAATACTGACATTGGCAATAAAAAAGCTCAAATATGCCACTACCCCATGAATACCAACAAACTGGTTAACCCGTGCTATCAGTTAGACAGTATTTAAGATTAGCCATTGAGAAAGAGAATTCGAAATACACTGGAATGTTAGCATTCATACATGAAAGAAATTGGACAACAATCCTATAAATATAAATGACATTCTCAGTAAGATGTTTTAAACTTGAATTTCACTTTTTAAATGATCGATACTACCGACAAATTTTAGTCAATCAAACTGAGTATTATTTGTATCTTCTCCATGGAAAATACTAGAAATGATTGCCATATGAGGAGGCAATAACATAGCATACAACCAAAATTATGAGGTAGTGTGTCAGTCAGACAGCAATACAACAAATATGATGATATTTCTCTTGGTTTTCATAATGTTTGTGCTAATTTTCATTTTTCAAGTTTTATGATTCACTTAAAGTCCTTTTTCACCTAAATTAATTTTAACCTTTATACTTGAGTTTGTATTTATAACACTGCATTCCATCACTACCTTCCATTTTGGTTCCTTAAAGAAAGTTGTCTGAGTCTCAAAATCCACATCTGCCCCCTGCGGCCATCTTACCCTGAGGCAGCTTCATCAGAATCCACAAAGCTGGACAAACTCAGGGACTGTGTTGTGTTCCAGAAGTCTTCTGTGGCTTTAGAAAAGTGGGGAGGCATCAGAAGTCCCTGTGTGCTCTGGGTGCTGACTGGGGAGCTTGTCCGGATGAGGAGGCCATGGCAGGGAGAGAAGGCTGAGGCCCACAGCTCAGAGCACCTGGTCCGAGGATTGCGTGGGACTAAGAGCCCCGCCTTGGGGGCCATGGAATTAGTTGGAACCAAAGTGGGATCCAGTCATGGAGGGCAAGATGCTCCTCAGAGCCCTGCCTTAGTGGAGCAATCCAGATCCTGACCAAGCCTCATTGGTCCCTGATCGGTGAGTCATATAAGGCCTCCTTCTTCAGCCCCCAAGCCCATCCTTGAGAGGAGCTGGGAGGATGAAGAGAAACTATTTGATAAACTGAACACTTACCTAGCACCTGAAGAAACAGTTTGAATTGTTGAGTGCCACTCCATTGAGGGCATTCTCCCCCCACTTCCCTGCAGACGTGTGGATGTGTTTGTGAAAGATTAGCGCTCCTACAGGAAAATTCCGGCACTGCGTTTCCTCTGCACGGCTGAGGAGTGTGAGTATGTTTGCAGCCCTGCCTCGCTCTCCAAGAACAACCTTGCTACTCCCTGCGAAGGTCAATAAGGAAAGAAGTAGTAGAATGGCTACATGGGGATGTGGATTATCTGAGATTTTCACCTACTCCAACTAGGCCCCCTTGTCCTAGCAGGAATCGCTCCTGGTTTCCAAAGGCATGCCAGAGACTCAGGCCAGGGCTGCATGCGGTGGGCCCGAAACGCGTCATTTGTTCCAAAGAAGGGTCACGTGATGTGCCTCGCAGAAGATCCCAGCAGTAGTTGGCTAGCTGAGAGGTAAGTAGGGGTTAAGTTACTCAGAAACCCAGGGAAGCCCGTGGGGTCCGGGCAGCTGGATGGAGCCTCTCAGCACGTTCTCATCCAAGATGGCTCCCCTGTCACAGGAGCTGGCCTTTCATTCATTCTCTTTCCGCGATGGTTTTCCTGGATGACACAGGAGCCAATGAAAATATTCATAAGGCCTCTCTTGGCTTCCAGTCTGGACAGAGCTTTCGGTCCCCTACCCACCTGACCTTCCTCCCCACGCACAGGAAAGCCAGAGGCTTCACACAGCTCGACTGAAACAGATACTAAGACGGAACGGAGTTGCATAAACGAAACACCCTAGGATACAACAGGTACTGTCAAACAGCCAAATGTTAATATCAGAGAGATTATGAGAAATTCCTTTTTGATTTAAGCAAGTTCTTTTCTTTTTTTTTTATGGCAGCCAATGTGCTTCAATTAAATGTGCAAAACTGCCAAAACCTGTAGGACATATAAAATAAGGGAGGCTAATAAAGTCTTCAGGTATGTTAGCAAAATCCAACATGTTTGTGCTAACGAATTCAATGATTCGAGGAACTCACACTTCTGTCGTCTCGGAAAGACAGAAATGGTTCACTAGGTGTGAGTGAGTCACTTCGAATGCAAGTCCGGGCGTCCCACAATTTTATGTGCATAAGTGCAGTGTTATTGGAGGAGCTGGTGCGAAGTAGAAGAATAATTATGAGGCCCATCTACTTTCTCAGAAGAAGATTTATGGAGCAATTAATCAATTCACCCCAATGTATTTAATTTACCAAAGGTGGTATCTAAACAACATTAATGGCCAAAGGAGAAGGATTCCTGGTTAGTCACACTCAGCTTGTTTCGAGAGCTTAGACACTATCTCACAAATCAGCAACGGGGTCCTTCTGGGTAGAAACAACCATATTTTACACAGGAACCCCATGCTACGGCATTTGACTCCAACTTTTGCGAGATAAACTTTTAAATCTGCTTGGCTTCCAAGTTGACCTTGGGGTGTCTGTCCTTCAGAAATAAAAATCTTTGCTGGTTATCCTGTTTCCTCCTAAACCCACACCCCCATCCCCAGGTTACACGAACAGTTTTGCTTAAAAAAAAAAAAAAAAAAAAAGGTAAAGAAAAATAAAGAAATCCCTTAAGACAGCTTATGGAAGTTTTACGCTTAGTGTAAATAGGGGGCAAAATACAAACAGAAAAATAGAGGGAGGGGAAGGAGGGGGTTCAAATGCTAAAAAGAAAAAAAAAAAAAAAACAGCCGCCTGAAACCAAATAAAGAAAGCCCTTTTGTTACATTCCCGTGGAAGTCATTTTGTTGCGCCATCTCTTTTGCTATTACACTTAACATTGAGCAGGATATGTATGTAAAAATAGCCTATCGATGATGCTCGTGTAGTGTCTGTATTTATGTCGGGGAGTCTTGCTAAAGGTAAGAAACCCGGTTCACGGGAAAAATGTAGGTGGGCAGGTCGAGCTTGGCCGATGGGAAGGCAGCAGCCAGAAGGTGGACAGCTTGCCCACTCTCCTGTCTCACACAGCTCAAAGCTTGATGCCTATTTCCGCCTCTGTCCTTCAAAGGAAATACCCTCAAGATAAATGCGAGGACTGTCAGAAGTGACACCCAGCGTAGCCATCCAGGTGAGGGGACGCCCTGAAACGCCAAGCCGAGAATAAATTCCTTCAGGGTGTTGTTACTTCTGTGCTCCTGGATTCCGGCCCCAGACAGAATTCTGGTGGGGCGAGGAGGGGCGGGGGGTCTTTTTACCAGCTAAAGACTTAACATGTAGTACCTGTGTGAGTAGATAGGAGCACCATACCCTCGGGAGGGGAGGAGAATAGTTTATATTTTAAGGCGAACAGAGAAATTGCAAGGTTTTGAATGGTGCTTAATGCTGAGAATCTGGCTCAGACCAAAGGCTGCTTACAAAAAAAAAAAAAAAAAAAGCTGGCTTTTCTAAGCCTATTCTTTGAGGCTTATTACTGTGTGACTTTTTTTTTTTCTTTTTTCTTTTGAATAATCTCTAGGACAAAATGGGGATCAGAAAAGGAAAAGGAAACCTCCACAATGCAAACTGGCCCCCGGGAGCCAGGGCTGATTAATGGAGAATTTTATGGCTCATTTGTAGAAAAGGAAATTCTAACAGAGCCCTCTGTTTACTTTCCTCCTACAATTCATATCAAAAAGACAGAAAGCAGAGATGTGAGAGGGTGGGGACATTTTTAGATCTTCGAACACTCAATAGCTCAGCTGAGTAGAGCAAATAGATTATAGGCATCCGAGCATGAGTGAGTCCAAATTACCTGGGGATTTGTTACAAATAATAATTGTCAGGAAATGACAAAATGTTAGCACATTTTCCACGTTCCTTCTCTGATAGCGTAAACCCAAGCTCAAATGGAACTTTGGAAGCTGAAGGGTGGGTTCCAGTCCTTTCTTCCTCTCTCACAGTGAGCGCTGTTACCACGATGGTGGCCTATAGACTTACTAAGGCTGATGTATATTGAAATAGGAGCGTGGGAGCATTTGTGGGTATTCGTGTGAGCATGTGTGGGTGGGTGGGTGTGTACAGGGGTATGTGGGCACACTGGTGCATGTGGACGTGTTAAATCTTTTAGAAACTAGGGTGATGATCCCCACTCAGCCGATCAAAGCCCAGTCCGAGGATGAGCACCGCCCATGTCACCCATAGATGAATGCGCGTTCTGTTCTTGAACGCAACGCTCAGACCTCTCTGATCTGCTTAGGTTTCAGAGATGGACACTCTCTACTCGGTAGCGTAGGCTTTGTTTGAAGTATACTGAAACCTGTGTTTCCAGAGCCCAGTCTTGCTAAGTAATTACTCCATATTTTCTAACTCAGGCACATTCAACTGAAAAGAAAAGAAAAGAAAAGAAAAGAAAAGAGAAGAGAAGAGAAGAGAAGAAAGGAAAGAAAGGAAAGGAAAGGAAAGGGAAAAGAAAAGAAAAGAAAAAAGAAAAGAGAAAAGAGAAAAGAAAAAAAAAGAAAAAGAAAGGAAAGGAAAGGAAAGAGAAAAGAGAAAAGGAAAAGAAAAGAAAAGGAAAGAGAAAAGAAAAGAAAAGAAAAGAAAAGAAAAAAGAAAAGAAAAGAAAAAAAGAAAAGAAAAGAAAAGAAAAAAGAGACCCCCCCCCCCAAAAAAAAAACCCACCTTGTATGAAATAACAAGGCCCGTAGAGCTCACTTAAATGGACAGAGGCCGAAGAGTATACACTGGGGGTTGCACCAGGTGGGATGTTTGCTAGAACCGTCTTCCCATGTGCACAAACACCTGCACACACGTTGTGGGCAGCATAGCACAGAGTTTGTAGCACATTTTGCCTCAAGTTCCCAAGTCACTGGTGGGGACCTGCCGATTGTTTCCTGGAGACAATCCTCCTGGGAGCTTTCTTCCAGCTGTACTTGACCCTGGCCTCAGGGTGATGTCTGGGTCCTCCCTTCTACTGCTGGCAAGTTGTGGTGACACACGAAAAGGTCTCTCTAATTGTATGTACCAGTCAAGTTTCTTTCGATTCTAGGTGACAAAACCATACCTCCAATTAGTTTTAAAAAGGCCAAGTGGACGGGCCTGGCCAGGCTCAGGTGGAAGCACATGTAACTCTTGATCTCGGGGTTGTGAGTTCGAGCCCCATGTTGGGTTGAGAGATTACTTAAAAATAAAATCTTAAAAAAAGAAAAAAAAAAGGAAAGTGGATTTGTTGGCTTTAGCGACTTGGTGTCACCACCTGGTATGGGTGGTCGCGTGCTGCCTTCTACTTCTTAGTTCCGTTTCTTGGGAATTGGCTTTACTCTCTCTACAAGCCACCCCAGGAATGCAGGTGATCAGTGCCAATAGTCAGACAGAATCATCTTCTGGGACAGAATATGTAAATGTTGTGCAGGTCCTTCCTCGCCCCCCTGGGTCACGTGCCCATCCTTGAACCAGCGCTAGCGTGGGGGGATACCTATGTGGTTGGTCCAGCTTTGACCCTCGGCCCTTTCTTGTCTCCTCTAACAAGAGAAGGGAAACAGAAGGGAGTGTGAGCTGGTAAAGGAAAACAACGGCTGCTGCTCTCTGTTACTGTTCAACTCTGCATCCAGCAGGAGATCATTCTTGGTACCACGGGTGACAAGAAATGCGCTGGGAAAAAATTTGGTGACGATGTGCCCAAATCTTTAAAATAAAGTTTCATGTCACAGTCTTTGTGAAAACACGCATAAGAAACTGGTAACAGAGTTGTCTCTTGGGACGTCAACGGAGGGCCAGACGCTAGCAAGGGGACTGATATGTCCCTGGGTTCCTGTCATTTACTGACTACTATCTCACTGTGCCTTTGCATTACTTTTGCAAAACAGTTTAAAAAAAAAAAAAAAAAAAGGAAAACCCACAGAAATGGCCTGTAAGGGACCTCACTTATAGGGGAATACTCAGATACTTGGTGTATAATGTTAAGCACAAGACTATAGATCTCATTCTATTGTCTAGAAATAGTACAGAAGGAGAGGGGAATTAAAATCATGTTTCCACTAATCAAACTGATTAAAATAATGTCTTCACAGAGCATGTAGTAAAATAAAATAAAAAAAAAATCCTAATGAACGTCAAGAAGTTCCATACAGAACCGCATAGATTCTGACTCCTAATTTCTTAAAAATAGTAGTCAAAAAATAGAAAATATTAGCATTGATAGTTTCTGGGTGGTGAGGTTGAAGCAGGGGTTTTATGTTTTTCTTATATTTTCTAATTTCTCTCCAATGAATATTAAACTGTAAGCAGAAAATCATTAACTTAAAAATATGCTTCAGCATAGTGAGTAGCAATTCAGTTTCTGTTTTAAAAAGTATAGTACGATTCTCTTCCTCTACTTTGTTTACTCCTCTCCAACTTTCCATCACAAGTAATAGCATGCAGTGGTTTGACCTCACACTTTGCTGTATGGCATTGTTTCGTTTATTAAGGAGTATTGATTTAATGTGCTTGAACAGTGAAGTACAAAATTAAGGATTTGGGAAAATCTTGCCTCTACCCAACTCCCTACTCTGCCTCTAACTCCAAGGGGTCATAACTTCCCCCTTACCTGAATAATTATGAAAGGGTTTCCCCCTGCCCCCACTTAAAGTAATTAAAAAACTAATCACTTCTAAGAAAATACTAAAATATTCAATGCACACTGGAGTCTTTTCCTGGGAAAGCTTCACAGTGAATGGTTGTATTGAGTCTTTGCTTCTTAACAAACTTGAACTTCAATATTGTAGTATGATTATGGGGCAACATGGGCTTATAAGGGATTTTCATTACTTCTGCAGTCACAGCCAGGGAGCCTGATCTTCCCTCCACATTTGAATGTGACTCAGATTAATTTTGGTGGGAGTTGGGCATGTGTATCTAGGGGAGAATAAACCCCTAAATGTATAATTAGTAATTACACACTTTTCTCTAGGTCTTGACTTGTAGAGATCAATTTTGTTTTTTCCAGTTAAACACAATGACTACATTGAAAAAAAAAAAAAACAATAAAAAAACATCTTTCTAGAGCCAACCAATTGACCGGGTAGCTTTCTCCTATATTTTGGGGGTAATGTAAGGTTTTTCGACACTTCTTTTCCCTTGGCAGTAAGTTTAGTTAGAGGCTGGGACAGAAATTTTCTGTGTGTCATATTTGGCATAAGATAACAACCTGGTCTGTATCCTCCAAAAGGGTATTTGTTGCTATTTGGGCTTATGTGATTTGAAGGGGACTCTTGGGTCACCGTACATTTGTTCATCCTTTATATCCTATAAGACAGAACTGGACTCCTCCGTAGTCTTCCAACTAGTGTGTTGTCAGATTTTGTAATGAGATGCATCATAGATGTGGCTACTAGGAAATCACATACACAGAGGACTCCTCAGATGGCTGGGGCAGATAATTCCACCCAGATCCCCCATAGGGACACATAGAACCAAGTGGCTGTTTGCTTCAACTCCCCCAAGCTTCCCTATCCCATCAGGAAGCCAGAACTGGAGGGGAATCAGCTTCCCCCCAGAGGCTTAACATTCCTCATTTTAAGTTTCCATTCTAGATGCTAATCCAGTGTGAAGAGTATAGGAAAGTGATAATGAGCTCAAGCTTTTTGGTTTCATTCCAATATGGACTGACTCACTCCTTCTTGTCCCATGCAAAGCAAAGCTGTCTGCACTGAATAGACTCAATCAACTAACCTCCTTGATGCTTCACTTTATTTAAAAGATAGCTTTTGGGGTGCTCTGCTTGCCTCCTTTAAGATAGAGTAGATGTAACGTGGAGTAGATTGTATGGTGATGAGTTTAGGTTCACAAAATGGAATTTACAATATTTCTAAGTTACAGAATTCTATTCAGCTCATGAGATCCCATTTCTATGTCAGATAACATAGTTTTGCCAACTTGAGGTAACTCAATCACTTGTGGTTTAAAAGTCACACACTTTTGGGTAGCTAATAAGTCAATTCAGTATGTCTTCCCCCAGTCCTTCTGCTTCTGGGATCGGGGCAGGCTTGCATTGGTCCATGTACATCTTCTGACCTGCCATCTTTCTGAGGCTGACAAACAAGTCTTGTGGGTCCAGTCTCAACATCCTTTACTTGTGTTGTTGTCATTGTCCTTCCTGCTGAGCTCATGCGTGTTGGGTTCAAGCACTAGCTTCTTGCCCCATCACCAGCCTCCATTAGTCTCTGGTCTCTTGGACATATCTGGATCCCTCTTGGTCACATGGAAAACTTTTGTCTCTTTTACCCTACTGCTCTACGGTTGTGGAGAAATGTGAGGCTCCCTCAGGCCCTCCTTCAGTGAGGTGTGCCCAGTCACCTTTTCTCTCTCTTGCAGAAGACCTTGACTTTTCTGAAAATGGCATGACTTTTCCAAGAAAGTTTCTTTTTCCCTAGTTAAATTCTATCCTGCAACCCCCAGATAGATTCTGAGGCTTTGATTCCACAGCCTAGGACCTAGTCTGAAGAGCAGGAATCCCAGAGCACCTGGGTGTCTCAGTCTGTTAAGCATCCAACTCTTGATTTTGGCTCAGGTCACGATCTTGTGATTTGTGAGTGTGAGGCCTGCATTGGGCTCTGGGCTGACAGTGCAGATCCTCTCTCCCTCCCTCTCTGTCCCCCTCAGCCCCTCTCCTACTCTCCTCTCTCGAAAAATAAATAAACTAAAAAAAAAAAAAAAAAAAAAAAAGCAGGAATCCCACCTTAGGCTCTTTTTTCTGTATTCTGTCTCATTCCTTTTCTTCCCAGAGAAGATTCAAGTAAGACAACCATTCCCACACCCTTCTGAATTCTTCCCCACTTTTAGATTTAAAATCTGAATATGCTCTGAATCTTCCAGTGTTTGCTCTTCATACTCAAATCAAGCTTTTGAAACTGCTTGCCCTTGCATATTTGTGGCGAATACCTTCCTTCTTCCCTGGCCATACATCTCAAAAACCCTACTTCCGCTTAAATGGATGGGGACAAAAGAAAGTAAACACACACATACGCACATGCACACACATATACAAGTTTAGATGGATTTCCCTCCTTCATTTCCTCATATTTTGAATTATGTTTGTTCATATTTGTGAATCAAATGATTGGTATTTCATTTCATTGCCTTTTCTTGATCTTATCTGATTATATGGGTAGAGGACGGCAAAAGCAATTGAAATAGTATGCCACAATTGTATTGGAGTGGAAAATCTGTAAAGGCGGACATCAGGCTTCGCTTCCGGGGATCCGGCATCTATCACTTCCCTGGCATTTGATCAGGATGTCAACACCCTTTGGGAACAATGGGTCAGGACTAAACGGCGTTCCATGTCCAGAGAAATTAGTGGTCAGTGTGGAATCCATGTCCAGATTCTTCAACAGCTGCCTCCAAGACACCTAGCGTGGGACAAGAATGCCTCAACCTACATTCTCATTCTTTCCCCTCTGTCTTTTCTACATAAAACACTTCTGTCCAGTCTTTACTAGTCATACGTTCTCTAACACACTCAGTGTTGTTTTCCTGTCTTCATTTCTTCTGCCCGGAATACCTTTCATCTGCTAGCTTTTCAAAAGGCTGCTCAAAATCCACTCTTCTGGGAAACCTTCCCTAAACTCACCCTCTGGACAGTTGCGTTCTTACTCTTCTGTATTCCCATAACCCCCAAGTAAACTTTCATTATGGGATTTATTGCATCATTTAATAAGGGTTTGTTTATATCCCAATACCCCTCACCAGATGGTGATCCCTTTGAAGGCAGGAGCTGTGTGCTCGTGATGCAGGACTTCACGATGAATAGCACAGTGTCTGGCACATAGTTCTGCCCACGATTGGAGAAATGAATGACTCACTATCAATGGAAGTGATCCAATGAAAATAAACAAAATAAAACGAAAACAGGCAAATCTAAAAGACGACTTTGTTCGTATAATGTTTTTCCTACAAATAATGCAGAATTTAATAATCACTGAACCAGAATCTACTGGTGTGAAGGGAATAAATTGTTCACATTGTAGCAGACATATTAATTCTTTGGGGCTATTAAGATCCATTTAGATTTTGATTACACGATTCCAAAATTGCTTGCTAATGTCGTGAGTAAATCAGTTAAAGTTGGTAGAGTAAATCCTCACATTGGAAAGAGGCCAGTTCAAATTACTGAAATGTTAGTTTTTTTATGAAAAAAAAAATGTAGTTCTACAATTTTAAGATCCCTGAACTGTCGGGTATGCTTTCATGAATAAATAATACTCATTTGTAATTATCCAAGGACATTTCTGATAAGTAAAGGGACACTCTACTAGTTCAACCAAATCAGGAAAAGAGTTTGTTCTTTATAAACAATCTCCTGACAATGTCATTTACACAATATTGCCTTGCTTGAAATACTGTTTTATTTTTGCAACAATGCAAAGGTAAATTTTAGTTCAGTGTAGTTTAAATCAGACTAGTTTTCTTGATAGCAGGTTATAAATGAATGAGGTTTTATTCTGTCTGATGAAAGTCAACCTCCTTTACTCTTACATGTTCTCTGCCCCAAAAATGGTTGTGTGAATTTCCCCCTCCCCCCGCCCCCCACTATAATCAGCTGTGTCATTTTGGGTTGTCCTCTCTGATCCTTCGATGTAATCTGTCTAAAGTGAAATCTGATAGGCCACATGTCTGCATTGAACTGTTCTGTGGTTCCCCATTGCCCTCAAGAAAAAGTTCAAGATTCGCAGCTTATTCTAATAGCCTTGGTGTCCCCTTCCCGCCTCACCTCTCCCCACTCTTCCCCCGAATCTCTCGCGATTCCTCAAAAAGTCCTCCTGCCTCTGCCTTTCTTGCTACCAGTGTGAGAGGCCTCCTGGCTTTTTCTGCACCTGGCTACCTAGTGTACCTGTGTCAGCCCCGACATCACCTCACCTTGCTGCCTGGAAGGCCCACTTTACTCCTCGCCCCCCAGGTCTGTGTTAGATGACCCACCGTATTCCCTGATAGAACTTAACCACACTAAACCCAAGGTTCTCTTTTCCCCAGCTGTTTCCACTACCAGGATTGGAGGTATTTGAAAGCAAGACCTTTGTGGCATTCACCTTTGTATCCCGGGTGGCCTGTGACTGTGCCTGATCGTTGTAGGTTTCAAGCGTTTGTTGAATGAATAAATGAATGGATGCCTGCAGGCTTTAAAGAATGAAGGTATCTTTAAGCTTTAGCTCCACGAACTCTGGTGATCTCAGACTCCTCTTCACCTAGCTTTTTAAAAAAAAAATTTTTTTTAATGTTTACTATTTATTTTTGAGAGAGAGAGAGACAGAGTGTGAGCAGAAGAGGGGCAGAGAGAGAGAGGGAGACACAGAATCCGAAGCAGCTCCAGGCTCCGAGTTGTCAGCACAGAGCGTGACAAGGGGCTCGAACTCACCAACCCTGAGATCAGGACCCAGGCTGAAGTCGGCAGCTTAACGGACTGAGCCACCCAAGTGCCCCGCATTATTTTTATTTTTACTTTTATTTATACTTTTGAAAGCATCACTTCTAGGCCACAGATTTTCCAAGAAGTTAGTGGTTAGTCTTCTCTCGAACGAGGGCTGGATTGGGGAGTTAAGCTATCCAGTGTTCTTTCTCTTTTCTTTTTTAATGTTTATTCAAACACTG
This sequence comes from Neofelis nebulosa, assembly GCF_028018385.1. Taxonomy (NCBI): domain Eukaryota; kingdom Metazoa; phylum Chordata; class Mammalia; order Carnivora; family Felidae; genus Neofelis; species Neofelis nebulosa. The sequence goes on from NC_080783.1 coordinate 16,924,018, forward strand.
AATGATGGGAGGCTCGATCTCAGGAACCATGAGGCCATGACCGGAACCAAAATCAAGAGTCGGAGGCTCAACCTACTGAGCCACCCACGTGCCCCTCCAGTGTTCTTTCTGACTGCCACACTGCTTACGGCAGGATGCATTCCTTATCTCACTTCCCGTTTTCCCGGAGGCGAGGAAGGAGCAGGTTTATTACACATTTTGCATTATGGTGATTCCATGCAGGTTTGTCCTGAAATTTTAGAGTCACTTAAGCCAAGCTGATTGGTCTTGCTCCTAATCCTATCATTAACCTATAAACCCTTAGGTGGGTATGAAAGGAGGTGGACTGAGCACACAACGGGGTCAGGAGAAATGAGCTCACGCTTAGTAGATAGAGATCTGGGTTTGTGTCTAAAGTGATTCCACCCCTATTGGCTGTTTTGTCCTGACCAGGCCAAGGAACTTCTCCATACTTTAGCATGCTTGCCTGTGAAATGGACACAGCCCCTACCTCAGGCTTCTAATAACGATCACAGGAGGTGTGAAATTGCATGGTAAGTGACTGTGTTCCCTTACAACCCTGTGTAGACCTTGCTGAAGATAGGTTCACCAGATACAACGCTTCCTGACTTAGAATGTAAGCTTTTTCTCAGTTCAGAAGAAAACACAATCTCAAAATTCTTTGAGATGTGAAGGCCATGCACACACGCAGGATAAAGTCCATGGGATGAATGTACACTAATATTAAAACTCAGACTTAGTGTTGGTTATTCTATCCTTACGGCTTCATTTCCTGGGAAACGAAGGCTTATTTATTCTTAGATGCAACGTCCTTGGGGAGAAGGAGGGCGCATTTCATTGTTAGCTAATATTTACAGGGGATTTATAAACTGTCAGCTGAGCTCTGCTCAAGAGGACAGGAACCCGGGATTTGCAGGATGAGCCTGGGATGCCAGGAACGAGCTGGAATTTCTGGTGAGGTAGGAGGGTCCTGGGAGCAGGTGACAGGGTCTGGACTTAGGAGGAATCCCATCCTTGTCACTCACTCTCTTGGCCAATAAAGCGGTTCCACGGCTCTGCTTCCGATTTCCATATCCGATTTTGGATGGGTCTGCGCTAGGGTAAGCTGCTTCTTGGGAAGTTCACGAAAGATACTTTCTCTTCAGGAGACGGCTATTGTAAAGAACGAAGAAGGGGGGCGCCTGGGTGGCGCAGTCGGTTAAGCGTCCGACTTCAGCCACGTCTCGATCTCGCGGTCCGTGAGTTCGAGCCCCGCGTCAGGCTCCGGGCTGATGGCTCGGAGCCTGGAGCCTGTTTCCGATTCTGTGTCTCCCTCTCTCTCTCTGCCCCTTCCCCGTTCATGCTCTGTCTCTCTCTGTCCCAAAAATAAAAAAAAAAAAAAAAAAAAAAAAAAAACGTTGAAAAAAGAACGAAGAAGGAACCTCATCTTCCCTGGGTGGACTAAATACTCCCTGTGTCTTCCTGAAGCCTGAACGATCCTACTATTTCTCAAGAAACATTCTGAATTAAGTTGACTCTTCGTAGAGAGCAATGAAGAGAAGTCAAAGAGCTTACAACGTTCTTCCATTTGGGGCCCTGAAATTCGTATTGTTTCCAGATCCCTGAAGCCTCACCCAGGCAACTTTTGCAAGAGGAACAGCATCGTGCTGGGGGCAGAAAGGGCCTGTAGCAGCTGTGGGCCCTCCCATGGCCTCCATCCACCACGTCGCGGCTTATTCAGCAGCAAAATCATCCTGCTTCAGAGTCAGTAGCGACTCTAATATCGCCCATGTGGGACTGTGCTAGGCACTCCTCTCTACGTGTGCTACTCCATGTAATCTTTGCAGCCCCTCTATAAGGTAGTACTCACATTCCAATTGTATGGGTGAGGAAAGCACAGCTCAGAGAGACTTAGAAATGTCCTCAAGGTCACATGGCTAGTTAGGAGTCAAATTTCAAACCGAGGTTCTCGTGTCCTACAAGTCAGAACGAAAACCCCACCATCATCAAGAAGCAGGGCACCCGGCGCGATTCTGAGCTATTAGGAACTAGTCATGAATGTGTACTTTCCCACTCTGGACGTCTACAATGTGAATAGCGAGCATGATGCGGATAAGCACCTGAAAAACAGACAGACGCCATCCAGACACAGCATGGTATTACATCGCTGGGCTCCAGACTTGCGATTCTAGTGAAGGACTTCCTGGGACAAGGTGATCGGTTTTTCCTTCCCAGCAAATAAATAGATAATGAAAATAACGAAGAGCGGAAATGGAAAAACCAACCCTTTTGAATAAAAGTAACACATGCTTATCATTTTGAATATATCAAAAATAAAGAACAGTATAGCAACAACAAAATCACCAGTAATCCCACCAGCAATCAATAATGTGAATTGGTTTTGCATAGCTAATATCATGTTGTACTGACAGTTTTTATTCAGATCTTTTTATGTTGCTATATACTGTAAGCATTCTTCCATTTTCTTAACAGTTTTTGTAAACAATTTTTATGTCTTCATTTTTCATTATGTGGCTGGATCATAGTTTAGTTAGCCTTTCTCCTATTTTTAACATGTAGGTTGTTTTCATTTTTTCTCAGTTTTATAAATAACACAGTGAAGAGCATTTCTGTTACTTTTAATTTTGACATAATTTCAAATTTACCGAAAAAGTTGCAAGAATATTACAAAGACTCCCCCCCATGTGCTTTTACTCAGTTTTATCACTTTCTCTCTGTCTCTGTCTCTCTGTTTCTGTCTCTGTCTCTCACACACATACACACATGTGCACACACTTTTTTTTTCTGAACTATTTGAGAGGTAAAAACTATCCTTCTCCCCCTTGAACATGTCAGTGCATATTTCCTAAAAATAAGAACTTTCTCTTGCGTAACCACAAAAAATATTCAAAATTTGAAAAGTTAATATTGATGCAATACAATTATATAACTTACAGTTCATTTGTTCATTTTCAAAATCTTTTTTTTTTTTTCAGAGATCGAACTCAGCATGGTGAAGAACACTTTTATATGTGACATTTTATTTGAATTTGTGATGGTCTCCAGGCTAGATTCCTGAATGAGAAAATGAAGATGATTGGGTTATTAAGCATAAACATTTTTATGGCTGTTGATATAAATTGCTGAAGGTGGTGACCATCTGGCCAAAAATCTAGGAAAATACTTACGAGACAATGTAAACTTTAACTATGATCATTAAACAAACAGACAAACCTTTGCTACTCTCTTAATTTCTCCAATTACCAATGATTAGAAATATTTTTCTTTGTGTTTATTAGCCTAGCATGTTTCTCCTTTTATTAGATATGTGTTGCCTTTTCTGTTTTTCTAATTATGAATTTAAGGATTTTCATATTTATTTTATACGCTCTTCATATATTAAAGATACTATTATCTATTAAACATATTTGATAGAAAATCATTTTGTTCAGTCATTTGCCTTTGGATAATTTCCTTTTCAATATCCCATGAGCATGACTACCGGGACTTTAAATATTCACCTAGGGATGAATGTTACTTAGACACAAAGAATAAATGAAAAAAAAAGTTTAGAAGCAAGAATTCTAGAAATGAAAAAAAGTTTCCTTAGTCTCAATTGGAAATAATCGAGACTGTGATCACTTAAACAGGAAAAAAAAAAGAAGAAAAAGAAAACACTATAGGAAAAACTCAGGATGTGGGACCCAAGAGGCCTTGAAAAACAGTACACACTGAATCAATGATTACTCTGCTGTGTATTATGGACCTGAGATTCCCTACCTGCAGAATGGAATGGCTTTGCCTACCAAACAGGGTTGATGCCCTCATAGTATAAAGTGATAAAATAATTGTATATGCTAGGGATAGGAAAAATCCTCTGGGCTGTGTTTAAGTGTCACGAGGATAGATCAAACTCAGGGGAAAGTTCTCTGGGTGGGCAAGAATATAAGTGGGGAGTGTATTGAGACTGTCCTAAATCTATATGTGTGAATATTATTGTATAATATCCCCATAAAAGATTGTAACTAAAGACATAAAGGACACTGAGTAGAGAAAAATACTCAGAGCCAGTCGTGGGAATTTGGGAGGGAAAATTTATAAGGGATTTTCAAAGAGTAGCTAAAGGGGTCTTAAGCAAAACCAGGCAAACAAACATACTACTTGAAAATCATTGATTGATTCTTTATCCATCATCTAACAAATATACTATTATGTATTTTATGTATCACACATTCTCTTGGTGTTGTAAAGTCAGTGAAGAATAAGATAAATAAGACCCTTTCTCTCCTGGTGTAACTTACAATCTAACTGGGAAAATGGGAAATGTTCTATTATACATCATTGAATTAGTCGCACTCAAGCTGGGAAGGGAAATACTGGGCACAGTAGGAGCTTACAAGAGGGGACCACTTCTAACATGGGATGGGGTGGAGCGAGTTGGAAGAAGGGGTAGCATCTAAGAGGATTCCACAGAGAAGAAACAGGCAATGCTCTGAAACCATACTTCAGGTTATACCAAGGGTTAAAGAAAGAAATCCAAAATTTGAAAGTACATGAAATGCATTTATTCACTTGCTCAGTAAACTTAGGAAGTATCTATCATGTGCCAGTTTCGAGAATATAAAAGACATGGTTCTTAATTCCAATTGCTTCCAGAAAACAAGGACTCCACTCAAGGCTGCACGAGACACTCGTTTCTTTTGGTGGCAAGGAGAGAAGACTTCCGTCTGGTCCGCACGTGGTCTCAGGGAAAAATGCAGGGAAACTGGTGCCAGGAGTGGATACACCAGCAGGCAGCGAAAACACAAGGGAACAGCAGAATATTCCTAGAAGGGAGGGTGTATTTGGACTTGGAAAAAGTATGATCAGCACCAACAAAGCCATATGGAAAACGGTGTGCAGAATCTGGGCAGAATCCTCAGTTCCAACTGTGTCCAATCTGTGGCCCATATACAAACCTGTCATAAACCCAGTCCTACCTATGGCTCGATCCAAATTGCAAGATTTTATTTCTTCTTTCTCAAAACCATGGAGCAGGTCAAGGAAAGGAAAAATGGAGATATGACCTTCCACATTGACACTGTCCTTTCTGGCTATCTGTGCAGCTCACGGAGGTAGGAGCCAGGCTGCAGAGTCTCCCGGAGGCAGCTCTGTCCCTGAGGACATCCACGGGGCAGGCTGAAAGGTGCGTCAGGAGCTTGGAGGTTAGGAGAAGGGGAAATGTGGGGTCTGCAGAGAGCACAGATGTCTTGAGTGTTAGATCCAGAAGCCAAGGAGCCGAAGATGAAATGGTTAAAGAACAGCTCATTTTAAATATAAATAAAATAATATAGAGTCTAAGTATTTTCTGAGCCAAAAATGCAGTTGCGAAAAGCAGATTTGGTGCTGCACTAAATGTTTTAATTTTTTTTTTTTTTTATATGCTCCACATTAGAGCTTGAATTTTCTCATACCTCCAAGGCATAGTCTTTTATGGCTTTGGAGATAAAAGATTTACATTTAAATCATGCTTTTCCCATGCCATGTTGTAACAATAGCATTTTAAGTTCTACTGTTCACTCAAAGGTCAGAACACCTTTTTCTTTTCTTTTCTTTTCTTTTTTTGTCTACATACACTATCACCTTAGCCAAGTGAGCAAATCCTTTTAGCTCTGAATACCTGAATTTTATTTATACTTTATGTAAAATGAAAGCCAGGTGCCAAGAGTTTCACAACAAAATGGAAGCAGGAAAGTCACCCCGGGCTTGTGAAAAGCAGGGATTGTATATGTCTTCTGTTAAAGGCCACACGGACCACCAGGTGACTGTGTTCGGGGCTGGTAGGCTCTCCTGAAAAGTATAAGGTTGACATCCAGACATCAAGACACTTTTGGCTCTCACTAGTGCCTTGAAATTGGTTAGCTTTACAGTCCCTGATTTTTCCTTTACTCTCTTTTCCTGCCATAAACAAGACAGAAAAAGGAAGAAAAAAGAATGATTTCCTTACTGCATTGTACTTACAGTCAACAATAATGTATCGTACCCTTAAAAATTTGTCAACAGGATGGATCTCATATTAAGTGTTCTTATGGCAACTAAAAAAAATTTATATATTAAGCATTGTTTGGAAATGGGACCATGAACTGTCTTGTCATTATCGTTAACTCACATTCCAAAGTCCATACGTGGGTTGCTGCTTAGACTTTCATAGTCATAGGTCCCGGTATTAAGAAATGTGGGAAGCAAATCTCACAGGCAAACAAATGGACTTTTGCCTTTTATTCTGTAATTATAATCTCAGTCTGTGGTTTCAAAATTGCACCTATAAGACAAAGTGGGAAGACAGCTTGCTTCTGATTCTGAATCTGAGGTGAAATGTCTGTGAGGGGCGTATATCCTTGATTTTTAACCACACACAGACTTGTTCTCTTGATCACCTGCAGGTGGAGAGTAGACCGAAGAATGAGGATATGTTTCCAAAAGTCAAGGAAGAGTGAGTGCCCACCATTTTAATTAAAATAGCAATAGTAAAGAAGCCCCAGAACAAGTCATGTCACATCAAAGGAAAAGAAGGGTCATTTTTCAATTTTATTATTTGTGTTTTATTAGTCTTTGTGCTTATTACTATTTTGTTAACAAATAAGACTTGAGGAGAGATTTTTAAAGTATGTGAAGTTTGCTGCTTCCATTAATGTGAATGTATAAAATTCCTCAAGTTCTAGGGCATTCTATGGCTAAAAATCAATGGCAAATTAGACATCATTCATCCCTTTAGCTTCAGTAAAACGTGGTTGCAGAGAGAGATCATTACTACCTGAAGTTAGAATTTGACCCATAATAGTACTCCAACCTTTCTTCTAGTCTAGCATCTTCCAGTGACCTGTGTTTTTTGTTTTTTGGTTTTTTTGTTTTTGTTTTTGTTTTTGTTTTTTTTTTTTTTTTTGAAAAAAAAAATCTGCTACGCTAGAAAAGGAAACTGCTTTGCCTACTTTGGGCAATTGGTGAGACAGCACTTCATCTCAAAGGAATGCGGAGGGAATATTCAAACTGTAATGTTTTAGGGGCGCCTGGGTGGCGCAGTCGGTTAAGCGTCCGACTTCAGCCAGGTCACGATCTCGCGGTCCGTGAGTTCGAGCCCCGCGTCGGGCTCTGGGCTGATGGCTCAGAGCCTGGAGCCTGTTTCCGATTCTGTGTCTCCCTCTCTCTCTGCCCCTCCCCCGTTCATGCTCTGTCTCTCTCTGTCCCAAAAATAAATAAAAAACGTTGAAAAAAAAAAAAAAAAACTGTAATGTTTTATAGGCAAAGAGATTCATGAGGACCCAGAAGGTCAAGACTGTATTGATAACCCAGTCTTTTTGGGGTAATACTGTCTAGAAAAGTCCAGTGAAAATATTCTTTAAGAACTGGTTCTGGTCAGACTCACCCCATAGAGTTATCTACAGAAATCATTATCCTTTCAGATTAGAGAAAACTTTTATTTATTCTGAGTTGCAGAGTATTACCTGGGGATAGCCCTAGGCAAACCATGAAGTGACAGAATTTTGCCTTCAGTATTAACTGACCTTCTCTACTCCCCACTGCCCCTCTCCTTTATTCCCCATTTTCTTACCTGCCCTTCTACCCTTACCAAGTATCTGGGGTTCTTGAGGACTCTCCTTTACTTTTCCCTGCTCCAAACTCATTATCAAAAAGGCACCCAACATGTCATTTGTGCTTGAGTGTAAAATTAAATGAATTCTATTTTCTCCCTTTTGCTTTTTTTTTTTTTTTTGGATTTGTTATGTTTTCCGATTTCTACAGACATTGAAACATGAGCGAGTAGTAAAAAGAAATATTTTCACCATTCAAAACAGAAGATTTGATGGCACGTAGAAATCATACTTTCTATAGGTCGCTTACTTATTCTGGCATAAATTCCCCAGAATAACTATTGTTTACATTTTGTGGCATCACAGGAGCCTAAGAAGCATCTATGGTATTGATCTAACCCCAAGATTGCTTAAGAAAAGTCACTTATTTAAACGTCAGTGACACACACTTTCCCAGTAACCAAGGACAGAGCCCCCGCATTCTTAGAGGGCATATCAATTGCACAATCTTTACCCGACCTATGAGGATCCCCAGAACAGAGCAGGAGAAGTAGATGTAGGTTTCGTTGTTGCCGTTTACCTACTATCGCACTGGTGTCCAACTGTCTTTCCATTTTGAGTCCATGATTATATGTAGGGGAGAGCATATGACTTGGCAACTCAGATTATTCTGTTTCACTGATACAAACAGATGGGTTTCTGAATGGTCATTTGACCCGAATGAGAGTCCTCCTCTAGGATTTGGCTATCCATTCCTAAAGGCACTGTCTTTGGTAGAATAGCTGTGAGGATGATGAGAGCTTAGAGCTATCTGCAATCATTTCATGAGCAACGTGTGCTAAGCATGAAGCCAACACAAAGCAAGGCAGAACTGGGAGATTGGGAGACATCGGTATCCTAGTGTTGTTTCAGCCTTTGGATGTAGTCGAGCTTGAAATCAGCCACAGCTCTGGGCTCCTCAATACATTCTAATCTCAAATGCTTGTGAGTTGGGTTTTTATCATCTGTGACCAAAGAAGTATTGCTTAACTGGGAACATCATCAGGGGACACATCCATGAAGATGCCAAACAACTGATTACACCAGGAGACACAGAACAGACACAATTGCTGAAGCCAAACCCAAGGTGACATTGACGCTACGCTTTGGTGAACGTCTGTCTCATGACAGATGATTGCAATGTTACAGACACATGACCTGTTCCACCCCATCTCCGGCTCTTCACTGATAGGTGATTCCTGATTGACACTAGAAACACATTCCTAGAGTGGACAGCAAAGTCGAATCTGACACCGAGCTATTTTTTTTTCCTCCTCGGTTGTTTAATAGCGCCTGATTGAGCTGGTTCCTCTTTGTCAAGTGTCATTCAAAAATCACCCAATTGTTGGTCCACCCTTGCTTCATTGTTGATGAGAATGCCATGTGGGCTGGAAGCAAAGCCTCGCTGAAATTTGTCTATTTTACATCTGTTCCTGGCTGGGATCGTAATGAGATGTATGGCATAATGAGATGTGTGTCTGTAATGTGTAATGAGATTCTTGATTCAAGTGTCTAATGAAGCCTATAGCCTAATGAAATGTATAGCATAATGAGATGAGTGGCTTGAATGTATAGGATTTGAAAGCCCTTTTAGGAAATATCATTAGGCATGCAGAATTTTCTCCCATCTGCATAAACCCCACCCACATTTCTTTGGGATTTTTTTAGTTTATAGTTTCTCAGGCTGTTGTCATTATCACCATGAGTACTTCCTATGACAAAAGCTAAGAGAACAGAAGCCCTGGCCCTCACCAAACATGATGGGTAGACTGAAAACAGCATAGGCATTTTTACTTCTTGTCAAGAGAAAATGATATTTTTGCTTCTTTCTCTTCACTGCCTTTTTTAAAGGTAACCAACTAATATAAATGAGGTATTGCTTAACAAAAAACTTAAAACTTTGTGACTTAAAACAGTAAGCTTTTATCACTGCCCATAGTCTACAAGTCAACTGGGTGCTTCTGGACTCAGCTAGATATACTCCTATTTTTGCAATCAGCTACAGGTCAGAGAGAGCTGGGCTGGGCTTTCCACATCTTTGGAGGTCATCTGCCTACAGGCTTGTCTAGGAAGATGCTGGTTGAGGTTGTTGGAATCTCCTCGATTTGGTCTCTCATCCTCTGGCCAACTGGCCATGACTTAATCTAAAAGCAGGGTCAGGAGATCAAGAAGAAGACAGAAGGCCTCCTGATGCCTAGGCTCCAAACTATCACACCACCCATTCAATCATATTCATTTGAGACAAAGCAAGTAACAGGGCCCGTCCAGAATCAAGAAATAGGGAAATTCTGGGGCACCTGGGTGGCTTAGTTGGTCGAGCATTCAACTCTTGACTTCAGCTCAGGTCGTGATCCCAGGGACATGGGATCAAGCCCTGTGTCCTACTCCATACTGAGTGTGGAGCCTGCTTGGGATTCTCCCCCCTCTCCCCGCCCCTCTCCCCTGCTCACTTTCTCTCTTTTTCTCTCTTTCTAAAAAAATAAAATAAAATAAAATAAAATAAAATAAAATAAATAGCGAAATAAATTCCACTTCTTAATGGGAGGAAGAGCCAAGTCATATGGATACAAACAGCATGAACACAAGAAAAAGGGAAGACTTTTTGCATTTATTCCTCCTACCAACTATAAAGTTGGGAACATATTTGCACACCCCCTTTTGATCTTTCTACACTAACAAAAATTTTTGAAGGGGGCATATTTATGAAAAATGGCTTTTCCTATAAATGTAAGAAATTGCACAAAGGGCAGTGATATTGATAGTGAATGTCCTAAAATCATTTGGTGCATTACACTGAACCCCCATTACCAATGGGTTGACAACAGATCTTCTCAGCAAATGAAATAGGCTAAGTACAATCTTCCTGGAAACAAACAAAAGTGCTAATACAAATTACCCCCAATTTTCCTTTCAACATTTGGGACATATCTCATAGTGGACTGGATTAGGAATCTATCTCATCTCTGAATTAAAATCTACTGGAGATTTTTCCACTTTTTCATGGATTTGCTTTAAATGTATTAAAGATTGCATTGTGCCAAGAACTACTGGTGATTAACCCCAGGCATGAGGTGTATGTTACATGAACTGGCCCTAAAATTTATGAAGAACTACAGAGTTTTAGCAGTGTGTATCTCATTTGCAATAGCCTCCTGGATGAAACCCAGGACACTCTGATTTGAAAATTTATAGGGACTAGTCTATCCAGGAGTTTAACAGACAGTCTGATTTTTTTTTTTTTTGTTTTCTTTTAACATACCCTAGCCAAGGTTTTATCTCCTTTCCAACTCCCAGATTGAATATCCATTATCTTTCAAGATGCCATTACCCTCAGATGCCTCAGATTTATTTGTCTAGCGATTTTATAGAATAAAGGCCTGATAGGGTCCTCTTTAAATACACATCCTAACCACATTTTAGAAATCATCAGTTGGTCCCATCATTTCCTCAACTTAAGATTATTCTTTTCTATTGCATGGGGATCATAAATTTCACTCCCATGTGCATTTTACAATTATGAAAAGGAATGAATCAAACAGAATATTCGAAGATCAGAACTTTTTTTTTTCCAATTTGTTTTCCAGCTGTGCTTTTCTGTCCATGGGATCGTTCTCTTAGGAGCATGCAGGTACACATCCTTGTGCATTTGCTCAATACAAGCATGTGGATGCATTCATGAATTGATTTGTTGATTATTTCAATGAAAATCTGACATCAATCTGATTAACCTGACCAGCCTCTCTTAACCCTAGCTATTTCTAGATGAGTATTTTTCTTTATGCCTCTTTATGTGCCATGAAATATTTAGGCATGATTGTTTATCCTCAAGCGGATAGAATCTAGATCTTTCTGCGTTATCTAAATGATATAACCATCAAGGACTAGCGGCTCCTAATTAAATCCTAGCTGTGCCTTTACATAAAAAGTGACCGTACAAAATGAGAGCAAATCGAGGTAGTTTTATTTTCATAAGGGTCCATTCCAGTCTAAAAGGTTCCCTGAAACACTTCTCTGAAATGCTCTCTGAAACACTTCCTTAAGTAAGATCTGCCTTACGTAAGTGAACTGCTTACACTAATCCAATTCATCAGATCGCTGCCCGATCTCCACTTCACCATGCACCGTGATGAGTCACAGGCTTAGTAGTATATATCTCCCAAAGTTCTGTGAACCATTTCACTTATGTGAGTGGCCAAACCCACATATTATTCTTTGTGTAATTTTGTAGCGATTTTCAGGACCAGTCTGTGGGCCGCTTAACAGATGCACACAGAAGTCAAACAGCCGAGCTGCCAAGAGCCTGGGCAGAGAATAAAGACAGGTGGGGAAGGAGGTAAGCCCTGGAAAAATCCACTGGTTCCAGGGAAGCTGGTGGACATTAGCTATGGAAAAGGGAGAACTTACAGTAGGTCAGAAATCTTCTAAACAGATCATCTGCAACAGTTAACCTGGAAAGCTTGATAAAAATACAAACTTTTGGATCCCATCAACTCTATCTCATCAAAATCTCCAGGGAAGATCTTTAGAAATTTATATTTTATCAAATTCTCCAGTGATGCATGTACATGTAAAATTTGAGAGCCAGGGGCACCTGGGTGGCTCAGTTGGTTAAGCATCTGACTTCGGCCCGGGTCATGATTTCCTGGTTCCTAAGTTCGAACCCTGCCCCGGGCTCTGTGTTGACAGTTCAGAGCCTGGAGCCTCCTTCTGATTCTGTGTCTCCTTCTGCCTCTGCCCCTCTCCTGCTTGTGTTCTCTCTCTCTCACTCAAAAATATATAAATAAACATTAAAAGAATTTGAGAACCTGTGTTCTAGCCTTGGAACATTTCTAGTACCCAATCTATGTAAAATCATCACTATATTCCTGTGTCTGGCAGCTTGTAGATGATTATCGAATCCATGAAGGAACAATAGAACAAACAAACCGTGTTCATACCAAAATCAGAACCCTACAATCTGTTAGTGATCCAGCTCCAGGTTATAAATGCAGGAAAGCAAGACAACGAGTCGATAAGAGATGCCATCAACGAAAGCAAGTCTGATGCTGAGCCAAATGCTATTAAAGTTGGTGGCTTTCTATGTACTACCTGTTCCTTCCCATGTTCCACCTTTTTTAGAAACCAAACGGCGTTCCGTGGTCTGGCTCCTTCTGTGGTCTAAGTGCGTGGATGCTCTTGAGTCGACACAGGTAAATCTTTTCAATTGCATAGTTCAAGTAAGACGGAAGACAAAGTAGGTATTGTCACGGACTAATACAAAAACACAATAAACACAGCCATCGCTTTGAGGAGCTGAGGTTTGGAAAGGTTAAGGCATTTGCCCCCGTTTACACAGCTAGAAAGTAGAGGCGGCGATGCAGAAATCGGGTTCGCAAGACAGGCCAGGAAACCACCTCTCCCGATGCTAGTTACTTCCTCTCACTTTTAGATGGTGTCGAGGGACGTGCGTTAGGTTGGGATGGGTGCCCCCTCGACTCTCTTCTGTTCCACAACCAGGGTTAGCCTTTGCACCCAAAGAGGCGCAGGGAGGCTTTCCCCCAAACAATGAACTGTCCCCCAAGACACTGACCGTGCAAAGGCAGTTGCAAAAAATGTCTATGTTAAAAGCAATTATTTTCTTTTAATATTCCTCCATTTCATTCATTTACAGCTCCTCCAATCTTCTCTGTAGCCCTGTTCTTACGCACACTCCATTCTTGTTTTCAAAGAATGACAAGTGGCTGTCATACTCGTCATACTCAATCAGGTTATGTCACAGCTTAGCCTTCCCAGGCTATAGCACGTTTTCCATTCAGCTGGTTATTATGTGAATGGATTTTTATTGTTAAAATCGGTAGCTGGTTTAAAAATCGTGTGTTGGTTTTTAGTGACCTTGACACACCCTTTAACAGTCACAGAAACGGGGGAAAGCCCATACTTACTCCTCAAGAGAGCTAAGCCAATCAGCTTGGAATCCCACTTCAGGTATGATAATAAAATAATCCGACTGAATGCAGTGTAACATAGGTGATTTTCCTCCGGTGTATGCTTTCCTACGTTGATCCACTTAAGAGAAAAATGATAGAGACAGTTGCTAAAGTCAAACAAAACCCGAATTGTGATCTGGGGTTAAACTGCCAGGTGACAGAGGGAAGCCGCTGGCTGTTGTTTAAAATAGTGGTTTACAGCGGGAGAGTACAATTTCTCAGAGAAGGTCTTATCAACGTCAACGTCAGGGAATTTGTTGGCTCTGCCTTTTGCTTTTAGCAAACATGTGCATTACCTTCTCCTCGTCTGCGGCAATACAAGATTGTATATTTTAATTCGTCTGAAGCTTTACCACAGAGTCTATAAATATTATATAACAAATCTGAGCATTACTACTTTCTTGTGCATTCAGGATACATCTCTGTGATCACTATAATCAACCTAATTGGGCAAGACTCCCTAAGTGAAGGCAATAACATTTGTTTACTTCATTGTAGGAATGTGCTCACAGCCTGGTACCACCACATTTAAATTAGTTTTTATCCAAAACAGAGAGAAATGCACCCTTCAGTCAACACAGTCTGTTAATTTGAATGTGTTTAAATTAACTGTGTGCATGCCCGTAGGAAACTCGGAGCAGCTCTGTTCTTTGTCCTCTTGAGAGAGGACTCGGTGACATTCAGACCTTTCTCTTCTTTCACATTTTTGCAGAGTGAGGAGAAGAGGGAGCCCTCGTCCATTCTCTGAGGTGGCTGGTCACACGGCCGAAGTACCCCAGGAACCACATTCCTGGTTGGAACAGGAGCAGCTAAAGGATTTCTCTCGAACGTTGCAATAAAAACATCATGAAAAAGTATAAGATTGTAAGTGGGGGGGGGGGGGGAGGCACAGTTGGACAGGTCTAATCCAAACAAATATGGGTTATTCGTACCCCTTTTGAGGGAATCCTGTCCTAGTTGTATGTGGTACTTTGTCTCTCAGAATTAACCTCTCAACGCCAGATGCTTCCCTCAGAATCACTGTGGGTTTATCCCCAGAGAAATTACCACATTTCCCCCCATTCCATTCCTCACATATTTCTTTGCCCATTGCTTTGGCAGGTGTGATTTCTACATCAAATCCCCACACACTCAACACAGGGTGGTAGCTCCAGGTAGGAAATCTGGAGGTGAGGGAAAGGAAGTGATTTGAGGGGAGTTCAAAGAGTCTGTTCTCTGTTTCTCTGGCTACTTCTCCTGGAAACATTCATGTGTTATGTAAAGCACATGTATTATTATTACCAGTGTTATTGTTTGAGCAAAATCTTTTATTATAAGACATCTTAGGAAAAGACAATTGCTCCATCAAAGAAAGAGAGCCAGAGCTGCCCCAGCAGGAGGGGCAGGAATGTGCACCGGATAACCTGCCCATACTCCTCCATGTTGGGGAGGCCATATTGCCATGGATGAGAGGTGAGGCGGAAACGCCTTTGGAGCAAGAGAGGTGAACAGCTGATGTCTCCAGCCTGTGCTCAAAATACTCCAGGAAACACACACACACAATGAATCAAAGTTACCTCCTTGCTTTCATATGCAGTTTTCAGGAAGGATTTCATATTTCTTTTGTCTTACTTTCTCTAAAGCAACTTCCTGGTGCCCAGATTTCCCCTGGATAAGTTTACCAAAATGGCTGCCAGAATATCGCACCCTTTGTGTGACATACTGGCAGCCATTTTGGTAAGCTTTAAAGGAAGCCCACGATCTTATCATCGTCTTTCCTGTCCCTGCCTCAAGTAAGCCCAGCACAAAATGGCACCCATTAAACGTGTGCCGAATGAAGGTCATACCACATGACTTGCTGCTGGCCCTCTCTGAAAATGTTAGCTACCAAAAAAAGTGTCTTTAAGCGATAATGTGGACGCTAGTTGTCTAGGTCCCACCAGTGTGAGAAGTATTATCTCACAGAGACAATAAAACCACAGTAACCCTGTGGTGGGCTCTTAGTAGAACACCTGGAATGTCTCTCACCATTTCTTGTCATTTTCGTGACATTCCTGGGGCCTCTGACACATAAATTTAGATATTCTGATAACCACAGCTCTCCTCCTTTTTATAGGATTTCTTTTGTTCTCCAGCATGGCCCCTTTTGTTGACTTTTATTTGTCATTATTTTTAATGTTTATTTATTTTTGAGAGAGACACAGAGAAAGAGTGCAGTGGGGGGAGGGGCAGAGGGAAAGGAAGACACAGAATCTGAAGCAGAATCTGAGCTGTCAGCACAGAACCCAACGGGGGTGGGGGTGGGGGGGGGCTCGAACTCATGAACTGCAAGATCATGACCGGAGCGGAAGTTGGATGCTTAACCGACTGAGCCACCCAGTCGCCCCCGTTTTGTTGACTTTGGCCAGCAGCTGATCCCCTGACATATTTCTTGTCATTGCTCACAATTCCCTGGTTTCCTGATTCCCCTTACGTGGGTCTTTTTCAAGTGTCCACGACAGTAACCCAATTCAAACTTATTGAAACAAACCTAGGAATTTATTGATCTGTGTACTGGGAACATGTATTAACAGATAGTCTTCAGGTATAGCTGGATCCAGGAGTTCACAAATGCCACCAGGACTCTGTCTCTTTCTCTCTCTTTATACTCTCTATGCAAGGACAGTCATGAATGGCCAGTGGCAGCACCAGACTTCTCTCTTTTTGGCTTCTGAGTCTTAGAAAAAGTAGATTTTTTTCCTAACGGCTCCGACAGAAACGTTCTACTGAAGAGTCTAACAAGTCTGGCTTGTACCACATGCTCACCCTTTACTGATTATTTTGTTTGAGGCATCTACATTCCGACTGGGTCAAACAATTGCTATTACAGAAAGTGGATTTAGCCCCACCTGACCCACACGGAATGGGTTCACTTCCACGAAAAAAGGGGTCCTGTGAACAGAAGAGGGAGAGTAAGAGGGGGTCAGAGAGGGCAGACGTGTCTCCATCACCATGCTGCTCTGATGACATCCTTTGATGCGTCTGAAGTTAAATGAGGTAGTTTTTCCAGGTAACACAATGCAATGGAAGAAAACGTCCCTGCACAAGCGACGCCTTCTTTTACCAGCGGTGGATGTGAAAGAGGAACTTTTAGAGACATGGCTAGGCTAGCTGTCTCTCCGTAGCATGTCTCCCAAGCGCTCTGGCATAATTGAGTCCTTGGCCAGCAGAGCCAGAGGATTTGAGGTGTGAGCGCACCGTGCCGTGCTCAACAATCACATCCCGACCTTTGCCTGTATTCTGAGTTTTTACGCTTAGAGATTATTTCCCTCCTCGCAAATTCCTTCTCCCAGGGGAGGTACCCAGGGAGATCCCAGTGACGAAGGAATCCAGCCCTGGGTACTGGCTGTCAACGTCAGTATGCTGTGTCCATTCGTTGCCCCAACTGTGAAGTTCTGTGGACTTCTCTAGCAAATAGACGGAGCCTTCACCCTCTGCTCAAATGTCTTCAGTTCAGAAAGCCTTTCCTGGCCTGACCTAAAACAGCACCCACCCCACTGGCTGTCTAAATTCTAATTGTGCTTTATTTTTTTCTCATAGCACTTACTTAAAAAAAATTTTTTTTTAACATTTTATTTTATTATTGGGAGACAGAGAGAGACACAGCGTGAGCAGGGAAGGGGCAGAGAGAGAGGGAGACGCAGAATCCGAAGCAGGCTCCAGGCTCCGAGCTGTCAGCACAGAGCCCGACGCAGGGCTCGAACTCACGGACCGTGAGATCATGACCTGAGCCGAAGTCGGAGGCTCGACCGACAGAGCCACCCAGGCGCCCCAATAGCACCTATTTTTATCTGAAATTGTATCACATCGGCTTGTCTGCTTATTAATTTTTCATGTCCTGCCCTAGAATATAAGGAGTAGGAAGGCAGAGAATTTTCCCGTCTCGTCCTCTGCCACATCCCTGTGCCTAGAAAAGTACTCGACGCATCGTAGCCATGCACTGACTGCGGGGTGTGTCAAGAAGTAGATGAATGAGCAAACAAAATTATAGCAGCTACAGATGTTAGGTCATAATTCTCGGACCCTTATTACACACAAACATAAACACAGGCTCAGGAAAAAAATGCAACTGGCAATTTTTAAATGCATGAATAAACATGTTTGTAATAGGCTCCAGACCATGTCCTGCATTTTGTATCATGTTGGTAGCTTTGCCTCTTCCCTTAATTTCCCTCTGCTTCACTTACTGGTTTTCAATTATTTCTTCAGAATGGTGACTAAGCCGACAAGGTTGTATGAGAAATGAAATAGTGTATTTTGATGCGATTTTGCTACGTAAAGCCGGGAAGAAAAAAAAAAAAATGGGTAAGTTCAACTGTATAGGACATGTATATTACATCTGTAGAATTTTATAAAGCATTGGCCTCTAAATAAAACCTAACAGAACAGAGAAGTGACTTTCTGTCTTTTCTTCGTACGTTCTCACCACGCTGCTGTCAGGATGTTAATTTTCTGTCCTTAGGAAGGTTTTATTTTTAGATTCAAACTCCTCGCTACAACACAGTAAAAGGTCATGGCCTCAGCTTGCTGTTTCCCACCAACGAGGGGAAATTAAAATCAAGACGGTCCGTTTCGTGACTTCATCTCTCACCAAATTCCTCCTGCCCCTTTGTCTTCGGGGTGCACGGAGGCGGTGGGCAGGGCAGAGCCAGGAGGAACCAGTAGCCTGTTCTGGAGACTCTGTTACCCCCTCGAGTGCAGTGGGAATTCCTTTCTGCCCGAGTGAAATGTCTAGTCCATAAAACCGGTTAGTAAAACATACTGTAATTTGGGGGTTGGTAATACGGCCTTCATTTTGACAGAGCCCGGGCTGACCCCCAGCATTACGTCATGAACAGATGTGAATTAATCTGGAGGGGTGGGGTGATTAAAAACTCATTCAGAAAAAAAGAAAACTGAGTCAGAGAAGGTCTCCCTTCTTCTGTAGGTTCTAGGGAGTAAGGTGTGTTTAACCCTGTTAGGTCCCAGTGGCCTTGGTCTCCCAGTGACCGTAACCTGAGAGTCACTTTCGTCTCTCTTGATACGTAGATGCTCCGGTAACACGCACAGAGTAATGCTTTCTAAAATGTGTGTTACAGGGACGCTGGGTGGCTCAGTCGGTTAAGCGGCCGACTTCAGCTCAGGTCATGGTCTCGCGGTTCATGAGTTCAAGCCCCGCGTCGGGCTCTGTGCTGACCGCTCGGAACCTGGAGCCTGTTTCGGATTCTGTGTCTCCCTCTCTCTGTCCCTCCCCCGTTCGTGCTCTGTCTCTCTTCTGTCTCAAAAATAAATAAGCGTTAAAAAAAATTTAAAAAAAAATTAAATGTGTGTTACATGTGATTAAGATACCTGGGAACCTTTTACATTTAAATATATAAGAATGCTAATAGCTTCATGATTTAGGGCAAGTCAATTAAGAAACTCAGTGTTCTGGTTTTTCGTCTGCAGAATAGAAACAATTATACCTTAGGTATAGTTTTATTAGGCTAGAAAAAATACGTTAGGTGTGGAGTTATTGTGAAAACCGAGTGGCAATGACTGTATGAAAGTATTTTTCAAACTAGAAAGCACTATAAAAATATTACCAGTAGTTAGTATTAAGAGCTATGGGAAGGCTAAAATAATGGCCATGACAGTATTATAGAAAAATTTATTGCTAGCATGTTTTTAAAAGGTTATGCTCTACTTTGGATTTTTTATAGTTTTTCAAACTATATTCATAGCTGTGTTTCACTATAGGCCTAGATTAATTCTTCAATTACTTCGGTAACCAATTAATATTCAGTTGTAGGAATAAAGGTAGAAAGATAGAGGAATAATTGAAATACATTTTTCATGACTTAATTTTGGGTATAGACCAGATATTAACTGTGAATTTTTGCTAATCTTGAGATCAGATATTTTAAGCAGAGTTCTCATAAAATAAAAAGTTATTTGCCTACAAAATAAGCAAAGCGCATGCCAGGATAAATTATAAAGCCATTCAACTGATGCCGCTCTACTTGATTATTTTGCAAGTGAAGAGTATCCAAATAGAAATGGTCCCTGTTTAGGTACCATTTTGGAAAATGACGTCCATCATCCACTTTGGAAATCAAGACGGTGAGTAGATACAGCTTTTCACCATCCAGTTTGGGAGCCTGTTCCCCAAAGTGGTTTCTTGACATCAGAACATTAATAAACTGTAAGTCATTCCTCATAGAGTCGTTCAGCAAATATGTCAGGCACTGGTCTAAGTACCGAAGGTATAATGGAGAACAAATAAGAGATTGGCCCTGACCTCGTGGGACTTATATTCTAATAGGGGAGAGAATGTATAAACAACTACGTAAAATAAAAAAAAAACTATAATGTTCTCCATCAAGTCACCCACAGGGGTGATGAAGTCAAAAGAGAAAAACATCCAAGGGCAATGGCAACTTCATGGCTCAACAGTGGCCCAAGGGACATATAGCTCTTTGGAGACACAGGTCAGTGACTCTCAGTATTGCTGTGATTCTTTTCAATTAATTCTTCTGTTGACATTGTAAGTTTTATGAGCTAAACAGACTGCAACTGACATATAGAAATCATAGCAGTCGAGTCTGTGATTACCTACCAAGCCTTTGTCCCTGTGACTCGGATGGAATCCCCAGGGTCACGAATGTCCTCATTTGAGGCTAGGTGTTCTTTAGTCACCGCTCTTGTCCTGTGCCCTCTGTTGTCCCACTACTGTATCCAGAAATAATTAGAGTCCCACCCTAGTCACGCTGGCCGGTTTCAGCCAGGTTACTGCTTGCTGCCATCGCTGCTGCTGCTAATGACAATAGATGATGCTATGATGGTACTTCCGGTGTCCCAGGTAGTATTCTTAAGCACATTAGATAAATAACACATATCAGAGCTTGCATATTATGAAGGTCACTCTCAGTCTCCAAGTATAAAATAGCTCAAAGATTAGCCTTTATAATGAAGTCTTAATCAGACCCTTTTTTTTTTTTTTTTTTTTTTTTGTTACTGCAAGTATTTCTGTCACTACCTGTAACTACACAGCTCTGCCTCCTAAGGTTTTGGCAATTATATACTTTCAGTGAGTCCTAGATTATCAAACCCAGGTAAATGCATGTACTTAATTAGGTTTCCTGAGACTAAGTCTATATTATATGTATTCTAAGGGTTTGAGAACTTGTTTAAAAAAAAAGTTATTAAGCTACTAAGAGTGTTACCAGTCAGCTAGAATCTGCTCTAAGATTATTGTCTAAGAGTACCTCCCAGTCCCTCATATGGTCCCTTCTCTTAATTTTTACTGTTAGAAAAATTTATAATATGTTCAAAACTAGAGAAAGCCCGTAGAGCAAACACCCACTCACCCATTACCTGGCTTCAAGAGTTATCGATTGACAACCGTTTTGTTTATCCATCTCCAACATATTTTAATGTAATCTTACCTTTAGAAAATTAGTGACTGATGATGTTTCCAGAGGATGTAAGTCTTTCAGGTGATCAAGAACATAGCGGGAGTGGGAGCGGGAGGAGGGGGGAAGTGTCTGGATTGATAATGTAGAAAAGGGGAGCATGCACAGAAAGAAGCGTATGGTTTGGGGCGCCTGGGTGGCTCAGTCGGTTGAGCGTCGACTTCACTCAGGTCACGATCTCGCGGTCCGTGAGTTCGAGCCCCGCGTCGGGCCCCTGTGCTGACGGCTCAGAGCCCGGAGCCTGTTTCAATTCTGTGTCTCCCTCTCTCTGACCCTCCCCCGTTCATGCTCTGTCTTAAAATGAATAAACGTTAAAAAAAAAAAAAAAAAGAAAGAAAGAAGCGTATGGTAAAAATAGAAAAAGCACTCACAAAGAAAACAACATTTGAAGGTTAGAGCCTATTAAATTACAGCTACAAATTCTCCACCAATAAGTGGGGTTTATTTTCCATCTTCTGAAATTGTGATTTTTTTTAAGCCTCAATCTATAGAATGCGGTGGAAGGGATGCTGTGGAATGTGGTGGGAGGGATAGTTCTGGATCTAACAAGTGAAGAGCATTGGAATCTTCCACATCGTCCCTCTTAGAACACTCATCATTGGGTTACTTGCTCTTGGATCCCAGCCAGCAGGCTGGGGAATCCCAAGCCATATGGAGAGGCCCCTTGTAAGTGTCCCAGGGGACAATCACAGCTGAGTTCCCAACTGACGATCAGCATCACCTGCCAGCTATGGGGGTGTGTGTGGGCGGCGGGGGGAGGAGGTGCATCTTGCTGTCACCAGCCCAGTCGAGCTCCTATCTGATATCCTGGTGCAGAAGAACCACCCAACTGAATCTCTCTACCCACAGATTTGTGAAAGAGAATTTTAAAAGTTGCTCTTTTAAGCAACCAAGTTTAAGGGTGGTCTGCTCCATAGCAATAAAGAAAGAAACAGAGTTGGTACTGCGAATATGGTGCAGCCGTGACAAAAAAATAAAAAAATAAAAAAAATAAATAGATGTGTGACATTGGCTTGGGGGTTAGTAGCAAGTGGAAGCTGGAAGGGCCTTGAGACTCGGTGACAGCAAGAAGTACAGGAGGAAAATTGTCTTGGGGAGTTGGAGAAAAGAGGAGCTATTTATGTACTGGTAGAAAATAGGGAACGTGTTGCCTGTGATAACATGGAAGAAAAGGTAGTTAATGAACGAGTGGATCCGGCCGAAGCTATTTCTGGGAAGAATGTTGAAGGTTACTTATTCTGTTGGCCAAAGCAAGTCAGAAGGCTCGGATTCAAAGATGGGAGAATGGACCCATTTCCAAGAAAGAAGTGACAAAGAATTGTGGCCTTTGCTGATCTACCATAAGGGGGGGGGGGGGGTTGAAAGCTCAAGGGTATTTATAATCCTCGTAGGCCGTGTGAGGAAGCACAACCATAACATGGAATTCTGACTTAAGAAGCATGAAGAAGAAAAGGGAAGTATAAAAAATCCGTACACCTTCAATAGACTGATGTGTTGATTTAATCCTTAATTAGAGGAGCTCACCAATTCTGCAAACCCACCCTTTGCTTCTTCTATTATCCCTGAAAATAATCAAGTGGGCCAGCCAGAAAAGTCACAGGCATAAATAGGAAATTTGCCCCCGCGAAGACAGAACAGACCCATTTCCTTGCTGTCCTGATTTTGAATTCAGCAGCGAGTCTGGTTTTCCCCTTAAACAGAACTAAGATCCGCATCCAAGCAAATTACTCTGCTCTGCTTTAAACAAAAGAATGTCATTGTGAAGATATAGGCTGTTTCATTTTTATCACAGGAAGAGATGTTAAGGTAGGTTAATGTCTCCAGAAATTATTTATCCCGGGAAATCTCCCGCGCATCACACTAAAGTAGACTGGGAATGAGAAGGCGTTAATCTGAAAGAGAGAGCAACCGCTGTCTTCCTCAATAACAGGAAACCATGCTTACAGCGAACCCCCCAAATCCTTAGGTCTTTTGGGTCTTTACAGATACTGATACTTAGCAGCTGTGTTCTATTATGTTGCTCGTGTGTGCCCCAAAGAGGGTCACCATACCTCTGCACACGGTTTTTATGTCCGTGATATTTGGAGGTTAATGAGGAGGTCCTGGGGGAAAAAAAAATACACAGGGATGCTGGTGAAATTTACATGTAAACATGGCTATCTTCTCCCATCTCATTCCGGTCTCCTTCACTTTCTCTGCAGAGAGAGAGAGGGGACACCCTAGAAGCTGATGCTGGAGACCAAATCTAAACAGGTCAGGGAGGGAAGGGGCGTGGGAGTGAGGTGAGGAGAATAAGCGGGGGGGGGGGTCTACCTGCAGGGACAGATGTGTGCCTCTGCATTAATCTCCTAAGGGGAGAGGACAGAGAGCCCTGACATGACTTCTCGCAGCTTCATTAATTCAGGGGTGGAAGAGGTCTTTTATTCGGCACTCCAAGAAGTTCCAATTCGCTGCCTCAATTTGAGAAACCGCAGGCCAGTCCCTGCATTCAGAAAAGCAAGCTTCGAGAGGACCTGGAACACTGTAAAAGTTGGTAGACAAACTGCTAAGCCACTCGGTCAGTTTTCCTAACTTAGGTTCCTCGCTCCACACAAAAAGACTAACCGTTTGCCTACCAGAGGATTCTGGTGGGGGTCCCCGCCCGCCACGTGCTGAGGCGACCCGAGGTCTTCCGTGCTCTGGGGTCACCATCTTGTCTCAGTCACACCCAGGCTCAGAACCCGGCCCAGCACGTACCTAAGCACAGATCTTTCTATATAATTGGCTTCCTTGTTCCTCTCCCCGTCCATGGCTTTCCTTTTCTTCATGTTTCTTTCTTTCTTATGGTAGTAACATTTCCAGAGTGCAAGAAATCTTGATTGTAGTCATGGTGTTCCCCTCTAACTCACTGATTGTTTTTAGCTTTTTAAGGTTTATTTATTATTGAGAGAGAGAGAGAGAGAGAGAGAGAGAGAGAAAGAGGGACAGAGAGAGAGAGCACAAACTGGGGAGGGGCAGAGAGAGAGGGAGGCATAGAATCCAAAGCAGGCTCCAGGCTCTGAGCTGTCAGCACAGAGCCCGACGAGGGGCTCGAACTCACAAACTGTGAGATCATGACCTGAGCCGAAGTTGGACGCTTAACCGACTGAGCCACCCAGACGCCCCCTTCTAACTCACTTATACTAATAATATCTGGTGCTAGTAATCTCACCATCCCACCTCCCATTTTCTGATCTATGAACTGTGGGGTTGGGGCTTTACTTCTAGAGCTAATATCCTATGAGGCTGGCACACAGGGTGTGAACACTCCCATGGCCCCCAGTTTTCCTTAACCGTAGCCCGAAAGGCATGTGCAGTAGATGAGTGTGGCTTCTTTTCTCTTTTTAGCAGTGTGTTCTTTGTTTTGTTTTGAACATGAAAATAATTAGTCCAGATGAATAATGTTTTTAAAGAAAAGTTAACTGGAGTGTCTTACACAGGAACAAGCTGGTATTTCTCCCATATGTTTTCTATTTTAAGCCAAAAGCCCAACAACGGCACATAAACCATTTGGACATGGAATTACAAAAGCCACTGAGAACAAAAATTTCCCCAATGTATCACAGCCATACAAATATCTGTTATTAAGTAGCAGGACTGATCTACCGTAAGCATTAGATGACTGACTTTACAATCTCTCACCGGCTACCTTGGGTTTGGTGGGGTTATGGATGCGTTTGAATTTGGCTAGGGAGAAGTGTGGGAGACGTTGCTTTTCCATTTACAAAGCATGGTTAGCTCTCATCTCGAGGAAATGCGCTCATGGATGACTGTTCCCATGGGCAGTATTATCAACACAGAAAAATCAGTGCCAAAATGATGAGTGAATGTTGAAGCTGAGGTGGCTATGAAACAAATACGACTGCATATTTCCATGGTCTTGTCTGGGAGAATGTAGTCAAGGCAGAAGTTCCATTGAGAATGTGCTTATAAATGTTTGGTCCAGCACCCATCTGGATGAATAAGCATCACGTTTCTCCCCACGCAAGTCTTTTCAGCTTTGTGGTTGTGATTATTATTTCCCGTTCACCTTTTCCTAGATTTCCAGGCTGAAGACATAGGCCTAGACGTTTCCCCAACCCCCCCCACCCCCCCACCCCCTCCCGTGCAAAGGATCTGTGACTCTATCCCTGAAATGTCTTTTCTTCTGCCTCTTTGCTTCTACTGGTCCTCTCTCACCCCCCTAATTTGAGTCTACACGCAGAAACAACTCCCCACTGAACATGCTCTGTCTTCTGTAGTCCCACAGCCCTTTGTTTGCATCTCTCCTATAATATTTATCAAATGGTGCCACGCTTTGGTTTGGTTTGTATTTTTGTATGTCTTACATCCCCATCGGATCATAAATAGATGTCAGGCAATGTTTGCTTTATGTTCAATTTTTTCCACAGCATTTAGCTCCGTACCTTGTACAATGGAGCCTCAATCTAGTTCATAAATTAGATTAAAAAGCTAACAAATTATTTCTCTAGGCCCAAGAAGCCTATGGGACATGATGGGAGTAGCAGCAGGATGAAGAGTACAGAACTGGAAAACGGTAGTAAGACTAATAATGACAATGATGGCACCCGTGTTGAGTGCTTATGGATTCTAACCCCTGTCTGCATATATACACGGCACCTTATGTGCATACAAAAAATCATTCTCTTCTAAGAGTTAATGCATAAGGGTGGTATTTCTTCTTTTTTGAAGATATTTACCTCATTTTGCAGATTAAACAAGGGAGGGGCAGAGACGTTAAAAGCCCTGTGCAAAGTCGTGTCGCCTAAGCATCAGGATTTAATTCCAGAAAGCCTGACTGCACAGCCTAGCATACAACAGGCTCTTTGGTGCTTCCGTCTCTCTAAGTGTCTCCTCTGGACCACAGAGGGAAAGCATGTCTTAGGGTGTCCCTCATGCTCTGTCTTCCTCCTGCTCCTGTAAAAGCTCTTAGACTCCCCGACTCTTTAAGTGACCACCCTGTAGCTCTCATAAGAGTCCTCCCCTGCTGCCCCAAATGCTCGGCCCTGGGCCTTTTCAGGCCCTCAGGATTGGACAGGAAAGTTGGGCAACTTTGTCCCCAGGATGTGCCACCAGGGCTCCCCCTGGCACTGGGCTTCCCCATGGAGCTCACGGGCTGGTGGGCAGGGACTCTTAGTATACAACTAAATACGAACCAAATATCACATAGTGATAATGAAGAATGAAAAGTGCAGCAGGATGTGGGAAAGGGGGTGAGCTCGGGTGGTCAGAAAGGGAGCCTCTCATAAAGTGACAATTAACATAAAGCGAGCATATATAGGGAACCCTGAGTTTTTAGGCACAGCTACTGATTAGATTATTTTTAGTTCATTTGGATTTCGCTGTCTTAGGAAGAAGAGTCAATCATGCTAAGCTAGAAGCTTAGAGATTGACTACTTAAAGAGTGTGAAAGACCCCATCAGGGCTGATGTGGGCAAAGGCAGGAACCAGAGAAGCCTTTTGGGGCACAGCTGCCAGCCCACGCTCTGAAAACCTTTCCGCCTTGAGAGGCTCTCTTTGTTCCTCATCCACGTCCCAGGGCCCGGGACGCCAAGCTCTTCTGGGGTCTGAAAACGACTACTAGAAAAGGGACTGAGCCAGGCAGTCACAGACAACCCAGCATGCACACGCGTGCACACACGCACATATCCACAGACACACTCATAAACCACACACATATCCGCATCCACCCACATGCACAGGCACATATATACACGCCCAGATGCGTGCGCATGCACACACACACACACACACACACACACACAGACTGCAAAATCTTCAAGGCCCTTCATCCGGTTTCCTAAAATCAAAGACTCCTCCTGGAAAGGCACAGATACATACACACGCCCATGCAAAATACACACATACAATCGAGAGTCACATAGACAGAGACATAGACATACAAACACACACCAGGAATGAATGCGATCTATCTGGTTAGGGATATTTTTAGAGCATCACATCAACGGGAAATCTCCGAGTTTTACATAGGAGGTAATTTGAGACTTTTAGCAAGCCAAGTGGGGGGCAAGGTGGAGACAGGAGCGCTTTCTCAGCACTCTTGTGACCACCCCCCCTGCCCCCCGCTGCCTCTGGCCATCACCTGTTCCACCTGTGCCTCCTCTAGATCAGCAACTTTTCAGTTTGATTTTCTGACAGTGTGGGTCTCAGCTTAAATCCCTAGAAAAGACACTTCAGGAATGTATTTTTTAAAGCAAATTCCAGTCTATTATTAAAACACCTGTTCAATCTTGAGACCATTCCTGACATATGAGGGATTACAGGAGGGAGAAAAAAAAATGGCAGTGCAATTTATGAGTTGTCTCACAATTCAGTTTGGAGGAAACTAATCCCCTGCATTTCCTGTCAAATAATTAGGAAAATTGATAAAAGTCATTCCCTTCGTATTTACAAAATTACACCAAACGCAACAGACTAATTTCTTACATGTCACCGTTTTTAGAACAAAGCAGGAAGGCAGGATGAAAGAATTGATTTCAATGCCATTCCCTGCATTTCGCCTCTGACAAGAAATTCCTTCGACTGCACGCTCAGTCACGGACGTGTGTCCATTTCAGAAAAGCTCAGCAATTTCTGTCTCTGCTGACGTGGTACAAGGGAATCCACACATGCTTTGTTATTTACCTTAATACACCTTAGCCCAACTCTGTATTATCTACAAGCCCCTGCAAGGAAACAGAGGGCTCAAGCCCAGCAGCGTGAGTGCCCTTGCCTTCTTCCCTGTGTGCATCAAGTCCATTAACAGACACAGCCCAAGAGCATCAGCTTTAGGTCAATGGCTTTTAAAACAAAGATTCTATACCACACAAGGACTTTTCCCAGAAAGGCAGAGAGATGATACAGAAAGTTGGATAGGGGAGGCATGTGCTGGAAAGTAAGATGAACACACATCAAGTTCAATTATGAAACTCAATCCTCCACCCCCACCCCTGCAAAATGGAGCCACCCAAACTTTTTAATTTCCTAGAATATTTTCTATCTTCTCCATCCTTCCTTGCTTCTTTCTCTTTGCAGGTGCTTTTTTATGTGTTTCATGAGACATGAACTTGTGGCTAAGAATTGTATCATAATATAGATGAAAAGAAATATGTCCCAAAGGATTGTGACTGGGCTCGATGTGGGGACTCAGCTGATGAAGAGGTAGGTCAGAAAACTAAGTGATGTGATAATGTTCGAGACTGCAAAGATCCCAGGCTTCGGTTGGAGACATAAGGAGGCCAGCCTTGAGAATGCTCATTAGGAATTGACTTGCAAGGAATTGGAATCTTTGGAGGAGAAGAAAAATTAACTCCATCCTGGGAGGACAGAAACTGAGGGAAAGGAAAGAAATGAGTTAAAAGGGTTGACAATATAACTGAAAGCACTTTGCAGATATCAACCTCTCAAGTATAGGTATTACGTTCACCATGTACTCATTCGTTTGTTCAATCAACAAACATCAATTGAATATCGACCCTGCCATGCAGTGTGCTAGGCATTGGAGATATAACAGTGAACAAAATTGACAAAGCCCCTGCCTTCAGGGACCTTACATTCCAGTGGGATAAATAAGCAATAAACATTTACATCCATTTTAATAAAGTGTTAGTCACAGATGCTACAGATGTTATAGAGAAAACTGAAACCAAGGAATGAGCTAAAAGATATGCTATTTTATTTTATTTTATTATTATTATTTTTAATTTGTTTTTACATTTATTTATTTTTGAGAAACAGAGTGAGACAAAGCGTGAGCAGGGGAGGGGCAGAGAGAGAGGGAGACACAGAATCTGAAGCAGGTTCCAGGCTCTGAGCAAGAGGTCAGCACAGAGCCTGATGCGGGGCTCAAACCCACAAACCGTGAGATCATGACCTGAGCCGAAAGTCGGACACTCAACCGACTGAGCCACCCAGGCGCCCCAAGATAAGCTATTTTAGATAGCGTTGTGTGCCCTGAAGGGGAAAAAGAAAGAGGAAGGGGCCTGACTTGTAGCCTTTGCTGATTTTGTGGCGTAAACACTCCCACCATGGCTGATTTAGGCTACTAACACGCCATCACTGAATGCGGAGGTGGGACGAGATGGATTGACTCTTGCAATCTGACACAAGCCTGTTCAGCATACCTCTAGTAAACAGAGAAGGCTTCTATGAAGAGGTGGCCTTTGAGAGGGAACCCGAATGAAGCCAAGTACTCAGAAATGCAGATTGATGAGAGAAGGATATTCCAGACAAAGGGAAGAGTCATTGCAAAGCATAGGGGCAGGGCCTTGCCTGATGAGTTTGTGGAACAAAAAAGAGGCCAAGGTAGCTGGAGAAGAGGGAGCAGGAAAGAGAGGCAGAGCCAAGGTCATGAAGTGCTGTGTAAAGCACCCTGAGCTCGTTGACCACTACTCCAGGTGTGGTGGGAAGTAATGGAGGGATTTGAGCAGAAGCAAGAGCTAGTGGGACTTGTGTCTCAAAAGGATTCCTCAGGCTGCTCATGGAAACCAGAGTATAAGGTTGGGGGCAGACGGGAGCAGAAGCGGAAAGACAAATTTAGAGCATTTGTCAATTATCTAGACAAAAGCCGATGGTGGATTGAATATGAGGGATAATGGTAAAGATGGGGAAAAGTCATATTTGGGATCTATCCATATCTGTCTATTTATCTATCTATCTATCTATCTATCTTTCATACACACATACACACACACATGTATACATATAAATATACATTTATGTATACACATACATGTTTACGTATATATACATGTATATACATTTATGCACACACATATAAATTATACATTTTATAAATTTGATATATTTTCAATAAATAAAAATACTTTTATATATTTTAAACAGCTAAAAATAAATTTTTATATATTTTCTACATTGCAAGTACATTTTAGATTTTGTATATTTTAAATACATTGTATATATTTGATAAATTTTATATATTTCAAAATAGTTAAATTTCCAGAATTTAAATATACATCACCAGAGGTGATGTGACTTGCCTTCGGTGACACACAGAGGAAACGGTAAGGCCAGGATAACGCCAAAGCCACGTCAGCGCTGGTCAGGATGTGATGCTAATGGAAAATAAAGCAGTTTTGAACCACGGGACCCGAGGACGAGCCGGACTGGTAAGACATTTGGGAAATATTTTGAAACTAGAAGAGGCAGCATTTGTTCATGAATTCGATCTAGAGAGCAAGAGAAAGAGAAAGGTCAGTGATGTCTCCATAGATTTTTATCTGGGCATCTGGGCTATAGGCTGGCCATAAAGTAAGTTGGGAAGTACTAGGGGAGAACATATTTATGGGAGAAAGCTAAGCATGTCACCTTGGATACGCTAAGTGTGAAATGCTTCTTCAATAACTCCAAGGAAGGGGCACCTGGATGGCTCAGTCGGTTCGGTGTCCGACTTCGGCTCAGGTCACGATCTCACAGCTCGTGGGTCCGAGCCCCGTGCTGGGCTCTGTGATGACAGCTCGGGGCCTGGAGCCTGCTTTGGATTCTGTGTCTCATTCTCTCTCTGCCCCTCCCCTGCTTGTGCTCTGTCTCTCAAAAATCAATAAATGTTGGGGCGCCTGGGTAGCTCAGTCGGTTAAGCGGCCGACTTCAGCTCAGGTCACGATCTCGCGGTCCGTGAGTTCGAGCCCCGCGTCGGGCTCTGGGCCGACGGCTCAGAGCCTGGAGCCTGCTTCCGATTCTGTGTCTCCCTCTCTCTCTGCCCCTCCCCCATTCATGCTCTGTCTCTCTCGGTCTCAAAAATAAATAAAACGTAAAAAAAATAAAATAAAATAAAATAAATGTTAAAAAAAAAATTAAAACAAAAAATAATAACTCCGAGGCAACGCGGAGAGGTGGTTAGAGATGGAGTCTGGAGTTAAGGAAAGAGAAATAAATGTGGGAGTCATTGAGCTTGTAAATGGCATTTAGCCCCATTGTATACAAACCCATGGGGTATGTGCTACTAGCCAAAATTTAGGTGTTAGAAGATGGGAGAATCAGGCAAAAATAGTTGAGAAATAAAGGAAAGCGAAGTAAAAATAAAACAAGAGAATTTTGGTTTCCCCGAAGCCAAGAGAAAAATATGCTTCCAGAGGAGAATGGTCAGCTTTGCAAAATGCTTTTCAGAAATCAAGAAACAGGGCAATTGTGTTCGCCAACGTAAGGGTCATCGGTGACCTAGACAGAGTTTCAGTGGAGGACGTTGGCGTGAAGTTCCAAATAAGGAATTTTGAGAGAGAACGGGAGATGGGACGAGGGAGAAAGTCAACAGAGACGACACTTTCAAGCTTTGTTTTGCAGCAGAGCCGAGAAATGATTTAGTAGCTGTAAAAGGATGTGGAATCAAAAGAGCTATTTTTTAATAAAAATACTACAGCATATCTGTGGGCCAATTGCAATGAACCAAAGGGAAGGGAAATCAGTGACACTGTAGAGAAAGGAGAAAATTCTAAGAAAAAAGTCCCTGAGTGACAGGATAGGAAGAATCCCAGAGAGCAAGTCGAAGGGAATATCGTTCTTACGTTCGAGTCCCGACCATTCATCCACCGTAACAGGAAGAAAGGCAGAGGGTGAACAGTACAGGGGCAGGCCGTGTGGAAGGTTGGTGGTGAGCAGGGAACCATTCTCTTTAGATTGCTTCTGTTTTCTCAGGGAAGTGAGAAGCCAAGTCATCAACTAAGAGTGCCTAGCGCGGAAGGTGTATTTGGGGTTTGAAGGGCAAGGAAAACAGTGTTAGCTGGCAATATGGAAGACTGAAGACTGGAGAGTGAATCAGCTGTAGGGCTGCCTGCCAGTGCTGAAGGTCCACTTGAGATTTGCTATCATGCATACAAAGTGAGGCCCGTCAACAGTCGTCAGCATGGCTGGTATTTTCCTCCAGTGATATTCAGCTCTCGGAGTGCAGTTGAATCTGAAAGCAATTGGACTTAATGAGGCTTGGAGTTTTTCTAGGCACAGGAAAAGGAGGCAGAGAGGAGCCGGGGAATAGAGCATAATGCATGGGAGTATTTATAATGCAGGCATACCTGATTTTATTGCATTTGTTTTATGGGACTTCACAGATATTGCTTTTGTTTTTTTGTTTTTTACAAACTGAAGGCTTGTGACAACCCTACGTTGGCCAGTCTACCAGCACCATTTCTTCAACAGCCTGTGCTCATTTTGAGACTCTGTATCGCATTTTGATCATTCTCCCATTTCCAACTTTTTAATTCTTATCATATTTGTTACGGTGATCTGTGATCAATGATCACAACTCCCTGAAGGCTCAGATAGTGGTTAGCATTTTTTGAACAATAAAGTATTTTTCAATTAAGGTAGGTACGTTATTTGTCAAGCCATAAGGCTATTGCACACTAAATAGACTCCAGTATAGTGTCATCATGACTTTTATATGCATTGAGAAACTAAAAAGTTTACTTCGTCCGTTTTATTGCGATACTCACTTTATTGAGGTGGGCTGGGACTGGACCCACAATATTTCCAAGGTACGCCTGTAATGGCCTATGGTCCCTAAGTTATGCAGGGAGGAAAGTGAAGAGGGGTGTGTGCGTGTGTGTGCGTGTGTGTGTGTGTGTGTGTGTGGTAATGGCTGTGGTGGTTGTGCTGATGGAGATACCAATATCTGTACCAATGGAGATAGGTATCAGTGGATTTGAGATCCTAGTAGGTCTGGGGTTGGAGGCGTGAAGGGGAATAGGCTGAAAATATAGAAGAAAATGGCCAGAAAGCAGAATAGGTTAATTGAGATTTTGGAAGTGGAACACTCACAAATAATAACAAAGGGGACGAAGGAGTTTTTGTTTTTGCTTTTTTTTTTTTTTTTTAATCCCAACCCCAGGCATCACCCCTAATAATTGAATGGTAATCTTGGAGGGGTGGGGCTCAGGCATTTGTATGTTTTAAAAGTTTACCAGGTGAGGGGCACCTGGGTGGTTCAGTTGGTTAAGCGTCTGATTTCGGCTCAGGTCATGATCTCATGGCTCCTGAGTTTGAGCCCCGAGCCCCGTGTCAGGCTCTGCGCTGACAGCTCAGAGCCCAGAGCCTGCTTCAGATTCTGTGTCTCCCTCTCTCTCTGCCCCTCTCCCCTCCCACTCATGCTCTGTCTGTCTCTCTCTTTCGAAAATAAATAAACCTAAAAAGCAAAATAAAATAAAAGTTTACCAGGTGATACTACTCTTCATCCAGAGCTAAGAACCACTGGATTATGGAATTATAGTTTAATTGTTATGGAGCAGAGCCTGGGCATTAATAGTTTAGAAGTCTCTTCTAGTTTGTTGTTGTTGTTTTCCCCAAAACTTTTATTATAGTAAAATATACATAATATAAAGTTATATTTGCATGGAAAATCTTTCTATTCTTTTACTTTCGATCTTTACGTGTCTTTGGGTCTAAAGGGAGCCTCTTATGGACTGTATACAGTTGGATCCTGTGTTTTATCTATTCTGCCAATATCTATCTTTTGATTGGAGAGTTTAATCCATTTACTTTGAAAGTAATTACTGATAGGGAGGAACTTGTGTCATTTTGCTATTTGTTTTCTATATGCCTTATAGCTGTTTTGCCCTCATTTCTGGCATTAATATCTCTTTTTGTGTTTAATGTTTTGTTGTTGCTGTTTTCATGTATATATGTATTGCATGTGTGTATGTATCTATGTATGTGTGTAAGTATTTAGTAGCAAATGTTTCAATTCCTTTCTTGTTCCCTTTTGTGTATGTTCTGTAGCCATTTCTTTTGATTACCATGGGAGAACTCTTAATATCCTACAGTTATAACACACTAATTTGAATTTCTACCAGCTTAACTTCAATCATATACAAAAAATCTGATTCTTTCTAGTTCCATCCCCACCCCTTTTCAACTTATTGATGCCTCAGGATTATATCTTCATACATGATGTGCCCCCCAAACACAAGCTAGTTCTTTTAAATGCATTAGTCTCTCAAGATGTGTAGAAAACAAGATTTGGAGTTACAAGCCAAAGCTACAATCATAGTGGCTTTTAGAGTAGTAACTGTTTTGTTTTCTGGGTTTGTTTTTCCTTGGAATGTGTGCAGCCAGTATAAGAATCACGGTTGTAGTTTAAAGACAAAACCACGATTTGTCACCACTATTCTGAGAAGGTTCAGCGTGGAGACTGCAGACTACCGCTAACTGAGCTCCAATTCGGATTCCTCAACTGTCAACTCTGCAACTCGCTTCTGGAGAGTGGCTTCCCCTCTCCACGCCTCAGTTTATGACCTGAATCCAAAAATTAACGTTTAGCTAATAAAGTCTGTACGAGGGTAAATATACTGTCTACGTTGAATATTCAGCAGTGTCCGACGTATGAGAAGGTCTTATTCAATGCTAGCTATCATGTCATTGTTACTCTTCGGGGCGGCGGGCAGATCTGGCTTCAGATCTTGCTCCCGCGGTAACCTGTATCCCACCCTTTGAGGCAATTCACAACCCTTTCTAGGACAACAGCGTTTCTTCTTTGGAGATGGAGAGGCCGCTCAAGAACTGTGGTTCTCCAGCTTTATCCAGGATCCCAATCATCCGGAGTTTCTGATTCTGAGGTGCTGGTGTCAGGTTCGAGAATTTGCATTTCTAATGAGTGCATTCTCCTTTCTGTTGATATTTAGCAGAGGGTCAAGAACTTGTGTAACCCTGTCCAAGAATTAGAGAAATGAAAGAATTTAAAGAATTTGGAGTTACAGAACAAGACCGCAAAGGCTGAAAGGAGTCTTGCTGTTGACACCCTTCCCCCACACATACAGAAAAGACGCTCAGAGAGAAACAGCTGCTGGTCAGAGTTCATGCAAATCTAGAACAGACACCCCGGTTGGCACCCCTGTTCATGGTTGCCCCCCACCCTCGGCTTCCTTCAGCTCATACAGCACCTGGAAAAGAGTTTTAACAACTTAGACCTAGTTCTAGCAGTGTTTGATCATGTTTCCCTAGCCGGAAATTGCAAATGGGATAACAATAAAAATAACGGTTAACATTTATTAAGTCTCGTGCCGGGGCTACCGAAATAAACTATGTTCCGCTGGCCGTCACCATCATTTGCCATGCGTTACCATTGTTCGTACTTTCCAACCCTTCTGAGAATCCTTGGAGATGTCTCAGGTGTGCTCACGGACAAGTTGGTGCCTTTGCCGGGTTTTTCCCTGCTGTTCACACCCCTTCGGTGATACTGGATGCTGCAGTTGTCGTGGAGGCTTGGCTGCCTATAAGCTTTACGGAGGCTCTTCATCACCACCCTGAGGGCTCTGCCCTGAAAAGCTGATGAGCTGGTCACCCCACCATCACAGGTGCAGCCAAGGCTCTGGAGCCTTCCGTGGGCCAAAGCCTCCCTGTGTTTCAGGTAGATAGTGGAGGACCCCAGGAGCGCCTGTCCAAACTAAAAAGCTCCTCACAAAGCTCCACCCTCAGGGAGACACGGTTGTGCAGCTTTGGGACTCCAGTAGACCTTGACTTTCTGAGCCAGGGGCAGACGATGGGTCTTCCCCCTTTCAGGTCTATCTGTGTGCTCCCTCTCTTTTTCAGTTGGTTAAGCATTTGTTGGCTACCAACTGGGTTTCTCAGTTTAGTATCATCAGCCTGATTTGGAGGGAATTCCTTGAAGAATTTGGCATTCCTAGAACCAGAGGGTCAGTTTTGGGTGGTTTCGTGATTGCCTTTGTGATTTCTAAATATGTTAGTGAGAATTGACAGATGCTGAATAAAGGGAGTGCTTACCAGGTTTTTTTTTTTTTTTTTCAACTTCTTATTTGTTTTTTTTTTTTTTTTTAACATTTTTATTTATTTTTGAGACAGAGAGAGACAGAGCATGAATGGGGGAGGGTCAGAGAGAGAGGGAGACACAGAATCCGAAACAGGTTCCGGGCTCTGAGCTGTCAGCACAGAGCCCGATGTGGGGCTTGAACTCACGGACTGCGAGATCATGACCTGAACTGAAGTCAGACGCTTAACCGACTGAGCCACCCAGGCGCCCCTCAACTTTTTATTTGAATGAAGTTTAGAATTACAGAAAAGCTTCAAAGAGCAGTATAAAGTCCACTTATGTTCCTCACCCAGCTTCCGCCAATGCTAACATCTTATGTAGCCGCTGCAAGGTGACCAAAACACATTAACCGAGGTTAATTTCCCTCGGTTTGTACTGCTAACTAAACTACACCTTATTGGAATTTAACAAGTTTTGCGGGTTTTTTTTTTTGTTTGTTGTTGTTGTTGTTGTTGTTCTTGTTTTGTTTGTTTGTTGTTGTTTTTTGTTTGCTTGTTTGTATGTTTTACTAATGCACTTTTCTCTTCTAGAATTGTATCTAGGGTCTCATATTTCTTTGAGTTTCTCTCCCTTGGTCTCCTCCGTTTGCCAGCGTTCCTCAGTGTTTCCTTGTCCTCTGGGGTCAAGACACTTTCAAAGAGTACTGGTTGCTTGCTTTGTCCCCACATCTGTGTCTCTCTGATGTGTTCTTGTGTCCTAATGAGATTATAGGTTTTGGAGCAAGAACGAGGTTGTCTTTTTCTCAGTACATCGTATCAAAGGAGCTCATGATACTGAGTTTTCTTGTGGCTGCTGGTAACCTTAATGACTTGGCTGACGTAGTATCTGCCAGTTCCTTCACGAAGTTATAATCTTTCCCCTCGAAATGAGTAAACACCCCGGCAGAGACACCTTACGGTGATCCAAACGTCCTTTCCTTCCCGTCAAGCTTTTATCCATCAATTTTAGCTCCACTATTTGACCTTCTCTACGGTAATTGCTGTGGCACTTGCCTAATGGTGATTTGCTATTTCTCTCTCTCTCCATTTATTATTTAGAATTATTTCCTAAGGAAGAGTTTGTTTAATTCTATAACTTTATCCATAGGGATTTATGGATATTCATGTTTTAGTCTGTGGGTTACAATCCAATGCTATCATTATTTATGTTGTTGTTTGGGTTGCCTCCTGCAGCAGAAGCAATTTTTACTGGAAACTTGCATTAATATCATTCATTCCCTTTTAATTGTAGACTGCATGTCGCTATAGTATAATAACCACCCAAGGGGCTTGTTAAAATATAATCCTTGTCCCCAACCGTGATGTTCTGATTTAAGGACTGGTGTTTGGACCCTGTAATCTGCATTTTAACAAAATCCTTGAAGGGTTGTTAAACTAGTGGGCCTTAGGACCCATGTGAGGAGCATTGCCTCAAAGACAATGTTTCAAAGTATATTATCCTGATTTTGTATCCATATATCTTTATGTATTTCCATCTATGTGCCTATCCATCTGCCTACCTACCTTATGCGTGTGCACAGACACACACACACGTGCACATGCGTGATTTGTTATTAGGTATTCTGTTTTAGAAGCTGCCTTCTTTTCATCAGTAATTCCATGAAACTCTTTGCATGATAATGAACATGCTTCTGCAGTTCCATTTGCAATGGCTATTATATTTTATGTATCATAGCTTGTTAGATGCGTTTATTGTTAAAAATAATATTGTCCATCTAGGTCTCAAATATAACTGATCATTTCTTTAGAATAAATTTGTTGAAAAATGTTGACTCAAAAGCTATTCAAAAAGTTAGGTCTTTAGAAATATATTAACAGTTTTGCCCCTGCTGACAGTATGTGATGGTGTTTCTCCCGCCATACACACTTTAACCGGTACTTAATCATGATCTTTTTATAAAATTGGTAGCCAAAAAAGGTATCTAATTATTATTTAAATTCTTTATTTTTAGGAAGTTAACCTCCTTAATAGTTTTATTGGTCATTTGTATTTCTTCTCATGGAGTGCAAAGTTGAAACTATACTTCTCGATCAGAGAAACTAAAAGGAAATGCACAGTTTGCAGGAAGATTGAGTTTGTGACAAAATGAAAGACAGATTGTTCTACCGAGAGGTGGAAAAGACGTTTTATATCTACTTAGCTACTGAAAAAAAAAGACCGTACAAAAGATGCATCCTGTGTGTACATCCAACATAGCATTTTTCACACAGCTTTATTTGTCTATTCGTCTGTCTCCCAAGTTATGAATGATCCGTCTCTTAAGGGCAGAACTTTATCTTGCTTGATTTGTACCCCACCCCTCCAATGTCTATCTAGTGGGGTCTTTGGTCTCTAATTGCATTCTTGGGAATGTTAGCTGCAAGAGTAAAAGAATATCCCAGTGAGAGTCAAACATCTAGCATCATCCTTGCACTGAGAAAAGAGTATCATTCACCCCTTCCAACTCAATATTGGAAGCAATAGCATCTTAATTGCTATTAAAAATTGTCACTTCTCTGGCTGCTGAGACTGATTGTTTACTATTTCAAAAAAGATGTTCTGTTTTAAATTAGTTAAAGGTAAATAAGCTTTTAAAGCTAAAGGAAAATTTCTAAAAACTTAGAGTAAACTGGTTATTGCTCTGGCCAATAAAATTTAGTTATACGATTTCTGGGAACCGAGAAAAAAGGTAACCGTGTTGAGTTGTATAATTTTTATTGCTTCTATGAAGAAACCTAATGGGGAGAAACTAGGGGAAAAACACGTTTCATCACCAAGATTTTTACGTAGATGAAACCTCAGTTAACATCATGGATAGTGTCTTATACTAAAGTTTTCTAAGGGAAAGAAAACACAAACATAAGCACACACACACACACATTCTGTGTATAGATATAAACTTGTTTTTTGAGGGCAAAATGGTATAGCCAAATTCAATAAGCACATTTTATTAGAATATATCCAGTTGTATTGCTTTCGGAATATCACATTTATATAGAAACAAAGCTCAGAATACCCAGATTCATGACACAGAAGGGACCTGCTACACAGGTTATCTTGTAAGGGTGTTAACTTAGAGTCTGCAGGTACATAGACAGGCTTAGAGATACTTGTTTGCTCCTGAAATTCTTTACAATACCTAGATATTTTCTGGGAAGAAGGGCCATATCTTCTTCATATTTTCAAAGGGGTCATTGATCCCTGCTTAATCAGAGTAACGGATATTCCCTAAACAACCTTTGTTTGATTTGAATGTTATGCTTTCTGGAGAATTTTTAAATTCTCATTCCCTAATCTGAGAATCAGGAGGAAGCATCATGGGATTTTTCTGGGAAGAGCAGGGGAGGGAGTGAAATCAGCTTTGTGCTCTGGGCGTGCATAACCAAGAGGGCTGGTGCCACAAGGCAGCTGATGGATGGCCAGCTCCCGCTTCTCAGGTGGGTCCCTGCTTATTGAATAACTCCAGGCCATAAATTGCAATTGCTTCCCTCCTTTTCTAATTTCAAAATCTCTCATTAAAAATTTACAGTGGGCAGTCATCCAGCAATTTATGACTATGTCTAGACAACTGAAAAACAGCAGACAGTGGCAGGGTCGATTTGGGGTTTTCGCTTGTCTTGGTGACCAGTTCAGATCAGGGCAGAGTTGATCAGATCAATTAAGTGCAAATCAGATGTTAATGCCACTAGAGAAATTGACCCAGAGAGAGAAACTAATCATTCCCTCTGGGAATGGCTGGGGCCACAGATGAACATCCATTCTTTTGTTTTTGAGCATGTGTCTACAGCATCACTGTATGAGTCAGCTTAGGCTGCCATAACAGAATACCACAGATTGGGCGGATTAAACAACAGAGATGTATTTTCTCACAGCTCTGGGGGCTGAAAGTCCAAGATCAAGATGCTGTGAGGGTTAGTTTCCAGTGAGAACTCTTTTCTTGGGTTGCAGACAGCTCCCTTCTCCCTATATCTTTACATTGCCTCTCCTCCGTGTATGTTTAGAGCTTTCTAGTATCTCTTCCTCTTTTAACAATGATACGGATCATATTGGATTAGGGGCCCAGTCTTAGAACTTCATTTAACCTTAATTACCTCCCTAAAGGCCCCATCTCCAACTAGTCACACTCGAGCTTGGGGCTTCAATCTATGAATCTGGTGGAAGGGCACCCAATTTAGTTTATAACAATGACTGCCTAAATAAGACAGGGGCTGCTAAAGCTTCTTGTGAAAGTCAAGTGACACTCCATTGCTTTTAGACCGGGAGGGATTATCAGTTAGCATGCATAGGTTTTTCAGAAACCATCTATGCTTTATTGACATTGCTACCAACAAAACACAGGCAGACAGACAGTCAGAAAACACTCAGGAAACCCAAAGGGAAAGATTGGCCAATGATGAGTCTTAACCATCATTAGAGAATTCCTACCTCCAGAAACAGAGGTCTGGGGTAAATAATGTCTTATAATGTGTGTCAGTGGAGTGGGGCTGAAGCAATGAAAGTGTATGGTTCAGTGCCCAGATCTTCCAATTCCAGGGTGTGCCCGTGTTTGCTCATGGGGTAATGGGCTATGTGTAATTCTTAACGAGGTGGCAAATTGGAGATTTGTGGAAGCGGAAGACATGCTCAACCTGTGTGGAAAGATCACAGGATCCTTGAGTTTTAGAAACGGTAGCCTTACAAAATTGAGGAAAACTAATAGCCCCCCGTGTTTGTTCGGAGTATCACGGTTCAGGAGAGACTTCTGCACACTTACTGCCTGGCTGAGGCTGACACCGGGTGTGAACACCTGGACAGAGCTGGGCTGGCCAAATTCTTTCTGCCGTGGATCTGGAATTGCAACTGAAAGGTATCAGTTCATTTTTGCTGGTGTCTGGAACTAAGGGCATATTAAACCCAGGCGCTATGAGATAAGTGTATCCAAACGGCCCCAGTGAAAGCTGTTTGGCAGAGAGAGAGGAGAGGGAGTAGATATGCAGAGAGTAGCAGGCAAGGCTCATGGAGAAGGAGAGAGAGTGCACACATGAGCTAAAGAGACGGGAGATAGGGAGGCAGAGAATGAGAGGGCAAAGACTCAGTTCCTCCCAGACACAGGCTAATTCTGATTGGCGTGACCACCTCTGTGGGTGGGTGGGTGGACTGAGTTCACCGAGTGGCAAAAGGACGACCCTGGTGAGGTTTGGAAACTCCCAAAGGTTTTGCTGATTTTACAGTTCAGACTCTGGTCTAATACTTCTGTCACTAAACAATACTGCCTTCTGGAACACCTACAGAGCTACGAACCCTGTAGTTTAATGATTTTTGTTTTTTGCTTTTTGTTGGGTTTTTTTTTTTTTTTTTTTTTTTTTTTTGAGAGAGAGAGAGACAGAGAGAGAGAGGGAGAAATAAGGGAGGGGCAGAGAGAGGGGGAGACAGAGGATCCAAAGCAGCCTCTGTACGCTGAGAATGGAAAGCTCGATGCACGGCTCAATGCAAAGTTTGAACTCATGAACCATGAGATCATGACCTGAGCAGAAGTCACTTAATTGACTGAGCCACCCAGGCGCCCCTGAACCCTGGGTGCTTAGTTTAATCCTGAAGGTAGATTTCAGCACAAAGAACATTAATCCATGCAATGAAACCCTTTTAAAATAACTCAAGACATATATATATATCCCAGAAATATTTTTAAGTGTCTCTATTGTTCCTCTCTGACCGACTCTTTGCATACACCACAGTATTTCCATGTATCTTGCTCCAATGACTCGCTTCCAGTAAAACCTCTTTTGCTTTCATCTAAGCCTCCGGAGAGATATATATTTATTTATTTTTAGTTACAAGTTCAAGAACTTTCTAGAAGAATGAAGAAGGAAAAGAGAATGAGAGAATTCAAAGAAAACTCTATTGTCATGCGGAGGGAAAGCAAAGGCTGCAAATACCCCACTTTTACTATATGCATCCCTGTAGACCTATAATGGCATCTAAAAAGACCATAAAATCTTAGAATTTGGGATCCGAGAAGGACTTTTGAAATTATTAAATCTAGACAACAGCTCTGCAAATGACTCTTGGTCCCAGATTTCAGAAGCACTTTTATAAAGATTTTACCTGTAAATAACGGCAACCTGATAAAATGCGTATATTAGAAGGGGAAATTACTGAACTTCTCATATAATTGTCAAGGCTAGAACCAGAAGGAACTTAGTAATAATTTCTTTAGCCTCCTTACACTGCTGGTTAAGTGCATTGGAAGTTAAGAGAGGGGCGCCTGGGTGGCTCAGTCAGTTGTTTCTGATGCTTGATTTCGGCTCAGGTCATGATCTCATGGTTTATGAGATCGAGCCCCCCCCCGTTAGGCTCTGTGCTGACAGCATGGCGGCTGCTTGGGATTTTTTCTCTCCTTCTCTCTCTGCCTCTCCCCTGCTCACACTCTCTCTCAAAATAAATAGACATTTAAATAAATAAATAGACATTTAAAAAAGAAGAAAGTTAAGAGAATCAAGTGATTTACCCAAGGTCTGAGATCCAATAGAGCTGGAGTTAAAATTTCAACTTGCTTCTCAGAGTGCTTTGACCAATGTCTTTATCCCCTTAGACCATTGGCTTCTAAACATTTTGTTATTTTAATTAAAAAAATAGAATTATTATTTACATAAATTAACGTAAGCAACCCTAATTGGTAATACCAATAATCTTTTCAGTGAAGCGGTGTTTGACCGTCCTTCCCCCAACACACACACACACACGCACATCGTCATATCTGTCTACCCACATTCTACATCTTATGGCCCTAGGAGATACGAGAAACCTTGAGGACCCTACAAAGCAGAGTTTGGAAACCCCTGCAATGCACCACACCAAGACACTCCTCATCTCCACAACGTATGGTTTGACTTTAGAAAGAGAATGTGTCAAAGGGAAAATGCATCTGCTCCAAAAGACGGCTGTAATTTACATGTTTCTACAAAACAGCATGAAGGAGCAGGGAAGCAAAAATGGATGAGAAGGGAAAGGGGATAAAAAGGAATTTGAGATCTGGCCTAGGTGACTTGTTAAAAAACCATTATTTATTTCTCTTCTGAAGAGGCAGAGATGTACGGGCTTGGTCAGTCTGTTAGACTGGGGATCCATCACTAATCAATAGATGTTTGGACAATAAAATTGGTTGTCGTTACTCCCCAACATACATGTCTGGCACGAACCATTTTACTAATTCCCAAGGTGCCTGCTAATCTTCCAGACATCTCTGCGTGGCAGGCGATCTGCTGACTTCATTAAGAAATGAAAATATCTTCTTTGCATGCACAGGTTTGCTCTCAGAAAGGCACATCAGCAACGCTGAAAAGGAATTTCCTGGATGTTCTAAATAATGAAAGAACATAGACTGGGGTAATGAGGACTAGGATGAGGATTAACTGAGGGAATTTTACAATCTAATACCAATAAGAGGCAAATTTTAAGGAATGGAGTACAAATGAAGAATAAGGAGATGACATTTCTTTTATGATTAGTTAGTGGAAGAATTCCAAAGCTGGCTTCCCTTTATTCGTCTCCATCTGTCAAGTATTCTACCCAAGGCTTATTCTAATAATGTTCTTAAAAC
This sequence comes from Neofelis nebulosa, assembly GCF_028018385.1. Lineage (NCBI taxonomy): Eukaryota > Metazoa > Chordata > Mammalia > Carnivora > Felidae > Neofelis > Neofelis nebulosa. The sequence goes on from NC_080783.1 coordinate 16,967,370, forward strand.
TACTTTGAATTTGAAATGTCAGTAGGAGAGGAAATGGAGATTTTTCTAAAATTAAGTTTTCATATTTGTTCTTGTATACTGAAAACAACCCAGAGCCTAAATGTTTTTTTTTTTTTAAATAAAAAAAATGAAATGTCTTAAAGTGCATATTTTCTGGGAATAAGAATGTGATCTTTCTGATTGAATTAATATAAAAGAAGCACCCAGATGTAAATATTTTAAAATGTAACTAAAAAAGGCTAATGAGGCACAAATTAAAAAAAGGAAAAAGTTCACATTTAAACCTGGAAGGAAATGACCCTCATGACAGACTAAAAATATGTAGAATATATTTTAATGAGGCATTCATACTTAAGATTTTAAGATTTTAAGGACTCTAGTAGAAAGTGGCTTACCTGAGGCTCAGACAAAAAAAAAAAAAAAAAAAAAAGGAAAAAAATCCTGCTCAATAACTCTGGTTCTAATGTGCTCTCATTTTATCTACTTTAAAATATTCTTACAAATAGAAGAAAGCTATCATTGTACTAATCTTGCCCGTCTCTTAGAGGTCCTAAGTACTCTGGTTATAGACTCTATAGAAATTCTTGAACAAATAGAATTCCGTGTAAGAAAATTCAAAAGCAAAGGATCAATTCATATTATGATCATGAATGGTATAATTAAAATTAATACACTGTATCGAAGTCACGCCCCAAAGAACTTTTATTTCAGTATCTACTTTTATAATTTCAAATAATTGCAAAACCGAAGTAATGAATGTATTCGTGTCCAAATTCAATTGGCATGAGTCTAAATGTAGAATGAACATGAGAAGAGTTTGCAAATAAACAGTGTGATTATCTTCACTCTATCATGGATAATTTTCTTTCAGGTTAGTTAGGACAGCTAATTGTGTGCCTGGGCAGGAGAATTAAGGGTAAGAATAATATTGCTATTACATCTTAATGGGATGAGCCGACAACAGTTTACATGTTCCATCAGCATTTTTATTTTGCAAAAGATAGGAAAGTGTTCGGGAAATGTTTCAAAGTCAGTGTGCCGTGATGAAATAAACTTTGGAAGTGGAGATAAAACCCAATTTGGAGTCCCATATCTGTCATTTATTAAGTGTGTGACCCAGGGCAACTCAATCACTTGGGGCTCAATTTTCTCATCTGTTAAATGAGGAGACTGTACCAGAGAATTTCTCAAAGACCCATCAGAGCTAGTGTATTTATGACGACAACTGTAAATGCTAATCAGATATATTTTATTCGTTTATTTAAAATAATTTTAATGTTTACTTACTTTCGACAGAGAAAGAGAGAGAGACAGAGGCGCAATAGGGGAGGGCAGAGAGAGCGAGACACAGAATCCTAAGCAGGCTCCAGGCTCCGAGCTGTCAGCACAGAGCCCAGTCCGGGGCTCAAGCTCACAGACCATGAGACCATGACCTGAGCTGAAGTCAGACGCTTAACCGACTGAGCCACCCAGCTGCCCCAATAAAATATATTTTAAAATCAAGAGCACAAAATGAAAATTATCTAGTAGTGAACAACTCATCAACAAGGTGTTCATATATAATTAATAAATAGAGGGGAAAATCTGACTTAATTCCCATATTTGAGAAATTTAAAGAGGAGATATGTAACAAACCAGGAGCATCAACAAAAAATATATGAAAACTGTAATAAAAAAAAAAAACAAACTTCTTTTTGTCTTAGCATAATCGCATTCTGTATTATATATAATTTCTACCAGAAAAAGTTACAAGGATTTTAACTTTTATTATTCGGAGAGTTTTAGAAAAGAAAGTATTGTTCATCCTTTTGATTTAAACTTTTCATGTAGTTATGTAAGTTGTTGCATAACTGATACAATGTTACATTTTTAGATATTTGATAAAACACTGAATATTAATTTTTACAGTTTTCCTCTTTTGCCTTGGAGTCAAAAAATAAATGCTTTTAATATTTATTTATTTTTTTTTTTGAGAGACAGAGCACGAGCAAGGAAGGGGCAGAGAGATCTGGAGACAGAATCCGAGGCAAGCTCCAGGCCCCGAGCTGTCAGCACAGAGCCCGATGCAGGGCTTGAACTCGCAGTCTTCGAGACCATGACCTGAGCTGAAGTCAGATGCCCAGACAACTGAGCTACCCAGGCACCCTAGGAAATACATTTTTCTTGTCTCCAACATTTTTTATATCTTGAATGTTTTCTAGGTACTAGGCAGTGGGTTTATTCTACCTAAAGGATGAAAACAGCCCTGTAAGATTTCCCCAACTAATATTTCTTGAATGAATCAATTCTAGCCCTGTATATCCTTCAATATTTAGTGTCAGTGTGGTCACTGTTCCTCTCTATCCCCTTCCTTTGGAAGTGAGAGTGAATTTCTTAGGACAGACTGACTAGAAACTTCGTTGTCACTCCACTCAAGTAACATAGAAACCTTGGTGTCTTGTCACACCTCGTCCACACACCCTTCCTGCCACAGAGTAGATGCTCACTAAATTTGCCTGGTGCAGCCAGCATGGGGAAGAAGAAGGAGTCTTCTCTTCATTCTCTCCTACCCTCCATCTCGGGGCTGAGTTTGGATGAGATCATCGCCACCCTTCTAATCTCCCTTTTCTCCCTCTCTGGAGTGTTTGACTCTGACTCACTCTTTGATCCTGTCCCTGGAGGGCAGGATTCAACTACCAATGAATTTAGGAAATAATCTGTGGTGGGAAGAGAAAAGAGGGAGTTCCCCACAAGCCCCTTCAATCCAACAGCCTCCTTCAGCATAAACCTAGCAGACTCCATCAGTAATGAGGACCCCGAGCCATGTAGGGGATAAGGGTGGGGGAAAGAAGTGGAAAATGGGCCACAATTACTGACCAAGAGAGTAGAGTGGGAATACTCAACGTAGACTTTATGGGGCAAACTCCTTGCAGTCAGATCTGCCTCAACTACTCACCATGTTTGGTAAGGTGACTTTATGTCCCACTCAACTTTGCTTCTTATCTGAATTGCTTAGTTTCAGTTTGGCTTCTACAGAGTCACTCTTTCCTTTGTTATAACCCTTATCTCATGAATAGACTTGCCAGATAAAGTGCAGGACACCCAGATAAACTTCACTTTCAGATATATGATGAAAAAAATTAGTATAAATGTGTCCCTAGTTTTCCGCACGTATTTACACGTCTTCTATGTTGATTTGTAAAATCTGGCACCATTGCTAAGGGATCAGTCAGCAGACCTTGCCCCATGATTTCATGCTCTGTGCATTCTCCTGGAGGACTTTATGGTGCTCTCACTACTAACTCAATCCCTTGGTCTCCGGGTCCAAGTATTTGCTAGAGGTGAGCTAGCCTCATGTACTGATGTGGTGGTTTAAAAAAAAACAGAAAACAAAAAAAACAAACAAAACTCTCACAAACATGAATCCCAGGCTGGCACAAAACTTGGGTCAATAGACCAATCCGCCCCTTTCTGAGACCAGCTTTATCAAAGCCATGTGAAACTTCAGCTCTTGCCGCTATGCCCACAGCAGTGTGCTTCAGAACCAAGCAAAAATCCAAATGTGACATTTTGCTTTATTTCTATTTTGCGTGTGTTTTCTTCCGAACAGAGCATCCCTGACATAGGTGGAGAACACCACACTCCCCACTTTCTGAAACACTTTGCCAAAATCTAAGTAGGTGAAAATCCACCTTTTAACAATGCCCTCGAAGAACAAAGCCACCGATGAACCATTGCAAACTGCAAGATATGAGTAGAAAGGAGAAAGGGCGGTGCCCGCTTTTAAACCCCAAAATGGGGGCGCCTGGGGTTAAGCGTCCGGCTCTTGAGTTCAGCTCAGGTCACGATCTCACAGTTGGTGGAACTGAGCCCCACATTGGGGTCTGCGCTGATGGTGGGGAGCCTGCTTGCGATTCTCTCTCCCTCTCTCTGCCCCTCTCCCACTCTAGCACATGCTCTCTCTCTCTCTCTCTCTCAAAATAAATCAATAAATATTAAAAGAAAAGAAGCTTCAAACTGCTGTGAGCCCACTTCTCAGTTGGAACCTCACGCCTTTTTAGGACTCATGTTGGACGTGAGCTTCTCACAAACCACCGGCCTCATGAGTGGCTGTGTCTCCTTTGCCAGGTCCAGAGCAAACGTGGCCAAGGTGCGGTCTTAGATTCACTTTTCTTGGGGGGTTGGTTCCAAGTGTGCACAGGTCCCACATTGTATCTGTGTGCCATCCTGGGGACGCCTCTTCTTTCTCAGATATTTCCCCAATGTTAATGGTCACCTCATTCCATAGCAGTTGGCTTCTTGTCTCTACCGCAAGGCATAGGGAACCGAGCTCTCATGCAAGGAGCTAGAAGGAAATGCTCAGATGCCAAATTCTCCATGAAGCTTTCTTTGGTCTCCAACTCTAGATGTACCTATCTTCTCCCTTATTCTGCACTTTCAGTCATTTACTGTATTCTCTTCCTCCCCGACCCCATTTATATATAAAACTGAGTGTACCGTTCTGGAGAGCAAAATTAATTTCATATTGACTTGGGACCTGGGTGTCCCCTGAAGGTGGACTAATAGAGGGCCTTAAATATAAGTTATTCAAAACATCTATTTGTTAAAAGTAAGCTCCTTTTATTTGTCCATTTATTATGTATATCAGATTAAAAATGTACCATAATCTTACAATATAATCATACCCGCATGTCACGCACAAATCGTATGCAATTATGTAATTATAATACACCTGTTAATTATGATTTATTATTCACCATAATTAATAATACATAATTAATTATTCCATTAATTGTCCCCTCTCTCTGCACTCTGAAACATCTTTATTACGGCGATCACTACTTTTTTGTTCCAATTCCCCGAATGGCCTACCAGTATCAAACAGCCAGCAGCAGCAGAAAGATTTTTCTAGTCCTTAGGCAGCGCTAAATGGAACACCATTAAGATTTTTGCATTCGTTTGTTTCTTTAACATAGGGTGCAGTGGTCCCTTGCCTCAAAAACTGGGTGCTGTAGGGCTGGTCTTCCCAATGAGACTGGGCATTAACTCAGAAAAATACGTGGCTTGAGGTTGATCTAATTTGTTATGGATTATGAAGTTCTTTGAAGAACAATACCTTTTTGGAGGGAAAAAAAATATTTCTCAAAAAGCCAATAGATTATGATAAGTGCAAACTTTTAAAATGTTTTATTATGAAGCATCCGGTTTGAACCCAGGCCAAGTTAGTAATCATTAGACATGGGTGCATTTATGCATATTTATTTATTTATTATTTTTTTTAATGTTTACTTAGTTTTGAAACAGAGAGACAGAGCATGAGCAGGGGAGGGTCAGAGAGAGAGGGAGACACAGAATCCAAAGCGGACTCCAGGCTCTGAGTTGTCAGCACAGAGCCCAATGCGGGCCTCAAACTCATCAACCACGAGATCGTGACCTGAGCCGAAGTCGGACACTCAACCGACTGAGCCGCCCAGGTGCCCCTGCATTTATTTTTATTTTTTAAGTTTATTTATGCATTTTGAGAGAGACAGAGAGAGCATGAGCAGGGGAGGGGCAGAGAGAGAGAGAGAATCTCAGTCTTCGTGCTGTCAGCACAGAGCCTAATGCAGGGCTCAACCTCAGAAACTCATGCAATCAGGGCCTGAGCAGAAACCAAGAGTGGGACGCTAACCAACTGAGCCACCCAGGTGTCCCAGACATGGGTACATTTAAATGACCATTTGCCTTTGTACCTAATAAAAGTCTATCTCTATCGTAGAAACTTCCTACAACTCTGTACTTAAAAAAGCAATGTCCTACCTACCATCCATCACTTCCCTTTGACTACGTCATTCCAAACTCTGCTCAAATCCAACTTCCTCTATGAAAACTTCTCTTTATTAAGGAAGTTGGAGAGACGCTGCCCATGACCATTCCTAAGAAACTTTATTAAACACTCTTTTTCATGCACTTCACGTCAGTTACCAAGGGTGCCCTCTCTTCCTTCTTCCCTCAGCACTCCGGAACACAACATGCAGCCAGAGCTGGGGGGTGGGATGGCTCCCTCCATGCAGCTCTTTGATCTTCTACTTGGAATGGATTTACTACTACAGGGGGCAGTTTGGGGTTGAAAATAGCAGAAACTGGATCTGCCTATTGTAAGCCAAAAGGGAAATTGTTGGGAAAAAGTGAGCTGCCTGACCGGATCACAGGATGGCTCAAAGAACATGCCAGGAAGCAGAGGGACAAAGGCAGCAGGGACTATATGACAGCCTGGTTGGGCACCTACTGTTTTCAGACTTTGCATCACGCTGCTTCTAATCCCAACTCCAGGAATAGAACCTGCTATCAGTCTATCTTGGGCCACCAGCCTTCCTACCTCCTGGCCATAAGGAGTCCAGGGCACTCGAACAGTTCCATCAGGCATCCCTCCCATCGGGGAGGGATTTCACCCAAATAGAAATAAGGGTGCTATCAACAAAAGACAAGGAAGTGTTTCTGAGGCAAGTGAAAAATCACCTAATAATCACCATACCTTCATGGGTGATAGTGGCATAGGAACATCTGGAAATCACTTAGCACACCTGTTGCAGTAAAAAGAAGCATGATAAAGGAGAGTCTGAACCACCTGGCTTGCTGTGTAATAGCTGGACGACCAGTCCTTTCTGAGCCTCTGTGTCTACATCTGCAAAACAGTTTCACCTCACTAGGTTGCCATGGGGATTGCGTTAGACAATACGTGAAAAGTACCTCGCTCTCTATCTAACATCCAATGGGCATTCTGAACACAACTGGTTTTACTTTCTTTGGTCTACAGTGAGCATCGTTCCCCAGCAGTTCTAAAAATAACCCTGGAGCTTTGCTCTCGTTCCCAGGCGAGTATTCTCTTTAGAAAACTCCGTCCACTTGATGGCATTAACAGCCACCACCTCCATTTCTCAGTGAAGAATGCTTTTGCTCTTTTCCTAGCTCTGCCACTGAAGTATCAATCATATCTTACGTTTTGTCATTGCTGTCTTCATGTTGGTTGTGGATTTCCTTTGTATCTTTCCTCATTATTTAACTCGACTCCACCACCGCTATATCTGTCACCTTCCCCACCCCATGCCTGCTTTTCTGTGTTCCCCATGTCAGCCAAGAGCACCAGGGTCTATCCAATCGCTCACCAGGATTTTGCCATTTTCTTAGTTATCCGTGATAGCTTTCTCTTAAGATGCCTTGTCTACAGAGTCCCAGAGTCTACCAATCACCGGGTCCTGGGGATTCTGCTTCCCCAACATTTCTTGGTTAATCAACTTCTTTTCACATCTACGACCAGCACCAACGCCCCCCACTGCTTCTTAAATGTACTACTACAGTACTCCCAGGTCGACTCCAATTAGCCTTCAATCTTTTCTCCACGGAACAGCCAGAATTATTTTGCTAAACGCAAAACTGTCCACGTTTTCCCCTTGCTTGGGACCCTTCTGAGTCAGAAAACAGAACAACACAAAACAAACAACCAAAAAAAAAAAAAAAAAAAAAAAAAAAAAAAAAGCCCTGCCATGTTTCTCCTTTACTCACTCATTTACTTCTGACACCAGATGTGTGTGTGTTTTTCCCCCACATCAAGCAACTCTCTGTGACGCCAGCTGAGTGTTCAATTCCATTCCCAAACTAATCAGGGTTGGCACAGACTCCAAAGGTTAAGGGCTCAGTCCCACGAGACAATCCCCCACTTCAGACACCAATCTCAAGTAATGGGTCCCTTGGTTCACCCTAACTTTTATCCAACTTGGCTACAAAATGAAGGTTTCCACAATCCCCTCCTTGGATTGGATCATTGGCTGGAATAGCTCACAGAACTCAGAGAAACATTGGCTTATATTTGCCAGAGTATTATGAAATAAAGGATATGATAATGTATGCAGATAAACAGTCAGTTGAAGAGATTCATAGGGTGAGGGCTGACAGGCTCCTGATCACAGGGGATTCTGTCCCCATGGAGTTGGGGTGTGCCACCCTTTTGGTAAATGGATGTGTTTACCAAATGGAACGTTTTCCAAACCCTCTACTTTGGGGATTTTTACAGAAGTGTCATCATGGAGGCATGATTCATCATTAACTCAATCTGCAGCACTTCTCCCCTTCCTGAAGGATAGGGATTGGGGCTGAAAGTTCCAAGCTACTAATCGGGGTTCAGTCTTTCTGATGACCAGCCCCCAATAAGAAGCCTGCCAGGAGTCACTTCATTAGAACAAAATATATTCCTATCACCTGGAAAATTCTGAGGGATTTAGGAGCTCAGTGTCAGATGCTCCTTTTATTCAGAAAATTACACAGTTCTCAGGAACTTTATTTCAGAAACCAGGATCAAAGACCACATGTTAGAACAAAAGATTCTCTTAGTGCCCCTACCTACAAGGGTTTTAGGAGCACTGTGTCAGGAACAGGGACAGACATATATTTCTTTTTTTTTTTTTAACTTTATTTTTTATTTTTTAAAATTTACATCCAAATTAGTTAGCATATAGTGAAACAATGATTTCAGGAGTAGATTCCTTAGTGCCCCTTCCCCATTTAGCCCATCCCCCCCACAACCCCTCCCATAACCCTCAGTTTGTTCTCCATATTTATGAGTCTCTTCTGTTTTGTCCCCCTCCCTGTTTTTATATTATTTTTGTTTCCCTTCCCTTATGTTCATCTGTTTTGTCTCTTAAAGTCCTCATATGAGGGAAGTCATAATGAGTTTGTCTTTCTCTGACTGACTAATTTCACTTAGCATCATACCCTCCAGTTCCATCCACGCAGTTGCAAATGGTAAGATTTCTTTCTTTTTGATTGCCGAGTAATACTCCATTGTATATACATCCCACATCTTCTTTAGCCATTCATCCATCGATGGACATTTGGGCTCTTTCCATACTTTGGCTATTGTTGGCATTGGACATATATTTCTTATTATTTCATGCCATCCGTTGGCTTTCCCTCACTCTCAGGATCAAAACTAAGGTCCTTAACATGACCACCCAGGCTCCGCCTGTTCTGGATCCTCTGTACTTTGATGGCTTCATTTAGTATCTTTTCCTGAATCTCACAGAGTTGCAGCTAGCTGCCTCTCGTTGCCTCAAAAGTACCCCTTCCCACCTATCCCAAATCAGAGACTCCCTGCTCGTAGTTGTTTCTGCTTGAATGTTCATTCCCTAGCTAATTTCAGCTCACCCTTAAGTCCCAGTGCAGATGTTAGTTTCTCGAGAAAGCCCTGCCGAACCATCCTGTTCACATTAGGTTTCACTGCAAAATGCATTCAAGGGACTGTACCTTTCACTTCAGCAGCTCTCATTCTGATTCTCAGTTTAGAGTAATTTGCGTATTTTTTTGTCTTGTTTATTGTTTATCACACCCACCAGGCAACACTTTTTATACAGCAGGAGCTAACTCTGTCATGGGTTGCCACTCAGAAATACTTAGCAAATAAGGCCTGGGTGGCTCAGTTGGTTGAACATCTGACTCTCGGTTTCAGCTCAGGTCATGATCTCAGGGTCACAGGATCGAGTCCCGCATCGGTCTGTGCCCTGGGCACGGAGCCTGCTTAAGATTTTCTCTCTCCCTCTCCCTCTGCCCCCCTCCCACTCTCTCTCTCTCTCTCTCTCTCTCGCTCTCTAAAATAAAAATAAATATTTGGCAAATAAATGACTGATTGATTGTATGAATAAATGATTCCAACTACAAGTGGGAATACCCTTGTGAACATGTGTGAATAAAATAAATATAAATAAAGAAGAATTGTTTTTGCCTAAAAATTGTTCTCTGTATTCATCAGAGGCTTATATGGAACTATGTTTGTAAGTAGGGGAGATTATACAAAGTGGATCAAATCTAAAAGGCAAAGATAATTAAAGATAATAGTGGCTACTCTTTATGGGAGACTTTAAATGTCCTGTGTCCTATCTTGAATCTTTCACATATTCACTTTGTTTAATCCTCATAAAAAAAAAAAAAAATCTGCTGCATCTCATTATCCCCTTTTAAGGATGAGAGAGAGAGAATTTGTCAAAGTTAGCTCAATCTCTAGAAGTCTCACGGTATTTAAAGGCATATACCGGGGCGCCAGTGTGGCTCAGCCAGGTAAGCATCTGACTTCGGCTCAGGTCGTGATCTCACAGCTTCTGAGTCCGAGCTCCGCATTGGGCTCTCAGTTGACAGTTCAGAGCCTGGTGCCTGCTTCGGATTCTGTGTCTCCCTCTCTCTCTGTCCCTCCCCTGCTCATGCTCCATCTCTCTCTCTCTGTCTCTCAAAAATAAATAAAAGTTAAATTTTAAAAAAACTGCTCTTTTTATTACTTGCTAACATTTTCCATTTAACTCTTCGAAAAATCCAAATTTATAAATTTTTGAAGCTCAGGTAGTCAAAAGGTATCATTGTAAGGATTCTAAAATGTACTTGTAGGCTACCTACCATTTATTATAACACATACTTAGTTGTCTTTCATCTGAAAATTAAAAAGTATTATTCTTTCAGAGGCAGTATCGTATATCTAATGTGGCGTGTGTGTGTATTTTTTTCTCCAATCAGATTCACTTTATGGGGTATTTTGTTTTATCCCAATGTGTTTGTTTAGCAGGTCACATTTACCAGGTTTGGGGCACCTGGGTACCTCAGTCAGCTCAGGCCATGACCTCACGGTTTGTGGGTTTGAGTCCCATGTCGGGCTCTGTGCTGAACGATCAGAGCCAGGAACCTGCTTCAGATTTTCTCTCCATCTCTCTCCCCTCCCTCTTTCCTGCTCTGTCTCTCAAAAATAAGTGATAAAAACATTAAAAAAAAATTCTTTTTGGCCAGCCGCCACTCAGTTCTCATCCTTGTTACCTATGAGGTCAGGTCACTAAAACCAAAAGTCGCGAGTGAGTTCATGGTGGTGGTTTGAGCTGGGGGAGATGAGAGAAGAGGTATTTTTGTTGCTTAAAAGAAGCCATAAAAAACACATTCCCCCCTGGAAATCAAGGCAAGGCAGAACTCCCCCCAACCCCCGCAGCTGTCATTTTAGGACCTTCATTTATAGACCTCTGTTTTGGTTGTAAAAACCATATGAAATGTCCAGTGTGCCTCGCTTAATATAAGAGGCTTAGTTCCCTTATGCAGGAATTTCCCTATGCTTATACTGTCTGTGACCTACATTATAATAGTCACACTCTACTTTGTTTACCAGTCACTTGCTGGTGTGGGTGACTATGTAACATAAATCCTTTTTCAACTTTTATTGTGTTTCTTTCTGCAGCTTTGAAATGCCTTTAAAAGGACCCTAGATTCTAGTATTTATTCTAGTATTTGGATGGAAGTAACAAAGCAAGTTTATTTTCCCTCCCTAAAAATGTCCCCATTTCCTGTCTTTCCAGACCACTCAGAAACCATATTCCCCAATGGACATCAAAAGGACTCGGCTGAAACCTGGGTTCCTAAGCAAAATTTTGCAAAATGTCCCCGTTCATCCCGGAACGTTGGAGACAGGTGTCACCCCATTGTGCACTAAGGGCTGCCTCTCCTTGAAGGAGCCCGAGTGTTCTGCAGCTCCTCGGCTCGTGTCATGTCCCTGCCTGATACCCTAGCTCCCTCCCGTCTTCCTGAGGCACTTTGGACTCCTTTTCTCTACCTAC